>NC_141139.1:170823999-172274624 GCF_053477565.2 Lygodium microphyllum
TGGGAAAAAGAAATACCTGTCTGATGTATTTCATGTCCCGAATATCACCAAGAATCTGGTTTCTGTTGGTCAAATGGTTGAACAGGGCTTGCAGGTCAGATTTAATCCTCATGGATGCTTTGTTGAGGATATGAAAAATAAAGGTCGCTTGATAGCAAAAGGAAAGAAGAAGGGCAGAATGTTTACGTTGGATGCAGACATGTCTGAATTGAGTGCAGCAATGTTTGCACATGGGACCGGTGTAGTTGCAGATATTGATATCTGGCATAAACGCATTGGTCATGTTAATGTACAGCGACTTAAATCAATGCAGGCCCAAAATATTGTTGCAGGATTGCCTAGATTCAAGGTTGCAGAAATGCATAAGGTATGTGAAGCCTGTCAGTTTGGAAAACAGGCAAGGAAACCATTTCCTAGACATGTTCAAGAGAGTAAGAAGCCATTGGAATTAATCCACTCTGATGTGTGGACTACTAAAGCTGCATCTCTTGGAGGCTGTCATTATTTTGTCAGTTTTATTGATGACTATAGCAGAAAAGTTTGGGTGTATTTTATGAAAAAGAAAAGTGAAGTTTTTGGGCATTTCAAAACTCTTAAAGCTATGGTTGAAAAAGAAACAGGCCTGCAAGTAAAATGCCTAAGGTCAGATGGAGGGGGAGAGTACCTCTCAAATGAGTTTGCAAGGTTCCTGCAGGAGCATGGCATAAAGCAGCAATATTCATGCATTCATACCCCCACAGCAAAATGGAATTGCAGAAAGAAAAAACAGACATATTGGAGAGGTGTCTCGTGCCATGCTCAATGAAAAAGACCTGCCAGATTTTTATTGGGCTGAAGCAGTTGCTACAGCAGTCTACATAATGAACAGGACTCCCACTGCAGCAATACATGGAATGACTCCAGAGGAGAGGTATACTAGTAGGAAACCAGATATTTCTCATTTGAAAATTTTTGGTTGCATTGCCTATGTACATGTGCCAGATGAGTTGAGATCCAAGTTGGATCCAAAAGCTGAGAAGTGCATCTTTATTGGTTACTCTCTGCAGCAAAAAGGGTATAGATGCTATAACCCTTCTACTCGTAAGTTTACAGTGAGCAGAGATGTTGTTTTTGATGAGATGAGTAGCTGGTATAAACCAGTAAATGTGATTGATTATGTAGATGCACAAAATGGTAGTGCTGCACAGAATTCACAGCAGCAGTCACAAAATATTAGTGGACCTGGAGCGTCCTCTAGCAGTGGTTCACATTCTTCGCCATGGACAGGCAGATTGAGATCAGGAGAATCTTCTCAAAGTAATGCAGATAGTGGTATGCAGGTATCACGAAAAGGAAAAGAGAAGGTTAATCAGCCCATGTTTGATGTGAATGCAGGTCACTCTTATGTGGATGGTGAATCCAGTGGCTCAGAACAGAGCATTGATGATGAGTTGGGTATTCCTCCTATTGTTACACCTGGAGTAAGGAAGACCAGGGATGTTTTGAGAGCACCTGGGAGTGAACCTACTTTGCGCAGGTCTACCAGAGTTAGGTATCCTGTGGATAGGCTGAAATATGATGGATTTACAGCCATTCACTATGCATATATGGTCAAGGTGATACAGGAACCAGAACCCACTTCTTTTGAGCAAGCCATGGGAAAAGAAAAATGGGAGAAAGCCATGGATGAAGAAATGGATGCCTTGGAAGCAAATGCTACATGGGAATTGGTACCTTTGCCTAAAGGTAAAAATGCAATTGGATGTAAGTGGGTTTATAAGGTGAAGCACAATGCAGATGGTTCTGTGAACAGATACAAGGCAAGATTAGTAGTCAAGGGGTATGCACAAACATATGGCATTGACTATGAAGAAACATTCAGTCCCGTTGCAAGGATGGCAACCGTAAGAGCAGTCATTGCTATGGCTGCATCAAAGGGATGGTCTTTACATCAGATGGATGTAAAGAATGCCTTCTTGCATGGTGATTTGCAAGAAGAGGTCTATATGGAGCAGCCACCAGGTTATGTGCATGCTGTTCATCCTGAGTTTGTTTGCAGGTTGAAGAAAGCCTTGTATGGCTTGAAGCAAGCACCTAGAGCATGGTCTGACAAGATAGGACAGTATCTTGTCACTATTGGCTTTCAGATTTCCAAGGCAGATTTCTCACTTTATGTGAGAAAAACAGAGAAATGTATTATGCTACTTGTCATTTATGTTGATGATTTGATTATGACAGGTGACAGTGATGAAGATATCCTTCATGTGAAAATGCTATTGAAGTAGAAGTTTGAGATGAAGGATTTGGGAGAGCTGCGTTATTTCTTGGGCATTGAGGTGATTAGAACACCAAGTGGGATACAGCTCTTGCAGAGGCAGTATGGATTGGACATGCTGTCCAAATATGGGATGACAGGCTGTAAGCCTATTTCAGTTCCTTTGGAGCAGAATGTGAAGCTGAGCACAGATGCAGGTGAGCTTCTGGAAGACCCTACTATGTACAGACGCATAGTAGGAAGCTTGATTTATATGACTATTACCAGGCCAGATTTGAGCTATGCTGTTGGATTGGTAAGTCAGTTTATGCAGGCTCCAAGGAAATCGCATTTGGATGCGGCTAGACGCATACTCAGGTATGTGAAGTCCACATTGTAGTATGGACTATTTTATGAGACTGGGGTTCAGATACAGCTGCATGGATACACTGATGCTGATTGGGCTGGTAGTATTTCTGATAGACGATCTACTAGTGGATATGTGTTCTCTTTTGGGAGTGCTGCAGTCACTTGGAGCAGCAAGAAACAGCCTACAGTTGCCTTGTCGAGCACAGAGGCTGAGTACAGGGGTGCAGCAATGGCTGCATGTGAGGTAGCTTGGTTGCATAAGCTACTTTATGATATGCATCAGTCTACAGATGGGCCAGTTGTCATTTATTGTGACAACATGAGTAGTATACACTTGGCAAATAACCCAGTCTATCATGCTAGAACAAAGCACATTGAGGTGCATTATCACTATGTGCGAGAGAGGGTTTTACTAGGTCTTATTGATCTAGTTTATGTCAGCACAGAGGATCAGGTAGCTGACATATTTACGAAGGCATTGGGCGCAGAGAAGCTGCGCAAGTTCAGAGACCTGCTTGGTGTGCAGGAATTGGGATTGAGCTCGAGGGGGAGTGTTGAGATATCGAGCTCCACTCGTGATACGCCAGGGTGACCGTTGTGTATTTATGTCACCGACTTGTCAGTTGCAGACGTGGTTGGTACACCGCCCATGAATAATAGCTACATGATAGCTATCCTTATCTACTCTAGTTCGTGGCTCAGTTAGTATGCCACCTTAGTTAGTTGAGTTTTGTTTGAGACCCATATATAGGGTTCTTCTATTTCTTTGTATGAGAGTTCTTTTGGCTCACACAACTAAGAAGAGGAAAACTGTTTTCAGCCTCCACCTCTGTGTGTATTCCCCCATTGTGCAAGCAAGAAAGCTACAAGTGAGACTCCTTCCTTCTCTCCCACAATCTTAACAGTAATTGGCCTCTAAAAGGTCATAGTAAACTGATATGACAAGTATTATGAATTTTCCAGTGTTGGAGTAGTTCTAATTTAAATGCATTGTCATTGATTTTGTGAATGATTTTGAAAGGTCCATAAAATCTAGGTGCTAATTTAACAATAGGGTGTTTCTCAACACTTTGCAATCTTCTCTTTTCAATGTGTAACCAAACATAATCATCAACATTGAAATTCATGACTTTTCTTTTTTTATTAGCTTGTTTTGTGTATTATTGCTGGGTTTTCGCAATCATATCTTTAACTTCAACAAAAATAGTAGCATGCGTATTAGCAATATCATCAGCAGCATTAAGTTTGTTTGACAATGATGTAACAGGTATAGGCAGTCTATGTCCATAAATGATTTCAAAAGGTGCTTTACGTGCAGCTTGTGTGGTGTATTGTTGTATGCAAATTGAAGTAAATGCAAATGTGTATCCCATGTTTGTGGTTTTGAAATTGTGTATGCACGCAAAAGATCTAAAATTGTATTATTAGTAGCTTTTGTTTGCCCATTGGTTTCAGGATGAAATGCAAATGAGAAATCAATCTTAGTACCTAAATTAGCAAACAAAGTATTCCAAAAATTATTGCAAAATCTAGAATCATGATCTGAAATAATAACTTTTGGCAAACCATGGTTAGTGAAAATAGTCTTCAAAAACAGTTGTGCAGCTTGAGATGATGCAATTAATATTTTCTTGCATGGTAGAAAATATGCTTGTTTGCTAAATTGATCTACGATAGTCCAAATCATATCATGATTAGCTTGTGTGTTAGGCAAACTAGTTATGAAATCCATTGAAATATGTTTCCATGGATGTTTAAGAATTGGTAAAGGCATTAACAAACTATATTGCTTACCATGGTGTCCCTTGACTCATTGACAAATTAAACAATCAGAAACAAAGCTAGAAACATCAGATTGCATTTGTGGCTAATAAAAATCTTCAACCAATGTTCTTAAAGTAGAAACAATACCTCTATGGCCTTCATATGGAGGACAATGAATTTCTTACAACACAAATGATCTAAATGGAACAGTGATACACAATCTTTTCTCATAAAACATAAATCCATCAGAATAAGACAAAGAATCAATTGGAGTCTAGTTATTAGCAACTAATTTATTCCAATCAGGTTGAAAACTGGGGTCATGGTCATAGGTATCCTTCATAGGAATAAGGGAATCAAAAGATAGGACGGAAATATTATGGATACTTGGTCTTCTACTCATTGCATCGGCAACAACATTCTCTTTTTCAGGTTGATATTGGATAATTGGATGAAAACTTTGAATGAAAGCAACCCATTTGATATGACGGTCAAAAATTTGTGGCTCACTAAGAAGATGTTTGATACTTAGTTGGTCAGTTTTGATCATAAATTCAAATCCCATTAGATACTGTTTCCATTGACGTAAGGCCTGAACTACAGCTAACAATTCTTTATCATATGTGGAATACTTCAGTTTAGAGGGTTTAAGTTTGCAACTAGAATAGGCTATGGGATGTGAATCTTGCATAAGGATAGCTCCTATTCCTGATACGCTAGCATCACTGACTACTAGAAATAATGGTCGATTAAAATCAGGTAATGGCAAAACAGGTGCATGTGTTAAAGCATGTTTCAATAAATCAAAAGACTTTTATTGGTTATCAGACCAATGATACACAACATCTTTCTTTAACAATTTCGTTAAAGGCAATGCAAGCAATGAAAAGTTTCTCACAAATTTTCTATAAAAGCTGGCAAGACCTAATAAAGAACGTAACTCATGCATATTTTTAGGGATTGGCCAATTCAAAATTGACTCTATCTTTTCAGGATCAACTTGAATACCATCAGAAGAAACAATGTGATCCAAGTATTCAATCTAAGTTTGGAAAAATTCACTCTTGTCAGGGTTAGCATACAATTGATTCTCCTTCAATAATTTGAAAACCAAAGGTAGATGTTCATAATGCTCATTCTCATTCTTACTGAAAACTTATATATCATCAAAGAAAACAATTTCACAATGCTAATACTTCAAAAATATACGATTCATCATACGACTGAATGTAGTTAGTGCATTAGTCAAACCAAAAGGCATAACAAGAAATTCATAATGACCAAATTGAGTTCTAAATGCAGTCTTGAAAATGTTAGGTGTATCCAATCGTACTTGATGATATCCAGATTTGAGATCTATCTTGCTAAAAATAGTGGCTCCTTGTAGTTTATCCATGAGGTCGTCTACCCTAGGGATTAGATATCTATTCTTAACAGTGATCTTGTTTAGGACACGATAGTCAATGCACATCCTATAGGTATTATTTTTCTTCTTGACTAACAGGACAGGTGCATCAAAAGGAGAACTACTCGGCCTAATAAGTCCATTCTTCAACTTATGCTTGAATTTATTTCTACTCAATTTGATTGTGTCTATAAGATGCTTTACATGGTGGTTGAGAACCTAGGATTAAATCTATTTTGTGATCTTCAGGATGTGGAGGTGGTAAACCAGGGGGTAAATTAGCAGCAAAATAATTTTCAAATTGTGAAAGAAATTGTGCGTGCCTAGGATGTATCTGATTTTCCTTAGCTTCAATTTCATTCACCCATACTAAGTATGATTTGCTACCTTTTCTCAATACACATTTAGCCTATGTGTGACTAAGCAATGGAAAATTATCAAAGGTATGCGTTTCATGTAATGTGATTTGTTTTCTGTTAGAATGAATTTTCATTGAATGTGTGGAATAATCTATGTCGGGATTATATTTGTGACGCCAAGGCATTCCTAAAATAATGTCACTAACTTGCAAAGGCACAACCAAGAAATTTTCGCGCTCAACATAATCGCCAATTTTAATTTCTAAATCATGAACTTCTTGTGTACCATTGTATCTAGTGCCTAAGAATGCAACTTTTATTCGATAATGATTTGGAACAGTAGGTAAATTCAATTCTTTTACCAAATTTGCATAAATAAAATCATGTGTGCTTCCATCATCATGCAAAACAATTTTTTCGTGACCATGCACAAAACATTTCATCATTAATAATAAATGAGGATTTGGCATACCTGGTAAAGTATCTGAAGCATCGTCGATATCTTCATCATCTTTAGTAAAATCTGGCATAGCTTCATGGTCTTCGTCTTCAGTCTCTCCCAAGTAATTGATGTAAACAATTGGCTTCTTGAACTGACAGTTTACTACTAAGTGTCTAGATTGATGGCACTTGTAGCAAACTATAGACTTTTCTTTGGAAACATTATTGGTAATGGCTGGAAATTTAGGTATGTTGGGATTTGGTTGGAGAGAAGGCTTAGGATTTGAATTTGTGTTTGATGGTAAAGGAGAAGGTCGAGTCCAGGATTTATAAAAAGAAGAAGGAACAAAGCGATTTTGATTGAATCTCCAAAAGTTAGAATTGAATTGCTTTGTACCAAATTTACCATTAGTTGGAAATTGTTACAGTCGCTTTTCTCATCCACGAATTTTGTCTTCAGCATCATGGGCCAAAGAAATCGCATCCTCCAAAGTCTTTGGCTTGAATATGTTCACTTCCGCATAGAAGTGACCAAGCAAACCGGACATATACTTGCGCTTGTGGATCGCCTCAGGAACATATTCAAGCATTCGAAGTTGCAGTAAGACACTCCAAAATCGCTCAGTGTGTATTGCGGAATGGATTTACGATCTCTTTGTTGCAGAAGATCCCACTATTTGATTGCTTTTTCATGGAATTGAGGTGCAAGAAAATTCTATAAAAAATTCTTTTGAAAGACCTCCCAAGTAGTAGGACAATCAACACTATTGCAGACAACAGTCCACAGCGATGCTCTCTCTACTAGATGGTTAGTGATGCATTTGAGTTTATCTTTTTTAGCATACTGCTCTTCATGGAAATAATCATCAAACTGACTGACAAAAGCGATAACAGTTTTTCTATCACGTTGCCCATTAAAAGTATGGAATTTGAAATTTCTTTTACTTATCTTGGCTTCTTTCCTGAGAGACTGTGCTTCGATTGTCACATCAATCATACGTCGAATAACATCTTCGGGTTGCGCTCCATCTTGATCAACAATGGATCGTTGAAGTGTAGCCAGTTGTGCTTGCAAAGTTTGACGTGCTCTTCTTTCCTCTTGAAGTTGCATCATAATTAAGTCCAATTTTTGCTCCATGGTTGGTTTTGGTAAATCACGTTCGGCCATAAAATCTTCCATGTTTTGACCGGACATCCTGTAAAATCTCAAACAACCTCACACACTCAAAATCTCATTAGAGGGATGAGCGTAGCTCAAGTTTGGGTTGTCAAGGCTTGCTTTTTTTTTAATATGCCTTTTTTTTGTGATCTTGCTTCTTTTGTGGGTACAGTAATTGATGATAGATTTCTTCCAAGTAGAAAATAGACTATGTGTGATAGTTTGCTTGCTGGAAATTGACTCTCTCAAGATGCAGGTGTGAACAGAGGCTTGCTAAAGGTTGGAAACGAGTTCGTGATTAGCTCGATGTGAACAGCTACTATGGGAAGGTTTAAAATTGAAATTTTGAAGCTTTAGTGGGTTCCTTTAGATTCTAATATTAATTGTATTTCATTAAAATTAGAGGTATGAATAATTGGACAAGAAGAAAAGAAGGTTAATGTAACTTCTAACTAGAGTCTAAAGGATATAAGAGACAACTTTGTTTTTCTAGAGAATATACCTCTTAGGTATAAGTTCAAGATGAATGGCGTTGCAACAATTGGAAGAAGAGCTGAATGCTCTTCCTCTTGTATGAGGTGTTTGCTCCTAGTATTTTGAGTTTTGAACTATGAATATATACATAATTTTGATTTTTTTCTTGCTCATAAATATTTTTGCTTAAGTTATTCTTCAATAGACACTCATAAGCATTGCAAAGAATTCATGTGAGCAAGAGCCAAAAATGTCATAGAAAGGCAATATAACTATAGTGCAAATGTACAAAGCTTTAAATACAAGGCTAGTCCTTGGCTTTTTTATCTTTAGTTTCTCCTTCCTTTGAGCTTTTTTCCTTCTTTAGCTCAAGTTCATCTTCATTTCTTTCATTCATCATCGCTAGTTCCTTTACTGTAGGTTGTTTTTTTTGTTGTTGGAATAATTCAAATTTTATGGACACTCTCTTCTCTTGAGGCTTTAGAGGAGATGGATCAAACTTCAAAGGAGAAAGATTTGGAATATCTTTCTTTGTAGAGGCAACTGAAATCTTTTTTATGTTGGTTGACTTGGCTATGCCCTTACTTAAAGGAGAAATCTTCAGTATACCTTTCTTTGTAGAGGCAACATAAGTCTTTTTTGTGGTTGTGACGTGGTAGTGCCCCTACCCTTACTTGTAGCTTTCACCTATATCTTTGAATATTTGGAAAGAAGATGGGAGTCAGGGTCCATTGGATTTTCTCTTTGAATATTTGGAAAGAAGATGGGAGTCAGGGTCCATTGGTGTTATTTCCCTGTCCAAAATTAACTCAATACACCTCTCCCTTATCTACCACATATATGGCTCATGGTAACCTTTGCACCACTGAAACAAAACACACAACAACTCGGTTGAGAACAGAAGAGAATTTTAACTTAAAAGAAAAAGATAAAAGACTTACATTCTCCCTATCTATGTTCAACAACTTTGAATCTACAGTCCTACAAACATTTGAGATAACTCTCCATCCGCGACTATATGCATCACTTTGTAGTGGGACCTCTTTAAGGAGAAACTTAAAAGGTCTCTGAGAGTTAGCAATGTATTCAATGTTGAGATGACAAGCTCAACACATACGGACATTAATGATGGACCGCCTGGTTAGATGGGTCCACATGTCTACACTTAGCACATTAGTGGTCATTATGACTCTTACATGGCCACTGACTCATGACTTATTATATTCAGGTTGTTACACCTATTTACAGCTAGCATAGTTATAGCGCCAGTCGACTAGCGTAGTCGGTTATGCATTGTTTGACTTAGTAGGCCACTTTCCTTTATGTTGTATCTTATCTATACTTTGTGTACATTGTAAAAGTGTGTGGAAGAAGAAGAAGAAACCAGCAAGAAAATATTTTGGCCTCCATCTCTCTTCTTGTCTCTTGAGTGAGCTTCTCCTTGTGCATTCTATGTGTGTTCGGCGCAGCATCTTGAGCAAGTCCCCCTATCACGCGATTCTTGGCATGGTATTAGAGCCGCGCCACTGAGAGAGGTTGATTTCAAAGGCTGAAGTGAAGGAGAAGAAGCAAGGTTTGAGCAAGCAAGCCACGGGTAAGAAGCTCTCCCATTCTTCCACTCTTTCTCTTGGACAGTGCCTATGGAGGCACCAGAAGCAGGGCAGAGCAAAAATCTCAGATTGCAGTGAGATTTGGTGTGTGCGAAGAGCACTATGTATTCTGCAGATGAGTCCTTTAGGGCAATCCCCCTGCTATTTTGGCCATCCGAGGTCATTTCAGGCCCTGTTTTAAATCCGCAAGGTTGCGGACATATATGAGAGTGTGTAAAACTATCAAGAAAAATAAAAAATCATGTAATATATAGACCAAACTTTGCAAAATTCCACAAAGAGAAGTGGATCAATAATAAATATATGTTCTTAGCAACATCATTTGCTAAGAGAAGCAATGTATGTCTTATATGAAAACAAAGCCTAAAATAAGAGAATGAAGGTGCAAGGAACTTTGAAAAAGCCAATAAAACCAAAAACAAGCCTCACCTCAAACAACAATAAATAACAGAATTTGATAGCTAAATATCTTTCTTCTCTAACATACTCTTGTCTTCCGGAGATATGCTAAGGTAATCTTTTTATTTGCATCTCGAGAAATAATGAAGAAGGAGAAGGAGTTGATGAAAAGTTGGGTTTATCGCCTCCCCACCATGAATGAGAGAAATCCAGTGAAAGAATAATAAGTGATGAAGAAGAGGAAAAAGAAACCCAATCTAGCTATGGAGGGGCTAAGAAAGCAAAGAAAAAGACTACACAGGAGAAGTAAGAAGAAGAAATGAGGAAAAAGGAGAAAGCAGATCTGTAAAAGGCTCAAAGAGAGTCTAAAAAAGAAGAGAAATAAAGAAAAAAAAAAGAAGAGTCTAACAGATTGAAAGAAGAGTCAAGAAGAGCCAAAGAAGAAAGGAGGAGGAAAGCAGCTAAAAAAGAGGAACGAAGAAGAGGACATTGCGTTAGCAATGCGCATGTCAATAGAACAGCAGTGCAAATAGGACGAGTTGGGTACTATGAGTTCACCACAAGATGAAGGCCTAGGCTCAAGTGCACAAGTTCCAGAGATCACGCCCTCTTCAGTGAAAGAAGGAAAGGGCAAGGCCTACTTGAACCCATCCCTACTCTCCTAGTGCCCACTACCCCAACAACCACAACCACCCAAAGCTCCATGCCTAAAGTTGATGCTAGCAACATGTTGGCTTGGGTGTAATTCTTGGTTAATAAAGAAATGGCCCAAGGGATAGGTGAAGGTACCCCTATAGCAGGAACCAAGCGACTGGCAGTAGAGAAAATGCCAGAGTCGAGACCAGGACCCTAAGAGGCAGAGGGTTGAAACCTCCATGACCTCCATTCCCACAACAATGACACCACCTACAACCTATGATGACTAGGTCAAAGAGCTTCTCTCATAGTTAGAGAAAGCAAAGGAGGACAAGAAGGTGGTAGTGGAGACAAGAAATGGGAACTCCAACAACCACAATGTGTGGCCGGGCCTTCCATTATTCAAACTGTCACTAAAAGAATAAATAATAAGTGACTGTGACGGGTGCCCGCCACCTGCAGTATGCAGTGGCGGGTACTGTCAGTGTAGTAATACATGGGCGGCTTGGAGGCGCCTTTACCCCCAACAACCTCCCACTTAAAGGTGAATCTGCCCCAGTGAGAGAGAAAAAGAAAAGACACTACAACATGTACACATATACAACAGGATGAGGAAAAAGATGTCATCTCATCCAATGCCCATCAATCTCCTGAGTAAGGCAAAGCACTCGGTAGTGAGGCTTTTCGTGAGCAAGTCTGCAGGATTCTGCTCAGTCGAAATCTTGGCAAGGTCAACAGACCTGTCCTCAACAACCTCGCGAATGAAGTGATACCTCACCTCAATATGTTTCATCTTCGCACGGAAGACTGGATTCTTGGCCAACTGAATGGCACTCATAGAATTCGAATGCAATGTAGACATAGCATTTGTCATATCAAGGTCTGCAATCAAATGGCCTAACCAGATAGCCTCCTTGTAAGCCTCTGTGGCTGCAATATACTCAGTCTCTATAGTAGAAAGAGTCATACACTTCTACGCCCTGGACATCCAAGAGATAGCCCCTCCAACATAAGTGAACACATAGCCAAAAGTGGACTTCCTACTATCTGCATGTCCTACATAATCAGAGCCAGTGTACCCCACGACTCCTATATCCTGGCTATGATAACAAAGACACATATCTGTTGCACCCTTCAGGTACCTCATGATACCCTTCATGGCATCCCAATGTTTCTTGCCAGGTGTAGCCATATAACGTGCCACAACCCCAACTGCAAAAGCAATATCTGGACGAGTGGCTATCATGGCATACATAAGACTTCCCCACGACTGATGCATAGGGAATCTTGGCCATTTCGGCCCTTTGGTCATTTGTCTGCAAATAATCGGCTTGTGAGAACTTCATATGAGAAGGTAATGGACAGCCAATAGGCTTAACATCCTGCATGCGGAAGCGCTCAAGGACTTTATGAATGTACTCCCTCTACGACAGATAGAGTAGTCTATGAGATCTATCGCGCGTAATGCGTATACCAAGTATATGAGAGGCTTGTCCCAGATCTTTCATCTCAAAGCTCTTCTTGAGCTAAGCCTTAAGAGCATCTAGCTATTCATGAGCTGTCCATGCTAGAAGCATGTCATCCACATAGAGTACCAAAATTAGTAAAGAACTATCATGAGCTTTCTTCTTGTACAAGCACGGATCCATAGCACTATGGCTGTAGCCCTGTGACTGCATGAATGCATCAAACTTATGGTACCATTCCCTAGGTGTCTGTTTCAAGCCATATAGACTCTTCTTTAGTTTGCACACAAGGTATTCCCTGCCAGAGTCTGCAAAGCCCTTAGGCTGCTCTATGTAAATCTCATCATGCAAGTCCCCATGTAAAAAATCCGTCTTGACATCCATTTGGTACAAGTCCAGGTCAAGCTGTCCAACCAAGGCTAAGACTAAACGTAGGGTAGTCATCTTGACCACTGGAGAAAAGACTTCATCAAAGTCAACACCATGCTCCTGCTTAAAACCCTTAGCAACCAATCGAGCCTTGTATGTCAGCTTGGGGTATCCAGGGGTACTTTTCAGCTTGTACGCCCACTTGCATAGCAAAGCCTTCTTACCCTGAGGCAAGGAAACTAGATCCCAAGTGTGATTCTTATGCAATGAGTCAACCTCAGACTGTATAGCCCTCTCCCAAGAGTGACAATCACCCCTGCGCATAGCCTCATCATAAGTGAGAGGCTCTCCTACATCTGTAATTAGGACATAATACATAGGGGGTGCAAAATGGCCACGAGGTCATCTATCTCTAGTAGAACGCCTCAATCCAGGCACTACTGCCTGACCAACATCCTATCTAGCATCAGCATGTCTAACATCTAGGCTATGAGCATCAGGTGATGTTGCACGGTGTCTAGCTGGCCGTGGAGCAGGGGCTGAATGGGAGCAAGTGGCTCCTCTTGAAAGATAACTCTACGTACCTCAACCACTTTCTCAGGTTGCATATGCATTTTGTCCTCATGAAAGATGATATCATGGCTACGGATTACTTTCTACGCTTGTGGATCCCATAGACGGTAACCCATCTCTCCTACATCTCCATAGCCAATGAAAATGCATTTGACACTTTTAGGATCCAGCTTATTACATTTGTCCTTGGGCACATGGCAGAATGCCTCACATCCAAAGACAAGCAAATGATCAAAAGACGGGGGCTTGCCTACCCATACCTCCTCTGCAACCTGAAAGTCAATGTCATTGCTAGGCGACCGATTAATGAGATGCACTGCAATAGTAATTGCCTCAACCCAAAAGTGCTATGGTAAGCCAGCCTGGCTAAGCATGCTACGGGCCCTTTCCTGAATGGTCCTGTTCATGCGCTCATCCATACCATTCTAGGGTGAGGTGTAAGGGGCTGTCAACTGACGTTTAATACCCTGCTCATCACAAAACTACTCAAAAGCACGTGATACATACTCACCCCCATTATCTGACCTTAGGCATTTGAGCCTTTTCCCAGACTGGTTCTCTGCCAATGCAAGCCAATGCTGAAATGTGTCTAAGACATCGGATTTTCTCTTTATGGGATAAGCCCAAACCTTACACGAGTAATCATCTATAAAAGTAACAAAGTACTTTGCCCCACCAAGTGACTGACAGGGCATGGGCCCACATACATGTGAGTGCACAAGAGCCAAGGGCTCACCCATGCGTATCTTACAAGACTTTTTATGCATATTTCTAGTCAGCCTCCTCTTGCTTGTCCAGATTGTTGGCTATAAACACGGGTCGAGGCTTCTCCCCTTCTCCAACCAAGTTGACTTCCTTGACCTTTGTAGGCCCTTCTATTGGTTCGATTGCCTATCCCTGCCTCTTCGCCCACAACAAGATCACTACCCTCTCTTCCTTCTTGAATTTAGTGAAGTGCTTTGGTAGGTCTTAGGGCTTCCTTTGTTGTTCGACCTCCAACCCCTTTGGTTATGCTCTCCTTTCCTCCTTCAACCATCTATGCCTCAGATGGACCGGCAAGTCCCCCTCGGTGTGTCTGGTTTTAGGTGATTGAGGTATCTTTGTATCACTCTCAGAGCTTACTTCTGATTCCAAGTGAAACTCGCAACCCTTGCTAGAGAAGGGAGTCTCTCTTGGTGGTCGTAGCTGTTGGGGGTAAAGGCGCCTCCACCTAGCCACCCTTGTATTACTACATTGACAGCCACCATCACTGCACACTGCAGGTGGCGGGCGTCCGTCACCATCACTTTATTCTTTATTCTTTTAGTGACAGTTTGAATAAAGGAAGGCCCGGTCACACATTGTGACTGTTGGAGTTCCCATTTCTTGTCTCTCTCTTCCTTGCTCTTGCTCTCCCGCCATAGCTCTCGAGTGCAAGCTTCGATCCTTCTCACCTTTCAACTGGTATCAGAGCACGGCTTCCGACTCTTGAGCTTGGCTCATGGCACTCTCAACTTCCCATCGACTCCCCACTCACATTGGGTCTCCTTCCCGACAGCCATAGCTCATTCTCTTGAGCTCTTGTCACTCCCCGGCTTCCCAAGCTTCTTCTTGGCCTATTGAGGCACCATCAGGGCATTAACATTGAGGTATTGCTTCATTATTTTACATATTTATGTCAGTCCACAGGTCTAGGTAAACAGGGTTTTCACAGGTTGAGGGCAGCCATAGCTCACACCTCTTGGAGTTTCCTTCACCTGGATCTTGGAGAGCCTATCAAGGCTTGCTGAGGCTTGGTGTAGGTCTTCTTTGACTCCCATTTGTGTCCCCTTTGAGCCCCATTGTTGACACGTGGGACAGCAGACCCCCCTAGCCAGCTCACGTTTGTTTTGCGCCTGTTTCAAAATCTAGCCCAAAAAATCACTCTTTTTATTATATCTCGGACATTCGGAACCCGATTCAGGCAATGTAAGAGTCTAACTTGGGGTTTTGGCACGCTCTGGACGTGATGGTGATGTCAGATTTTCCAAATTCTGATGATAGAATATTCTGTAACAGATTTTAGGTCTGAGATAGCATGTATTTGTATGCCTATGGCTTATGTGATGCTTCTACTGATGTCTATTGATACTGGATCACTTGTGGATATTATGCCTCTTATGTGAGATGCATTTGGAGCTGATTTAGCTCAATCATTGGCTATTTTGAACAATCCCAGATTTGTCCAAAATAGGGCAGCCACCTGTTACTTCAATTTTATGCTTACAGGTCTTGGCATTTGATGTCCGATTATGCCCGGTTGGTGCCTATATACGGGAATGTATGCCTATGGTTTGCCTATGGATTTGAGCTTGTATTGAGCACTGATTTGCTCAATTTACAGAGATTATATGCTGTTGGAAACTTCAGGGCTGAAGCTATTTATGCTATAGTTGGGTTATGCCTATTGGTCATGGGGTACTCCCGGCTACTCGGTATGATGTCATGATGTATTTGGACTACACCACATGTCTTGTTTATGCTCCAGAATGCTTTTGAGCTGAGATTAGAGCTCGATTTGGCTTTGACTGTCACTTCTTTGTAGTTGGCATTTCATCTATGACATGCTTTATACCTAGGCTATCCACCAGTACAGGTTATGATGTCTTGGTGAATGCTTTATGCATTGGCTGTGGATGGCAATTGTTTGAGCTCATCTCGACATTCATTTGAGTATTCCCTTGAGCAGTTGGACATTGACTTGGATTTTTCCGTTATACGACTTGGCTTTTTTCATTACGACCTTGGATGCTATTGAGGCCTTGTCTTGGTTACATGTCTTTGGTACTTTGACTTGGTTTGCTTGAGCTGTTGAGCTCGTTTATCTGCCTTTTCAGCTAGTGGGAGCATCTTGTATGCTTGACTGACATTGAGCAAGAGGTTTATGTTATTTTGAGAATTTTGCAGATACTTGAGACTTTGGGATCTCTTACACTTAAAATGTTGCATGGTTGATATCTTGGAATTGCTTTTGACCTGAGCTTGGGCTTTTGCACTCTTGTGAGCATACACCTATTGGTGTGAGGTCTTGCCAAGGTTATGTATACTTTGCCCTATTGTCCAGGGGGTATGCCTACTCACTGACGGATGCCTTGGTGATATGTTTGGGTGTTTGCTCAGGGTCTTGATGATTGTTTGGTGCTGATTTATGCCCATTTATGGCTAGTCATGTCTTGGTTTTCATTTATTGACTTGGTGCAGTGATTTGGTTAGAAATTGACTCTCACACTACCCTGCTGTCATTTATTACAACAACCACATAACTCCAGATTGACATGGATTTTTCATGCTGAAATATTCTAAAATGATGTACTTTCACTAGTACTTGGTGGGCAATAGCTTTGGTTACATTTTTCTCGCCATTTTCTCTCGATTTTGGTTTTTTTTTTGTCATTTTCTACAGTAAACAGCAAGCAGTTTTGAACTGTCTACAGTCTTCCAGCCTGCATTATGGCGAGTTCGTCCACTGATCATGCTATTTTCAACATCACTAAGCTTGATGGCATGAATTACTCTTATTGAAAGAGCCAAATTTGGCAGGTGTTGGTGCAGAAGTCACAGATCAAACCATTGAGGTTGAGCAGGCATCCTCCTGTAACTATGCCAGATGAGGAATGGCTTGAGCTTGATGAGTTATGCAAGTCCACTATTGTATTATCTCTCACAGAATAGGTTCATTACAATGTATTTAAGGAAGAGCAGAGTGCATGGCAATTGTGGGATAAAATCAAGAATCTCTATGACAAGAAAAGTCTAGCGAGTCAGATGTATTGACTGAAGCAGCTTATGGATCTACGCATGAAGGAGAATGTGACTATGTCTGCTCACTTGAGCCAGTTCCATGCTATACTCAAGAACTTGACTTCGCAGGACATCACTTTTGCAGATGATGTCACTCCTCTTTTCTTGCTTGGTACTCTTAATGAGTCATGGGATGTATTCCGCAGCACTACATTATGTGCCTCTACTGCTACCTTGAAATTATCTGATGTTGAGAGTGCTCTTCTACAGAAAGAGGTTAACCGTAAGAATTTGGATGCCTCTCGTATGTCGCATGCTATGACAGTTAGAGGCAGGAATGATGGATATGAAAAGCATGGCAGTGGCAGTGGCCATGGACAAGATTCTCAGAAATTTCGGTCCAAGTCTTGTGGGAAGTCACGTAGCAAATCTCGTGGCAGGAATGCAGATGTTACTTGTCACCATTGTGGAAAAAAGGGCCACATTAGGCCACAATGCCATAAACTGCGCAATGAAAGGTGCAAAGATAAGGGGAAAGACAAAGTGCAGGATAAGTCTTCTGATTGCAGCATAATGCCTGCAAAGTCCAGTGTTAAAATTGAAGAGATCAATGTTATGCAGCCTGAGGATGTTGATGATGATTATATCCTTGCAGCTTCTTCTAGTGCTTCGCAGAGATGACAGAGATACACTCTATGCATGCACAGTGTTGGCTCTTGGACTCAAGTGCATCCTTTCATGTGACACCTTGCCGAGAGTAGTTTCATTCATATCGTATTGTTTTGGGTTCTGTGTGCTTGGGTGATGACAACTCTCTTGATATTGTGGGCATTGGTGATGTTAGGGTGCAGTTTCCTTTTGGCAGCAGTTTTGTTATATAGGATGTACGTCATGTACCTGCTTTGAACGCAGTCTCATGTCAGCTGGACAGCTTGATGATGCAGGTTATCATGTATCTTTTGGAGACTCTGCATGGAAGATCACTCATGGCAGACTTGTGATTGCGAGAGGTGCCAAGGCTAGCAGCCTCTATCCCTTGATTGTATCCGCTTCTTCCCTTGATCATGTTTTGTCTGTGGGTTCTATCCCACATGTATCTCTTTGACATGCCCGTTTGGGCCATATGTCTTTGAAGGGAATGAAAATGCTTTCTAGTTTGCAGTACTTACCGTCCCTTGATTATGCATGTTTTGATTCATGTGAGCATTGTCTTTATGGCAGGCAGACTAGGTCTACGCATAAGAAGTCTAGTAGGCCATGCATGAGTGAGCCCTTGGCATTGGTACATTCAGATGTCTGTGGACCCATGCCTTGTCAGTCTATGGGTGGTGCCAAGTATTTTGTTACTTTCATAGAAGATTTTTCACAGAAAGCTTAGGCTTATCCCACTAGGCTGAAATCCGATGTCTTGGCTGTGTTTCAGATATGGCTTGCATTGGTTGAGAACCAGTCTGGGTATAGGCTAAAATGCCTAAGGACAGATAATGGGGGTGAGTATGTCTCATGTTCTTTTGAGCATCTATGTGATGAGAGGGGTATTAAGCGTCAGTTGATTGCCCCCTACACCCCCCTTAGAATGGTTTGCCTGAGTGGATGAATCGAACCATCCAGGAGCATGTACATAGTATGCTTAGCCACGCAGGCCTACCACAGAGCTTTTGGGCTGAGGGCAGTTAGTACAGCTATGCATGTCATAAAGAGAACACCTTCTAGTGGTTTGGATTTCCAGGTTGCAGAGGAGGTATGGACTAGAAAACCTCTCTCTTATGCGCATCTCCGTGTCTTTGGATGTAAGGCATTTTGCCATGTGCCCAGGGACAAGAGAAGTAAGCTGGATCCTAAGAGTGTCAAATGCATTTTCCTTGGTTATGGAGATGCAGGCGAGATGGGTCACCGTCTCTAGGATCCGCAGGCGCGAAAAGTCATCCGCAGTCATGATGTAGTCTTCCATGAAGACAAGATGCATTGACAGCCTAAGAGAGTTGTTGACATCCGCATGGTCATATTTCAGGAGGAGCCGCTCCCACACAACTAGTTGGACAACCTATAGCTGTAGCAGATGCTCATGGTTAAGGTGTTGGACAGGCAGCTGGGCAAGCAGCAGAGCCTGCCGTGAGACGATCTACTAGAGACAGATGTCCACCTAATAGATTTCAGTCCTCGATGCATTATGTCTTGGTTATAGATGTAGGAGAGCCTTTCACCTATGATGAGGCTATGCGCAGGGGTGACAGTCACTCCTGGGAGAGGGCTATGCAATCTAAGATAGACTCCCTGCATAAGAATGAGACTTGGAATTTAGTTTCCTTGCCTGAGGGCAAGAAGGCTTTGCCATGCAAGTGGGTGTACAAGTGAAAAAGTACCCCTGGATATCCCAAGCCGGCATACAAGGCTAGACTGGTAGCAAAGGGTTTTAAGCAGGAGCATGGTGTGGACTTTGATGAGGTCTTTTCTCCTGTGGTTAAGATGACCACCCTGCGCTTAGTCTTGGCTTTGGTTGCTTAGCTTGACTTGGATTTATGCCAGATGGATGTCAAGACGGCTTTCTTACATAGGGACTTGCATGATGAGATTTATGTGGAGCAGCCTAAGGGCTTTGCAGAACCTGGCACAAAGCACCTAGTGTGTAAATTGAAGAAAAGTCTTTATGGCTTGAAGCAAGCACCTAGGGAGTGGTATCATAAGTTTGATGCCTTTATGCAGTCACAAGGCTACAGTAGGAGTGCTATGGATCCATGTCTTTACACGAAGAAAGCCCGTGATGGTTCCTTATTGATTTTAGTACTCTATGTGGATGATATGCTGATAGCAAGGAAAGCTCATGATGAGCTAGAAGCTCTTAAGGCTCAGCTCAAGAAGAGCTTTGAGATGAAAGATCTGGGGCATGCCACTCACATACTTGGTATGCGCATTAGACGCGACAGGCATCAGGGACTCCTCTACTTGTCACAGAGGAAGTACATTCATAAAGTCCTTGAGCGCTTTCGCATGTAGGATGTAAATCCTATTGGCTGTCCATTGCCTTCTTATGTGAAGGTATCACAGGTTGATTGTCTGCAGATAGATGAGCAGAGGGCCGAGATGGCCAAGATTTCGTATGCATCCACTGTGGGCAGTCTTATGTATGCCATGATAGCCACTCGTCCAGATATTGCCTTTGCAGTTGGTGTTGTAGCACGCTATATGGCTACACCTGGCAAGAAGCATTGGGATGTCGTAAAGGGTATCATGAGGTACCTGAAGGGCACTGCAGATATGTGCATATGCTATGGAAGCCAGGATACATGAGTCATGGGGTACACTAACTTTGATTATGCAGGACATGCAGATAGTAGGAAGTCCACTTCCGGCTATGTATTCACCTATGCTGGAGGTGCTGTTTCTTGGATGTCCAGGGTGCAAAAATGCACAGTCCTTTCTATTACAGAGGCCGAGTATGTTGTAGCCACTGAGGCTTGCAAGGAGGCCATTTGGTTGGGTTGTTTGGTTACTAACCTTGGTATTGATGATATCCCTACACTGCATTCAAATTCTATGAGTGCTATTCAGTTAGCCAAGAATCCGGTCTTCCATGCAAAGATGAAACACATTGAGGTGAGGTATCACTTCATACATGGGGTCATTGAGGACAAGTCTGTTGATCTTGTCAAGATCTTGACTAACTAGAATCCTGCAGATCTGCTCACGAAAAGTCTCTCTACAGAGCGCTTTGCCTTCCTCAGGAGGTTGATGGGCATGGGATGAGATGACGTCTTTCCTCATCCTTTTGTACATGTTCCTCATCCTTTTGTACATGTGTACATGTTGTACTATATTTTTTATTTTTCTTTTCACTCCTCACTAGGGCAGATTTGCCTTTAAGTGGGAGGTTGTTCGGGGTAAAGATGCCTCCGCCTAGCCGCCCGTGTATTACTACATTGACAGTCACCGCCACTGCACACTGCAGGTGGCGGGCGCCCATCAACCATCACTTTATTCTTTATTCTTTTAGTGACAGTTTGAATAAAGGAAGGCCCGGTCACACATTATGATTGCTGGAGTTCCCATTTCTTGTCTCTCTCTTCCTTGCTTTTGCTCTCCCGCCATAGCTCTCGAGTGCAAGCTTCGATCCTTCTCACCTTTCAGTAGCCCTTAGGCTGATTCTATTCTAAAGAGAGGCACGGCACTTGGCTAGACTAGCCCTACTTGCTTATAGTCTATCACACCTAGCTGATCTAATCAAGTGCAATCACATTGAGTTTTGAAGACTCCTCTTTCAATTCTAAAAGCATTGGCTCTCCGCGGCTTGGAGTCTACTCTTATTTGTTGGATCACTCAGCCTTATGTGTCATACTCTATTATCTCGGCCTCTTCTTCACTTTCCTCATATGGGCTGGCATTGGCTATGGCACTAGCCGGACCTCATACTCATAACAGACAAACACACCCTCATGGCCTTGCGGACTAGGAGTGTCAATCTGCTGCTAAAGGAGGAACTGTCCTAAAGCTTAATCTATGCGTTTATAGTTTTATAGTCCAACGTTTCCCTTCTATAAACTCCACAGAGGGAGAACCCATACACATTGGCAATAAATACCATGATAATCACATACATGGGAGGCAACCTCTTGGTGAAATCACCGCGGCCCCACTGCAGCTCTCCTACATCGCAGCGATTAGCCCCTTGATGCGCTGCTCAACATATAAAACAAATGAACAAACTCCACTCTTTCATCTCAAACGTCTCCGAGATACCATGTTTCCTCACCAAATAATCCCATAAGAAACGAACGTCTATCCTACGGCTTAGGATGCCTTTCCACATTCAAGCGTGGGTGATTGTCATTGAAAACAGGTGCTATGCATCCAGGTTTTATATTCCGATACCATGATCATCATGCACATGCAAAGTGAATGATTCTAAAGTGCTCAAACATCATTTTAAATCAGAAACACGTGGTGCACAATCAGGCCTTTCCATGCTTATTCCCTAACACGTTGCGGCGATGTAAGGATAGCACCAAGATAACACTCGTGCTACTATCCTTTTAATTAACATACCAAGAACTCTATGTCATGAAATGCATAAAAAAATCAGCAACAATCAGCACGCAAATCACACCATTCAAACATCCCAACCCCTTACGTTTAGGTATTGCTTCCGTTGCATAGGTGTAGAGGTTCATTTTGTCATGTTTTAATATATAAAAAGCAATAAATCACAATCTTTGACAAGGAGATAGGGCAAACTGAGGCTAAACCTCATGCTTTGCCTCTATCATACACCCACAAAAAAATCATTATATTTTTCCTTATTTTTCCAAGACGTATTTCTATTTTTTCCCTTATTTTTTTCTATTTTCTTGATTTATTTGGTAATAAAATATACTATTTTCTGATTTTTCTTATTTTAATCACTTCAGCATACTAACATTCAATTTATCTTCCATATTCCCCCATGGGAACACCTTTTACCCAATCGAAACGGAAAAACTACCATTTTGCCACTTAAAAACCGCATTTCGGGTTTTCGGGAATTAAATAAAGCATGTAAATCATTGCAAAATCAACCCTGTACACCGGATGTACAGGGGTCTCCTGGATATACCCAGGAGCGTGGACGGAGATGGGAGAGGGCCCATCTTAGGCAGACTCCTAGGGGTTATGGATATCTAGTGGATAGTAGGTCAGGAGCCATCATCATGAAATTTTCTGATAAACAACAATTACTCATGATGCAATCAGCACACAACTAAATTTTCATCCAATAAGAACATAATTATCATCATAAACTATCAAAAATCCTTCATTTTCCTTCATAAAAATGGTCATACCGTGTTTTTACGTAACCCGAGATGCCTTGAATGACTGCATAACTAGCAAACGGAGCCTCCATTGCTCTCAATTTAATGCTGCACTTCAATCTTCAGCATCTCCATCAATCTTCATCACCACTTTTTTCATTCTCCTTCGCCGATTCCTCCTTCAAGATGGTACACATGAACAGCCCATAGAGGGGAGAGAGAGGGAGGAGAGAGAAAGACTAGATTCTGTTCTCTTCATCTGATCAGCCATTCCTCGTGCGAAGACTGGTGATATCATTAGCCAAGAGGGAGAAATCAAGGCCCAATGTCGATTGCATAGGTTGCTCACAGCCAGGCATCATGATCATGAGGAGAGAGGGCGCATTTTTCAGCGCCATGTTGCCGCCATTTTTTCACGCCATGCTCCACGATTCTTCTCCACGCTTTTTTTGATCAAACATTAGAGAGGGGGGTCAAAGGTCCCAAAGGGCACCCCCCCTTTGGTCCAAGTTTTTTGTCCACCTCTTCGTATCTTGCCCAATTTGTGGCCAGTTCGTCGTCCGGGCTTCGTTTCAAGCTTTGAAAAATCCTGTGCATCCGTCTTGACATCCCGCACTGACTGACAGCTCCTGTCATCCCGCACGGCAGTTGAAAAAATTATCAAAAATCCACAAGTGTCACTCGGGCGCCTTTTAAAAGCTGTCTTTCACTTGATGCTTAAAATCGTCCTAGCTGCAGCCACCGCCTTCGATGTTAAATATTTTTTCCCTAAATTCTGGATTTTTTGGCAAATTTTAGGCACATCCCGGGCTCAAAACTCCGCTCTCATTGGCGACCATGGGATAGGGTGACTCAACCCATCGAATCCCACAATAGATCTGCACAAAACAACCAAAGGAAGCATCAAGCTGATACAAAAGAGATACATATTAAAACACAGTACAATGCTCACCCTACCCCCTGACAAAACCAAGGCATGAAATCCACAAGGAGTAGGCCTAGCATAATCTGATAGAAGGTTCGAAGCTAGTCATTAACCGACTGCTCCAACACAGCCAAACTAAAAAGAACTATCAAAGAGGTTACCCGAAGTGGTGGTCTGAACTACCTACCTATCTAAGGACAACACAATCAGGAGCTCCTACTAGGCGAGGACTCCTATAGCCTGATCAAGGAGTATTTTCTTTTAGGACATTTCTTCTTTTATATTTTTATTCTTTCATACTCGGGCATGTAAAAAGGAGGGAGCTAAGCGTAGTGACCCAAGGAGAACAGGGTATCGGCCTCAGGTCCTGTCTCAGTACCCAAGAACCTACCAAGCCCTCGCAAGGCGACACTTAATCCTTTTCTGACGCTCACTTTTATTTTTGCTTCAACCTTCCTTACTTTCTTCCTTTCCAGTGAGACGCCACCCCTAGGAAGACAAGGCATCGGCCCCGGGTCTGACTCGTCCCGAGGAACCTACCAGGCCTTTGCAAGGCGATGATCAACTACTTATAAATTTTCCTTTCTTTTCTTTTCTATTTTTATAGGGGTAGAACCCCTTTTTACACACCTTTGTCTATATCTATATTTTTTGAGATATTCAGGGTTTTTGTTCTCTATCATCATCATTTTTCCTCAGGCAGGCTTCTCTAACTACCTCACAACTAACAAGAACTCCTAGAACGGCTGCCTAGCAGGCTGGTAGAACAGGGTCACTAGAACTACCTTCTAAAACAGGTCTTTTGATGCCTGGCAATGTCTTTTACAGGAGGCAATGGCTACTCAGACCTCCCTCAGACATACCTAACCTAAACCTGGGACTTCATGCCTTGGACGCCAGTCCCCAACAAGAAAAGAAAATCCCCTACAAGTACACAGACACATATAGCATAAAAACACGGTACTCATAAGGGAGAGATATCACCTGGATAGGGCCACGAGAAGCTTCCACGTGACATAGGCTCCTTCCAAGCTCTTCTTTAAACCTATCTAGCACAGGACTAAAACAAGAAACCATTAACCCCACCCGTACTAAACAGACGACTGGCCCTCTTGGCCTAATGAAAAAAATCATTGAAAACCTCGCAAAACTGGCCCTCTTGGCCTAACGAGATAAAATAGAATAGCACCTACACATCCCTCCCCGAAAGAGTACAGATAGCTATCTCCTGGTGTAATAAGCTCTGCAATTTCAGTTCATCCAGGTGGGCTATGGTCATGAAACGTTCAAAGAGTGAATCCTCGTCTCCCAAGGAGTGGTTAATTGCAAACCATATGGTTGGCAACTCGATTTCGAGGGGTAACACACACTCTTCCCCATAAACTAATTTAAATGGAGTATAGCCGGTAGCTCACTTGAATGTTGTATTATACACCCATACTGCCACATGCAACTTCTTGTCCCAGTCTCGTTTCTTCTCAGAGACTATTTTAGACAAGATACCCACAAGCTGCTTATTAGTACTTTCAACTTGCCTGTTGGCTTGCGGATTATAGGGGGTCGTTTTATTATGCTTGATTTGCCAAGCTTCAGTCGGGCTTTTAATTACTTTATTCAAAAAGTGGATTCCATGGTCCGACACTAATTCCTTCAGTGGACTGAAACGGCAGATAATCTGTTCTAAAAGAAAACTTGCAGTCTCTTTTGCATTGTCCTGCCTCGTCGCCCGCGCTTTTGACCATTTTGTAAAATAATCGGTTGCTACTATAATGTACCTCTTCTGAGTAGTAGACGACGGGGTGATAGGACCCACAAAGTCAATGCCCCACTTCTCAAATGGAAGGATAGCCATGATAGGCGTAAGTGGGCATTTTCTATTCTCTCTGCTGTCATGTCTTTGAGAGGTATCACATCGCTTAACATACTCAAAGGAATCTTGGAAGATGGACGGCCACCAATATCCAGCTCTTAAAGCTTTCCGTGCCGTCAACCGTCCAGTGAAGTGCCCTCCACATGCAAAGTCATGGCACTCTTCCAAGATGAAAGGAACCTCATCAGGCATCACACATCGGCGGTAGATATCATCAACACCCTGCCGATATAGTGTTCCTGGGATCAAGGAAAACTTCAAAGCCTATTTTCTGATTTTCCTCTTTTCTGATTTTGATAAACTAGCGCCATTCTCTCCCGTTGATAGGTAATGCGTAATAGCAGCATACCAAGATGGGATAGAAGCTGTATCAATTTTAAACATTTCTTCAATATCACTTCCTTCAGCCAAAGTCTCTTTCGGCTCCCCAAATCCACAAGGCATTCCACAATACCCTGCAACCTCGGTGGCTTACTCTTAATCTCATAATCGAACTCCTGCAAAGTGATTAACCACTTTGCCAGATGATCAGGAAGTTGTAGCTTGTTCATAAGCAATCTAAGCCCTTCCGCCTTTGTATAGAAAACTACCTTCTCATAGAGGATGTAGTGCCTGAATTTTTTAGTCGCAAAGACCATCGCAAGGCACAACTTCTCCATGTAGGTATAGTTAATTTCTAATATGCCCAATTTTCGACTAGCAAAAGCTATCAGATGATACCACTTTTCCTCCCAGATTTGGGCTAAACAGCCAGCTGATACTATGCATGGTAGCTGCTGAAAATATGTAAAATACCTCGTCTCTTTTAGGCACTTTTAAAACTGGAGCTTTTACTAGCTCCTGTTTCACATCCTCGAAAGCTGCCTTACAAGGGTCGCTCCATACAAATAGACAGCTGAAGGATAATAAGTTCGTTAATGGCAACGTCCTTTCTGCCAAGGCATTTATAAACCTCTGATAGTACCCTATTGATGACAGAAAGCTATGTACCTCTTTCGGTGTGCGTGGTGGACTCATAGCGACTATAACCTTGATATTTTCAGGGTCAATTATGATTCCTTCTGAACTGACCACATGGCCTAGCAATAGCCCATAAGGCACTCCAAAGACACACTTCCGTGGGTTAAGAGCGATACAAAATTTTCTGCAGCGCTCAAAGCACTTCCTTAAGATAATCAACATCCTTTCCCTTATAGTGGCTACCCCCAGGTCATCGATAAATACTTTCAACTCATGTGGAAAAATGTCACCAAAGGTCTTGTCTACTGTTTGTTGCTATGATCCAGGTGCATTGCACAATCCAAAGGCCATCACATGGTACGCAAAAGTACCAAAGACAGTAATGAAAGTCATTTTCAACTTGTCCTCTTCTGCAATTGCCATCTGGTTGTATCCTGCAAAGCAATCCATAAACGAATATATTTCCCTACCCACTAATTGATCCAAAATCTGGTCAATAAATGGCAACGAGTAGTAATCCTTAACCGTCTGCTTATTCAGCTCTCTAAAATCCACACATAGTCGGATCTGGTTGTTTTTCTTCTTCCTGATGACATCTAGTGAACACCATTCTGTGTGTTGCACAGGGAAGATTAAACCAGCTTTCTGTAACTTCTGTAACTCCTCAAACAGCCCATCCCTCAAGTCAAAAGGCATACGCCTTACTTTCTAACGCACAGGACGACTGCCTTCTTTTACAAGAATAGTATGAACAGCCAGGCTGGGAGGAATGCCTCTCAGCTCATCATAACTCCAAGCAAAGATGTTGCAGAATTCTTAAATCAAGGACACATAGTCCTCCCTTTCTGCTAAACAAAGCATGGAACCTAATTTAATTGGCCGCGAATCATTCGGCATGCCAAGGTCTAACTCAATCACATCTGCGTCTCTTATCCTATCTTGCGGCTCGATCAGCTCATTTAGAGTTATCTGATAAATATCCTCTATAGTGGATCCCTCTTTAGATTTATCACTGGATGATGTCTCACTATCAGATGGATCATTTGTTGTCTCTAATTCAGTAGAGGATAAAGGAGCTCTCTCACTCTGAGGAGACTCAGGGTAAGCATCGACTATTACTCGATTAGCACCTCTACCTAGAACCACTCGACCGGCAGGTATATCGACTTGACAATCTGTTTGTAAGATCCAAGGCCTGCCTAGAAAAACTCGATAGCTAGGACATCCTGCAAAACTTATCATCCTAAAGTCCAAGAAGAATTCTACACTTGCAACTGTAACATGGACTTTAGTGACGCAACCTTTTGGTTGCCTTAAACTATCATCAGCCATTCTAAGAAGGGTGGAGCTGTCTTTTTGGATGCCTAGACCCAACCTCTCCATCAACTCTGAACTCATGATATTGACGAAGGACCCAGTGTCTACAATAGCATGCTCTACTAATATTCCATCCATGTATGATGGAACCCTAGGGCAATTCTTTTCAGCATGATCAAACCAATCTTCCCCTACTCGTGCTATGCCCAAAGGTTCTACAATATAACCAATACGCAGGATCTTCTTGAATTCCTTGCGTACTCCTAGAGATAATTTAATCAACTGTAAGAGGTTTACATCCGTTTTGACTTCGCAAAGAGAACTTGCTAAATCAAAATCATGATAGGTAGCCAAAGCTCTCTTTTCTCGCCAAACCATCCTTTCTTTTGGTCTCGGGACCGGCTTTGGTGCTTCTTTTTTAGCTCTTGACTTCTTTCTTAGCACTTCCTCATCCTTCTTAGGATCGATTTTTTTATCAACAGGCCTTAGAGGTCCACCTTCCATGCTAGGATTCAGGACTTGCGTCCCCTTATCCCCTTGCTTAGGCTTTTCTTTGACCGATTTTGCATTATCTTTATCAACCTCTTTTGGCTTTTTGGCCTCTTGTCATGGCTCGTAGGTTAGAGGTTTCAGCGCCATTGACATGTACAGCCTCGATAAGGCTAACTCCATTGCCTTGTGGCAACTCTTCTATAGTGGTCTTTCCCCTTTGCAGTATTTGTCTTGGTCCATCATTTTGCTGCAGGTTATTACCTTGCGCTCTATGATTAACTAGACCTGGCTGTTTACTCCCTTGTTGGAGGAAACTAATCTTACTCCAACAGGTAGCGACTAAGTGGCCTGACTTCCCACAAATATCACATTTAACATTTGGACAGTTTCTAAGGAAATGTTGTCCGCCACACCACTTACAGCTGAATCTTGAGGGACCACCATCTTCAGGGCATCGACTCCCTATCAGATTCTGCTGCTTCTTCAGAAAATTGACGTCAATAGCTATTTGCCAATATTGTTCAGAAATCATGTCAGTGTAGTGCTTCATCATATACTTAACTTCTCCAAGGACATTAGAGGTACTCAACTCATAGCCTTGATCCTCTATACGCCGTTCCATTGGCCTAACAATTTGATTGGGCATTGGTTTTTGACTCACAGGAACAACATTAGGGTTCGAAACTTGGCCCCCAACATTTGGTGGAGCCAACTGACTAGCCATAGGCGTAGTCAGACTAGGAGGAGCTGGCAGCAAAGGTACATTTTGAACCATGCTTCCTCTCCCATTAGGGTTATTCATAGGCATCCCTTGACTTCCATTTAACAATGGTAAATTGCCTCCAGGTACTAAACCCGTATTAAGATTTATTCGAGAGGAGTAGGCTGTTTGTAATCGTGACTCTACTCCTTCTGCCCGCGTGGTGGTGGTGTCTATATCAGCCAAAGCCACACTACTCAATTGTACCTGAATATTGAAATCCAATCCATGCAAGAAGTATTGCAATTGGGCAGCCAGCGGAATAGGAATGTAAGTTTGTAACTTACGAAACACTTCCTTAAGCTTCTTGGCATATGCTTTCACATTCTCATGGGGGTCTTGGTGTGTTACATTCAAAACACGCAACCAGTATTGGCCACCTCTTTCAGGGGCATATTCTCCTCGGAAAGCTGCATAAAATTGGTCAATTGTGGTTATGGTTCCAGTCTCTATGCTATGATACCATATTGCAGCCCTTCCTTTTAACGTCATGTTAAAGAACATCATAAGATGTCCCTCATCTTAGATGTGGAAATTAAACATTAATCTTTGAAATTCACAAATGTGAAACTCCGCGTCTTCTTTAGCTAACCCATTAAAAATGGGCAAAGGCACTCCTAAAGCTAGAAAATCCAGCGTCTTGCAAGAATTGCAATGGGTTATGCCATGACGACAATCAGATTGACAATAGGAGTTTGGACTAATGGAATCACCCCCCCGCAGCTCTCCTACATCGCAACGATTAGCCCCTTGATGCGCTGCTCAACATATAAAACAAGCGAACAAACTCCACTTTTTCATTTCAAACGTCTCCAGGAGATACCATGTTTCCTCGCCAAATAATCCCACAAGAAACGAACGTCTATCCTACAGCTTAGGATGCCTTTCCACACTCAAGCGTGGGTCATTGTCATTGAAAACAGGTGCTATGCATCCAGGTTTTATATTCCGATACCATGATCGTCATGCACATGCAAAGTGAATGATTCTAAAGTGCTCAAATATCATTTTAAATCAGAAACACGTGGTGCACAACCAGGCTTTTCCATGCTTATTCCCTAATGCGTTGCGGCGATGTAAGGATAGCATCGAGATAACACTCGTGCTAGTATCCTTTTAATTAACATACCACAAACTCTACGTCATGAAATGCATCAGAAAATCAGCAACAATCAGCATGCAAATCACACCATTCAAACATCCCAACCCCCTACGTTTAGGTATTGCTTCCGTTGCATAGGTGTAGAGGTTCATTTTGTCATGTTTCGATGTATAAAAAGCAATAAATCACAAACTTTGACAAGGAGATAGGGCAAACTGAGGCTAGAACTCATGCTTTGCCTCTACCATACATCCACAAACAATCATTATATTTTCTTATTTTTCCAAGACGTATTTCTATTTTTCCCCTTATTTTTTTTCCATTTTCTTGATTTATTTGGCAATAGATATACTATTTTCTAATTTTTCTTGTTCCAATCACTTCACATACTAACATTCAATTTATCTTCCATATTCCCCCATGGGAACACCTTTTACCCACCTGCAACGGAAAAACTACCATTTTGCCACTTCAAAATTGCATTTCAGGTTTTCAGGAATTAAATAAAGCATGTAAATCATTGCAAAATCAAAATTTTCTGATAAATAGCAATTGCTCATAATGCAATCAGCACACAAACAAATTTTCATCCAATAAGAACATAATTATCATCATAAACTATCAAAAATCCTTCATTTTCCTTCATAAAAATGGTCATACTGTGTTTTTATGTAACCCGAGACGCCTTGAATGACTGCATAACTAGCAAACGGAGCCTCCATTGCTCTCAATCCAATGCTGCACTTCAATCTTCAGCATCTCCATCAATCTTCATCACCACTTTTTTCATTCTCCTTCCCCGATTCCTCCTTCAAGATGGTACACATGAACAGCCCATAGAGGGGAGAGAGAGGGAGGAGAGAGAAAGACTAGATTTTGTTCTCTTCATCTGGACAGCCATTCCTCGTGCGAAGACCGGCGATATCATCAGCCAAGAAGGAGAAATCAAGGCCCAATGTCGGTTGCATAGGTTGCTCACAGCCAGGCATCATGATCATGAGGAGAGAGGGCGCATTTTTTGGCACCATGCTGCCGCCATTTTTTCACGCCATGCTCCACGATTCTTCTCCACGCTTTTTTTGATAAAAAATTAGAGAGGGGGGGTCAAAGGTTCCAAAGGGCACCCCCCCTTTGGTCCAAGTTTTTTGTCCACCTCTTCGTATCTTGCCCAATTTGTGGCCACTTCCTCGTCCGGGCTCTGTTTCGAGCTCTGAAAAATCATGCGCATCCGTCTTGACATCCCACACTGACTGGCAGCTCCTGTCATCCCGCAGGCAGTCGAAAAAATTATCAAAAATCCACAGGTGTCGCTCGGGCACCTTTTAAAAGCTGCCTTTCACTTGGTGCTTAAAATCGTCCTTACTGCAGCCACCACCTTCGATGTTAAATATTTTTCCCCTAAATTCCGGATTTTTTGGCAAATTTTAGGCACATCCCGAGCTCAAAACTCTGCTCTCAGGCTAGCTCCCTCATCAAGTACTCTAGAATCTCCTAGAGCTCAAGTCTTTAGAAGGAATAATAAAAGGGGCAGGAGTTTGTCATCTACTAGGGCTTCTGGCCATCATGCAAAGTGGTGTTGAAGGTGGGGTCTCACCCTTTGGTAGCTGGGATGTGGTGGTTTCATAGGACTCACTTGTTGTCCTTGTGCAGCTTGCTTATAGTCCTCTTCCTCATCCAAAAAAATCCAATCCCACTCGTCTTCAAGACAGGGAACATACTTCGTTAATGGACCATATGAATTCCTGGCCTCTGAGTCTCCCTTCAAGATAAAGGAGATGGCATCTAAGTCGATCACCATGGTCTTCCAAGTATCCATCTCGACTCTTACTACCTCTGATCTGCTACATAAGATTACAAGACCATTACCCAATCTTTGATTTCTCGTGCATTCTACATCCACGATTGGCCTAGTAATATATCGTAGTCTACTTCCTTCATAACTATGAAGTTCACGGAGAATTGGACACCTACTATTTTCAAGGGCCAATCCCTCAATACTCTGAATGGTTTAACTTTCATGCCATTAGCCAGTGTGACATTAAACCTTATTGTCCCCACCAGTGGGTTACCCCAAGCCTGCAGATTTTCATGGATAAGTATACTGAATACCTCTCCTGTATCTACGATTCTCTTTCTTGTGATGTTTCCCAATGCTACCACTGGTAGAACTGCATGTATCTCTATGCCCTCCCAGAAAGCATTTATGTGCAAGGACCTTGGCATTGAGTTTATGTTAGGCTGGGTATCTAAGTGGCTACGTCCTGTTCATGTAAGTTGGCTGCTCTTGACTCATTAGATCCATCCACCACTGCTTTAACTTTTGCCATAATGAGAGACTTTGCCTAAGCAGATCCCCAATCAATAAAGTTAGAAGGGCCGATATCAATATTTTAAGTAGGCTACTAGCTGCTTGCCTTTCATTATGCTCTACACTCTATTGCCATTACTCTTGGGCAATCTGCCTATATGTGGCACCTAGGCTTTGTCTTTGTAGTGCTGCATGGGGTGCGGAAGCTTCTCTAGATCCTATGCGAGTAGGCGAGACCGGTGTGCTCACACTAGAAAGCTCATCGATTTTGTCTTCCGTGATAGGTCCCGCAACTTTTAGATGCACTTGGGCTTCTCTCACCCACTCCTTGACCTTATCAACCACTTCTAATTAGTGCCTTGGATCGGGATATTCTCCAACCTTGGCACTTCCCTTTTCTATTATCTTAGGAGTAGATGTCTACATCTGTGACTTGCTTCCCCCTTGGTAACGTAGTGGCACTATTAGTTTTGAGTGCGATTTCTCTCTCAACTCTCTTTCTTCTCCTCCTACAGTCCTCTTTCCTATGGAGGCTACGTCAACAAAGTTGCTAGGTCCAAGTAATGAGATGCCAGCCTGCCTTGCATGATAGTTGAAATGGTGGACAGTTTCATTTAGGACATTTGGTATACAAATGAGTGATTTTGTACTCAAGGCATCTCAAGTCAGTGATTAGCTTGCTCTCGTTTAGGGCAACGAGATGAGATGTGTCCTAGGTGGCCGTAAGTCTAGCATGTGATAAGTTCTTGGTTTTGAAAGGTGGTTTTCTCCGCAATGCACATGAGATCGTGCGGCCCTTCTCATCATCTCTTGAAGCTTAGCCAACTCTAGCTTCATATGCACTAACTCTTGGTTGATCGACATTCTTTCCCTTGTCTTGGGTGCTCTAGTTAGATCTTTCACCAATTCTCGTAGTCCTTTCTAAAGTTCTAGAGACAGTGCTATCTCGGGTTTTGGATCTTGAACTCCTCTCCTTGAGTAGGCCATCCACTTGTATGGCTTCTTCGAAGACCCTATGATGCCAGGAGGCATATTCCACGGTGGATTCCGTGAGGTTTTACGGTGGATTCCGTAAACTTACTTAGATGACCGGGGCTCATACGCAAAGAGGATTCTTTGTGCGAGAAGTTGATGGGGACCCCTGTCCTTTTCGGGCGTTTCATTAATTTAGTGTGTACATGGGTGATTCCATAGCGGGTGATTCCGCAAAATGCATATTAAATTAATAAACGTTTATGAGTTTAGAGTGCGCACTCGTAATAAATTAAGGTTAGAAATAAAAGTTGATTTATTTATGTAGCTGAAGACTGCTAGGTATTCACTTTTGTCGGTTTAATTGTGTTATTTTACTAACGATTGTGAATGCTTCAGTTGATGTGTAGAGATAGCAGCAGTGGCGGAGGAAAGCATTGGACTCTAGCGGGTTTTCGATCTTTGGACTATATTTTGATAGGCGCCACGCCTATATTTTGTTATGTCTATAGAGACATCGATTATTTATTATTATTTTGTATGCGCTTATGCGCCTGGATATGTTATTTCTATTTGGACATTGAGATTGGGCGTGCCAGACTCTATGGGCACCGTCCATTAGCTTTATTTTCCTATTTTTGGTAGAAAGCAAACTCAAAAGCTAAAAGCTTGTCATATTTTTGTAATTGGGCTATTTTTGAGCATGAAGATTGGAAATATACATTAAATACATGTTTTGTGAAGCGCTCACACAAGGCATGGGGGAGATTGAACCCAATTTGTCTCTTGTCTCATGTCGTGCTTGCTTTTACATGGGTTTTTGTGCTAAAAAGTAGAGTACTTTGTTCTTGGGGACCTTCCGGGATTCACCACGTGAGCTATCTGCGTCCGATCTGCGCACCAGTGGTATCAGAGCGGAGCAGAGATCAAGAGCTTCCAATCGCTACCAATCTCGGGCGAAGGCGGAGCTCCAGGAACAAACGGCCTCTACAGTCGATCTCGTCGCGAACCGTCGATACAGCCAGACTTCTGGCGATCAAGAACCCCTGTTTCCACTCTCAGATCGCGAAGGACCAATCTCTGTCGGCGGAGGACCACTCATCAATTCTCTTCATCAAGTCGTTGGAAACAGAGATAAGATTTCTTCATAATCAAGTTTGTTATAATCTCAAAGCTTAGTCTTAAGCTTAAGAAGCTTTATAAGCTTCAAAACTTCAAAACGATTGGCAAGAAGATCATCCCGAAATTTCCGCGCAGTCAAAACGGCCCCCCCCCACGATCAGAAAAAACGGCGGCCTGTTTTAAGCTTATTAAGCTTAAGCTTAACTAATTAAGCTTAAGACACACTATACTCTGCAAGTTCTACAGGACAGAGAAGTCAAAAAAAACTCCGGGTCTCGCACTCCAGAAGACAAGTTCAGTAAGTCGACTCTAATCAAGTCCTGCAAGTTCTGCAAGTCGGCTAAGTCCAGCAAGTCAACAACTCTGCAAGTCTGCTAAGTCTGCAACTCTGCAAGTCAGACTAAATCAGAACTGATTAGTGCTTAAAACTCATAGAAGACTTGTTCGTTTGCAAAAACTCTGAACTGGAAAGTTGTTCGCAGCAAGCTGTTTTACCTATCTGCAAGTTCGCTGAAGTACTTTCAGCAAACAGAGACAGAAATATTGCAGAATTTCTGAAAATTGAAGAAGAAAATACCAAAAAAAAAAAAAAAAAAACATAGCCTTGTAACCCCAAATTTGAGCTACGCTCATCCCGCTAACTGGTTTTGAGTGAGAAAGGTTTGTTGAGTTTTACAGGATGACTACCCCACATATGGATGATCCTATGGCTGAAGAAGATCTACCCGAGCCTACCATGGAACAAAAGCTGGATCTTATCATGTTCCAATTGGAAGAAGAGCGAAGAGCTAGGCAAGCTTTGCAAGCGCAATTGACAAAGCTACAAGGAGCGTCCACTGATAAAGAAGAACCTCAAGCTGAAGATTTGATTCGCCGTACCATCGACGCCACTCTTGAAGCACAAACCATTCGCAAGGAATCCAAGATAAGTAAACGAAATTTCAAGTTTCGCACTTTCAATGGCATAAGAGAAGGAAAGACTGTTTTATCATTCATTAGCCAGTTTTATGACTATTTCCATGAGGAAACTTATCCTGAGAAAGATAAAATCAAGTGTGTTACTAATCATCTGATAGATAGAGCATCACTTTGGTGGACTGTAGTCCGCAAGAGCATAGAATGTCCTGCTACATGGGAAGATTTCAAGAAGAAGTTCATGCAAAATTTTCTACCACCGCAATTTCATGAGAAGGCTATCAAGCAATGGGATTTACTTCAACAACGCGATCGTGAGCCTATTCCACAGTATACAGAGCGTTTTTGGAATGCACTCCTACAGCTACGCATGCTTGAAGACGTACCAGAGACGACACATAAGCGGAAGTATATGTCTGGACTTCTTGGACATTACTACGCTGAGGTGAATATGTTCAAGCCTGCTACCCTTGAAGACGCCATCTCCTTAGCTCACAACACTGAAGATAAGTTACGCGGAAGAGAACGACGACCACAGCCATTCCAAGCAAACAGTAATTATGGATCTAAACAATTCAATTCCAATTTCAGAAGGTTTAATCTAGGTCGTTTTTCATCACCATCTTTCCGCAAGAATTGGCCTAAACCAACTGCATTACCATCCACTATCAATCCAAATCCTAAGCCTATCCAACAAGCAAATCCAAATATACCCAGATTCCCAGCCATTGCAAATAATGTGACCAAAGCCAAGCCCATCGTATGCTACAAGTGTCACCAGCCAGGCCATCTCGCAGCAAATTGTCATTCAAAGAAGCCGTCAGCACATATCAACTACCTTGGAGCTATGGACGAAGACGAGCATGAGGATATGCCGGATTTCACTGAAGATGAAGATGATCCTACTACTACTTCCGACACTTTACCAGGTATGCCTACCTCACATTCATTGTTGACTATGAAATGTATGGTGCATGGAAAAGAAAGAACTATATTGCATGATGACGGTAGTACCCATGACTTTATTTCAGCAAAATTGGTAAAGGAATTGAAACTGCATACAGTACCTACGCACTATCGCATAAAAGCTGCATTTTTAGGCACTAGGTACAATGGCACACAAGAAGTTCAAGATTTAGAAATTCAAATTGGTCCATATATTGAAAGAAGAAATTTCTTAGTTGTCCCATTACAGTCTAGCGACATTATTCTAGGAATGCCATGGAGACACCAACATAATCCCAATATAGATTATTCCACACACACAATGAATATAAATTTTCAAGGAAAATCTATTACATTATTTGGTATGCATGCATCTCATATGTTTCCACTGCTTTCGCATACTCAAGCAAAACGTGCACTACGCAAGAATACTAAATCATATCTCATTTGGGTGAATGAATTGCACGCAAAGGAAAATCATATGCACCCTAGGCATAAGGAATTTCTTGCATATTTTAAGGACTGTTTTGCAGAAGACCTACCACCAGGTTTACCTCCATCACGTCCAGAAGACCATAAGATTGACCTAATACCTGGCACACAACCACCTTGCAAAGCCCCATATAGGCACAATCAAATAGAGCAAAAAGAAATCCAGACTCAAGTTGAAGAATTACTTAATAGAGGTTTAATTCGACCTAGCAGTTCTCCATTCGGTGCACCTGTGCTCTTAGTCAAGAAAAAGAATAATACTTATCGGATGTGTATTGACTACCGAGCATTAAACAAGATCACTGTAAAGAATAGGTATCCTATACCTAGAGTTGATGACCTTATGGACAAACTGCAAGGATCTTCTATATTTAGTAAAATTGACCTTAAATCTGGATATCATCAGGTGAGGTTAGATAGATCCGACATATTTAAGACTGCATTCAGAACACAGTTTGGCCATTACGAATTCTTAGTTATGCCATTCGGATTAACTAATGCACCTGCCACTTTCAGTAGAATGATGAACCGTATTTTTCTAAAATATCAATATTGTGTGATTGTTTTCTTTGATGATATTTTAGTGTTCAGTCAAAGTGAAAAAGAGCATTATGAGCATTTATCATTAGTTTTTCAATTACTGAAAGAAAATCAATTGTTTGCAAATCCTGACAAGAGTGAATTCTTTAAGACAGAAATAGAATATCTAGGTCATATTGTATCAAAAGAAGGAATAAAAGTTGATCCTAAGAAAATTGACGCAATATTGCATTGGCCTATTCCTAAAAATGTACATGAATTACGCTCATTCCTTGGTCTTGCTAGTTTCTATAGGAAGTTTGTACGTAATTTCTCATTACTTGCTTTACCATTGACCAAACTTCTTAAGAAAGGCATTGTTTATCAATGGACTGAAAACCAGCAGAAATCCTTTGATTTACTTAAACGTGCATTGACCAATGCCCCTGTTCTACAATTGCCTGACTTTAATAGACCATTCTTTCTAGTTGTGACCGATGCTAGCGGATCAGGAATAGGAGCCGTATTAATGCAAGACAACCATCCAATAGCATATTCTAGTTCTAAGCTGAAACCCTCTGAGCTCAAATATTCCACTTATGATAAGGAAATCTTAGCAGTTGTACAAGCATTAAAACAATGGAAGCATTATTTAATGGGTTCGGAATTCATGATAAAGACCGACCAGCAAAGCATTAGACATCTACTTAGCCAACCCCAAATTTATGACCGCCATATCAAATGGGCTTCATTCATTCAAAGTTTCCATCCTATCATCCAATACCAACCTGGAAAAGAAAATGTAGTTGCCGATGCATTGAGTAGAAGACCTGCAATTCATAATATTTCTATCATATCTTTTGATTCTTTGATTGCTATGAAAGACACATATCACCAGGATATTACTTTTCATTCTGATTGGCAAAAATTAGCTCAAAATAATTTCATTCCTGTTGATTCATTGTCATATAATGATGGATTCATGTTCTTTGAAAAGAGACTGTGTGTTACTATTCCATTCCGATCTTTTGTTTTGAATGAAATTCATTGTCCCCCATATCAAGGTCATAGAGGTATCATTTCTACATTACGCATGTTAACTGAAGATTTTTATTGGCCGCATATGGATGCAGATGTATCTAATTTTGTTTCAGAATGTCTGATTTGTCAAAGAATAAAAAGACATCATGGTAAACAGTATGGGTTATTGATGCCTTTATCTATTCCATCTAAACCTTGGGAACATATATCTATGGATTTCATTACTGGCTTACCAAACACTAAATCTAACCATGACATGATTTGGACAATTGTAGATAGATTTAGTAAGCAAGCATATTTCATTGCATGTAAGAAAACTTTAACAGCATCACAAGCAGCACAGTTATTTTTGAAAACTATTTTTACTAACCATGGATTGCCGAAAGTGATTATTTCAGATAGAGATTCTAGATTTTGTAATAATTTTTGGATTACACTGTTTGCAAATCTAGGCACAAAGATTGATTTCTCATCTGCATTTCATCCAGAAACAAATGGACAAACAGAAGCCACAAATAGCACTATTTTAGATCTTTTACGTGCATACACTATCTCTAAACCTCAAACATGGGATACTCATTTGCATTTATTACAGTTTGCTTACAATAATACTCCACACACATCTACAAAGAAAGCACCTTTTGAAGTTATTTATGGATATAGATTATCTACACCTGTTGCATCTTTGTCTAATAGAATACAAAGTGCCGATGATATTGCTGTTATGCATAACACTATTTTTGACGAAGTAAAGGATATGATTGCTAAAGCCCAACAATCATATACCAAACAAGCCAATAAGAAAAGACAAGCCATGAATTTCAAAGTTGATGATTATGTTTGGCTTAGAATAGAAAAACGTAGACTCCAAAGTGTAGATAGACATCCACTTGTTAAATTAGCCCCTAGATTCTACGGACCATTTAGAATCATTCATAAAATTAATGACAATGCATTCAAGTTAGAACTGCCATCCCATTGGAAAATTCATAATACATTTCATATTAGTTTATTGAGACCATTTAGAGGACAATTACCTATCCACCCTGTCTATGAAAACCCACCTTTACTAGAAGAAGAGACTGAAATACTTGAACCAGAAGCCATTATAGACACTGACTACATGACCACTAGAACTGGCCGAAGGTATTCTAGATATCTAGTAAAATTTAAGAACCATCCTGTAGAGGAAGCACAATGGATGCACGCTAGAGACCTAAATGCTTTCCCCACTCTGTTACCTCCACATTGAGCTAATAGCAATTGAGGTCAATTGCTATCCCACCCCGGGGGTATGATGCCAGGAGGCATATTCCACGGTGGATTCCGTGAGGTTTTACGGTGGATTCCGTAAACTTACTTAGATGACCGGGGCTCATACGCAAAGAGGATTCTTTGTGCGAGAAGTTGATGGGGACGCCTGTCCTTTTCGGGTGTTTCATTAATTTAGTGTGTACATGGGTGATTCCATAGCGGGTGATTCCGCAAAATGCATATTAAATTAATAAACGTTTATGAGTTTAGAGTGCGCACTCGTAATAAATTAAGGTTAGAAATAAAAGTTGATTTATTTATGTAGCTGAAGACTGCTAGGTATTCACTTTTGTCAGTTTAATTGTGTTATTTTACTAACGATTGTGAATGCTTCAGTTGATGTGTAGAGATAGCAGCAGTGGCGGAGGAAAGCATTGGAGTCTAGCGGGTTTTCAATCTTTGGACTATATTTTGATAGGCGCCACGCCTATATTTTGTTATGTCTATAGAGACATCGATTATTTATTATTATTTTGTATGCGCTTATGCGCCTGGATATGTTATTTCTATTTGGACATTGAGATTGGGCGTGCCAGACTCTATGGGCACCGTCCATTAGCTTTATTTTCCTATTTTTGGTAGAAAGCAAACTCAAAAGCTAAAAGCTTGTCATATTTTTGTAATTGGGCTATTTTTGAGCATGAAGATTGGAAATATACATTAAATACATGTTTTGTGAAGCGCTCACACAAGGCATGGGGGAGATTGAACCCAATTTGTCTCTTGTCTCATGTCGTGCTTGCTTTTACATGGGTTTTTGTGCTAAAAAGTAGAGTACTTTGTTCTTGGGGACCTTCCGGGATTCACCACGTGAGCTATCTGCGTCCGATCTGCGCACCACCCTAGCTAGCATATCCCTTTGCAAGGTTGAGTTGCTCATGAATGAAAGGTGAGAAGGATTGAAGCTTGCACTCGAGAGCTATGGCGGGAGAGCAAGAGCAAGAAAGAGAGAGACAAGAAATGGGAACTCCAACAGTCACAATGTGTGACCGGGCCTTCCTTTATTCAAATGGTCACTAAAAGAATAAAGAATAAAGTGACGATGACGGGTGCCCGCCACCTGTAGTGTGCAGTGGCGGTGACTGTCAGTGTAGTAATACACAGGCGGCTAGGCGGAGGTGCCTTTACCCCCAACAACCTCCCACTTAAAGGGGAATCTGCCCTAGTGAGGAGTGAAAAGAAAAATAATAAAAAAGATAGTACAACATGTACACATGTACAATAGGATGAGGAAAGACGTCATCTCATCCCACACCCATCAACCTCCTGAGGAAGGTAAAGCACTCTGTAGAGAGGCTTTTCGTGAGCAGATCTGCAGGATTCTGGTCAGTCGAGATCTTGAGAAGATCAACAGACTTGTCCTCAATGACCCCACATATGAAGTGATACCTCACCTCAATGTGTTTCGTCTTCGCATGGAAGGCCGAATTCTTGGCTAACTGAATAGCACTCATAGAATCTGAATGCAGTGTACGGATAGCATCAATACCAAGGTCAGCAACCAAACAACCCAACCAAATGGTCTCCTTGCAAGCCTCAGTGGCTGCAACATACTCGGCCTCTGTAGTAGAAAGGGCCGTGCATTTCTACATCCTGGATATCCAAGAAACAGCACCTCCAGCATAGGTGAATACATAGTCGGAAGTGGACTTCCTACTATCTTTATGTCCTGCATAATCAGAGTCAGTGTACCCCACGACTCCTCTATCCTGGCTGCCATAGCATATCCACATATCTACAGTACTCTTCAGGTACCTCATGATACCCTTCATGGCATCCCAATGCTTCTTGCCATGTGTAGCCATATAGCGTGCCACAACACCAACTGCAAAGGCAATATCTCGATGAGTGGCTATCATGGCATACATAAGACTGCCCACTGCGGATGCATAGGGAATCTTGGCCATCTCGGCCCTCTGCTTATCTGTCTGCGGACAATCAGCTTGTGATACCTTCACATAAGAAGACAATGGATAGCCAATAGGCTTTACGTCCTGCATGCGGAAGCGATCAAGGACTTTATGAATGTACTCCCTCTGTGACAAGTAGAGGAGTCCCTGATGCATGTCGCGTCTAATGTACATACCAAGTATGTGAGCGGCCTATCCCAAATCTTTCATCTCAAAGCTCTTCTTGAGCTGAGCATTAAGAGCATCTAGCTCATCATGAGCTTTCCCTGCTATCAGCATATCATCCTCATAGAGTACTAAAATCAATAAAGAACCATCATGGGCTTTCTTTGTGTAAAGACACGGATCCATAGCACTCCTGCTGTAGCCCTATGACTGCATAAAGGCATCAAACTTATGATACCACTCCCTAGGTGCCTGCTTCAAGCCATAAAGACTTTTCTTCAATTTACACACTAGGTGCTTCGTGCCAGGTTCTGCAAAGCCCTTAGGTTGCTCCATATAAATCTCATCATGCAAGTCCCCATGTAAGAAAGCCATCTTAACATCCATCTGGTATAAATCCAAGTCAAGCTAAGCAACCAAAGCCAAGACTAAGCACAGGGTGGTCATCTTAACCACAGGAGAAAAGACCTCATCAAAGTCCACACCATGCTCCTGATTAAAACCCTTTGCTACCAATCTAGCCTTGTATACCGGCTTGGGGTGTCCAGGGGTACTTTTCAGCTTGTACACCCACTTGCATGGCAAAGCCTTCTTGCCCGTAGGCAAGGAAACCAAATCCCAAGTGTCATTCTTATGCAAGGAGTCTATCTCAAACTGCATAGCCCTCTCCCAGGAGTGACTATCACCCCTGCGCATAGCCTCATCATAAGTAAAAGACTCTCCTGCATCTGTAACCAAGACATGATGCATCGAGGGCTGAAATCTATCAGGTGGACGTTTGTCTCTAGTAGACCGTCTCACCGCAGGCTCTACTGCCTGCCTAGCTGCCTATCCAACACCCTGACCATGAGTATCTACTGAAGCTGTAGGCTGTCCAATTGGCTGTGCGGGAGCTCTCGGCTCCTCCTGAAATATGACCCTACAGATCTCAACAACTCTCTCAGGCTGCCTATGCATCTTGTCTTCATGGAAGACTACATCATGACTGCGGATGACTTTCCGCGCCTGTGGATCCCAGAGACGGTAACCCATCTCGCATGCATCCCCATAACCAAGGAAAATGCATTTGACACTCTTAGGATCCAGCTTACTTCTCTTGTCCCTGGGCACATGGAAAAATGCCTCACATCCAAAGACACGGACAACCTGGAAATCCAAACCACTAGAAGGTGATCTATTTATGACATGCACAACTATACTAACTGACTCAACCCAAAAGCTCTGTGGTAGGCCTGCATGGCTAAGCATACTGCGTATACACTCTTGGATGGTTCTATTCATCCGCTCAGTCAAACCATTCTGGGGGGGGTAGGGGGCGGTCAACTGATGCTTAATACCCCTCTCATCACAATTCCTCATTTGGCATAGTTGCAGGCGGCTACACGCTAAACCTCAATGGTTTGATCTGCGATTTTTACACCAATACCTGCCAAATCTGGCTCTTCCAATAAGAGTAATTCGTACCATCAAGCTTAGTGATGTTGAAAATTGCATGATCAGTGGACGAACTTGCCATAACGTAGGCTGGAAGACTATAGACAGTTCAAAATTGCTTGCTGTTGATTGCAAAAAATGACCAAAAAATCACCAAAATCAGGAGAAAATGACAGAAACTCTTGTTGTGGAGACAAGAAGGATACTTTGACAGCTCTTGAAATCGAGTCCCCATCCCTTTAACCTTCACTTCCCTGTAGAATCGAGACTCTACTCGATTTCTCTCTCAATTCCTAGTGATTGCCATCCCCATCAATCCAACTATGACAACCCTGAGCTCTATTGTCGGAATCTCCTCTTCAATCTCGTAATTAAAAACCATGGCCCCGAAGAAGAAAATTATGAAGGTCGCAGAGGCATGAGCTACCAATAACACTGCAGGTGCGACCACTACTAACGGAATGGTGAGTACTGGAATTAGAAATGAAGCTGCAAATACCATCAACCAAGCACTTGTCATAAAACCCTAGGTACTGTATTTTGATATCAAAGGCAACTAGTAGATCATCATCCTATGGGTTGGTAATGAGAAGCTGCCTTCGTAGAATAGGACTTTTTTTAATCTTGTGCATAAAATTCTTAGAGAATTTCTTAACCACATATTCCAATGAATAATTTGGGTTTGTACAAGAGGTATTAGGGATAAGTACAAGGAAGATACGGTGCTTCCTAAAGGATTTTAAAATTTTGATTTGTATTGAACTAGTGGAACCTCTAATTGATAAACGCAAACACGAATTCTCTAAGAAAAAAGTCTTGAGATGAAATTGTTAAAAGAATACTTTTATTAATAAAACTAACCAAGTTTTTTAATGATCTGATAATTTTAAGTGGCCGTGGAAGATGGGAATTCTCACTTGATAGTCCTATTCGTTGCCTCCAACCTAACATTTTTTCTTCTTATCGCCTTTCACTTCAGTAGAAAAAAATTTTGTTATTAATTTTTGACTGTGTTTTTGTATGTGTTTTTTGATATTTTTCCATGTGAATGCTTCTTTTTGCCACCCGAAGCATGGATTAAGTTGCCCACCCCATCTCCCCAATTGTCCTGCTCATTTTTCCTTTTTTTCGCATCCGACATCCAGTTGGTCTCCAATTAAAATTTTCATACTTTTTTGTCTATCGATGTCCCCTAGGGCAATGTACATTATTCATTATTTAAAAGGAAAAAAAAAACCAACAAAACCACTCCCAAAAAGAAACAACAAAAAAACAAATTAAACAATAATTTTTAAAAAATAACCCCTCAGTGGTTCTTTTTTTCCTCCTCTTTCTTCTTCTTCTTCTTCTTCTTCTTCTTCTTCTTCTTCTTCTTCTTCTTCTTCTTCTTCTTCTTCTTCTTCTTCTTCTTCTTCTTCTTCTTCTTCTTCTTCTTCTTCTTCTTCTTCTTCTTCTTCTTCTTCTTCTTCTTCTTCTTCTTCTTCTTCTTCTTCTTCTTCTTCTTCTTCTTCTTCTTCTTCTTCTTCTTCTCCTCCTCCTCCTCCTCTCTCTTTTTCCTTCCTCCTCCTCTCCCTCTGTGGTGCCTACCTATGCCCTATGGTGTCGCTCACCACTTAACCTCTTGCTGCCTATGCTCTACAGCGCCCACTCGGTCCTATGCCGCCCTCCCTGCACCCCACCCCACCTGCACCTTGTGCCGCCCGCTCCCTTGCGACCTCCCCTGCCTCTTGGCCACCACCATCCTCCTTCCTCCTCCTTATCTCCCTTCCTCACCTCCCTTCCCTCCTTTTCCCTCTTGTTCCCACCCCCCTTTTTCCCCCATTCCTACCCCACCCTCCCATAGCCTCTTTCCCACCCCCTGTAAAACCCATCTCCTTTCCCACCCCCCTTTTTTCCCCATTCCTACCCCACCCTCCCACAACCCCTTTCCCACCCGTGTAAAACCCACCCCCTTCCCCCGTAAAAACCCCGTCACACCCACACATCACCCCCCCCAAAAAAAAACCTCTGATACCCCCCCATACAACACCCGTTGTCTTCCCCCCATGGGAACTCCCCTTTTTAGCCCATGTTCACACACAATCACACACTGTCTCCCCTTGCTTCCATCAACCGTGTTTCCATGCCATCATCTTGTGGCTGATAATTGTGATTCATGTGCGAGCGTGCCGTGCTAACTACTATTCACACAGGGGATTACCATCCAATTCCTGTGTGTTTCGTGCTAAGCTACTGTTAGCGCACAAATTCTCCTGTTCGTGTGTACATGGTCGCATCGTAGAGTTGCCGTTCACACACGAGGATGCACATGTCATCTTGATCATGCCATGGAGATCATAGAGCTACTGTTCATGTGCAACGTAGTGCGTTCAAGTACATGCCTTCCCGCAATAATACACACATTTTTTGAAAATTAATTAAAAAATTATTATAAATCCTTCTAAAAAAAGGAAAAAATCCATGAAAAAACCTTTCAAAATCCTAAATATTTGCAAAATTTTTCAAAAAGAATTACAAACAACCCTTTAAAATTTAGAAATATTCTATTCTAATTGAAAGTTACCAACATATTTAAAAATAAAAAATACAATCAAATAAAAAGCTTAAAAACTCATAAATTCACAAAATTTTAAAAAGCTTATCAAAAAATTAAAAAATAAATTATACCCAATCATATTTCTATTTTGAGTTGAAAAATTAAAACATTGTGCACACATGCGCGCGCGCACACACACACACACATCCAAACAAAAATAAAACAAACCAATCCCAACCATGCAAATATCCACACATATATCAACAATCAATAATTATTTTATTTTAAAAACACATACACACACAACTGAGAAACCAAACAAAACAATACAATACAAAACCAACAACACATTGAAAAAAAAAAACAAAATGACGTAACATCTTCCTACGTGTCTATGTGGATTGTGTGTTCTGCAAACATCTAAATGACACCTAGAGGCTTGGGCTTTGTCTCTTCCTTACCATAGAGAGGTTTTTCCAGTAGCCCATCAACTCTTAGCTAATAAGGACATTATCAAGGTGTTGTAGAAACAAATCCATACCATTCTTGATCCTAACAAAGTTTTCACCACCTCAGGTGTTTCGGTAGCAATGATCTCTTATCCATTTTGGAAGCTGCTGTGTCGATTTCTTTAGGACAGGTTCATGCCTGCCAAGACTCCATCCAATTACTTGTCCAAGGAGTTGTTCACTCTCTCTAGAATGGTGCTTAAAGGAGTAGTCATTGATTGGAGTTCGTACCTTTATGCAAAAATGGATCAACATTTTATCATGGCCACTGGGGGTAGTGTGACTGATGTCACCTATGGGTCATATTTGTATGCTTTTCTAACATACTCTACCCCTCCCAAAGAAATTCCACTACCTTCTGAAAATCTTCCAATGGTTTCTCCTCTTTCAAAAGATCCTGAACCCATTCCTAAAGATAATGATTCTCCTCCTTTGGTGATCCAAAGAAAGCACTTAAAGCATGTGGTTGAAACTATTCTAGTTCGAGTTTCTCTAGTGTCAATCCTTGCTACATTAGGAAGTGCTCTTCCTGCATGCCTTACATCTACAAACTTATTTAGGGCACACAAGATAGTAATATAGAAATATAAATTCATTCTCTGCACACCACCTGTTGGTAGCAAGAGGTGCCATTCCTTTCTTGTGTAAGGATATTCAAAGCTCCATTGAGATATCAGTTACTGCTTGTATTCGGTAATTATATTCTTCTTTTTATGAAGATATGTAGTAATCCAAGGAGGAGTTATGCAAGGCCACTACAAAGCTTGTCTCTACTAAAGAAACCCTATCTGATCTATTCAAACAAATGGAGTAGCATACTAAATTGTTAGAAGCCCAGAAAGTGGAAATATCCTCTTTGCAAGCCCAATTAGCCGAAGCCAAAACTTAGGATCCAAGATTTAATTGCTGCAGAGACAATAGAGCTACAGTCCACAAACTCCACAATTGATCGTCAGAATACTCAGATCAAGGAGTTGAAAGCCACTTAGGTTTTGATTTGCAAATACCTAGATGCAGAGGATGGAGTTAGAAAAATTTGTTGATTGGTCTCCAAATTAATTGGCCCACCATTCCAGGGGAATGGAAGACTCCTATATAAGCTTATTAGAGTTATTTTTTGTTTTGCCCAGATATATGATCAATCTACTCACCCTTCCGTTAGATTGATTGCTCGTTTTTCTTGGTATTTAGCATATATGATTCATCATTCTCATAATGATCAGACGCTAGTACCTAAATTGTACCTTAATGCTAATTTGAATATTGATCCCCATCAGTTGAACATATTGTATTTCCATGCTCTATATCTTTCGAGTAGATATCTTGTACTTGTGGAGAGAATATGCTATTTGCGATTCTTTCAAAATCCTCCCAAGACATTTGTGGATGAATCCCTTTCCATAGACAAATTTCGAAACCATCAATCTTTTAGTGTGATACACTCCATTGATTCTTGATGTATATTTGATGGGCCATAATGACATATTCTACTTTTTGGAGGTGCCATTTCGGTGATGGTTTTATGTCTGGTTTGTGTATGTGGTGTCTGAGTTGTATATGAATGGGTCGTGGTTTGCTGAAGCTTATTGATTGGTTTTTGGATGGTTTGGAAGTGTTTTGAAGCGTGTTGGAATGGATTGAGTAAGTTTGAGAAGCTCATGATGGTTTTTAGTTGAGTTAATATATGCTAATTGGTTTTGTATTGTGTCTATTTGGTCTTGTTAGATCTTATTTGCTTCTGTTTTGATCTATTTTCTTTCTAATTGAGATGTTACAATTGTAAAAGAGTGGTTTGAGGAATGATTTAGAGTGTGTTGGATGGTTTTTGATATTTTGAGTTGGTTTTGGTCTGAGCTATATGGTTTAATGCCTTATGTAGACCTTCTGTAGTGTACTAATGAGCTTTTGTATGCCTTATGGTATCTTTTGTATGTTTCTGCAAGTGTTCAGATGGATGGATGTTTAGCTTGGGGATGTTTTCTAATTGTGAAAAGAAAATACTATAAGCTCTTAATAGCTCGAAGAAGCAGAAGAAGTAGTTGATGAAGACTTGAACTAAAGACTAAGGTGACATTGATAGTGATGAGCTTCCAAGGGACACTATAGTGGCTTTGGTGACCCTTCATATTAAACATATCTCTTGGCAGGGGTATCGATGACCAAGAGAGGATTATTGAGCATCATTCTTTGTTATTCTCATGTACTATTGAGGTAGAGCATACGTGTGAGAGAGTGTGTGTATGAGAGATAGCAAATTTCTATGGAAAAACATTGTATCTATATGAGAGAGATTGAGAAAAAGACTATTAAGACTATCAAGATGATGAAATATGAATACTATGTGATAAATTTCATTCAAAGTTGATAATTCATTTGTGTTCTTTTGGTTCTTTGATGGTTTCTATGAAGAGTATGAAGCATATGTTGAAGATTTGTTGTGATTAATCCATGAGAGATTCACTATATGATACTATGTGAAGATTGATTGTTCTTGGTGTTCTTTCTCTTCTTGTGGTTGATTAAAGTATGAATAACATGCTTGTTGGTGTGACAAGATAGATTTTCTTGCCGTAGTTTCCCTGTTTTCTTGGTGTTCCTCTTGGGGCTCTAAATTTTCAAGGGAATTTTAAATCAAATTACATGTATCTACCATTTTTATAGTTAAAGTTTTTGTAAATGTGCAAGGTTTTAAACCTTATTCTTTGAGTTTTGATGGTTTTTTTGAATTTTTTGTGATTCATTTTACATTAAACCCGCAATTTTCAACATTCTCAGCTATTTATAACTGTGGTATTAGGTCATTGGCAACCATCTTGTCTTATAGATTGCAACACTACTGACATTCAATGACACTCCTCCATCATCTAGTGCTTATCTTTGTCATTAGCTTGATTCGATGTCAAAATTATGTATATATTCATAGTTCAAAACTCAAAATACTAGGAGCAAACACCTCATACAAGAGGAAGAGCATTCAACTCTTCTTCCAATTGTTGCAGCGCCATTCATCTTGAACTTATACCTAAGAGGTATATTCTCTAGAAAAACAAAGTTGTCTCTTATATCCTTTAGACTCTAGTTAGAAGTTACATTAACCTTCTTTTCTTCTTGTCCAATTATTCATACCTCTAATTTTAATGAAATACAATTAATATTAGAATCTAAAGGAACCCACTAAAGCTTCAAAATTTCAATTTTAAACCTTCCCATAGTAGCTGTTCACACCGAGCTAATCACGAACTCGTTTCCAACCTTTAGCAAGCCTCTGTTCACACCTGCATCTTGAGAGAGTCAATTTCCAGCAAGCAAACTATCACACATAGTCTATTTTCTACTTGGAAGAAATCTATCATCAATTACTGTACCCGCAAAAGAAGCAAGATCGCAAAAAAAAGGCATATTTAAAAAAAAAAGCAAGCCTTGAAAACCCAAACTTGAGCTACGCTCATCCCTCTAATGAGATTTTGAGTGTGTGAGGTTGTTTGAGATTTTACAGGATGTCCGATCAAAACATGGAAGATTTTATGGCCGAACGTGATTTACCAAAACCAACCATGGAGCAAAAATTGGACTTAATTATGATGCAACTTCAAGAGGAAAGAAGAGCACGTCAAACTTTGCAAGCACAACTGGCTACACTTCAACGATCCATTGTTGATCAAGATGGAGCGCAACCCGAAGATGTTATTCGACGTATGATTGAAGCGACAATCGAAGCATAGTCTCTCAGGAAAGAAGCCAAGATAAGTAAAAGAAATTTCAAATTCCGTACTTTTAATGGGCAATGTGATAGAAAAACTGTTCTCGCTTTTATCAGTCAGTTTGATGATTATTTCCATGAAGAGCAGTATGCTAAAAAAGATAAACTCAAATGCATTACTAACCATCTAGTAGAGAGAGCATCGCTATGGTGGACTGTTGTCTGCAATAGTGTTGAATGTCCTACTACTTGGGAGGTCTTTCAAAAGAATTTTTTATAGAATTTTCTTGCACCTCAATTCCATGAAAAAGCAATCAAATAGTGGGATCTTCTGCAACAAAGAGATCGTGAATCCATTCCGCAATACACACTGAGCGATTTTGGAGTGCCTTACTGCAACTTCGAATGCTTGTCCTTGATTCAAGAGTTCCGCGATATCTTTGCTTGGAGTTATGATGAGCTGAGAGGCATTCCTCCCAGCCTAGTTGTTCATACTATTCCTGTAAAAGATGGTAGTCATCCTGTGCATCAGAAGGTAAGGCGTATGCCTTTTGAATTGAGGGACGGTCTGTTTGAGGAGTTACAGAAGTTAAGGAAAGTTGGTTTAATCGTTCCTGTACAACACACAGAATGGTGTTCACTAGTTGTTATCATGAAGAAGAAAAACAACCAGATCCGATTATGTGTGGATTTTAGAGAGCTGAATAAGCAGACGGTTAAAGATTACTACCCATTGCCGTTTATTGACCAGATTTTGGATCAATTAGCGGGTAGGAAAATATATTCGTTTATGGATTGCTTTGCAGGATATAACCAGATGGCAATTGCAGAAGAGGACAAGTTAAAAACAACTTTTATTACTGTCTTTGGTACTTTTGTGTACCATGTGATGGCCTTTGGTTTGTGCAATGCACCTGGATCGTGGCAACGAACAGTAGACAAGACCTTTGGTGACATTTTCCCAGATGAGTTGAAAGTATTTATTGACGACTTGGGGCAGGCACTATAAGGGAAAGGATGTTGATTATCTTGAGAAAGTGTTTTGAGCATTGCAGACAATTTTGTATCGCTCTTAACCCACGAAAGTGTGTCTTTGGAGTGCCTTATGGGCTATTGTTGGGCCATGTGGTCAGTTCAGTAGGAATAGCAATTGACCCTAAAAAGATCAAGGTTATAGTCGCTATGAGTCCACCACGCACTCCCAAAGAGGTTCATAGCTTTCTGTCATCGATAGGGTACTATCGAAGATTTATAAATGCCTTGGCAGAAAGAACGTTGTCATTAACGAATTTATTATCCTTTAGCTATCTACTTGAATGGAGCGACCCTTGTAAGGTAGCTTTCGAGGATGTGAAGAAGGAGCTAGTAAAAGCACCCGTTTTAAAAGCACCTAAAAGAGGTGAGGTATTCTATATATTTTGAGCAGCCACCATGCATAGTATTAGCTGCTGTTTAGCCCAAAATTGGGAGGAAAAGTGGTATCATCCGATAGCTTTTGCTAGTCGGAAATTGAGCATTTTAGAAATCAATTATACCTACATGGAGAAGTTGTGTCTTGCGATGGTCTTTGGGACTAAGAAATTCAGGCACTACATCCTCTATGAAAATGTAGTGTTTTATACGAAGGCGGAAGGGCTTAGGTTGCTTATGAACAAGCCACAGCAGCCTGATCGTTTGGCAAAGTGGTTAATCACTTTGCAGGAGTTCTATTATGAGATTAAGAGTAAGCCACTGAGGCTGCAGGGTATTGTGGAATGCCTTGTGGATTTCAGGGAGCCGAAAGAGATTTTGGCTGAAGGAAGTGATATTGAGGAAATGTTTAAAATTGATACAGCTCCTATCCCATCTTGGTATGTTGCTATTACACACTATCTATCAACAGGAGAGACGGGAGTTGGTTTGTCAAAGTCTGAAAAGAGGAAGATCAAACAACAGGCTTTGAAGTTTTCCTTGATCGCAGGGATGCTATATCGGCAAGGTGTTGATGATATCTATCGCCGATGTGTGATGCCTGATGAGGTTCCTTTCATCTTGGAGGAGTGTCATGACTCTGCATGTGGAGGGCACTTTGCGGGACGGTTGACGGCGCAGAAAGCCTTAAGAGCTGGATATTGGTGGCCATCCATCTTCCAAGATTCCTTTGAGTATGTTAAGAGATGTGATACCTGTCAAAGACATGACAACCGAGAGAATAGAAAATGCCCACTTACGCCTATCATGGCTATCCTTCCATTTGAGAAGTGGAGCATTGACTTTGTGGGTCCTATTACTCCATCGTCTACTACCCAGAAGAGATACATTATAGTAGCCACTGATTATTTTACAAAATGGTCAGAAGCGCGGGCGACGAGGCAGGACAATGCAAAAGAGACTGCAAGTTTCCTTTTAGAGCAGATTATCTGCCGTTTCGGTCCACCAAAAGAATTAGTATCGGACCGTGGAACCCATTTTTTGAACAAAGTGATCAAAAGCCTGATAGAAGCTTGGCAAATCAAGCATAATAAAACGACTCCTTATAATCCGCAAGCAAATGGGCAGGTGGAAAGTACTAATAAACAGCTTGTGGGTATCTTGTCTAAAATAGTCTCTGAGAAGAAACGAGACTGGGATAGGAAGTTGTATGTGGCAGTATGGGCATACAACACAACATTCAAGCGAGCTACCGGCCATACTCCATTTAAATTGGTTTATGGGAAAGAGTGTGTATTACCCCTTGAAATCGAGTTGCCAACCATACGGTTTGCAATTAACCACTCTTTGGGAGATGAGGATTCCCTTTTTGAACGTTTCACGACCATAGCCCACCTGGATGAGCTGAATTTGCAGAGCTTATTACACCAGGAGGTAGCTAAACATCGGATGAAGCAGTTGCATGACCTTAGAGCGAAGAAGTATACCTTTAAAAAAGGGCAATTAGTCATATATTACAATGCACGTAGGGAGCTGTTTCCAGGAAAGCTAGAACCTAAATGGGATGGTCCCTACAAGATTGTCAGGTTAGGAAAAAATAGGTCTACGGCTCTATTAGCTGATCTACAGGGAGTAGAGTTTAAAAATAAGGTTAATCTTAATAAGATTAAACCTTATTATTTCTAAGTATGCTAATACAAAGAAAATGCATTGCAGGTCCATGCTGGGGATGATTTGAGACCTGCAAAAGATCTTAAAGCTGGTTGATGGGTGTTGAGATGGCAAGCTCAACACATGTGGACATGGATGATGGACCGCCTGGTTAGATGGGTCCACACGTCTACACTTAGTACGTCGGTGGTCATTATGCATCTCACATGGCCACTGACTCATTACTTATTATATTCAGGTCGTTACACCTATTTACAGCTGGCATAGTTTTAGCGCCAGTCGACTAGTGTAGTCGGTTATGCATTGTTTGACTTAGTAGGCCACTTTCCTTTTATGTTGTATCTTATCTATACTTTGTGTACATTGTAAAGTGTTTGGAAGAAGAAGAAGAAACCAGCAAGAAAACGTTTTGGCCTCCATCTCTCTTCTTGTCTCTTGAGTGAGTTTCTCTTTGTGCATTCTGTGTGTGGTCGGCGCAGCATCTTGAGCAACCTCCTCCACCACGCGATTCTTGACATGGTATCAGAGCCGCGCCATTGAGAGAGGCTGATTTCGAAGGTTGAAGCAAAGGAGAAGAAGCAAGGTTCGAACAAGCAAGCCACGGGTAAGAAGCTCTCCCATCCTTCAACTCTTTCTCTTCGATAGTGCCTGTGGAGGCACTGGAAGCAGGGCAGAGCAAAAATCTCAGATTGCAGCGAGATTTGGTGTACGCGAAGAGCACTGTGTATTCTGCAGATAAGCCCTTTTGGGCTTACCCGCAGTTATTTTGGGCATTTGAGGCCGTTTCAGGGCCCGTTTTAGAGCCGCAAGGTTGCGGACAGCAGTTTCGGGGTACACTGTGACTTCAACTGTATTGACCGAACGTGGTTGCGCAGGTTACAGATTTTAGATCTGTAAGTTCAAAGGTGTTTACCAGTGAGTAAACACAAGATTTATCTCCAAACTGGTTGCAGATTGCATGTATTGTTGAGCAGACAGTGAAAAAGGCTGTCTGGTGTACTGCTGTGCACTACAGGTCAAGGGTTGCAGAAGATTTGCTTGCTGTTTGGTATTAGTTTTGTGATAATGGCAGAGAATAGTGGAAGCCCCATCATTGAGAAGCTCGACAAGAACAACTACCCATCATGGAAGTTTCGTGTCACGAACTTCCTTATTGGAAAAGGCCTCTACGAGTTCGTTTCAGGTGAAGAAAAGGAGCCGGAGATGAGTGATCCTCCAACTGCAGAAGAGACAAAGGCACGGAAAGAATGGAATGCAAAGGATAAAAAGGTCATGTATTGGTTGTCTGCAGTAATTGACAATAATATGCTGGGACACATTAGAAATGCAGAGAATTCATATGCAGCTTGGACCATACTTGAAAGTATGTTTTCTGTAAATACAAAGGCACGAAAGATTCAACTCAAGCAAGAGTTGAATACATTAAAGAAAGGGAAGATGTCTATCAATGAGTATGCACTGAAGGTAAGAAGCATTGCAGATGCATTGGCAGCGATTGATGCAATGCCCGATGATGATGATTTGGTGTCGTCTACCTTGGGTGGACTTAACAATGAAAAGGCTTGGAAGTCTTTTGTAACTTCTGTATATGTCAGAAAGCCATTTCCAGATTTCGATGAGTTGGTCTCCCTTATGATCACTGAAGAGATCAACATGCAGAGTGAGACATCTGAAAGAAGTGGTGAACAGGTCCAAGCTTTCTACTCCAGTTCAGGAAGGGGACGTGGCAGGTTCTCTTCAAGAGGCCGTGGTACAGGACGTGGTAGTGATAACCAGCAAAACAGATTGAATCAGCAATTTGGCGATATGCAGGTTTCAGGAGGTCGTGGTAACTTTAGAGGCAGGGGGAGCTTTAGAGGAAGAGGTGGATGGCAGAACAGAGGTTCTGACAACTCTGGTATTGTGTGCCACTACTGTGGCAAAACAGGTCATATTGCAGCCCAATGTTATGCTAAGAGAGATGATATCCGTAGTGGTAAGTTGCAGTAAGGAAACTATGCATCGTCTTCACGACAGAATGAAGACAAAAATGAACGTTTGTTTGTTATGCAGCATATGCTGAATGCTGTTCCAGGAAAGGGAACACATGAAGATGTTTGGTATGTTGATTCAGGTGCATCCAATCATATGACCAGCCATGCAGAATGGTTTGGAGAGATGCAGGATTTGCAGAATGCAGGTTATGTGCAGACGGGTGATGACTCATGCCACCCAATTTCACACATTGGAAAAGTTCCCTTGTCCTTGCATGATGGTAAGACAAAGAGTCTTTCAGATGTATTACATGTGCCATCTATTACAAAGAACTTGGTGTCAGTCGGTCAAATGGTAGAGCAAGGGCTACAAGTCAGATTTAATGCAAAGGGATGCTTTGTAGAAGACTTCAATGACAAGTGCAGGTTGGTAGCAAAGGGAAGTAGAGTTGGACATATGTTCACTCTAGATGCTGGAATTCCTACTATGAATGCTGCTATGTATGCCAAAGGAAAAGGTGTTGTTGCAGACATTGAAATTTGGCACAAACGCATTGGACATGCAAATGTACAAAGGCTGAAATTAATGCAGTCCAAAGGGTTGGTTACAGGTTTGCCTACATTTAAAGTTGCAGAATTTCAGAAGGTATGTGAAGCATGTCAGTTTGGTAAGCAGGCAAGACAACCTTTTTCACATGACAGAGATGTAAGCAGAAATATCCTTGATGTTGTTCATACAGACATTTGGGGGCCTACACAAAATGTATCTCTTGGAGGTAGTTCATACTTCGTCACATTCATTGATGATTGTTCTAGAAAGCTGTGGGTATATTTTATGAAGGAAAAGAGTGAAGCTTTTGAGCACTTTAGAACTTTCAAGGCTGCAGTTGAAAGAGAAACAGGCTTGAAAATAAAGTGCTTGAGGTCAGATGGAGGGGGAGAGTACCTCTCCAATGAGTTCAGTGATTTTCTGAGGTCTCATGGGATAAAGAGACAGTTCACATGCAGGTATACCCCACAGCAAAATGGGGTTGCAGAAAGGAAAAACAGGCATATTGCAGAAGTTGCACGTGCCTTGATGGCTGAAAAGAATATGCCTAAGCATTTTTGGTCTGAGGCTGTTCATACTGCTGTTTTTATTATGAACAAAACTCCCACAGCTGCAGTTCATGGTATGACCCCCGAAGAATGTTTTACAGGTAAGAAGCCTGATGTTTCACACTTGAAAGTGTTTGGCTGCATTGCGTATGTTCATGTGCCAGATGAGTTGCGGAAGAAACTGGATCCAAAGGCTGAAAAGTGTGTCTTTATTGGATACTCTTTAGAGCAGAAAGAGTATCGCTGTTACAACCCTGTCACATGTAAGTTCAGAGTGAGCAGGGATGTCATCTTTGATGAAATGAGCAGTTGGTATGCATCTAGTGGTGATGCATTGGATGATGATGATGATCATGACACTCATGTGCAGGCTGAAAAGCAAGAATCACGAACTCTTAGCGGACCAGAGACATCATCTGGTAGTCCTTGGTCTGGGAGACTAAGGAGTAGCTCTACATCTTCAGGTGCATCTAGTAGCACTACAGGTAAAGACAAAGGAAAGAGTAAAGTGTCAGAAGGCATTGATGCAGTTCTTGATGGAGACTCCAGTGGCTCAGAGAGCTTGGATGATGAGCTTGGCATTCCTTCAGTGAGGACTCCAGGTGTGCAGAGAGCACGCGTTAATGCAAAGACTCCATTGAGTGATCCAGTGGTACGCAGGTCTAGCAGGGTGAGATACCCTATTAAAAGATTTGGTTTTGAAGGTTATGCAGCTCACCATTATGCTTATATGGTGAAACTAGTTGAGGATGTTGAGCCCACATATTTTGAGGAGGCTGTTGGTCATGCTCATTGGGATGCAGCAATGGATGAGGAGATGGCTGCATTAGAGGCCAATAAGACTTGGGATCTAGTATCATTGCCGAAGGGAAAGAAAGCTATTGGATGTAAGTGGGTTTATAAGATTAAGCACAATGCAGATGATTCTATTAGCAGGTACAAAGCTAGGCTGGTTGCAAAAGGCTATGCCCAGACATATGGCATAGATTATGATGAAACCTTCAGTCCAGTTGCTAGGATGGCAACTGTCAGATGTGTGATTGCTTTGGCAGCAGCCAAAGGTTGGAGGTTGCAGCAAATGGATGTAAAGAATGCCTTCTTGCATGGTGATTTGCAGGAAGAAGTGTATATGGATCAGCCAGCAGGTTATGAAGATTTAGAGCATCCCACGTATGTGTGCAGGTTGAAGAAGGCACTCTATGGGCTCAAGCAAGCACCTAGAGCATGGTCTGACAAGATTAGAGAGTATCTTGTCAATATTGGCTTTTATGTTTCTGATGCTGATCACTCACTTTATGTGAGAAAGGGAGATGCAGGTTTGGTCATCATAGTCATCTATGTGGATGACTTGATTATTACAGGTGATAGTGATAGTGGAATTGCTGAAGTCAAGGGCTGTTTGAAGATGAAGTTTGAGATGAAGGATTTAGGTGAGCTAAGGTACTTCCTTGGCATTGAGGTGATCAGATGTGATGATGGTATATGGCTGTCCCAAAGACAGTATGGCTTAGATATGTTGTCCAAGTATGGTATGACTGCATGCAAATCACTTTCAGTCCCGTTGGAGCAGAATGTAAAGCTGAGTGCTGATGTTGGGGATGAGATAGAAGACCCTACTATGTTCAGGAGGATAGTGGGGAGTTTGATCTACATGACCATTACAAGGCCAGACTTGAGCTATGCTGTTGGTCTTGTGTGTCAGTTTATGCAAGTACCTAGAAAGCCACATTTGGATGCAGTCAGACGCATATTGAGATATGTGAAGTCCACATTACATTATGAACTTTTCTATGAGGCAGGTACAGATGTACATGTATTTGGATACACAGATGCAGATTGGGCTGGTAGTATGTCTGATAGAAAATCTACTAGCGGATATATGTTCTCTCTTGGTAGTGCAGCAGTTGCATGGAGCAGCAAAAAGCAATCTACAGTTGCTTTGTCAAGTACAGAGGCTGAGTATAGAGGTGCTGCTGTTGCAGCATGTGAGGTAGTATGGCTGCAAAAGTTATTGGCTGATTTGGATGTCCAGGTGGAAGGTCCAGTTGTCATTTATTGTGACAACATGAGCAGTATACAGTTGGCTAGGAACCCTGTGTTCCATGCCAGGACAAAATATATTGAGGTACACTACCACTTTGTGAGAGAGAAGGTACTAGCAGGTGAGATTGACTTGGTGTATGTCAGCACACAGGATCAGATAGCTGATATCTTCACGAAGGCATTGGGTACAGAGAAGCTTCAAAAGTTTCGAAGCTTACTTGGAGTTGCAGAGATGCAGTTGAGCTTGAGGGGGAGTGTTGAGATGGCAAGCTCAACACATGTGGACATGGATGATGGACCGCCTGGTTAGATGGGTCCACACGTCTACACTTAGCACGTCGGTGGTCATTATGCATCTCACATGGCCACTGACTCATTACTTATTATATTCAGGTCGTTACACCTATTTACAGCTGGCATAGTTATAGCGCCAGTCGACTAGTGTAGTCGGTTATGCATTGTTTGACTTAGTATGCCACTTTCCTTTTATGTTGTATCTTATCTATACTTTGTGTACATTGTAAAGTGTTTGGAAGAAGAAGAAGAAACCAGCAAGAAAACGTTTTGGCCTCCATCTCTCTTCTTGTCTCTTGAGTGAGTTTCTCTTTGTGCATTCTGTGTGTGTTCGGCGCAGCATCTTGAGCAACCTCCTCCACCACGCGATTCTTGACAATGGGTCGGTTAATTCCTTATTTGGAGCACCCATATCTGGAGCAGAGATACTATCAGGGGAAACTCATGTGGTGGAGCAAAGGATACAACGTGATTGAGCAAGAAGACGGAACCTTTGTATGGAAGATCAAAGTCTTCTGCCATCACTGCTTACGACTGTTGACAAGTATCCCTATTGAGCTCAATGAAGAAGGTGGGATGGAGCCGTCAGTTCATCCTCTCAACATGCTAAACTTTGACTATCATAATTATGAATAGAGGAGTTTGTGATGGCAGGCTGTGTAAACCCATTGTGGACGTATACATTATATTTTGACGGAGCGTCCAGGGGCCCTTATAAAAAAGGGAGTGTTGGAGTAGTAATCTGAGATCCCCGACGTAGAGTTACGATGAAATTAGCTGCTTATCTCGGGGCAAGATTCACTAACAATATGGCGGAGTATAAAGCCTTGATTATGGGACTGCATATTGCCAAGCAAGGTGGTATTCATCGGTTGTTAGTAAAAGGGGATTCCCAGTTGATCCTGAATCAGCTAGATGGAACATACACAGTGCGGAATCCCATTCTTTGTATGTACCATCGGACTGCTATGACCCTACTTGAAGAGTTTGAGAGAGTGTCTTTTCAGCTAATTTCACGTTACTGGAATCAGTTTGCGGATTCATTGGCAAATCTTGCTTATAAAGAAGACCTTTTCTTCAATTGTGGTCCTAGTTTGGATATTGTGATCAATGATGAAACAGGACCCAGTCGCTTGTGGGGTATGTTATCAGAGCATGCAATATATGGCAGACGATGGTTGATATGGGTGATGCAAAGAGTAGCCAAGACCAATCTACCATTGTTATCTTGGACCCATAGGTTGATTAGACAACATATTATGCGTACGCCTCTTGCTATATATGCAGGAGGGATGGGTCATAACCTTATACATTTAGTTAAGGGCTACGAGCCTTGTGTTTTCCTCCTTGGAAAGGAGCTTATTATTGTATATCTATGCTCTTTCAGGGAGGGATATGTAGGTGCTATTCTATTTTATTTCATTAGGCCACGAGGGCCGATCAAGTTTTGTAGTGAAGTGCTTTATTTCATTAGGCCAAGAGGGCCAGTTGTCTGTTTAGTGCAGGTACGGTTAATGGTTTCTTGTTTTAGTTTTGTGCTAGACAGGTTCGGAAGAAGAGCTTGGAAGGAGCCTTTTGTTGTGTGGACGCTTCTCATGGCCCTATCCAAGTGATATCTTTCCTTTATGAGTAGCTCTAGGTGCTTGCTTGAGCCCATAGAGCACCTTCTTCAATCTGCACACATAGGTGGGATGCTCTAAATTTTCATAACCTGCTGGTTGATCCATATACACTTCTTCCTGCAAATCACCATGCAAGAAGGCATTCTTCACATCCATTTGCTGCAACCTCCAACCTTTGGCTACTGCCAAAGAAATCACACATCTGACAGTTGCCATCCTAGCAATTGGACTGAAGGTTTCTTCATAATCTATGCCATATGTCTGGGCATAGCCTTTTGCAACCAGCCTAGCTTTGTACCTACTAATAGAACCATCTACATTGTGCTTAATCTTATAAACCTACTTACATCCAATAACTTTCTTGCCCTTCAGCAAAATGATACTAGATCCCAAGTCTTATTGGCCTCTAACAACATCCTCAACTAGTTTCACCATATAAGCATAATGGTGAGCTGCATAACCTTCAAAACCAAATCTTTTAATAGGGTATTTAACCCTGCTAGATCTGCGTACCACCGAATCACTCAATGGATCCTTTACATTATTATGAGCTCTCTGTACACCTAGTGTCTTGACAGAAGGAATATCAAGCTCATCATCTAAGCTATATGAGCCATTGGAGTCTCCATCAAGAACTGCATCAATGCCATCTGACACTTTATTCTTTTCTTTGTCTTTACCTGTAGTGCTACTAGATGCACCTGAAGATGTAGAGCTACTCCTTAGTCTCCCAGACCATGGACTACCAGATGATGTCTCTGGTGCACTAAGAGTCCGTGATTCTTGCTTTTCAGCCTGCACATGAGTGTCATGATCATCATCATCATCCAATGCATCACCACTAGATGCATACCAACTGCTCATTTCATCAAAGATGACATCCCTGCTCACTTTGAACTTACATGTGACAGGGTTATAACAGTGATACCCTTTCTGCTCTAAAGAGTATCCAATAAAGACACATTTTTCTTCCTTTGGATCAAGCTTCTTCCGTAGCTCATCTGGCACATGAACATATGCAACACAGCCAAATACCTTCAAGCGTGATACATCAGGCTTCTTGCCAGTAAAGCATTCTTCAAGAGTCATCCCATGAACTGCAGCTATGGGAGTTCTGTTCATAATATAAATAGCAGTATGAACAGCCTCAGACCAAAAAATGCTTAGGCATATTCTTTTCAGCCATCAAGGCGTGTGCAACTTCTGCAATGTGCCTGTTTTTCCTTTCTGCAACACCATTTTGCTGTGGGGTATACTTGCATGTGAACTGTCTCTTTATCCCATGAGACCTCAGAAAATCACTGAACTCATTCAAGAGGTACTCTCCCCCTCCATCTGACCTCAAGCACTTTACTTTCAAACCTGTTTCTCTTTCAACTACAGCTTTGAAAGTTCTAAAGTGCTCAAACGCTTCACTCTTTTCCTTCATAAAATATACCCACAACTTTCTAGAACAATCATCAATGAATGTGACAAAGTATGAACTGCCTCCAAGAGATACTTTTGTGTAGGCTCCCAAATATCTGTATGCATAACATCAAGGATATTTCTGCTTACATCTCTGTCATGTGAAAAGGGTTGTCTTGCCTGCTTACCAAACTGACATGCTTCGCATACCTTATGAAATTCTGCAACTCTAAATGTAGGCAAGCCTGTAACCAACCCTTTGGACTGCATTAATTTCTACCTTTGTACATTTGCATGTCCAATGCGTTTGTGCCAAATTTCAATATATGCAACAACACCTTTTCCTTTAGCATACATAGCAGCATTCATAGTAGGAATTCCAGCATCCAGAGTAAACATACGTCCAACTCTACTTCCCTTTGCTACCAATCTGCACTTGTCATTGAAGTCTTCTACAAAGTAGCCCTTTGCATTAAATCTGACTTGCAGCCCTTGCTCTACAATTTGACCGACTGGCACCAAGTTCTTTGTAATAGATGGCACATGTAATACATCTGAAAGACTCTTTGTCTTACCATCATGCAAGGACAAGGAAACTTTTTCAATGTGTGAAATTGGGTGGCATGAATCATCACCGGTCTGCACATAACCTGCATTTTGCAAATCCTACATCTCTCCAAACCATTCTGCATGGCTAGTCATATGATTGGATGCACCTGAATCAACATACCAAACAGCATCATGTGTTCCCTTTCTTGTAACAGCATTCAGCATATGCTGCATAACAAACAGACGTTCATTTTTGTCTTCATTTTGTCGTGAAGACGATGCATAGTTTCCTTGCTGCAACTTACCACTGTGAATATCATCTTTATTAGCATAACATTGGGCTGCAATATGACATGTTTTGCCACAGTAGTGATACACAATACCAGAGTTGTTAGAACCTCTGTTCTGCCATCCACCTCTTCCTCTAAAGCTTCCCCTGCCTCTAAAGTTACTACGACCTCCTTAAACCTGCATATCGCCAAATTGCTGATTCAATCTGTTTTGCTGGTTGTCACTACCACATCCTGTACCACGGCCTCTTGAAGAGAACCTGCCATGTCCCCTTCCGGAAGTGGAGTAGAAAGCTTGGACCTATTCACCACTTCTTTCAGATGTCTCACTCTGCATGTTGATCTCTTTAGTGATCATAAGGGATACCAACTCATCGAAATCTAGAAATGGCTTTCTGACATATACGGAAGTTACAAAAGACTGCCAAGCCTTTTCATTGTTAAGTCCACCCAAGGTAGATGACACCAAATCATCATCATCGGGCATTGCATCAATCGTTGCCAAGGCATCTGCAATGCTCCTTACCTTCAGTGCATACTCATTGATAGACATCTTCCCTTTCTTCAATGTATTCAACTCTTGCTTGAGTTGAATATTTCTTGCCTTTGTATTTACGGAAAACATACTTTCAAGTATGGTCCAAGCTGCATATGAATTCTCTGCATTTCTAATATGTCCCAGCATATTATTGTCAATTACTACAGACAGCCAATACATGACATTTTCGTCTTTTGCATTCCATTCCTTTCGTGCCTTTGTCTCGTCTGCAGTTGGAGGATCACTCACCTCCGGCTCCTTTTCTTCACCTGAAACAAACTCGTAGAGGCCTTTTCCAATAAGGAAGTTCGTGACATGGAACTTCCATGAAGGGTAGTTGTTCTTGTCGAGCTTCTCAATGATGGGGTTTCCACTCTTCTCTGCCATTATCACAAAACTAATACCAAACAGCAAGCAAATCTTCGGCAACCCTCGACCTATAGTGCACAGCAATACACCACACAGCCTTTTTCACTGTCTGCTCAACAATACATGCAATCTGCAACCAGTTTGTAGATAAACCTTGTTTTTATTCACTGGTAAACACCTTTGAACTTACAGATCTGAAATCTGTAACCTATGCACCTATATACGGTAGACACAACTGAAATTGTAGGGTATCTCAAACTGCTGTCCGCAACCTTGCAGCTCTGAAAAGGGGCCTGAAACGGCCTCAGATGCACAAAATAACTGCAGAAAAGCCTAAAGGGCTATTTGTAGAATACACAGCGCTCTTCGCGCACACCAAATCTCACTGCAATCTGAGATTTTTTCTTTGCCTTGCTTCTGGTGTCTTCACAGGCACTATCCAAAAGAGAGGGTGAAAGGATGGGAGAGCTTCTTACCCGTTGCTTGCTTGCTCGAACCTTGCTTCTTCTCCTTCACTTCAGCCTTCGAAATCAGCCTCTCTCAGTGGCGGGCTCTGATACCATGTTAAGAATCGCGTGGTGGGGGGACTTGCTCAAGATGCTGTGCCGAACACACACAGAATGCACAACGAGAAGCTCACTCAAGAGACAAGAAGAGAGATGGAGGCCAAAACGTTTTCTTGCTGGTTTTTTCTTCTTCTTTCACACACTTTACAATGTACACAAAGTATAGATAAGATACAACATAAAGGAAAGTGGCCTACTAAGTCAAACAATGCATAACTGACTACACTAGTTGACTGGCGCTATAACTATGCCAACTGTAAATAGGTGTAACAACTTAAATATAATAAGTAATGAGTCAGTGGCCATGTGAGAGTCATAATGACCACTGACGTGCTAAATGTAGACATGTGGACCCATCTAATTAGGCGGTTCATCATTAATGTTCGCATGTGTTGAGCTTGTCATCTCAACATTACTAATCTATCTAATTAAGCTCAACAAGGCTGAGCAGGATAGTAAAGCCAAGGACCAACCATCTTGGCTAAGAGATTATGCAGATGTTTTTCCAGAAGACTTGAGAGAGCTTCGACCAACAAGAGAAGTAGATCGCAAAATTCAACTCATTCCAAAGGCTCCCCCCGTCACCAAGCAGCCCTATCGAATGTTAATTATTGAAGCCATTGAGCTAAAAGAACAACTCAAGTAGGTATTAGATCAAGGATACATCTGACCAAGTAATTCATGGGGAGTCCCGGTACTATTTCAGAAAAAGAAAGATGGAACCCTCTGCCTATCGGGACCTAAAATGGGCCCCGACACTGGCTATAGGCACTAACCAGGCCTCTGTAACTCTCACAAGACAACCCTACATGGCCTCGCGTCCAGGAGCATCTAAGGGACACACTGTCCTAATCGCTACTATAGATATTGCGTTTGTAGTAGAACGTAGTCCAACGATTTCCCTTCCTTACTCCTCAGAGGGAGATCCCACAGCTCTTCTACATCGAGAGGATTGGCCCCTTGATGCGTTGCTCTGACATAAAGAACATACAAACAATCTCCACTCTTATATATTTCGAACGATCCAGGAGATAAAATTTCCTCACTTGACAATTTCCCAAAGATTTAATCGTCTAGCCTACAACTTGGGTTTTCTCACAACTCGGCATAGGTCATGTAATTGGCAATCAATTGCTATGCATCTAGGAATGACTACGTTATGCTCAATGCAAATGTGGATGATCATTGTGCTCAAGCATTTTATGATAAAAGAAAACTAGCCACGTGAGGTGCAAAACCAATCCTTAATGATTTCCAAGCTAGTCGTAATTGCGGCGTTGCTAGAGACTAGCACCGAGTTTCCTCATGCTACTACTCTCCTTAATTCAAAGGAGAATCCGTCCTATATGTTATGCATAGACAAAAAAAAAAATTTGAAATCATTTTCAGCAACTAACCACTTCCACAAACCATCATTCCTCTATCGTTTAGGTTTTGCTTTTGTTGGGTAGGTGTATGATTCATTTTCATGTAATTTTCTATATAAAAATCGATAAAAACACACTATAACATAGAAATAAGGCTTGACTGAGGCTTGATCCTCATGCTCTAGCCTTGTTATACACTCAGAGATATAAAATATATTTTTCTCTAATTTTTTAGACATAAAAATCATTTTTTTCTAATTTTCTTATTTTTTTCCATTTATTTCCTCATAAAAATGTGATATTTCAGAATTATGAGTTCTTACTGATCAAGGACACTCAACATCATTTTCATATTCATTTTTATCCCATATGACCCCAAAACACTCAACAAAAACCCCAAATTCCACTATTTTCATAAAACTGCAACCTACGGGTTTTGCGTGTTTTGCGAAAAATTATTCTATCATCATATTTTTTGGTTTTCTTTCATATTTCAGAGAGAATGGGACAAACAAAATCAAACACTTTCTCTAACCATTTTTCGTAAAATAAAAGAACTGCTCACTTACGCATAGAAACTGCGATTTCGAGGCTCGTATCTCGTAGACGGGAGGCCGTTGACGCTTCTTCTTTGCCGTTGATGTGCTCTCTCAGCCCAATCTACGCCGTCCATCACTCCAGCATCATCATTTGGTCCGAATTCTTCATCACAACCCTCCCTCTTCTCTCTTGAATTGATGCATATGAACAGTCGCTAAGAGGAGAGAAGAGAGTGAAAGACTAGAAAATCAGATTTTTAAATCTTCCATTAAAATCAGCAAACTCACAATCATCTTATTCCTCCCTCTGTCATGATCGAGAAGCTCGCTCTCTCTAAAAACGCATGTGTATCGGAGAGGCACCGATCAGATTTAGAGAGGGTGCAAAAAAATTTTACCCCTTCCCCCCCCCCTCTGTTAGTTTTTCCATTAGTTTTGAGGCTTTTGTTAAGCCTAAGGTTAAAACTCTTTAAAATAATTGGTTCAGCTTTTTGTGTTCACATTGTCCCGCAAGTGGATATTTTGATTTCAGATGGGCAAACAGACTCAGATTCGAGATTCGTCTAGAAAACTGGCTTTGCAACATTGAAATCTATAAATCTGGACCTGCCACGCACATTCCGGCTCCTGGATCTAGTAGCTACTTTATAATACCGAACCTTGCAGGGATTAAATGAGGGGTCAAACGACCTCCATTGACGAAGCGAGACTTGCGTTGGATTCTTGACGTCGAAATGCATCTAGGTAAGCTCCAGCTCAACCATCCACCACCATTTTATTTTTCATAAAAATTTGGTTTTTTGGCAGTTCCTGGGCACTTCTTGCTCCAACAACGGCCTCAAATGCTTCAAGCATGGCTCAGAAGCAGCTCCTAAAATCTAGCTCTCACCATCTTTGTATTGATTACCATGGATTAAACCAAGTGATAATGAAAAATAAATATCCAATCCCCAGGATAGACGAGTTGCTTAACCAACTCTAGGGAGCAAAGGTCTTTTCAAAGATCGATCTTAGATCGCGGGCTATTATCAAATAAGAATCAAGGAGGAAGATATCCTTAAAATTGCTTTTAACACAAGGTACGGTCATTATAAGTTTATTGTGATGTCATTTGGATTAACAAATGCTCCTGGCACCTTCAATAGGTTGATGCAAAATTTTTTTTGACCCTACCTTGATAACTTCATCCTTGTCTTCTTCGATGATATCTTAACATATTCCAAGAATGAAGAAGACCATGGACCACAGCTACGAATAGTTCTTGAAACAATGAGAACCCACAAACTATATGCTAAAAAGAAGAAATGTGCCTTCTTCAAAAAGCAGATTGAATATCTAGAATTCATAGTATCAGTAGATGGCATTTCAGTGGATCCTGCCAAGGTCCAAGATGTACAAGATTGGCCACCCCCAACAACAGTCAAAGAAGTGCGAAGCTTTCTAGGGATAATGGGTTGGTATAGAGTCTTCATCAAAGACTATGCCTCGATCGTTACGCCTCTCATTAACCTTCTAAAAAATTAGGTCTCCATTATATGGATGTCTGGCCGAATAATCTAGCTTTGAAAAGCTTAAGAACAGTTTGGTAACTGCCCCTACTTTAAGGCTACCCAACCTAAGCAAAGAATTCGAAGTCATAACTGACATAAGCTCTCTTGCTTTGGGTTGCGTGCTTATGCAAGAAGGACATCCAGTAGCCTATGCTTCAAGAAAATTAAAGATCCACGAAAGAAACTATGCCACACATGATCTAGAATTACTTGCTGTAATTCATGCCTTTAAATTATGGAGACATTACTTGCTTGTTGGTAATAAGTTTTCTCTAGTCACTGATCATAAAATCTTGAAGTGGATTTTTACTCAACCAAATCTCAATATGAGACAATGCCGATGGATTGGGATCTTATAGGAATTTGACTTTAAAATCCAATATAGACCAAGCAAGGAGAATGTGATTGTGGATGCCCTGAGCTGTAAATCATTTCTTAATACTCTAATCCTAGAGGAACACTCTAGGGCAGGAACTCTTGCTACAATAATTTCAATGCCCAGTAACCCTATCATAGAAATGACTAAAGAAGAAGTAGTGAAAGATCCAAGCTATCAAAGAATGTTAAGAGAGATTCCCATTAAGGATTCAAGTCCAAAGCTCAAGTCTAAGTATCAAGATTTTTCCATAAGCGAGGAGCTTGCCTATTTCAAGACAAGATTATGCATTCCTACAACCCAGAAACTCAAGAAGAAAATACTATGAGAAGCTCACGATTCTCCATTTTCAGGTCATCCTGGATATACTAAGACTCTTAATACAATCAAAAGAAGCTTCTATTGGGAAAGACTCAAGGGTGACATACCCAAGTATGTTACAAAATGCCTAAATTGCCAGCGAATTAAGGCTGAATGTGTCAAGTTGCCAAGAAAGCTCCAGCTACTACTTGACATCCCTCAAATGAAATGGGAGTATATCAGCATGGACTTCGTAGTTGGATTACCCCCAGTACAAGGAGGATATAACTCCAAAATGGTAGTCATTAATATGCTGATAAAAGCTACACACCTTATTCCTGTAAAAACCAATTACAAGGCTTCTGATGTCGCCAGGCTTTTCATTAAGAAAAATTTCAAATTACATGGGTTACCCTAGAGAATCATCATCGACCGTGATTCTCTCTTCACATTGAATTTTTGGAAGAGTTTGTTCAAAGCTCTAGGACCTAGCTTTGCTGAGAGCGTATTGCGATAGGGAGCCTAGGCGGTGGATCCAATACCTGTCAAGAATCGCGTGGTGGGGGGACTTGCTCAAGATGCTGCGCTGAACACACACAGAATGCACAAGGAGAAGCTCATTCAAGAGACAAGAAGAGAGATGGAGGCCAAAACGTTTTCTTGTTGGTTTCTTCTTCTTCTTACACACACTTTACAATGTACACAAAGTATAGATAAGATACAATATAAAGGAAAGTGGCCTACTAAGTCAGACAATGCATAACCGACTACACTAGTCGACTGGTGCTCTAACTATACTAGCTGTAAATAGGTGTAATAACCTGAATATAATAAGTAATGAGTTAGTGGCCATGTGAGAGTCATAATCCATTGACGTGCTAAGTGTAGATGTGTGGACCCATCTAACCAGGCGGTCCATCATTAATGTCTGCATGTGTTGAGCTTGTCATCTCAACACTCGCCCTCAAGCTCAACTGCATCTCTGCAACTCGAAACTTTTGAAGCTTCTCTGTACCCAATGTGTTCGTGAAGATGTCAGCTATCTGATCCTGTGTGCTGACATACACCAAGTCAATCTCACCTGCTAGTACCTTCTCTCTCACAAAGTAGTAGTGTACCTCAATATGTTTTGTCCTGGCATGGAACACAGGTTTCCTAGCCAACTGTATACTGCTCATACTGTCACAATAAATGACAACTCGACCTTCCACTTGCACATCTAAATCAGCCAATAACTTTTGTAGCCATACTACCTCACATGTTGCAACAGCAGCACCTCTATACTCAGCCTCTGTACTCGACAAAACAATTGTAGATTGCTTTTTGCTGCTCCAAGTAACTGATGCACTACCAAGAGAGAACAAGTATCCGCTGGTAGATCTTCTATCAGACATACTACCAGCCCAATCTGCATCTATGTATCCAAATACATGTACATCTATACCTACCTCATAGAAAAGTCCATAATGTAATGTGGACTTCACATATCTCAATATGTGTCTGACTGTATCCAAATGTGGCTTTCTAGGTACTTGCATAAACTGACTCATAAGACCAATAGCGTAGCTCAAGTTTGGCCTTGTAATGGTCATGTAGATCAAACTCCCCACTATCCACCTAAACATAGTAGGGTCTTCTATCTCATTCCCAACATCAGCACTCAACTTTACATTCTGCTCCAACAGGACTGAAAGTGGTTTGCATGTTGTCATACCATACTTGGACAACATTACCAAGCCATACTGTCTTTGGGATAGCCATATACCATCATCACATCTAATCACCTCAATGCCAAGGAAGTACCTTAGCTCACCTAAATCCTTCATCTCAAACTTCTTCTTCAAAAAGTCCTTGACTTCAGCAATCCCACTACCACTATCACATGTAATAATCAAGTCGTCCACATAGATGACTATGATGACCAAACATACATCTCTCTTTCTCACATAAAGTGAGTGATCAGCATCAGAAACATAAAAGCCAATATTGACAAGATACTCTCTAATCTTGTCAGACCATGCTCTAGGTGCTTGCTTGAGCCCATAGAGCGCCTTCTTCAACCTGTACATATACGTGGGATACTCTAAATCTTCATAACCTACTGGCTGATCCATATACACTTCTTCCTGCAAATCACCATGCAAGAAGGCATTCTTCACATCCATTTGCTGCAAGCTCTAACCTTTGGCTGCTACCAAAGCAATCACACATCTGACAGTTGCCATCCTAGCAACTGGACTGAAGGTTTCTTCATAATCTATGCCATATGTCTGGGCATAGCCTTTTGCAACCAGCCTAGCTTTGTACCTACTAATAGAACCATTTGCATTGTGCTTAATCTTATAAACCCACTTACATCCAATAGCTTTCTTGCCCTTCAACAATGATACTAGATCCCAAGTCTTATTGGCATCTAATGCAACCATCTCCTCATCCATTGCTGCATCCCAATGAGTACGACCAACAGCATCCTCAAAACAAGTGGGCTCAACATCCTCAACTAGTTTCACCATATAAGCATAATGGTGAGCTGCATAACCTTCAAAACGAAATCTTTTAACAGGGTATCTGACCCTGCTAGATCTTCGTACTACCGGATCACTCAATGGAGCCTTTACATTACTATGAGCTCTCTTACACCTAGTGTCATGACAAAAGGAATACCAAGCTCATCATCCAAGCTCTCTGAGCCACTGGAATCTCCATCAAGAACTGCATCAATGCCATCTGACACTTTATTATTTCCTTTGTCTTTACCTGTAGTGCTACTAGATGCACCTGAAGATGTAGAGCTACTCACTCTCCCAGACCAAGCACTACCAGATGATGTCTCTGGCCCACTAAGAGTCTGTGATTCTTGCTTTTCAGCCTGCACATGAGTGTCACGATCATCATCATCATCCAATGCATCACCACTAGATGCATACCAACTGCTCATTTCATAAAGATAACATCCCTGCTCACTCTGAACTTACATGTGACAGGGTTATAACAGCAATATCCTTTTTGCTCTAAAGAGTATCCAATAAAGACACATATTTCTGCCTTTGGATCAAGATTTTTCCATAGCTCATCTGGCACATGAACATATGCAACATAGCCAAATACCTTCAAGTGTGATACATCAGGCTTCTTGCCAGTAAAGCATTCTTCAGGAGTCATCCCATGAACTGCAGCTGTGGGAATCCTATTCATAATGTAGACAGCAGTATGGACAGCCTCAGACCAAAAATGTTTGGGCATATTCTTTTTAGTCATTAATGCCCGTGCAACTTCTACAATATGCCTATTTTTTCTTTCTGCAACACCATTTTGTTGTGGGGTATACCTGCATGTGAACTGTCTCTTTATCCCATGAGACCTCAGAAAATAACTGAACTCATTCGAGAGGTATTCTCCCCCTCCATCTGACCTCAAGCACTTTACTTTCAAGCATGTTTCTCTTTCAACTGCAGCCTTGAAAGTTCTAAAGTGCTCAAATGCTTCACTCTTTTCCTTCATAAAATATACCCACAGCTTTCTAGAACAATCATCAATGAATGTGACAAAGTATGAACTGCCTCCAAGAGATACATTTTGTGTAGGCCCCCAAATATCTGTATGCACAACATCAAGGATATTTCTGCTTACATCTCTATCATGTGAAAAGGGTTGTCTTGCCTGCTTACCAAACTGATATGCTTCGCATACCTTATGAAATTCTGCAACTCTAAATGTAGGCAAACCTGTAATGAACCCTTTGGATTGCATTAATTTCTACCTTTGTATATTTGCATGTCCAATGCGTTTGTGCCAAATTTCAATATATGCAACAACACCTTTTCCTTTAGCATACATAGTAGCATTCATAGTAGGAATTCCAGCATCCAGAGTAAACATACGTCCAACTCTACTTCCCTTTGCAACCAACCTGCACTTGTCATTGAAGTCTTCTACAAAGCAGCCCTTTGCACTAAATCTGACTTGTAGCCCTTGCTCTACCATCTGACCGACTGACACCAAGTTCTTTGTAATAGATGGCACATGTAATACATCTGAAAGACTCTTTGTCTTACCATCATGCAAGGACAAGGGAACTTTTTCAATGTGTGAAATTGGGTGGCATGAATCATCACCCGTCTGCACATAACCTGTATTTTGCAAATCATGTATCTCTCCAAACCATTCTGCATGGCTGGTTATGTGATTGGGTGCACCTGAATCAACATACCAAACATCATCATGTGTTCCCTTTCCTGTAACAGGATTCAGCATATGCTACATAACAAACAGATGTTCATTTCTGTCTTCATTCTGACGTGAAGACGATGCATAATTTCGTTGCTGCAACTTACCACTGCGAATATCATCTTTCTTAGCATAACATTGGGCTGCAATACGACCTGTTTTGCCACAGTAGTGACACACAATCCCAAAGTTGTTAGAACCTCTGTTTTGCCATCCACCTCTTCCTCTAAAGCTCCCCTTGCCTCTAAAATTACCACGACCTCCTGAAACCTGCATATCGCCAAATTGCTGATTCAATCTGTTTTGCTGGTTCTCACTACCACGTCCTGTACCATGGCCTCTTGAAGAGGACCTGCCACGTCCCCTTCCTGAACTGGAGTAGAAAGCTTGGACCTGTTCACCACTTTTTTTAGATGTCTCACTCTACATGTTGATCTCTTTAGTGATCATAAGGGAGACCAACTCATCGAAATCTGGAAATGGCTTTCTGACATATACGGAAGTTACAAAAGACTTCCAAGCCTTTTAATTATTAAGTCCACCCAAGGTAGACGATACCAAATCATCATCATCGGGCATTGCATCAATTGCTACCAAGGCATTTGCAATGCTCCTTACCTTCAGTGCATACTCATTGATAGACATCTTCCCTTTCTTCAATGTATTCAACTCTTGCTTGAGTTGAATCTTCGTGCCTTTGTATTTACAAAAAACATAATTTCAAGTATGGTCCAAGCTGCATATGAATTCTCTACATTTCTAATATGTCCCAGCATATTATTGTCAATTACTACAGACAGCCAATACATGACCTTTTTGTATTTTGCATTCCATTCCTTCCGTGCCTTTGTCTCTTCTGTAGTTGGAGGATCACTCACCTCCAGCTCCTTTTCTTCACCTGAAACAAACTGGTAGAGGCATTTTCCAATAAGGAAGTTCGTGACACGGAACTTCCATGAAGGGTAGTTGTTCTTGTCGAGCTTCTCAATGATGGGGTTTTCGCTGTTCTCTGCCGTTATCACAAAACTAATACAAACAGCAAGCAAATCTTCTCCAACCCTCAACTATAGTGCATAGCAATACACCAGACAGTCTTTTTCACTATCTGCTCAACAATACATGCAATCTGCAACCAGTTTGCAGATAAACCTTGTGTTTATTTGCTAGTAAACACCTTTGAACTTACAGATCTAAAATCTGTAACCTATGCACCTGTATACGACGACAGACACAACTGAAATTGTAGGATACCTCGAATTGTTATCCGTAACCTTGCGAGTCTAAAATGGGGCCTGAAATGACCTCGGATGGCCAAAATAGTAGCGCTCTTCACGCACACCAAATCTCACTGCAATCTGAGATTTTTGCTCTGTCCTGCTTCCGGTGCCTCCACAGGCACTGTCCAAGAGAAGAAGTAGAGAATGGAAGAGCTTCTTACCCGTTGCTTGCTTGCTCAAATCCTTGGCTTCTCTCCTTCGCTTTAGCCTTCAAAACCAGCCTCAATCAGTGGTGCAGCTCTGATACCATGTCAAGAATTGCATGGTGGGGGGACTTGCTCAAGATGTTGCGGCGCACACACAGAATGCACAAGGAGAAGCTCACTCAAGAGACAAGAAGAGAGATGGAGGCCAAAACGTTTTCTTGTTGGTTTCTTCTTCTTCTTATACACACTTTACAATGTACACAAAGTATAGATAAGATACAACATAAAGGAAAGTGGCCTACTAAGTCAAACAATGCAAAACCAACTACACTAGTCGACTAGTGCTATAACTATGCCAGCTGTAAATAGGTGTAACAACTTGAATATAATAAGTAATGAGTCAGTGGCCATGTGAGAGTCATAATGACCACTGATGTGCTAAGTGTAGACGTGTGGACCCATCTAACCAGGCGGTCCATCATTAATGTCCGCATGTGTTGAGCTTGTCATCTCAACAATACCTTCCCTTAGTTGAATTTGCCTATAATGCATCATACCATCAAAGTATTCAAATCTCCTTTTCAAGCACTATATGGGCAAGGTTGTCTTACACCACTAAATTTTTCTGATCGAGTTCTTATCCTACCCTACCGGTAGAAGCATCTAGGTAAATGCTGGAAGAAATGGATCACCAAGTGAAGACTATAAGGCAAGATATTCAAGCCGCCAAGGATTGACAGAAGGCATATGCCAATCAACAAAGACAAGAATGCATTTTCAAAGAAGGTAACATGGTTTTCATTCGAGTTCATCTAAAAAAAAGCTCCTTATCTTTGGGGAAAATCAAGAAGCTAAGTCCCAAGTATTGTGGACCATATAAGGTGACAAAGTGTCTAGGACCAAATGCTTACAAGCTACAACTCCCCAACATTTTGAAAATACATAATGTATTTCATGTCAATCAATTGAAAGCCTATGTTCCTAACCCCGACCATGTACTTAACGACCAACAAATTGTGATGCGAAGTCAAGGAGTCCTCAAACTTCAACCAGCAAAGATACTCGACATGCGAGAAAAGACTTTAAGAAGCAAAATCCTTAGAGAGTATCTCGTCCAGTGGAAAGACTACCCTGACAAGGATGCCACTTGGGTTGACAAAAAATCACTATGTAACCAATATCCCCAGTTTCATTTGAGATGAGGACATCTCGATTCCTCTAAGGGGAAGAGGATGTGATATTTCAACTTTTATTTTCAATCTTCTCAACTTCCTGTAATTAGGATTGGAGAGTTTAGAACATTTAATAGAGGGAGTCTCGAATAAAATAATCCAAAATTTCATAACCAGACACCTTTCAGGATCGATAAAAGCTGTAAACATCCTTCACGTAAATCGTTAGGTCATGACTCATAAGTTGGAAACTGACTAAGCACATTTAAAACTTAGATGACTAAGAGAGAAAGAAAGAAAAAAAAAAGCTTAAGCTTTAAAAAATAGCTTATAAGAGGAAGGAGAAGTCGATGAACAGGTCCGCCCCATTTTTTTCATGGAAAAAACGACGCCATTCTCTCTCTCTCTTGGATAAAGTTAAAAACAGGGAAAAATCCTAAATTCTCCTCCTGAGATCTCAACTGAAGACTCCAACAATCTTCCCCTTCTCTCAATTTGACAAGAGGCCTAGATTGGAGCAAGATCATGCGAGAGCTAGGTGAATCAGTTATGGCATCTCTCTTGCAACCTCTCTGGACCTCAAAGATCAGATCGCCAGCATCATATCATATCTTGAAAGCTTCCAGATTGTTAGATTGCCAAGATTCCCTCCACAAAGAGTCCTCTTCTTTGCCACAACCCATAAAACCCCTCTTCTGCAATATAACTATAAATATGGGGCATGGGGAGCCGTTGGAGGGCAGCCTAAACTAAGAGAAGAGACTCTTCTCAAATGAATAGTGAAGAGCAAGAGGAAGTAAGGTAAGAGGAACGTGAGGACGGAAATTCTTGTCACGAAGACAAGGAGGATACTCTACTAGCTCTTGGAATCAAGTCCCCATCCCTTCTACCTTCACTTCCATGTAGAATTGAAACTCTACTCGATTTTTCTCTCAATTCCTAGTGATCACCATCCCCATCAATCTGACTGTGACAACCCCGAGCTCTATTGCTGGAATCTCCTCTTCAATCTCGTGATTAAAAACCATGGCCCCAAAGAAGAAAATTATGAAGGTTGTGGAGGCAGGCGCTACCAATAACACTGCTGGTGTGAACACTATTAACAGAATAGCGAGTACTAGAATTACAAGTGAAGCTGCAAATACCATCAACCAAGCACTTGTCATAAACCCCGAGGTACCATATTTTGATATTAAAGGCATCTAGTAGATCATCATCCTATGGGTTGGTAACGAGAAGCTGCCTTCGTAGAATATGACTTTTTCAAATCTCGTGCATAAAATTCTTAGAGAAATTCTTAACCACAAATTCCAAGGAATAATTTGGGTTTGTATAAGAGGTACCAGGGATAAGTATAAGGAAGATACTGCACTTACTAAAGGATTTTAAAATTTTGATTTGTATTGAACTAGTGGAACCTCTGATTGATAAATGCAGACGCTGATTCTCTAAGAAAAAAGTATTGAGATGAAATTGTTAAAAGAATACTTTTCTTAATAAAATTAACCATTTTTTTAAAATTGAAATTATCACAAGACAAGGACCCACGAAAATCCGTTGAGAAAAGAAAAAGATCGTCACGAGAGTTGTTCTCAAAAATAGAATTATTGTTAAGATTCAACCCGAACTAGATCCCAAGGGGAGGGTAATCTGTGAAGATCATTGGAAGATATTACCACTTACATTGAGTTTTTCCCTAATATTATTATTTCAGGAAAGAAAAGATTTGTCTTGGAAATAAATTAGTTTAAAGTTTATGTATAATGCATCCAAAATAAGATGTTTGTGATTGTAAGTTAGGTACTAATCTTTTCTAAAATCATCAAACTAAAAGATGGATGATCGAGGTACAGAACGCCGACCAAGGCAATATTTCGATTGTGGAAAACCAGAGTTGCAGCAAGAAAAGTGTGCACAAGAGGGAGATAGGAGCTCAAAGTACAAGAACAAAATCTTGTTTACTAAGTTGCTCAAGGTACAACTTGGGTACACTCTATCTCACACTTTGATAGTGACCCATAGGCTGTTTATATAGCCTTTGCCTGGCTAGGGTTAGGGTTTTCCTTGCCTTCAGGCTATTCACACCCATCTGCCCTCATACACCCTTGCTTACGATGGGTTCCTATGCCTATCTTCTAACACCCCCCCTCAATGCCAGGGTGGCATTGGATTACAAAGCATGTAAGATGTCCCCCCCCTCAAACAAATGGGATGCCTTATCAGGCTACAAGAGTGTTTATAGGTAGATGGTTTAGAGACTCAAAAAAGTCAATCTTCAAATGGATTGGAGGCATAGTTGGCCACCAGTTCTTTGGGTACTTGAGGAATGTTGGGGCATTTACTAGTGATATGCCCTGATTTCTTACATTTGTTACATTTCATTTTTTCGGGATACTTCTTCCAACAGTTGTTTACAATATGCCCTTTTTTCTTACAAAAAGAACATTTAGTGAGAGCTGTGTGTACCAAAACTTGATCACGAGAAGTTGAAGATGCCTGTTTGGTGCTGCTTTCATTGTGGTTCCTCTTTTCTTCATCCAAATAGGAAGGTCCAAGATGAGAGAGATGAAGATTTTCTTGTGCACTTAGTGAGGCTGAGGTTTGAGGAAGCTGAAAGGATCAGAGGAGGCTCTGATACCATGTGGAAAACCAGAGTTGCAGCAGGAAAAGTGTGCACAAGAGGGAGATAGGAGCTCAAAGTACAAGAACAAAATCTTATTTACTAAGTTGCTCAAGGTACAAATTGGGTACACTCTATCTCGAACTTTGATAGTGACCCATAGGCTGTTTATATAGCCTCTTCCTGGCTAGGGTTAGGGTTTCCCCTTTCCTTCAGGCTATTCACACCCATATGCCCTCATACACCCTTGCTTACGGCGGGTTCCTATGCCTATCTTCTAACATCGATGAGCACAAAACGTTGACTGATGCAATGTTCTTTGATGGCGCTAGACCTCCCCAAGTCCAGCATGGATAAAATCTACTCCAAGGGTTTTTTTTTCCGCATTAGTGAATATAGACCAATCATGGCGCGAAAGGTCTTATCGTAGGGAACTCTAGTTGGCAGGAGGAGGTGAGGATACAAGGGGGGGCTCTGGTCAAAAACTCCTTAGACTCTTACAAACTGTCAATTACCCTTCGAATCCAAATAGTATTCTGGAAGTTCCAATACTAGTCCAGGAACTAAACTTGGAGAGAATAATACCTTCAGGTTGACATCACATCTATCTAGGATGTAAAACATTGTAAAAAGATATTTTTCTTAAAGGAACTATTGAGAAGGAATTGCTTTACTCTGTCATTGTGTCATGAAATAAAGGCGTGTAATGAATTTGTATCAAGAGATAATCAAAGAAGTTGTTTTTATATGTCAAATCTAAAGTGGTAGGTAATTAGGTAATTAAAATACTCTATCGAGGGAATTGGGAGAATGGATCCCTGACGGATCTAGGCATATGGTTGGGTGGACTTGCCAAGAGCTTTCCTCAAAAGGAAAATTTTACATTTTAAATAGGTAAATGTATGACCACTAGAGACCAGGGAGCCTGACTTGCATCATTTTAGGGGCCGGAATGGGAATTTGCCCCATGGGAAGAAGGGTTGAAGTACCACACTCCACTTCTCTCCCATTCTCTTTGAACCAAGTGCAATGCAAGTCCGTTTCAGTTGGGTAATTCTATAAGAAGTTGAAACTCGAACTGCTGATACTAATTAATTGTTAGTAGTTGATTTGACCCACAACAGGAACCAAAAACTCAGGTCGATCCTCGTGTGGGGACTGCGGCACTTCCACTACGGGGTAGACTTGAGAAATCCTAGATAGCAAATTCTGAGGTATTTCATCAAATCCCATATGGCATTTTCTAGGACATCTCTTGATGGGCTACTAAGAACGTGCCGAGGAAGCAGCTCCGGTGGGCACGTTACACTTTGAATATGAGTCTTGATGTAAGGAATAGAATGTTGGTATGCCATTACCCCTTGGAGAAGATGCAGATAAATATACTACTTGCAAATGTTTGCACTGGTTTGCAAAAGATTATTGAAGTTATATGTGTATCAGTGTATAATTCACGTGAATAAACATTGTTTAAAAGGGCTTATTAAGAAATTTGATTTCTATATGTTGAATTAAAGTGTGTTATGATTAATTAGAAAACTAACAAAAACCCTAGAGGAAAGTGAGTGGCCAAGTTCCCGATGGGTCTTGCCAAAGGCAGGGTGGTCTCAATTCATCAAGAGGCTTTTGTCACAATTCAAGTGTTAAATTAGGCAAGTCTAAGAATGTTTGAATGTTGAATACCCTAGCATGTCATCATTAGAAACTAATCAATACCATTTTAGGGGGATGGAGTTGAGACTTTACCCTATGGGTAGTAGAGGGATTGATGTGCATCACCCCCCCTCATTTCTCAATCTCTTTGAACTAAATGCAATAATACTTTTCTTTAGATTGTTGGGGGTAAAGGCGCATGTGGCTAGCCACCCATGTAATTACTACATTGACAGTACTCGCATACATGTACACATCAAGGATACTTTGTATTCTTTATTTCTTCTTGGTACTCTACCTAGGTCGTGGGACACTTTTCGTACATCTCTCTGTGCTAAGAAGGATGGGTTGAAATTCCAAGATATTGAGAGTGTCATCTTAAAAAGGAAGTGAGCAGAAAGAATGTGGATTCTTCTCATACGTCCCATGCATTGACTGTGAGAGGTCAGCAAGATGGAAATGGCTGTGATAAAGACTCTAACACGTCTTAGTCCAAGACACGTGGACAATCTCGCAATAAGTCCCATGGCCATAATTCTAATCTTACTTATCATTATTGTGGGAAGGAAATTCATATTCATCCATGCCATAAAATGCACAAAGAAAAGCACAAGGAAAAGGAAAATGGTAAAGTGTAGGATAAGAATGATGATTGCAGCATTGTGCCTAGCAAGTCTACTGTCAAGATTGAGGAGATTAATGTAGTGCAGCTTGATGAATCTAATGATCTTATCTTCGTAGCTTCTTCTTTTGGTACTTCACAGCTTGCTTTGTCAGGATATACTCAGTGTTGGTTGTTAATAGATTCGGGGGCTTCCTTTCATGTGACCCCTCATAAAGAGTGGTTTCACTCCTATCATAATATGATTGGATTTTTTCGTTTGGGAAATGACCTGGAATTGGAGATTGTTGGTATTGGTGATGTCCAAATGTATTTTGGTTTAGGTAACATATTCACTTTTCATGATGTAAGTCATGTAGTACCAGCTCTCACGAAGAGCCTTATCTCTGTTGGCACCTTGGATGATGTAGGTTATATTATCTCTTTTGGTGATTCCTCATGGGAGATTTCCCGTGGGAATCTTGTTATTGCACGTGGTGCTAAATCTAGTATCCTCTACCCTTTGCTTGTATTTGGGTTAGTTGTCCATGTTTTGATTGTGGTTGGAGTTCCACATGTATCTCTTTGGCATCATCACCTTGGGCACATGTCTTTAAAAGGAATGATGCACTTCAATGTGCTTTGTTCTAGCATGATATACTGGGTTATTTGCCAAGTGTATACTACTCATGTTGTCACAATAAATGACAACTGGCCCATCTGTAGGCTGATGCATATCATAAAGTAGCTTATGCAACCAAGCTACCTCACATGCAACCATTGCTGCACCCCTGTACTCAGCCTCTGTGCTCGACAAGGCAACTGTAGGCTATTTCTTACTGCTCCAAGTGACTGCAGCACTCCCAAAAGAGAACACATATCCACTGGTAGATCGTTTATCAGAAATACTACCAGCCCAATCAGCATCAGTGTATCCATGCAACTGTATCTGAACCCCAGTCTCAAAATAGTCCATACTCCAATGTGGACTTCACATACCTGAGTATGTGTCTAGCTGCATCCAAATGCGGTTTCCTTGGAGCCTGCATAAACTGACTTACCAATCCAACAGCATAGCTCAAATCTAGCCTGGTAACAGTCATATAAATCAAACTTCCTACTATGAGCCTGTACATAGTAGGGTCTTCCAGAAGCTCACCTGCATCTGCGCTCAACTTCACATTCTGGTCCAAAGAAACTGAAATAGGCTTACAGCTTGTCATCCCATATTTGGACAGCATGTCCAATCCATACTGCCTCTGCAAGAGCCATATCTCACTTGGTGATCTTATCACCTCAATGCCCAAGAAATAATGCAGCTCTCCCAAATCCTTCATCTCAAACTTCTGCTTCAATAGCATTTTCACATGAAGGATATCTTCATCACTATCACCTGTGATAATCAAATCATCAACATAAATGACAAGCAGCATAATACCTTTCTCTGTTTTTCTCACATAAAGTGAGAAATCTGCCTTGGAAATCTGAAAGCCAATAGTGACAAGATACTATCATATCTTGTCAGACCATGCTCTAGGTGCTTGTTTCAAGCCATACAAGGCTTTCTTCAACCTGCAAACAAACTCAGGATGAACAGTATGCACATAACCTGGTGGCTGCTCCATATAGACCTCTTCTTGCAAATCACCATGCAAGAAGGCATTCTTTACATCCATCTGATGTAAAGACCATCCCTTTGATGCAGCCATAGCAATGACTGCTCTTACGGTTGCCATCCTTGCAACCGGACTGAATGTTTCTTCATAATCAATGCCATATGTTTGTGCATACCCCTTGACTACTAATCTTGCCTTGTATCTGTTCACAGAACCATCTGCATTGTGCTTCACCTTATAAACCCACTTACAACCAATTGCATTCTTATCTTTAGGCAAAGGTACTCCCATGTAGCATTTGCTTCCAAAGCATCCATTTCTTCATCCATGGCTTTCTCCCATTTTTCTTTTCCCATGGCTTGCTCAAAAGAAGTGGGTTCTGGTTCCCGTATCACTTTGATTATATAGGCATAGTGAATGGCTGTAAATCCATCATATTTCAACCTATCCACAGGATACCTAGCTCTGGTAGACCTGCGCAAAGTAGGCTCACTTCCAGGTGCTCTCAAAACATCCCTGGTCTTCCTTACTCCAGGTGTAATAACAAAAGGAATACCCAACTCATCATCAATGCTCTGTTCTGAGCCACTGGATTCACCATCCACATAAGAGTGACCTGCATTCACATCAAACATGGGCTGATCTACCTTCTCTTTTCCTTTTCGTGAAACCTGCATACCACTATCTGCATTGCTTTGAGAAGATTCTCCTGATCTCAATCTGCATGTCCATGGCGAAGAATGTGAACCACTACTAGAGGACACTCTAGGTCCACTAATATCTTGTGACTACTGCTGTGAATTCTGTGCAGCATTACCATTTTGTGCATTTACATTATCAATCACATTTACTGGTTTATACCAGCTACTCATCTCATCAAAAACAACATCTCTGCTCACTGTAAACTTACGAGTAGAAGGGTTATAGCATCTATACCCTTTCTGCTTGCAGAGAGTAACCAATAAAGATGCACTTCTTAGCTTTTGGATCCAACTTGGATCTCAACTCATCTGGCACATGAACATAGGCAATGCAACCAAAAATTTTCAAATGAGAAATATCTGGTTTCCTACCAGTACACCTATTCTCTAGAGTCATGCCATGTATTGCTGCAGTGGGAGTCATGTTCATTACGTAGACTGTTGTAGCAACTGCCTCAGCCCAGTAAAAATCTGGCAGGTCTTTTTCATTGAGCATGGCACAAGATACCTCTCCAATATGCCTATTTTTCCTTTCTGCAATTCCATTTTGTTGTGGGGTATGACTGCATGAATATTGCTGCTTTATGCCATGCTCCTGCAGGAACCTTGCAAACTCATTTGAGAGGTACTCTCCCCCTCCATCTGACCTTAGGCATTTTATTTGTAGGCCTGTTTCTTTTTCAACCATAGCTTTAAGAGTTTTGAAATGCCCAAACACTTCACTTTTATTTTTCATAAAATATACCCACACTTTTTTGCTATAGTCATCAATAAAAGTGACAAAATAATGACAGCCTCCAATAGATGCAGCTTTATGAGTCCACACATCAGAGTGGATTAATTCCAATGGCTTCTTACTCTCTTGAACATGTCTAGGAAATGGTTTCCTTGCCTGTTTTCCAAATTGACAGGCTTCACATACCTTATGCATTTCTGCAACCTTGAATTTAGGCAATCTTGCAACAATATTTTGGGCCTGCATTGATTGCCTAAATTCAGACATGTCTGCATCCAATGTAAACATTCTGCCCTTCTTCTTTCTTTTTGCTATCAAGCGACCTTTATTTTTCATATCCTCAACAAAGCATTCATGAGGATTAAATCTGACCTGCAAGCCTTGCTCAACCATTTGACCAATAGAAACCAGATTCTTGGTGATATTCGGGACATGAAATACATTTGACATGTATTTCTTTTTCCCATCCTGCATAGACAAAGGAATTTTTCCAATCTGCACAATAGGATGTGCAGTATCATCACCAGTCTCCACAAATCCTAGTTTTTCCATTTTCCTTGCATCCTGTATCCATTCTGCATGACCTATCATGTGGTTTGATGCACCTGAGTCAACATACCACACTTCGTTGCTTTCTTCCGCACTTGTCACAGAATTGTTCATGTGCTGCACCATAAACAAATGCTCATTTCTGTCATCACCCTGTCTACTAGAAGATGCATAATTTCCTTGTTGCAATTTTCCATTCATGATGTCATTCTGCTTTTTATAGCAGTCTTTAGCCATATGACCCATTTTACCACAGTAGTAGCATTCAACATTGCTGTTTGCATTTTGGCCTCTTTGCCATCCACCACGACCTCTTTGGCTCCCCCTGCCTCTAGAGTTACCACGTCCTCCTCCATAGGACTGGTTTTTTTGAGTTTGCTGCATATTCTGATTTCTACCACGGCCTCCAGATCGGCCTCCTCTACCTCTGCCTCTACCTCTTCCAGCATTTGAGTAGAAGACAGTTTCTTTTGAAGTTCCTCCTGAAGAAGATGCACCACCATTTCTGTGCTCCTCAGAAATTAGAAGAGCAATCAACTCCTCAAAATCAAGAAATATTTCACGGACGGAAATGGATGTTCGGAACTGTGCATAATCCTTTCCTAGACCATTCAAGGTCACGGAAACTAAATCATCATCTTCCACTGGCGACCCAATGGAAGCAAGTGCATCTGCAATCTTCTTCACCTTCATGTGGTAGTCATTGATGCTCATACTTTCTCTTTGCACATTGTGCAACTCTTGCTTGAGCTACATTTTCCTGGCTTGTGTATTTGTGCTATACATTTTTGACAAAGTATCCCATGCCTCCTTTGGCGTACTTGTATCCTGAATATGCACAATCATAGAGTCTGAAATACTAATAGACAGCCAGTACATAACTTTTCTGGCTCTCTCATGCCATCCTTTAAATGCCTGCATTTGCTGTTGATTGGGAACATCAGGAAGAATTGGTTCTTCTGCATTTCCTGCAACAAATTCCCAATATCCTTTTCCCATAAGGAAATTCGTCATTCTAAACTTCCATGCTTGGAAGTTGTTCTTGTCAAGATTTTCAGTGACAATCTGTGAAAGAGAATCAGACGCCATTACAGAACACTGCAAAAAATTCTGTCACTGCAAAAAGCACAGCTTCAGCCTCACAAGGGCAAATCTGCAAAACTGACAAAAGTGGTATTTGACCACACAGTCACTTCCTAGTGACGATTTTGCATCAACAGACAACAAGGATGATTCTGTAACTCCCAATGTCACTGCGCACAGGCATACGATGCAATTTCTACGGTAACTTTTCACCGACCTGTAGAACAATGGTCACACAGCATAAAACAGGGCCTTTTCCTGAGTGCGTGCAGAAAACTTCCGCCTCCAAAACAGGCCCCGAAATGGCCTCAAATCAAAAAAACAGAGCAACCAAGGGCTAAAGCCCTTGCCCGCAGTATATACTGCCCTCTTGCTACACCGCGAAGGGCGTCTCAATCTGAGACAATGCACTCTTGCACTTTCCGGCTGTGCTACCTGCAGAGACTTGCTCCCAAAACAGAAAAATGAAAGCAACACTGGTCCTCTTACCAGAACACCACAAACTTGGTTTGCTTTCTTGAGCTCCTTACCACGAACAAGGCTCTGATACCATGTCAAGATTATGGGAGAGAAGGAAGGAGTCTCACTTGTAGCTTTCTTGCTTGCACAATGGGGGAATACACACAAAGGTGGAGGCTGAAAATAGTTTTCCTCTTCTTAGTTGTGTAAGCCAAAAAGAACTCACATACAAAGAAATAGAAGAACCCTATATATGGGTCTCAAACCAAACTCAACTAACTAAGGTGGCATACTAACTGAACCACGAACTAAAGTAGATAAGAATAACTGTCATCTAGCTATTATTCATGGGCAGTGTACCAACCACATCTGCAACTAACAAGTCGATGATATAAATGCACAACGGTCACCCTGGCATATCACGAGTGGAGCTCGATATCTCAACACACAGTACACATAAGAAGTCTAGCATGAAGTAGATGGGTGAACCTCTGGGTCTTGTTTATTCAAATATATGTGATTCCATGCCATCTCAATCTCGCTAGGTGGTGCAAAGTACTTTGTCGCATTCATTGATGATTACTCACATAAGGTTTGGGCTTTCCTTGTTAAGCAAAAATTAGATTTCTTGTCTACCTTTCCGTGTTGGCTTGCCCATGTTGAGAACTAGTCTAGGTATAGGATAAAATTCCTAAGATTTAATAATGGGGTTGAGTATGTCTTGAAAGCTTTTGAGAAATTTTGCGATGAGCAGGATATTAAGCATCAATTGACCACCCCTACACCCCTCCCCAAAATGGTATTGTTGAATACATGAACAAGATGATTCAGGAGAGAATCCACAATATGCTTAGCCAAGTAGGCTTATCCCAGCACTTTTGGATTGAGGTATTTACTACTACCATATACTTGATTAACAAGTTCCCTTGCACTGCTATTGATTGCCAGGTTGTAGAGGAGGAATGGACTAGAAAGCCTCCATCATATGCTCATTTTCACATCTTTGATTGTGAGGCATTCTGCCATGTTTCCAAGGATAAGCGCAATAAGCTAGATCCTAAGTTTGTGAAATGCATCTTTTCTGGTTACGGGGATGCAGGTGAGATGGGCCATCGCCTATGGGATCCACTAGCTCACAAGGTTATCTGTAGCCTTGATGTCATTTTCCATGAGAAAATGATGCATAAGCATCTTGAGCAAGTAGTTGAGGTATGAAAGGTGATCTTTCAGGAGAAGCCTCATACTCCCATACACCCAACTAAACAGCCTACAGTAGCAGGGATGATACTCCAGTGGCCACCAAGGCCCCACCAATTACATAGGATTGATCTATTTTGAGACACTCAACTCAAGCTAAATGTCAGCTTGAGTGTTTTACGCCCTCCATGGATTTTGTTATGGTGACTGATGCAAGTGAACCTCTCTCTTATGATGAGGCCATGAACATAGATGATAGTCACTCATGGAATAGGGCCATATAATTGGAGTTTGACCCCTTACAGACTAACCATATGTGGAATTTGGTTCCTTTCCTAGTGACAGGAAGGCATTGCCATGCAAGTAGTTATATAAAAGCTCAAAAGTATACCTAGATGCCCCAAGCCTGCTTATAAGGCAAGACTGGTAGCTAAGATCAAGCAAGAACATGGTTTTAACTTTGATGAAGTCTTTTCTCTTGTGGTCAAAATGACAACCCTATGCTTGATACTAGCATTGGTTGTTAAGCTAGATCTGGAACTTTATTAGATGGATATAAAGACAACTTTTTTACATGGGGACTTGCATGATGAGATCTATATGCAACAACCTAAGGGCTTTGAAAAAAATGGCAAGGAACACCTAGTGTGCAAGTTGAGAAAGAGGTTTTATGGCCTTAAGCAAGCACCTAGAAAATGGTACCACAAGTTTGATGCTTTTATGCATTCACAAGGATATAGCCATAGCGCTATGGATCCGTGTTTATATACAAAGAAGGCTTGTGATAGAAGCCTTATGATTTTGGTACTCTATGTGGATGGTATGCTCATTGTTGGGAGAGATCATGATAAGCTGGATGCCTTAAAAACTCATCTCAAGAAGAGATTTGAGATGAAGGACATGGGATAGGCCTCGCACATTCTTGGGATCCTCATCATGTGTGATCACTCTAAGGGGCTCTTTTATCTATTGTCACCACAGAAGGAGTATATCCAGAAAGTCCCTGAGTGGTTTCATATGTAGGATGATAAGCCTATTGGCTTTCCTCTACCATCTCATGTGAAGGTTAGTTAGTCATAGCAGTCTAATGAGCAGAAGATTGAGATGGCCAAGATCCCTTATCTATCCACTATGGGCATTTTGGAGTGTGCCATGATAGCTACCCATCTCTTGACATAGCATTTGTAGTGGCACTTGTGGCATGCTATATGGCTACATGTGGTAGATGGCATTGGGATGCCATCAAGGATATCATGAGATACTTGAAGGACATAGCAATTATGTGCATATGTTATGGTAGCTAGGATACATGAGTCGTGGGATACACTGACTTTGATTATGTAGAACATGTAGACAATAGGAAGTCCAACCTCTGGTTATGTCTTCATCTTTGCTAGAGGTGCTATTTCTTAGATATCCCAGGTACAAAAGTGCATGGCCCTCTCTACTACCAAGGCTGAGTATGTTGCAACCCTTGATGCTTGCAAGGAGGCTCTCTAGTTAAGTCGTCTTGGTATAGCAGACCTTAGTATTACTGATATGGTCCCTATATTGCATTCAAATTCTATGAGTGCTATCTAGTTAGCCAAAAATCCTAGTCTTCCATGTGAAGATGAAACACATTGAGGTGTGCTATCACTTCATTAGAGAGGTCATTGAGGACAAGTTTGTTGACCTTGTCAGGATCTTGACTAACCAAAATCCTATAGATCTACTCATGAAAAGACTCTCAGTGAAGCGTTTTTCCTTCCTTAGTAGGAAGTTGATGGGCGTTGGATAAGATGACATCTTTCCTCATCGTGTTATACTCATGTATATTTGTACTTTGTCACCTTTTTTTTGTTTTCTCCTCACTAGGGGCACATTCTCTTTTAAGTGAGAGGTTGTTGGAGGTAAAGATGCATGTGCCTAGCCACACATATATTACTACACTGATAGTACATGCACACATGTACACTGCAGGTGGTGGGCACCCATCACTGTCACTTCATTCTTTATTCTTTCAAATACATTTGGATAAAGAGAAGGTCGCTCACACATTGTGACTATTGGAGTTTCCACATCTAGTCTCTCTCTCTCTCTCTCTCTCTCTCTCTCTCTCTCTCTCTCTCTCTCTCTCTCTCTCTCTCTCTCTCTCTCTCTCTCCACCATAGCTCTTGCTTTCACTCACGTGCTTCCACTCCGAGCTCACTCCCTTCATAGACTTGAGACATGATATCAATGTACTCACCTCAAAGGTGAACACTAGATGGTTGATAGGAAACTTTAGCAGTTGATTCTTATGGGGTTGAGGCAAAGCTTCTCTTGCGGGGTAGACTCAAGTAGCTCAAGATTATGAAGATCTAATTGTTCTAATGATTTCTGGACAATAATATGTTGATTACTTCTTGATGGGCTACAAAAATATGTGATATTGATATTTGTTAGGTAGGCATGTCAGAGTCTGAAAGGGTTTATTTGGGATATACCAATAGCATATGAAGCATCTCTATAAGCACAAACAAGATCCACTTGTAGATACACATGAACAACCACTAATAGTGTGCATAAATCTATATTCATGTGTAAGAAGTCCAACCAACTCGAGAGCTCAAAGTGTGACTAGGTTTTGATATTATTATTAGGGACATCAAGCAAAGTGCCATCACCATAGAATAGGGTGCGGAAATAGGGCTTTGATTCTGATTTCTATTTCCTTTTTTGTTTATTATATTTATGATTTTTATCTTCAAGATGGGAGGGGAGTGTTTTTGGAATAGAGCTACGAGCAAGAAAGGGTGGGGTTCATCATGTTTGTTAAAGCATTGAGTATACAGAGGGTGTCATGAGTAGAACCTTGGTAAGTGTAGGTATGGAAAAAATCAACCATATAAAGCTAGAGACTATCACAAGGCCTCACTAAGTGTGCAGAGGCTCTAGTGCATAGGTTACATGAGGATTACAAAGCTTATGATTGGAGCATGCAAGTACATACGAGGCTTAACAAAGTTGAATTGAATAGTGAGAATAGAAGGACTAATGAGGCTTGTCGTCCTATTTTTGAGTGTCTTCTTCTTCTTCTTCTTCTTCTTCTTCTTCTTCTTCTTCTTCTTCTTCTTTTTCTTCTTCTTCTTCTTCATGGTCTGCTTCTTCTTTAGCAGTTGATAGGCCTTCTGTTTTTCTTGGCATAACAAAATTTTTCAATGTGTCCCATTCTTTTGCAAAAGTCACAGACAATGTCTTTCTTCCCTTTGTACTTGTTATTGACATAGAGAACCTGTTCTTCCCTTGCCCTACTGCTCCATACAAAGAGGCTGTCTTAGGAGTGTGATTGCATAAATCTCAACACCCCTCCTCATTCACAACCATAAAAAGCATTGAGTATACAGAGGGTGTCATGAGTAGAACCTTGCTAAGTGTAGGTATGGAAAAAATCAACCATATAAAGCTAGAGACTATCACAAGGCCTTACTAAATGTGCAGAGGCTCTAGTGCATAGGTTACATGAGGATTACAAAGCTTATGATTGGAGCATGCAAGTACATACGAGGCTTAACAAAGTCGATTTGAATAGTGAGAATAGAAGGACTAATGAGGCTTGTCATTCTGTTTTTGAGTGTCTTCTTCTTCTTCTTCTTCTTCATGGTCTACTTCTTCTTTAGCAGTTGCTAGATAAGCCTTCTGTGTTTCTTGGCATAACAAAAATTTTCAATGTGTCCCGTTCTTTTGCAAAAGTCACAGACAATGTCTTTCTTCCCTTTGTACTTGTTATTACATAGAGAACATGTTCTTCCTTTGAAGTGCTTACTTCTTCTTTTTCTTTGAGCTTTATCTCTTCTTCTAGGAGTGATGCTTTAGTGACTATTAGCTTTGGATTTGGCATATTAATTAGTGTGGTGGAGACATTACCAAATTTTGGAGGAAGACTCTTCAATAGAACTCCAATGCATATATCTTCATCCATTTTTAAATTAATCCTTGCGAGTTGAGTTAGGATGCTTTCCATATAAATAAGATGGGTTGCAAGAGATGCATTAGCCTTCATATCCAACCTAAAAACTTCAATCAACAATACATATTTTGAAGATTTAGATTGGGCACCAAACAATGTGTCCAATTGTTCCCAAGTGGTATGAGATGTATCACATGTGTCTACATGGTGGATATAACTGTCATCAAGCTCAAGCTTGATGATGGCTTTGGCTTTGTCATCATTTTTTTGCCATACTGCCCGCAAGAGTAGCATCTCTGGGTTTCTTTTCTTGGTCACTGGTTATTGATCAAAGGCCCTTCTTCATCAACAGGATGATCAACTTGATCCTTGTTTGCCGAGTGTGGAAGCATGCTCCTTTGAAGCGGCATGACGATGAATCTTTCCCCATACTGGATGGCACGAGCAGTAGCAAATCAACTTCAACAACTGAGGTAAATCTGGCAAGAGAGTTGGAAAAGAAAGAATTGTGCCAAAAGGCACAATAACTATTAGTGTTTAAACAATCAAGAGATATTATCTTGAAACTTAATGTTGGATGTTGGTGCTTGATCTTCTTTAACCTTCTTCTTGCTGATTTTTTGAGGGTTACACTTGCTGGAAATTCACTGGTACAGTGGATTTTTTGAGCCAACGGAGTGAGAAAATGAAGTATTTTTTTAGCTTGAGATCAAAATGGCTATGGCTGTCTTGTCAAAATAGGAACTAGCGACTAGTAAATCAGCTCCCACGAGCTCCACAAGTTGAATCTCCTCAAACTCTTAGAGATAGAGGACCCTCACTAATGGGTCTAAGTCCCCCTAAGAGGGTTTGTACTCATTTTTCCCGAATTGAGAGATCTAAGCCTTCAAAGTGGTCATCGTCAAAAAATGAGCCCAGATTTGGAGAAATGCAAATGCCGGGCATGATGCACATCAACCTCCCATTTTGGTGGCATTCTTCACTTTTCATTATACAGATATTATATGGTATTTCAAAATGTATATAGGGCATATATATGTGAATGAAAGTGGTACTCAGTGCCTACAAGTTATATCTAGGTTGCTATAGGATTTATAGATCTTACTTTTTGACCCACATGCGCTTGGGAGAACAAAACTGTGAATTTACAAGGTGTTGGACTGTTCTATACATCAAAGGAAGAACATTTTCAAAATATTAAGATTCAAATTTGAAGTAAATAGCTCAACTTAAAGATCTATTTGTTAGCCTTATTTTAAGCGAAAAAGTTCCTAATTTTGATATCTTGGTAAAAAATTATAGCACTTTTTGTGACAGGAGGTATACTTGGAGTGCACTTTGACAGTGAGTAGAAATGGCTAGAAATAAGGAAAAGAACAAATCCAATGAGGATATCCAGCAATAAATCAAAGAGAGATGTGAAGTAACATTTGAGAAGCATCATAATGAAGAGGAATCACATGAATATGGTGCATATAGCATACTAAATGCCACACTTTATTAGCATGAGACTAGGCATTCCATCAGACGTAACGATCTTGTTGCAAAGTTAGATCAAGTGGTTGAGCAGATGGTTCAATCAAATGCCCAAATCCAAGGAAGTCATAGAGCAAATGGTCATGTTTGTGGTAGCACAAATTTCTAGATCAAGTCGATAACGATGACGAGGGCAATTTTTTCTATGAATTATTATGTCACTTTAAACGTCAAAATTGGGTCTATATGTTGTAGTGAAAGTGAAAATTCACCTAAAAGAAAAACACTGCACTCCGTCTAACCAGCTGAGAATCCTCCAATCACCTACCAGAGTGGACCATCGACACTACTCACCATCCAACCCTCACTGCCAATCAACTTCACATATGCATAACTTTCTGCTCTCAGGGTTCCTATTCATGAAGTGTCTAAACCAACTTGTAGCCCAACTTTTTTAGTATGTTCAATGCTCCTCATATCCTTCAATTTGCTTCCTTCTCCCCCTACTAGAAACTCTCCAAAATCACATGTGGAGCACCTAGTTGCACCCTCAGCAAGTCTGCTTAATCATTTCTCTCACACCACCACCTCCATCTAAGTTGTCTAATGCATCATACTAAACACAAAGCTGGTGGTTGGGCCTTTATTCTCCTACCATGCGCATGCATCAGCTACTGTTATATACACATATTACAATGCTCTTAGCTGTTGCAAATAACTTGAAAATTCTACTAGCCAAAAAAACCAAATAACTCCATGAAATTGTGAATGAACAAGATATAAACAAGAGCTTTTGGGCCATCCAACGAGTGAAATCCACTACCAAAAGTAGCATAGTACATTGGATTTACTAAATAAAAGGGGGCACAATGTGGTGCCTATATTAATCCACCAGATGGTTCCAGGGAAATAGATGTGTGCGCTCCTTACTTTTGGGGTCATCACTCATACCCGACACGCAAGAGGGTATACTAAGGGATTTATATGGTTTTGTGGGAGTGACAATAGTCATTGTTGGCAAGCTGTGAATATGTCAAATGTTATTGCACCTTCAAGACCCGCTAGATGTTTTGCCTATTGAGCAAGGCACACAACTAGCTAGCAAAGAGATAGTCAAACATGATATTCGTTGGTTGGTTTAGATAGTGTTGACGTAGAAAATGCTTCAAGCACAATATCATAGGAGATAACATGCGAATGCACTTCGAAATTTTTAGACTTGTCTATTGTGTAGTGGAATACTCAGATTGCATGAATTGGAATTACACCAACTTTCAATTGTTTTCTTCAAGCGCTCAGACATTAAGGGCAATCCTGCTTTGTTTGAAATATTTGATTTTGCTTGTTATTTGGCTCACTCATTCTTGCTTGCTTGGTGTTTGGGGCCTGCACGTTGGGCCATGCACATGGCTGTCGCTCGTGAAGTTGGGATGGTGCCAAAATAGTTGCTATCGTTCATGACTTGCGAAAGCGTGTGTCGTCGTCACAGATTGGTGCTAATGTTGAATTTTGGAGTGCTCTCACAATCATAATAAAAAATGACATGGGATGTGTGGTAGAAAGATCTTTGGGATGTCATAGTCATGACTCATGCCCCAGAGGCCCCACGACAAGACAATTGTAGTTTTTGGATGGATGGGGATATCATCTCATTGTCTCAATTATTCATGTTTAAAATGGCAGCAGGATTATACGTATATTCCTTTTGCAAGTGTCAGCGAACAAATGACGCAATGAGTGTGTGATGCAAAGCCCCACTCTAGACTTTAGAGGCTGCTTGATTGCACTGCTCCTGCGCACTGGTGACTGAATGTCATGTCTGTTTGGCCTCTTCCGCGTGAGCTTGTGTATATATATAAGAAGCTCATCCCATGCAGCTTTCCTATGTTGCTACAAGCCTACCACATTTTGCGTTCTCGATTCTTTGAGGTACATTGCGCCCATTATCCATATTTGCAATTACTTGCTGAGTTCTCTGTCTTCTTTTTAGAAGAAGGAAATAAGAATTTAAAGGAAGCTTCAAATGTATCAAAACGAGTAAAAAAAAGGATTATATACAGCTTCTTCTCCTCTCTCTCTCTCTCTCTCTCTCTCTCTCTCTCTCTCTCACATGTATGTCTATATATGTATATGTATACATGTGTGTGTATGTATGCATATGTGTTTGGACATATGTGTGCACACATATATGCATATATGTGTATGCACTCTCGATGTGTTTTTATAGTCTATGTGCATTTGTAATGTGGTCTAAGAGTATACATATTATATATAAACATGTTTTACTATTAAAATTATTATCTCATTCGATATATTCAATATAAAAGAAGAAATTCAACTCTTATAGTGTGTGCACATTCAAGCATTAAAATATATTATCATATCATATGTCTAATTTAAAAACAAATTCATCTCTCTCTCTCTCTCTAGGAAAAGGAGGGAGACAGAGAGAGAGAGCTACTTATAATTTTTCAATGACTCGCCAAAGGCCTTTCCCCTTTCCATGATCATCTCCTATGTTGAATTTAAAAAAAGAAAGAGAGAGAGTGTGTATATTCATTTGAGAGAGAGAGAGAGAGAGACGATAATAAACAAAGATAATCCCTACTCACCCTTCAAGAAAAAGCCCTCTTTATTTCTTGAATATCCAACTTCTCCTCCCTGTGCCACATAGGTTTGGGAGCTCCGTGGTTGGTTCGGGGCAAACTTCTAAATAATATGTAGACTAGATAGAAGTTATCCTTAATTTTTAGATAAGGTTCAAATGTTTCTTTCATTGTTTATGATTTACTTTTCTTGTGTTTATTTATCTAGTTGTACCCAAGTTCTTATTTTCTTATCCAAAAGTTTACAAAGGTTGAAATCTTGGTTTTGTTCTACCATGCAGGAGATGGATACCGATCAACGGTTGTGGGTAAAAATGTGTGTGTTGCTAGTATGGAGTGCTCTTATGGTAAGGGCTCTTGTTCTTGACGTTGGTGCTGATGAAGTGAAAACCAGTGATGGGGCAAATGTGGTGGCCTATTGGGAGAGAAAGCTACCTGGTGCTATCCCATCTAGCATTCGTGCCATGGTGACACCTCTAAGCTCACAACAGGCCACCCAACTTCTCATCAATATCACTGCTATGACTACGTACTTCCCTAATCATGCAGCAATCTTTTGCAAGGCTGCTCGCATCAAATGTGTTCAAGATATTGATGTCCCGCAACAAAAGGATGTCAAGCAACCCTCTCCCAAAAATGCCATTCCTTTCTATCAGTCCGATGACCCATCTTCCAAAAATGCCATTCCTTTCTATCAGTCTTCCAAAAATGCCATTCCTTTCTATCAGTCCGATGACCCATCTTCCAAAAATGCCATTCCTTTCTATCAGTCCGATGACCCATCTTCCAAAAATGCCCTTCCTTTCTATCAGTCTTCCAAAAATGCCATTCCTTTCTATCAGTCCGATGACCCATCTTCCAAAAATGCCATTCCTTTCTATCAGTCTTCCAAAAATGCCATTCCTTTCTATCAGTCCGATGACCCATCTTCCAAAAATGCCATTCCTTTCTATCAGTCCGATGACCCATCTTCCAAAAATGCCCTTCCTTTCTATCAGTCCGATGACCCATCTTCTAATGACCCAACTTCCAAAAATGCCATTCCTTTCTATCAGTCCGATGACCCATCTTCTAAAAATGCCCTTATCTATCTCTTAGATGACCCATCTTCCAAAAATGCCCTTCCTTTCTATCAGTCCGATGACCCATCTTCCAAAAATGCCCTTCCTTTCTATCAGTCCGATGACCCATCTTCTAAAAATGCCCTTATCTATCTCTTAGATGACCCATCTTCCAAAAATGCCCTTCCTTTCTATCAGTCCGATGACCCATCTTCCAAAAATGCCCTTCCTTTCTATCAGTCCGATGACCCATCTTCCAAAAATGCCCTTCCTTTCTATCAGTCCGATGACCCATCTTCCAAAAATCTCCTTCAGATTGATGATCCATCTTCCAAAAATCTCCTCCCTTTCGATCATTGCAATGACCCATCCATCACGCAAAATGATGCTTCGACCAAGAAATCGAATAAAGCGAGTTCTCAAACATTAGATAGAATCTCCTCTAAATTCACAGAAGTTCCTCGCCTCTTGATATCACCCACTGTTCATGAGGTCCGAAATGCCTTTCGAGAGAAGCAGGTATTGGCATGTATATATATATATATATATATATTCTCTTATTCAAGCATATGAATTCATATTTTAATAGTTTGATGCACGTGGTGGTGTAAACTTGCAGTGTGCTTAATGAATGAGATTATCAAATGATAAATTGATGCAGGTGCTGGTGACTGGTAAAAAGATATACATAGGTCTTGCTAGTGATAGACGTGGTGCTACAGATGAGCGGGCATTCTTGCCACGGAAGCTAGCAAGACTGTTTCCCTTTGACAATGAAGGATCAAGGATTGAAAGCATGCTGGAGGTATCAAAAGAATCATTGGTGGAAACAATACGCACTTGCGAGGCACAAAGCAAGAATGACTATCGACATGCAGAGGTGAAAGCATGCCTAACATCACTTGAAGATGTAGTAGATTTTGTAACGACGATCATGGGATCTAGCAAACCCATCAGGGTCTACGATTCCCTTGTCAATGCAAGCAGCGTCAAATTTGTAGGAAAAACCTTCACTGTACTCAATGTGGAGACACTCAACCAAGATCATCACCCGGATGAGCCATCGGTGTCTTGCCATGACATGGACTTCCCCTTCCGCGTCTTCTACTGTCACTATGCAAAACAGACAAAAAGTTTTGTTGCCACTCTCCAGGCTGAAGACGGCAGCGCCCACGAGCGCATTGTCAACTGCCATTATGATACGAGCTATTGGAATCCTCGCCACATTGCCTTCCGAGACCTTCACACCAAGCCAGGCGAGGGTGAAATCTGCCATTGGTTAGGAAGAACTTGGATGGAGGAAGATGGATGGCTCTTCTTGCATGCAATATGATGATCAAGTATGTCTTAACATCTTCGCTAATCGTGATAATATGCCATCTTTGTACATTCTACCTTTTGTTTGATTCTCCTACGAGCTGCTGCTTGCTTGCCTTCTAATGGAGCTTATGTATGTTCCTACTAGGAGCTTCCAATGGATCTTGTGTATGTTCCTTGCTGTAGCAAGTGTCTAATACTAGAGAAAGGCTAATAAGTGTTTAATACTAGAGAAAGGCTTATATTTTTGTGGATTGTATGCAATTGTTCTCTCTCTCTCTCTCTCTCTCTCTCTCTCTCTCTCTCTCTCTCTCTCTCTCTCAATTTGTAATAGGACACCCCTATGATCGAGGGTATTCGTATTTCCACTTTTTTAAGTTAAAGAGAGAGTTTCAAGAACTCTAAAAATAAAGTTAACTGGTTTCCTATGCTTTAAAATTCTTGCTTTCTATTTTTTGGTTAAAATTCTTTATAAAGAGATGAACTAGTAAAATGGGCAGGGGAGTGCATACAAGTGGTTGCTAAAATTAATTAATGTATTTTCACATTTGTAAAGAAAAGGATAACTAAATTCTATAGCACTATCCAATGCATAGTTTCTAGCAACTAATATGGTGCTCATGAAACAACAATGCACTTTGCATATAAATATTGTTGACTATAATGTCATGTTATGTACGTCAACAACTGTATGACAACCTTGATGTTCATTACCATAGGATTGGCTTGGCTTTTTCAATATTCGTACAAGTTTGGTGTGATCTTGTTGTACTCCAGTACTTGTGAGATTCGAACGTCTATCAACCTGTTTGGATCAATCTTAAAGCCGTATCTAGGTGCTTAAAAATGTTAACATATGAACATTATTGCCTTTTTGAGATAAATTGATGTTAAAGGAGAAAGCTAATGTGTTTTTATTCCCTTTTGTTGCGACCCAAAAATATCAACCATGGTGTCTTCTAGTAGATTTCAGTGATTGTAGGCATTACGCGCACAACCTCATGGCACGGTGTCAAAAAGGATGGCTTGAAGTCGTATCTCTGGAAGCAATTCGGTTGCAATTTGATCTCTTTGTACATATCATGCGATCAGAGATGATATTTTGAGAAGGTAGCTTGATGATCTAACCTTTATTAGTTGTTCAAAGGTGTATAAGTGCATTTTTGGCAAGGATGTATGAGGTGTGCAAATTTACAAATAATCATAAGATGTCATGTCTATGGTAAGAGGTCCATAATAAGGCATGATTCATGAATCTCCTTTTCAATGGCATCTAGGTCAATTGGTGAAGTCTTTTAGGTGTTCATCTCTAGGCGAATTGTCTCAATTTGGTTTTTCGAAAAACATTAGATCATTATCCTAGTCCTTAATTTCTTGAGCATTGTGCATCCATGGTTTGCCTAGCAAGATATCATAGTCTACTCGCTTCATGATGATGAAGTTCCTAGAAAATCGAACACTTGAAATTTTGATTGGCAAACCCTTAAAAGACTCCAAAGATCCTCAAACTTTGTTCCATTACCCAATACTACATTGAAGCATGTAATCTCAACGGAAAGATTATCCCATTCTTGTAAGACCATGTGACTCAAGACACTAACACTTGCCCTAAGGTTGACAATCTCTCATTGCTTTTTGTCTCCTAAGGTCACTATTGATAGGTTAATATGCATTTCAGTCCCTCCCTATTAGATGGAATTGATATACATAGCTCTAGGCACTAGGCTAAGTGGTAAACTAGGTAAGTACATGTCAAGATAGTGCTCCTACATGTTTGCATCATCCATTGGCTTCGAAGGTCCATCTATCCAAGCTTTAAAAGTGTGCCACATTATTGGGTTTCCCTTCACCAACATATTGAGAGGAATTGAAACTTGGGTGGAGGCAACAAGGTGGCTATTAAACATATGTCTGACATTCTCTATGATTTGCATTTGATGGTTAGGATTAAGGTATTTCCCAATTTTAGCACTTCCCTCCACCTCTAATTTGGGTGCTAAGGTTTTTATTTTTGTGCCATTGACTTGCCTTCCTATTGTAAAAGCATTTTTGCACTGTCACTTTATAGGTTAATTTTTGCCTCAAACCTTTTCTTCTTCATCTTCTTATTCTTCTTTATTATTGAAGAAGCTTCCAAGTAGCTTGGTTCTCGTAATGACACTCTTGCTTTCTTTTGTTATACTCTAATCATTACATTAAGTGGAATTGGGGTTGCTTCTTCATTTAAGGATTCAAATCCAAAGAGACCTAAAGGCAATTAGCATATAGGTCACTAGAATAAAATGGAAGCAAAGATGCAAAGGTTAGATGAATTGAAATGTGTAAGAAAATAATATGGTTATATGCTCACTATAACACACTAATATATTCACACCAATTTAAAACTCCCCTTGCTGAATTTGGGCATTGAAAGGTCCAAAAGAAAACAACTTTTTGAAAAATTAGAAAGTAAACAAGGGAGAGAGAGAGAGAGAGAGAGAGAGAGAGAGAGAGAGAGAGAGAGAGAGAGAGAGAGAGAGAGAGAGAGAGAGAGAGAGAGAGAGAGAGAGAGAGAGAGGATATAAGGTGATGCCAGATGTTAAATGTCATAGCCACAATTGTGGAGAGACACCCCTCTTCTCAAATCATCCAATGTTTTCTTCACTTCAAATGTCTTTAGGATATAAGGTGATGCAAGATGTTAAAGCTCATACCCATGGTCATGGAAAACCCCTCTTCTTTCCAAAGTTTGCTTTGCTTCAAATGTCTTTAGAATCTATGGTTTGCATATATTACTTTTGGCTATTTACAACTTGTTTCTTCTTTTTGAATGATATGAATACACTACCTAATTTTACCATATATAGATGGGTAAACGCCATTGTAAATTCCTTTGTTATCGATAGTAAAACACTCTGTGTGGAACATGGTTTTTAGTGTTCTAGTAAACAAGCTTGTAAGAGATCTTCTAAGAGTGGAAACAAGCCTATAAATGATCTTCTAACCAAGCCAATTCTATCAACAATAGGCTTCACATGAGGGTAGGCATGACTTGCAATGGATGTATTGACTATTTTATATTTAGAGTGATAGTATAAATGGATGGTTTCACAATTTGGTTCATGGGTTTGCAAACATGTGTAGACATTTGTGTAAACCCCTTCAAGCTATCCAAGACTTACTAGTGTCTACATGACTATCAATTAGTTTATAGCTTCTTCTGCTCTAATTTATCTACTTCATCATTCGATTTTAGGGTGTTGGCAATTGCTGAATTTTGTATCCACTGGGTGGAAGCATGAGAAGGAAGTAAATAGACTACTCCATTTTGATGCCAGGTTACTAGAACATAGGAGACCCTTGCAAAACAAGTTTTAGATGCCCTAAACACTTCATAAACGGCTCAAACAATGTAGAAAATCTGTGTTCTTTGCAACAAATTTGCACCAAACAATAAGTAGAGTGTGATCTCCTCTTATGGAACCCCTTGGTCCTCTCTTTGGCTCTAATACCATGTAAGAGTGCACAACTAAAGAAGAATACAAAGATAGAGAGAGAAGGGAAGAGAGAAACTAAAGGGAAAGAAAATAATGGAAGAAGACATGCGCATCGAACTCGAAAGAATACTGAACACAATGTTGACTAATCAGTCCCTACACATAGCCCAAAGTGGTAGTGAGGGCATCGAATCAAGCTAATGACACAGATAAGCACTAGATGATGGAGGAGTGTCATTGAATGTCAGCGAGTGTTGCAATCTATAAGACAAGATGGTTGCCAATGACCTAAGACCACAGCTATAAATAGCTGAGAATGTTGAAAATTGGGGGTTTAATGTAAAACGAATCACAGAAAATTCAAAAAAACCATCAAAACTTAAAGAATAAGATTTAACTATAAAAATGGTAGATATATGTAATTTGATTTAAAAATCCCTTGAAATTTTAGAGCCCCAAGAGGAACACCAAGAAAATAGGGAAACTACGGCAAGAAAATCTATCTTGTCACACCAACAAGCATGTTATTCATACTTTAATCAACCACAAGAAGAGAAAGAACACCAAGAACAACCAATCTTCACTCAGTATCATATAGTGAATCTCTCATGGATTAATCACAACAAATCTTCAACATATGCTTCATACTCTTCATAGAAACCATCAAAGAACCAAAATAACACAAATGAATGATTAACTTTGAATGAAATTTATCACATAGTATTTATATTTCATCATCTTCATAGTCTTAATAGTCTTTTTCTCAATCTCTCTCATATAGATACAATGTTTTTTCATAGAAATTTGCTATCTCTAATACACACACTCTCTCACACGTATGCTGTGTCTCAATAGTTCATGAGAATAACAAAGAATGATGCTCAATAATCCTCTCTTGGTCATGGATACCCCTGCCAAGAGATATGTTTGATATGAAGGATCACCAAAGCCACTATAGTGTCCCTTGGAAGCTCATCAGTGTCAATGTCACCTTAGTCTTCAGTTCAAGTCTTCTCATCAACTACTTCTTCTGCTTCTTCAAGCTATTAATAGCTTATAGTATTTTCTTTTCACGATTAGAAAACATCCCCAAGCTAAACATCCATCCATTTGAACACTTGTAGAAACATACAAAAGATACCATAAGGCATGCAAAAGCTCATTAGTACACTACAGAAGGTCTACATAAGGCATTAAACCATATAGCTCAGACCAAAACCAACTAAAAATTTAAAAAACCATCCAACACACTCTAAATCATTCCTCAAACCACTCTTTTACAATCATAACCTCTCAATTAGAAAGAAAATAGATCAAAACAAAAGCAAATAAGATCGAACAAGACCAAATAGACACAATACAGAACCAATTAGCATATATTAACTCAACTAAAAACCATCATGAGCTTCTCAAACTTACTCAATCCATTCCAACACACTTCAAAACACTTCAAAACCATCCAAAAACCAATCAATAAGCTTCAACAAACTACAACCCATTCATATACAACTCGGACACCACATACACAAACCAGACATAAAACCATCACCGAAATGGCACCTCCAAAAACTAGAATATATCATTATGGCCCATCAAATATACAACAAGAATCAATGGAGTGTATCACACTAAAAGCTTGATGGTTTCGAAATTTGTCTATGGAAAGGGATTCATCCACAAATGTCTTGGGAGGATTTTGAAAGAATCGCAAATAGCATATTCTCTCCACAAGTACAAGATATCTACTCGAAAGATATAGAGCATGGAAATACAATATGTCCAACTAATGGGGATCAATATCCAAATTAGCATTAAGGTACAATTTAGGTACTAGCATCTGATCATTATGAGAATGACGAATCATATATGCTAAATACCAAGAAAAATGAGCAATCAATCTAACTGAAGGGTGAGTAGATTGATCATATATCTGGGCAAAACTAAAAATAACTCTAATAAGATTATATAGGAGTCTTCCATTCCCCTAGAATGGTGGGCCAATTAATTTGGAGACCAATCAAGAAATTTGTCTAACTCCATCCTCTGCATCTAGGTATTTGCAAATCAAAACCTAAGTGGCTTTCAACTCCTTGATTTGAGTATTTTGATTATCAATTGTGGAGTTTGTGGATTGTAGCTCTATTGTCTATGCAACAATTAAAGCTTGGATCCTAAGTTTTGGCTTCGGCTAATTGGGCTTGCAAAGAGGATATTTCCACTTTCTGGGCTTCTAACAATTTAGTATGCTACTCCATTTGTTTGAATAGATCAGATAGGGTTTCTTTAGTAGAGACAAGCTCTGTAGTGGCCTTGCGTAACTCCTCCTTGGATTACTACATATCCTCATAAAAAGAAGAATATAATTGCCGAATACAGGTAGTAACTGATATCTCAATGGAGCTTTAGGTAGGCGCCACAGAGGGAGAGGAGGAGGAAGGAAAAAGAGAGAGGAGGAGGAGGAGAAGAAGAAGAAGGGAGAGAAGAAGTAGAAAGAAGAAGAAGAAGAAGAAGAAGAAGAAGAAAGAGGAGGAAAAAAACGAACCATTGAGGGTTTGTTTTTTAAAAATTATTGTTTAATTTGTTTTTTTGTTGTTTCTTTTTGGGAGTGGTTTTGTTGGTTTTTTTCCTTTCAAATAATGAATAATGTACATCGCCCCAGGGGACATCGATAAACAAAAAAGTATGAATATTTTAATTGGAGACCAGCCAGATGTCGGATGCGAAAAAAAGGAAAAATGAGCAGGACAATTAGGGAGACGGGGTGGGCAACTTAATCCATGCTTCCGATGGCAAAAAGAAGCATTCACATGGAAAAATATCAAAAAACACATACAAAAACATAGTCGAAAATTAATAACAAATTTTTTTTCTACCGAAGTGAAAGGCGATAAGAAGAAAAAATGTTAGGTTGGAGGCAACGAATAGGACTATCAAGTGAGAACACAGTTCGAATGATAAACAAGGTGTTCACATGGGAAAAACATTTTCGAAAAGCGTAGAAGAAATTAATTTGGGAAGATCCATTAGTCAAGATAGAGTGTAGTGAAAAACGAAAATGTCCAAGGGAAAGCGTCGAACAGGGAGCTTAAGTGGAAACACGGTTTTGGTGGCAATGGGGATGTTCAAATGGGAAAAATGGAAAAAATGTGTACGAAAACACATTGAGAAATTAATAACACAAAATTTGTGTGTCAGAATGAAGTGGATAAAAAGAGAAAAATGTCCAGTTTAGCACTCACTCACAAGGCTATCTAATCAAAGCACAATGCCAATGAGAGTAAAGCATATTCACATGGAAAAATAGCATAAAATACGTAAGAAAATAACCGCAAACACAAAACAATTTGGTGCGAAGATTGGATGCCGTATGCTTGCATAGTGAATGCCAGAAGGTCCCCAAGAACAAAAGAACTCTACTTTTTGCACAAAACTCAAGGTAAAAAGCATGCACGACATGAACAAGAGACCAATTGGGTGCAATCTCCCCCGATGCCTTGTGTGACCGCTCCACAAAGCATGTATTTTATGTATTAATCATCTTCAAGCTCAAATAATAGCCCCAATTACAAAATGGCATGCTTTTGGCTTTTGAGTTTGCTTTAGCTCAAAATAGAAATAAAGCTAATGGGAGGCGCCCAAAGAGTCAGGCATACCCAATACAATGTCCAAGTACAATAACATAATCGTGAGCCCATGCGCATATAAAATAATAAACAAATATCCAACGCCTCAATAAATAGGCGCGACAAAATATAGGCGCCATGCCTAAGGTATGCGCCCATCAAAATATAAGTGATAACTCGAATACACGCTATCCTCCAATGCTTTCCTCCGCCACTACTGCTATCTCTACACATCAACTGAAGCATTCACAATCGTTAGTAAAATAATACAATTAAACCGACAAAAGTGAATACCTAGCAGTCTTCAGCTACATAAATAAATCAACTAGTTAGAAATCAATCCTAACCTTAATTTATTACGAGTGCGCACTCTAAACTCATAAACATTTATTAATTTAATATGTATTTTGCGGAATCACCCGCTATGGAATCACACATGTACACACTAAATTAATGAAACGCCCGAAAAGGATAGGCGTCCCCATCAACTTCTCGCACAAAGAATCCACTTTGTGTATGAGCCCCGGTCAACAAAGTTTACGGAATCCACCGTAAAACCTCACGGAATCTACCGTGGCACGGAATCCACCGTGAAATATGCCTCCTGGCATCATACCCCCGGGGTGGGATAGCAATTGACCTCAATTGCTATTAGCTCAATGTGGAGCTAACAGAGTGGGGAAAGCATTTAAGTCTCTAGTGTGCATCCATTGGGCTTCTTCTACAGGATGGTTCTTAAATTTGACTAGATATCTAGAATATCTTCGGCCAGTTCTAGTGGTCATAAAGTCAATATCTATGATAGCTTCAGGTTCAAGTATTTCAGTCTCTTCCTCTAACAAAGGTAGGTTTTCATAAACAGGGTGTACAGGTAATTGGCCTCTAAAGGATCGTAATAAACTAATGTGAAATGTGTTGTGAATTTTCCAGTGAGGTGGTAATTCTAACTTGAATGCATTGTCATTAATTTTGTGAATGATCTTAAATGGTCCATAGAATCTGGGGGCTAATTTGACAACTGGGCGTCTATCTACACTTTGTAGTCTACGTTTTTCTATTCTCAACCAAACATAGTCATCAACTTTGAAATTCATTACTTGTCTTTTCTTATTGGCTTGTTTGGTATATGATTGCTGGGCTTTGGCAATCATGTCTTTAACCTCATAAAAAATAGTAGCGTGCATAGTAGCAATATCATCAGCACTCTGAATTCTATTTGATAAAGATGCAATAGGTGTAGACAATCTATAACCATAAATCACTTCAAACGGTGCTTTCTTTATAGATGTGTGTGGTGTATTGTTATATGCAAACTGTAATAAATGCAAATGTGTATTCCATGTCTGTGGTTTAGAAATAGTGTAAGCACGTAAAAGATCTAGAATAGTACTATTAGTGGCTTCTGTTTGTCCATTAGTTTCAGGATGAAATGCAGATGAGAAATAAATTTTTGTTCCTAGGTTAGCAAACAAAGTAATCCAAAAGTTGTTACAAAATCTAGAATCACGATCAGAAATAATAACTTTTGGTAATCCATGGTTAGTGAAAACAGTTTTCAAAAACAATTGTGCTGCCTGAGATGCTGTTAAAGTTTTCTTACATGGAATGAAATATGCTTGTTTACTAAATCTATCTACTACAGTCCAAATCATGTCATGGTTAGCTTTAGTATTAGGTAAACCAGTAATAAAATCCATAGAAATTTGTTTCCAATATGGTCTTGATGGAATAGATAAAGGCATAAGTAATCCATACTGTTTACCATGATGTCTCTTAACTCTTTAACAAATCAAACATTCAGAAACAAAATTAGATACATCAGTGTCCATATGTGGTCAATAAAAATCTTCAGTTAATGTACGTAAAGTAGATATGATACCTCTATGACCCTGATATGGAGGACAATGAATCTCATTCAAAACAAAAGATCTGAATGGAACTGTAACACATAATCTCTTTTCGTAAAACATGAATCCATCATTATAAGACAGTGAATCAATAGGAATCCAGTTATTTCCAACTAATTTATTCCAATCAGCATGAAAAGTAATGTCCTGATGATAAGTATATTTCATAGGAGTTAAAGAATCAAATGATATAACAGAAATATTATGAATGGTAGGTCTTCTACTTAATGCATTTTCTTTACCTTGTTGATATTGGATAATCAGATGAAAACTCTGAATAAAGGCTGCCCATTTAATATGTCGGTCAGATATTTGGGGTTGACTAAGTAAATGTCTAATACTTTGTTGATCGGTCTTAATCATAAACTCAGAACCCATTAAGTAATGTTTTCATTGTCTTAAAGCTTGTACCACAGCTAATAATTCTTTATCATATGTGGAATATTTAAGTTCGAAAGGTTTCAGTTAACAACTAGAATAGGCTATGGGATGATTATCTTGCATAAGTACGGCTCCTATTCCAGATCCGTTAGCATCAGTAACTACTAAAAAGAATGGTCTATTAAAATTAGGCAGTTGTAATACAGGAGCATGGGTTAATGCATGTTTCAATAAGTCAAAGGATTTCTGTTGATTATCAGACCAATGATAAACAATACCTTTCTTTAAAAGTTTAGTCAAAGGCAAAGCAAGTAATGAAAAATTTCGCACAAATTTCTTGTAAAAACTAGCAAGACCTAGGAAAGATCGTAACTCATGCACATTTTTAGGTATAGGCCAGTTCAATATTGCTTCTATCTTCTTAGGGTCAACTTTAATACCATCAGATGATACGATGTGACCTAAATATTCAATTTCTGTTTTAAAGAACTCACTCTTTTCCGGATTAGCATACAGTTGATTATCTTTCAATAACTTGAAAACCAAGGACAAATGTTCATAATGTTCTTTCTCATTTTGACTAAACACCAAGATATCATCAAAGAATACAATAACACAATGCTGATATTTCAAAAATATACGATTCATCATTCTACTAAATGTAGCAGGTGCATTAGTCAATCCAAAAGGCATCACTAAAAATTCATAATGACCAAATTGTGTTCTAAATGCAGTCTTGAATATGTCAGACTTATCTAATCTCACCTGATGATAACCAGATTTAAGGTCTATCTTACTAAATATGGCAAAACCTTGCAGTTTATCCATAAGGTCATCGACTCTAGGAATTGGATATCTATTCTTTACTGTGATCTTATTTAAAGCACGATAGTCAATGCACATACGATAAGTATTATTCTTCTTCTTTACCAACAAAACAGGTGCATCAAATGGGGAACTACTAGGTCTAATCAATCCTCTATTTAGTAATTCCTCAACTTGATTTTGAATTTCTTTTTGCTCTATCTGGTTATGCCTATATGGTGCTTTGCAAGGTGGTTGTGTACCAGGAATTAAATCTATTTTGTGGTCTTCTGGACGTGAAGGAGGTAAACCAGGTGGTAGATCTTCTGCAAAACAGTCTTTAAAGTGTGCAAGAAATTCTTTATGCCTAGGGTGCATATGATTTTCTTTAACTTGCAGTTCATTCACCCGAATGAGATAAGATTTACTACTTTTGCGTAATGCACGTTTAGCTTGAGTATGCGAAAGCAGTGGAAAAGCATTAGATGCATGCATACCATACAATGTAATATGTTTTCGTTGAAATTGAATATTAATTGAATGTGTGGAATAATCTATATCAGGGTTATGCTGATGTCGCCAAGGCATACCTAAAATAATATCACTAGACTGTAATGGTACAACTAGGAAATTCCTTCTTTCAGTGTATTCACCAATTTGAATTTCTAAGTCATGCACCTCTTGTGTTCCATTATACCTTGTGCCTAAGAATGCTACTTTAATGCAATAATGCATAGGAACAGTTTGTAATTTCAATTCTTTCACTAGCTTTGCAGAAATAAAATCATGCGTACTACCATCATCATGCAAAATAATATTTTCTTTTCCATGCACTAAACATTTCATTGTCAATAAAGAATGTGGAGTTGGCATACCTGGCAAAGTATCCAAAGGAGTAGTAATGTTGTCTTCATCTTCCGTGAAATCAAGCATTTCTTCATGTTCTTCATCTTCCATTGCTCCAAGATAGTTGATATGGACAGGTGGCTTCTTCGATTGGCAATTGGCTGCTAGATGTCCAGGTTGGTGGCATTTGTAACACACTATAGGTTTGGCTTTAGATACATTGTTTACAATGGTAGGAAGTCTAGGAATATTAGGATTTGGTTGTGGAATTGGCTTGGGGTTTTAATTGGTATTGGATGGTAAAGCAAGTGGTTTTGCCCAAGACTTACGGAAAGATGATGAAGGAAAACGACCTTGATTAAATCTTCTAAAATTTGAATTGAATTGCTTAGATCCATAGTTACCATTGGCTTGAAATTGCTGTGGATGCTTGTCTCTTCCTCGAAGCTTGTCTTCAGTGTTATGAGCTAAAGAAATTGCGTCTTCAAGAGTTGCAGGCTTGAACATATTGACTTCAGCATAGTAATGCCCAAGTAATCCAGACATATGCTTGCGCTTGTGAGTCGCTTCAGGTATGTCTTCAAGCATGTGTAACTGGAGTAATACATTCCAAGAGCGTTCGGTGTACTGAGGAATAGGCTCACGATCTCTTTGCTGAAGAGGTCCCATTGCTTTATGGCTTTTTCATGGAATTGTGGAGGAAGGAAATTCTGCATAAACTTCTTCTTGAAATTCTCCCAGGTAGTGGGACAATCTATGCTCTTACGAACCATGGTCCACCAAAGAGATGCTCTATCCACTAAATGATTAGTGACACACTTGATTTTATCTTTTTATGCATATGTTTCCTCATGAAAGTAATCATCAAACTGACTGATCAATGCAAGAACAGTTTTTCCATCTCGAGTGCCATTGAAAGTACAGAATTTGAAATTTCTTTTACTTATCTTTGTTTCTTTGCAGATGGATTGAGCTTCGAGAGTCACGTCGATGGTACGTCGGATAAGATCTTCAGATTGTGGTTCCTCTTTGTCAGTAGTTGATCTTTGTAAATTAGCCAATTGAACTTGCAATGCTTGCCGAGCTCGTCGTTCTTCATCCAACTGCATCATAATTAAATCCAGCTTTTGCTCCATCGTAGGTTCAGGAAGATCGCCTTCAGCCATTAAATCATCCATATGTGGTTCCGTCATCCTGCAAAACTTCAAAAGACCTCACACTCTCAAAATCCAATTAGCGGGATGAGCATAGCTCAAGATCGGGTGTACAAGGCTTATATATTTTTGTGTGTGGCTTTCACAATCTTCGTCTTTGGCTATTGAGGATTTGTAATCTTTGAAAAATCTGTGTTTTATCCTTATGCATGTGTTGAAACTGATTCAGCAAGTCTGCGTATGCGAACAGTACCTTCCAGAGAACAACTTTGCAGTTCGGAGCTTCTACGCCACAGGAACAGTCCTTCTAGGAGTTTTGGACAGAAGTCAGTTTTGACTTCAAGTGACTTGTCTGACTTGCAGAGTTGCAGACTTATGAGACTTGCAGAGTACCAGAACTTGCAAAACTTGAGTGACTTAGAAGACTTGCAGAATTTGTAGACTTTGAAAACTTGCAAAACTTAGAAAACTTGATGAACTTTGAAGCCTTGTGTGATTTGTAACTTGCGTAACTTAGCTTATGATTAGTCTGGCAACAAACGACAATTTTTTAGGGGGGCCGTTTTATGACGCCGAAAATCATGTATACATGCCGCCCTGCTGCCGTCGATTCAAAATTATGAAGCTTTAAAGCTTCTTTAAGCTTTATAAGCTTTGTATTAATCTTTTAAGCTTATGAAGTTTTGATACTTATCTCTGTGTAACCACGACTTGGAGAAGAGGATGTAGGAGTGGTCCTCTGTCGTTGCAGGCCGGTCCTTTGCGATCAGAGGATGGAAACAGAGGTTCTTGACCACCAGGAATCCACTCGTATCGGCCGTTCGCGATGAGATTGACCATAGAACTCGATCGTTCCAAGAGCTCCGCCTTCGCACAAGATAGGTAGCGATTGGAAGCTCTCGATCTCAGCTTCGCTCTGATACCACTGATGTGCAGATCGGATGCCGTATGCTTGCGTAGTGAATGCCGGAAGGTCCCCAAGAACAAAAGAACTCTACTTTTTGCACAAAACTCAAGGTAAAAAGCATGCACGACATGAACAAGAGACCAATTGGGTGCAATCTCCCCCCATGCCTTGTGTGACCGCTCCACAAAGCATGTATTTTATGTATTAATCATCTTCAAGCTCAAATAATAGCCCCAATTACAAAATAGCATGCTTTTGGCTTTTGAGCTTGCTTTAGCACAAAATTGAAATAAAGCTAATGAGCGGCGCCCAAAGAGTCAAGCATACCCAATACAATATCCAAGTACAATAACATAATCATGCACCCATGCGCATATAAAATAATAAACAAATATCAAACGCCTCAATAAATAGGCGTGACAAAATATAGGCGCCATGCCTAAGGTATGCGCCCACCAAAATATAAGTGATAACTCGAATACATGCTATCCTCCAATGCTTTCCTCCGCCACTACTGCTATCTCTACAAATCAACTGAAGCATTCACAATCGTTAGTAAAATAATACAATTAAACCGACAAAAGTGAATACCTAGCAGTCTTCAGCTACATAAATAAATCAACTAGTTAGAAATCAATCCTAACCTTAATTTATTACGAGTGCGCACTCTAATCTCATAAACATTTATTAATTTAATATGTATTTTGCGGAATCACCCGCTATGGAATCACCCATGTACACACTAAATTAATGAAACGCCCGAAAAGGATAGGCGTCCCCATCAACTTCTCGCACAAAGAATCCACTTTGTGTATGAGCCCCGGACAACAAAATTTACGGAATCCATCGTAAAACCTCACGGAATCCACCGTGAAATATGCCTCTTGGTATCACAATTAATAACAGCCAATCCGTGTGATAGAAGGATAGGTTGGAAAAAGGGAAAATGTTAGAGGGAAAGGATAGGTTAGGGTTGTCATGTCAAATCCATGTTCTGATGTAAAAAGGTATGTTCTCATGGAAACATGACCAATTTACGTAAAATCCATCAAAATTAATAATTATTAAATAGTTGCTCAAAACAAAGGGCTGTGAAAGGGAAAAGGATCCACTACAAAGGGACAAATAGGACTGTAAGGTCAGATTTCAGCTCTTGTGAGTTCAGGATGTATTCACATGAAAAAATTGCAAAATAAGAGCATAACGAACAAGAAAATTAGCAAGCGGTTAATCGTGAAGGGAGTTTTCATGGGTTTATGCAAAATGGATGCATAGAGACACATCTCCATACTTAGGACCTTACTGGATCAAGAAATGACAACCAACAAGGCCTATACATAGATAGACAGGTAGACCTTAATGTCTCCACACTTAAAACATAATATACACATATAGATGTAAGAGTAGGGTTATATATACTTGGCCCGATTTGCAAATGGTTGATGTGAACAGTTGCTGACATGCTTGGCGTCATAGTCGATAGTAGGAGGTACCATGGCTCGCCATAGCACACATCAATCATGGCAAGGACCATGCACAGTAGCACCCAAGGAGGTAGCATTGTTGTTAAACACCCATGAAGTTATCAATGACAAAGAATACAACACTTAGCTCAACATCCACTCATGTGAGAATGATAGAGCAGTCTCTCACTCCATAGCTCATGTTTCTCAAAGAGGAATGAAGGGATTGTCAATGAAGATCAGCTTGGGCTTGCTGATGATGATGAAAAATGTCTACTGATAAAGAGGGGTACCTAAGGAGGTAACTGATATATCATGAATGTGGTTTGAATGTAGGCGCTTTTGTCTACTAGAGGAGTCAAACGCTTGCAGTAGAGTAAGAGGCACGGGAGGTGGCTTCGGGTTTGCATCCTAAAGAGTTTGATTGATGAGTCAGCTAATCTGGACTATGAGGTGGTACCACCTTTTTTGCAGCATATTTTCCACCCAAGGGTGTTTGCTACGTTTTCTTGGAGCGAGGCCTGTTACGACATGGGATTTCTTCATTTTCTCCCATAGCAGTTTAATAGTTTTTTTTCTCTTTTTATTTTTTCTTTTTCTTTTTCTTCCTATTCCCAAGGGTATTTCCATATTTTCTCGAAAAGTAGATCGGTATGGCAGCGGACCGAAGTCCTTTTCTTCCATAACCTTTTTGTAACGTGCTCGCCTATCGGCTATCCAAGCATGTTTTTAATGGTCCATCGAGAAACGAATCTAAGCGTCATCGCCCGGCACTCCCATGGAATGTTCCGAGGTTTGTCGCCCAGGGTTTCTCGAGTTCGCAACGTGCCTAGACAGGTAGCATGTTATACTTTTTTCTTTTTTTTCTTTTTCAATAACAAAAATCCTAGTGTTCAAAACCAACCCTGGCACATTTGATGGATTGGAAGGAAAGGAAACATAATAGGGACAAGAGCTAGAATAGAATGTACAGTAGAAATCATTCACTTTGTCAACAGAATCCACATGATGATGACTATTAGAAACAACATGAGAAGCATTAAAGAGCAACGTCAAAGGGAGAAAGGGACTATTGGCTGTGATTTTCAAGATCCCTAAGAAGGGAAATACTTCTTTAGATGATAGTCATTGATCAAGAAGGGATCATCAGAGGCATCTATGGCTTGTATTTGAAGAGAGTTGTTAGGGTTGATTACAAGTACATTGTAAGGGCCCACTCAACACTATTGGAGCTCTCCAGGAAACTTACCAAAGTGCGAATCATAGGCAAGGGCGAGATCACCTTCTTTGAATTCTTTCCGTTTGATGAAGTTTTCATGGTAGACTTTGCATCTAGCCTATGTAGCTTCCATGCACTATAAGGCCATCTTGCGAGTCTCATCTAGACATTCCAAGTAGAGGAGATGGCACTGCTGCATGGACTCTGCATCTCCCAACCATTTGGTGATAGCCACTCTCAAATAGGGCAATTCTAGCTCAACCGAAATGATGGCTTCTGTAACATAGACCAACTAGAAAGGTGTTTGTCCTATTGTGGCCTTATGGAAGGTTCTGTATTTCTAGAGGGATTTTGTAAATCAATCATCCCAATCACAACTATATGCAGCAATTGTCCTTGTCATGATCGAATAAAGGATGCGAATGGTGAGTTCGACTTGGATGTTGGCTCTGGGGTAGTACGGTGTGGACTTGCGATAGTGGATCTTGTAGATCTCTATTAGCTCTTCCACGATCTTATTTAGAAAATGAGTGCCTTTGTCATTGACAAGCTCTAAGGGACTGCCAAAGTGGGTGATAATATTCTTATACAGGAATAAAGCCACATTTTTACCATCATCGTGCTTGAGAGCTTTGGCTTCACACTACTTCGTCATATAATCAGTACAGACCAGAATGTATTTGTTTTTTTATTTTGGTTGGAGAGTCAATGGGACCTATGAAGTCAATACCCCACTTCTCAAACGGCTTTAGGGGAAGGATGGCATGCAATGACATTGCATTGGTTTTTGTAGGCTTTTTCATTTGTTGAAAGGTATCACACTGTTTGCAGTAATCATAGGTATCTTTATGGAGGGTTGACCACCACCAATATCCTACGAGTAGAGCTTTCTCGTCCATCCCTTCTCTTGCAAAGTGTCTACCACACATGGCTCGTCATGGCATACTTTCAACACAATCCCGATCTCATCTCTTGCAACATATATTTACAACACTTCATCTTTGCTTTTCTTGTACAAAGCGTCACCTAGCAAGGTGTAGGGGGCTGATTCCAATAGAATCTTATTCCTCTCTTTGCTAGAGATACATGGGGGATACTATTGTGTGGCCAAAAGGTTGGCAATGTCCGCATACCATGGAGCCATAGTCTCTACTAGAAAAAAAATTGCATGAAGAAGGTCTCAATCATCTTGCTCCTCTTTTTTGCAGTTTGAGGGTTTCACGATAGATAATCAACCAGAACATGGAAACAACCAGGCTTGGTAACCACTTCAAAATCAAACTCCTCAAATCGAAGGAGCCATCTCATCATTCTACCTTTAACATCTACCTCATTCATCAGGAATAAGGATAGAGCTTCATGATCCATATAAAACTTAAAGTGCATCAATAGCAGGTAGTATTCAAACTTCTCCAATGCAAACAACATTGCAAGGCACTCTAACTTAGTCAATGTATAGTTCCTCTCCCTATCAATGACTTTTTGGCTTGCATAATAGATGGGCTAATCTAACTTTGAGGAGCCCTTTTGCCAAAGGACTACGACTAAGCCTTCTACATATGCATTAGTATGCACATGAAACTCCTTCGTCCAATCAGTAGGTCGCAAGATGGGTGCTTTAATCAAACATTGCTTCAGCGTGTTGAAGAGCCAAGACTTCTTCACAATCATCTGTCCAAATAAACTCTGTATATTTTCTTAGGAGCTTATGCAAGGGGATGTATTTGTTGCAAAATGTGCTATGAATCTCTTATAGTAGCCCATATGGCCAAGAGATCCCCTCAACTATTTTAGATTGGTTGGTGTAGTTAGAGATGCTATTCTTTGTGCAGAGACAATGTGGCCCAAAAGAAATCCTGAGGAGACTCCAAAGATGCATTTGTTGGGATTGAGAATGATCCCATATTCTCAGCACATCGATCAAAGCAATGCTCTAGGTATCCCCAATGCCTACAGAGCGGATTGAAGACACATAAATCATCTAGATATACCTCAATGAAATCATGCATGCACAAAAAATCAATCATATAATAATTTTATGCTAAACAAACAAAACTCGAGTGACTATGCTTAAGGAAAAATATGCCATTTTTGGAGTTTTGTCATGCATATGTTGTTTCTATGTTGAAACATGCTAAGAAAATTATTTTTAGTAAGATCAATCAATCTAAACCAGTAAATCAGTAAATATCAATAATATTCTATAAATAATAGGAAAAGTTTTAAAAAAACAAAAAATATATTTTTTGCATCTGAAAAAGTTAAAAAAATAAGATTTATGTTCTTGAATGTATGGTAGAGCTGAATCATGAGATTTAGCCTCAGTTAATTCCTATCTCTTTGTTAAAGTGGGTTTTTATTATTTTTGTAATATATATATATATATGAAAAATATGCCTTAAACCTACCAACAACAAATGCACTCTAAATGGTAGGGAGAAGGGGGTTGTTGAGTATTTAAAGTACAATGTTTTATGATGCATGTCATATAGGGTATGTTGTTGTCTAAAATTAAAAGAGTCTAGTAGCAGGAGAAAGCTTGGTACTAGCCCTAAGTAATGAAGCAATCAAATATTAGAAGAAAAGCATGAAAATAATTGTTTGTGTACTTTCACGTTGCTGATTGTTAATGAATAAACTTGTTTGAGCACAATGGTCATACACAACTGCATTACATGCACTATATGGCATCATATCTTGGATGCATAGCACATGTTTGTATGAGCAATGACCTTCGTAGAGAGTGCAAGGTATCCCAAGCTACAGGGTTAGAGATTAGGTTCTTTGGGAAATATTTTGTGAGTTTTATCTATTATATCCTGAATTGATTTATCAAAAGAGTGGAGTTTTTTTCAAATGTGTTCTATGTTCACGGCGTATCTTGGGGCCAATCCCCAAGCTATAGGAGAGCCGTAGTGGGGCCACATTGATCAACCAAGGGGTGCTCCCTTTGTGTGTGCTTACATGGTGTACAATACCAATATGTTTAGGGACTCCCTTTGAGGAGTTCAGGGAAGGATATTCGTTGGACTACAAAATTGTACAAATACAAAGTTCTTAAATGCTCCTGGCTGCAAGGCCGTGTGGGGTGGTTTGAGGTGAGTAGTAGAGGCGTGGCTAGTGCCCTTGAGCCACTATCGGGCCCATTTGATGTCTTGATAGATGGTGCATTTCTCAGGAGCTGCTAATAAGTGGCCATTTTCAAATCTGGGTCAATAGGGATCACTTTATTAGTGTATGCCAAAAGGCAGTGAGATAGATTCAAAAGACTGTCAAGCTGAGCTTCAGAAGCAAGAAAGAGCTAAACAGGCTAGATACCGGGCCAAAATTATTAAAATATATTCTCCACAAAGGAGTTTTCTAATATCCTTGCAAGGGAGGGGTCTTAGTAACCCTAGCCCCACACATAGTCCGTTAGGAGGAGGAAGTTCTAGCACTTCCCCTCTTCCAATTAGTCAATCCACTTCGAGTGGAGTAATAGTCATGATTGTTCAAAATCCTTTAGTGAATCCAGTTGTTACTATGGAACAACCTATTGTAATCCTAGCAGGAACGTCGAACTTGCCAGCCTTGGGATTCCCTCTATCCATTTTGAATGGGTTAGCAAAGGAAGATGCGAACCTTCATATCAATGAATTCCAAAAGTTAACGTTTAACTGTAAAATTCAAGATGAAGGGCACTTGATGTTCTTTAACATGACTTTGAAAGGACGAGCTATAGTATGGTATTACAGAGCCTAGAAGTTGGAACCATAACTATGATTGACTTCTTCTTTGTAACCTTTTGAAGAGAGTTTGCCCCTAAAGAAAGGAGAGGTCAATATTGAATACGTGTCCTCAATGTAACACGTCAAGAGACTCAAGAATATTTGTGGGTATGCTAAGAAACTGAAGGAAGTATTACGTAAGTTGCAAACCTTTATTCCTATTCCAGTTGCTACTGCTCAGTTGTAATACTTTTTAAATGGGCAAGACTTTAACATTCAAGTGCAGTTGAGCAGTATTGCTCTTGCCACGAACATTGATATGGCTATTACAAGAGCAGAGGAGGTAGAATCGCAATTACAAGCGACTTATAACTCTAGGGAAAAGTGGAATCTGAGTCTAGGTATTGGAAATACTTTGGCATTGACGAATGACAGTCAAGGGATGCCCATGAGTACTCCCAATGGGAGAGGAAGCATGATTCAAAATGTGCCCATATCCTAGTGTGACCATGCCTATGGCTAGTCAGATGGCCCCACCAATTGTTGGAAGCCAAATGATACCATTGTTCCAAGAAATCAACAACCAATTCCCAATCAAGTGGTTAGGCCAATGGAATGACAGGTAGATGATCGCAGCTATGAGTTGAGTGCCTCGAATGTCCTTAGTGAAGTTAAGGATATGATGAAGCACTATACTGACATGATCACCAAACAATATAGGAAAATAGCAGTTGATGTCAATTCCTTAAGAAGCAATAGAATTTGATAGGGAGTCGACGCCCTGAAGAAGGTGCCCTCTCAAGATTTAGCTGTAAGTAGTGTGGCAGCCAACATTTCCCTAGGAATTGTCCAAATGTTAAATGTGACATATGCAGAAAGTCCAGCCACCTAGCTAGTACCTGTTAGAGTAAGATTAGATCTCTCTAGCAAGGAAGTAAATAGCCAGGTCCAATTTATCATCGAGCGCAAGTAAATAATCTCCAGCAAGATGAGGGACCGAAACAAATATTGCAGAGGGGGAAAGCTATTGTAGAGGAGATGTCTAGTGGTAATGGAGTTAGCCTTATTGAAGCTATTTGTATCAATGGCACTGAAGCTTCTAATCTGTGGGTCATACGAGCAACCAAAAGGGTAAAGACATTGACAAAGACAAGGTAAAACCTATCGAGAGGAACCCTAAGCAAGATGATAAGGGGACATAAGTCCTTAACCCCGATATGGAAGGTAGATCTCTGAAAGCTGTTGATGGTAAAGCCAACCCCAAGAAGGATAAAGAATTGCAAAAGAAGAAGGAAAAAGTCAAGAAAGGGGTAGCAAAGCCAGTTCAAAGACCAAAGGAGCGAATGGTTTGGTGAGAAAAGAGAGCTCTTGCTAGTTATCATGATTTCAATTTAGCGAGTTCTCTTTGCGAAGTTAAGCCGGATGTAAACCTCCTGCAATTGATTAAGTTGCCTCCATGAGTGAGTAAAGAATTTCAAAAGATTCTTTGCACGGGGTATATCGTTGAGCCATTGGGAATAGCACGAGTAGGAGATGATTGGTTTGAGCATGCTGAAAAGCATTGCCTGAGGACAGTAGCGTATATTGATGGAATATTATTGGATCGTGCTATTGTGGACACGTGATCCTTTGTCACAATATTATGAATTTGGAATTGATGGAGAGGTTGGGATTAGAAATAAAAAAATATGCCTCCACGATTCTCCGAATGGTGATGCCAGTTTAAGGCGACCTAAAGGTTGTATTACTAAATTCCATGTGGCCATTACCAATGTGGAATGCATTCTAGACTTTAGGGTTATTAGGTTTGCAAGGTGACCTAGCTATCAGGTATTACAACAGACCATAGATCTTACAAGCAGATTGTTAGGTTGATATATCCTTTGGCCGGTTGATCTTTGGCAGAGGTGATAGACGTGTAGTAGTAGATGCCTAATCATCCTGAATCTCCTCAAAGTAAGAGAGTTCCTTTATCCTCATCAAAGTTAGACACATTAGATGCTCCATCTGCTAGTGAGTCATCATCAAGTGATGAATCCAACGAGGGGTCCACTATCGAGGATATCTATCAAGTAACTTTGAATGAGCCAATAGAAGCTCAGGAGAGGATAAGAGATGCGAATGTAATTGAGCTAGACCTTGGCATGCTGAATAATTCATTGCCAATTAAATTAGGATCCATGCTCAGTTTGGAAGAAAGAGAGGACTATGTGTCCTTGATTCGAGAATTCTGTGACATCTTTTCTTGGAATTATGACGAGCTGAGAGGTATTCCTCCCAACCTAGTTGTTTATACCATCCCCTTAAAGGATGGAGCCACACTGTGTGTCAGAAAGTAAAGCATGCGTCTTTCAAGTTAAGGGATGGGCTATTTAAAGAATTGACCAAACTATACAAAGCTGGCATGATATTTCTGGTTCAACACATAGAGTGGTGTTCACCAATTGTTATCAAGAATAATAATAATAATCAAATTCGACTTTGCATAGATTTTAGAGAGCTTAATAAGCAAATGGTTAAGGATTACTATCCATTGCCATTCATTGATTAGATTATAGATCAATTAGTGGGTAGAAAAATCTATTGGTTTATGGATTGCTTTGCTAGATACAACCAAATGGCTATTGTAGAGAAAGACAAATTGAAAATGACATTTATCACAGTCTTCGGTACCTTTGCATATCATGTGATGGCTTTTAGGTTATGCAATGTGCCTGTTCTTGGAAACGTACAATTGATAAGACTTTTGGTGATATCTCCCCTGAGGAGTTAAAAGTCTTCATTGATGATTTAGGGAAAGCCACCACAAGGGAAAGGCAGTTGACCATTTTAAGGAATTTTTAAAAGCGTTGTAGATAGTTCTGCATTGCTCTTAATCCTAGAAAGTGCATCCTTGGGGTGCCCTATGGGTTGTTACTCGGCCATGTGGTTAGTTCGGCTGGTATTGCGACTCAAAAAAGATAAAGGTTATAGTCGCTATGAGCCTGCCACACATACTCCAAAAGAAGTACATAGCTTTCTATCATCAGTGGGATATTATTGGAGATTTATCATTGCACTAGCAAAAAGAGCATTGCCATTGATGAACCTCATATATTTTAATTTTGTGTTTGAGTGGAATGAATCATGTCAAATATCCTTTGAGGATGTGAAGCAAGAATTAGCGAAAGCACCAATCCTAAAAGCACCTAGAAGAGGTGAATTTTTCTATGTATTTTCTAGTTGTTGACGAAAGTGATATTGAAGGTCTATTTAAAATCGATATAGCTTCCATCCCTTCTTGATATGCAACTATAACGCATTATTTATCTACAGGAGGATTTGGGGCTGCTCTATTAAAGTTGGAAAAGAGAAAGATTAAGCAGCAAACACTATGCTTTTCGATTATAGTGGGTGTCTTGTATTAGAAAAGGAGTAGATGATATTTATCGCGATGTGTAGTACATGATGAGGTACCATTCATTCTTGAGGAATGCCGTGATTCAGCTTATGGGGGACATTTTGTTGGATAGCTTACCACCCAAAAAGCCCTCTGTGCTGGATATTGGTGGCCATCAATTTTCCAAAGATGCTTTCAGTTATGTTAAGCACTGTGATGTCTACCAAAGACATGATGCAAGGGAAAATCAGATGTGACCTCTAAACCCTGTTTTGGTTACATTACCCTTTAAAAAATGGCGTATTGATTTTGTGGGACCAATATACCCTTCATCAATTGTGCGTAAGCGGTATATTATTATAGTGATCGACTACTTTACAAAGTGGTCTAAAGCTCGAGCAATGGTGAAGGATAATGCTAAGGAGATGGCTAGTTTCATCATGGAGCAAATTGTTTGCCATTTTGGTTCACTGAAGGAGATAGTGTCTGATCGATGGACACACTTCTTGAATAAAGTTATACTAGCCTTGACTAAAGCTTTGAACATTAAACATAATAAAACTACCCCACATAATCCTCAAGCTAATGGTCAAGTTGAGAGCACAAATAAACAATTGATGGAAATCTTGTTCAAGATAGTATCGGAAAGTAAGCGTGATTGGGATAAGAAATTGTATGTGGCAGTGTGGGCTTATAACACAACATTCAAGAGACCTATAGGTCACACCCCATTTAAATTGGTATATGTGGAGGAGTGTGTTTTGCCATTGGAAATAGAGCTTCCCACTATGTGTTTTGCTCTCAATCTTTCGTTGGGAGAGGCAGAAGCATTACAAGAAAAATATACTTCTCTTGCACATCTTAATGAGATTCGATTGCAAGCTTTACTACATCAAGAAGTAGGGAAGAAGATGATGAAATCCCTTCATGACCTTTGGGCTAAGAAGTACAAATTTGTGAAGGATTAGTTGGTGCTGCATTATGATGCTTGTCATGAGCTATTCCCAGGTAAGTTGGAACCCAAATGGGATGGACCATACAAAATTGTACGTTTAGGAAAGAATGGCTCTACAGTCCTTTTAGAAAATTTACAGGGGATAGAGTTTAAATCTAAAGTTAACTTTAATAAGCTAAAGCCTTACTATGCATAATGTGGGAGCTTATGCTCAACCGCCAAGACCCACGGACCGCTTATTGTTTCAAGGGTTCCAAGCCGAGTACTAATGGCTATCTCTCACCTAGCCGACGTGCCATCCATATCTACGGGTGTAGTGAGCTTACCTCCATGCCGTTTGAGTTACCTCCTCTCCCGCGCACTCCGATAGCTCCACGATCCAAGTGCAAGCTTCAAGCAAGCTCCATCCTCAAGCTCCACACTCCAAGCTCCATTGCCGCGAGCAAGACAAGAGAAGAGAAGAGAAGAGAAGAAGAGAGAAGAAGATGGAGAGCTTCTCCTCCTCGGTCCCTCACCCTCACACACTCACTCCCTCACACTCTCACACTCCCTCTCTCAAGCACAAGCTCAAGCAAGCAAGAAGAAGAAGAAGAAGAAGAAGAGGAGAGCTACTTTTGGCCACACACAAGTATGAGCTTTTCATTCACTTTTCAACTTTATATACAAAACCCTAAATCCCTTTTGGGCAGTCATCCCCTTTTCCCTTTTTTTATATGGCTGGCCGTAGCCTAGGCCCTTTTTCCCATTGTCCTTCTATCTTCCTAGCTTCCTTTCCACCGCCCGTCTACATTTACAAATTGCACGGGCGCTCCTTGAATTAAACCATGATGCGCTTGCACTCTTTTACAAAAGTTTTGACTTGCACTTTTCCTTGTGCGCCTTTCTCCCTTATTTAGGACTCTTCTCCTTGTGCGTCTTCGTCTTCCGTTTCTCTTTGCCTTGGCCTTTGTCTTTGTCTTCTGCTTTAGCTTTTTCGGATTTTCCACCTTCATTCGTTTGAGGGTTAACATTACCCCCCTCCTAGACGAGTGCCAATCCCATGGCACTCACCATCGTAGGTAGCCGGCTGTAGCATGCACCGAAGACGTGGGTGACAAGGACGCCTATGGTTTCCGTGGAGGAGTGTTGGTGGTGGTGTGGTAGAAGGTCCTAGGGGCCAGTTGATGGCCAAGGTGGCTGGTGGAAGGTTGTTGGAGTTGGTGGTAGGGCTATTCTATGTTGGGGATTGCATTGATGGCCAGCACAAGTGTTGGTTTGTTGGGGATTCTGCACATGACGATTCTTTGCGGGCTTGTCGGATGGTAAGGGATAAGCATTCAGAGTTGGGTGTTGATGAAGAGCAAACGACACTTTCGTTGGAGTCTTCAACACCTGCAATTGAAAACCTCTCATGTGGTCTCTCCCTAAGGGTAGTGCTAGTCTTCTCTATTGTGCACAAGACATAGTGTAATTAGTTTGGGAGACATGTCAAACTCTAAGCAAGCTGAGAGTATTGTCCTGCACTTGAGGACCCAAACTGGGTATATACTTCGGTGCAAGTATTATGTGAGTGCTTGTGCATACTTAGATATTACTTAGTTAGAAGACTGTCAGCCTGGTTCCTTGTATAGTAATGGGTCAGTGAAGCAAGAGGCTAAGTTGATGGAAAATTTTGTCGATGAAGACGGGGAGTACACTTGAAGATTGCTTGAGACATCATTATGGTCTTGTCAAGGCCATGTAGCATAATTGAGCTCCTTGATGTCTAGCTCTTGGTGGCTAGTGACTACTTGTAGTACTTGAAAAGTATGGTGTACTTTTCCATTGTCTTTCATGCCTTGCTTACCACTGTTGATTGTAATGGCATTGAGATGGAGTGCAAAAGAAATGGCAAGTGGTTCAGGGTGACAAGTCTAACCATAGGCGAGGTGAGCTCCCTAGGTATGTCCTGCCCTTGATGTGCCCTGAACAATTGTGGGGGATGTACAAAGGGCTAGGGAATTAGGGATGGAGCCAGCTGACCAAGGTCACTGGGCATACCTAATTTGAGGACCCCTAGGTGTGGTGCTATGATCGTGTGCATTTTTCTTTTTCTTTTTCTTTTTCTTTTTCTTTTCTTTCTTTCTTTCTTTTTCTTTTCTTTTCTTTTCTTTTCTTTTCTACTTTTTTTTTGGTGGGAAAAGTGAATACAATCAATGCCATACATTGAGACTGTTAGCCTTTCATTTGGATTGAGAAATGTTGGGATTCAAAGGCTATGAAGAATTGATAGTACAGATATGATTGTGTCACCAGCCTTGACGCTAGAGGAACTATTGTTGAGATGAAGAGAAACACTTGAGATTTTGCAAACCTCTTTGTAACATGTGAGACATCGAACAATTGAGGTAGCACTTGGAGTGAGCTGTGCATGGACAAGGGTAGAGCATCTTGCGAATTAAATCCTGGATGATGAAGAGACCTTCGCCCTTGTTGAGAGCATGGCTCCTGCCCGAACATAGAGTATGGCCAAGAAGGAGGAGGTAATCGATGATTATGCTTTGGCCATGCTCAGTTGCAATATGTGCTTTTTCTGCAGAGGTGTCCTTGGGTTCTCATCCAGTGGTGTTTCCGTCATGGCTTTTGTTTCTTGGTATTCCTGTCACTTCCTCCATAATGGTTCTTTGTGGGGTTGGTGGTTTTGTGGTGACTTGGATATTAAACGCTTCTAGACATTGACCTGTGTCATTCTACATCAACTTGTCACTTCGTGAGAGTACATGCTCGCTTGCGTTAAGTACATTGGACCAATGCAATCATGTTAAGACATAATTTTTCAGAATGCTATGATGCCTATCTCATTACTTGTTAAGGTCGCATCCATTAAGGGTAGGTGAAGGAAGTGTGTACAAGTGGGGATCTTGCCCCTTTACTCATCAAAAACAAAAAGTTATGGCATGATGACTTGCCAAGCTACTTGTATAGCATAGGGGCTTAGTCGATAGGTACTAGGCGGGATGAGTCTGGTTGGTTAGGCAACTGGGCCGATGCTAGTGTGGGGCTCTCGTGAGGTTGGGCAGGAAACATGTCGGCCAGGACATGAATGGTGTAGTCCCGGGTCGCGACCATTTCCAAACTGTCTTTCAACAGTTCATTAAATTCTTCCCTGTCCCGGGCCGCCTTTTCTGCCCTTGAGCATCTGGTGCCCGAGCGTACATTGGGGGTTTGTGCCACTGGTGTTGCCACATTGTGTGCGCCTCCTTGAGAGTCCGCTCCCCTAGCCCGCGGATACTTCGGCCTTTGTCCGGGGTTGTATCGCTTAGGGCCGCGTTTCTTGGCATACCTTTTAAGAGTGGGCACGTAGTGCACCGACGGAGGGGTGTGTGTTGCATGTTCCCGTCGGCTGCGGAGAGCATCCTTGCAAGCTAGCTATCCTTGGTTCTCCATGTTTTCCTCACGAGGGGCCTGTAAGATGCGAATCAAGGATTAGGATTTGTCACATGATAAGACCATTCATATGTAAGGGATTATAGTGCAGGTTATCAAGCGCATAGGACAAGAAGGGGAGGGGTGGGGCATGCAGTGCTTATTGTAGAGGGATGGCCCCCGTGATGTATATTTAGCCTCCTGCCATTAGCAAATCTTGGTTCACACCGAGTTACGTCGACTGGCAGTCATGGATTTAGGCAGGGCTCCTCCTCGGAAGGATAGACTGGAAAGGGAAGAAGGTGTATAGAAAGGGGCTACACCCTGTCTACACCATCAAAGTTGTTGGTCAAGGCTTCCTATGGCGGTAATGTGGGTTGCATGCCCTTCACTTGGAGGTGGGGATGGTCACACGGCTTTTAAATGCATGATGAGAGGAGGACTTGAGAAGCTTAGCCTGACAAACCCAACTCTTCTCCCTGCGCTTGACTATCATTGCTTGTGTGTGTTGATATTGTTTATACATGGTGACACAAAAATCAGTGTTTATTTATATACATACTTATAAATCCATGTCACTTCACGAGGATAAGAACCAATTGTAGAACTCGGGGTTGTACTAGAGCATGGCACACGCATCGAGCACTTGTGGCAGCTTACTTAGTACTGTTAGATATTTTGCAACATCGAGCAGCATGGACCCTTGTCCGAGTCTACTGGCAACATGTAACTCCTCTTCAGTGAGAACCTTATCAAACAAAGAGTTTTCTTGGCTAGGTTCTGCCAAGTCCATACCCCGAATGGCAGTCAGCACTCGAAGAGAAGTTGGTGCCACATAGGTTGGGTCTCTTTGAGATCGCCATTTGGCCAATTGCTCCTCAGAGACTGTCATGATCTGATCCCCTAGTTCGGCCATTACAACGTGGTTCTCACATCAACGTTGTTCAAATTGACTTCGGCCCTCTGTTAGTCGCTTTAGTTGCTCTATCTCTAAGAGATTTGGTTGGCAGCGCACATCATTGAACGTGACAGTTAAGCGCAGTTCATCGGCTTCCTCGTTAGAGATGAGTCACATGCGTTCATGCAGGAGCCTGTCGTAGTGCTCGTTAAGATGTTCTTGCTCTTCCCAGGATAGAGGAAAGGGCAAGTAATCTCCAAGCTGCTCCTTGGGGATTGTGCCCACGTCCACAAGGATGTAGACTCATGCAAACACCTTGAGCTTAGCATCCAACTCAGCTAAGCATTCTATGATACTTCTATGTTCAACAAGGGCTTGCTCGATTGCCATCTCATGCAAGGTTCTAGGAGTTTGTCTAGGCTTTAGCATAGCTGGGGGTTCAAGCCTAATTGAGCAAGATTGGTCAACGCTAGGATTGCTCATGCTCTTGGGGTTTCCATGTTTCTCTTGAGGCTTCGTTATTGTGTCATGGTTCTCCTTGGGTATGACTGGTGTGAATTCGTCATCCCGTCGTGACAATGTTGTATCCACTCTTGATTGGTCGATGTGAGTTCTATTGTCGATGGATTGAGTGTTGAAAGCAACTGTTGATGGCAACAACTACTTTGATTTTTCAGAGCACACGGATGTGTCTGAGGTTTCATCGCTATTAGGAGAGACATCAATGGACTCATTGGTGGATGGACTTGATGCTTTATTCCCCAGCTCTCCAGCGCTCTTGGTCTCAACGTTCTTGGGGTCCACAACCACCTGCAACTGTTGTTGTTTTCATTGTTTTCTCCTCTTTTTCTTGGTCAGTGTAGGTGCATCTAATGGCTTAGGACCTTGGGCTAGGTCGACCGCTGATGTGCTTGGTTGGGCCTCAGCATTTCCCTTCTCTAGTGTGTCCTCATGGGACCTAGTCGTGGCCTGCGGAATAGCCTTGTCAGGTTGAGTGGTTCGATGCACCACCTCCTTGACCACATCTTTGAGAGGTTTCTCCTCAAGCCTAGGCTTTAGGTGCTTAGGAAGGGCTGGAGTTGTTAATGAAGTTGGTTGTGACACCTCCTCCACATGTAAACTACTAAGGACACATTCCGCAAGGGGTCTTGTCACGGCCAAGGGCTGTGACTGCTATGATCCCTGATTTGAAGTAGTAGTAGCTAGTTTAGTGGGCTGGCTACCCTTGGTGGATTGCGGTGTCAAGTCCCTAGTGCGATCAGAAGTGGTCGCATCCTCTGTTGCCCTTTGAGCATTCATCTGTGTAGATCGAGCATGAGTTGATTGTAAAATATTACACGGCGCAGCGAACAGAATCTGAGAAAGAGATAGAGAGTACACAACAGATAAGAGGAGAATCAGTAAATTCTTTAACTTCAAACAACTGATACAAAGATGGCTCTGTCCACCCGTGCGCTTCCACTGAGTGAAGCTTAGATGGTGATCTAGACAGAAGATAGGTGAAGAGCTTAAGGCTAGCTGGAACAACAACTCTGACTGGGTGAAAGATGAGTGAGAGATGGCTGCGAAGGGGTTTAGCTTTTATAGCCCGCGAAGGTCGTTAGGTCGGCCTGCTGATCGACCTACCATATGAGCCTCCACTAGTCGGCCAGGGAATATTCCAAGGAATATTCCCTTTACCATCGGGCCGGGGGCGCTGCCCCCGAACCCCCGCCAGGGGGGCCGCTGGCCCCCCTAGGACCCCCCAGCCAAGGGCCGCTTCCGCGGCCCCCGGACCCCACAATAGGGGCCCCTTTTAACTCCCTTACCACGCAACTCAATGCAATGTGCCTCGAGTTGCTACCAGCTTAACCACTCCGTCTAACCCAAAGATTAGACCCACAACAGTCACCTTTTTGCCATCCGGTCACATAGACCTCATCTCATATACAAGTCAGGACTCAACCAATGTCCGGGCTCACATTTGGCTTCTCCTCATAATGGGGGCCTTACAACTCTGAGCACCATGGATCATTGGTAGCACCTAATGAGGGTGGGGCATTGATCATATCTAACACCCCCCCTCAATGTCCACCCATAGGTGAACTATCTCCTCGGCCCAATGCTGAGTCTCTGAAGATGAACTTGAAGCAGATCCTTCGTAAGTGCTTTGGTGAAGATATCTGCTCCATTCTCCTCTGTTGGACAGTAGACCAATTCCACTATCCCATCCTCCATCAAATCATGCACATAGTGATACTGGATCTCTATATGTTTGGTGCGTGCATGAAACATTGGATTTTTGGCAATGGCGATGCAACTCTGATTGTCACATCTCAGCACAGTGGGTTCTTCATCCTGCACTCCCATATGCCATAGAATCCTTCTCAACCATACGGCCTCACATGCAGCAAAACAAGCTGCCTTGTACTCTGCTTCGGTAGAAGACAATGCCACTGTTGGTTGCTTCTTACTAATCCAAGAGAAAATTCCTGAACCCAAAGAGAAACAATAACCAGAAACTGACTTCCTGGAATCAATGTCTCCTGCCCAATCTGAGTCACAGTTCCCCACAAGAGAAGTTCCGAAACTGTATGTGATACCATAGTCAAGAGTTTTCTTCAAGTATCTGAGCACCCGCATCCCAGCCTTCCAATGACTCTCATGAGGTTTGTTTGAGAACCTGCTCAAAACACCAACAACAAAACTGATATCTGGTCTGGTGTTACACAAGTAGATCAGACTGCCGACCAACCTCCTATACCTCCCAATGTCTGCTAATGCTGATGTATCCTCGACGGATAACTTTGCATTCACCTCCATAGGTGTAGCTATCTCCTTGCACTCGGTCATGCCAAATGCCTTCAAGATCTCCCATGCATACTTCTTCTGAGAGATGAAGATCTTTCCTGGCTCTTGCCAGACTTCAATCCCCAAACAATAGTGTAGCAAGCCTAAGTCTATCATTTCAAACTCAGAGCTCAAAGCCTTTCGAGTTTGGTTGATCATATCTTCATAGTCACCTGTAATAAGAAGGTCGTCCACATATAGGACAATCACTACAGACTTTTTACCATCCCTGTAAACATACAAGTTAGCATCTGAGGCACATCTTTTGAAGTTTAGGTTTAAAAAGAACCTATCTATCCGCTGGTACCATGCTCTGGGGGCTTGTTTCAGCCCATACAATGCCTTCTTCAGTTTACACACTTTGTTCTCAGAATGGGGGGCCTCAAACCCTGGTGGCTGAGCCACGTACACCTCCTCCTTGAGGTCACCATTTAAGAACGCTGACTTAACATCCATTTGGTACACTGGCCACTTCTTGTGGGCAGCCACTGCAAGTACTGTGCGAATAGTGGTCATTCTGGCAGTTGGGGCAAATGACTCTTGAAAATCAAACCCTTCAACTTGTGAAAATCCTTGGGCAACCAGTCTAGCTTTGTACTTTTCTAAGGTACCATCAGCCTTGTACTTTACCTTCCAGATCCACTTGGTGCCAATAACCTTCCGCTTTGCTGGTCGATCCACTAGCTCCCAAGTGTCATTCTTCATTATGCTGTCATACTCCGCCTGCATAGCATCCTTCCATGATGGATCTGCAAGTGCTTCTTCTAAGTCAGTTGGCTCCTTTACTTCTCTCATAATCTCAACTATCAAGGCCATATTGACTATGTGAGCAGAAGCCCTCCTTTGCTCCTCTATTCTCTGAGACCTCCTTGGTCCATCTGCCTTCTCCTCAACAGATGCAGGCATAGGATTATTGTGGTCATAGAGCTGCTTCACCCAGCGCGGCAATGGCTTTTCCGGTGGGGTGATGTCAGGTTGGTGAACTTTTTCCTCATCATCTGAAGATGATGCTTCCTCCTCCTTAAGGATAGGGATAGCTCTCGGGACAGGTTCATAATGGACTACTTCTTCGCTTGATGATAAAGTGGAAGAACTTGCCTTCTCCTCCTCCACTGTATGCGGCTCCTCCTTGAACACCACATCACGACTCGTGATGATCTTCTTTGCCTCTTGGTCATATAACTTGTAAGCCTTCTGCTCATCACTATAACCCAAGAAGATACATTTTCTGCTTTTTGGTTGTAACTTGTTTCTCTTCTCATCTGGAACATGTGCATAACATTCACATCCAAAAATTCTGAAATGTGAAACAGATGGTTTCTTACCAGTGTAAGCCTCATGAGGTGTTTTTCCCTTGAGAGCCTTTGTGTAGCTCCGATTTAGAATGTAGACTGCAGTATTAACAGCTTCAGCCCAAAAATGGTTAGGCAATCCCTTGCTCTTTAGCATGCATCTTGCCATCTCCACAATGGTACGATTCCTGCGTTCCACAACACCATTCTGCTGAGGTGTGTGAGGCATCGTCAATTGATGCTTGATCCCTTTGCTCTTGCAAAAGCCTTCAAACTCCTTTGAGTTGAACTCACCACCACCATCTGTTCTAAATTTCTTCACACTTTTCCCTGTTTCATTCTCAACAAGTATTAGCCATTCTTTAAACTTACCAAAAGCTTGAGCCTTATCACGAAGGAAGTACACCCACATCTTCCTACTGTAGTCGTCGACAATCAACATAAAATAAGAAGATCCCCCCAAGGCCTGTGTAGGCATCTTACCACACAAGTCAGCATGCACCAACTCTAGAGGAGCATGTGCTCTATTCTTGCTTTCTTGTGGAAATGCCTTTCTCTGTTGCTTGCCCATCATACAAGCTTCACATGGTTCCTTCAATTCAGTTATTGTAGGTAGGTGAGCAACCATACCTTGCTTTTGCATCTCCTTCAATACTACAAATCCGATGTGTCCAAACCTTTCATGCCAAAGCTTACTTGTGCCCACTCCAGCGGTGGCTGTAAGAGGACTTAGCTCATACAGGTTATTCCTTCTTTCTCCTTTGCCAACAATTGTGCTAGCACTATCAATAATTTCTGCACCTGTCTTCTTGAACCTCACTTCATGACCAAGATCAGTTATGGCAGCAACTGATAAGAGATTTCTCCTGATTTCGGGAACGTACAACACATTTGAAAGCTTTTTGACTTCACCATTTGCAGCAACAAAAGAAATAGTACCTGTGCCCGCAGCAGGGCATTTAGCATCATTTCCAACCGTCACAGTGATGGATTCTTGTAGAGGCTGCATAGAACTGTATAGACCTTTCTTGTTGGTCATGTGACGGGAGGCCCCACTATCCAACACCCAAGAGTCAGTGGTAGATTCTTCTTGCGCCGAGGAGCACACTTCCTCAATGGTCGCCATGAATAATTCCAACTCTGCTTCAGCCGTATTGGCTGTCTCTTTCCCTTTACTTTTAAGGGTACCATTCTTTTCATCTGCCTTCTTGACACGACAATCTGCAATTGCATGTCCTTTCTTCTTACAGTAGAAGCACTCTCCTTGAAACTTCTTCTTGCCGCCCTTCTTCTTTTTGTCACCATCATTTTTGGTGGAGGAAACACCTTTGCCTTTTGCATTGGCAGAGAATGCAGCATCTCCATTGTTGCTTCCTTCTCGGGCTTTCAGCCTCAACTCCTCCTCCATTAATAATGCACAAAACTCCTCAAAAGTCAAAGCTTGAGGTCTCACCTGAGTATTAAGGGCAGTTACTAGTCCATCAAACTTTTGTGGGCAAATCCGAAGACACCTCCGAGCTAGCTCTTCGCTAGTCTTTTGTATCCCAGCGCCAGCCATCTGGTCGCGCAGATTCTTAATCCGAGTGATGAAAGCTTCAACCGTCTCTCCTTCAGCAAACTTCTCCGCTGCTAGTTGATTCTCCAAGTTTTGAATCCTTGTTTGGTTTCGTGTTTCATACTGACTCCGTAGTACATTCCAAGCCTCTGACGCTTTGGTTGTATGCTGAATCAGAGTCAAAACACTGTCAGAACAGCTTGTAACTAAGGCACACAATGCATCTGCATTCCTTCGTTTCCAAGCTCGTAGAAGATCTGCATTCAGAGGAATCATCACACTAGGATTTGATGGGTCGGGGGTAGGCTGTGGTTCTGCGTCAGTCCCCAGCACAGTCTCCAGAAGCTCATAAGAATCAAGGATAGTTGTAATTTTGAACTTCCACAAGGTGTAGTTTGTACCATCTAACTTGCCTTCGCTGAAGGTTGGTGGACGAATCCTCAGTGTTTGAATAGCCGGTACAGCAGCACCACCTCCTGCACCGCTTCCTGATGCGCCAGAACTGCTTCCCGGAGTTGACATCGTTTCTCTTTGCTGTTGAAGCCTTTGCCTCTTGCACGCTCTCCGATCTCTAGAGCCCCCTGGGCTCTGATACCATGTAAAATATTACACGGCGCAGCAAACAGAATCTGAGAAAGAGATAGAGAGTACACAACAGATAAGAGGAGAATCAGTAAATTCTTTAACTTCAAACAACTGATACAAAGATGGCTTTGTCCACCCGTGCGCTTCCACTGAGTGAAGCTTAGATGGCGATCTAGACAGAAGATAGGTGAAGAGCTTAAGGCTAGCTGGAACAACAACTCTGACTGGGTGAAAGATGAGTGAGAGATGGCTGCGAAGGGGTTTAGCTTTTATAGCCCGCGAAGGTCGTTAGGTCGGCCTGCTGACCGACCTACCATATGAGCCTCCACTAGTCAGCCAGGGAATATTCCCTTTACCATCGGGCCGGGGGCGCTGCCCCCGAACCCCCGCCAGGGGGGCCGCTAGCCCCCCTAGGACCCCCCAGCCAGGGGCCGCTTCCGCGGCCCCCGGACCCCACAATAGGGACCCCTTTTAACTCCCTTACCACGCAACTCAATGCAATGTGCCTCGAGTTGCTACCAACTTGACCACTCCGTCTAACCCAAAGATTAGACCCACAACAGTCACCTTTTTGCCATCCGGTCACATAGACCTCATCTCATATACAAGTCAGGACTCAACCAATGTCCGGGCTCACATTTGGCTTCTCCTCATAATGGGGGCCTTACAACTCTGAGCACCATGGATCATTGGTAGCACCTAATGAGGGTGGGGCATTGATCATATCTAACATTGATCTGGTCACATTGGGATGCACATGCATATTCTTGGGCCGAGAGCTACGGCTAGTGTCATGTCCCCCCTCTTAGATATTTGGAAGCCTCAATGGAGATAGAGATTGGGAGTGAGCAGCTGCCATTGACGACCGTTGTTGTGCTTCCTGTGTCCGTTTGGAAAAAGAGGATGTAGGAGATCTAGGACTCTTGGGTGGACTTGGCACTGGCTCAATGATTTGCTCGAGGCTATTAGACGATTGTGCCATTTTCTTTGTTGAGCGATCAGCCTTGCCATGAGCAATGTTGTGCCTATGATGCCTATTATCCTCTTGGGAAGTCAAAGGCTCTTTGGGCACTAGTGACTTTTGCATATCCTCAACGATTACACCTGATGTCTGCTTGTCAAGCACACTAGGCTGAGGATCTACCCTCCAATTGGTCCCGTTGGGTTTCTTGATTTCGACCATGAGGGGCTCTGTCACTCCACTCTTTTTGACTTGAGCCTTGGTTGTTCGTTTAGATCTCCTCCTACGCTTCTTTGCTCTTAATACGATCTGGCCTTCAGTCCTCGACAAAGGAGGTTTAACAGGGGGTTTTGGTACCCAAATCCATCGCTTACCTGCATAATACCCTTGAGCATGTAGCAATGCTTTGGATATCCATCGCGGTGTTGCATTGACTCTCCATCGATGCCTGCGTCTATAAGGCTTGGGCTTCTTTTGTGGTCTTCTACGATATTTGTAAGTCCAAACCCTATCCCTAGCCTTGTCTCCTGACCTTTTTGTTTCAAGTATGGCCTCACTCACCGGTTCTCTTCGTTCAACCTGCGCTTGTATCAACTCTTTCAACAACTCCTTGCTCTCATTACTAGGCTTGCTTGGTATGTCAGAATGCTCATTTCCCTTCCCTTGAGGTTTGGTGAGGTCACGCTTGCTAAAAGTCGTGATTATCCTCACACCTGGTAGTGTTAAGTGTATCCTCTATGCTATATAGTCGGCTTCACACTTCGTTGCCTTTTTGAAGGGCCTTCCTAGGAGGATTTCCTTTCCACAATTCTCGCTATTTGGAGGAATATAGAACAGGACTGGCAAGCTTTCTGTTTCAATAGTCGCAAGGATTTTGCACTTCCCTATGAGCGCTTGTGGGTGTCCCCCATAAGGGCTAAGAGTTGCACTAGTCGGTGTGAGCTCTGGTTGGCCTAGTAGGGTCCATGATTCATAGGTCAAGATGTTAAAATATGCTCCTTCATCAATCAGAGCATCGATAGTATGCTCTCTTTTCGCGGTGAGTTTGACCCTAAGATAAGCAGGTGGTACCATGTCATCATCTTCCGGGCCCTGTCTTGTAAATTTAAGCCTTCTGACAGATGCCCTTGAGTCCTCACTTGCATGACTAGACGTGGATTCTCCACCAATGTCTTGGGTTGTCTATGCAGTGTTGCTCAAGTTACATCTCTCGTCAAGAGTGTCATGTCTAGTCACCTTGGCATTTGTAGCTTGCTGATGTTGCATTTCGCTCTAACTAGACATGGTATGAACACAATGTCTTTGTGTTCTCGTGGTGTGGCCTTTTTGCCCTTGATGGCTAGATTGGCCCATTGATATTCTAGGGTCTCTATTTCTCTTTGTTTGGGTATGGGCTTTTGATTGCTCTTTTGCAAGTGATAATCCATGCTTGTGTAGAGCCACTACCACACTAGGGTCCAATTTGGAGGACCTGTCATAGCGCGCGTTTTCTGTCCAACCTACTTGGGGGAGGTGCGGAGGGGGCAGAGCCCCCTCTGTGGGGGTTTGGGGGGCAGTCCCCCCCGGCCCGCAGGGCTGTTACGGTAAACACCATGTGCAATTTGGAGGACCATTTATAGCCAAATTTTGAACTACTTGCTCTAAGTTTCAGCCCAATGTGATCGATCTATGATATGGTTTTGGCTCTGTATGGTTTCTCAGTTAATTTCACTGTCTTCAGGTTAAAATTTGAGAAAATCTAAATTCGGCCCAAAAGGTCCGAATTACAGGGGCCGAATGCCCGATTCGAACCGTTCGAGGGCCAAGTAGGAAGGTCCAAATGTGACTAGTCCGAATGTCAAATTCAGCCAGTCCGAGTCTAGATGTCCAAGGGCCGAGTCATCCGGGCCGAGTGGGTCGCTCGGACGGGCCGAATGAGTTTTTGGGCCGAGTCGGCCAGGCCGAGTGGGTCGCTCGGACGGGCCGAATGAGTTTTTGGTCTGAGTCGGTGGCCAAGGCGGGCCAAGGGCCGAATCAAGTGGTCCGAGTGGTAGTGGGCCGAGGGCCGATTCTGGGACTCTGCCCAAAATCGCCGTCACTCGGACATATCGAGCGTGGTGCATTTTTTGCCAGCACAATGATAAATCGCCCGAATCACACGATTCAGGTCACGGCCTGTCATACACATCTCCAGATCCAAGCTATGGATGGAGGGGAAGAGTTGTATATACCTGGAATAGCCAATAAACTCCAAAATGCAAATCGGCAAGCAAATCAAACCCTCTTTCCCTGTTTTGACAACAAAAACCCTAATGCTGATTTTCTTTGTTTTTCTTTGTTTTCTCCTACTCTAATGCATCCAAATCACAAAGTAAATACCTACACTACTCCATCTCACAACATAAACCTCAAACAAAACAAAAAACCTACTTGCCAAGGAGATCAAATACCATCTTCAACCCCCTCACTTCCTTCCTATCTCAAGCACCGGTTCGGGGAAACCCTTACTTTGATGCTCAATTCGAAGCACGCAAGCGCTCAAGGCTTGAATCTATTGGTCCCGACAACGGAACAAAAATGTGGGAGCCTCTCAATCGCCAAGACCCATGGACCGCTTATTGTTTCGTGCGTTCCAAGCCGAGCACTAATGACTATCTCTCACCTAGCCGACATGCCATCCATATCTACGGGTGTAGTGAGCTTACCTCCATGCCGTTCGAGTTACCTCCTCTCCCGCGCACTCCGGTAGCTCCACGATCCAAGTGCAAGCTTCAAGCAAGCTCCGTCCTCAAGCTCCATGCTCCAAGCTCCATTGCCGCGAGCAAGACAAGAGAAGAGAAGAGAAGAGAAGAAGAGAGGAGAAGATGGAGAGCTTCTCCTCCTCGGTCCCTCACCCTCACACACTCACTCCCTCACATTCTCACACTCCCTCTCTCAAGCACAAGCTCAAGCAAGCAAGAACAAGAAGAAGAAGAAGAAGATGAGAGCTACTTTTGGCCACACACAAGTATGAGCTTTGTTGAGATATCGAGCTCCACTCGTGATACGCCAGGGTGACCGTTGTGTATTTATGTCACCGACTTGTCAGTTGCAGACGCGGTTGGTACACCACCCATGAATAATAGCTACATGATAGCTATCCTTATCTACTCTAGTTCGTGGCTCAGTTAGTATGTCACCTTAGTTAGTTGAGTTTGGTTTGAGACTCATATATAGGGTTCTTCTATTTCTTTGTACTAGAGTTCTTTTGGCTTATACAACTAAGAAGAGAAAAACTGTTTTCAGCCTCCACCCGTGTGTGTATTCCGCCATTGTGCAAGCAAGAAAGCTTCAAGTGAGACTCCTTCCTTCTCTCCCACAATCTTGACATGGTATCAGAGCCTTGTTCGTGGTAAGGAGCTCAAGAAAGCAAGCCAAGCTCGCGGTGTTCTGGTAAGAGGAGCAATGTTGCTTTCATTTTCTGTTTTGGGAGCAGATCTCTGCAGGTAGCACAGCCGGAAATTGCAAGAGTGCATTGTCTCAGGTTGAGATGCCCTTCGCGGTGAAGCAAGAGGGCAATATATGCTGCGGGATAGGGCTTTAGCCCTGGGCGACCTTGTTTTTTTTATTTGAGGCCATTTCGGGGCCTGTTTTGGAGGCGGAAGTTTTCTGCACACACTCAGGAAAAGGCCCTGTTTTATGCTGTGCGACCACTGTTCTACAGGTCGGTGAAAAGTTACTATAGAAATTGCATCGTATGCTTGTGCGCAGAGACATTGGGAGTTACAGAATCATCCCTGTTGCCTGTTGATGCAAAATTGTCACTAGGAAGTGACTCTGTGGTCAAATACCACTTTTGTCAGTTTTGCAGATTTGCCTTTGTGAGGCTGAAGCTGTGTTCTTTGCAATGACAGAATTTTTTGCAGTTTTCTGTAATGATGTCTGATTCTCTCTCACAGATTGTCACTGAAAAGCTTGACAAGAACAACTTCCAAGCATGGAAGTTTAGAATGACGAATTTTCTTATGGGAAAAGGATATTGGGAATTTGTTACAGGAAATGAAGAGAACCAGTTCTTCCTGATGTTCCCAATCAACAGCAAATGCAGGCATTTAAAGCATGGCATGAGAGAGCCATGAAAGTTATGTATTGGCTGTCTATCAGCATTTCAGACTCTATGATTGTGCATATTCAAGATGCAAGTACGCCAAAGGAGGCATGGGATACTTTGTCAAAAATGTATAGCACAAATACGTAAGCCAGGAAAATGCAGCTCAAGCAAGAGTTGCATAATGTGCAAAGAGAAAATATGAGCATCAATGACTACCACATGAAGGTGAAGAAGATTGCAGATGCACTTGCTTCCACTGGGTCGCCAGTGGAAGATAATGATTTAGTTTCTGTGACCTTGAATGGTCTAGGAAAGGATTATGCACAGTTCCGAACATCCATTTCCGTCCGTGAAAGATTTCCATATTTTGAGGAGTTGATTGCTCTTCTAATTTCTGAGGAACAGAGAAATGGTGGTGCATCTTCTTCAGGAGGAACTTCAAAAGAAGCTGTCTTCTACTCAAATGCTGGAAGAGGTAGAGGCAGAGGTAGAGGAGGCCGATATGGAGGCCATGGTAGAAATCAGAATATGCAGCAAACTCAAGAAAACCAGTCCTATGGAGGAGGACGTGGTAACTCTAGAGGTAGGGGGAGCCAAAGAGGTCGTGGTGGATGGCAAAGAGGCCAAAATGCAAACAGTAATGTTGAATGCTACTACTGTGGTAAAATGGGTCATATGACTAAAGACTGCTATAAAAAGCAGAATGACATCATGAATGGAAAACTACAACAAGGGAATTATGCATCTTCTAGTAGACAGGGTGATGACAGAAATGAGCACTTGTTTATGGTGCAGCACATGAACAATTCTGTGACAAGTGCAGAAGAAAGTAATGATGTATGGTATGTTGACTCAGGTGCATCAAACCACATGACAGGTCATGCAGAATGGATGGAGGATGCAAGAAAAATGGAAAAACTAGGATTTGTGGAGACTGGTGATGATACTGCACATCCTATTGTGCAGATTGGAAAAATTCATTTGTCTATGCAAGATGGGAAAAAGAAATACATGTCCGATGTATTTCATGTCCCGAATATCACCAAGAATCTGGTTTCTATTGGTCAAATGGTTGAGCAGGGCTTGCAGGTCAGATTTAATCCTCATGGATGCTTTGTTGAGGATATGAAAAATAAAGGTCGCTTGATAGCAAAAGGAAAGAAGAAGGGCAAAATGTTTACATTGGATGCAGACATGTCTGAATTGAGTGCAGCACTGTTTGCACATGGGACCGGTGTAGTTGCAGATATTGATATCTGGCATAAACGCATTGGTCATGTTAATGTACAACGACTTAAATCAATGCAGGCCCAAAATATTGTTGCAGGTTTGCCGAAATTCAAGGTTGTAGAAATGCATAAGGTATGTGAAGCCTGTCAGTTTGGAAAACAGGCAAGGAAACCATTTCCTAGACATGTTCAAGAGAGTAGGAAGCCATTGGAATTAATCCACTCTGACGTGTGAACAACTAAAGCTGCATCTCTTGGAGGCTGTCATTATTTTGTTAGTTTTATTGATGACTATAGCAAAAAAGTTTGGGTGTATTTTATGAAAAAGAAAATTGAAGTTTTTGGGCATTTCAAAACTCTTAAAGCGATGGTTGAAAAAGAAACAGGCCTGCAGATAAAATGCCTAAGGTCAGATGGAGGGGGAGAGTACCTCTCAAATGAGTTTGCAAGGTTCCTGCAGGAGCATGGCATAAAGCAGCAATATTCATGCAGTCATACCCCACAACAAAATGGAATTGCAGAAAGGAAAAACAGGCATATTGGAGAGGTATCTCGTGCCATGCTCAATGAAAAAGACTTGCCAGATTTTTATTGGACTAAAGCAGTTGCTACAGCAGTCTACATAATGAACAGGACTCCCACTGCAGCAATACATGGAATGACTCTAGAGGAGAGGTATACTGGTAGGAAACCAGATATTTCTCATTTGAAAATTTTTGGTTGCATTGCCTATGTACATGTGCCAGATAAGTTGAGATCCAAGTTGGATCCAAAAGCTGAGAAGTGCATCTTTATTGGTTACTCTCTGCAGCAAAAAGGGTATAGATGCTATAACCCTTCTACTCGTAAGTTTACAGTGAGCAGAGATGTTGTTTTTTATGAGATGAGTAGCTGGTATAAACCAGTAAATGTGATTGATGATGTAGATGCACAAATGGGTAATGCTGCACAGAATTCACAGCAACAGTCACAAAATATTACTGGACCTGGAGTGTCCTCTAGCAGTGGTTCACATTCTTCGCCATGGACAGGCAGATTGAGATCAGGAGAATCTTCTCAAAGCAATGCAAATAGTGGTATGCAGGTATCACGAAAAGGAAAAGAGAAGGTTGATCAGCCCATGCTTGATGTGAATGCAGGTCACTCTTATGTGGATGGTGAATCCAGTGGCTCAGAACAGAGCATTGATGATGAGTTGGGTATTCCTTCTATTGTTACACCTGGAGTAAGAAAGACCAGGGATGTTTTGAGAGCACCTGGGAGTGAACCTACTTTGCGCAGGTCTACGAGAGCTAGGTATCCTGTGGATAGGCTGAAATATGATGGATTTACAGCCATTCACTATGCATATATGGTCAAAGTGATACAGGAACTAGAGCCCACTTCTTTTGAGCAAGCCATGGGAAAATAAAAATGGGAGAAAGCCATGGATGAAGAAATGGATGCCTTGGAAGCAAATGCTACATGGGAATTGGTACCTTTGCCTAAAGGTAAAAATGCAATTGGCTGTAAGTGGGTTTATAAGGTGAAGCACAATGCAGATAGTTTTGTGAACAGATACAAGGCAAGATTAGTAGTCAAGGGGTATGCACAAACATATGGCATTGACTATGAAGAAACATTCAGTCCGGTTGCAAGGATGGCATCCGTAAGAGCAGTCATTGCTATGGCTGCATCAAAGGGATGGTCTTTACATCAGATGGATGTAAAGAATGCCTTCTTGCATGGTGATTTGCAAGAAGAGGTCTATATGGAGCAGCAACCAGGTTATGTGCATGTTGTTCATCCTGAGTTTGTTTGCAGGTTGAAGAAAGCCTTGTATGGCTTGAAGCAAGCACCTAGAGCATGGTCTGACAAGATAGGACAGTATCTTGTCACTATTGGCTTTTAGATTTCCAAGGCAGATTTTTCACTTTATGTGAGAAAAACAGAGAAAGGTATTATGCTACTTGTCATTTATGTTGATGATTTGATTATGACAGGTGACAGTGATGAAGATATCCTTCATGTGAAAATGCTATTGAAGCAGAAGTTTGAGATGAAGGATTTGGGAGAGCTACGTTATTTCTTGGGCATTGAGGTGATTAGATCACCAAGTGGGATACAGCTCTTGCAAAGGCAGTATGGATTGGACATGCTGTCCAAATATGGGATGACATGCTGTAAGCCTATTTCAGTTCCTTTGGAGCAGAATGTGAAGCTGAGCACAGATGCAGGTGAGCTTCTAGAAGACCCTACTATGTACAGACGCATAGTAGGAAGTTTGATTTATATGACTATTACCAGGCCAGATTTGAGCTATGCTGTTGGATTGGTAAGTCAGTTTATGCAGGCTCCAAGGAAGCCACATTTGGATGCGGCTAGATGCATACTCAGGTATGTGAAGTCCACATTGCAGTATGGACTATTTTATGAGACTGGGGTTCAGATACAGTTGCATGGATACACTGATGCTGATTGGGCTGGTAGTATTTCTGATAGACGATCTACCAATGGATATGTGTTCTCTTTTGGGAGTGCTGCAGTCACTTGGAGCAGCAAGAAACAGCCTACAGTTGCCTTGTCGAGCACAGAGGCTGAGTACAGGGGTGTAGCAATGACTGCATGTGAGGTAGCTTGGTTGCATAAGCTACTTTATGATATGCATCAGTCTACAGATGGGTCAGTTGTCATTTATTGTGACAACATGAGTAGTATACACTTGGCAAATAACCCAGTCTATCATGCTAGAACAAAGCACATTGAGGTGCATTATCACTATGTGCGAGAGAGGGTTTTACTAGGTCTTATTGATCTAGTTTATGTCAGCACAGAGGATCAAGTAGCTGACATATTCACGAAGGCATTGGGCACAGAGAAGCTGCGCAAGTTCAGAGACTTGCTTGGTGTGCAGAAATTGGGATTGAGCTTGAGGGGGAGTGTTGAGATATCGAGCTCCACTCGTGATACACCAGGGTGACCGTTGTGTATTTATGTCACCGACTTGTCAGTTGCAGACGCGGTTGGTACACCGCCCATGAATAATAGCTACATGATAGCTATCCTTATCTACTCTAGTTTGTGGCTCAGTTAGTATGCCACCTTAGTTAGTTGAGTTTGGTTTGAGACCCATATATAGGGTTCTTCTATTTCTTTGTACTAGAGTTTTTTTGGCTTACACAACTAAGAAGAGGAAAACTGTTTTCAGCCTCCACCCCTGTGTGTATTCCCCCATTGTGCAAGCAGCAAAGCTTCAAGTGAGACTCCTTCCTTCTCTCCCACAATCTTGACAAGCTTTTCATTCACTTTTCAACTTTATATACAAAACCCTAAATCCCTTTTGGGCGGTCATCCCCTTTTCCCTTTTTTTACATGGCCAACCGTAGCCTAGGCCCTTTTTCCCATTGTCCTTCTATCTTCCTAACTTCCTTTTCACCGCCCGTCTATAAAAGAGCTTGGATCTGGAGAGCTATGGATGGAGGGGAAGAGTTCTATCTTCCTAACTTCCTTTCCACCGCCCGTTTACAAAAGTTTTGACTTGCGCTTTTCCTTGTGTGCCTTTCTCCCTTATTTAGGACTCTTCTCCTTGTGCGTCTTTGTCTTCCGTTTCTCTTTGCCTTGGCCTTTGTCTTTGTCTTCTGCTTTAGCTTTTCTGGATTTTCCACCTTCGTTCGTTTGAGGGTTAACATGTAAGGACTGACGTTGGGCTTGGTGCCTGTGCAGGTCCTTCAAGATTCAGCTTTAATGTGCAATAAGTACCAAGACAATAGGATGGGACATCATCCCCTTTCTTGAGCATCCATATCTAGAGCAACGTTACCACCAAGGTCGAGTAATTTGGTGGAGTAAAGGTTATCAGATTATTGAGTGGCAAGATGGATCCTTCACATGGGAAATTAAGGTCTACTACCACCATTTTCAATGAATTCTCACTAGCGTTCCTATTGAGTTTAATGAGGAAGGAGAGATTGTACCTATTATACATCCTCTCTCTCAACTTTATTTTGATTATCATAAGTACAAGTGAGTTTATTAATATATTATGGCCTATCAATGAAGATTAGGTCTATACTTTGTATTTTGATGGAGCTTCTAAAGGGCCCGCTAAACATGCGAGCATTGGTGTGGTCCTTTAAGACCCCCGACGTAGAGTTGTCATCATGAAGATGGGAGGCTATTTAGAACCCTCTTTTACTAATAATATGGTAGAATATAAGGCCTTGATCATAGGGTTGAATGTAGCTTGATGTGGTGGTATCCTTCGATTATTGGTAAAAGGTGACTCCCAGTTGGTAATCAATCAATTGAATGGGACCTATAATGTACGAGATCCCATCTTATGGATGTACCATCATGTAGCCTTGGATATGTTGCATATTTTTAAACACTGACTTGTCAGAGCCGATTCCTCAACAATGGAATCGCTTTGGAGATTCCCTGGTCAACTATGCTTTTGTTGAGGATGTCTTCTTCAATTGTGGTCCAAGGGAGCTGCTACAATTACCTTCTAACCATTAGGAGAAATATAGAATCTCTTTTTTGCCCCTTAAGGAATTTCTCTCACCTCTCTCTCTCTACAAAAAGATTCCAAAATAATATTATAATAAGAGACATTCTATAATCAAGAAAATCTCATATTTGTATTTTCAATAGATTTCACCTATTATTTTATTCCCAAACTATAGGATAAGGTCAATTTTTCTCAAAATCTGCATAACTTAAAAAATAGAATTCTATTTTCTCTAAAAACAGAGCCAATCATTAATATACGACTCTTTAATGCCCTCATGACTTTTCAACATGAAAATATGTTAGAATCATTCTCATTCTCACTTCTTAAAAGGACGAAAGTTAAAAAATGATATAAAATGGCGTACACATCATATTTTAAGATTATTTTTTACCCAAAGACACCTTCTTGACTTGAGAGTTTCCTTCTAAATTTTTATCTTTTTTGGACAAGTACATCCCTATTTCTGGGTTATTTTTCATTCCCTCTCAAAGCTCTTAGTTTTGTTTGAAATTTTGTGTACTCTTTTCCTTCCCTCCAGAATATGGTTTCTTGCATACGAATTCTTCTAAAGCAACACTCAGTACTATCTACAACACTCTCTACCCTGCTACAAGAAATCTCAGGAGTGGTTTTGATACCATTTGTTGAAATCAAATAATCTCTATCTACAACACTCTCTACCTTGCTACGAGCAATCTCCCTCTTTAGTACTATGCTATAAGATATCTTCCTCTTCAACACTCTATACTACAAGCAATCAAGTGATAAGGGAGGTACCTTTATTTTTAAATCTCTGTGATGTTATTATTCTTCATAGTTGTTGTTTAATCCTTAAGTATCAATTCATAGAGAGAGAGAGAGAGAGAGAGAGAGAGAGAGAGAGAGACGGGAGGGAAAGAGAGAGGACCATGTGAGATGAACTAAGAAAATAAGTGATAGAGTGACAGAGAGTAAATTATGGTAGAAGATAAGATGATGTTATTGTTCTCCACTAGCCAAGCTTCTGTGCAAATGTGTTTAAATATCTTTGATTGATTCTTGTTGAGGGAGAGAGAGAGAGAGAGAGAGAGAGAGAGAGAGAGAGAGAGAGAGAGAGAGAGAGAGAGAGAATATTTTGGATAAAACAGAAGATAATATTGGATGCTAATTAGAGGTAGATTAAAAGCTAAGATTATAGGTAAATTAGGGTCTATCATGATTGAAATCAAAAGAAAGAGACAAGATCCAACTGGGTAAAAAAGAACACAGATATAATGAATCAAAGGGGTGTAATTGTGTGATTTGAAATTTAATCCAAGTTAAAATTGGCATATATTTTATTTACAGGATGGAGGTGCAAGACGTACCAAGAGAAAGAGAGATATTCACTTTCAATTGGAGGAATATGCACCAATGTTCAAAAGAACTGTGGAAAGGGATGATGCAATAAGATACAGGGTGCAACAAGAAAGAAATGTAGGGAAAAACCTGTGGACCTTTGGATTGATGGGTGCATTTATCCACCTGATCAAGTCACTCAAAGGCCACCACAATTTGAAGGGCTTACATCATTTGTAAAGTTTGCTTGTGAAGGCAATGAAGGATTGTATGGATACACATGCAGACTTGTCACACAAGGATTAGTAGGGGTTCATCAAGCCTTGATAAATATGCTGACAAGATTACAAGGGAATATGTAGTCTTTGATGGAAAAGGATAGATTATTGGCTATGAAGGATAGGGAGAACCGGAGCCTACAACAAGCAATGTTTGTTAGTGAAGATGCTATGCATACTACACCCGTGCAGAATATGGAGTTACAGTCTAAAGTTATGGACTTGGAGAAGGAGAATCGAAACATAAATAGGAAGAGTCACAAAAACTTTGGAGATTAGGCCCACTTTAAAAACCAAAGAAGCACATCGATGTATCCGATTAGTTAAACCAATTCACCAATTAACCAAAGGAAGTGGACAATATCATAGAGGGATATATGCTCAATCTGTTACAATGAGAAATATATTCCCTCATGTAGAGAATGATACTATTGCCAAAGTCCTAAGCAAGGATATTGTAAAAAATGCATTGAAAAATCGTAAATTTAGGGACATTGTAGATGGTGTCACAAGTGAACATCTTAGGGATGTGAAAAACTTGTTTACTGCTACAGATGCTTAGGGATTATGTGACTAGGTGGGAATGAGTTCCGAGTCATATAGTATGCTCTATCAACAATTGGATATAAGTTTTAAGCAATTTTTCAAAAATAAGTGAGTAATGCCTCTGCCAAAACCATTTCACGTGAAGAAAGCTCGAAAACAACTACATGAGAAAGTTTTAGAACTAATTGGTGAGCCAACGCATCTGAAAAATACACACATATTGAAGAAAGGTTCCAAAGAAGTTGCATTTGTATTGACTGCATCCAACAACTTTGTATTGGATATATGTAGGGTTCAGATTGCTATGGTCAAGTTCTACAATATGTCTATGGAAGAATGTAGAGATAAGCTTACTTTTGTCCTCAAACTTGATGAGACTGAGATTATTAAGGGGCAAAAACTTGAGCATGTGAGTATAACACTTATGAATTGAGTAGTGGATCCCAACATTGATGAAAACCATCCTTTATACTTTAGTGTACAATCAGAGAATGAAATATGGTGGCTTGCAGTATTTGAAGTACTAAAGGAGGACCATGAAGTACTTAAAGTTTTTTTTAACCTCACTAATATACCCAGTGTTATTCAACAACAAAATAATGGAGCAATTTTACACATCAAGGGGTTTGGGGACTATCAAGTTGAATGGCATCTTGCAGGTGACTTAAAAACATTGAAGTGTATGTTTGGTTTATCAAATGCAGTGAATGCAAAATTTCTGTGCATATACTACATGCAAACTGGGTAGAAAGGGAAAGATGGAAAGAAAGAATGGCTTGCCAAAGCAGGACAACAAGGTGCTCCAACACCTGATCAAAAAGTCATGAGAAATGGAATGCTAGTTCCAATGGATCTAAACTGGCACCGTATTTTGGAAATATCACTAACAAGGGTTCACTTTTGCACATTGCATTGTTTGGTTAGAATAATTGAGAAGCTCGTATATGAATATATATGCTTTGCATACAAGATGCAGCCTATGTCAGAAGCTGATGGTACATGCAAGAAGGTAGAGCAAGTCCTCTCTGAAGTTGGATTGCATGGGGGCCAAGTAGAAATAAAAAAGGATGAGAAAAAATCGAAAAAGAGTGGAAATATCCCTTGTAAACCATGCTTTGGTGGACCCAAGGCTAGGAAGTTTATATCTCCACCTCGAGATGAGGAAGGCAATATACTTGTAAAACAACCAAAGAGATATGAAGCATGGAAAAAGTTGCACCTTGTTATTTTGGATTGGAGCAATGGGGGATAAACGAGGATTGTAAAGGCAAAAGTGTGGATACACCTAGATAGATTAGCAGCTCTCTTACAAAAGTTGAGGTTTAGGGATGGTGATGCCAATACACTTTAAGAGACAGTTGCTAAATTTCATAAGTTCATGGTGGAGGCATGGACTACAAACAACATAACACACTAAATGGTCAGTATTGCCACCATTACAAAAAAATATCATCATGTCAAATTAGTTTGTGTTTTTAATATCTCTTCTTGTGTAGTATATACTTGAAGCACATGATCCATACTTTGCAGATCAAGAAAGTTTGGTGGTATGATCAACTCAAGGCATGGAATGATCTCATTGGCAAGGTTGTTGTGCTTTTCAAAAGGCAATTGATCATGGAGGTAACATCAATGATTCCAATTCTATGAGGCAATTATTACAATGGTGGTATAGGAGATTAGAGATACGATACGAGAAAAAAGAAAAGAAGTCCAAAACCTCTCAAGCAAAATTTATAAGTAGGGCAATATATGAAGTGAGAAAAGCAAGATATGAAAACAGCACAGCTAGACAACACCATGCAAAATGGTTGGCAACCCAAGAGAGAGATGGCAAGAAATGGAGTTCTAGACAAAGATAATACTTTTGATGCGTTTAGAGTCCACAAGAGAGCACATGTACTAAGGATAGGACATATCAATACTCCTACCTTTAACATGAGATGTATTGCAAATTTGATTTAAAATTTTAAAGGTTTATCACTATGTTTTTCAAAGTTGATTCCGAACTATGTTTTTTAATTATGAAAAGTCGATTTCGAAATCCTAAGACAAAGATATGAAAATTCCAAACCTTGGAATATTCACTAGCCTAAACAGAGAGGGGCATGAGGGGGGTGGTAGGAGAGAGAGAGAGAGAGGCAAGGATGGGGTGGAGAAATGAATGAAATGATCATTTTCAAGTTCATTTACACTATAGTAAGTTTAAAAGTTTCGTACTTAAGACAAGTCTCTCCTTTCAAATTTTCCCATTACTCTTCACTCTACCCTCCACCTTTCTATCCTTCATCATCACAATCATGGCACGTTCCAAGCTTCCTATCAAGAGGGTGCCTGCAAGAGCAAGAGCTCAACACTCTTTCGAATCTAGTGAGTGTATTAGTGAGTGACAAAGGTCTCTTGGTGGTCGACAACGGTGGCCCTACTACAGCTAATAATGGTGGTGCTATTGTGACCAACAATGGTGGCCCTAGTGTGGTCAATAATGATGGTTCGCCATTGTCCAGAAATGGTGGTCCACATGCTCCAGTTGCTCCACCTCCCACTACTGCTCTAGCTGGTAATACACGTCCTCCAACACATAAGAATTGAAGATGGAGACCAAGCACAGCTGCGCTATGAGAGATAAGGAGATTCCAGAAGAGTGCCAACTTGATTATTCCTAAGGCACCACTCCCTAGGTTGGTGCAAGAAATACTGCAAGATCTGCAATTAGGACATCATCACAAGTTCTTTTCAAGGAACCAGGCAAGGAATGTGGGGTGATGGTTAAGCCAAGCCTTGCTTGCTCTCTAAGAAGTAGGTGAAAGTTACTTGATTGATCTAATGAGTGATTGTCAACTTTTAGCCATTCATGCCCGACATATCACTATTAAGCCCATAGATATGGTTCTTGTTCATAGGATCCGCAACAACAAGGATGCATTTAATCTTAATGTGAACAATATGCTTTGAGAAGCTACCTTGTAATTGGATCTAGGTTTTTAGCTTAGGTTTGGTTGTAGATTGTAAGGAGCTTAGTTTTGGGTTATCTTTCCAGTAGACTTTCAAGTATTTGATAGTAGTGGCCTGCAAAATGGAGCTAAATTTTGACTAGCTCTAGTTGTACTTGGTGTGATGCACTATCTACCGTGTATTTCACGGTTTCGTAATGCCAAATCCGATATTTGATATTCTATTTTGCCATGATTTGCATTGTGCATATTTTCAAGTTTCTAATTTTCAAAGTAGTTTCATTGAGGATAAATTCAATGTGCAATCACGCACACATCAGTGATCAGTTATACATGGGCCGATGTACTATATCTTTACTGTATTTAGTGGTTTGGCAACACTATATCCGATATGCAATATTTCATTTGACCCATAACTTTTTTTTTGAATTTTTAAGTTTCCAATATTTCACATAGTTTGGTTGACAACACATTTAATATGCAATTTTGCATACTCTGTGGTGAGTTTTTATGTTATTAGTGAAGTACAATCCAGTTAATGCATTTTCAAAAAATGATCGAACCATCAATTTTATAAATCGAAATCTGGTGAAACTTCACCCACATGCCGAGAATCATAAAAACTCATCGATATTAAAAAATTGTCATGGCCCTATTAGAAGCCTCTAGGACACATGTCTGAAGACTTGCGTTTGGGGCCCTGAATCTGGGGATTTAGGGCCCCAGACGCCAGCCTCCAGACAGGTGTCCTAAAGACTTCTGATGAGGCCAATTTTTTTTTGGGTAGTTGATGTGTCATAGAGAAGTCCACAAGTAAAATTTCATGTCAATCGGATCACTGGTTATATTTTTCGAAAGCTTGGATGCATTAATTCAAGTTTAAGGGTTATTGAAAATTTTTGCTATAAGTTTAAAGTTTCACCTCATTTTATACATTTCACTTTTGATTTTTGAGTATTCTCTCCTAGAAGACATGGCACGCACCAAGCAAGTGACCTAGAGACACCCACCTAGAAATCCCATGCACAAACCACCTCCCCCAGCTCCACCACCACCACCACCACTCCAGCATCGCAAGCGTGGATGGAAGTGAGGCACATTGGCTCTTCGTGAGATCTACCATTACCAGAAGACCATGCACCTCCTGATACCAAAGGCTCCATTCCAAAAGCTAGTGCGGGAGATTATGAATGACATATTGATTAAGAACAGCAGGAGGCACTTTCTAGATGGATCACACTTGCAACAACTCGATCGCTGGACTACCCAAGCCCTCCTTGCACTACAGGAAGCTGTCAAAGCTTACCTCATTGACTTGTTCGGAAACTTGGTCTATGCAGTAGTGCATGCAAGGAGAGTCACCATCACTGATAGGGATTTGCAGATAGTGAGGTTCTTTTGATGATGGAAGGATAGTCCTTGTAGAGATCAACAATGATAGGCCCTGTACTACTAAAACATATACAGAATGTAGCTTCCAAAGAGATTTTGTAAAACCCTGGTTGTAATGGATCCCATGTAAAATGTTATGAATATAAATATAGATTTTTTGGTGCATCTTATTTTTGTTTATTCACTTATTATTTGTTTTATTTATGTATTTGAGTTATTGTTACATGCGTTCAAACATATACATGTTGCGCACGCACTTGATAAAGCACTACATATTAAATTTAGGATACGAATCATGTTGCATATAAATCTGATAAATAAACATAACATTCAAGTAAATAATAATAATAAACTATGCGTATGACAAATGACATTGCACGCAAATCCATTTTCATTACTTCAAGAGAATATTACAAAGTACAATACATTGGTGATGAGATATCATTTGGCAATAAGTACATCTACTCTCTTCTAGGATTCTTCGAGCTACACTCCGCATGGTCAGAGCTATTCTTGATCATAGGCAACAACACATTTTGCCCTAGTAGTTCCTACCTAATGACATTGGGTTCTTGAACACCAGCAATGATGCCACGGGCCACCATGGAAAAAAATGGCCTAGACCTAGTACTAGAGAATAAGTAGAGGAGCTTCGAACGTCGAAGCAACACTACTTTCTCCAAGCTACAGTTTGTTGTGATGGTCTTGAAGGGCCCAACCTTTGTTAGTGCCCTCAACTTCAAGAAGTTCTCAGCAAAAGCTAGAGAGCATGTCTTATGAAATACAACAATGCCATTCACAAGTTGGCCAATATACTCCTTCAATGGTGAGCTCATTCTACATCCTTCCTTGGCTACGAAATGGGCCACCTTGTCTAGATGAAAATTCATCTATATAGACAATGTCCTGCATTACACGAGTTCAGTGTTAGACTCATTGTGTCAAACTCACTATGCATGGAGTGTGCTAAAGATATATAAATCAAATTTGTGTTTAAATTTACCAATAGGGCCTCTAAGGCACCAGGACCATTGGGATTAATTTTTGCCGGGATCGGGCCCCTAGAGAAGCCTTGGATGGAGGCTCGCATCTGGGGGACTTGAATCTACAGATTTAGGTCCCCCAATCCTAAGCCTCTAGCCAAGGCTTGCAGATTCAGGCCCCTAGATGCAAACCTCCAGCCAAGGCTTCTCTAGGGTTCCGATCTCGACAAAATTAACCCCAATGGTCTCGATGCCCTGGAGGCCCTACTACTAAATTTGTGTGCGAATCCTATAACATTACCTTCTCTGCATCATCTATCTGTTGCTGTAAATGGAGCATCTAGGTTTGCTCCTGCAACTGGGCCACCCTTGTCTCTCTCTTGGGAATATACTTTGTAGTCGGGTTGAGGTCTCGAGGTCCAAAAATACTTTCTTGCAACCGCCCAAACTCCTCATCTGAGATATCATACTGTGGTGCCACATCCTCAATTTGCTCTTGGATGCTCACAATGAGAGAGATGTCATCAACACTCATGCCATCATATCGAGCCACCTAATCAACATGTCCTGGGACATCTTGTATATCAAAATCTATAAAATCATCAAGTGCATCATACACCATGATACAATATAGTTCTTCTTCTCTTAGCTCCAAAATTTCTAGTACATCTTGCATGAGTAGATATTCCACCCCCTCGATGATGATAGCATGGAGAGAAGCGAGGGGTGGCTCATCGCTTGTTAGCATCTCATAAGGGCAAGGAGGTGGGTGCACAATGGCTAAGCTTTGTGCTGCTACGCAAGTGCGATCTCTTCAGGCTCCCTCTTAAAATAATCTAGCTATGGTCGAGAAGGTGTGTCGATATCTTCATCACTATCCTCTTGCACCTAAGTGCACAAAACATATATGGCAAATGCTGCATCGCACTTGATGAGATCCATTGTGGAGTGGTCGTGGGATGAGGTGGGAATTGCTCTGGTACGGAGATGCTACCCCACATACACAAGGGCTCGATTAATCACATTTGCATGGCTTGATCCAGCACATGTAAACTATATAAGAAATCTATGGGGACCCATCTGAGAGAAAAGTCTGGAATAGAGCAGGTGAGAGGATTTGGTGCATCACAAAACGATGCCACTATACTAGAGCTAGGGTCTATGGCAGAAAGCAAGCTCTCTAGACTCAAGGTCATACAAAACCTAGGGTATATTTGGTCTCCTATGTGTGCGTAGTGTGTAGAGCTAAACCATGTGGTGAAGGTGGGAGTGGTAGCCATGGCACACAAAGAGAGAAGGAAGGAGAGCACAAGTGTAGGGAAGTAGAGAATGAAAGTGAAAATGAGTTTGGAGTTATAGTTTTTATGTATCTAGGGTTTTAAATAAATGTTCTTTTTTAACCCTAAAGTTTCAAATTAAAACTCTTACCTTAATTTCTTTATTTTAATACTTTAAAGTCACCGTTAAAATTACTCATATAGATAAACACTTCATCCTATATTATTATATCCTCGAATATACTTGGATCACTGAGTACATTCAAGTCCAACTAGAGAAAATATAGAAATTTTTTAAGAAAAGAAATCTAGAAAACCTTAAAAATCCCTTGGATCCAATTTAATATTTAAATTTAAGAAAAATGAGTAGAAGAGATGAGCTACAATATATCATTATGCAAAGACAATATTGCATAGATTATAGAACTCCAACCTGCAATTTATTTATGATTTTAACCAGCACGATTGACTAATTACAGTATGTATTATCGCACGCTTGGATCACAGTAAACTAAGATTATCTAAATTGAAAGTACTCAGAAGTTTAAAAAAAGCTTATATTCTTTCTTTATAAAAAATTTTACAAGGATTCCACTATCTTAAGGATATATGGAGAAGCACATTGTTTACATGTCATGGATTGCTCACTACTACGAACCTCGACTTTTCTATTATCTAACTTGAAATAGAAGTTATAGAGGGGCTAATTGGACATTAATTGGATTTCTTGTCTCAGAAAAGAAATGGGCCGATGGCTCTCTACGGCGCTGACCATAAAAGGATTATGACCATTCCACAAGATAACCACATCGGGTATCCAAGATGATCCACTCCCCTCGCAAAAGTGGCCATCTTCTATATCGAAAGTGAATGCATAGAGTTTGTTTAGCGATGAAATACTTGTAATAAAAACAAAAATAATGGTAAGTAAATGCAACTAGCACAAAAATTCATCTAAGCAAGACCTATGTCAATTAAATCAAGGCATTCAAAGTAGTAAAAACGATTTACTTGAATGTGAGATCAGATTAGTTGACCTTGCACTCAATTGCCTCATCAAAATGTGTTCTTTTGACTTGCCAAGACTCACCCAATAGTTGACTTATCCATTCCTCGAATGGACACTTGCATTGATAAACCAACTAAGATGCACATATTTGGAGTCTTTGGTGGGTGTCATAGCACTATTGATGTCAGATTTTATCTAGGACTTACATGCTTCTGACAACTCCAAGCTACCAACAATCGACCATTCACCACCACACTACTAGATAGTGGCGACAATGGGACATGTCGCAATCTCTGGATTTCTACTACTACATACAATGAATTATAAAAAAAGATATTTTGAGTTGCAAGTTGACTTGTTGAGTTAGTATCATAGATCAAAGAATCTATGTCTTCATGCCAAACATATATCTTGCCGTTCAAACATTCCACATTTTGCCATTCATGCAAAGTTGATGGATATAGAGCTGTTAGTAAAACAAGATTGAATTAGAACACTGTAAACATTTTTAAAAAAACTTTAATGAAAAAGAATAAACAATGATAAAATTTAAAAACTTACTATTTTGTTTATAATTTGCAATGTAGTTATTGTCGTGTACAGAGATTTTTTTGTGTGTATAAACATGTTGGATCAACACTTCTGTTACTGTATTTGTTCCATTAAGCACTTTTCTGGACTCTAAAATTCTACCTTTCCAATGTTTGCTAGGGTTTGCAACATCCTTAGGCCTGACCTTGAAACTCCCTCGAGTACTTGGGTGTATCAAAATCCAATCCAACTTATGGTACTTATCACAAATCCAATTACTGTCACTATCTTTCCTATTGAAGACCTCCATTGCAAGTATAGTACTAATGTTTTTCCTCCATGAAGACATCTATAATATGTCAAGAATCGCGTGATGGGGGGATTTGCTTGAGTTGCTATGCCAAACACACACTATATACACAAGAGGAAGCTCACTAAAAAATATAAGAAGAGAGATGGAGACCCAAAATGTTTTCTTGCTGATTTTTTCTTCTTCTTCCACACCCTATACAATGCACACAAAGTATAGATAAGATACCACATAAAGAAAAGTGGCCTACTAAATCAAACAGTGCATAACAGACTACACTAATCAACTGGCGCTATATCTTTTCCAGCTATAGGTAGGTGTAACAAACTAAATATAATAAGTGATAAGTCAGTGGCCATGTGAGTATCATAATAACCACCAACGTGCTAAGTGAAGACATGCAGCTCCATTTAGCTAGGCAGTCCATCATCAATGTCCACACGTGTTGAGCTTGCCATCTTAACTCTCCCCCTCAAGCTCAACTCTATCTCTGCAACTCCAAGTAAGCTTTGGAACTTTCGAAGCTTCTCTGCATCCAATGCCTTTGTGAAAATGTCAGCTATCTAATCCTGTGTGCTGGCATATACCAAGTTAATCTCTCCTGCATGTACCTTCTCTCTCACAAAGTGGTAGTGCACCTCAATGTGTTTTGTCCTAGCATGGAGTACTGGATTCCCAGCTAGCTGTATGCTGCTCATGTTGTCACAATGAATGACAACTGGACCATCTCCCTACACATCCAAATCACCTAATAACTTTTGCATCCATACTACCTCACATGTTTCCATAGCAGCACCTCTATACTCAGCCTCTGTACTCAATAAAGCAACTGTAGGTTGCTTTTTGCTACTCCATGTAACTGTTGCACTACCAAGGGAAAACATAAATCCACTTGTAGATATTCTTTCTGACATACTACTAGCCCAATCTGCATCTGTGTATCGAAAGACCTGTACATCCTTACCTGCCTCATAAAAAAGTCCATAACATGTAAAGTGGACTTAACATACCTCAATATATGTCTAACTGCATCCAAATGAGGCTTTCTAGGCATTTGCATAAACTAACTGACAAGGTCAATAGCATAGCTTAAGTCTACTGGCCTTGTGATAGTCATGTAAATCAAACTCCCTACTATCCTCCCGAACATAGTAGGGTCTTCTATGTCATCCCCAATATCAGCACTCAACTTCACGTTTTGCTCCAATGGTACTGAAATAGGCTTACATATTGTCATACCATACTTGGATAACATATCCAAGCCATACTTCCTTTGGGATAGCCATATACCATCATCACATCTGATCACCTCAATACCAAGAAAGTATCTCAGCTCACCCAAATCCTTCATCTCAAACTTCTTCTTCACAGTCCTTAACTTTAGCAATCCCATTGTCACTGTCACTTGTAATAATCAAGTCATCCACATAAATGACTATGATGGCTAAACTTGCATCTCCCTTTCTCACATAAATTGAGTGATCAGCATCGGAAATACAAAATCCAATATTGAAAAGATACTCTTCAATCTTGTCAGACCATGCTCTAGGTACTTGCTTCAGCCCATAGAGTGCCTTCTTTCACCGGCACACATATATGGGATGCTCTAAATTCTCATAACATACTGGCTATTCCATATACACTTCTTCTTGTGATTCACCATGCAAGAAGGCATTCTTAACATCCATTTTCTACAAACTCCAACCTTTGGCTGCTGCTAAGGCAATCATGCATCTAACAGTTGCCATCCTAGTAACTAGATTGAATGTCTCTTCACAATCTATGCCATATGTTTGAGCATAGCCTTTTGCAACCAACCTAGCCTTATACCTGCTAACAAAACCATCTGTGTCATGCTTGACTTTGTAAACCCACTTTCAGCCAATAACTTTCTTACCCTTAGGCAAGGGTACCAAATCCCAAGTCTTATTGGCTTCTAATGCAGCCATCTCCTCATCCATTTGCTACATCATCCCAATGAGCATGACCAATAACATCCTCAAAACAAGTGGGCTCAACATCCTCAACTACCTTCACCATATAAGCATAATGGTGAGCTACATAACCTTCAAAACCAAATCTTTTAACAGGGTATCTGACCCTACTAGACCTGCATACCACTGGATCACTCAATGGAGCCTTTACATTACTATGAGCTCTCTATACACCTGATGTCCCGATTGAAGGAATACCAAGCTCATCATTCAAACTCTGTGAACCACTAGAATCTCCATAAAATCCCAAATAACTAGTAGATGCATCATTACCATCCAGCACTTTCTTCTTTCCTTTGTCTTTGCTGCTTGTAACACTTATAGATCCACCTGAAGATGTGGGGCTACTCATTAGTCTCCCAAACTAAGGGCTCACTGTAGGTGTAGTACCAGATGATGTTTCTGGTCCACTAAGACTCCGTGATTCTTTCTTTTATTTTTACACATAGCTATCATGATCATTATCATCATCTAATACATCACCAGCATGTGCATACCAAGTGCTCATCTCATTAAAAATAGCATCCCTGCTCACTCTGAGAACTCACTTGTGACAGGGTTATAACAATGATATTATTTCTGCTCTAAAGAGTATCCAATAAAAATACATTTTTCAGCCTTTGGATCAAGCTTCTTCTGTAGCTCATCTGGCTCATGAGCATATGCAACACAACCAAATATCTTCAAGTGTGATACATCGAGGCTTCTTTCCAGTAAAGCATTCTTCGGGAGTCATCCCATGAACTGCAGTTGTGGGAGTTCTATTCATAATATAGACAGCAGTATGGACAACTTTTTCAAACAAAAATGTTTTGGCATATTCTTTTCAGCCATTAATGCCTGTGAAACTTTTGCAATATGCCTATTTTTTATTTTTGCAACCCCATTTTCTTGTGGGGTATACCTGCAAGTAAATTGCCTCTTTATCCCATGAGTCCTCAAGAAGCCACTAAACTCATTAGAGAGGCACTTCACTTTCAAACATGTTTCTCTTTCAATAACTGCCTCGTAGAAGATTAGGCTGTTACCCCAGTCTTCTATGACCCGTGCATTGCGTATCCAGGGCTAGCCTAACAGGATGTCATAGTCCACTCCCTTCATGACTATAAAGTCAATAGAGAATTGGATTCCTACGATCCTCAATGGGCAGTTCTCTAATACTCCATATGGCTGCACTTTCATTCCATTCGCTAGGGTGACATTGAACTTAATATTCCCAACATGCGGGTTATCCGAGTCTTGGAGTATTGCATGGCTCAGCACACTAACTCCTACTCCTGTGTCTACAATTTCCTTTCTTGTGGTGTAGATCTCCTAGGCTTAAGTCACTAGGGTGGTCACTAGCATGGTGAGGAGGTCATTAACTGCTTGCCTCTCTCCTAACTCTACATTTCTTGGCCAATGATGCTAACTAGTTTGTTGGCCCGTAGCATGTAGGCTCTATTGAAGTGGCACTACTTGTGGTACAGCCATGTCCCTCAAATTTGGTCATGGAGGTGAGATTGGTGTGCTTACGCTGAGAGATCATCAATCTCATTTTCCAATATGGGCTCAACATCCTTTAGGTGCTCTTGGGCTTCTTTCACCCACTCCTTGACCTTTTCAATGGCCTCGAGTTGGTGCTTCGGGTTGGCATACTCCCCGATCTTTGCACTCCCCTTCTCGGTTGTCTTTGGAGCTGATGTTTCTGCCTTTGCATCTCTCACCTTTTTTCTAACAGGAAACATTGTGGCACTCTTGGTTTTTAGCATGACCTTTGTGTCAGCTTTCTTACTCCTTTGTCTACGACTTTTCTTTTCAATTGAGGCCGCATCTAAGCTGCTAGGTCTAGGCAGTGATATGCCAGGGCCTGCTTTGTCTGTACATGGATCATGGCATGCAATGAGATGGAGGTGTCCTCTCCATTAAATGTCTCAAGTCCAACAGTCCCAATGGTATAAATGGCTCATTTGCTGCACTAGAGGGTGGCTTTCATCTAGGGCATTCGGCAAAGAGGTGAGTGATTCCACACTCTAGGCATGTAAGATCGGCCTTTTCGTGATTTTCTTCCTCCCTTTTGGGGTAGTGTGAGGAGATATATCCTGGGTGTCCACAAGTCCATGGTTCTTGGGTCTACCCTCCAAGGCCTCTGCCTTTACCTCTACCTAACACCATCACTAGTACATGTCAGTAATCCATAAGGATTGCATTGCCCTCTTCATCATATGAGACATAAGGGTGCATGTAAGGCTCTTCTTGTTCGGCTCCTCCACACAATGGACTAGAGCGTCGCTCGATGGATGGGTTACATAGGGTCCAGGTGGTCTAGGTATGCCTGTGGGGTTTATCTCCATCCTAGGAATGACCAGTTTGGCATCATTAGGTGCTGGGAGAGCCAATGGGACTCCCCTTCTGAAAAAGTTTTACGGCCTATTCACTAGGTAAGGTTGTCCATATGGTTGCGAGTCTCCTTGGTAGCCTGTAATGCAGGGCATTGTGGCCAAAACCTACTGCAAATTGCAGAAGGTTGAGACCTCGAGTCCTAACACTTGGCTCGCATGTGGTTTTCGCCACAATACATGCATTGGACATGAGGGGGTGTTGGTTGTCTCATCATCTCTTATAATTTGGCTAGCTTCATCTTCATCTCCACTAGCTCATGACTTGGGTCAGTGCCCTTTCCTTTATCCTGAGTACTTGTGCCTAATCTTCACTTGACATTGAAACTCTCTCAGAGTTTCTAGCGTTAGTCTCTTCTTGGGTTGAGCTCTTGGAGCTTCTCTCTTTGAGATGGTTGTCCACTCTAATTGCCTTGTCAAAGACCCTAGCTAGCACATCTTGCTACAAGCTTGAATTGCTTGCTAAGGCCTTGTAGAGTTTCTCACTTTGTATCCCATTGATGAAGTCTATGGAGACTACTCTTTCATATGTCTGGATTTCATTGTTCAAGCCTGCAACTCTTGAAGACGCAATCCTCTTTCATAAGTCTGGATTTCACAAGTTGCAGGCTCACTGGTTGGGATCCTCTTGAAGAGACTCCGCACGTGGGTGACATAGTCTCTTATGTCCTCCTTGTCTTTTTGCTTGACATATGCTAGCAACACTAGAAGGTTATCGGAGTACGTAGGCTCAGAGGATCTCTTAATGTAGAGACTCTTGAGGTTGTTGAAGTTAGCTCACTCAGTAGCGTCTAGACTCGTGTATCGGGTCCTACCCTTATCGCCTAAGTATAAACCAAAAGCTTGTGAGTGCTGAGTAAGATCAGTGAGGCTGTTGGCCTTGTAGGCTTGCTCAAACTACTCTATGAAGCTGTATGGTACTTGTCTAGCTGCTTAGCCACAATGACAAGGATTCTTGATTGGCTCTTAGAGCCTTGGTTAACTCCTAATCATGCAAGAAACGAGGTTGCCATTGTAGTGGTGCTCTGCTTTTCTGGTGACGAGTTGTCTAGTAGTTGCTTCATAAGAAGCTTGCTCAATATGAGACCACATTCTACCGCTCTTTTCCTCTGTGCATTAGGTCATGTCCTAATTCTGCTTGCAAGGGCTAGCACTCGCTGAATCTCATGCATTTCTATGTTTTGTCACAAGATTTTGACTTTATGTTCGTGATTGTAGGTCATTATGCCCTACAAGGCTTCTTACACTGGTCTCCTCTCCTCTTCAAGGTCCGCTATGATATCCTCGGTTGTCTTATCATGATGGTTTCTTCATGTCTATAGATCATAATTGGTGACTATCTTCTAGCAGGAAACTGCCTAGGTTAATCTCTTGGCCATGTCTATGGTTAGTGCTTGACTCTACCATATTCGTGGTCTTGTGCTCCACCAAATTGTTGATGAGATTGATTGACATGGGTAGGTACACTAGAGATGGGGTCTTCAACCACATGAAAGAACTAGAAACATGGATTGGAGGTTACAATCACAAGATTTTGTTGGGGCTATCTTGAAAATTCATATGGATTCTTTATATTTTATTGTATCACTTGTTTCTATAGTGAAGGTCAAGATGATGCTACGCCTAAAGTTGGGAAATCCGTAGAGACCCTTTCATAAAGAGGAGGCTCTTAGATCATCACAAAATTCTTTAAAATCTGATCCCAAGCCATGGTCTTGGTCTTGAAATGAAAATCTATGTTGTATGTTGTGTAACTAGATCCATGGGTCTAGAAAATTCATGTAATGGGTGTTTCTCATACAGGATGTATTCACCTTTTCAAATATAGAAACTTTTACTCACATGAGAACCCCTCCAAATCTCCCTAAAGGTGTAATCGATATCATTTCCTGTCTTAAGCTAGTCTAAAATATGTCCCTTGTATATTTTCTTGTATCTACTACTCAAGGCCATTACCTTGTATCTTATCTTGGCTCTTGCCCCCATGATTTAGGCCATGATTACCTATGGTTGTTGTGCATGCTTCCCAAAGAGGAGTTTTCCCTCTAATAGGTGGCTCTTGTATAGGGTTGTAAAAGTGTACAAGACTGTGCACTCTAGTGTTTATGTGTGTATTAGTGGAAGAATAAGGAAATTTTAATGAGGGTCGCATGATCCTTTGTGCAAATTCTCGAGTTTCTATTATATTATGAGCTTTGGTTTTTGGGATTTTTGTTCCCTTATGTGGGTGGGTAGCTATAAATGTTTAGTTATTCATCTCTATCAACTTCTAACAACATTTAAAATATTGATATGATGTTTGGATATTCAACTCGGATTATCATGAAAAAACTCGACGTAGAGTAGTGTGGCATTGTGTTTTTATTTGAATTGTATAGAAGGGGTTATAAAAATGAACCTCATCTCAAAATTTAGATTTACAAAAGGAATATAAATATTACCTTCAAAATTCACAAAAGGGGTATATAAAATGGTGCAAGTTTTTTAAAAAGGGGTTTTAAAAATACCATTTGAACGCACGTTATATAGAGGGTTAACCCAATGTGGACTCCCTGAGAGAGTGGCCAATCTAGGAAGAAGCAGAAACATGTGAATCTTATAGATTAAATATTTATGTAGAGATTCAAAGATATACAGCCTAATGTAGCTAGGAGACAGGTGAAGATCACAATCTTCATGCCATTACATGTTTTTGTGGATTTTTTTAATGATGAGGAAGTTTGGAAAACAATGTCAATGTTCATATGCAAATTGGAGAAATGTATGGACTTCCTAGGTCAGAGTTGGGATGTAAAAGAAGTGTGTGGGATTATGTCCAAAGTGGAACATAAATCTATTGTTTGCAAATATATGATTGCATCACAAAATTTTATTCTGACTTTATATTACATGAGATGGCATTATGTGAATGGAAAGATTGTGGCAATTGATCAAGACTTACAAGATGATGTTGATAATCATGTGATGATGTTGGAGGTTTGGTTGGAGGATGAGCTCTAGCATTTGGAAAAACGTCTCATTATGTCAAGTGCAAATGGACCTAACGAATGAGGACCTAAATATCCCTGTTGTATATTTATTCAAGTGCAATGGTTACAAGGTAAATAGAATATATAATCCAAAAGTGTAGTACATTGTCTAAGATACATTTTTCATGTTTGCAAATAACGTGAATCACAGTGAACCTTATGTGCAAGCACCCCAAAGAAAAGAGAGAAATACTTTATGTAAGGACATTCACACTATACAAGTTTTCCTCTTGCCTCAATAGGACAAATGGAAATACAAATGCAAAATTGTAAGAAGGACGAAAAGTGATACAAAAACTATTTGAATTCCATTTCCAATGATGGCAATTTGATTTACAAAAGCTCTGGATTATGTACAAGAGAGAAGTTTCTAATCTGAATACTATAATTTTGGCATATTTACAATCTTTGCATCCTCTATATATCATAATTTTCTAAATAGTCGATATTGTTAGTCAAGTCCTCATCATCTAAGTCAATGGCATTGGGATGGGGATATGACATTCTGATTCAGGGTTCTAGTTGTGGAGCTAGAGGGTCATACGCAAGTGGTATTGAGAGATTTCAATGAGAAGTGCATTTGATTAGATTTTCAACAATCTCTGCTCTGAACAGAAGAAGGTCATCATCTGTATAAGTTGCTAAGTGCTAACCCTACATAAAATCATAGAAACGAGACTAAGTATAAAATTGTTAAGGCTATGTGGGGTTAAATTAACAAAAAGTAAACTTACATCACCCATTTTTTTGCCCAAGTAGATGTTCCAGGAGCAGTTTTGCATTGTAGAAAACTCTCCATCCACAGCTATGGCCATCACCCTGCTTCTACACTCTGTAAAGAATAATTCTTGTGTGGTCTAACATTTCGTGGTCTTGAACCAGTGCCTCGAAGACCTTCACTAGCTATTCCAAAGAATTTTTTTGGTGAAGGAAAACACATTTAGTGCTTTTCTTTCTGTTAAAATACTGAGAATGCATGCTATGGAGGATCGCTGATGAGCAAATAGACAATCATAATGAGGCAGAAGCATTGACAAGAAGGAACAACTAATATTATTCAAGCATAATGCAAGTACAATTGATTGATAATGACTGATGGAATGAGTGTCTTTTATAGGCTTACAGTAAGTGGTATTGGTAGGTGGAAATAGGTGAAAAGGGACCACGGTATTCAACAATGATGGTTATAATAAACCGTGCATACATGACCTAGTCTAAGGCTTTATTTGCAGTCTGTTTCTGGACCTTGTTTGTCCCATACAAAGAGGCTATGGTGGATGTGATTGCACATTTCTCAACACCCCTCCTCAATCACAACCAGAAAATACACTGAGTATACAGAGGCTGTCGTGAGTAGAAACTTGCTAAGTGTAGACATGGAAGAGAAAAACAACCATACAAAGCTAGAGGCTGTTACAAGGCCTCACTAAGTGTGTAGAGGTTGTAGTGTGCAGAGGCTACATGAGGAGTTTAGGAGTTTTTGGTGGGAACATAAGGCAAGTCCACATGTTAAACTAAAAAAGTCTATCATCAGAAAATGAGGTACAAAAGAGGGACTGGTGAGTCTTATCCTTTTGATCTTGGGTTCTTCTTCTCCTTCTTCTTCAATGTTGTCTTCATCTTCTTTGATTGTAGCAAGATATGCTCTTTGAGATTTTTTCTTAGCATAGCAAAATTTCCCAATATGCCCAGATTTCTTACAAAAGTCACAGACTATGCTCTTCCTTCCTTTCACATAGAGGAGTTGTTGGTCTCCTCTTGGGATGCTTGTTTCCCCTTTGTTCTTGATCTTCTTTTCCTCTTCTAGGAGAGAGGCTTTGATGTCCACAAGTTTCGGCTTTGGCATATTGATTAATGTGGTAAACACATTATCAAACTCAGGTGGAAGACTTTTGAGAAGCACTCCAATGCAAATGTCTTCATCCATCTTTAAGTTTATTCTTGCAAGTTGTATCAACAAGCTTTCTATATAATTCAAATGAGTTGCAAGTGAGGTATTACTTTGCATGTCAAGCCTAAAAATTTCAATTAGTAAACCATATTTTGAGGATTTGGAATGAGCTCCAAATAAGGTTTCTAATCGACCTCATGTCGCATAAGAGGTTTCACAATCATCAACATGATGAACGTAGCTGTCATCAAGTTCGAGCTTGATAATAGCTTGAGCCTTATCATCATTTTTATCCCATACAACTGAAAGTGCAGCTTCCCTTGGTTTCTTCTCTTGACCACTTGTGATTGACCACAAGCCTTTCTTCATTAGGATCAGTTTAACCCTAGTTTGCCATGTATGGAATCCAATACCATTGAATCGAGATGTCGGTGAGTCCTTGCACATTTTGAGATTGCAAGTGCTAAGAGGTACTAGGTGATTAGTATCAAGAGATACTAGGTGATTTGGTGACTATGATGCCCTTGAAGTTGGAATCTTCAAGATCTTGCAAGTTCGATTCTTCCCCTCCTTGATTTGATACTAGATTTGCAAAAAATAACTGAGAATAGTCCAACAAAAGTCTTGAATTTGAGTGTGTCAAAGGACACAGGAGGATAAGTGTTAATCAACACTAGTATTAAGAGATACAAATGTAGTTGGCACTTGATGTTGAATCTTCTTCTTGCTGATTCGAAGTGGTAAGTTAGCTGCAAAAATTAGCGTTGTAGTAGATCAGAGAGTCAATGACAATACCAAGCCAAAGAAAATAGGAAAATGAAGAAAAAATTGAGCTTTGAGGTTGATGGCTATGGAGTCTGCATTAGGGTTTCTGGGGGCAGCCTGGTTTTTCACCTCCCCTGAACTGAATACTTGATCATTTCCAAAACTTTCTTGACAGAAATGAAGCTTAGGAAGTAGGCTATCAAAGCCCTATGATGCTCGTTAGCATCACAATGTGCAGAGGCAGAATGGAGCATACGAACAACAGAGGGCGTAGAAAGTTATGCTAGTTTTTGCCCAAAAATCTAATATTTTTGGACCATCCATACTATACATATTAATACTAGTGATTAATATGGCTCATAACTCTTGTTTACGTTGTAACTTTTGTGAAGGGTGGCTACAGTCCTTGTCAATCCAAGAAAAATGTCAGATTACGGCACTCAATTTTTTTAATATATTTTTAATTAAGTAAAAATCGTTAGTTATTAACATTAGTTAGTTTTTACTTTAGTTAGTAATCTTACTAACTTATTAATGACATACAAGAGGAATATATGATGGAGGAGCATGCTGCCACAATAATGTATAAATTACAGCAAGGGGTAAATGAAGAATATCCAAACTTCAATGTAGAAGTCTTGAAAAAATTCCACGATGAAGTCCTTGGCAGCTTCATGTGTTGAGAATAGCAAATGATGCTTGCCCATAGAGGCTAAATGTATGCCCTAAAGAGGCTAGAAGATAGACAAATAATATATGCTCTAGGAAGAGGGTTCAAAATCCCATATGCACAGTGAGGAGAGTGGTACTATCCAAAAGCTATAAAGGCATGTACTTGTTGACACTCATTTCAAACTAATGAAACTATCAATTTGAGTCTTTGTCAATGTCATTTTCCATCTTACACAAGAATGTGTTTATGAGTCCAAGCTTCCATCTTGGAATTTAATTCACTTGTGTAACAGTTAGTCTATCTAAGTCTATATCATCTTGAGTTGTGTATTTAATGTCCCCATTACTTAGTTTATTTTAATAAACAATGTGCGTATACATTTCAAAGAAAATTGATTTATGTTGCAAATCCACACATGGAAAAAAAAAACTGTAAAATCTCTACAGGATTTACAAGAAGCATGACTGGTTTACTAGAATAGTTTGAAATCTCTAGTATCATGTTTAGATGACTTAATTCCCACTTTAGATGGATCCAAATATATATTATGACTTATTTTGAAGGGAATAATTCATCTAAGATAAAATATAGATAAAAATAACGTGATTTACAAAAATCATCATTTTCACCTATTTTTTATATATTTTCACAATTTTGCTCACGAAAGCTTGTCGATCAAATCTATTCCGATCGTTTTGAGTACCCGAATGACTATATTTAGAGTTCATATGACAAAGTTATGATCCAAACAAGTTGCACGGTAGAGAAAAACGAAAATAGTGACAAAAAAGCATAAAATCTAAGCGCTAAAAGAAAGTGTTCTCTCTTTGTCATCGATGATGTCCACGTCCTCTTTTTACCCCCTCTCCCCCCAATTACTATATAAATAGGGGTAGAGCGTCATGTCGGGAACACACACAGACACACAACGACCCATGCAGAAGTCTCTCTGTTGTTATTGATGTGACGAAGCTCTATTGCAATCAGTCGAGCCTCTCTTTCTCTCTCTCTCTCCACCTCTATGCGGAAGCGCTGCCCGACCCATTAAGCTTCTTCCATGGCTCCCAAGAGACATCGAGATGCTGAGCAAGGTCACACTCAGAGAGCTCCTTAAACGACGCGAGAAAATGGCTGCTGCTGCTAAGGGAACTCAACACGATGCTAAAGCACAACTAGAGGCTAACCTCGAATCCATTCAAACCAAAGAACCAGCCATCCCACAACAAATCGAGGTTGCGGCTATAAACCGTAATCACGATGGATGGGCAAACGAAGATAATCATATTAGTACCTAAGAAAAGGATCACGATTAGTTAGAACTTACTTAGACTTGTAAAAGCATATTAGTATTATCAAATGTCTTTTAGGAAGGAACACGAAAATTGATGAAGGGGATAGATTCTATGCATCGCATTGACAACTGTGTTAAAATGTCTTATGGTTATGACTACTTTTGGATTTGTGAATGATGAATTATGGCTCTTATGATTATGGGCTTGCATAGCGGGATGAGTTGTGGATTGTGGTGGTTTGGGACATTGGGGTCCCCAACCCAATGCTCCCTTACACTTTGCAGAGTGTGGAAAAACTCACATGTGGGTGGGGTTCCTACGCTCCCGAGGGAGATAGGTGTTTTTTGGTTTTTGATCACTCGAGCACCTGAGAGGGCAAAGGGCCAAGTGTTAAGTGCCCCTGTTATATAGGATGGATCTGGAGGCTCAGGGAAGCTTAGAGGGGCTCTGAGCCAGTAGATTCCCTGTTGACCGCAAATGGAGTGCGATCACATACAGTCCAATCTCGAGGGATTGGAAGGTCCTATCCTAGGCTGTTGGATGATGTCTTTCTGCGGAAAGACAGTTTTGTATCACTCTACAGAGTGATGGTGAAATAAAGTATATGATTTCCAAATTGTTTGTTATGTGCTATAGATCGAGTTTTAACAAACCCAGTTTAACGAGATAATAAAAGAAAGCTGATTTTATATGTCCAAACAATGTGGTAGTATGCTTTGCTAATTAGAAAACTAAGCAAACCCATCGAGCAAAATGGGAGGCTTTGATCCTGATGATTAGACGCATGTAGCGGCTAGGTGGACCCGATAAGTCAAGCCAAATAGATCTCATTAAATCATGACCCTCCCAATACCAATAGGATTAGTTACCAAGTTTAACACCATTTTAAGGGGTCGGGAGCTGAGATTTTATCTTATGGGTAGGGGGATTGAGTTACACTCTCCCCCGTCTCTCACTCTCTTTGAACCAAGTGCAGTGTTAACATCACTCCTACCTTTGATTGATTACAAAGTGGCCTTTCTTAGGTGGGCATTAGATTGATGTTAGGGGTGACTTTTCCACGCTTTTCCTATGAAGTAGAATTGAGATTCGCATGCTCAACTAAGTCCAAGGTTTCCCATGGGGAGACGGGATGGTCATGTGTATGGATATGAATTTCAGTCGACTACTTGAGGACTCCTTCGGGTTTGTTGGAGAAGGCACCTCACACGTGGTATCAGAGCATAGGTTTCAAAAGAGCTTTTAGTGTAAGGTTAAGTAGTCAACATATAAAAGGAATTAAAAAAATAACCACACTTGTTTGAAGAAAACTGTTGTTGATTATCTTGCACTAACTCTAGCATACATATTGTGCTCATCAGGAACTTAGTGATGAGGAAGCTACATGTTTGCGGGATATTTTTCCCATCATGTATCAAGTAGCCTTAGGGTCGAATAATTTCTTATATCGCGACGCTATATTTGAGATAATAGAGATGATATTTATTCCTCCAATTGTATTGCAACCTTATCCTAACACATGGTACATGAGAGATTTATGGCCAAGGAATGGGTCACATATGGAGATATATTGTGGGGATAACATTCTTCCTCATTATGAACTATGGAGGATTTGATGGACTGAACAACTAAGGATAGTTAAGATATACCTTTTGTTCAGTGCCTTTGTTGAATGGTTACTAGACATTGGGGATGAGCATGTATCTGAAACCTTGTGGGTATATTGAAAACTATTACAAATAGTACCAACCCGAGAGATTTGTTGTAGTACCAAGAAGGCCTTATTTTGGTACGAGATGTTTTGGTTATCCCCAAGAGCCACCACATTATATTGTTTGCCATGTATATGAGAATCCCCCAAGATATGAGAATATAGACCCTGATACTTTTCATGAGGAAAGGATCCATGAGATGATGTACTGGTAGATCATACTAATATGATCAAATACATCTTTGTAAGTACTTTTCATAAATATAAAGTCTCATTATTATTGAATAGTGTGAGTTATGAGCTTATGGTGATTGTTGAGCTACTTTGATAAGTTATTGATGAAGTACGCTTTATGAGAGTTATTTTTGACATCATGTACTCCACTGCTTATGTGCCAGTCAAACATGTTGGAATTAAGAGAAAGCATAATGGCTATCTTAGAGAAGACTCATCTATGGAATTGTTTAAGCTTACGAAGGGGCTAAAACTGGAGCCTAAATCTGGGGAAGGGACAACCCTTACTTTTACTTAGACTCAACTCTGTACGAAGATGTGAAAGTCCATCTCAAGTTGTTGAAATGGCTTGAAGAACTAAAACTAATCAATGTTCTTATATTATAACAATTAATGGGGAGCCAATGACCCTACATCGTTGGGTGTATGACCAATATACAAAGGTTATATCTCTCGATAGGATAACCCTTATACCAGGAGTGTAAAGTCAAAAAAATTATGAGCTTCCAGAGTATCCCAATCTCCCAAAATCTTATCGATTCATAGAAATGAAGGCCAAACCACCTCGTTTGTGAAAAAGAAGTTACAGAGATAATCAAAATCGCCAACTGGTGCAAATTGATGAAACATACAAGGAATTCTAAGAGAAGAAGTTTCTTCTCAAGCAAACACCACCACCTAGGTTTAGCAATAAGGACCCAAGGTGGAGCAAGCTGCAGAAGCGTGGATTGAGGCTTTGGATGACTATTTCCTAGTTGCTGAAACTACTGTTGCAAATCAGTCCATGACTGCTCGTCTTCATCTTACTGGCAAAGCTAAGCTTTGGTGGAAACAATTTTGCCGAGATAAAGGGGTAACAGAAGCTTCCCAAACTTGGGAGGAGATCAAAGAAGCTATGAAAGGACTTTATCTTCCTCCATCTTTTGAATCAATCAAGATGAATGAATTCTACAACTTACGACAATTAAGCCTAACCTTGGAAGGATACTATTCCAAGTTTGTGAGTCTATGCGAATATGCACCCCTAATGACAACGTCTCAATAGATTGCAAAGTTCTGCCCAGGGACTAAATCCACCCTTGGGCACTTGCCTTGAATCAATGAGACCAACGACTCTCAAAGATGCTTTTATGCGAGCAAAACATATGGCCAAGGAAATCGCTCAAAATAGCCAAAGGAACTGTCCAATAAACAACTATGGAAGGGGCTACCCAAACTGTGGTATTGACATCAATCAATCGATCCTCTCTTTCTCTCTCTCTCTCTCTCCACCCCTACATGGAAGCGCTGCCCGACCCATCAAGCTTCTTCCATGGCTCCCAAGAGACGTCGAGATGCTGAGCGAGGTCATGCTCAGAGAGCTCCTTAAACGACGCAAGAAAATGACTGCTGCTGCTAAGGGAACTCAACACGATGCTAAAGCACAACTGGAAGTTAACCTCGAATCCATTCAAACCAAAGAACCAGCCATCCCACAACAAATCGAGGTTGCGGCTATAAACTGTAATCACAATGGATCGCCAAACAGAGATAATCAGGTTAGTACCTAAGAAAAGGATCACGATTAGTTAGAACTTACTTAAACTTGTAAAAGCATGTTAGAATTATCAAATGCCTTTTAGGAAGGAACAATGAAGGGGATAGATTCTATGCATCACATTGACAATTGTGTTAAAATGTCTTTTGGTTATGACTGATTTTGGATTTGTGAATGATGAATTATGGCTCTTATGATTTTGGGTTTGCACAACCGGACGAGTTATGGATTGTGGTAGTTTGGGACATTGGGGTCCCCAACCCAATGCTTCCTTACACTCTGCGAAGTGTGAAAAAACTCACATGCGGGTGGGGGTCCTACTCTCCCGAGGAGGTAGGTGTTCTTGTTTTTTGATCACTCGAGAACCTGAGAGGGCAAAGGGCTGAGTGGTAAGTGCCCTTGTTATGTAGGATGGCTCCGGAGGCTAAGGAAAGCTTAGAGAGGCTCTGAGCTAGTAAATTCCTTGTTGATCGCAGATGGAGTGTGATCACATATAGCCCAATCCTGAGGGATTGGAAGGTCCTATCATAGGCTGCTCGACGATGTCTTTCTGTGGAAAGAAGGTTTTGTATCACTCTGTGGAGTGATGGTGAAATAAAGTATATGATTTTTGAATTGTTTGTTATGTGCTAAAGATCGAGTTTAACGAACCCGGTTTAACGAGGTAATAAAAGGAAGCTGATTTTATATGTCCAAATAGTGTGGTAGTATGCTTTGTTGATTAGAAAACTAAGCAAACCCATCGAGGAAAGTGGGAGGCTTCGATCCTCATGATTGGATACATGTGATTGGGTAGACCCAATAAGTCGGGTAACTTTCCCAACACTAGATAGAGCTGATTAAATCGTGACCCTCCTAATACTAATAGGATTAGTTACTAGGTTTAATACCATTTTAGGGAGCCGAAGCTGAGATTTTACCTTATGGGTAGGGGGATCGAGTTACACTATCCCCCGTCTCTCACTCTTTTTGAACAAGGTGCGGTGTTAACCTCACTCCTGCCTTTGATTGGTTACAAAGTGGTCTTTCTTAGGTGGGTGTTAGATTGTTGTTAGGGGTAACTTGTCCACGCTTCCCCTATGAAGTAGAACTGAGATTCCCATGCTCAACTAAGTCCAAGGTTTCCCATGGGGAGACAGGATGGTGATGTGCATGGATATAAATTTCAGCCAACTACTTGAGGACTCCTCCGGGTTTGTTGGAGGAGGCACCTCACAGTGTATTCATCTTCCATCCTCCATAGCTCCTTCCATGCTCTAGATTTGTGTTTTTGACATGGTATCAAAGCTCACCTGAGCATGGCATAGCTCCATACACTGCTTTCCTAGTCTCTCTTCACCTCTGGTCATCTTTGTTCAGTTTACATCCAACTCATGACTCATTTTCAACTTCAACTTCATCTTGACCTTCATGTCTACCATAGCTAGACTACACCTACCCTTGCTTGAGCTCGTGGATCTTCCTCCACAAGCCAAATATCTTCAATCATCCTTCTAAAGAAGTGTTCCATGAATCAAGAAGGATATATGTGTCACTTTATAGTAGAACATTAGGGTCTCTCTTGCCTAGCATTGCACAAATTATTGCTTGTTGTCTTGACTATGCTTGTAGACTACCATATCTACTATTGACTGTAGAGGAGGTAGTGTGAGAAAACTAAGGCATATTAGCTCTTACTTTCTTCAAGAGAGTTGTTCCCTAGCTTAATGCACTCCTCCTCGTCACGTCAGACATCGATATTGTACCTTGCAGCACCCGGCATTGCAGAAATACGTGAAACTGGCATAGATTTTGCAAGCATGGATTCGATTTGATCTAGCATCTAGCAAAAGGTGCGATTCTCTAGATCTTTGTGGGGAATTTGAAGAATCCCAAGTGGGAAATCTTGAGCTAAAAGGGCTCCCCAAAATTCTCTCTCTATCTATCACAATCTGTGAAACCCTAATTGTCATTTCTGTGGGCAACCATAGCTAAAGCTTCAAAGCTTGACATTTTCATTGTTTCTTATTCACTGAAACCTCTGACACTCAGATCTAATTAGTTTCTAGAAAATGTAAACCTCAGGAAGAATATTTGGATCAACCACCTAAAGATCAGGCATCATCAAGCTCAACATAAAGTCGTCAAGCATAGTATATCTTGATACTAATCTAGTGCTTCTTAGCACTTGCGGTTTCTCAGCACATTCAAGAACCAAATCATTGCTGGTTATTCCCAATTGTTGGATGCTAATTCCTAGTCATGTCAATGACAGACAAGAATTTTTTTATGTGGATACCTTTCATGAAGAATTTTGAAGACATTCCAGTTGCCTTGGTCATCATACAAAACTCAAAGTTGGTCGTACTTTTCTTAACGGGGACAAGAAGAGCAAAGTCAAAGTCGAAGAAGCTATAAGAAAAGTAAAGAGTGACAAAGCAAGCAAAATGAAGGACAAGATGTTATACGATCTCAGGAGAAAATTTGATGTAATGTCAAGCCACGAGTCAAAGCCATATGAAATCCAAAATTCTATGTATCCAAAGCTAATGTAGTGATGTGCTATCAAGTAATGAAGCCAAAAGAAAAATGTATCCATCTTGTATTCCCAAAGAAATGTAATAATCTCACAAGGCCAAATGGAACTCCAAAATCTATGTATCCCAAGATCTATGTAGTGGTTCAATAAGTCATGTCAAGTCAAAACAATGTACCTATTTATACCCATCTCAAACTTACTGAGAAAGAAGACCAAAAGGACCTCACAAAGAAGACTAGAGCACAAGATATTGAAGAACAAGTCAAAGATGAAGAGAATGAAGACTAAGAAGGAATTCAAGAAGATCAAAGACACCCAGAAGATCAAGAAAAAACAAAGGATGCCAAAGAAGCAAAAGAAGAAGATAAAGAAATTTCCGATGCTGACAACAAAGAATTTTTTCCCTTAGTGGATCATGTTTTCCCATAGTGGATCTCTATTTCCCATAGTGGATCTTGTTTCCCAAACTAGATATTGTAAAAACCCTTACCAAAATGTAAAGTCTCAAGCCTTAACTTGACTAAGCTTCCAAATATCTAGTCTCCCGGGCCATGTCATCATGTAGGGGGGGCAAAAGCCAGCAAGGGTAGAGACTCATCATTTGAGGGGGGTGTTGAGAATAGCAAATGATGGTTGCCCATAAAGGCTAGATGTATGCTCTAAAGAGGCTAGAAGATAGACAAATGATGTATGCTCTAGGAAGAGGGTTCAGAATCCCTTATGTACAGTGAGGAGAGTGGTACTATCCAAAAGCTATAAAGGCATGTACTTGTTGACACTCATTTCAAGGTAATGGAACTATCAGTTTGAGTCATTATCAATGTCATTGTCCATATTACACAAGAATGTGTTTATGAGTCCAAGCTTCCAACTTGGAACCTAATTCACTTGTGTAACAATTAGTGTAACGTGTCCGCTCATTTGCTTGTGGGACACATCTTAGCAGCTCATCGGGAAGAGAGTTTAGAAAGTGCCACCTGGCACTCGCAAGGAATCTCATAGGGTTTGCGATCTAGGTCTTCCCAAGTCTACCCCACGCAGAAGTATCCGGCCGTTTCCACTAGGATCGACCTGAAGTCTGGGTTACTCGTAGTCGGGTCTTCCGAATAGCCTTCTAGCATGTCGGTCTACACCTACTCCACTTTGCGCAGATACAACTGGACCAAAGCAGGCTCATACCGCACTTGGTTCAAAGAGAATGGGAAACGAGAGGGATGCATCGATCGACCTCTCTACCCGTAGGGCATAGTCCCATTCCAGTCCCCTAAAACAGTATGAATCTGTGTTCTAACCAACATTGTCTATGGTCATCGTCCGACTTTTCCTAACATTTTTCGTTAATATTTCCTTTGAGGAAAGCTCTCAGTAACCCTACGGGCAGAGAGGTAGAGCGATGCATCCCTCTCGTTTCCCATTCTCTTTGAACCAAGTGCGGTATGAGTCTGCTTTGGTCCAATTGTATCTATGCAAAGCGGAGCAGTTGTAGACCGACACTAGAACACTGTTAGGAAGACCTGACTACGAGGAACCCGGACTTCAGGTCGATCCTAGTGGGAATGGCCAAATACTTCCGCGCGGGGCAGACTCGGGAAGACCTAGATCGCCAACCCTGTGACATTCCTTGTAAGTGCCAGGCGACGCTTTCTAGACTCTCATCCCGATGAGCTGTTAAGATGTGTCCCACAAACGGATGAGCGGACACGTTACAGTTGGTACCAGAGCAAAACTTCATGATGATACATGATTGATTAATGTTTGGTTCATAGACATATCCTAAACAGAAATAACATGAGTGGTATGGCTTCATTGTGATGCACCTTTTGCACCCATGAATGCTGACATCCAAGAGAAGAAATTTCTTCTCAAGCAAATTAAGGCACCTGAGTTTGATGGAGAAGGAGTTTGATGGAGAAGGGTTAGACGTCGCAGCAGAGGCAGAGATATGAATTGAGACAATGGATGACTATTTTTCTACTTCGGGAACTGCCTCCATGAATCAAGCAATGGTTGGAAAACTGAAGTTAGTTGGCCAGGATCAATTATGGTGGAAGCAATGGTGCAAAGATCAAGGTATTTCTAAAGCCGTTGTTATGTGGACTCAGTTGAAAGATACCATATGCGGATGATACCTTCCGCCAACCTACCAAACCTTGAAGATGAATGAATTCTTCAAGCTCAAGTAGCTAGAATTAACCCTGGAAGCTTACTACTCAAAGTTTGTAATCCTACTAAAATATACGCCACCTATGGATATTGCACAACAAGTATCCAAGTTTTTCCATGGCCTGAACACTCCTTTGAACCACCGTCTTGAAGCAATGCTGCGTCCAACGAAATTGCAAGATGCATTACTCTGAGCAAATCCAATCATCCAAGAACTTAAATCGGACAATTGTAGCAAAGATGACTATGGAGATCAGGATAAGAGATGCCATATGTGCGGAGAGATAGGGCACATCCGTAGGAGATGTCCCTACCATCAATGCTTCCGTTGTAAGGAGCTAGGAAACATCCAAGCAGACTACCCTGATCTAAGTCCAGAAGACATTGAGCCTCCAAGAAAACGAAGCTACACAGGTGCAGTCTATGGATATAGAGACGAATCAGATGAAGACAAAGATCTAGAGCCCACTAAACCTTATTAGGAGAACTAAATTTCCTAGAAGCTTAATCGACATGTAACACAACTGAGAATAAATCCTACTCTTGTACCTATGGTTAATTTGAATAATATGAGTGTACTACTTTAAACATTAAGAGTAGCACAGCAGATGCACGGTGGGTCTTAACCCACAAGTCGTAAGCCCCATTAGTGCTTGTCTTCCCCAGGTCTTCTTGAGATTCGGATAGAGTGCATCCCCCCTCCTTGGCTCGATGGCAGCAAGCTCCCCCCCCCCCCTCCAACTACAGCATGCTCCCCCGTCATCCTGGACAACCCCCCCTCCATTGTCATTGGCAGCAGCCCCCTCCATGTCAGCCCGCAGCCCCCGTGATCAACAGGCGTAGCCCCCTTGGTCATCATTGTCACAAGGAGAGAGGGAGGGAGAGAGAGAGAGACAGAGTAGGAGAAGAAGAAGGGAAGAAGAGAAGAAAAAGAAGGAGAAGAAGAAAAGGGAGAGAGAGAAGGAGAAGAAGAGAAGAAGAAGAAGAGGGAGAGAGAGAGGAGGAGAAGAGAAGAAAAAGGAGAACAAAGAGAGAGAGAGGGGAAGAAGAGAAGAAGAAGAAGAGGGAGAGAGAGAAGGAGAAGAAGAGAAGAAAAAGAAGGAGAAGAAGGGGGAGAGAGAGAGAGAGAGAGAGAGAGAGAGAGAAGAGGGAGAGTGAGAAGGAGGAGAAGAGAAGAAGAAGGAGAAGAGAGAGAGGGGGGGAAGAAGATAAGAAGAAGAAGAGGGAGAGAGAGAAGGAGAAGAAGAGAAGAAGAAGAAGAGGGAGAGAGAGAGAGAGAGAGAGAGAGAGAGAGTTGTTGAGTAGAAAAGGTGTCGAGGGCCGTGTTTGAGGAGCCGTGTTCGAGAAGCCACTTTCAACAGGACTCATCCATTGCCGCACCCATGAATGGACCTCCTTTCAGCCACCCCCTCATCTGCGAAGGTCACCTTACTCACGGCCATTCCTTTCCCAAGCCTATTATCTTGAAGGTCCGTTAAGGTCAAGACTATTCAAATTCTGCGTGTAGAAAGGAGAGTAGTGGGAAGTGTAAGTGCCAGAGCTGCCAATGGTATCGATAATGCAGGAAAGGCGAGCGGAGCGACCAATGCAACAAATTTCCCTACAATCACGAATCAAACCCAGGTCCTTTTGATATCCTAGGCTTTATAATTAATTTTGGTTAAGCATATCCTATATTATTTCAAGAAGAAGAAATAAATGGGTAGTTACATGCATGGAACAAGAACGAGCCTTAGGATTTTTGTTTACTCCAAGTGATAGGTTGCATGCATGAAATGGTAGAGCATGGAGTTCGCATAAGTTTATATGCATAGAATGATAGCCTTTACACACATAGAATGATAAGGTTTTCACATTATTTCACATAAAATAATAGTTTTTAAACCAGTTCAATGCATGAATAGTCATCTAGAATTCATGCTTTGCAATCGTGATTAAAATAAACACATGAAATGTTAGTTTCCATTCATAGGATGCAATTGCACTGATGGATAGAAACCTAGACTTTCATTTACGCAAGTCACATGAGATCCGGTGCATTAGGAATAAGTATTCGTTGCCAGGTATGAAGAGAGTTAAAAGTTGTTTAGGATGTACTAATATGTTAAACGCACCATGTGCATGATGGGTAAGTTTGATTGGAAAATTCTGCATAGTACCGCACTAAGAGATATGGAAGGGATGCATGCATCTAGACTGTATCCTGAAGGCCTAGATGAAAAGTCTTGCGTTGCCAAGTGTGTTAATTGAACCTCGTTAGAGGGAGATGAGTAAAGAACTAGAAGAATAAAAGTCCCTTGGTTGGGTTGCGAATAAGGCTTGTCCATTGCCTTGGTTGACCAGTTAATGCTTTGAGTTAGGGTTAAGATACCATAAGGTAAAACCCAAGGGGAAGAGCAAGTCAAAATAAGTTAACTTACCAAGAACATTTGCTTGCATGATCTTGTTTGAGATTATTGGGATCTCACCAAGTCACGAACGATCTAGGATTGGATGCTGGGAGCATCTAGGAAAAAGGAATCCCACCTTAGCACTTGGTCGTACAAATGGCCTTCGAAATGATCGTGATTGTACACTTAGGTACATTTTTTGAACTTCTTTGCTCAAGGAACTAATTCAAGGCAAAACACTTAATGCTTCAGGTTAAAATCCTGGAGGGAGAGGCAAGATCAGTTACCTCCAACTGTCTGCCTGGTCCTATCCAAGGGGGTTGTTAGCCACGCCGGGTATATAGACCTAACCCGCCGCGAGAGGTCTCTCCGTGGGTGCTGCTTAGAGCGCAAGGGCACTTGGTGCCAGGGGAGGCTCTGGCTGTAAATTCTTTGCCTCCGAATCCCACACAAGAGGCCGACGTGACTCAAGATGGGATCTCGAGGCCCGTGTACTAGTCTACTTGGAGCAGTAATCTTGTAGATTGCTGGGATAGCCTTCGAGCATGATACTTGATGTATTCCAGGATACGGAAGGATTATTTCTGTGAAGGTAGAAAGGGACACTTAATTCTCCTGTATGGGCAGGAGACAAACATTAACATGAAGATAAGTTAAGTAACTGTTTGATCTTGTTTTATCTTGTCTTTGTGTCCGTGCCCTAAATTACGTAAAGGAACTTGTGATTAACGGGTTAATTAATGAAGCTGTTTTTATATGCCAAACATAATGTGCTATAGGTAATTAGATAACTAAAACAACCCCTAAGGAAAGCGTAGTGGATGTGACCCCGATGGGTCTATCCTACAAAAGGTGGTCTCGGTTAGCCAAGAGCTTTCCTCAAAGGAAATGTTAACGAGAAATGTTAGGAAAAGTTGGACAATGACCTTAGACAATGTTGGTTAGAACCCTGATTCATACCATTTTAGGGACTATGCCCTACAAGCAGAGAAGTCGAGTGATGCATCCCTCTCGTTTCCCATTCTCTTTGAACCAAGTGCGTTATGAGTCTGCTTTGGTCCAATTGTATCTGTGCAAAGTGGAGCAGTTGTAGACCAACGCTAGAAGGCTGTTAGGAAGACCCGACTACGAGGAACCCAGACTTCAGGTCGGATCCTAGTGGGAACGGCTGGATACTTCCGTGCGGAGCAGACCCGAGAAGGCCTAGATCGCAAACCCTATGACATTCCTTGCGAGTGCCAAGCAGCGCTTTCTAGACTCTCTTCCCGATGAGCTACTAAGACGTGTCCCACAAGCGGATGAGTGGACACATTACAGTTAGTCTATCTAAGTCTATGTCATCATGAGTTGTGTATTCATCTTCCATCCTCTATAGCTCTTTCTATGCTCTAGATCCATGTTTTTGACATCCTACAGGCAATCCAGTGCTGAGGCATGCTATCAAAAGTCCAAGTTGTTTTTTTGCATATATCTTTAACAATCTAGGTAAATGATATCTTCACAATTGCAAACTTGTGGGAGTTCATGATCCTTCTTAGCTCTTTAAGAACTGAGGCATGTTGCTGATACTGCTTACCATCTCTAGTCTGCAAGGGGGTCATCCTCTTCCTGGAATCAGATCCCTGATGGACCAAGGGCCAATGCATCATTCTGCACATTCTGCCTGGAGGATTCTCCCTACTATGCTATGTGTGGGTCTCTGAACAATACTACCCTCACAATCTGCTTTGTTCTAGCTATATCTACGAAAGAGTACAAACATAGTATTAGAACTCCCAATGAGGAAAGGGCAAAGAAACTAGAGAAATGGGACAAAAGAGATCAAACCCACACAATGCAAGAGAGCCGAGTCCCAAAATTAGGAGCCACCCCCCTCTCATTGTGTGGGGCGGGGGGAATTGCATAATGCAAGGGGTGACGGGGTCCCAAAATTAAAAGGCCCAGACCACAAAATGTGAGGGGAGGGCTACCAATATTGGGACCCCCCCTTGCGTTGTGTGGTCTTGGGAACTGCATAACACGAGGGGGGTCCCAAAGTTAGGAGCCCCCCTCATAGTGTTTGCGGGGCTGGAGGAAACCGCACAATGCCAAGGCAGGGGGCCACTACATTACGAGGCCCCCACCCTCACGTTGTGCAACTCCCAGTCGCCGGGGAAAACTACACAACACAGGGGCAAGGTCAAAACATAGGAGGCCTTCCCTTTGCATTGTGTGGCTCCTGACAAGGCTGGGGCTGGGGGAGGACTGCACAACACGAGGGTGGGGTGTGGAAAGATTGGGAGTGCCCCCCTTTGCATTATGCAACTCCCACCACCCGAGGGGATGACATGGCACGAGGGGGCGGGTCGAGATTTTTCCATGCCCCCCTTGCATTGTGTAGAGCTTGGGCTGGCACAATGTGAGGGAAGGATGCTCTTGTAGCTCGTTACAGCCATATCACATTGTGTGGGTAGGGGAGAGACTCACCACCATAGATGAGCACTGAGTTATAGAGGTTCAAGAGATTCGAGTGGCTTGCAACGTGAAAAGTGAAAAATCAATTGACTATCAAATTTTGTGTTATATGTAATGTGCCAACATCACTCGATGCCACGTCAACAAGAACATGTGCCCACACATGTCAGAATTAAAAGCGCATACCATGTGTTCACCACCATGGTTCCTTTGCATGTGAAGAAATGAGTGAGGCACCATGTGTCCACCAGCGAGGCTCCTCACACATGCCACAGTGAATGCGCATGTAATCACCACGTGTGCAATACCTGAGGCTATAAAGAGCCAAGCCAGGAGAAGATTCGCCCCCTATTTTTGTGCTCACTCACTCCCTCTCTATCGCTCTACTCTCTCTTCCTCCCTCCCTCCTCCTTGGCTCGTGTTGCTTGATCGAAGGTCTGTTCTCACTCTCGGTCCTAAGGTGAGGCCCCCATTGCACACACTTTTGGACTTCTATTGTTTTGGTTTAGTAGCTTCACCCCCCCATCCCCCTCCCTCGATCATTGGAACCGTAAAATGCAAGGAGGGAGCTTTCTAAATCTCGAAGGTCCCTCCTCATGTTGTGTGGTCCACTCATCCCAAAACAAGGACCAGCACAACGCAAGAGGAGGCCCTCGAGACTTTGAACCCCCGCTTGCATTGTGAGGTCCCCTCGTCCTCATTCCCATCCCCCTATCCCAAACCACCAAGGACCTGCACAAGGCGAGGGGGAGGCCTCAAGATTTTAGACTCCACCCCCTCGCGTTGTGTAAGTCCACCCCGCCCCAAACCACTAAGGACCCCCACAATATGCAAGGGGAGGCCTCAAGGTTTTGAAACCCCCCCCCCTTGTGTTGTCCAGGTCCCCATTTGCCAATTAGTGTTTCTCATATAGTTGTGTATGCATATATGGGTGCTACATAGGTGCAACATATGGAGGGGACTCTTGAGCCTACGAGGAGTGAAGCCAGTCCTAATGCTCTAGCACAAGAGGTTGCTAGTATTGAAGGCACTCCTAGCCCTCCAGCACAAGAGCCTAGGAGGAGTGGATGCAGTCCTAAGCAAATGCTTGTAGATTTCCTTGGTCGAGTGGGACAAGAGCATTTTCTACCACAAGTATCCTAGATGTTTTCTATTGTTTCTTGGAGGAATAGATCAAGGAGCCTTGTGAGCCTTCCTCAAGGAACATGAGGCCAATTTTTTGGAGCAGATGTCTCTGTGGAGAGGTTCCTATCAAGGGCTTGCATTATGTTCACATGAATTATGCCTTTGTTGATAAGCCCCAAAGGAAAAGGTTCTATAGGGTAATACTAAGGGCTTTTGAGGGCATGAAAAAGGCAGATCTATAGTGCCATGCACACAATCAGAAGTGCCATCTCATCAAGTACTTTCACGGGTTTGTATGTTTTCTCTGCATCATGTGTTGCTAGGTGATGAAGGAAAAGAGCTTATCTAAGACCTAGAAAATACACAAGAGCCCTATGAAGTGGATAGAGGGAGTGCAAGAGGTTTCACAGCTAGTAGGTGTGGCTAGTTGTCAAGAATCGCGTGGTGGAGGGACTTGCTCAAGATGCTGCACCGAACACACAGAATGCACAAGGATAAGCTCCCTCAAGAGACAAGAAGAGAGATGGAGGCCAAAACGTTTTTTTTGCTTGTTTCTTCTTCTTCTTCCACACACTTTACAATGTACACAAAGTATAGATAAGATACAACATAAAGGAAAGTGGCCTACTAAGTTAAACAATGCATAACCGACTACACTAGTCGACTGGCGCTATAACTATGCCAGCTGTAAATAGGTGTAACAACCTGAATATAATAAGTAATGAGTCAGTGGCCATGTGAGAGTCATAATGACCACTGATGTGCTAAGTGTAGATTTGTGGACCCATCTAACTAGGCGGTCCATCATCAATGTCCTCATGTGTTGAGCTTGTCATCTCAACACTCCCCCTCAAGCTCAACTGCATCTCTGCAACTCCAAGCAAGCTTCGAAACTTTTGAAGCTTCTCTGTACCCAATGCCTTCGTGAAGATGTCAGCTATTTGATCCTGTGTACTGACATACACCAAGTCAATCTCACTTGCTAGTACCTTCTCTCTCACAAAGTGGTAGCGTACCTCAATATTTTTTGTCATGGCATGGAACACAGGGTTCCTAGCCAACTGTATACTGCTCATGTTTTCGCAATAAATGGCAACTGGACCTTCCACCTACACATCTAAATCAACCAATAACTTTTGCAGCCATACTACCTCACATGCTGCAACAATAGCACCTCTATACTCAGCCTCTGTACTCGACAAAGCAACTGTAGATTGCTTTTTGCTACTCCAAGTAACTGCTGCACTACCAAGAGAGAACATGTATCCACTGGTAGATCTTCTATCAGACATACTACCAGCCCAATCTGCATATGTGTATCCAAACACCTGTACATCTGTACCTGCCTCATAGAAAAGTCCATAATGTAATGTGGACTTCACATATCTCAATATGCATCTGACTGTATCCAAATGTGGCTTTCTAGGTTCTTGCATAAACTAACTCACAAGACCAACAACGTAGCTCAAGTTTGGCCTTGTAATGGTCATGTAGATCAAACTCCCCACTATCCTCCTAAACATAGTAGGGTCTTCTATCTCATCCCCAACATCAGCACTCAACTTTACATTCTGCTCCAACGGGACTGAAAGTGGTTTGCATGCTGTCATACCATACTTGGACAACATATCCAAGCCATACAGTCTTTTGGACAGCCATATACCATCATCACATCTGATCACCTCAATGCCAAGGAAGTACCTTAGCTCACCTAAATCCTTCATCTCAAACTTCTTCTTCAAAAAGTCCTTGACTTCAGTAATCCCACTATCACTATCACCTGTAATAATCAAGTCATCCACATAGATGACTATGATGACCAAACCTGCATCTCCTTTTCTCACATAAAGTGAGTGATTAGCATCAGAAACATAAAAGCCAATATTGACATGATACTCTCTGATCTTATCAAACCATGCTCTAGGTGCTTGCTTGAGCCCATAGAGTGCCTTCTTCAACCTCACACATACGTGGGATGCTCTAAATCTTCATAATCTACTAGCTGATCCATATACACTTCTTCTTGTAAATCACCATGCAAGAAGGCATTCTTCACATCCATTTGCTGCAACCTCCAACCTTTGGCTACTGCCAAAGCAATCACACATCTGACAATTACCATCCTAGCAACTAGACTGAAGGTTTCATCATAATCTATGCCATATGTCTGGGCATAGTATTTTGCAACCATCCTAGCTTTGTACCTACTAATAGAACCATGTGCATTGTGCTTAATCTTATAAACCCACTTACGTCCAATAGCTTTCTTGCCCTTCGGCAATGATACTAGATCCCAAGTCTTATTGGCCTCTAATGCAGCCATCTCCTCATCCATTGCTGCATCCCAATAAGTATGACCAACAGCATCCTCAAAACAAGTGGGCTCAACATCCTCAACTAGTTTCACCATATAAGCATAATGGTGAGCTACATAACCTTCAAAACCAAATCTTTTAACAGGGTATCTGACCCTGCTAGATATGCGTACCACCGGATCACTCAATGGAGCCTTTACATTACTATGAGCTCTCTGTACACCTAGTGTCCTAATAGAAGGAATGCCAAGCTCATCATCCAAGCTCTCTGAGCCATTGGAGTCTCCATCAAGAACTGCATCAATGCCATCTGGCACTTTATTCTTTCCTTTGTCTTTACCTATAGTGCTACTAGATGCACCTGAAGATGTAGAGCTACTCCTTAGTCTCCCAAACCAAGGACTACCAGATGATGTCTCTGGTCCACTAAGAGTCTGTGATTCTTGCTTTTCAGCCTGCACATGAGTGTCATGATCATCATCATCATCCAATGCATCACTACTAGATGCATACCAACTGCTCATTTCATCAAAGATGGCATCCCTGCTCACTCTGAACTTACATGTGATAGGGTTATAACAATGATATCCTTTCTGCTCTAAAGAGTATCCAATAAAGACACATTTTTCTGCCTTTGGATCAAGCTTCTTCCGTAGCTCATCTGGCACATGAACATATGCAACACAGCCAAATACCTTCAAGTGCGATACATCAGGCTTCTTGCCAGTAAAGAATTCTTCAGGAGTCATCCCATGAACTATAGCTGTGGGAGTTCTGTTCATAATATAACAGTAGTATGAATAGCCTCAGACAAAAAATGCTTAGGCATATTCTTTTCAGCCATCAAGGCAAGTGCAACTTCTGTAATATGCCTGTTTTTCCTTTCTACAACCCCATTTTGCTGTGGGGTATACCTGCATGTGAACTGTCTATTTATCCCATGAGACCTCAAAAAATCACTGAACTCATTCGAGAGGTACTCTCTTCCTCCATCTGACCTCCACTTTACTTTCAAGCCTGTTTCTCTTTCCACTGCAGCCTTGAAAGTTCTAAAGTGCTCAAACGCTTCACTATTTTCCTTCATAAAATATACCCACAGCTTTCTAGAACAATCATCAATGAATGTGACAAAGTATGAATTGCCTCCAAGAGATACATTTTGTGTAGGCCCCCAAATGTCTGTATGTACAACATCAAGGATATTTCTTCTTACATCTCTGTCATGTGAAAAGGGTTGTCTTGCCTGCTAACCAAACTGACATGCTTCGAATACCTTATGAAATTCTGCAACTCTAAATGTAGGCAAACCTGTAACCAACCCTTTGGACTGCATTAATTTCAGCCTTTGTACATTTGCATGTCCAATGCGTTTGTGCCAAATTTCAATATCTGCAACAACACCTTTTCCTTTAGCATACATAGCAACATTCATAGTAGGAATTCCAGCATCCAGAGTAAACATACGTCCAACTCTACTTCCCTTTGCAACTAACCTGCACTTGTCATTGAAGTATTCTACAAAGCAGCCCTTTGCATTAAATCTGACTTGCATCCCTTGCTCTACCATCTGACCGACTGACACCAAGTTCTTTGTAATAGATGGCACATGTAATACATCTGAAAGACTCTTTGTCTTACCATCATGCAAGGACAAGGAAACTTTTCCAATGTGTGAAATTGGGTGGCATGAATCATCACCCGTCTGCACATAACCTGCATTTTGCAAATCATGCATCTCTCCAAACCATTCTGCATTGGTTGGTCATATGATTGGATGCACCTGAGTCAACATACCAAACATCATCAAGTGTTCCCTTTTCTGCAACAGCATTCAGCATATGCTGCATAACAAAAAGATGTTAATTTTTTTCTTCATTTTGTCGTGAAGACGATGTATAGTTTCCTTGCTGCAACTTACCACTATGAATATCATCTTTCTTAGCATAACATTGGGCTGCAATATGACCTGTTTTGCCACAATAGTGACACATAATACCAGAGTTGTTAGAACCTCTGTTCTGCCATCCACCTCTTCCTCTAAAGCTCCCCCTGCCTCTAAAGTTACCACGACCTCCTGAAACTTGCATATCGCCAAATTGCTGATTCAATCTGTTTTGCTGGTTGTCACTACCACGTCCTGTACCACGGCCTCTTGAAGAGAACCTGCCATGTCCCCTTCCTGAACTGGAGTAGAAAGCTTAGACCTGTTCACCACTTCTTTCAGATGTCTCACTCTGCATGTTGATCTCTTCAGTGATCATAAGGGAGACCAACTCATCGAAATCTGGAAATGGCTTTCTGACATATACAGAAGCTACAAAAGACTTCCAAGCCTTTTCATTGTTAAGTCCACCCAAGGTAGACGACACCAAATCATCATCATCGGGCATTGCATCAATTGCTACCAAGGAATTTGCAATGCTCCTTACCTTCAGTGCATACTCATTGATAGACATCTTCCCTTTCTTCAATGTATTCAACTCTTGCTTTAGTTGAATCTTTCGTGCCTTTGTATTTACGGAAAACATACTTTCAAGTATGGTCCAAGCTGCATATGAATTCTCTACATTTCTAATATGTCCCAGCATATTATTGTCAATTACTGCAGACAGCCAATACATGACCTTTTTGTTCTTTGCATTCCATTCCTTCCGTGCCTTTGTCTCTTTTGTAGTTGGAGGATCACTCACCTCCGGCTCCTTTTCTTCACCTGATACAAACTCGTAGAGGCCTTTTCCAATAAGGAAGTTTGTGACATGGAACTTCCATGAAGGGTAGTTGTTCTTGTGAAGCTTCTCAATGATGGGGTTTCCACTGTTCTCTGCCATTATCACAAAACTAATACCAAACAGCAAGCAAATCTTCTGCAACCCTCAACCTATAGTGCACAGTAATACACCAGATAGCCTTTTTTACTATCTACTCAACAATTCATGCAATCTGCAACCAGTTTGCAGATAAACCTTGTGTTTATTTGTTGATAAACACCTTTGAACTTACAGATCTAAAATTTGTAACCTGTGCACCTGTATATGGCAAACACAGCTGAAATTGCAGGGTATCTCGAACTGATGTCCGCAACTTTGCGGTTCTAAAACGGGGCCTGAAATGACCTCGAATGGCCAAAATAGCAGTGGGAATGCCCTAAAGGGCTCATCTAAGAATAGATAGTGCTCTTCGCACACACCAAATCTCACTACAATCTGTGATTTTTGCTCTGCCTTGCTTCTGGTGCCTCCACAGGCACTGTCCAAGAGAAAGAGTGGAAGAATGGGAGAGCTTCTTACCCATGGCTTGCTTGCTCGAACCTTGCTTCTTCTCCTTCATTTCAGCCTTCGAAATCAACCTCTCTCAATGGCACGGATCTGATGCCATGTCAAGAATCACGTGGTGGGGGGACTTGCTCAAGATGCTATGTCGAACACACACAAAATGCACAAGGAGAAGCTCACTCAAGAGACAAGAAGAGCAATGGAGGCCAAAACGCTTTTTTTGCATGTTTCTTCTTCTTCTTCCACACACTTTACAATGTACACAAAGTATAGATAAGATACAACATAAAGGAAAGTGGCCTACTAAGTCAAACAATGCATAACCGACTACACTAGTCGATTGGTGCTATAACTATGCCAGTTGTAAATAGGTGTAACAACCTGAATAGAATAAGTAATGAGTCAGTGGCCATGTGAGACTCATAATGACCACCAATGTGCTAAGTGTAGACATGTGGACCCATCTAACCAGGCGGTCCATCATCAATCTCTGCATGTGTTGAGTTTGTCATCTCAACACTAGTGAGAGGGAGCAAAGTACTCAACTCGATGTTGAATCTTTGAGAAGGGAGAACACAGAGATGTGGGTTCTATTGTTGAGCAAGAGGTTGAGAAGGATGTTGGTGAAGTTCCCGCAGCTCTACTCCCCTCCTCCCCTATTAGCAAAACACAGTATGTTCTCATGTCCAATATCTAGGTCCTTTTTAACATCAAGGAGGACTACTGCCTAGCCATTGTTGCACAGAATCTAGAAATAAATTTTAATCTTATTGTACAGGATTGGGATAAGTATCTGCTTGTGGATTCAAATGTCAAGGAAATGGAATACCTTTCCATAGTAGAGACTATGACTATGATATATAAGGATCCACTCTGATATGAGTCATCTATTCCTTCAGAGGAAGAGTTCAAGGCAACACAAAAAAAATTGAATGTTTCTCACTTAGGCAGATCAAACGAAGACTTGACTCCTAAGTCCTTACGAATCGGCCAATCATCCATTCAAATATGGAGTGAGGTATTTCTCATTTCAAATGAAAATCAAAAGGTTTATTTCACAAACTATGTTCATTTGGATACCATGTTGATTTCCATTAAAAATTTCCTAAGACTCACTAGATATGCTTGCTATTTTTCAGCTTGTCATGTACAAAGATGGTTTCATTGGCCGTGCAGGTGGCAAACAGAAGGGAGGTTTAGGCAAGGACTCTGCCTTGGGCCATTACATCAAAGACCTCACCTTTCCAAAGTTCCTTGCTTTCCACCACAAGTTTTCAAGGGACAATGCAGAGTTCCCTCTTTTTGCATTGGAAGACCCTATCAAGATATCTTGGAGGGTATCCTATTAGGTGGAATGCAGAGACAAGATAATGTTTTTGGAGAAACATGAAGCTATGAGAATTTTTGGTCAAGGCCTTGGTTTCCAAAAATTATGTGCCAAATACCACTTAGTGTACACATCATTTGAGTTGATGAGTGGACTAAGGATCCCAATATGCTTGCAGAATATGGAAAAAGGTGCTTGCTTAGAAGTAGATCAATTCCAAAAATTCATCAATAGTCTTTAAATGAACTAGAGCAACAATTACAAGAAGAAGATGGGCCATCTTCAAAGAGGCCAAGAGTAAAGGAGTGAGCTTCATTGTTGTATACTCAAGAATAGTGGTTTTTTGGAATAAGTGAGTTGTATATTTGTTATGTAAAATGTTTCTTTCAAAAATAGATAATTGATAAGTGTTCCTTTGTGTCAAATTTTCTACAAACACCTCAAGTATTTACGAGGAACTGTTGGTTATGGGTATCCAATTTTTCCTTGCATTTGTCTAGTTTGTCGCCACATAGTATGTTTGATCGATGCATCAAAATTCTCCCATGGTTCTTTTCTTCTTTGTCTCTCCAAATGTTGCATTGCTTTGTTGATTTCAAATGTTCGTAGTTCTTCTTTTCCATTAGCTCTATGGACAAGTTTTCTATATGTCCATTGGTGTAATTCTTCTAAAGTGTTGGCTCTCCCTAGTCCACCATGTCTTCTATGGTTGAAATAGTCGGTACGTGCTTGATAATGGGTTTTCCCCATACCTTGAGTTGACCATACTGATAAACTACCATATTCCTTAACAAACCAAGGGATGTGGTTATATATAATGTGCTATTAAATCATAAGAAAGGATTCCAAATTAGAGCTTCATGCATTTGAAAGTAAGCAATTATATTATAAAGATAGCATACCATGTAGTGGGTAATGTGTTTATCTATCCATGCACTAACCATTGACTTTTTAAATGTTATTTCAAAGGCCTAGTAGTCATCTAAGTTCCATGCATGCATGCCACAAAACCTAAAGATTGTATCTAAAGACTTTCAAATGTTGGCCTTGCATGATCGTGTTTCACCACTATCAGCATGGCCACAATTGCATTGTGGATGCACTTCCACCTATTGAATTGAATTCTTTGAGTGGAATGTTTTACTTGACTATGATTATCAAAGGGTGGTGAGGATAAAATATCCGTGCTTTGACACCCCCCAACGGAGAGTTTCTTTGGCATGTCTCAATCATCCTTTGACCTTTTCTCATCCCTTTTAATCTTTACATTTCCACCATGCAAACCAATGTCTGATAATCCCTTCTCAAGTGCTACAATTGCCTTGACCTATGTAGATCTAGATTGCATTGTCCAAGTAAAACATATATACAAGAAAAGTAATTTCTCAATGCTCATGCACAAACCATACATTGTGTAGATATGGACTCGAGATAAGGGAATATCTAAAACTTCTCTCGAACTTGGATCTTTGAGGTGCCTATTGGGTGTCTTTTTCCAATTCCTTTTATCAAGTTCCTTTGCGGCATGCATACAATATATGCATGGGCTCTTCGAATTGGCCCATTTTGAGACATTGTACATGCACTTTAGGGTATTCAAATCACCTGCTAGATGATACTCTACTTTGAAATCTTCCAAATCCTTCCACGTTCAAGATTCTCCAGTTCCTTTGCTCACTAATTATTTGGGGTTTAATTGTCTTATGGAAAATCCAATGTAAGGTTTCAAAATTCTCAAACATAACCTAGAATACACATATATTATAAGCATGTGACACAACAAAAGTATTAGCACAAGTAAACTTCCAATTTAAAATATATTGCTCACCTCAAAGGACCTCACAGAGAATATATTGTTCTCTAACTAGATACTAAACCATTTTGGATTGTGCTTTGAAATTGTTGGATCGAGTGCCCTATTCATCAAGATGATGGTGACCCGATTCTAGCTTTTTATCCTTCACAATATGGCACTCATTGAGCTTGAGTACAAATTTTAGGAGACCATCACATTCATCAAGAGTCACCTCAAATAATTGAATAGAGTATTATCAAGAATTGCGTGGTGGGAGGACTTGCCTGAGTTGTTGCACCAAACACACACTACTGTATACACAAGAGGAAGCTCACTCGAGAACATATGTAATGAAGGATTCTTAAATTAAATTGATTTAGCCTAATTCTAGCCTATGAACATGAAATTGACAAGAAATGGACAAGAAATTGGCAAGAAACCATAGCTAGAGCTATCATTAACTATGAAATGAAATGGTTAGAAGGGATAACCAAACTTCTTGTTCCAAAATAGCATAATACAAAATTTAGTGGTTGCTCCCCTATTTATAGGTAACCCTAATCTAACCTTAGCAAGCCTTAAAATTCCTACATTACAAACCATCCCTTCCCGAAAAATCTTTGTCCTCAAAGCTTGGGAATATAGAAAAATTTACAATGAAGGTGATGGCTGTAAACTGCTAAAAAATGTCCAAATAGGGCTGTTGTAGGAGAATGGCCATAACTTTTGAAATACATGTCAGTTTTCAGCATATGAGATGTCATAATGAAGTAGACATCATATAGTACCCTTCCCAATCATAAAGCTTGCAAATTGACTGAGATAAGTCAATTTATTTTATGACAAAAATTTTGGACTACATGCTTCCCTGTCTTTGGAATCCACTTTTCCATATGTAGTAACCATACGAAAATCATTAAAACTGCAGCACCCATTTATGAGTTACTACCTTGTAGGCAATACTCCAAATAAAGATATCAAGTACCCCCGGGATCAAAAGGAAATTCTTCAAAATAATAGTCATAATCATAGGTAACTATCCAAGAATCATGCATATCATCTATACCTCCCGGGTCAAATGGGAAACCTCCCAAGAACTCATAATTGCCATCATGAATGCATGGATCATAGAGAAATTATGCATTCAATATCAACTTCTTCATTTTTCTCTATGATGTTAACCTCTTCGGTTTGCATTGTATACATTCTTGCATTAGTTACCATAGGCTGACCATAATGAATTCTTGCATTACATGGTTCATGCTGACCATAATGAATTCTTGCATTACATGGTTCATGCTGCCCATAGTCAACTAGATGTTTTTGGAAACAAGATACATGATACTCATTCCTATAAGATTGCTCTTGGAAGCATTCAAGACAACTACATTTAACATTGCAATGCTGCCCATAAACATAGGCATCCCCATAGGTATGATCATCAGCATGCTATCCAAAGTATTTTGGAGTAGGTTCCAAAGATGAAGCATGATCTTCATATGCATACGTCCCTCCAAAATATCCTTCTGCTTTCCAAATGCATCAAGCTGCTGGCCATGCACATTTGAATGATTACTCTCATGATCAAATCTGCCATAGACAAAACCACCATGTTGCTGGCCAAAACCATTTGGATAAGGATCACCTTGATCATCTTGGTATGAGGTATGGCATCCATATTGCCCAAAATAACTTCTAAGACTTTGCCCATTTGAAGGAAAAGAGACATAAGATCCATAGTCACTATATCCATGAACTGGAGCATCATGGGAAACACATCCATAAGCCTTAGTGGCATTCTCTCTTTCATGAGATATACCATATGCATAAGCATTTTGCTGAACTCTAGGCGCTTGTTCCATGCACCTATCAACAAGAGACACAAGCTCTTTAACTTTTATCTTCATTTCCCTGACATCTTTGACCAAACTATCCATTGTAACCATGCTGTCCCGATTATCCCTATGCACTGTTTTGGCCATAACTTGAGAAATATGAACCCGAATGAGGTGTTTGATAGCTCTAATTGAAGCCCAGAAGGTCTAGCTTCAATTAGGAATCCTGGTTTTAATTTTGGTGTACCAATATCCCATTCTAGAAATGATCCTTTAATCCTGTCCACAGTAGATAGCACACTGTTTTACCCTATTTGTGCCCTATTTTGACCAAAATTCAACTTCACACCAACTCCAAAGCCTAGATCAGCATAATAGAATTTGATAGGGTCACTTAGGCATCAAATGACCTTTGTAGTTCCTTGCTGCTCCCATTGATCAAGAGTGTAGGAAGACTCCATATCTTCTTGCTATGCTTGAATCATTGAGTTAGAATACTAACCATTGCTGAGCTTGAATAGGTGAAGTAAATAATGAGTCCTTGAGGAGTATTAAGCTGAAATCCCCATGATTTGAAGAAGTTTCAAATGGAATTTAATGTTGCACTGCTGATTCAAGACATTCAAGAGAGATAGAATGCTTGAAATCCCTATGATATGCTTGGATATTTACCCAAGAATGGTTGTAGAAGTCTCATTGATAGTCCCTGGACTGAAATGGAAAAGAAGCCCCTTCAAATGGCCAAGGTATGACCAAGATTTTGAAGAAATTCCATCATACCCTGATGTCTATTACTCCAAGAGTGCTTGTAGGTATGAAAGTCTCTTCAATGATGAAGAAAGTTAAGAAATGATGCTTGTAACCCCTGTAAACTAATGAGAGAAGCCATCATTGATGCCAAATAAACCAAGTCCGTCCGTAGCTCAACTTGCAAGAGCTTGAAAGAAAGGAAATGCCTTCAGTCTTGGTCCATTGTTTGATGCAAAGAGTAAGGGTCATTCCTAGGGATCTCCATGAGCAAAGAATACTTCAAAATTTGAAAAAGGACCCCAACATTGAAGAGCTTTCCAATGCCTATGCTGTCCACACCCTTGAATGAAGAAGAAGAATTCTAAATCCTTCAAAGTTGCCTCAATCTTGATCAAAGATGGTTGCCATAGTAATGAAGATCCTTCAGGAGTTGTCAAAGACCAAAAGCCCCATGGATTTAATAAAGAAAACTGAAATTTACTTGCTGTTGTAATTGACTGTCATGAATTAGGGTTTTATGAGAGAGGTGGAAGCTCAAAATGGAGGAGATCTTGTAGAAGCTTGAAAGAGACCACATGCTAATAATAGTAGTGACCATTGCCATGCTTCAAAGGGCATCATACTTCAGATTTTTCACCGTAATAGGGGAGTGTGTCAATAGGCACAAAATGCGTAGAGACATACTCGTATACAGCAGGCCAAAAATTAGAAAAGGTAGTCATAAGACTACTCTATAAGAAGCTTATGAGGTCAAGAAGCAAGCTATGGTGTCCATTTGCATGATAGGAGTTAAGGAAAGAATATCAAATCAGCCTTTGGCCATGGTTTCATGAGGGAAGCTTGAAGAGAAAGGGAAGAAACCCGTGTTCTTGAAAAGTAACTCAAGTTTGAACCAAACTAAGTCTTGTAACCTTCGTTTTGTCCAACTTACCCCAATTTTTGGTCCAAAACTTGGTCACGAGTTGCCAAATTGGTTGGAGCCTGCCATTGTCCACTGGTTCATGCCAAGAACCTCCATCTTAGTCACGGTTTGTGAGAGATCTCCCTGTCAGACCACGTTTATGGAAGAACTAACTCCTGTGATGACTGAATTTTAACTGTGGTTTTCACTACCTAATCACTGCAGCTAAATCTATTGCATGAAAATGACTTTTGACAGGATCTAAACTAATGCTCTGATACCAATGTAATGAAGGATTCTTAACCTAAACTAATTTAGCCTAATTCTAGCCTATGAACATGAAATTGATAAGAAATGGACAAGAAATTGGCAAGAAACCATAGCTAGAACTGTCATTAACTATGAAATGAAATGGTTACAAGGAAAGAAACAAACCAAACTTCTTGTTCCGAAATAGCATAATACCAAATTTAGTGGATGCTCCCCTATTTATAGGTAACCCTAATGTAACCTTAGCAAGCCTTAAAATTCCTACATTACAACATAAGAAGAGAGATGGAGACTAAAACGTTTTTTTGCTAATTGTTGAGAAATGTGCAATCGCATCCACCATAGCCTCTTTGTATGGGATAAACAAGGCAAAGAAACAGACTACAAATAAAGCCTTAGACTAGGTCATGTATGCACGGTTTATTAAAACCACAGTTGTTGAATACCAAGGTCCCTTTCCACCTATCTCCACCTACCAATACCACCTACTGTAAGCCTATAAAAGGCACTCATCCCCACACTCATTCTATCAGTCATTATCAATCAGTTGCACTTGCATTATGCTTGGATAATATTAGTTGTTCTTCCTTGTCAATGCTTCTGCCTCATTATGATTGTCTATTTGCTCATCAGTGATCCTCCATAGCATGCATTCTCAGTATTTTAACATGATATCAGAGCGGGTTTTAAGTCAGTGAGTCATCAGGCCACTAATTGAGTTGTTCTAGTTTGAATTTTTGGCTCCCTCCAGTTTTCCATGAATCTCTCACCTACCTCCATAGCTACCCACCTTCAGTGGAGGGCTTGAATCTCTCAAACCGGGCCATTTCAGCTCGTACTTTCTTCTAAATAACTCTTCCTTTGCTCTAGGAGCTCCTCTCTATCACTTCAAAGCCCAACATTGTTGCCTCTCTGCTCCAGCATTGTGCCTGCAACAGCACGCTGTCTAGATTGCGCCTTCTACTGTTCGTACGTCGAATTCCACCTGTACATGTTGCGATGCTGATGAGCATCATAGGTCTTTGATAGCCTACTTCCTAAGCTTCATTTCTATCCAAAAAAAAAAATGGAAATGATCAAGTATTCAGCTCATAGGAGGTGAAAAACCAGGCTGCCCCCTGAAACCCTAATGCAAACTCCATAACTATCAAGCTTCAAGCTCTTGTTTTACTTCCTTCTCTCATTTCTGCGGCTCAAATCAAGTAACTAACTCTCTAATTTTCTCTAGCACTCAGTCTTCAGCAAGCATTCAAGTTATTTACCAGCAAGGAGAGGAGATCTTAACAAGATTCTCAAGCATTTCAAGAAACAGTGTCCATTGGCACTCATCTAGTGCTTTTAGTACTAATGTTAGTTAACACAATCAGCTTTGCCTCTAACTTTTTCTTTTCAACCCCGACATCAAATCAAGGAGGGGAAGACTCCAACTTGCATCAGATCTTGAAGATTCCAACTTCAAGGGCATCATAGTCACTAAATTGCCTAGTATCTCTTGATACTAATCACCTAGTGATTCTTAGCACTTGTGCTCAATTGAAACTGGAATTGTTTGGAGCTGATTTACTGTTGACTTTGTAATCTCAAAATGGGCAAGGATTCACCAACATCCTGATTCAATGGTGTTGGATTCCATACATGACAAACTAGGATCAAATTGATCCTAATGAAGAAAGGCTTGTGGTCAATCACAAGTGGTCAAGAGAAGAAACCAAGGGAAGCTGCACTTTCAATTGTATGGGATAAAAATGATGATAAGGCTCAAGCTATTATCAAGCTCGAACTTGATGACAGCTACATTCATCATGTTGATGATTGTGAAACCTCTTATGCGACATGGGATTGATTAGAAACCTTATTTGGAGCTCATTCCAAATCCTCAAAATATGGTTTACTAATTGAGTTTTTTAGGCTCAACATGCAAAGTAATACCTCACTTGCAACTCATTTGAATTATATGGAAAGCTTGTTGACACAACTTGCAGGAATCAACTTGAAGATGGGTGAAGACATTTGCATTGGAGTGCTTCTCAAAAGTTTTCCACCTGAATTTGATCATGTGTCTACCACATTAATCAACATGCCAAAGCCGAAACTTGTGGATATCAAAGCCTCTCTCTTGGAAGAGGAAAAGAAGATCAAGAACAAAGGAGAAACAAGCATCCCAAGAGGAGACCAGCAACTCCTCTATGTGAAAGGGAAGAAGAGTGTAGTCTGTGACTTTTGTAAGAAATCTAGGCATATTGAGAAATTTTGATGTGATAAGAAAAAGTCTCAAAGAGCATATCTTGCTACAGTCAAAGAAGATGATGACAACATTGAAGAAGAAGGAGAAGAAGAACCCCAAGAACAAAAGGATAAGACTCATCAGTCCCTCTTTTGTAGTTCATTTTCTGATGATAGACTTTTTTTAAGTTTAACATGCGGACTTGCCTTATGTTCCCACCATAAGCTCCTAAACTCCTCATGTAGCCTCTGCACACTACAGCCTCTACACACTTAGTGAGGCCTTGTAACAACCTCTAGCTTTGTATGGTTGTCTTTGTTTCTTCCATGTCTACACTTAGCAAGGTTCTACTCACGACAACCTTCCTCTGTATACTCAGTGTCTTTTACAGTTGTGATTGAGGAGGGGTGTTGAGAAATGTGCAATCACATCCACCATATCCTCTTTGTATGGGATAAACAAGGCAAAGAAACAGACTACAAATAAAGCCTGACTAGGTCATGTATGCATGTTTTATTAAAACCACGGTTGTTGAATACCATGGTCCTATCTCCACCTACCAATACCACCTACTATAAGCCTTTAAAGGGTAGTCATCCCCACACTCATTCTATCAGTCATTATCAATCAGTTGTATTTCCATTATGCTTGGATAATATTAGTTGTTCTTCCTTGTCAATGCTTCTGCCTCATTATGATTGTCTATTTGCTCATCAATGATCCTCCATAGCATGCATTCTTGGTATTTTAACACTAATTTCTTATTCTTCTTCCACATACTATTCAATGTACACAAAGTATAGATAAGATACAACATAAAGGAAAGTGGCCTACTAAGTCAAACTGTCCATAACAGACTACACTAATCAATTGGCACTATATCTTTGCCAGCTATAGGTAGGTGTAACAAACTAAATATAATAATTGATAAGTCAGTAGCTATGTGAGTATCATAATGACCACCAACGTAGATGTGCAGATCCATCTAGCCAGGCGGTTCATCATCAATGTCCACATGTATTGAGCTTGCCATCTCAACACTCCCCCTCAAGCTCAACTCTATCTCTGCAACTCCAAGTAAGTTTCGGAACTTTCAAAGCTTCCCTATACCCAATGGCTTTGTGAAAATGTCAGCTATCTGATCCTGTGTACTGACATATACCAAGTCAATCTCTCCTGCCGAACTTTCCTACACATGTATGTAAGCTGAAAAAGGCTCTATATGGACTGAAACAGGCATCTAGAGCATGAAGTGGTAGTGCACCTCAATGTGTTTTGTCCTAGCATGGGACATTGGATTCCTAGCTAGTTGTATGTTCCTCATGTTGTCACAATGAATGACAACTGGACCATCTCCCTGCACATCCAAATCACTTAATAGCTTTTGCAGCCATACCACCTCACATGCTGCCATAGTAGCACCTCTATACTCAGCCTCTGTACTCGATAAAGCAATTGTAGGTTACTTTTTGCTGCTCCATGTAACTACTACACTACCAAGGGAAAACATGAATCCACTAGTAGATCTTCTGTCTGACATGCTACCAACCCAATCTGCATCTGTGTATCCAAAGACCTATACATCCTTACCTGCCTCATAGAAAATGTACATAATGTAAAGTGGACTTCACATACCTCAATACACATCTAGCTGCATCCAAATGAGGATTTCTAGGCATCTGCATAAATTGACTGACAAGGCCAACAACATAGCTCAAGTCTGGCATTGTGATAGTCATGTAAATCAAACTCCCTACTATCCTCTTGAATATAGTAGGGTCTTCTATCTCATTCCCAACGTCAGCACTCAACTTCATATTTTGCTCCAATGGTACTGAAAGAGGCGTACATGCTGTCATACCATACTTGTATAACATATCCAAGCCATACTACCTTTGGGATAGCCATATACTATCATCGCATCTAATCACCTCAATACCAAGAAAGTATCTCAGCTCACCCAAATCCTTCATCTCAAACTTCTTCTTCAAGAAGTCCTTAACTTCAGCAATCCCATTGTCACTATCACCTGTAATAATCAAGTCATCCACATAGATGACTATGATGACCAAACCTGCATCTCCCCTTGTCACATAAAGTGAGTGATCAGCATTATAAATAAAAATGGAGGACCTTGCCACAGCTATAATATTGAACACAAACGAGAGCAAAAGAACCTTCAAATTCTATGAGTGGGCTGAGCCGATGATCCCAAAACTGCAAACATCTTTCTTAAAAGAAACCATATCCACAATAATATAAAACAACACTGTCATCTTCATTACTTTCATCATTATCCTCCATAGCTTTTAGAAATAAAGAATGAAGAGAGAGAGAGAGGAAGAGGAAGAGGAAGAGAGCCCAATACAAAATATTTTGCACAACCAAAGAAGAAGAGAATGTGTGATCTGAGGGAAGAGAGGAAGAGAAAGAGACACACAACCACTCGTGTCCTCAATCCACCCTTTCACCCAAAAAGCACACCTCTCCATATTTTATTTCCTTTAATTTTCCTTGGTAATAGGCACAGGTGCCCTGGGTTAGGGAAGATTTTTGTAGAAGAAAGCATAAGGAAATATAGCCTATGGAAGGAGATCAAGAAGCTCCAAGACAGGTGGGTGCAAGCTGGCTATGGCTACTAGGTAGAGAGAGTGTGATGAATTCAAGTGGGGAGATGAAGTTAAATACTCAACCTGAGCTTGGATTGATGAGCTGGAGAGGGACTAAGAGAGAGCAGAGAAGAGCGAAGCCGAGTTGAGCCATGCCCGACTAGGCTTGATATCATGCAAAATATGTGGGATCAAGGACATGGCAAGGAGCTATGGTGGATGGAAGAAGAAGAATGAACTCATGATGACAGAGACACTAGACTTGACTATTACACAAGTGAATTAAGTTTCAAGATAGGATCTTGGACTCATAAACACAATCTTGTGTATTTACTGACAATGACAAGACACTAACTGAAAAGAGAAAGCACCATGCTATTGCATTCATCATATATAAAAAAAAGTGGTAGTCAAGTACAATGCTTTATAGTTGTTGGATGGTAGTAGTTTTCCCTTTCTGTGCATATGGGATTCAATCTACCTGCATGTCCTAATAAGCCCAGAACTACCTCATACAAAGAGGCTATAGTAGGTGTGATTGCAAATATCTCAACAGTTTTAAGCTTGTCTTCTTTTGCAATTGCCATCTGGTTATAACACCCGCAAAGCAATCCATGAACGAATATATTTCCCTAGCTGCTAGTTTATCCAAAATTTGGTTAATAAAGGGAAATGAGTAGTAGTCCTTAATTGTCCACTTATTCAACTTTCTAAAATCTACGCAAAGCCGGATTTGATTATTTTTCTTCTTCTTGATAACAACAGGTGAACACCATTCAGTGTGCTGAACAGGGAAGATCAAACCCACTTTTCGCAACTTTTGTAGCTCCTCGAACAGCCCGTCTCTTAGTTCAAAAGGCATACACCTTACTTTCTGACGTACAGGGTGACTGACTACCTTCCTTTAGAGGAATTGTATGAACAACCAGGCTAGGAGGAAGGCCTCTAAGTTTGTCATAACTCCAGGTGAAAATATCGTGAAACTCTTGAATCATGGACACATAGTCCTCTCATTCTTCTAAACTGAGCATGGATCCTAATTTAACTGGCTGTGAATCATTTGGCGTACCAAGGTCTAGCTCAATAACGTCCACATCTCTTGTTCGATCTTGAGCGTCTATCAGCTCATTCAATGTTATTTGATAGATGTCTTCTGTAGTGGACCCTTCTTTGGATCCATTGCTCAATGACATCTCACTAGCAAATACATCTTCTAATGTCTCTAATTCCGTAGAGGATAAAGGAGCTCTCTCTCTTTGAGGAGACTTAGGATAAGCATCAACTACTAGTGGCAGGCACCTCTACCAAATATCAATCGACCAGTGGGCATATCCACTTGACAACCTGCTTGCAAGAACCAGGGTCTACCTAGCAACACTTGATAGCTAGGATGCCCTGCAAATCTAATCACCCTAAAGTCTAGAAGGCATTCTACATTTGCAACAGTGGCATGGACTTTAGTGATGCAACCTTCAAGCTACCTTAGACTATCGTCAGTCATTCTAAGAATCATGGAGGCATCCTTTTGAATTGCGAGACCCAGTCTCTCCATCAATTCTGAACTCATGATGTTTGCAGAGGATCCCCTATCTATGATAGCATGATCCACTAGTATTCCATCAACATAGGCTGCAACCCTTGGGCTATCCTTTTCAGCATGCTCAAACTAATCATCTCCTACTCGTGCTATGCCCAGAGGTTCTATGATATACCCAGTATGCAGGATCTTTTTGAATTCCTTGCGTACTCTTGGAGACAACTTAATCAGCTAGAAGGTTCACATCTGGTTTAACTTCACAAAGAGAGCTTGCCATATTGATTTCGTGATAATTCACTAGAGCTCTCTTCTCATGCCAAACCATTCTCTCCTTTGGTCATCGAACTAGCTCTGGCACTTCCTTCTTAGCTTTTTCCTTCCTCCTTGGTAACTCTTTATCCTTCTTGGCGTCGACTTTACTCCGTACAAGTTTTAAAGGTCCCCCTTCCATGTCAGGGTTAAGGACTTGCATCCCTTTAATGTCTTGCTTAGGGCTCCCATCGACAGGCTTTACATTGTCCTTGTCACCTTCTCTACCTTTTTAACCTCTTGTGATAGCTCGCAGACTAGAGGCTTCAGTCCTATTGACCCGCACAGCCTCAATGAGGCTAACTCCACTGCCACTAGGTATCTCCTCTACAGTAGCCTTGCCTCTTTTGAGGATTTGCTTTGGTCCATCATCTTGTTGGAGATTGTTTCCTTGCACATGATGGTTAACAGGACCTGGTTGTCTACTACCTTGCTGGAGAGAGCTAATCTTACTCCAACAGGTGGCTACTAAGTGATCGGACTTCCCACAAATATCACATTTGACATTTGGAAAATTCCGAGGGTAGTGTTGGCCACCACACCATTTACAACTAAATCTCGAGGGTGCACGCTCTTTAGGGCATCGACTCTCTATCACATTCTGTTGTTTTTAAAGGAAATTTACATCAATGGCTATTTGTCAATATTGCTCGGAAATCATGTTAGTGTAGTGTTTCATCATGTCCTTAACTTTGCTAAGGACATTTGGTGCACTTGACTCATAGCCATGATTGTCCATTCGTCACTCCATTGGCCTAACAATTTGATTGGGCATTGGTTTTTGCTGACTCGCAGGAACAACGTTAGAGTTTGATGCTTGGCCCCCAACATTTGGTGGATCCACCTGACTAGCCATAGGCATAGTCACACTAGGAGGAGCTGGCAATAAAGGCACACTTTGGACCATGCTTCCTCTCATATTCGGGTTAGTCATAGCTATCCCTTGATTTCCATTGCCATTGGTCAATGCCAAATTATTTCCCAAAACTAAACCCATATTAAGATTGGTTCAAGAGGCATAGGCCGCTTATAGTCGAGTTTCTACTTCTTGTGCTCATCTAATGGCGGTGTCTACATTCGGCAAAGTGACACTACTCAACTGCACCTGACTGTTGAAATCCAAACCATGCGAGAAATATTGAAATGTGTAGCTACTGGGATAGGGATAGAGGCTTGCAATTTGCAAAAGACCTCTTTTAACTTCTTGGCATATGCTCAGATATCCTCATGTGGCTCTTGACGTGTCACATGTAATACACGTAGCCAATATTGACCACCCCTTTCAGGGGCAAACTCCCTTCGAAAGGCTTCAAAAAATAAGTCAATGCTAGTTATGGTTCCTGCCTCTAGGTCATGATACCATATAGCAGCTCTTCCTTTGAGATATTAAAGAACATCATTAGATCTCCTTCATCCTGGATGCAACAGTTGAACATCAACTTTTGGAACTCATTAATGTGCAGTTCCACATCCTCCTCCACTAACCCATTGAAAATGGGTAGGGGGAAACCTAAAGCTAGTAAATCCCCCGTTCCAGCAAGTATAGCAATGGGTTGTGCTGCCATGGTAACAACCAGATTCGCTACTACTACGCGGGTTCAAACAACCGAAAATAGAGGTCCACTCGAAGTGGAGGGAGTGCTTGGAGGGGAGGAAGAACTAGAGCATCCTCCCCCTAATGGACTATGTGCTGAGCTAGGGTTATTAAAACCTTGCCCTTGAAAAGCTATTGGGCCACTCCTTTCCGGAGAGTATCTTCTGTTTATCTCAGCCCACTATCTAGCTCATTCAGCCCTCTCTTGCTTTTGGAGCTCCACTTTGACAGTCTTGTGAGTCTAGCTCACTAATATCTGACATACACTAGAGAATAGGTCCCAATCGACCAAGGCATAGAAACCGCCACTTGTAGGCAGCTCCCGAAAAATGCACCACTTGTCGGGACCTAAAACAGGCTCAACATTGTCTCTTTCTAGCACTAGCCAAGACCTCTAAGACACACAAGACACCCCACACAGCCTCGCAACCAAGAGCGTCTAAGGGACATGCTACACTAAACTCCAATATCAATATTGTGTTTGTAATAGGACACGATCGAACGTTTGCCTTCCCCTACTCCTCAGAGGGAGAACCCATAGTATATAGGTATAATACCTCATAGCACACACATAGGGAGGCACCTCTCGGCTAACTACCACAACCCCGCTGTAGCTCTCCTACATCAAGGGGATTGGCCCCAAGATGCACTGTCTTAACACATAAAACATACGCACATTCTCCGCTCTTTCATATCATAGAGGATCCAGGAGATTTGATTTCCTTACCAAGCTTTCCCCAAGAAATCATTCGTCTAATCTCCAGCAAGGGCTTCCTCACACTCTCAACGTTGGTTAATGTTTGGCATACAGGTGTTGTGCATCCAAGATTTGATATCATGCTATGCTTAATGCAAATGTGGATGCTTATTGTGCACAAAAATTTTATTCTAAAAAATCAGCAAAGTGGAGTGTAAAATCATCCCTTCAATGATTTTCAATCTATGCATTGTTGCTATGTTGCTAGAGACTAGCACCAAACTTAATCGTGCTACTAGTCTCTTTAACTTAAGTAATCAATGGTCCTATATGGCATGCACAAACAAAAGATCAAACTTTGCATCATTTTTAGCACTTGAACGCTTCCACAGACCTTCTTTTCCCCCTACCATTTATTTGTTGCATCGTTGCATAGGTGTAGGGTTTTGTTTTTTATCATTTTCAATGTATAAAGCAATAAAAACGCACTGTAACATAAAGACAAGGGCTGAACTGGGGCTATAGCTCATGCTTCAGCCTTGCCACATATACACACACATTAACCATATTTTTCCCGCATTTTTCTAACTCAAAAACCTAATTTTCTTTATTTTTTGCTATTTATTTGCTCAAAACTTATGGAAATTTAGAATTCTCAATTTTTACTAATCAAAACTTAGCTCCACTTCCATACCAAGTTTTATTTAATACGAACTCAAAACACCCAAACGAAACCCCAAATTTCATCATTTTTTCATGAAAACCTCAATTTGCAGGTTTTGTGTGTTTTGTGAGAAATTTATGTCATTAAAATTTTTTATTTTCATTATGATTTGAGAGAATATGCAGCATAAGAAACCACGAACAAACATTATCAAGAATTTCACTTAAGCATTTTTCATAAAAATGAAGAAAATGCATACCTACACACAAAACCCCCTAGATTTGGACCGTAAGCCGTGCTCGTGAGGCCATTGACACTTCTCTTTTGCCACTGATGCACTCCCTTGCTCCGATCTATGACCTCTACTGCTCCATCAACATCATTGCATCCAAATTCGTCATCAAAACCCACCCCCCTTCTCTCTTGAATTCATACGCATGAACAAGCATTAAGAGGAGAGAGGAGAGAGGAGAGAGGAGAGAGAAAGACTAGTTTTCATTCTCTTTGCATAGTACATCATTCTTTGATATAATTTTGGTGATTGGAGGTGAAGGAAATCTGCAACTCAGTGCCCTCTCCATGCCTTGCATCTCTCTCGACTAAAAAATGCCAAATTTTGCCCCAAAATCGGCCATACGAAAAAATGCGCCCCATCCCCCCCCCCCCCCCCTCATGACGTTTCATTCCATTTTTTATTAGCATCTGACTAATTAAGCTTTAAGCTTGAAAGTTCAAAATAACTAGTTCATGACTTCATGTTCACACTACATGTAAGTGGACATTTTGATTTTGAGGGCCCAAACGAACTCGGAATTGAAATCTGTTTGGCCAGGCGACTTCATGACATCGAACTCCATCATGTTGGCCTTCCTTGCACACTTTCCGGCTCTTGGATCCAGTAGCTGCTTTATAATGCCAAACCTTGCGGGGATTAAATGGGGGGTCAAACGACCTTCGATCGACGAATCGAAACTTGCATTGGATTCCTGATGTCAAAATGCATCTAGAAAAATTCTAGCTCAACCATCCACCACTGTTTGATTTTTCATGAAAATTGGCTCTTTGACGCCCTCTCGGCCACTTTGAGGCTCCAAAACGGGCTCGAACCTTTAATTTTTGTATTTTTTTAAAAAGAAAGAAAATCTAGAAATTTTTGACTATTTTTATTGATTTTTGAATTACCTCTCTCTATGCCGAGGTGGAATTTCTTACAAGGCCCAAAGTTGAGTCCAAATCTCCCCTAACGAAAAAAAAAAGATAGTGTGACCACACTAATGAGAGGGAAGCAAGTGGTAGATGCAGAGGCCGAGACTTCAACACCTAAAACAGTGGAGAAGGGGAGTGCCAAGTTGGGAAATATCTTGATCCAAAGCACCAATTGGAAATAGTTGACAAGGTCAAGGAGTGGGTGAGGGAAGCTCAAGAGCATCTAAAGGAGCTAAGCCCATCCTAGAAGAGGAGATCAATGAGTTCTCCAATGTACACACACCTATCTCACCAACACGCATCAACTCGAGAGATACATCCGCACCTCATGCAGAACCACAAAGACAAGGCTTACACACCATATCGATAGGCAAGCTGCTCAAGACCAATGGCAAAAGAGTGTAGGGCAAGATGAAAGGCAAGTAGCTAATGGCCTACTTTACGACATTGTTATCAGCTCTTGTAACATTGCCGATGGGGGATTTGCTAGGCAAAGCCCTTCATTATGGAGAGAATTGAAGTAATGGGTAGAGGGATCTAAAGAGCCAGGAGTAGCCGACTTGCATGAGAATGATGCAGCTATGCAAATACCCAGCCTCACATTGAACTCAGTGCCTAAGTCCTTGCATGTGAATTCTTTTTGGAAAGGCACGGAGATGCATGTGGTCCTACCAGTGGTGGCAACACTAGGAGATGTCATGAGAAAGGGGATTGTAGATACGAGAGCGAGAGTCAATGTACTTAGCCAGGTAGTTCTACAGGTTTGGGGTAACCTGCCGGTGGAGACTGCAAGGTTTAATGTCATGCTAGCTAATAGCATGAAAGTTAAGCCACTTGAAGTATTGAAGGACCAGCCCTTGAAGATAGCAAGTGTCCAGTTCTCGATGAACTTCATCATTATGAAGGGATTAGATTACGATATCTTGCTAGGTAGACCATGGATGAGGGACACATGGGTAATTGAAGACTGGGTAAACGGCCTCATATTCCTAGGTAACAAATCGGAAAGGCAGTAAGAGTTAAGATGGATACCTAGAAGACCATGCTGGTTGACTTAGATGCCATCTCCTCTATCTTGAAAGGAGACACCCAAGCCAGGAATTCGTGACCCTTGATGAAGTACATTCCCTGCCGCAAAGATGAGTGGGATTGGATGCACGTGCTAGGCACCTTCAACCTTCTGTTTTCGAATGAGGAAGAAGATTATAAGCAAGTTGGGAGTCACCAGCTACAAGGACAATTAGTGACCCCCATGAAGCCACTGCACCTCAAATTCCAAGGGGTAAGATCCTACCATCAATGCCACTCTGTATGATGGCGAAAAACCATAGTAGCACATGCAACAAATACCCATCCCTTTTCATATCCCATTTAACATGAACTCCAGGGGATTCTTGAGTATCTAACAAGGGAGCTAGTTGGTCACCTAGCTGCTAATCTCAAGCTGCTCCAATATCTCATGATGGATGAATTGAGATAGCAATGGACCAAAGTGCACGATGACCTAAATCTTATGTACAATTGGGCACTTTTGATCACTGATGAAAGGAGAGTCAAGAATAGAGGCCTAAAGGATGATGAGTAGTCAGAAGGTAGCAATTCATATGACGAGTATGAGAACTACTATTCCTTGAATGAAAGTAGTGAAGAAGAGGTCGAGACGATAGAGCATGACACTGACGACTGAGTAATTGAACAAATAAAGGTAAACTTCAAGCCACGGAGTGCCAATGCATTCAGAATTGAAAGAGGAATCTTTAGAACTGAATGCAATCACACTTGGCTAGATCACTTAGGTGTGATGGACTATGAGCTAGGGCTAGTCCAGCCAAGTGTTGTGCCTCTCTTTATTAGGACGACCAACATCGAAAACTCCATTCTCTAGCAAGGGTTGTGAGTTCAACTCAGAATCGGAGGTAAGCTCTAAGAGCGATCTAGAGATACCCCGACCACCTAAAACCAAACATGCACCAAAGGGGACTTGCCGGTCCACCTAAGGCACAGAGATGGGTGAAGGAGGAAAAGAGAGGATAACTAAAAGGGTCGGAAGTCGAAGAGCAAAAGAAACAACTAAAAGCCATGTAAAATTTAGAACAACTAAAAGGCATACCATTTCCTGGACGGCTTCTCAGGTTGTTACAACCAAGTTCAAGTACACCTCGATGACATGCATAAGATAGCATTTGCCATGAAGTGGGGTGTGTTTGCATATATAGTCATGCCATTTGGGTTGATGAATGTGCCTGCTAACTTTCAACATTTAATGCACACCATCTTCAAGGACATGCTTAGGCAAGAGCTAGAAGTGTTTGTTGATGATCTATGTGTGCACTCTAGTTGGAAGGAATACCTGGATAAGCTTCGCACAGTCTTCGAACAATGTAGGCTCTATAATCTCTCTTTGAACCCCCTAAAGTGCTAATTCTAGGTGAAACAAGGATGCATCTTAAGGCATGTGGTGTCCAAGAACCACATTGCCATTGACTCTCTAAGATCAGGGTTATTGAGGGTTATTGTCAACTTGCCACCACTAACCAACTATAAGGGAGTTTAGTACCTCCTAGGACACACGGGGTACTATTGCTGCTTTGTTCTGAACTATGCATTGATGGCTAGACTACTCTACAAGCTACAGGTTTTATTTGACTGGACTGAGATGTGCCAATGCACTTATGAGGGATTGAAAATGACTCTTACTATTGCACCAATTTTACAAGCCCCAAACTAGAACATAACATTCCATGTGCATATTGATGCGTCAAAGTTTGTTGTTGGAGCAGTTTTGTGCCATCCTAGCAAACATAACCTTGATTATTTCCATTGACCTTTACTAGCAAACAACTCAAGATACAGAGATGAACTACTCCACAACAAAGAGAGAAGGCTTAGCTATGGTATTTGCTACAAAGAAATTTTGGCATTATCTTTTGGCTACGCCCTTTACCTTCTTGTTGACCATCAAGCCTTGCTTTATCTTATCAACAAACCTTGCACTACTGGATGCATAGCTCGATGGTTACTTTTGCTTTTAGAGTTTGACTTTTCTGTGGTTGTACACAAGGGAAAGCAACACTACACGGCATAACACATGTCTCGCATACTCACAGGAGAGGTTGCTGGACAAGGCATTATGGATGACCTACCTGATATGCACACCTTTTAGCATGTCCATCGAGAAGGATTTATTCAGGTCTGACTTGACTCCTTATTAGGCTAACGACATAGTCTAGATCCTACTACTAGAGAAACCTATTGAGAAGGCTAGGCTAAGGTTCCTTATCCTTAAGATTCAACCCTATCAATTGATGCCGACCAACTCTATAGGTTAGGGCAAGATGGCCTCTTGCAGAGATGTGTATGTGAGCATGAGATGCATGATGTGCTGACTGAAGTGCATGGTGGAGTTGCTGGAGGACACTTCATTGGAGATACTACAGCCCCCAAGGTGCTACAATCTCAACTATGGTGGCCCACCCTATTCCATGATGCTACTAAATTTGTAAAGCATTGTGACAAGTATCAAAGGACTAAGGTTCCTATTCATAAGAACAAGTGGAGTTAATCCCAGTCATAGCACGGCAACCATTCGAAAAATTGGGCATTGAGTTCATTGGGCCAATCAGCCCCACAGCACAATATTCCCAAGCCAAATACATCATTGTGGCAATGAACTACCTTACAAAACGGGCCACAACTCAAGCCATGAGAAATAATGATGCTAGAACCATAGCTAAGTTCCTTTGGGAGCAAGTGATCTCACGATTCGACTGCCCCATCAAACTAGTTAGTGACCAAGGCACTCACTTCATTAATGAAGTGATTGCCTGCTTGTTCTCTGCCTCCTTGATCATCCATAAGAAATCATCACCTTACTACCCTTAAGCTAATGGTTAGGCGAAGTCCACGAACAAGATCCTAGTGAATGTCTTGACTAAGGTAGTCTCTACTTCACACACAGTGATTGGGATAACAAAGTCATGGCAACACTATGGGCTTATAGGGGGATAGCCTATAAGACGGCAATTGGGAAAATACCCTTCAAGCTAACCTATGGAACCAAAGTGATCCTGCCAATAGAGTTTCTCATCCCTAGCTTGAGAGTAGCAATACAAGATTGATGAGATGGGAAAGAAGCATGGACCAAATGCTTAGTAGAGCTAGAGCATCTCTTCGAGACATGTCTCCTAGCTATTCATGTGGTAATCTGTGAGAAGGCATGCAAGAGTTGGTTTTACAAGCATGTCAAACGACATGAATGCAAGCAAGGTGATCTAGTATTGCTATACTCAGTGAAGGGCCACAAGCAGAAGATGAAATTCAGAGGATTAGGGCCTTTTAAAGTCCACAATATTAGTCGATCAGGAAATGTAGAGCTCGAAACTTTAGAGAGAGAGGGCATAGGATTCTTTAATGACAGTCGTCTTAAGAAGTACTACCCCCCAATCCATCCATTGCACAAGCTATCAATGTTGTAGCTACCTATCAATGTAAGATTAGCCACCATCAGAGAAATCGAGGATATAGATGAGGAGGCAGTAGAACCTACTTATTTACAAATCACGGTCGTTGCTCAAAAGACATACACTCTTGATGCACCCATTGATGAGGGAGCTGACTTCAACATCCTTACTCATGAGAATTAGACTCTCATTGGTTAGCCCCAACTGCAACCCGTGAATGCTAAGCTCAATCCATTTGCAGGGGACAGTCCTACCCTCTACTAGGGAAATGCAAAGTAGTGGTCTCTATTAAGACTGAAAGCCTACCCATGATTTTCTATGTGCTACCTAACACCAAGGCCGTAGGTAAGGAATCACTACTAGGACACACTTTCAAGAAGCAGGCACATTGCAATGTTGACTACAAGTCGCAGCGCATTTACCTCACCATTGGCACTGTGAGGATAGTAACATCTTTCAAAAGGGTAGTGTGGCTCCACCCAAGCCCATAGTGCCACCAATAGAAGTACTACATAACACAAAATCTAACAAGGGGGTCATGATTTGTTGTCCCACCCTGCCAAGACCGACTAATCACAACCCAAGGAAAACACAACTAAGATCACTAAATAGCAAAAATGGGTAGCTAAATGCCAATCACCACCATCTAAGAGCCAAACCGCATAGACCCATAACTCTCAACCATCACGCCCTAAGCGTAGGAGATATAGTTTTTCTAGAACCTGAAGTCATGCTGGGTACCTACGGCCCTATTGCATGAATAAGGCTACTAAGGGTGACAATTGGATTTGGGTGCCTAAGACCAAGAGTAGCACATGTGCCCTCCTTTAGCCATCGACTGCGAGTCCATCTCCAAGGACTGGTGAGCCACCTAAAACTACTAAACCGCTTGAGTCACAAACCAAACCCATTGAACCTCAATAGGTCTACCGACCACAACCGCAACTAGTTTCCCTTAATAACCCAACACTTCTAGCATCCCAATGGCTTCAAGACCAACAAGCAGCACAACATCTAAGCCCCAAACCATGCCCCTCACACAAGTGGCTAGCCCGCATTGTAAGGATTAGTCAAGGTGGTAGACACCACTTGTTGAGCTCTCCAACCCAATCAAACCCCAACCTCCTATAGTCTTAAACCCTCTTATGAGTGGAGATCTATTCTTACGTTGGCCTTTGATCTAGTTGAGAACATGGGGAATGACTTGATTATATGCATTAGACACTTGGATGCTACCTTCACAATGCTTGCTAAAAGCTACGAACAATTGGGAGCTAGGCCTCCTAGACAAGCCTTTAGCAAAACTAATGTACGCACGATGCCATGTACCTGGGAAGAATCGGAGTTCATGTTCATTAAAGTCCCCATGATAGTCAAGGAATTGATTGCCATTAAGATCTCTCACGAGCAAGCTCGTAAACAAAGGCTAATCATCTCCTATAGCAAGAGCAAAGTCTCTGCCGCAAACCAAGAGCTAGAAGAATGTAAAATACTAGCCATCACTAACTCCTCCTTTTTATGTAAATGGTACACTCTCCGTCTTCAATGGGAACAAGAGGATTGCCCAATCATGACTAATGTCAAGCAAAGACACACCATCAAAACCTCTGAGTATGACCCTACTTCTATAGCCCCTATCTCCTTTAAAATATTGGCCATCACACGCAATTGACCCTTAGAAGATCATAACATGGCTCACCCCTATTTAGATCGAGTCCTTATCAAGGAAGACCTACACATTGCTAGCAACAGGATCAACTCCGGTGACTTCCTAACTGACCTACATTATGCACATAGGTATTAGACCTCACGACATGGACCATCATGCTTAGTTGGAATATAACCCACACTTCTATGCTTAGCTAATGCAAAAGTGAAGCATCACAAGCCTGTACTTAATGCCCTTAACCCTTCATTCGCTAATCCTAGGAAGGATTCACATCATTCTTGGGGGGGAGGGGGTATGGTAGGAAAGAAACCATGTCTCAAACCTCAACCAATGTCTAAATGACGAATAAAAATCAACTTATGGTTGAGGAAAATTGTCATAAATTTTTTGGATTGTGTGGGCCACTTGAAGTAAAAGTTTTTATTTTATACTTAAGCACTTCACCTTTCCATAGCTTACATTGATTATCTACTTATCACCTTGCAAGATTTATCTCAAGAAAACTAATGGCAAGTTGTGGTATTGTGAGAGGAACCTACGATGGCAGGCCAAAACAAAGCAAGCTTCCGTTCTTCATAGAAGAAGAACATGCAAAGTACAGCCTAACGGCTGAAATAAGAGCCTTCAATTGATTCAAGTTTAGAAACATCATGAACTTGGAGGACGTAGTCATGGAAGAACCATTCGTGAAGTGGATTGTTGACCAATGCAATCTGGAAAAGTATGTGCAGAAGGTTGGACAAACTATTGACTACAACAAGTGCACAGAGTTCCTATGGATCTTCAATGCTAATAGGAACCATGGCATTGTAATAGTAAGACGAGAAGAAGAACCCCATAGGGTCAATGTGGAATTGAGCCTAGAAATGGTGGAAAGAGCGTTGGGCTTGGTTAATAAGGTTGAGAGGCGACCTAAATGGGACATTTACACCACGTTGGGAATGGAAAAAGTCCTAGTCCACACCAATGGCGCCATCAACCTAGCTGATATTCTAGATCTTGAAGTTAGGTTGCAAGCAAATATGATCCACACACTATTCTCTAGTCAAAGGTACAATACCTTAATGAGCAGAATTGGAGTGCCCTTGTTAGAGAGCCTTGTAGCCAAGTCCCTTGATGAATTGAATTGGAATGGAATGGCTACATGTGAACAACCATTGAAGCTTCAGCAAAGGCACTAGCCACAGGTACAAGACCAGCGGCGGGTGGGGAGTCTTTGGATTCTACAGTAGGGATGGAAAGGAAGAAATCATCATCAAAAAAGCATCGTTTATAGGGTTTGTAACTACTATAATCCAAGAGGCTTTGGGAGATGCAAAAGGTGAAGAGAAAGTGGGGGAGACACCTGAAAGATCACCATCCCAGGAGCAAGAGCAATTGAATGAAAGGGCAGTGAGTGAGGGTAGAGAACCGGAGATACCATCTAGCCAAGGAGGGCCTAGGAGGCCAAAGAAGATGACTTCTCAAAAGCAACAACAAGAAACCAAGGAGAGAATGACAAAGGAAGAAAATGCTGAGTTGCAGAGAGTGCAGGTAGAGTCGATGAGGTCTAAAGAAGAGAGAAGGAGGAAAGCAGAAGTAGAGGCAGAACAACTACATAGGAAGAAAGAGGAAGATTTGGCTCAAGCCATTTGTGTATCAGTGGAACAGCCTTCCAGGGAGGAGGAGTTGGCCGCTATGAATCCACTAAGGGAAGAAGGCCCAAGCACCAATGCCAAAGTACCAGAGATTGAGCCACCACTGATGGTAGAAGGCAAAGGCAAGGGCCTATTGTATCCGATCTCGCTTGCTCTCGTGCCCCAACCAGGAACCACCATAACCACCCAAGGCATCACTAGCACAATGGATGCAAGCAACCTCATGGCCTTGGTGCAATATCTAGTGTGAATAAAGTGCAAGAAATAGCCCCAAATTCGAGTGGAGCAGCTCCAACGACTGGAACAAAGAGACACAGCTGCAGATGCTGAATCAAGGCAAGATCTCAAGAAGCAGAAGCAAGATACAGGCATCGACAACATCTACACCTACAGCAGGGCCGCCATCTATGGGCTATGACGAATATGTCAATGGGGATCTCTCCAACATAAGCATGCCAGTCTCACCCTCTTGACCAAAATCAAGAGATGCGACTGCGCCACAAGTAGTACTGCTTAGGCAAAGCCTCACCCCCTTGACCAAAATCGAGAGATGCGACTGTGCCACAAGTAGCACTGCTTAGGCAAAGCCTTAACGCTATGGGCCAGCATATCAATCACAGCCATTGGCTCGAACAATCCAGAATAGGAGAAAGATGAGTAGTCAATGACCTACTCACCACTCTAGTGACCACCCCTGTGATGCTAAGCCTGGGAGATCTGCTTAGGCAACATCCGACCCTATGGCAAGACTTGAAGTAGTGGGTTGAGGGATCATGAGAGCAAGCTGCAGCAGACATACAAGAACATGATGTAGAGACGCAGATACCGAGTTTGACATTGCACTCAGTTCCTAAGGCCCTGCATGTTAATACTTTCTAGGAAGGCACCGAGATGCATGCGGTCTTACCAATCTTAGCCCTACTAGGCGACACAACAAGGAAAGGATTGTAGACATAGGGGCGGGAGTTAGTGTACTGAGCCACGTAATGCTCTAGACTTGGGACAACCCACCGATTGAGACTGCTAGGTTCAATGTCACATTAGCTAACGGAATGAAAGTGAAGCCATTCAGGGTGTTAAAAAACTGGCCAGTGAAAATTGTAGGAGTCCAATTCTCAGTTGACTTTATAGTCATGTGAAGGGAGTGGACTACGATATCCTATTGGGTCGACCCTGGATGTGCAATGCCAGAGTGATCAAGGACTAGGGGAATGGTCTCATCTTCCTAAGTAATAGAACAGAAGCCGTAAGGCTGGAAATGGAATCCTAGAAGACTACACCAGTCGACCTCGATGCCATTTCCACAATGCTTAAGGGTGATGCTCAGATCAAGAAATTCTATTGGCCCTTGACTAAGTATATCCCATGTTTTGAAGATGAGCGAGATTGGATGTCCTTGCTACCATGAACCTGCCATTCTCAAACAATGAGGAGTATGAATAAGCCATTCAAATGATCGGCAAGCCCAGAGGTACACCCTCAATGCCGGACTGCATGATGGCAGGGAATCTTCAAAAAAGACCCAACCCTGTCACTTTCAAAGTGCCAACCAACAAGAGGGAACTCCAAGAAATTTTGGAGTATTTGACTAGCAAGCTAGCTAGCAATCCAGCAGCAAATTTCAAGCCACTCAAAGATCTCTTAGATGAACCAAGGTGGCAATGGACCAGGGTGCATGACCTAAACCTCATGTACAATTGGGCCCTAGTCCTCGATCAAAGACACGAGGCATACCAAGACCTAGGAGACGACGAGCGGTCAGACAAAAATGTTTTCGATGACGAATACAAAGACTGTCGCTCCTTCAGTGATGAGAGTAAGGGTGAGATAGATATCATAGAATACGACACTAAATGGACAAGAGATAGAACAGATATGAGCAGACTCCATGCATAAACACATAAGAAAAAACACACCACTATGAAAACCTTAGTCTACACTTAAACGCAGAAAGGAAAGAAACATGTTAACTCGAGATTGAGAAAAAATGTCACAAAAATTTTGAAATAAAGGATGACAAGTCTAAAAGGAAAGTTTATGTTGGAGCTTAAATGTTTTCATTCAACAAACATGAAGTCTTCCTTTTCAGTAAATAACTATTTTGGAAGCACTAATGGGAATGATGGTTCATGACAAGAACGAAAGATGTCGCAGCAAGATCGTGCTCACTGACTCCCTTTCACGGAGGAGGAGAGGACGCAGTATGGCATCAGCTTAGAAAACCGTGCTTATAACCAGCTAAAGTTTCACAATATCCACAACCTCGAGAAGGTGGTAGCCAAGGAGGAGGCTGCAAGGAGAGTGATGGAACAGTGTAACCTCTCGAAGTACCTGGAGAAGTTTGTGCAGGAGCCTGATCACACAAAGTGTGTGGAATTTTTGAGAATGTACAACCCCGATCAAGAATGCGGAATGGCCTTGGTACAAAGACAAGAAGAAAGTATGGAAGAGATGAAAAAGAGAGCCGAAGAATGGGCATGGCAAAATGAACGAAGAGTGAAGACCTTGGTGCGTCACCTGACTCTTGTGGAAAAGAGAAAATCCTAGCAAAAAGCAGAGCAGAGGCAGCCCAAGTGGGCTTCAATACTCAACAACGAGCTTTCTTGAATACCCTAATGGTTGGATGCCACTCACATGGAGGAAGGGGAGTCCCTTGAGGTGGTAAAGAAGAAGCTGACCATGGCACGCAGAGCCCTGCAAGCAGGGCTACACATGCCACCACAAGCCATTGCAGTTGGGGTGATTCTTGAGGAATAACACAAGCACTTGTTGATGGCCAGCCTAACCCCCCAGGAGATTGATGCACCAGGGTTTGTAGAGGAGGTACATCAAGAAGATCGCCTAAGGGGTGAAGTTGAACTGCAATTTGACATGGGTAGATTCAAAGAAGAAGTGATTCCACAACCCCCTTCACCCCACCATGAAGAACAACAGCTGTCAATAGATACATCTGCGGAAAGAAAAGTCGCCCTGAGAGAAAAGAGAAAGAAAATGGTGGAAGAAGCCCGACAGCGATGATTGAGGGCCAAACCCATGGCATAGCCATCCGCACCTCTTCCACCATGCCTAGGGGACCTGCCCGGCCAGCTTCCATGCTGAACTCATAGTCTGGGAGAAGTAAGAAAAAGAGAAACATCCTTTTAACTTCCGCTTCCTCCTCCCCAATGGCCTGTGCAGAGTCCTTCCCCTTAAAGTAGTGGAAGAGGTGATCGGCGTTGGAAACCGGCTAAGCCAACAATGGCTAGAAGAAAGAGAGAAGAATCACATCCTCTGGGGCACCGAGGATGTGGAGTATTGGCAAAATAAGGTTTTCAAGTGCGTCTGTCTGTGCCCAGATATGAGTGCCAACCACTATGGCGTGAAGACGCATTTGCGACGATAATGTGTTCTCCTAGATGGCTTGTTGTAATACCCTCCCCTCTAAGAGAAACAACCCCACCTTCATGGCGTATCCTCATAGGGTAGGGGTAGATTTTGATACAAACATCCATGGTCACTACTTCCCCATCATATATATAACCCTTGCACTACCAACTTAGCACAAGCCCTCACTTTCACCGCCGCAGATAGCCTAGATGCTACCATGACCCGCTTCATTGCTAACTTCTCCTCTTGTCCCGATCCCGCCTTCATTACCACATGCGACTACCTTAGGCTATTAAAAATCTTACTTAAGTAGGATCCCACCCCGGTAGAACGTGGTCTCCTCCCACTCTTTTTCGATCCTAATGCCATAGATAGTTGCGCAATGACCCGCCGAATGATGCAAGCCAGCCTTCTACCCTCCTTCTGCCTCACTATTCTCGAGGATATGAGTGACAGCCAATTCACCCGCTGTAACTACCCATTCCTCTCCACCACCTCTCTCTAGGTCCGCTTGAACCTTAAGGGTTACATGTAGAGCTGGAAATTTTTTAGTCACTCCATTAAATCTCCTTTCCCACCACATTCTGATGATGATAACTAGCAATGAGCTACTACCCGGATCATGTAACTCAATTTAATTTTATTTTTTAAGGAAAAGCAAAGCAAAGAAAACGAAAGGCCAAACACAAAGACAGCAAGCAAATAACAATGAAAGGAGCACACGACACGTCCAAACACAATTCGCAGTACACATAGCTCACAATCACTGCACCTAGGGATCCTCAAGTTAGGTACATCTGGTGGCTGCAATCTCGACTCCGTTCCTAGCACCCTAGCCCTTTTTGACTCCCCACTTCACGCTTAGGGGTAAGGGCAGGATATACCTAGGGAGGTAACACTCGCCTAAGGTTAGACCTGTCACCCTAAGCTACACACACCACACCTCCCTTCACATGAACGGGATCCTCAAGTGTGGGACATCACCCAGGCTTGCCTGTGGTTAGACCCAGCTCCCCATTCCACTAGCACGAGCACAGAGCACTGCACGGTGAGATAGATACTCACCTTAGGTAGCGCACTTTCTCCTTTCAGGCACAACAAGATGCTGCAAACCACCAACTTCAGAGGCCCCCATCATCCACCCGAAATACCTTAGGTTCTCCATCCAAATCATTACCAAAGCTTCCCAATCAATGGAGCCCACACATGGCCCTATCATCAACCCACCAGCCACTTACCCAGTGCCCACCCTTCCACAACAAAGAGCTCGAAGTGCCATGGGACTGGCACCCCGTCTCGAAGGGGGGTAATGTTAATCTCAATTCAAGATGGTGGAAATATGAGGCAAAGAGCGAAAAAAAGACAAAAAAAGAGCAAAGGTGCAAAGGCGGCCCCTAAAGCTAAGTTGAGGCAAAAAGTGCAGTTCTAAATGGAAGGCGCCCCAAAAAACTCTAAAAACTCTTGTAAAAGAGCACTAGGCTCCCTCCTGTGCCACTTGTAAAAGAATAGACGGGTGTAGGCTTAAGGCATGAGGCAAGAAGAGGGAAATAGGAAAAAGGACCTTGCTACAATGACCGGTCATGTAAAAAGGGATGGGTGCCCATGGGGTTTTAGGGCTTGTATATAAAGTTCAAAAAGTGAATGGAAGCCCATTCTTTTGTGTGTGGCTAACAAGAGTCCTCTCTTCTTCTCTTCACCTTGCTTGTGTGTGTGCTCTTGAGAGAGGGAGTGTGAGAGTGTGAGGGAGTGAGTGTGTGAGAGTGAGGAATCAAGAGGGTACGACACCCAAAATACCCCAGGCAACCCAACTCCTAGTCCCACTAGCACGGACACAATGCACTACACGATAAGTTAGACACACCCCCTAGGCAATGCACCTTCTTTTCCTTTTTAGGTGAACTCGACCAACCATGACAACCCATTGACCTCAAAGGCCTTGTCACCACTCACTCCACTCTCAGCCTCCACAACCTCAACCACTTTGATATGCTTCTTCTCCATGTCCAATTTCCACAAGCCCCCATCATGGACCTCCATCACAACCCTTCAACCACCTAAGCCCTCATCAATTAAGCCCACAAGTGCCATGGGATTGGCACTCGACTAGGAGGGGGTAATGTTTAACCCTTGTGTAAGAAATGTAAAAATAAAAATAAGAAAGCAAAAGAAAATTTTAAAATACAAGGCAAAATGGGAAAAGGCAGCCCGATCGTAGAAATAAGAGGGAAAAGGGCCAAAAGCGCAAAAATACCTTAAAAACTCAAGTCAAGTGCAAGAATGGAAGAGGTGCATTTTAAAATGCAAAGGCACCCCTAAATCTTTGTAAAAGAGCACCAGGCTCTCTCATATGTAATTTGTAAAGAGTAGATGTGCGTGGGTGAAGCCACAATGTAAATAGAAGAGAATAGGAAAAGAGGACCTAGGCTAAAATGGCCGGTCATGTAAAAAAGGGGTGGGTGCCCAAAAGGGATTAGGGCATGTATAAAAGCCAAAAAGTGAATAGAGAAACTCATTCAGGTGTGTGGCCAAAACTAGCTCTCCTCTTCTCTTCTTCTTCTTCTTCTTATTTGTTTGAGCTTGTGCTTGAGAGAGGGAGAGTGAGGGAGTGAGGGAGTGAGGGAGTGAGGGTGAGGGACTGTGGTGGAGAATCTCTCCATCTTCTCCTCTCTTCTTCTTCTTCTTCTTCTTCTTCTTCTTCTTCTTCTTCTCTTTGCTTGTCTCATGGGCGGTGATGGAGCATGGAGCTTGAGGATTGAGCTTGCACCTTGAAACGTGGAGCTACCGGAGTGCTTGAGGTAGAAGGAACTCAATCAAACATGGAGGTAAGCTCACTACACTTGTAGGTGTGAGAGGGCATATGGCTATGTGAGAGGTAACCATTGCACTTGGCTTGAAATGCTTCAAGCAATAAGTGGTTCATGGCTCTTCGTGGTCGTCACACATTAGGTGGTACCAAAATTCCACTATTTTGGTAGTTCATAAGAAGTTATGTTGGTGCTCAAATATTGCAAAGGAAAGTCTAAAAGAAAAATCAGACTTCTAAAAAGTACTTGAATAAGATAAGAGTTTTGAGAAATGCTAAGTATATTTATTAGCAATACATCTACTATAAATCAAATAAGTAATATCCACTACTAAAAGCAGTTTCAATGTCAATTCTTTTTGGTACCACCTAACCATGCTTTCACCCTCTTCTTTTGTCTCATCCCAATCTAGGCCATAAGATGATTTAAAAGAAAAATCTAAATGATCATGAGTGTCACTCAAATCATCTCTACTCAGATGAGACTACAAACATTGGCTCTCTCTACATGCATAACCATATAATCCCACCCTATCTAACATATCAACCTCATCTCTAGTCTCCCCACGACAACACACATCCTACAAGGTAGACTTTAGAGACTCACAACCAACATCATCCTCATGAAAAATTGGTGGGCCATCTACATTACACATATCTAAAGCTCCTCTCACCTCAATCTCCACAAAACCTCACTATCCCAAGCACATGTGTGCATTGGTATCCCCATAAAAAGAATGTCATCTACTAGTAGTTGACTCCCCCTCTCTAGGTAAACTAACATGGCCAAATAAAATATATATTCAACACCTTCACCTATGGCTAATAGCCACCTCTCATTTTCCTATAACAAATCATTAAGACAAGCCATAAGACCCTTTCCATGGTCAAAATAGGACTCTTGACTATAAAGTGCAAGTCTAATTTTGATAAAACTAGACTTTAAGTCATCATCACTACTAACAGCTTTCCTTGTTTTAATAACAGTGACAAGGTTATCTAAGTTATTGTCAGTAATAGGTTCCTCCAGGGTCCAATCTTTTACACTCTCATCAACTTCACCTAAGAAGTATCTATCACCTTGTTGATAGAGCCATTTTGAGCTTGTTTTTGAGTGATGTTTCAATCCAAAAACCTAAAAGGATCCTCAGTGGGGGCACCAAAAACTGAGGTGGACTTTCCTAGTAGGAGCACAAACACCCATCAAGCCACCAAAAGGAAATGAAATGCTAAGGATCTCAATGCTCAATGATGACTTAACGAGGCCACTAGATTCTAACCTCCTTAAATAGATCCTGAAGGCCTAAAACCCAAGCCCAACAAAGAAACTCCCTTTTTGAGTCTTTTATATCCCATATTTTTCAATCTCCTTAGTCCTTACTATAGTTTTTTTTACTAGAGTCTCTCTCTTCATTCTCATTCCCATAACTTGGTCTCCCAGCAACATAACTTTTTTAAATAAGAACACTAGCCCTTTCATCTAGGCTTACACCACCCCTCTCGATTCCCATCTTGACATCTATCCACTCTTAGCTTCAATATAACTTTAAAAGTCAACTTAAATTTAGCTCTCCCTCCTTCCCTCTTACTTTCACCCTCTAAAGCTTTGGATTCCTTTTTTGTCTTTGTGTGTTCTACCTTATATTCAGACCTTTATTGAACACTTCAAATTTATGGTCATCCTTTCTTTATTGCCCTCCATTTTTTATATACTTTCTTCCTACCACTTAATATTTAGTTTAATACACACTATTTCCTCATCATAGCCTTATATCTAAGGAAAATGTTATATTTGTCTTGGCTCTAAACCACCTTACCATACCTTCTCAAACCCTCTCATGCTCTCAAAAGAAATACTCACTTCTCTCTAATTTTCCACCTTGTACAACACTACATGCTTGGTTAATCATATTCTCAAACTGCGTCTTATATTTTATCCATCAAATAGTTATTCTCCTTGGCACTGGTACCATTTAACATGCTGCCACAATTGGAACATCTATTAAAATTTATAGAGACCTCCATAACAAGGGATTCTTGTTTTAAAATTCACTCACAATCAAAACCTAGTGTGTATGGCTATTGCTAAATTCCTATAAAGTTAAAGAGACCAAAACTCCAGACTACACCATCTTTTCTTCCACAAATGCCACCTCCATAGCTTCATCTAAAGTAATTTTTTTCTCTACATCCCCAAAGATATCACACCTCCATTTCTTATTGTGTTTCCTAGGAGAAGAATTTTGTTTGCAACTCCCAAATGCACATCCTAGGGGGTTCACCATGGACAACTTATGGAATCAAGTTAGTATAAGGGAGGGGGCTTTTTCAAAAATTACATAAGCATATACATTAGGGTAGGATGCTACACTTGATGGACTTAATAAGAAGCGGCAACTTTGAGCTATACTTTGTTTACAAGAGATTGCACAGGACTTCATCATTGATTTCATGAATGATGCTTATATTGCTACTGCCCATGCACACAAGATCACATTGATAAACAAGGACTTCAGTATGGTGAGTAGGTTTAGGTATAGGTTTGATAAAGTATTGAAGCCCTTACCCACTACTAATCATAAAGCCGTTGAGATCCTCAATGTTCCCCTAAATTTGAGAAAGGTGAAAGAGTGTGTCATTGAAGATGTCACTCACTTATATCCCACAATAACTATAGCTTAGATAGAGACTACCATGGAGGAGAAAATCAAAGAGGAGGTTGAAAGTGAGGATGTGATTTGCAAGAGAAAGATTGATTCTTAGCCCATTTAACTATATGAGAGGATGGGCATAGTATTTGGCCAAATGGTTACGAATATTTCTCGAGATGTAAATAAAAAGGATCACCTTAGCATATCTTTGGAAGACAAGAGTATGTTAGAGAAGAAAGACATTTAGCTATTCAACTCTTCTTCCAATTGTAGCACCATTGATCTTGAACTTATACCTAAGAGGTATATTCTCTAGAAACTCCAAGGTGTCTCTTACATCCTTTAGACTCTAGTTAGAAGTTACATTAACCTTCTTTTCTTCTTGTCCAATTATTCATACCTCCTATTTTAATGGAATACAATCAACGCTAGAATCTAAAGGAACCCAAGTGCCATATCTAACTTTGTACCTCTTGTAATCAATACCCATAATAAGAGGTTGTCAAGAGATACTGTAAGATATAGCCAAAGACTTAGGATATGCACTGCACTATATAAAATCACTTTTGTGGTCACATTCCTTAAATTTCCAGGATAGTCCTAGAACATTGTCCAAATCCTCCTTTTAAAACTTGCTACTTAGCCATCAAATCTTCGTCCTCTATAAATTCTTTGTTTTAAAACAAGCTACAAAGACATCTAATGGTATAAACCATGACAAGGATATTCTTCTCAATATCTACCTAGGAGTCATGGACTTTTGAATGTCTTCGTTTATTTTGAGTTTGAAGCTCGTTACCATTACTTCATCAAGAGTCTCCCAATTCAACAATGTAAGGCTTGGCAATGGCAAATCCTCAATATGTCCATGTACACCTTCTCTTGATGGAACCACATATTATATATAATATACAAAAATATTACATTCACTAAGAAAACCTTCACTTTTATCAACATAGATAATGTCTACAAATTATTTATGCATTGCATAGAATGTGCCGCTAAGGCTGTTCAGGGGCTCCCATTCAGAACTTGTTTATGGAAAGATATCTAACACCGTTAATTTACACTTAGTGCTTTATATATATATATACATATAATATTCAACTCAAAACCAAACTTACAATGGCCTTGTTGAGAAAAATATTCATTTGGAGGCAAGTACATCTCCTTCGCCATATGTAAACATGTTGCAATCGAGCAAACCACCCCTAGCTGGTGATTTTCAAACCAATGGTACATCCCTTCTGGTAATATTTGATATCCTCACATTTCATTTTCTTCACCTTATGAGAGCCCTTGTAGGATGGCAACATGGTAACCCAATCATTTATACTGAACATTTTGGGCTCCCATTTTTCATCTACACTTTTTTTAAAGACAGTGCAAGAGTTTATCAAATGAGAAGGATGCATTGTGAAAGCCATGGAAAAAAGGGAGTGCAACTAATATGCAAAGAAAGAAACTCAAAGAGGAAAAGTTGATGAACTCAAAACGAATGTCAACAAGGCTAATAAAAATACAATGGGTGCCAAGAAGAATATTCAAATGCGTCTCGAAAGTACTGATAGTATTAACTACATCCCATTTTTTATCACACCTTTTATTAGCTTTATAAGCTTTGGGATTACCAAAAGATGTCAAATTTTAGAGATATCGGCTAAAAAAAAGGAGAAATCTATTAAATAGACTCTATTATCTCTAAAGAAAAGGAGACAAGAATACCATATTCTTGTATATGTGGCAAACTCTTATTTGCCCTTTTCTTAATCCAGTGATTAACAAAAGTTCCATTTTTAATGTATTTTGGCCCTAATGACAAGCCCTATGATGTTGAGCATTTGAAAGCCCATGATAAATAGGAGAATGGTGGTAACCCAATTTTGGAGTTCACTCTTGGATTGGGTTGTATATATGAGAATAAACAAAAAATAGTTATGTCTTTCAATTGGATTGCTTAGTGTTTGTATCATGAAGGTGTACCAATGAAAAATGTGCAAAAACTCATTAATGAATTTGTTTTTATATGTCATCATAGTATGGTAGCATGCTTGTTTCAATCCCTAAAATTGTATGCCACTTATGAGAAGTGGGTGGATAGTCTCCTGACAAAAGCATCCTATGGTTGAGTGAATCTGTTAGCTAGGTGGCTTTCAAAAGACTGACAAGCATGGCCTTCCTAAGAGTTAGTCCTCGAACCAATTAAGCACGTAGAGGGGTTGATGTTAAGCTCCCCTTGTTTCTTATTCTCATTGATGTTAAGCATGTAGAGGGGTTGATGTTAAGCTCCCCTTATTTCTTATTCTCATTGAACCAAGTGTGGTGCTTACCTACCTTGATATTTGATGATTTGTGAAATGCATTCATTTTAAGCTTGATGTTAGATTGCTGCTACGAGCCGTAGTTGTGTCTTTAGGAATACGTAGGTCAATCCTCATGGGATGAGGCTAGACATTTCATTGCGAGATAGACCTAGGGAATGCCTGGTCACCGAAATTCACATGCTCAAAGATACCTCAAATGGTGGTGACTAGGATTGGTCCCTAGACAATTACCAAACTACTCTCCTTAAGAAATTAGGGTAGGATATATTTCATGTGGTATCAAAGCATTAATTTTTACTATGTTCCATCATTATATGACGATATTAAAGTTTTCAAATATAGATTTTTAAGTTATTTAGTGATATAATTAGCAAGCTAAATCTGGAATTTTTTAAAGGGATTTCTTAACCAACTTTTGGGCCACAAGATATTTCAAGCAATACATACTACAGCTTGAAGATCTAGCAATTTTCTTAGAAACTGGGTGGAGGACCCTTATACCTCCCCTTCTCAAGAGGTCACCCATTCTAGTATTGTTCACACCAATGCGCACTTAACTAGAAGTTCCCCATAATTAGGCTAGCCATCTAGCCCCCAAAACCTTAAGGTGATGGATGACCTCCTATCTATCCAATTATGGAAATCTTCCTCCATTTGGCCTACGATTCAAACCCAATATCAACTCATCACCATTGCATCAATAGTAGTGAGCTAGTTTTCTCTAGCAAGTGTGGATTGCATTTCCAATACTCCCCCCTCAAGCCACACCTTGGTTGAGGTTCTAGTGCCACCAAGCTCAGTAACCTCAGCTCTGATACCAAGTTAAAATTTGGGTGGGGGGCCCTTGTACCTCCCCTTCTTGAGAGGTTACCCATTCTAGTATTGTTCATGCCAATGCACACTTAACTGGAAGTTTCCCATAATTAGGCTAGCCATCTAGCCCCAAAATCTTAAGGTGATTTTTAACCTCCAATCTATCCAATTATGGAAATCTTCCTCCATTTGTCCTAGGACTCAAACCTAGTTCCAACTCATCACCATTGCATCAATAGTAAGGTATTTTTCTCTAGCAAGTGTGGATTGCATTTCCAATACTCCCCCCCTCAAGCCACACCTTGGTTGAGGTTCTAGTGCCACCAAGCTTAGTAACCTCAGATCTGATACCAAGTTAAAATTTGGGTGGGGGGCCCTTGTACCTCCCCTTCTTGAGAGGTCACCTATTCCAGTATTGTTCATGCCTATGTGCACTTAATTGGAAGTTTCCCATAATTAGGCTAGCCATCTAGCCCCAAAACCTTAAGGTGATTTTTAACCTCCGATCTATCCAATTATGGAAATCTTCTCCATTTGTCCTAGGATTCAAACCTAGTTTCAACTCATCACCATTGCATCGATAGTGAGGTCGTTTTCTATGGCAAGTGTGGATTGCATTTCCAAAAAAATTAGGTATAAATGTTACCTTTATTATTTTCAACATTATCTTTGGATTGGATTGGCCAACAATCTAAGAGGAAAGATAAAATTTGCATAATGAAAATTACCTAGTAGATGCTAAGAAGATTAAGCACATTGAGAATAATATTTTGAGAGCCCAAATTCTCAAAGAACTTAACTTGGTTGAAGTCTTTTGGTTCTTCAAAACTAAAGATTTGAAAGCCCTTATTCTTGTAAATAAGCAACTGATCAACCAAAATCAATATGTGTATTCACGACTTACAAGAGTTGTAAATCCCAATCACATTGAAATGTGACCTCACAATTTTGTAGTCCCTAATATAAAATATCAAGTCACCTTGATTATCCCCTCTGTCATAAATGTAAAAAAAAATCTCCTAAGAAGTATACAGTCGACGAGCCTAGAAAAACCACTATCAATTTGCCATTAGAGTATAGATTTAAGCCAACTAATATCTTGTAATCAAAAGGAAAAGAAATTCCAAGAATTGAATAATGTATGCAACCCAAAATTTTAATGACTTATACTTTTAATTTTCAAATAGGCTATGGGTATCTCAAGGAATATACAAAGTTATAAAAGACTAATTATCTATAGTTATTATAAAAAAAAAGAGATTAGGGTAATCTCTTATACTTGATATCCTGTGCAAGACTTTTGTTTGATGTTTCCCCTGGTATACCAAGTAGGCTCGTAGTGTAGCCTACCCTTGCGAGAGCAGCTGTTCTGATTGATGGACTAGATCTTCATTCCACCAAGCTACTAGTTCTTCCACGCTCACTAATGGATGCATTTTATGGGTTTGATATCGAACTTCTACCAACTACTACATGCACGTTGACCATACCAATAACCTCAATTACAAGCTATGGAGGATTCAGTTGTCTACTCAACATAGTTCAACTTTTTACCTTCTACCTAAGTCCTCTGTGCCTTGTAGAGTATCATAAGGGCGAGGCTATGATTTGAGCCCAATGGATATACAGTAGGATTATCCGGGCCATACAAATCAATCAAGTTATATTTGCCCATAGATTCTACTCTTTTGATTATCAACGAGAGGGATTTCCCAATATCCCCATCAAGTATCTATAGCCTTAGATATCTTGAGTGAGCCACCCAAATAGAGATTATCTCCCCTTCAGTAGTTCCACGGTTGATTTTGTATACCATATTACTTTTGAGTAAAGAAAAGTGGCACTATCCATGCAGCCATCAATAATCAATAGGTTAAGTGCCAATTTACTGTCCTCCTTCAAGTGCCTATAGAGCACCAAGATTAACCCTTTTAAATTATAATTCATGGTGGTGCTACTCATTCCTTCATATCTCCTAGGTGCATTAAGAAATTACAATTGGATCCTGAATCCACTAGAAAACTTATATTTGAGCTAGCAAATGGGAAAGAAGCGTACTCAAATCAAACTATCAAAAAGATTAAACTTTACTTAAGAAATAAATACACAAAGGCAAACTTTAGGGTTCTATCCTTGGGAATATATGACTGTCTCTTAGGTATGGATTGGCTAGGTCCTAATCAAGCAAGTACCCACCATGGACAAAGAATAATTACTTTCAACAACATTGAGGAGACTTTAGTCCAAGCTCAGGGTAAAGTAGGGAAACCCAAATTACGACTAGCAAAAACAAGTCGACTAATGAAGGGTCTAAGGAAATGACTACCCATTTATTTCATCAAATTACATTAGTCTCACCCACGGTCTACAAATCTTGAAGAATTTTTTGAAGATCTAAATGAACTACCTCATAGCCACGATGTAGATCATTAAATTAAATTAACCCAAGGGGTTGAACCAATGGTAAAGAGGCCCTACAAAATGTCTATTTTTTTTGGAGGCCATTAAATTAAAAGAATAACTCAAGCAACTATTAGAGTAAGGGTTTATCTGACCCAGTAACTCACCTTGGGATGCCCCATGCTTTTCCAAAAGAAAAAGAATGGGACTTTAAGACTTTGCATCAATTATCACAAATTGAATCAAGTAAGCATTAAAAATAAGTACCTCGTCCCATGGATTGATGAGTTGCTTAATAGACTCTAAGGAAAAATTTTATTTTTAAAATTTGATCTAAGGTCATGCTATTATCAAAATTTAATTAAGGACAAGGATATCCCAAAGGCTACTTTTTTAACATAAGGTATGACCATTTTGAATTTATTGTAATGTCCTTTGGGTTGACTAATGCACCAACTACTTTCAACAGATTAGTTTAGGACATTTTCAGGCTGTACCTCAATGAATTTATCATTTATTCTTTGATGATATCCTGGCCTACTCCAAAGAAGAAGAAGACTATCGGAACTACCTTGAATCGTCCTTGAAACTTTGAGGGAAATAAACTTTCTGCAAAGCAAAGTAAATACGCCTTCTTCAAAAACAGGATTGAGTACTTAGGATTCATTGTTTCAGTTGAGGGACCCTCAACTAGTGGTGATGCAAAAAATGCGGCAAAATATGAATGAGGTATACTATTTTGTTTTATTTTCATTCTTAAGTCATGTTATTATTACTTTTATTCATAAGAACTCTTTTTAACTAACAAAATAATCATTGTTCTATTGTCTTTACATTCTCTATCCTTTTAATTTAGAAATTTAGTCAAAAATTTTAGAAAAATATGATAATATTAAAAATTTAATTAAAATAGCTTTAAATGAATTGAAACTAATTAAATAAGGCTAAATATATTATTAGATTGATGATTAAGAAAGATTTACAATTAGAAAATTAGTTAAATTTTTTATGAATACTAAAAAATAAAATTCATTTATATTTTTATATATAAATGTTATTAACAACTCTTTAAAGAAACTTAGTAAACATCTAAGCTAATTTGATTATTCAAATAATTAAATAGTAAATGATGTAGTGAAATATTTTCATAGGAGTGGTAACTAGGTGCATCAATGATAACTACATTAACATTCTCAAGCCAATACTGAATCATAAGATAATCACTTTCTATAAATGAGATCCATTTAATATGATTATCCAAAATTAAGAACTAAGAAAGTAAGTTTTTAGTGGCATGCTGATCATTCTTGATAATGAGGACTGTACTATAATTTCATTCTTATAATTTTCACTTTTAGATCTCATAAGTAATAGGCTAGTCATTTTGTATAAGTATTACACCTATTAGCAAAAATGATGAATACACAAATTGCATTAATTTATAATTTTTATTGCAAAAAATTAGCTTAAATTATTGTTGTTTCGTTTGGAGTGCATTCATATGCATGGAATACTAAAGTAGCTTTTAACATTTGGAAAAAGAAAAATAGAGTACATTCACATGTAGATAATATTAAAAAACATTCAAGTGTATGAAGATGAACTTCGTTTTGAATTACTCGTACTAATAAATTGAGAAATCACAAGAAGATTTCTATGGGATGATTTCAATTTACTAAAAACTTTGGTTATATCTTACTTTGAAATAAAGAATGATTGTTAGAAAAATTAGAAATTGATTATGGTTGCTTTGAGTATGAATATAATTATACTAATTACGTCCCTATCTCTAGTTCACTTAGATGAAAATGAGGTGTGATGCCATCCCTAGAGCCGCATTGGTTACTCTTCACCTGGAGTACATATACACTACCTAAGACATCGATAGACCACCACTTAGGTATGTTTAGTCTTTTGTATATGAAGGTTCAACAGGCAAGAACCAACGGGGCTCTAGTTTGAGTTGTAATCTTGATCCTATGATGCTAGGAGGCATATTTCACGGTGGATTCCGTGCCATGGTGGATTCCGTGAGGTTTTACAGTGGATTCCGTAAACTTTGATGACTGGGGCTCATACACAAAGTGGATTCTTTGTGCGAGAAGTTGATGGGGATGCCTGTCCTTTTCGGGCGTTTCATTAATTTAGTGTGTACATGGATGATTCCATAGCAGGTGATTCCGCAAAATGCATATTAAATTAATAAACGTTTATGAGTTTAGAGTGCGCACTCATAATAAATTAAGGTTAGGATTGATTTCTAACCAGTTGATTTATTTATGTAGCTGAAGACTGCTAGGTATTCACTTTTGTCGGTTTAATTGTATTATTTTACTAACGATTGTGAATGCTTCAGTTGATGTGTAGAGATAGCAGTAGTGGCGGAGGAAAGCATTGGAGGATAGCAAGTATTCGATTTATCATTTATATTATGATGGGTGCATACCTTAGGCATGGTGCCTATATTTTGTCATGCCTATTCATTGAGGCGTTAGATATTTATTTATTATTTTGTATGCGCATTGGCACACGATTATGTTATTTGTATTTGGACATTGTATTAGGCATGCCAGACTCTTTGGGCACCGTCCATTAGCTTTATTCCTATTTTGTGCTAAAGCAAACTCAAAAGCTAAAAGCTTGCTATTTTGTAATTTGGGCTATTATTTGAGCTTGAAGATGATTAATACATAAAATACATGCTTTGTGGAGCGCTCACACAAGGCATGGGGGGAGATTGCACCCAATTGGTCTCTTGTTCATGTCGTGCATGCTTTTTACATTGAATTTTGTGCAAAAAGTAGAGTTCTATTGTTCTTGGGGACCTTCCGGCATTCACTAGGCAAGCGTACAGCATTCGATCTGCGCACCAATGGTATCAGAGCGAAGCTGAGATCAAGAGCTTCCAATCGCTACCCATCTTGTGCGAAGGCGGAGCTCCTGGAACGATCGAGCTTTACGGTCAATCTCGTCGCGAGCGATCGATACGGGTGGATTTCTGGTGATCAAGAACCTCTGTTTCCATCATCAGATCGCGAAGGACTAGCCTGCAGTAGCGGAGGACCACACCTACATCCTCACATGCAAGTCGTCAACAAACAAAGATAAGCTCTCATAATCTCAAAAGATTAAAAGCTTAATCAAGCTTCAAAAGCTTAATAAGCTTAGCTTAAGCTTAAAGAAGCTTAAACATTCACGATTTTTTTTCGGCGCCTCTGAGGATGTCTGCGAATTTTTCGCCGCGTTGAAAAATGCCCCCCCCACGATTCAACGTTTTTTCTCATTAAGCTTATAAGCTTAATCACTTAAGCTCCAAGTCAGTTAAGCTTCTCAAATTCAGCAAGTTCTGCAAGTTTCTCAAGTCGAAGTTCTGCAAGTTACATAAAGCAACCAAGTTCTCCAAGTCTTCATACTCTGCAAGTCACATAAGTCTGCAACTCTGCAAGTCAGACAAGTCACCTGGAGTCAAAACTGACTTCTGTTCAAAACTCATAGAAGGGCTGTTCCTGCGCAGAAACTCCGAACTGCAAAGTTGTTCATTGGAAGGTACTCTTCGCATATGCAGGTTTGCTAAAGCATTTTCAGCACACGCAGAAGATTAAAACGCAGATTTTTCAAAGATTACAAATCCCGCAATAGTCAAAGACGAAGATTGTGAAAGCCACACCCAAAAATATATAAGCCTTGTATTTCCAATCTTGAGCTACGCTTATCCCGCTAACTTGATTTTGAGAGTGAGAGGTCTTTTGAGTTTTGTAGGATGACGGAACCACATATGGATGATTTAATGGCTGAAGGCGACCTACTTGAACCTACGATGGAGCAAAAGCTGGACTTAATTATGATGCAGTTGGATAAAGAACGATGAGCTAGGCAAGCATTGCAAGTTCAATTGGCTAATTTACAAAGATCGACTACTGACAAAGAGGAACCTCAATATGAAGACCTTATCCGATGTACCATCGACGCAACTCTCGAAGCTCAATCTATCCACAAGGAAGCAAAGATAAGGAAAAGAAATTTCAAATTCCGTACTTTCAATTGTACTCGAGAGGGAAAAACTGTTCTTGCATTCATTAGTCAGTTTGATGACTATTTTCATGAGGAAACCTATGCAGAAAAAGATAAAATCAAGTGTGTCACTAATCATTTAGTGGATAGAGCATCTCTTTGGTGGACTGTGGTACGCAAGAGTATAGATTGTCCCACTACCTGGGAGAATTTCAAGAAGAAGTTTATGCAGAATTTCCTTCCTCCACAATTCCATGAAAAAGCCATAAAGCAATGGGATCTTCTTCAGCACAACGGGATCGTGAGCCTATTCCTCAGTACACCGAGCGCTTTTGGAATGCATTACTCCAGTTATGCATGCTTGAAGACGTACCTGAAGTGACACACAAGCGCAAGTATATGTCTCGACTACTTGGGCATTACTACGCTAAAGTTAATATGTTCAAGCCTACAACCCTTGAAGACGCAATTTCATTAGCTCATGACACTGAAGACAAGCTGCGAGGAAAGATAGACGTCCACAGCAATTCCAAGCCAATGGTAACTATGGATCTAAGAATTCAACTCAAATTTTAGAATATTTAATCAAGGTTGTTTTCCTTCATCATCTTTCCGTAAGAATTGGGCAAAACCACCTGCTTTACCATCCAATACCAATCAAAACCCCAAGCCTATTCCACAGCCAAATCTTAATGTCCCTAGACTTCTTGCCATTGCAAACAATGTAACCAAAGCCAAGCCTATAGTGTGTTATAAATGCCACCAGCCTGGACATCTAGCAGCAAATTGTCATTCGAAGAAGCCACCTATCCATATCAACTACCTTGGAGCAATGGAAGAAGACGAACATGAATAAATGCCTGATTTCACGGAAGATGAGGACGACACTACTACTCCTTCGGATACTTTACCACGTATGCCAACTCCACATTCTTTATTGACAATGAAATGTTTAGTGCATGGAAAGGAAAAGATTATTTTGCATGATGATGGTAGTACTCATGATTTTATTTCTGCAAAGCTAGTAAAATAATTAAAATTACAGACTGTACCTACGCATTATCGCATTAAAGCAGCATTCTTAGGCACTAGGTATAATGGTACACAGGAAGTGCATGACTTAGAAATTCAAATTGGTCAATACACTGAAAGAAGAAATTTTCTAGTTGTACCACTATAGTCCAGTGACATTATTTTAGGTATGCCTTGGCGTCATCAGGATAACCCAGATATAGATTATTCCACACATTCAATTAATATTCAATTTCAAGGAAAACATCTTACATTGTATGGTATGCATGCATCTAATGCTTTTCCACTGCTTTCGCATACTCAAGCTAAACGTGCATTACGCAAAAGTAGTAAATCTTATCTCATTTGGGTGAATGAACTGCAAGTTAAAGAAAATCATATGCATCCTAGGCATAAAGAATTTCTAACACATTTTAAATATTGTTTTGCGGAAGATCTACCACCTGGTTTACCTCCTTCACGTCCAGAAGACCATAAAATAGATTTGATTCCTGGTACACAACCACCTTGTAAAGCACCATATAGGCATAACCAGATAGAGCAAAAAGAAATTCAAAGTCAAGTTGAGGAATTACTAAATAGAGGATTGATTAGACCTAGTAGTTCTCCATTTGGTGCACTTGTTCTGTTAGTAATGAAAAAGAATAATACCTATCGTATGTGCATTGACTATCAAGCTTTAAATAAGATCACTGTAAAGAATAGGTATCCAATTCCTAGAGTCGATGACCTTATGGATAAACTGCAAGGTTCTGCCATATTTAGTAAAATAGACCTTAAATCTGATTATCATCAGATGAGACTAGATAAGTCTGACATATTCAAGACTGCATTTAGAACACAGTTTGGTCATTATGAATTTTTAGTGATGCCTTTCGGATTGACTAATGCACCTGCTACATTTAGTAGAATGATGAACCGTATATTTTTGAAATATCAATATTGTGTAATTGTCTTCTTTGATGATATTTTGGTGTTTAGTCAAAATGAGAAGGAACATTATGAGCATTTGTCATTGGTTTTCCAGTTATTAAAAGATAATCAACTGTATGCAAATCCCGGAAAGAGTGAGTTCTTTAAAATAAAAATTGAATATTTAGGTCATATAGTATCATCTGATGGAATTAAAGTTGACCCTAAGAAAATAAATGCAATATTAAATTGGCATGTACCTAAAAATGTGCATGAGTTACGATCTTTCCTAGGTCTTGCTAGTTTCTATAGGAAGTTTGTGCGTAATTTTTCATTACTTGCTTTACCATTGACCAAACTTCTGAAGAAAGGTATTGTTTATCATTGGTCCAATAATCAACAAAAATCCTTTGACTTATTGAAACATGCATTAACCCATGCCCCTGTCTTACAGTTGCTTGATTTTAATAGACCATTCTTTTTAGTAGTGACTGATGCTAGTGGATCAAGAATAGGAGCCGTACTTATGCAGGACAATCATCCCATAGCCTATTCTAGTTGTAAGCTGAAACCCCCTGAACTGAAATATTCCACATATGACAAAGAATTATTAGCTGTTGTACAAGCCTTAAGACAGTGGAAACACTACTTAATGGGTTCAGAATTTATGATTAAGACCGATCAGCAAAGTATTAGACATTTACTTAGCCAACCTCAAATATCTGACCGACATATCAAATGGGTATCTTTTATTCAGAGTTTTCATCCTATCATTCAATATCAACCCGGTAAAGAAAATGTAGTGGCTGATGCATTAAGTAGAAGACCTGCTATTCATAATATTTCTGTTATATCTTTTGATTCTTTGATTGCTATGAAAGATACTTATCATTAGGACATCACTTTTCATGTTGATTGGAATAAATTAGTTCAAAATAACTTCATTCCTATTGATTCACTATCTTATAACGATGGATTCATGTTTTATGAAAAGAGATTATGTGTTACAGTTTCATTCAGATCTTTTGTTTTGAATGAGATTGATTGTCCTCCATATCAAGGTCATAGAGGTATCATATCTACTTTACGTACATTAACTGAAGTTTGGCCGCATATGGACACTGATGTATCTAACTTTGTTTCTGAATGTTTGATTTGTCAAAGAGTTAAGAGACATCATGGTAAACAGTATGGATTACTTATGCCTTTATCTATTCCATCGAGACCATGGGAACAAATTTCTATGGATTTTATTACTGGTTTACCTAATACTAAATCTAACCATGATATGATTTGGACAGTAGTAGACAGGTTTAGTAAACAAGCATATTTCATTCCATGTAAGAAAACTTTAACAGCATCACAAGCAACACAATTGTTTTTGAAAACTGTTTTCACTAACCATGGATTACCAAAAGTTATTATTTCAAATTGTGATTCTAGATTTTGTAACAACTTTTGGATTACTTTGTTTGCTAACCTAGGCACAAAGATTGATTTCTCATCTGCATTTCATCCTGAAACTAATGGACAAACAGAAGCTACTAACAGTACTATACTAGATCTTTTACGTGCTTATATGATTTCTAAACCACAGACATGGGACACACATTTGCATTTATTACAGTTTGTATATAACAATACACCACACACATCTACAAAGAAAGCATCGTTTGAAGTGATTTATGGTTATAGATTGTCTACACCTGTTGCATCTTTGTCAAATAGAATTCAGAGTGCTGATGATATTGCTAGTATGCATAATACTATTTTTGATGAGGTTAAACACATGATTGCCAAAGCCCAGCAATCATATACGAAACAAGCCAATAAGAAAAGACAAGCAATGAATTTCAAAGTTGATGACTATGTTTGGTTGAGAATAGAAAAACGTAGATTACAAAGTGTAGATAGACACCCAGTTGTGAAATTAGCCCCTAGATTCTATGGACCATTTAGGATCATTCATAAAATTAATAACAATGCATTCAAGTTAGAATTACCACCTCATTGGAAAATTCACAACACATTTCACATTAGTTTATTAAGACCCTTTAGAGGCCAATTACCTGTACACTTGAAAACCCACCTTTGTTAGAGGAAGAGACTGAAATACTTGAACCTGAAGCTATCATAGATACTGATTTTATGACCACTAGAACTGGCCGAAGATATTCTAGATATCTAGTCAAATTTAAGAACCATCATGTAGAGGAAGCACAATGGATGCACGCTAGAGACTTAAATGCTTTCCTCACTCTGTTAGCTCCACATTGAGCTAATAGCAATTGAGGTCAATTGCTATCCCACCCCGGGGGTATGATGCCAGGAGGCATATTTCACGGTGGATTTCATGCCACGGTGGATTCCGTGAGGTTTTACGGTGGATTCCGTAAACTTTGATGACTGGGGCTCATACACAGTGGATTCTTTGTGCGAGAAGTTGATGGGGACGCCTGTCCTTTTCGGGTGTTTCATTAATTTAGTGTGTACATGGGTGATTCCATAGCAGGTGATTCCGCAAAATGCATATTAAATTAATAAACGTTTATGAGTTTAGAGTGCGCACTCGTAATAAATTAAGGTTAGGATTGATTTCTAACCAGTTGATTTATTTATGTAGCTGAAGACTGCTAGGTATTCACTTTTGTCGATTTAATTGTATTATTTTACTAACGATTGCGAATGCTTCAGTTGATGTGTAGAGATAGCAGTAGTGGCGGAGGAAAGCATTGGAGGATAGCGAGTATTCGATTTATCATTTATATTTTGATGGGCACATACCTTAGGCATGGCGCCTATATTTTTTCACGCCTATTTATTGAGGCATTGGATATTTATTTATTATTTTGTATGTGCATGGGCGCACGATTATGTTATTTGTATTTGGACATTGTATTGGGCATGCCAGACTCTTTGGGCACCGTCCATTAGCTTTATTCCTATTTTGTGCTAAAGAAAACTCAAAAGCTAAAAGCTTGCTATTTTGTAATTTGGGCTATTATTTGAGCTTGAAGATGATTAATACATAAAATACATGCTTTGTGGAGTGCTCACACAAGGCATGGGGGGAGATTGCACCCAATTGGTCTCTTGTTCATGTCGTGCATGCTTTTTACATTGAATTTTGTGCAAAAAGTAGAGTTCTATTGTTCTTGGGGACCTTCCGGCATTCACTACGTGAGCGTACAGCATTCGATCTGCACACCATCCTAGTCCTAAAATAGGGTAGGAAACTTATACGAGCCCAATATGGTTGAGCATTGGAAGGCCTGGATGAATAAGGCAAGGATGATAACCCAATTTTTTATTGGTTCACTCTTGCAGCAGATTGTATATATGAGAATAAATAAAAAATAGTTATTTATTTCAATTGGATTACCTAGTGTCCATATCATAAAGGCATGCCAATGAAACTTTTGTAAAAAATAATTAATGAAGTTGTTTTATATGTCATCATAGCCTCATAGCATGCCTGCTTAAATCACTAAAGTACACCATGACACTTATGGGAAGTGAATGGACATCTCCTGACAAAATCATCCTATGATTGGGAGGACCTAATTAGCCAAGTAGCTTTTCCCAAAGCTTAGAAAAAGACTAATGTGAATTCTTAAGATATAGAATTGGTTAAGCATCATTTTAAGGGGGTGGTGTAAGACTATGAGTAGAGGGGTTGACGCTCAGCTCCCCCTCAAATCTCACTCTCATTGAACCAAGTGTGTTGCTTGTGTACCTCAATCTTTGATGATTCAAGAAATGCACTATTTTTAAGCTCGAGTTTAGATTGTTGTTAGAGACTGTAGTTGTGTATTTAGAAACCTCCAGGTCGATCCTCATGGAATGAGGTTGGACTCTTTGTTGTTGTGAGATAAACCTAGGGAATGCTTAGTCACCTTAATATGCATGCTCAAAGATAGCCCTTATGGTAGTCACTAGGATTGGTCTCTAGACAACTATCAAACTACCCTCCCTAAGAAATTAGAGTTGGGTATGTTTCAAAAGGAGGCTAGCTTTAAAGGCCACTTTATTTAAAATTAAATATCCAAGCTAATGTGGGGTATCAAGTTCTCTATAAGATTCAACCAAAGAAACATGCTCGAATGGCATTCTCAATTGCTGACCCTATTTGTACCTTGGATATGAAAGTTATTAAATTTTTGAAATGTAGTATTGCAAATATTTGGTATAATGCTACTTTAAATCAAGCTATACTACATATTCCACATTTTAACCACATTAGAGATTGCTCCTAAAGGCTTTTCTAAGATTAGTAGAGATGAAAAACCTTTAGGTCTAGTTTTTAACTTGGTAAATGTGTATAGCCACCCCTATCACATGCTAACTCCATTAAGCCCTTGTCTCCTTAAGCCGAAGGGCCTTTATACATACTAATGTGCATGAAAAACTAAGATTTAGTTGTGATATTTGAAAATAAATATCTTGAAACAATTAGAGAGAAGACTTTTAAATGCTAAAAATCTATTATCATTTTATTATTACAAAACCTAGAAAATCTACTAAAAGAGCTTGCAAATAGGCTTCACAAAATGTATTTTATGAACATTGTAACACATAAGCACTTGCTCTAAACCATACAAATTTAACATTATGCCGAATTTTCAAGGTTAAAATTGAGAGGTACTTCTCCTTACTAGGATAAGCTAGTGATTGATGGTGAAATCATTGACCTAGCTTCTCCTATTGGTGGTAAGATTTCAAGATGGTCTCTTGCAAATGATTCATTTATGTTTCTCAAGGTTGGGAAGTCTAATATGGATAGAGTAAAGGTCATTTGGAGATTGTCTAGTTTGGCCTTGGGCCTCAATATTAATGCACACAAGTCCATTTTTATTAGTTGTGACTTGTACAAAGAGAGACTTGCATACTTTGGGTTGAATGGGTGGGATTTTTTGTTAGGGACACTAAAAACACTTAGGTTATCCCATGGTGGTGGATGTGGCCCCTCAAGCATTCCTTGATTGGATGTCTCTATGCATCAATTTGGCCTTGGGCCTCAACATTAATACAAATAAGTTCTAATTTGTTAATTGTATAGAGAGAGACTTGCATGCTTTGGGTTGACTGGGTGGCATTGTTTGTTAGGGAGACATCACTAAACACTTGGGTTATCCCATCATGGTAGATGTGGCCCCTTCGAGCATTCTCGATTGGATGTCTCTATGCATTCATGATTAGTTAAAGTATTGGAAATCTCAAGGTTGGCCTTTATATGTGTGCCTCAAAGCCACACAAATGGTGATGATAAGTATGATCTTCTATTTGTTGATTTTGCTTCCTTGGTCTCAACATTGCTCAATTAGATATATTCATGTATTCCTGACAAGGTTTTTTGCAAAGAGAGGACCATGTGGCGAGTCTCACATCCCAAATATTAAATACAGACAACATTACGAAACATAAAAGAATTGAATAAGTTAACAAATTCATAAAGAGAAAGAGAAAAACACATGGCAGGGCCCAACCTCCCCCATGACAAAAGCCATGGTTTGCTATCTTGTATTATAAAATGTTGATTACATAGCTATTTATATTCATATCAGATGTCTAACTATATAGAAAATACAAATATCAATTAAAATACATAGTGTTATGAATTAAGAGACTTTCTCTAGCTCATTGTAGTTGACGTAGAAATTCTATGTGCCGAATCATGATGTTTTTTATATTACCATCACGCCTAGAATGTGTGAAGACCCCCAAAAAGCCTTTGAAAGCTCCAAATTCTAACTCTGGATCAAGAATAAATAAGAAATATAATTTGTTTCCTTATTCTCCTCTTTTTCATGTGATCCTATTGCTTTTTGTAAAGAAAGCTAGGAAAACTTTCTAAAATTGAACCACATAAAGGAAATAGCAAAGCATTCCATAAAGAAAGCTTATTTTGATAAGAGCATATATTATATATATTATTCTAATATAGTTTATATTAAAGATATTAAATTAAATAATTTAATGGTAAAGACTAATGATTCATTTAAAATTACCACTAAAAAAACTTAACTTGTAATTCACAAATAAACTAGTAATTTTAATAGTACATAATATCATATGAATACATATTATCATATATTATGCTTACTATATATATTCATCTAAAATAAATTTATACTTAATACTTTTTCAAAATATTACTTTTTCTAATTTTGTCTAATAATCTACTCACCATAATACCAGACATACTAGTTTCGTGCTATCTATCTGCCAAGCACAATGCGACTAGTGTCACATGCAACACTCATGTGTAACAAGTTATGATTACATGACAAATAGGTAATGAGAATCTACAAATGAATAAACTTAAAATCATCTTATTATTAAAATATTTTCTATAATATATATTACACAATCCCACAGTATAAGTTGATCCCTATCACATTCTTAGTCTAATAATCTACAAAAAACTCTCAAAATAATGAGTAAAGTCTATTTCCATAGCATACTCTCCTATTGAGAATCAATTTTCCTTAATTGCGTATACTCCTATTGAAAGAAGCATGAATTAGTATTAGTGCTCAAACAAAAAGTACTACAAATTTAAGATGTTCATGGCAAAAGTATAAATAACTCAAGTACTCTATCACCCACGTACTACACATTCTAGTGTCCCATGCCACTAGAATACGGAATATCATTACTGACTAGGCTGCTTGATAAAATTGAACTTCAATATATTTGTGCTATCTCATGCGGTGAATATGCACTTTCAAACTCCATAATAGGTGTGGGTGATCAGGCACACATTGTTGCTACCTCATGTTACAAATTTGCATAGAGAAATAAATCGATGTTGCCTCATGTGGCAAATTTGTATCACGAGTGAGTGGTGTTACTTCATGCAATAAATCTACATTACTAGTTACCAGTACTGCCTCATGTAGCGAATCTATACTAGGGTTACCAAAGGACAAATGAAAAATACTTGAAGAGATCATGAATCATCATATCCATATTTTAACTAAAGTTAAAATTTAAAATAGAGTTACCTAACATGAATAGGTTGCAATATACTTTTGGAAAAAAATAAAAAATTAGAATAAGATGTTAACTTTGGCTAATATTAACTTTAAAACTATGGTATTTAGCTAAAATCACCTATAATACAAGCTATAATCCTTTCTATAAGATACAGCTTTTTTTGTAGTACATCTAAATTCAAAATAAATCAAAAGTCGTTTTTAGGAGAAACTAGGTCACTATTTAGGTTTGAGCAAAAAAAAAAAAGCTGAAGATCTACTTTAGAGGCAATTAACTTTCTAAGTATTCAAGTCAGTTCAAGATAATAGCTAAAGAGTTGTAAATAACAAAAAGTTTTATAGATCGTCTCATATTGATAACTTGCTGATTCATAAGATAATGGTAAGAAAATAGAGCCCAAAGTTTACCAATACATAAATTTATGTACTTAATGCTATAAAATATGGGTTCAGGGTTACTTTAGGATTGAAATATCTCACTAAATATTTCAAATTTAAAAGGTTTTTATCTAATAAGAATTATGGATATTTTTAATCTCTAAAACTTTTGTTTTTACATCATCCTCAAATTTTGAAAAGGTAGAAAGTTACAATAATTGGAAAATAGCTCCATATAGGAGGATTTAGGACTAAACTATAGTCATAATGACGACTTTGAGGTTTTGGAGTATGGGCAACCCATATAATCATTCAAAATTTAATAACCATTTTTAAAAACAAGAGATAACAATTATAAACCAATCAACGTAATTAAGTAATGCAATTGAAGGTTTTGAAGCATAAGAAACATGGATGTAGCTTCTGTGACCATAGCTTTTTCTTGTAAAACTCTACCTTGTAGATCTTAATTGTGATATAGTACTTGTCTTCACATAAGATACCAAACAATCGCAAGTTAATAAAGCATAGCCAAGCTCTGATACCATGTTGCGAAACAGACCGTGTGGTGAGTCAAACTTTCCAAATATTAAATACAAATCGTATGAAACATAAAAGAATTGAATAAGTTAACAAATTTACAAAGAGCAAGAGAAAAACACACAATACGGCTTAACCTCCTCCATGACAAAAGCCATGGTTTGCCATCTTGTATTATGGAATGTTGATTACATAGCTATTTATATTCATATCATGTTGGATGTCAAGATTTGTATGATAGCTTCGCATATGGGCTTGTTATAGTGCTTACACTAGTAGCATCATCCTCGGGTAGATGCTGCTATGGCTTTCATTGAGGAAATTGAAAACTCACATGGTCGCACTAGAATCTAGGCCTCATGGTGGCATGTCTTGAATTTGGCTCATGTAGCCTAAACATCAAAGTCTATTCTTATTTCACACTTGATTACTTACTAGCAGGAGATCCTTCACTTCACTACTTAGAGATTACTTGGCACCCCCTTAACTCTAGAAAGGAGACAAAGTCATTGCAACCTAAGGTTTTGGTCACATCTAGGTTGCTTGACTAGCCTAATAAGCATATGGAACATGATAAGCTTAATAGGATGGCATGACTAGGTCTAAAGACCATATGAGATGCTACCATTTGTGGCCAATCTTGGGTCTATTCTATCCATCGTATTCATCAATACTTTTGGGTCACAAGCTAATTTGGACTAGCTTGGAGAAACAACTTTGGCAGCATTCTTATTTGTCTGCATTTCAACCTTCATCTCCATGGTTAGACTAGCTTTTGTGCACTTGAATGATTTCTTGAAGTGATTGTCCATTCAAGCTTTACCATAAGATGGTCGAGAATAAGAGATGGGTGAATGAAAAAGTAATAAAGTTTGGTCTTCTCTGACAATAAAACTAAGTGGTGTGATTAGTTGCTTCATTTGTGGAGGTCTAAGATTTCTCACCAAGGGAAAGTCCTTATATTGAGACTTGTTATCAAGGGTTCTTCCCACAAGGGATATGTTGCATTGTTGCACAATCCCCAATGAGTAGATGTGTTTTTTGTACTCATGTGATGAGACTCCTGCTTATTTTTCCTTTTTTGCATGATTGTTAGATAAGTCTGCGGTTTCACTTCCCAAGTATAAACTTCAATGACGTGTCAGTGTACAATTATCCGTTCTTGGGTTTCGAGCAAGATGTCATCCAAAGCCACTTTACAGTCAGAGAAGAGTCCTTATCTTTTACATTTTGGGATTTGGTAGTCTTTGGTAAGTTTGATGGACACGGGAGGCAATTCCTTTTGATCCAACCTTAGGTATCCCTACACATGTGGGCCATGTTCGAGGAGTGTTCTTATGGCAAGTTAGTTCCATAGTTTATATTGGTGTGATCCTGAGAGAGGTGGCTACTTCATGGATGGATATGGTGGTGTGTTCATGGATGGATATGATCCACACCATCTGCATCATGATCCCCTCCTTTTGTTCATGTAATGGAAAACATTTTGTAGCCTTTTTGGCTGTGTGGGTTGTCTTCTACCTATCTTTGTATTGGCGAGAAGGCCCTTTGTAAATATTTCAGTTCCTTAATGCAAAGGCCTGCAGGCAAAACTTTTGAGAGAGCTACTCTTTGGAAATTCGTGTGCCTCATGCAGAAGCTGCAGTATACAGGCAAAGAAAGAATCACCTTGAAACAAGCAGACAAGCAGAGCAATAATGGGTCTGACCCCGTGCTGATCTATTCCTTCTGCGTGTCAACCTGTGGTCTTTTGAACCAGACAAATGGCGACCATAACAGCAGCATCTGTCTGCTTTCTTTTGAATCGGATAAAAATGGCCGTGATCGCTTCTGATATCGCGAATCTGCTATCTTTGTTCGCCTTTCGGCAGACAATCAAGTTTGTCATATTCCACCATTGAAGGAGGGGATTTTTTCGTGGTTGCGCCATCAAATGACAATTACAGTGGCGATGAGGATAGATACGCTCATTGTGCAGAATTCTCATTGCTCCAGCCAGTATGCGAGTCTTAATTGGCAGTCGATGCAGATGATCACGAGCTGCCCAATTATGCTACAAATTACAGTCTGAGAAACTGCTGACGTCCAAAGAGCCACATCCCAGTCTGACTACTCGGATCTCAACAGGTTCTTGAAGCTAGAGAAGTCCTGAGCATGTGAAGATGGCGGGCACTGTTGTGAAGACCTTCTGCTTCTCAAGTAGCAATCCAATATCAGCTCGCTCAAAGACACGTGCAAGAATGAGCAAGGTGTCTTCAATCTCCTTCAGGCGTGCCATGACAGTTTGATCCTGTTTCTGAGCCATGTCCACGAGTGATTCATTTGATCAACTTGGATTCAGACCTGGTAGTTTGTAGTAATGCATTATGTCGATGCAATACATAATTGTCCTACCTTCAGTTAATAAAATGTACTACTCAATCGTTATGACTTGGTCTTTTAAGATCATAAGCACCACGATAATCATCTACATGCCTTATTGGCAAGTGAAATGTGATGCACTGGGCTATTGATATTCAGCCTTACTTTAAAGTCAGCCAGTTATGCCTTAGCATCCTGTGTCTAACCAACAAAGTGGTCTTAAGGACAGACAAATACTGTTTTAATGAGAAATCAAAGAGTTACATGAGTTTTCAATGTTTCGAACCATAACAAGAATATCACAGCATTCTAAAATGCACAAACAAGGTAGGGAGCCCTGCATGTAACAGTTGGATGCTCCTGAAACCTCAAATATACATACAGAGATGCTGAGTATAGAGGAGGAACTCGCAGTTCTAGATCAGGTGGACTCTTTGGATAGGGTGATTGACATTTTGCACGAGTGTGGAAAAAGTTCAAATCTTGCATGTGCGAACCAAGTGCATTTGCACGTCTGTAATATTGGTTTTCAAGCTAATGAAAAAATCGGCAATCATCTTGTCCCTACATTTGTCAAATGTGGGAATGTGGCTACTGCTCAGCAAATTTTTAGCCGGTTGCCACGTTGCAATGAGCATGCATGGACCTCTCTTCTACAAGGTTACAATGAAGTTGAAGAGCCACTGAAGGCTATCCAGTTGTATTCAAAGATGCTGGAGGATGGCCCTCCTCCTAGCAAATTCACTTTTGCAGCCCTTTTGAAAGCTTCTGCCAAGCTCAACTGCATTGAAAGTGGCCAAGAAATACATGCGGAAATTACCAAGAAAGGCCTTGAATGTGACATTTCTGTTGGTAATACTCTGGTAGACATGTATGCAAAATGTGGGGCCCTTCCTGAAGCACTGGATGTTTTCAACAATTTACCCCTTCGAAATGTCATCACTTGGACCACAGTTATAGCAGCATTCACTGATCTTGGTTACGAGGATGAAGCTTTGAAGTGTTCAGAACAGATGGAGCTGGATGGTGTATCACCGAATGATGTTACCTTTCTTAGCGTTTTGAAAGCTTGTGGCAGCATTAGAGCTGTACATAAAGGCCAGAAGGTGCATTCAGAGATTGTAGAGAATGGATTTGACACTATCACTTCTGTTTGTGGCAGTTTAGTGAGTCTGTATGCCAAGTGTGGCTTACTTGAAGAAGCACAAGAAGTTTTTGATGAACTGCCAGTAAGAGGTGTTGTCATGTGGAATACGTTAATGGCTGGATATGCTGAACAGGGGCTTGGTAAGAGAGTGATGAGCTGTTTGGAACTAATGCTTATGGATAATGTTACTCCAGATCCCATCTCTTATATCTGCAGTCTGAAAGCTTGTGGCACTGAGGGAGCCGCCATGGACAGAGGCCAAGAAATACATGCCGATATTGTCTTCAAGGGTTTTGAAAAGGATCCTTCCATTGGCAGTCTTTTAGTTGACCTGTATGCCAAATTAGGGTGTTTTGCAGAAGCATGGCAAGTGTTTAACAACCTCAAAATTTGGGATGTGGTCTCTTGGACTGCAATTATTGCAGGATTTTCTGTACATGGGTTTCATAAAGAAGCTATAAGCTGTGTTGAACAGATGAAACTGGAGGGTGTTTTGCCCAATCCTGTCACATTTATTTTCATCTTGAAAGCTTGCAGTATTGCAGGAGTCACAGAGAGAGGCCAAATGACACATGCTGAAATTGTTTACATGGGACTTGAAACAGATTCTTCTGTATGCTGCAGTTTGATCAACTTTTATGTTGATTGTGACTTATTAATGGAAGCAAGTGCAGTGTTTGATGGACTGCCTGCTCCGGACATAGAAGTGTGGAATGCATTAATTGAAGGCTATCTTGCAATAGGGCTCCACAAGGAGGCATCAAATCTTTTCCAGGAAATGCGATCTGAGAGTGTTGCTCCAAATGCTGTAACATTGCTCTGCAACTTGAAAGTATGCAGCTGCATAGGAACACTAGTGGATGGTCAAGAGACACATTCTGAGATTGCAAAGTGGGGATTTGACACTGATTTGACAGTTGGCAATACTTTAATTGACATGTACTCCAGGTTTGGATCCAGTACAGAGGCATCAGTAGTTTTTGATATGCTTCCGGTTCGAGATGTAGTTTCTTGGACTGCTCTCATTAGAGGCTATGTAGAACATGATCTTGCTGAAGAAGTTTTGAGATGCATAGAACAAATGCATCTGGAAGGTGTTTCTGCTGATGAAGTCACATTTTCTTGGAGCTTGAAAGCCTGTAATAGTAGAGGAGCTATATATTGGGGTCGGGAAATACACTCTGAGATTATCAAATGTGGTTATGAAAGAGACCAAGTCATTGGAAGCTCTTTAGTGGACATGTATGCAAAATGTGGCTCCCTTTCAGATGCACACAAGGTGTGTACTGGCATGCCAGACCAAGCTGCAATCACTTGGAACACCCTAATATCAGGATATGTAGGAGAAGGGCTCCTTGAAGAGGCATTAAGCTGCTTTCATGAGATGGAACTAGATGGTGTTTTAACTGATAGTGTCTCATGGAACACATTACTTACAGGTCATTGCAAAGTAGGAGATAGTAAGAAGGCTTTTGAATGTTATGCACAGATGCTCGAGCAGGGTCTGCTTCCAAATGATGCAATTTTTTTGAACCTCCTAGGATTGTGTGGTGAGATAGGGGCACTTGTAAGTGGCAAAAGGCTGCATAGCCATATTTGGAGAGCAGGTGAGTCTCATGGAACTCCAATGATGCTTGCAACTGCACTCATTGACATGTATGGTAAATGCGGCAGCATGCATGATGCTGAGCAGATTTTTGTTGATCTACCTAAAAGGGATTGTGCAGCATGGAATGCTCTAATCATAGGATTTGCTCGCCAAGGAGAGACCAACCTTACTTTTCGAACAGTTGGCAGAATGATTCAGAGCTTTGTGCAGCCAAATGACATCACTTTTGTTAATGTTCTAACTCTATGCAGTCACGTAGGCTTGGTGACTAAGGCCCAGAAGTACTTTGAGCTTATGAGCATCCAATATGGCATCTGCCCCAATATTATGCATCATACCTGCATAGCTGACCTTCTAGCTCGTGCAGGCAGGTTGGATGAGGCTGTGTTGATAATAACAGTTATGCCACATCAAGCTAATATTGTCTCATGGCGGACCATCATGGGGTCGTGCCGAAATTGGGGTGATATAGTTCTGGGCAGACATGCATTTGAATGTGGCGTGGTACTTGACAAAGAAGATGCTGCAACATACATTGGCATGTCTAACCTTTATGCAGATTTTGGTATACAAGAAGCTTCTGTTGGCACATAGGAGCCTGGCAGTAGGCTTTTGGATGCAAGTTGGCAGAGGCCTATTCTAATGCTCGAGATGTGAGGCAGCAGAGGAGACGCGGACACATTGCATTCAAGACTGCACCAGGGCTTAGGAGGAATAGAAGAGACCCCCCAAATTAGTTTTTCATGGCACTCGCAGTGAGATGTTAGTCACCTGGGGATATTAGGACCTTCAGGGAGCACAGCCTATCTGATAGCTCCTCATCTCAACAGAGCCATCCCCACTGTATACTTCTCTAAGATGTAGTGGACTGCTGGAGGTGGTTGGAAGCATTGTAGCATAGTAAATTTGGACAGTGAGATGTGATGAGACCATAAGCAGCAAGATATTTCTACCTCACTCGTATATGGATAGAGATCAGTTACACTTTGAGAGGCAGGTGGGAGAGACTGCAAGGTAACCCAGATCACATGAGCAGCATCTCTTTTCACTCAGGGATTCCCCATATGGTGTGCAGCATTACAGACTTCCAAGCTGGTTATTCTATTAGCCTTGCATTTGCACTTGACATGTTTCTCTGAACAGAGATCCAGGATGATAGCATTCCTTGGTGGTGACTATTGCTGGATTGTTTTGATAGAATTCCACGTCTTTGAAAAGAAAAGGAGGCAAGATATTTGAAGAGGAAGAAGAGGGAGACATCTACGGATTTTGGATATGTGACACTAGGCAGCCAGAATGGCGATCACATGAGGACTTGACATGGGTTCTCCATGGGATTGCAGTGAGATATCTTGGAGGCCATGTGGGAATTGGCATTACCTCAGAGCAGCATTTGGCACCTCTTCTTTTTGAGTTTTAGACAAAAGCATGTTTATCAGAGCTTGGCGAGGCTTTCACTAGCAGGGAGAGTGGTGGTTGCCAACCAGGTTCTTCTTGCGACCATGTGGTACATCACTTCTTGTTGGGCATTCTTCAGGTCATGCATTGGCTAGGTGAAGGTGCCTAATGAGGAACTTTATTTGGTCGGGAGGCAATGGGAGCTGGCTAGGTTGAAGGTGACTAGGGATGTTATCATACAGTCCAGATCTAGGAGGCTTGGGGACCATAGACCTAGGTCAAAGCTTTATTGATCAAGCTCATTGAAAGGGGTCTTCTTCCAGGTGAGGAAGCTTGAAAGTGACTTCCAATGACTCTTCAATCTATCACACCTACACATAGAGGACCAGGGAAGCCCAACATTCCCTGGATTTTTTTAGGAGACCAGGACTAGAGATTTAGGGAGGAGTTTTGGGGTCAGATTTGTTGGTGATATTATCAAAGCATGGAGATCTATTTCATCTGGCCTCCATCTGCTATCAATGATCACAGCCAAAAAGAAGAGGAGGAGCCTCTTCTCTTCTATCAGTTTTTAATATCAGAGTGGGGCAATACTCTTGGATAAAGTACTTACCTGTCCTGGAGAAGGTTCTATATACAGGTTGCTGCCTCAATGGGAGACTAGTTCACATTCAAGAGCTATCACAAGAAATTCAGAGACTATGATCTTAGAGGAGCCAAAGTTATGATTGAGGCTGTGATAGAGGGAGTACGAGACAAGAGGTAAACACGAGAAAGACGAGTCTTGTACATCTTCAGGGTCAGGTTTTTGCCAAAAATCTTCGTTTGGACTCCGTCGCCCGTCACCGCTAACTGCCGCTGCGTCCCCTGCTACTCCCATCTTGACCGGCGACTTGTTGCAGCGCCCCCCCGCTACCCAACGCGTCATCCGCGTGTTCCCCCCTTCCACGAAGCACTGTATCTCTGCCCCCCCCCCCCCCCCGCCAGCCTATCGCACCATCCCACAGTTGCACGAACTGAACCTGCCCACCCCTGTCAACCCCTCCCGCCCTGGTCTCCACCCTGGCTCTGCCAGTAAACCGCTCCACATCATCCCCACCCCCTCTGCCTGGATCCACTTTGACACCCAGCCCTCCGCAAATCCCGCGCTGTCTCCTGACACCCAACTTGACGCCCAACCTGACGTTTTTTCTTTTGCCCCCATTCTCCCTCCTCTGCGCCTCCCCAATCTGTCGACCAGCCCCCCCCCCCCCCCCACTCCCGAGCGGTCCTCCGTCCCATTCAACCAGCAGCTCCAGGCCCCTCACCCGCATGACTCCAATCTGGAAACATCAGTGCTTCCATCATCATCAGAAAACAGAACAGACCCCCCCCCCCCCTTTTGGCAGTTTCAGCAGTGTGGTCGGCACGTTTCTCAGTAGGGATGTGCAATGGAAACCTTTGGTCAGACGCCGGCGCATTGAGTGCCCCCCCAGTCAAACACCTTGCGCATCATCCTCTCGGAGGAACAGCTCTTAGCCGTTCGTGCCACAAAGCTGGAGTTGAAAGAAACAACAATCTTTGGTCAGGTCGTTGGACACTCCCCCTCGAGGGCACAACTGCGGGATTGGCTCCACTCCACGCTGCGCATTGGCACAACGCAGATCACGGAGGCAGTCCTCATGGGCCAAGGGATCTTCATTGTACGACTCACCTGTGTGGATGCAGCTTATGAGTTAGTGGAGAGCTCACCCTATGCCTCCACGAAGGGGGTCATTGACATGGTTCCCTCGTATAGCGGCTTCTCAGTGGAGACATTTGCGCTCCATAACAAATTTCTCAGACATCCAGTCACTTTACTTTTCCCTGGACTGGCAGTACAGTACCGCCAGTTAGTGGAGGACTTTGGACAGCTCTTCGGCACAGTTCTTCCTGCCTCCTTCGCGGATGCAGTGGCAGCTATAGGAGTTCCGAAGGTACGAGTGGTTTTGAAAGACACAAAGAGTATACCAAAGTTCCTAGAGATTGAGGCAGGAGGTCACTCCTTTAGGCAACAGGTCATTGTGACTGGGCAACTAGGGCAGTGCTTGCACTGCCACGACTTTGGGCATCAGGCAGCAGATTGCACGCGTTTCGGAGCCAAGGCAGCTCCGTCAACAGGCCCACAGATGGACGTTGATGGCTTTACACGGGTCCACAGATGACAAAGAGGGAGACGGCAGGGGGGGCCGCAGCCAGCTTCCCAGACACAGCCTCCGCGCAGTAGGGAGCAGGAGGGCGAGCGACGCCCCCGCGGCAGAGTACTCCCCAGCTCCCCCCCTACCCGCCCCACCCAGCAGGACCGCTGTCCCCCACATCTATCACCTGTGCCACAGGCTACCTCACCGGAGATCCCACAGCCTCCACACCCCCCTCCCCCCCCCCCCCCCCCTCCCCAATCTCCCATGGATCCCCCACTGACCCTTGCCTACAGCTCACATTCGCCACGTACCTCCGACCACCCCACCATCCTTCGATCTTCTTTCCCCCCACCACCTCCCTTGCCGAGTACCCTCCCTAATCCACACCCGATACAGGTGATCCCCCCTTCCACAGGAGGTGATGAGCCACATATGCCTACATCCTCCTCGCACCAGCAGTCTTACCCTCCCCACACAGCCACCAGCTTATCTACCTCTACCGCCGGTCACACTTTCCCGAGACAGGCGCAGCTGTTACCATAGGAGTTTTTCCGCAGTGGCCCATGGTCCTACTTGAGAATTGCGGAGCGCAGAGTTCCCACTACCTCTAGAGGTGGGGATCTTCGTGGTTCATAAGTCAAGGAGGGGCAAGGTCCATCTACTAGCACCACCAGATTGACCAAACTACGCTTTTTTCTTTCAGTCCTCCCACTCAGGGGATTGGACGACGATAGAGATAGAGGAGGAGGTGAAGAGTTAGGTGGCGGACCACATCTTCCAGTGGATGGGAGGACTAGCACCGTTTACACAGCAGTGGCCAGGTTACATGGACATTAACTAGTGGGCTAGTGTCGAGATCCCACACTTGAGCATTATCTTTCAAGTCCCTCCACAGTGGAGAGCTCCGGTGGATGTGATCATGTGGCCCCTGGCACAGACGGCCCGTTTCTACCAGTATACAGAGTCACAACTCGCAGCATGACTGATAGATGCATTGATAGTACCACCTAGAGCATCTATCACCTCTATGGTCCCACCCGAGGGCTACCATGGGAGACTGGTGCTCGCTGTCTAGGCGTGCAGCAAAGCATACTTGCATGCCCCATAGTTCTTTCTCCTCATCAACAGCTTCCACGCCGAACAGATGCCTGTTCAAACAGTCACAGGTTTTCCCATGAGCTTACACCTTGCATCCTAGAATGTGAATAGTCTCCACTACAGTGGGGCACGTGGTTCCAGGAAGTTGATTGTTCGGTAGGAGTTGCAGCCGGCCCTTGCGGAACAGATAGACATCCTACTTCTGCAAGAGCACAGGCTCACCCCTGCCCAGAAGGCCCATCGGGTAGGGAAGGTTCTCCCAGGCAGCTCACATACCCTATTGGGACTACGCCATCAGTGCCCACTGTAGGAGTGGAGGCGTATGCACCTCTATTGGCCTGAGCCTTACCGCCTGTGTACGAGATTATGGGGCAATTGTGGCAAGGAGGGTTCTATGGGTTAGGTTGGATATTGGGGACTCATGCCTCAGAGTCCTTGTAGTGACGGATTGGACACGAAGATCAAGACAGTGCCTTTATTCCCAACAACCTCCCACCTAAATGCAATGTGCCTTAAGAGGAGAAAAGAATTAGCTAAGTCTAGGTATATACAAAGCTGAAATACATATATCTATCCAACTCCCATCATCTGCGGCAATGAGCAAACCGCTCTGCTGGAAGACCCTTTGTGAGAAGGTCTGTAGGATTATCATCTGTATGCACTTTGACAAGCTCAATGCTCTTGTTGTCAAGTACATCTCTAATGAAGTGGTACTTCACCTGTATGTGCTTTGTCTTTGCATGAAACATAGGATTCCGTGCTATCATGATAGCACTCTGACTATCAGAATGGAGAACAGGTAACTCTGTGATGCCAAGCTCTCCCATCAGATGTGAAAGCTATAAAGCCTCCTTACATGCCTCAATGGCAGCCACATACTCTGCCTATGTAGTAGACAATGCAACACACTTTTGTAGCCTAAAGATCCAAGAGACTGCTCCTCCTATGAAAGTAAACACATACCTAGAAGTGGATTTTTTGCAATCCGCATGACCATCATAGTTTGCATATATAAAGCCAATAACAGATGCCTTTTGCTTTCCAAAGCAGATGCACAACTCCTTTGTGCCTTTGAGGTATCTCATAATACCTTTCACTGCATCCCAATGCTTCTTGCAGGGGTTGCCATATATTTGCTAACCACTCCCACTACAAAGGCAATGTCAGGACATGTAGCAACCATAGCATACATCAAATTGTCAAGAGCTGAAGCATATGGTATTTTGGCCATTTCAGCCTTCTCATCATCAGATGTAGGGTTGTGCTCTGCACTGAGTTTCACATATGGAGGCAATGGAACCCCAATTGTTTTTCCCCTCTCCAATATTGAAATGCTGCAAAACCTTAGAGATATACTCCTGCTGAGATAGATAGAGTAAGCCTTTTGATCTATCTCTGAGTATTTGCATACCAAGAATGTGATTTGCATCACCAAGATCCTTCATGTCAAAGCTGCCATGAAGACTTTGCTTTAGTGAGTCCAAGGCATGAGTATCCCTGCCAGAAATCAGCATGTCATCAACATACAAAACCAAGATAATTAGGTTGTCATCTGTTGCCTTCTTGGTGTATAAGCAGTGATCCACTTGACTTCTATAAAAGCCTTGAGACTGCATGAATGTATCAAACTTATGATACCATTCTCTTGGTGCTTGTTTCAGCCCATACAAACTTCTTTTGAGTTTACATACCATCTTCTCTTTCCCTTGTTCAACAAATCCTTCAGGTTGCTGCATATATATGTCCTCATGCAGATCACTATGTAAGAATGCAGTCTTTACATCCATTTGTATGAGCTCCATATCCCAAAATGGTTCTCAATGTAGTCATCTTGACTATAGGAGAGAAAATCTCATCAAAGTCAATTACATACTCCTGCTTGTATCCCTTTGCAACCAATCTTGCTTTGTACTTTGGTGACGAATCAGAAGTGACCATCTTGTAAACCCATTTGTATGGAAGTGTTTTCTGCCCTTTAGGCAACTGCACCAAGTCCCAAGTGCCATTTTTCTCAAGAAATTTCAATTTTGACAACATGGCTTTATAACATTTCTTGATGTCATGCCTGTCCATTGCTTCCTTGAAGCAAGACGGCTCACCACAGTCGGTCAACATGACATAATTAGCCACATTGTTTGCACTAGGAACAAATCTGTCAGGTTGTCTAGTAACCCTAGACGATCTCCTAATCCAATAATCATTGTGTGCTGGTTGTTGAGCATTTTCAGCTTGCTGTCTCAAGTTTGCTGCGTTTTTCTTTACGAATGTGCATAAAAGCCTCATAGCCAAACACTTTCAGGTGAGCATATGAAGGTGGCTTGCCCGACTACGCTTCTTGAGAAACTCCCCTCCCCAAAGTTCTGTTTGGTGACTGATTAATCAAGTGAACGGCTGTTATAACAGCCTCTGCCCAAAAACCATAGGGTAATGCAGCATGAGATAGTATCGTACGGACCTTATCATATATGGTCCGATTCATATGCTCTGCAACTCCATTTTAGGGTGGATTATGAGGGACAGTGAGTTTCCTCTTTATCCCTTTGCTGTCACTAAATGCTTAAAAGGCCTTGGACACATATTCCCCACCATTGTCAGAGCAAAGACACTTCATCCTTGCTACGAATAAGATAAACCCATACCTTTCGTGTAGCATCATCGACAAAGGTGACAAAATATTTCTTTTTTTCTAAAGATAATCCTGACATCTAGCATATATCTGAATGTACTAACTCTCTAGAGGAGAAGATTTTGGCGAAAGAGACTTGTTATGAGACGTCTGTGCATGTTTTCCATAAGTACAATGATCACACTGCTCAAAATCAGCATAACGAAGATAAGGCAAGTAACCTAAACAAGAAAGAATTTTTATTCATGTTTGACTCATGTGTCCCAACCGGCCATGCCACAAAGAAACACATGGCCGCTCGGTCACGGCAACAACATGGTCACGCACACTAGATACATGAAGTGGATACAAAGTATCACTCTTATATCCTCTGGCAATTACTCTAGATCCCTTACAGATCTTCCATTTTCAATCACCAAAGGTGGTATGAAAATCATTATCATCTAACTGCCCTGTGTTAATCAAGCTCTTTTTGAGTTGAGGTACATGCCGTACATACTGAGTGTGAAGATAGAGCCATGCTGAAACTGCAACTGTACACTACCAATACCTACAATGTCATATGCATAGTTGTCCCCAAGATGGACAACACCATGTCGACCCCTTGTATAGTTAGAGAATCACTCACGATGAAGAGTGACATGAAAAGAAGCACTTGAATCGAGAATCTAGGTATGCATGTCATCATCTGTATCTGCAAGTAAAGCATGTGCACCAAAGTGTAAAGAGACAAAGAGTACATCACTCCCACTATCATTGTCATGAGTGACTACATTCACCTCTTCAATTTTGACACTGCTCTTCTTAGATTGATTGTCTTTCTTCTCTTCCTTACTATCATTTGTCTTTTTGCCCTTTCCTTTCTCTTTTTTCCATTTGTAATAGTCACGTTTAAAGTGACCCTTTTTGCCACAATGATGGCATTCAACACCTTTGCCACGTGATTTACTGCGTCCCTTGCTATCATATTTGCCTTTCTACTGTGATCTGCCCCTAGTATGCAACGCACTGAAAGACTTACTGGATGCATTGTTCTGTCGATTCATTTATTCCATGAGTAGAGCACTCTACATCAACATACAAAAGGTCTACATCAACATACAAAAGGATCATATTAGAATTGCTCATAGTAGTCCAGAATGTATCCCAACTCTCTGGTAGAGTGCAAAGCAAGAAAATAGCCTTAAATTCCTCATCAATCATGAACTTCAAGGCAACCAGCTGGCTGAAAATGGAGTTAAACTCACTCAAGTGAGTAGACATTGCTGCTTTCATACGCAAATCCATAAGCTTTTTCAGCCAATACACTTTGCTTGCAGTACTCTTTTGTGCATACAGTTCTTTTAGTCGTACATATAGCATATACAGAATCCAAACCTTCAATGTTAAACAATAAGGTATCAGAAATCAATAGCTCGATGGTTGAGCGTGCAAGCTCATTTAACTCATCCCAATCTTTCTGTTCCATGCCCACGGGCGTTGCCTCTTTGGTTTTGATCAGCTTTGCCTGCTTCTTTTGCAACAGGATATTGTAGCACTGCTTTTGCCAAACTGCAAAGTTATGTGCTCCTTCAAGCTTCTTTATGTGCATTAGATTACTAGTGTCATTGCTGCCAGCCATGATTCTTAGTCCAAATGTGGCAAAAAAACAGCGTGCATGTCTAAAAATGTCACCCAAGTGACCAAGGTATAAACAAGTACCAATCAGCAAATAAATGACCACATAGAAGCATAGATTTCAAATCTGTAATTAAATTTTCAAAAGCACCAAACCATGTGCTACAGCATTCCACAATTGATTACAGCTGTTTTAAGGGCATATATATCACATTATATGAGAAATCCCAAAATTTTAGCTGCACTTTCTATTGTGCATGTACCCACGGGCATAAAATTTGACATGAACTGTCAAAAGTCCCAAAATTGTTGTGCTCAAAGTACCAACCACACATCTGCATTTTTTGTCATGCATAGAATATGTCAATTTTGCCATAATAGAGAAATTTCAACAAAATCCCTAAATTTTATCAAGTGTTGATGTCCAAATTGCGTGGAATTCAACCTGGATGTACATAAAATTACCAAATGCTATACAGATTTTGCCCAAACTGCAAAAGCCCCAAATTGTATGAGGTCCAATATGCATCAATGTCGAAAAATTGGGTAAATTTCAACCCAATTTGTGCATGTACATAAAAAGCCCCAAATGTCGAAGGCAGAATGTCACAAATTCTTGCAATTTTTGAGACAAATTGCCTTGTCCTGCATCACAATCCCCAAATCCGAGAAAAGCCCCAAATTTTTGGTCCAAGATTGCACAGATTTCAGTGAAATTGACTCATTCAAGAAAAATCTCACTTACATTTGAGAATCCCCAAAAAATTTTCTAAGGCTTGCGCATTCAATGTTTGCAATTTCTGGTCCAGAGAACACTGCAATGTGTGTCGGGCACAAATTTGGGAAAACCCCCAAATTTCAACACACAGATTTGCCTTCTGTGCTTGTAGGTGTGAACATCCGATAACGGGAAGTAAATCAAACTGAAATTTTCAGATTTCAATTTCTTTTTAAAAACGGGCGTTGACTACCTGTGGTTCGTGCAGTTTGTCACTCGTATAGCCCCCTCGTCACATGGTCATCGTGCAACGCACCTCCAGTCCCGTCAGCTGCTACCTCATCAGCTATACTGTCTCATCAGCAGCCAAAAACTATCAACTAGTGCTACTTATTACTGGTCCTTCTCGACTTCCTTGCAGACGTTGCTTATCGCTGCCCGTCATGACCACTGGTCCACACTGGACCTGTTGTTGCATGTTGGAACTGCCGTGATCATGCTTGCCTCAATCAACTGCTAGTCTTCAATACAACATGTATTGAACGAGCCTTGTGACTCGAGCAGCTTGTGTCGTGGTCTCGGGAAGCTCGCAAAACCTGCACTCTAATACCAATTTGTAGTAACGGGTTAGGCACGAAGATCAAGACAGTAGGTATTCGTTGTGCGTAGAGAGACAGAGAGAGTGAATGAGCAATAGTAGAGAGAGCACATTTTTAGATACAATGACGAGTGTGTACCTTTCGGTTTTTAGATAGATATATATGTGTAAGTACAAGTGCTAAGGGTGTGTTCACACTCGAGTATATTTAAAGACACGAGAGCATTTATTTCCAACAGTCCTCAATGTCTATGCCCCCACTGAGGTAAGGGCACATAGTAGGTTCTGGGTGGAGATTGCAGCAGGACTCCCAGAGGTGGACTCTTGGATTGTTGGAGAAGACTTCAACAACCTGGTGGCCTTAGAGGACCAACAAGGTAGAGGCAGAAACTACCAGGGCATGGCTGGGGAGGAGTAGGAGGCATGGGAGGTCTTCCTACTGGTAGTAGGAGCTCGCGATGTTTAGAGAGACCCAACTTTCCATAGGAGGGAAAGATCGTTGGAATTCTCATGGGGATACAAGCGGCTAGGAGGAGTCTTGCTGGAGCGGTTGGATAGGTTATACTTGGGAGAGTGGGGATGCTCTCATGGAGGCTAGATAGGGCAGTTGGCTGGCACCACTCTGTTCAATCACTGCCCAGTCCTCCTAACACTTGATCCCCCAGCATCTTCCCTAGGTATAATATCCTGTCAGATCCCTGACTCGATCTACAGGAGAGAGGAGGTAAGAGATAGATTGAGCAGATTTGGACTAGGGAGTGGAGTAGGAGGGACTAGATCGTAGAGGAGGTTATAGAAGTCCTAGCCGAGTTGAGCAATATCTGCTAGGAGGCAGCCCTACAAGCCAAGCAGCAGTGCTGGGAGGAGGAGAGAGCAGTCTAGTGGGACCTAGCAACTATGCAAAGATTATTACAGGAGACACCAGGGGATCCCATCCTCCACGCATAGAAGATGCTCGCACGAGCAGCCATCGCCGGCCTAGAGGATAGACATTCGGAGTTCTCATTCCGCACCTCAACAGCCTTCTAGGCTGCGCGGAAGGGGAGCATGATGTGCAAGGAGTTCTTTCAGGCACACCAGCCTTGCACCTCAGGAGAACAGATATGCAGCATTTGGGATCAGTATGGGAGGATTCGCTCTAGCCTAAACAAGGTGATGGAGATTGCCACCGATTACTACATACGCCTTTTCCAACAGGAGACAGCCTTAGTCAAAGGACATCGTTATAGATAGTAGATCTAGGATTACATCCTGTCTCTCGTCACAGAGGAGATCGGATGCTCCCTCCTAGCCCCCTTCACACAGAGAAGGAATTAGAGGAGGCTTTCCACACACAGGACGGGCAGAAATGACTGGGAGAGGATGGCCTTTCTAAGGCCGCCTTCACCACCTTCTAGGTGGTAGTGAAGGACCCCTTACTGCTGTCTTTCCAGGAGATTTTTAGCTCAGGTCGGATGCTAGGGAGTTTATCGGCAGATCTTATCAGTCTCCTCCTCAAAGGGGAAGACCGGTTGGAGCTATCCTAGTGGAGAACGATCACCCAGTTGCCAGTTGCCTATAAGGCACTAACAAAGATGATTGGTAGGCAACTTTGCCGCGTGCTTCCAGACATCATCCATGACACACATACAAGCTTTGTTCAGGATAGAAGCATCCTAGACAATGTCTTTACCTTCTTTGAGGCGATGGAGTGGGCCCAACATAATGGTCAGGGATTGGCTATACTACTCCTAGATTTTGAGAAAGCCTATGACAGGGTGGATTGGGACTTCTTGGAGGGCACCATGGAGAGGCTGTGCTTCCCCCAGGCATGGATCCATGGGGTCTCTGCACTCTACAGATCGGCTACCAACATGGTTCTCATTGGAGGCAGGAAAAGGGAGGAGTTTCGGCTGGAGAGACCGATACGACAAGGCTGTCCACTAGCTCCGTACATGTTCCTACTCTTTGCAAAGACAATGTCTCACTTCCTCAGATCACATGTGTGGGTTACTGGCCTCTCACTTTTAGTGAGAGAGGAGACAAAGTTGCTAGACTCAGAGTATGTAGATGATACAACACTTTACATATAGGACGATGAGTTGATGCTAGAGAGAGTGAGACTAGCTCTCGAGGTGTTCTGTACTGCAGTAGGAGCGAAAATCAACTTGCAGAAGTCGGTTGGTTTCCTTACAGCCCCGGACTCTAGTATAGAGTGGGGCATCCACTTTGGATTTAGATGGGTGTGCAGAGGGCAAACCGTCTGCTTCCTAGGGTTCTAGGACTCAACATCACCCCCACCCAGCAGTTTCTCCCAATCCTTGACTCTATTCGGAGGAAGCTGACCTATTGGAGTTCTGCTTGCCTCTCCCTAGCGGACCGAGACTTGGTGGTCAACTAGGTCCTCCTAGTGACGACTTGGTACATCGCCTCATGTTGGTGCTTCTCGTCCTGTGTTGCTTAGCTTCGCCGCCTACTGTAGAATTTCCTATGGGCCGGGTCGGATGGTTCCCGGGACTCTCGGGCCAAGGTGGCATGGGCGACTATCATCCAGCATCGGTCAGAGGGAGAGCTTGGGATCATTGACCTAGAGTATCAGAGTATGGTTCTTTTGGGCAAGCTTGTAGTCCGTGGTCTCACACCAGGAGGGAAGACCTAGAAGGTCCTACTGCAGGAGAGTCTCCAAGAGTGCAGACCGAGGCTTGGCGAGGATTGGAGACAGTCCTTGAGGTGGATCTTCACGACGGCCCAGATCACGCCCCCCAAATCCCCCTTCTTACGCAGCTTACTTCGTGTGTGGCAGGGTCTCCGTAGGGCCCTAATTTAGAGCCCCCTAGGTTTCCAAGAGGAGATAGACCATCAGCCGGTGATCTAGAACCCCCAAGTCAGAGATCAGGAGGGGGTACAGATCGGCGAGTGTCCCCACATCCAATGGGTTGGTTGGGAGGCCGGCCCGCGGCCCACACCATAAGGACCTGGCAGGAGGTGTACAGGTTGGTGGACGAGGAGGTGTTGCAACAACGGGCATCAGATTGCCAGAGAGGAGTCGAGTTGAGGAGAAGGGAGATTGACGCAACAATTCCTCAGGAGTGGATTGGCCCCCTGGCATGAGAGCTGGTAGAGCTCAGGGAGGTATGGACCGCTAAGTTTTCACTGACAGGTATCCCACTACAGGTGGCAAGCAAAGTGGGCAGTGCCCTGCAAGTGACTTTCTTCACTGTTCAACAGGAGGGGGGGCATTTGGCCCTTGACAAAGGGCAGCAGGATGAGGGGATAGCTGCCCTTTTGTGGAGGAGGATTCGGGTGGTGGGCCTTCAAGGGAAGACATGGCGGGACTGGACCCCTATGTTTTCTGGAAGGAGCTCAAGGAGTGGCACCTTTGGATTTGGGAGGGCAAATCACTTGATGAGTTGGAGTGGAATCCAAGAGAGTGGCTATGGCTTGCCACTACGGTCGCCAAGAAGCCACTGAGGTTCCTAGATTACACAGCCAAGATTGGCAGACATGTACTAATGCAGGAGGACATGGACCGGGCGCCGTCGCGTAGCAAGTACTGGGCAAATCACAGTATCATAGATGCTTTCCGACGAGACTTTCTGATGCCGCCTATGGGACAGCTGGAGGCCGAGGAGGGTATCATATTTCGTATGGCTAGTGGCACATGGAGCCTTGGCGGTAGGGAGTTGGTTAGCCCATATGCAAAAGGATGGAGGATGTAAACGCTGCACATCGCAGCTTCTGGAAACTCCAAAAGCACTGCCTCTAATTGTGTGAGGCGGCACAGCTAGTATGGAGAGGAGTATGCCACATCCCCCGCTGCATAGCAGCCAGCCTTAGATATATCTCATGGGGAGCTTTCTACTGGCAGGCTATCAGCCGCCAGGGTCGTCACCTTTTGTATGAAGCCGAGATGCAGGATATGATCTTCCTTATCAAGGTTGGGTCTTGTGTGTAGTAGCCGGTTTGCAGGCTCTACCCATCTGCCAGGTACCGAAGCCCATAGCGGACATCTCTAAGGTATGGGCGATCATAGGGAGTCTCATTGGATGGCACATCTGGAAGGCGCGTTGTCATGAGGTTTTTGGAGGAGACTTTCTGTACATGCGACTTTCGCAGGGCTTTGGACCTCCATCATCCACTCCCTTCACGACCGATGGGACCAGGTGTAGGGCAAGTCTCGAGCTCTTCAGGTCACTTCATATGCACTTGGGGCTGTTTGGACTTATTTTTTGTGATGTAGGCAAGCAGCCCCAAATGGCGATACACCTCCCCCCCCCCCCCCCCCCCCCCCCCTCCATGGCTTCTTGCCCCCATTTCCCTAGACTGCCTTGAGAGGCCTGTATATTTGATATTTGTGTGACTTTGTATCAGCTCCAACTAGTTTGTTGAGTAGGAGCACTTCTTTGTATTCAAGGTTTTTTTGAAGTAATATAATTAGCCACACTTTATTTGCAAAAAAAAAAGAGGGAGCCCTCTAGATTAGAGAATGGATACGGGCACTTCTTAAACCTAGATTGGTATGTTCTCCAAAAATTGCATGCTTTTTTGTGTCATTCCGGGACATATACTTTTATAGTCGAGGATAGCCACCTCCAGCAAGAGGACTTGGACTAAACATTGTTTATAGGATGCACTGGATGGAGGATTAGGGTAGTGGCTGTGTCTAATAGGATGCACTAGATGGAGAATTAGGTCTACTCAGACTCAGCCACTTGCCTATTTGATGGATGGAGACATTGGGCTTATTAAAGGAACATCTCTAGAGATTACAGTGGGATACAGGAGAGTGGTGTGGAGGGATCTATTCCTTGATTGGCCATGCAACATGGGCTTCTTTGGCTACACTACTAGGCTGGGGAGGAGGATTTAGATGAATAGGATGAGAGCGCAGCTAACAGACACCTTCCATTGGCATAGACAAAGCATATCATACCATTTTTTATATTATTATTGGACAAGGTTAGATGATAACTTTAGCCCTAAGAAGATATCCCTTTTCCAATGGCTGTTAGGTCATAAGAGCTTAGTAGTTGGTACTTGGCTTGGATATGGCAGGGACTCAACGGCATGTGTGAGATATGGTGAGCCAGAGGAAACACAAGACAGTACCTATGGGACTGTCCCAGAGCTCAAGAGATATGGAGCAAAGACCAGAGAAACATGTTCCATGGTACAATAGAGACCATAGTTCGGACTTGGGAGGATGTAGCTTGGGTCGTAGATAGAGGCCCAATGTGTGGCTATGAGGATGTTCAAGGGATCTTTTCTTTCCTCATCATTGGACAACATCTAAGCAGGATCTCCCCTCTAGTTTACTTGTAGACATAGTTTACCTAGGGATACAATCATAGATGGGAGTTGATTGCTTGTATTCTAGTTTGGTACATTTAGATTGCAAGGTATAGCCATACCATAGATCTTCAAGATGTATAGGGAAGATTCATAATATAGTTAGACATGCCAACCAGACTACCTTTCTGAGCTATAAAAGGAAGACCCCTCTAAATTCATCGTCAATTTACATTTCATCCAGTCAAAGTTCTTCTAGCTACCCTTAAGCTCTTTGCCTATAATCTCTTTGGATCGCCATCTAAGCTTCACAATGAAAGTACATGAGTGGACAGAGCCATCTTTGTATCAGTTTGTTTGAAATTAAAGTAGTCGCTATTCTTCTCATATTTGTTGTGTGTTCTCTACTCCTTGCTCGGATTTTGTCTCTTGTGCTATGTCTACATGGTATCATATCCCAAGGGGCTCTAAGAAGTGGAGTACGCGAGAGGCAAGGGCTTCAATAGTGAAGGGGAGACATGTCATCAGCTGCATCATGTAGCGGTGCTCGAGCATCAAGTGGTGCTGATATTGTACCACCAATTCAAACACCAAGGATTCATCCACCAACCTTCAGCGAAGGCAAGTTAGATAGTATAAACTACACCTTATGAAAGTTTAAAATCACAACTATCATTGATTCTTATGAGCTTCTAGAGATGGTGCTAGGGACTGCTAACCTAAAACCACAACCCACCCTCAACCTATAAAATTTGAGTGTTATGATTCCTCCAAATGCAAATTTTCTATGAGCTTGGAAACAAAGGAACATAGATGCATTGTGTGCCCTAGTTACAAGTTGTTTTGATAGCATTTTGACCTTGATTCAGCATACAACCAAGGCACCAAAGGCTTGAAACATATTGAGGAGTTAATACAAAACATAAAATCAAACAGGGATTCAAAAGTTGGAGAATCAACTAGCAGCAGAGAAGTTTGGTGAAGGAGAGATAGCTGAAGCATTCATTAGTCGGATCAAGACTCTGTGTGAATAGATGGTTGGTGCTAGGATACAAAATATGAGTGAGGAGCTAGCTCGAAGGTGTCTTTGGATTTATGCAATAAAGTTTGATGGATTCGTAAGTGCCCTATATACTCAGGTGAGACCCCAAGCTTTGACATTTGAGGAATTTTTTGCACTACTATAATGGAGGAGGAGTTGCAGCTTAAAGCCCGAGAAAGTAGCAACAGTGGAGTTGTAACTTAAAGCCCAAGAAAGTAGTAATAGTGGAGATACTATTCTCCACCAATGGGAAAGTCAAAGGTGGTTCCTCTACCAATGGTGTTGAACACTGAAATCGCACCATTGTGGAAATGGCAAGGTGCATGCTTAAAGGCAAGGGATTGCCTAACTAGTTTTGGGTAGAAGCTATTAGTACTGCAATCTACATTTTCAATCAAAGTTACACAAAGGATCTTAAGGGGAAAACTCCTCATGAGGACTATTCTAGTAAGAAACCATCCATCTCACATTTTAGAACTTTTGGATGTGAATGTTATGCACATTTTCCAAAGAATAAGAGAAACAAGTTAAATTCAAAAGGCACAAAATGTAGCTTCTTGGGTTATAGTGATGAGCAAAAGGCTTGCAAATTATATGATCAAGATGCAAAGAATATCATAGCAAGCCATGATGTGATGTTCAAGGAGCAGCCACATATAGTGGAGGAGGATAATATAAGTTCTTCCACTTTATCATCCAACAAAGAAGTAGACCCCTATGAGCCTATTCCAAGAGTTGTCCCTACCATCAAGGAGGAGGAAGCATCATCTCCGGATGATGAGAAAAAAGTTCACAAACTTGCAATCATGCCACCCAAAAATCCATTGATGCATTGGGTGAAACAACTCTATGATCGCAATAATAGAGAAGCAACGAAAGGCTTCAAGTCACATAGTCAATATGGCATTGATGGCTAAGATTATGAGAGAATAAAGGAGCCAACAGACTTGGAAGAAGCACTTGCCAATTCAACATGGTAAGCAACTATGCAAGCTAAGTATAACAACATAATGAAGAATGATACTTGGAAGCTAGTAGATCGGCAAAAAAAGAGGAAGATTATTGGCACCAAGTGGGTTTGGAAGGTAAAGTACAAGAATGATGGCAACTTAGAAAAGCGCAAAGCTAGATTAGTTGCATAGGGATTTTCACAAGTTGAAGGATTTGATTTTCAAGAATCTTTTGCTCCAACTGCTAAAATGACCACTATTCGCACAATACTTGCATTGGCTGCTCATAAGAAGTGGCCAGTTTACCAAATGGATGTTAAATCAATATTCTTGAATGGAGACCTCAAGGAGGAGGTATACACTCAACCACTAAGATTTGAGGCCCCCCATTTTGATAACAAAGTTTGTGAATTGAAGAAGGCATTGTATGGGCTGAAACAAGCCCCTAGAGCATGGTACTAGTGGATAGATAAATTCTTTTTATGCTTGAATTTCAAAATATCTACCTCAAATGCTAACTTGTATATTTACAGGGATGGTGAAAAGTCTATAGTGATTATCCTCTATATGTGGACAACCTTCTTATTATAGGTGACTATGAAGATATGATCCATCAGACTTGAAAGGCTTTGAGCTTTGAGTTTGAAATGATAGACTTGGGCTTGTTGCACTATTGTTTAGGGATTGAAGTCTCCTGGCAAAATCTTCATCTCTCAAAAGAAGTATGGATGGGAGATCTTAAAAGTATTTGGCATGACCAAGTGTAAGGAGATAGCTACACCTATGGAGAAGTCCATTGAGGATACATTAGTACTAGCAGACATTGGGAGGTAGAGGAGGTTGGTTGGCAACCTCACCTACTTATGTAACACTAGGCCAAATATCAGTTTTTGTTGGCAACCTCATCTACTTGTGTAACACAAGGCTAGATATCAGTTTTGTTGTTGGTGTTTTGATTAGGTTCTTAAACAAACCATGAGAAAGTCATTGAAAAGCTAGGATGCGGGTGCTTGAATACTTAAAGGGAACTCTTAACTATGGTATCACATACAGTTCTGAAAGTGCTCTTATGGGGAACTGTGACTCAGATTGGAAAGGTGATAGTGATTCCAAAAAATAAGTTTTTGGATATTGTTTCTCTTTAGGTTTAGGAATCTTCTCTTGGATTAGTAAGAAGCAACTAACTGTGGCATTGTCTTCTACCGAGGTAGAGTAGGCAACTTGCTTTGTTGTATGTGAAGCAGTGTGGTTAAGGAGGATCCTATGGCATATAGGAGTATAGGATGAAGATCCAATAGTGCTAAGATGTGACAATCAGAGTTGCATTGCCATTACCAAAAATTGAGTTTTTTATGCACGTACCAAACACATTGAGATCCAGTATAACTATGTGCATAACTTGATTGAGGATGGGACTGTAAAGCTAGTCTACTATCCAACGGAGGAGAATGGACTAGATATCTGCACCAAAGTTCGTAAAAGGATCTTCTTTGAATTCATCTTCAAAGACTCAGCGTTGGGCCAAGAATGTAGTTCACCTGTAGATGGACATTGAGGGGGGATGTTATATATACTCAATGCCCCACCCTCGTAAGGTGCCACCAATGATCCATGGTGCTCTAAGTTGTAAGGCATATACTCAATGCCCCACTCTCGTAAGGTGCCACCAATGATCCATGGTGCTCTAAGTTGTAAGGCCCCCATCATGAGGAGAAGCCATGTGTGAAGCATGGACATTGGGTGGGTCTTGACTTGTATGTCAGATGAGGTCTATGTGATCGAATGGCAAAAAGGTGGCCTTTGTGGATCTAGCCTTTGGATGAGATATAGTAATTATGTTGGTAGCAACTTGAGGCATAATTCATCAAGTTGTGGGGTATGCAAGTTATCAGGGACCCCTATTTTGGGGTCCAGGGGACCAAAAGCGGCCCTTGGTTGGAGGCAACATCCCTAGATCAATGGTAAAGGGAATATTCCCAAGAATATTCATTGGTTGACTAGGAAAGATTCATAATATGGTTAGACATGTCCACCAGACTACCTTCTCGAGCTATAGAAGGAAGGCTCCTCTAAAGCCATCATCAATCTATCTTTCACCCAATTAGAGTTCTTCTAGCTACCCTTAAGCTCTTCGTCTATCATTTGTCTACATCGCTATCTAAGCTTCACACTGGAACCGCACGGGTGGACAGAGCCATCTTTGTATCAATTCATTTGAAATTAAAGCAGTCTCTGTTTTTCTTATATTTGCTATGTGTGTTCTACTCCTTACTTAGATTTTTGTCCTGCTATTCCATGTAATTTCTACACCAAGAAGCATTGTTTCATTACATATGATATTTTGGAATTGTAGTAGGATAACATAGTCAAAATCTTCTATAAATTGGAATCATTGTGATTGTCACATTCATCTATGTGCATTCTCACCCTTCACACTAACTCTCCAACCTCTCCTTACTACATTATCAACATCAATTTACTCTTGCACTATCACTACTACCATAATCTTTGTATTACCATTCTTGCTAAGTGCTTCCCGAGACATTTTGGCATCGTATCTTGGGTTTTGAGAGCTCTTGTCATTTTTTCCTTCTACATATTCCCAACATATTTTTTACTCCATTCTGCCTTCCCTCTTCTAGAGACTCTATTTCCAAGCTTGTGACTATGCTAGGTTTACTTTCCAACCACCTAGAGCGCTACGTTTCTATCTTTCAACCATAATTTATTCTTTGTTAGTCATCTTCACGCTCATTGTAGTTGGCCTTTGCATCCTTCATCCTCTCCAAAGGCTATTGTATTTTCAATTTTTACTAGTACATGGCTCTCTTGACTCCTTCTACATCAACTTTTTCATCAAGAATTATGTGTTTGTTGCACTAGATCCATTTTAGAGGAAGATGCTCTCCCTTGACTCACTTCCTACCACAAGACACAATGGTAATTGATAGCCCTATGATCCTTGATCATCCTTTTTGTATCACAACTCATGTGATTGGTTTATTCATTAAGTTTCCATTTAGCATTCTTCATTCACCTCTTTATTCTTAATGTGGGTTTTGTTTGAGTTCATCATGTTAATTGTGCTCACACAGATGTGTGTTTTCTTTCCAAACCATACTACTTCCTTACACAATGTTGACCCCTTTCATGTCAAATAGCTTTACAATTTCTTTTCTTGGTTGGATTTAGGAATACTACACCCCATCTCCTCAACTCTATCGATACTTGCAAGTGATCACATGCTCACAAGCCTAAGAACATGAATCTCAATTCTATTCGTAGTTACAAGTGATTATGTGCTCACAAGCCTAGGAACACTGCTCTCCATCACCTCAATTAGCAATTTGAATATGTGAGAGTGGATTTTTAGAGACACTATTGTGAAATTTTTACAGTATCTTGAAGATATTTTTGAAGATTTGCAACATGTTAGGGGTTTAAAGTGCAAGAAGAACACGTGGAGATAGCATGTTCTCAAAGGTGTCAAAGGCACATTTTGGTGAATAATTTAAACTTAAAGGCATTAGAGAGTCCCAACCATGGTGGTGGATAGCTAAGAGGTCCATTTGTGAGGGGGGGGGGGGGAGGGGGGAATGTTGAAGATGTGAGAAATGCGGGATCCAGAGCATGGCAAAACCGGAAGCTATGGAGGATGAAATGAGAAGTGTGGACTCATGATGGAGAAGACAAAGACATTGTTTGTTATACAAGTGGATTAGATTCCAAGATTGAGACTTGGACTCATAAACACAATCTTGTGTATGTGGACAATGACATTGACACTTCACTGAAAAGAAAAGAGTACTATCATTGCATTAAGAAAGGAAGCAAGTACAATGCTTTATAGGAAAGTAGGAAAACTGCAGTAGGCACCATTGTGCATATGGGATAAGTCAGCCTGCATGTCCTTGGCCCTGAAGTTCCATACAAAGAGGCTGTTTAGTGAGTGTGATTGCTGATTCTCAACACCCCTCCTCAATCACAACTAGAAAGGCACAAAGTGTGTAGAGGCTGTAATGAGAACCACCTGCAAAGTGTGGGCATACCACAAACATGGCAAAACACCAGAGGCTGTCGCAGAAAAGGCTAAGTGTGGGTACCATAAACATGGTGGACATCCAAAGGCTGTAACAGGGGCCTCACAAAGTGTACAGGGACTATAATGCCAAGTTACATAAGGAGTTTACAAAGCTTATGGCAGGAAGCATTAGGGCAAGAAAATACAAGGCTTTTAAAACAGTCTATCAGAATTATGAGAGTACAAGGACTGATGAGTCTTGTCCTTCCGATCCTGGTGGTCTTCATCTTAATCTTCTTCTTCCTTTGCTCCATTTTCTTCTTCTTCTTCTTTGACTGCGACTAGATAGGCCTTTTGGGATCTCTTTCTTGCGTGGCAGAACTTCTCGGTGTGTCCGGTCCTTTTGCAGAAGTCACAGAAGAGCTGATCCTTCTTGCCTTTGTACATGTTGCCAACATATAATGCATGCTCATCTCTAGAGGTACTTGGTTCTTCCTTAGTTTTTAGCTTCTTTTCCTCTTCTAACAGTGATGCCTGGATATCAACAAGTTCAGGATTTGGCATGTTGATTAAAGTTGTTGATACATTATTATATTCAGGAGGCAAACTCTTAAGTAGAACACCGATGCAAACATCTTCATCCATTTTAATGTTGATTCCTGCAAGTTGGGTTAGGAGTCCTTCCATGTAATTAAGATGTGTGGCAAGTGATGTGCTGGACTTCATTTCAAGCCTGAAGAACTCAATCAGGAGACCATACTTTGATGATTTAGATTGTGCACTGAACAGGGTGTCAAGTCTTTTCCATGTATCCTGTGAGGTCTCACAGTTATCCACATGATGGATATAACTGTCGTCTAGCTCCAGTTTGATAATGGCCTAGGCTCTGTCATCATTCTTTTGCCAAGTAGTTGCAAGGTCCGCGTCCCGAGGTTTCTTTTCTTTGCCATTTGTGATGGCCCAGAGACCCTTTTTCATCAAGATGAGCTTGATGCGGGTTTGCCAGGTGTGAAACCCGGCTCCTTTGAATCGGGCATTTGGAGAATCTTTTTCCATGTTGAGGTTGCAAGAGCAGCAGCAAATTAATACTAGAATTCTGAGATTTTATCAGTAGAGAGCAGAATGCAGTGTGTCAAGAGACACAATTAATGACAGTGTGAAAATACACTATGTCAGTGTTGATGTTTGAGCTTGGGATCGTTCGGTCGTTCTTCAATCTTCTCAGGTCCTTCCCCTCCTTGATTTGATGCTAATACCTTCAAATCTGAGTGACAGTACTTTAATGAACTTCAGAGAGTATTGCTCAGTGATTAAAATCACTGTTGATAACTTCAGTGAGAGAAACAGTGAAAAATGTCAGAATTTTGAAGCTTTGGCTATGGCTTTTGCATTAGGGTTTCTGGGGGCAGCCTGGTTTTTTGCTAATTGCAGGAGCTATAGTGGATCATTTTCAAAAAAATTTATATGCCTAGGAAGCTGACTTCATGGGCTATCAAAACCCCATGATAATCGTCAACATCGTGGACTGTATGCAGCACGCAGGCAGCTCGAACGAATTCGGCGCAGTTCAGGACAGATTTCTGCAATTTCTGCAATGCTGGAGTCAGGGCGCAGTAATGCAGTCGATTTTTGTGTGAGGATGAAGCGCTTTGAGTAGAGGAACAACTCCCTAGAAGAAATCGTGGGCTGAAATGGCCTGGTTGAGGAGTTATTGAAGCTCCAAGTAAGGTAGGTCCTGTCTGGCTATGGCAGACACAGAGCAGAGATTGAGGATTTTCACAATGCTGAGCTCCAAATGGTCCAATGTCCTAGATTGATGTGATACAGGGAAGCTTTGTGAGTTGGGAAATACTTTTCCAGAAGGAAGCTCCAAGAGATTTGACCTGTGGAGTGAGATATACCCAGCTCAATCTGGCAGGGTGCTGCTGGCTATGGCTGCCATGGAAGCTTCAGTGAGAGTAGAGTTGGGAGATGAAGTCATGAGCTGACATTGAGCTAGAATGAGGTTGAGAGGAATCAAGAGAGGCTAGAGAAGCAATGCCATGCCCAACTGGGCTCTGATACCATGTGAGAAATGCGGGATCTAGAGCATGGCAAAACTGGAAGCTATGGAGGATGAAATGAGAAGTGTGGACTCATGATGGAGAAGATAAAGACACTGTTTGTTACACAAGTGAATTAGGTTCCAAGATTGAGACTTGGACTCATAAACACAATCATGTGTATGTGGACAATGACATTGACACTTCACTGAAAAGAAAAGAGTACTGTCATTGCATTAAGAAAGGAAGCAAGTACAATGCTTTATAGGAAAGTAGGAAAACTGCAGTACGCACCATTGTGCATATGGGATAAGTCAGCCTGCATGTCCTTGGCCCTGAAGTTCCATACAAAGAGGCTCTTTAGTGAGTGTGATTGCTTATTCTCAATAGAAGACCATGAAAAACTTCACTTTTGCAAGCACTTTTGTGTCCAAAATGACCTTTGAAATGGGAATTTGGGGGGACTGGGAGGGGGACAACCCAAATGAAATGAAAAACATTGTGCAATAATTTATATGAAATATCAAAATGAAAAGATATCCAACTAGAAAACATGAGCAAGAGGTATATTTCTTCTATGAGTTGATGGCACTTGATTTTCATGATCTCCTCCATAATGCTCATCAATTTGAACAAACTGTAGAAATCATGCATAGTCATCATAAGGAATAAGTTGATACCAAAATTTCTCAATATGATTGAGTAATTTGAAATCTAAAAATTTAGTATTTCTCTCTCCTCCTCTAGTCTTTCTCTCTTCTCAATCCCCTTTGTGCATAATGAATGCTCATATATGTAAAAGAGTTGTATAATAGAAAGCATAGAAAGCAAAGGAGATAGGTGGAAACTATTAAGATCAATTGCTAGAGTGTAGTGGAGTCTCTAAAGAGTGCATCAATGGTGTAAAAACACATCAACAATGCTTGGAATTTCCTTACATATCTACATATCACATGAATTGCCAAAAATTATAAAATTTGTATATAAGTGGACTTAATCTTTACATAGTTTGATGAAATGTTATTCTTAAGTGTTTTTATGGAATGCAATATGTTCTTTTCTCTAGTTTCCATGTTTACCTTAGTTTGCATTTTGAAAGTTATGTAAATACTTTAAAAACATAGAAAACACTAAACAGTAGTAAAAATTTACTTCAATAATCCTAATGTGGTCAAAAACTACATTTTTTGGATGTGGAAACCTCAAAATACCTAAGTTTTAAGTGTGAAAAGAGGGTTGGTAGCACAAGAGAAGCTTCAATGCCACCCATTGTGTGTAAATTATTTGTGATGAATGAACCACTATGAATGAGTGAAATTTGGTTATTTTCTATTATTTCATCACACTTAGAAGCATACATTTGTATGTTTAAAGCACGGTAGCACAATATCCAAAACGTTGGTGCCTTTGCTTATTTCTCCAATGTTGTGTTTTGATTAGTTGCATGCATTGAAAAGAGAAGGGATGTTTCTGTCACCATGATTGATCTAGACTTATTTATGCATAAAATATCAACTAGTTGTACGATATGTTTCATCCACAAACTCCAATGCATAGCAATTGCTTGATTGTTGACCTAGTGTATGTGAGGTAGTCCAGGCCATAAGCTAAATGCATTAGGTGGGTGAAAGCATGGATAGGTGTGGTACCAAAATTCTATTCTCTTGGTGGTTTATGAAAAATGTAATGCATGGTCCAAAACAAGGTAAATTGGAAAAAATAAGAAAAATAAAATATTATTTTTTCATGAAATTCAATTTTAAACTTTAGTGTTGTCCAAAAGAAGTGGTCGTGTAAGTCATGAGTGGCAAAATTGCAACCTACTTCTTCCTCTCCTTGTATGGAGTGCATGCAGATTTCTTTCACATTGTTTCCTTTTCTATCGCTTCCATATGTGGAGCTCTGTCTATCTCTCTCCCTGCATTCCCGTACAACTATAGTTTTTTGTTTCTTTTGTTTGCATGATGCTTTTTCATCTCTCTATAAAGCTCTCTCTTCTACATTCAACAACCTCTCTCTCTCTCTCTCTCTCTCTCTCTCTCTCTCTCTCTCTCTCTCTCTCTCTCTCTCTCTCTCTCTCTCTCTCTCTCTCTCTCTCTCTCTCTCTCTCTCTCTCTCTCTCTCTCTCTCTCTCTCTCTCTCTCTCTCTCTCTCTCTGTGCGTGCGTGCGTGCGTGCGTGCGTGTGTGTGTGTGTGTGGCTCTGTTCAACCTTTTATGCTTTTCATAGAGCTCTAAAGCTCTCTCTCCCTCCCCCCCAACCCAAGCCACCATGAGGACCTTATCCAAAAAATCTATAGAGTATACTACCCCAAGAAGCATGATTTTGAGTACCCACATCTTTCCAAGTTATTCCTCTCTACAGAAGACCTACATGCTAAATATGGGTTAAGCCTAGGGGGAAAGCTCCCTAGGACAACATACCTCCCATAGAAGACAATGATTGGCAAGACTTATTCAAGGTCGGCCATAAACAAAGTGTGAGGCTATTTTTGAATATGCCTAGGCCAGAGTATGTGGATGAATGCATGTGGTTGTACCAAAAAGTTTAGCAAGACATCCCCAACAATGGGGAGATACCCATGAAGTTTGTGGAACGCTTCGTTTATGAGAAAATGTCTGAATCAACTAGGGAGAATCCAAAAGGTCAGAGGATTGCCTGGGCACAATTTGTAAGTAAATGTCTTGAAGCATATCTATGAATATTTTAAAATTTTTTGTTACTCTTGTAGTCCTTTTTGTGTGCATCGTCTCATAACTCTCATTAGTTTGGCACTTCACCTCCTCCAAACTCATTTTTGCATTACCTCTACTCTATTATAGTCTCATTTGTTTTCAACTCTACCCTAACCTCATTTCTCGTATGCTCAAGACTTTTTCTTCCATAACTTCTTCTCAACAACCATCTAACTCTATACAGGTGTGTAATGATACAATGCAAGAGAGGATAATATATTTTATGTACCAATAATCTACAAGCTCCACGATTGGATAACAAAGATTTTCTCAAGTAAAGGTCTTCACAAGTTTAAATAGAAAAGAGAAAATGTGAGATTTCACCTACAAAGGATGAATTCTGATATTTCAATTTTATAGAATTTAAAATAACATGCAAACATTTAACACATGAATCTACAAAGGATCTTCACTTGGCGCCTTCTATGCAACAATATTTTTTACCTTATTGTAAGGTAACAAAATTTACATTTTAAGAAAGGTTAATGTCTAATATGTATCTTTTTATTTTAGTTTTTATTGTTCCACTAAGCTTATAAACTAACTTTGAGAATTTTTAAATTTATTTTTAGTGTGTCTCATTTCTTTTCAATACCTCAAACTTCTTCCATGGCTTTTTGTAGGAAACCATATAGCTCTATATATATATACACAAGTCACCCAACATGCTACAAGATCCATGCCATTGGACAAGAATTATCCCCTCTTAGAAACATCCTCACAAGGTTAATAAACAGAAAACAGATCATGTCAACTTTCACAATAATGTAGATGTAGTCTATCAATAAGTATGGAGTGGAAAACATTGAAATCACTAGCAAGTATATTAAGCATCATACATATAGAATTTGGCTATATTTTTTACCCTAGCTATTATTCATCCTTCTTTCTAAAAAATAATTGACTTACAAATTTAGATATACCTGATGATGGCCATACGTGTGCCTTCAAGCCATGAAGATTCAATCAAAGATACTTTATCAATGCCATGTGATTCACATATGATACCATGGATGATAAAAATAATGAAAATAACCTTCTAACAACTAGTTCTCTTCTTTATAAGGATAACGCTACTTTGAAAAACCTCCAAGCATTTGTTATTATTCTTCATTCATAAGTATTATTGTCTAATTGGTGAGAAACTTGAAGAGAGTACAACATTATTTGTTTATCCTTTCTAAATGGGACTCCTCTTGTGTGGTATACACTACTCATGAAACCTATTTAAAATTTTATTGGAAACTCCTTGGAAAAAGTTATCAACCACATTTACCTAAATTAGAGGTGAAGTATTGCAAAAATTTGGGAGGAGCTCCATGGATAACCAAGGTTAGGCTACCCAAATAATTTAAATTGTTTAATAATAAATATTTTTAGTATATCTTTTTAAAAATATTATTTAGAATATACCTATTTGGGACCTATTTAAAAACTTCACTCCTCATGATAGGGTGTTGTGATATAATAAAATTTGAGCCAAGTATTCCTAATATTGAAAGATACCAAAAGTATAACAAATTTTGTTTGAGAAAGCTTTAAAACTTCTCCAACCTTCATTGTATTTTAGTCTTCTGAGGCTTCTACATGAACTCCTCTCTCCTCTCTAATATATGGATCTTCTAGAGGCTCTACATGACCAAATAGTGTGATTGATATACTTCTTTTCCTCTAATGCTTGAATTTGTATATAAATAGAAAAAACATATATACATAGGGTAGAACTTGAAACTAACCCAGATTCAATGGCATGCCTAGGAGGCAATCTGGTATTGTTGGATTGTCTCCTACTGCCCCATAGGGTCCATGTGCAAAATAAATTTTGTTGACATTGCTAAAGCAATAGGTTTGTAAAGCTTAATAAAGGAAGAAAAACAACTTCTCACTTGGGAATTCCTCTCTATTGATAGCTTCTTATCCAATACAATTATCATTTATGCTAGGGTTATATGAGGCTTTTGTACCAACTCTGATTTCCTTTATATAAGTTGGAGAAAAGGATAATTATTTGGGCTAATATTACAATATATAAGAAATACGATAACACTGATTACTTAGAGAAAAAGATAGTATCATAAGCTAAAATTTGAGATACAAGGCAGACATTAATAGAAATAAGATCATTCTAAATGTTTTTTTTTAAAGGATTTAAACTATTTTAAGGCTATAAATGAGCTCAAAAGGCCTATTCTAATCCTTTTGAGTACAAACATGATGCCATTCCAAGATCTAAAGTGAAGTTATTGTGTTTTTTGTGGTGCAATTTCATCTGGACCCTATGGTATGCATAGGATAGGTCGAATCGGTCTATGCGCAATGTAGGGTCCAAGTCGAACTGCACCACAAAAAGAGCTGTAACTTTCACTCCAAAGCTCGGAATTGAAGGGAATATGGAAGCACTGGAGGTGTGAGCTACAGCAAATGGAGCAAGAGATAAAGAGAGAGACACACAAGATGTGGGAACTCCAACAGTCACAATGTGTGACTAGCCTCCCTTGTTTCATTAGCCTTCCTTGTTTATTAGCCCACCACCTGCAATGTACAGGTGTGCGAGTAGTGTTAATATAGTGAATATATAGGTGACGTATGCACATGTGCTTTACCCCCAATAACCTCCCACTTTAAGGTGAATGGGCCCCTAGTGAGAAGAGAACAAGAAAAAATCAACAATGTATAAATGTACATAAAGTACAACAGGATGAGAAAAGACGTCATATCATCCAATGCCCATCAACTTCCTAAGGAAGGAAAAATACTCCACACTGAAAGACTTTTAGTGAGCAAATATGTAGAATTTTAGTCAATTGAGATGTTGAAAAGCTCAATGGACTTGTCCTCAATGGACTTGTCCTCAATGGCCTCTCTGATAAAATGGTCATGCATCTCAATGTGCTTTGTCTTCATATGGAAGATTGGATTCTTGGCCAACTAAATAGCACTGATAAAATCCAAATGCGATGTAGGGACCACATCAGTCATACTAAATTTTGCGACTAGATAGCCTAACTAGAGAGCCTTCTTGCAAGCCTTAGTGGCTACAACATACTCTACCTTTATAGTAGATAGGGCCATACATTTCTGCACCCGAGACATCCAAGAAACATCACCTCCAACAAAGGTGAAGACATAGCAAAAGTGGACTTTCTATTGTCTACATGTCCTACATAATCAAAGTCAATGTATCCCAAAAATGTAAGAAAGTGATCTTGATATCCATTTGATAGAGGTCCAAATCTAGCTATGTAACCAAAGCCAAAACCAAGCGTAGGATAGTCATCTTGAGTACAAGAGAGAAAACTTCATCAAAGTCAATACCATTCTCTTGCTTAAAATCCTTAACAACCAATCGAGCCCTATACGCTAGCTTGGGACATCCATGGATACTCTTCAACTTGTATGCCCACTTGCATGGCAAAACATGCTTTCCACTAGGCAAAGGAACCAAATCCCACGTATGACTTTTTTGCAATGAGTTATACTCTAACTACATGGCCCTCTCCCAAGAGTGACTATCATCTTTGCGCATGGCCTCATCATAGTTAAGGGGCCCACCAACATTTGTCACCATAACATAGTCCATGGAGGGTGCAAAGTGATCATGCAAATATCTATCTCTAGTAAACCACAGCCTATGGGACATATACATCTTGTCTAACATCATGGTCTTGGGTCACTTGAGCATCAACTACTATAGGATATCTAGCTCGCTGTACAGTAAGAAGAGGATTCTCCTAAAATATTGCCCTGTAGACGTCAACGACTTACCCTCAAGCTACTTATGCATTTTTGCCTCATGGAAAACAACATCATGGAGGCTGTGGATGACCTTCCAAATATGCAGATCCCATAGATGATAGCCTATCTCACTTGCATCCCCATGACCAAGAAAGATGCATTTCACAAACTTAGGATCTAACTTATAGCTCTTGTCCTTGGGAACATGGCAAAAAGCCTTAGAACCAAAGCCACGCAAATGAGCATATGATGGAGGCTTTCGAAACCATACCTTCTCAGTAACTTGATAGTCAAGAGAAGTGCATGGGAACTGATTAATCAAGTATATAGTAGTAGTAACTATCTAAGTCCAAAAGTGCTATAGTAAGCTTACCTGGCTAAGCATACTATAGACACTCTCTTGAATCGTCATGTTCATGCTCTCAACCATACCATTCTAGGGTGGAATATATAGGGAAATCAATTGATGCTTAATACCTTGCTCATCACAAAACTGCTCAAAGGTTTTAGATACATACTCTTTCCCATTATCAATTTATAGGCATTTTTGCCTATACCCATATTGGTTCTCAACAAAAGCAAGCCAACGTTGAAACGTAGCCAAGACTTTTGATTTTTACTTTATGGGATGTGCCCAAATCTTATATGAGTAATCATCAATGAAAGTAATGAAATACTTCACACCACCTAACAATTGGTAAGGAATAGATCCACAGACATTAGAATGAGCAAGTGCCAAAGGTTCACCCATGCACGTAATGCCAGACTTCTTACGCCAACTACATGTCTACCTATTGTAAAGACAATGATCACAAAAATCAAAACATTATTTGTAGAGTCAAGGGGAAAAAGATACTACAAAAAGGTAAGCATTTTCATTCCCTTTAATGACATGTATCCAAGGCAATGATGCCATAAAGATACATGTGGTATTGTAGCCGCTACCAAAACATGGTCAATAGACCCATATATAAGTAAGGGATAAACAATACCATACTTAGTACCTCATGCCAAAAAAAGATTCCCATAGGTAAGCTTCCATGAGGAATCTCCAAAGGATACCAAATAACCTGCATCATCCAACTATCCAACATAAGGCTTTTAGTCAAAGTCAAAACATGGCATACATCATGCAAAGTAAATATACTACTTGAAGCAAACTACAACTGGATATGTCCAATACCAACAATATCCAATGCCAACATTTTAGTACCCAATTTAACATATCCTGTCATGCTACAATAGGAATGGAACCACTCTCGATGAGGGGTAACATGAAATGAAGCCCTTGAATCAATCGGCCAATATTGAGCATAGGTGGATGAGGTATCAACCAATTGTTAAACATCAAGAGAAGAAGCTACAAGTATGTAATCATCATTAGAATTAGTTTTCACGATGTTAATCTCTTTAATATTGATGCTGGAATTGCAAGGGGAAATGATGTGATCATCATTCTTTTTCTGCACTTTCCCATTTTTCTTTTCCTTGTGCTTGCCACATCATGCATTTTATGGCACTATGGCCAAATATGACCCTGTTTTCCACAATAATAACAAGTCAATGTAGACTTATGGCCACAAGACTTACTATGAGATGGTCCATGTGATTGAGAATGAGGCTTCTAGGAGTCTCTTCCATTGGTGATCACTATCGCTCTTAGCATTATTGCCTACAGATGTCAAAGCATGAGAACTATAGAAAGCATCCATATTCTTTCTATTAACCTCTTCATTCAATAGTGCATCCTCTATATCCTACAATTTTAGGCCATCAGTGGGCATATTTGCACACATAGTAGTTTTGAATATGTCCCATGATTCAAACAGTATACCCAGCAAGAACAATGGTGAAAGATTGTCCTTAAATTCAATACCCTGCAAAGACAAGCGGCTAAAAATAGAATGAAACTCATTTAGGTGGGTGGAAGTGGAAGTCCCCTCCACATGAAGGTCCATGAGTTGCTTCAGCTAATGCATCATTTGACAAGCAGGGCTTTGCTTGTCATAGACATTACAAATCTTGTTTCGTAACTACTAGCTAGTTTGCCCTTCTTCAGAGACATCATTATAGTAGGCTTGCTTAGAAAGCCATTGTAGATTTACATAACTCATCCAATTCAGCCCAATCCTATCCATCAAAGTGTTTGGGCTTTACACCCTCATGTCTCAATGGCTTGATCTACAATTTGTATACCAAAACTTGCCATATTTTTGCCTTCCAATAGCTGTAATTAGTGCCATTCAATTTGTTAATGTTAAATATAGCACTATCATGTGATCCATAAACCATAATACAATTAATGAAAGCACAATTTGAGATAAATTGGTTGTTGTAAATGATAGCAAAACAATCCAAAATTGTAGCCAACAAACAAAGGAAAAATTGCAAAGAATAGGGTTTTCCATGACTGCCAATAAGTGACAATCAAGTCAAAGCATCTATCCTCATAAATGATACATAATCCTACAATTATAGCATGCTGAAAAATTTATAGCAATAAAAACAAAGCCAAGGTGTGAGCCATCAACTGATAGAATCTAATTTTCAAAATTACCCAGTATATCCTTCAAGAAGTAGGGAATGTACGAACAACTAGTAGTCATTGAATATGCAACCGGTATTAAGAACTCTTAAACTCAATGTGTTAGAGTGGGATACATCCAATAGGCATAACTATCATGCATATTGTATGTCTCAAGATAAGGGAAGAGAACTTCCAAATACACAACTAGCTGAGCAAGTGTAATGAAATCTCAATACATAGCCAAATGAGGTATATGCATCACTAACGACTTGACAAAGGTAGGTGCTAAGATCAATGCAAAGATCAAATCGGCCCACTAGGCGATAGCTGTAATCAAAGAACATCCAAAGAGCATATATATAACTCAATCGAGTCCCATGGTGTCACTAAAACAAGCTCAAGCTCAACTATGAATATCCAAAGCTCTATGTAACATCCAAATCTCATGAAAGCTCCCACTAGAATAAAGAGTAAATGCTAGATGAGCAAAAGAAGCTCAATACATCATGTTTATAGCATCCAAACATCCAAGATACATGTGACATACATCATGGAGCATAAGACTCAGTATCTTGTTCAAGATTGTAAGTTGAATAATTGAAGCACCCAAAGCATAAGGGCCATGCTCAAATACATGTAACCAATCTCAAAATTGATGGCCAAGGCAAACCATAAGCATATCCAGGTATGCTAAGCATCAATGTCATACATCAGGATATCAACTAAAGTACCCAAATAACCTCCAAGAATAATAGACATACAGTTTCTCTGAGAAAAGAGCTTGCTACCTTGTTATAATAGTAGCAAAATAACGATCCAATCCAAGCCAATGCGGGCTCAAATCAAGTCAATAGAAACTTAAGACTGAGCCACCAATATGCCATAGGAGCCAAGTTGTTTCAATCATGTTGCTACCCTCCTTTCTAGGTTGTTATGGCAATGATCTTCTTGTGTGTGCCCCATGATCCTCTAGTCAAAGCATATCATAAGAGAGAATATGTAAATCTTGAGAAAGTAGAAGATCTCATACCTACATATTATTTTAGGAGCTTCAACCACTTAGTTAGCAACTACCTCTCACATAGTCTCTTGAACTCGAATCTGCACTCAATTGTAGTGAATGCACAAAGTCTCACACATGCCATGATCCAAGGTGTGCTCCTTAGGCTCCCACACCTTCTACAACCTTCAACGTACAAGAGGAGAGCATGGATAAGGCATGAGAGTGAGAAAAGAAGGAGGCTTTACCCTTTGTCCCTTACCACACACTCTCACTCTCTTTTCCTCAATCTCAACCTCTCTCCCTCACTCTCTCTCCAACAAGACATAAGCAAGGAAGTAAGAACCAAAAGTTAGCACGCACAAGAATAGCTTGTCCCATTCTTTCTCATCCTATTTATATATGTTTTTAGAGTTAGGGTTTCCCCATCCTCCTTGGTCATTCAAGCCCTCTTTTTGGCCAAGTGATTGGTCACTCCTTGCATGCATCTCAAGCTATTGATTTAAATCCTTTAAAATAATGACAAAACTCAAATATTCAAAAGAATATTGTGATCCTTCCAAGCTCCTCCTTTCTTTGTGTCTTCACATTGTTGAGAGAGAGAGAGAGAGAGAGAGAGAGAGAAGTGTGGCAAGCAAGATCTCACAATGCTTAATTCTAAAGTTCTCACTTTGTGTCTCTCATATTCTTCCCTACCTAGATCCAAGGGGTGCAAGGATGACATTCAGGGTCATTCGAAGGGCCACTCGTGTGTTGTAGGATCCGAGTTGTTTGGATCATGTTGTCACCCTCCTTTCTAGGTTGTTATGGCCATGATCTTCTTATGCATCTACCATGATTGCTCGCCTAGGTAATTATGAACTTCTCACTTTCTCTCTCTTATATTCTCCCCTACCCAGACCCCATGGCACGCAGGGATGACATTTGAGGTCATTAGAAGAGCCATGTGCACTATAGGATCCCGGTTGTTCAGTCATGTTGTCACTCTTTCCTTTTTAGTTTGTTATGGACATGATCTTTTTATGTGTGTGCCATGATCCACTAGTCAATGCATAGCATGATAGAGAGGATGTAAAACTTAAGAAACTAAAAGATGTAGATCTACTCTCTAAGACCATGCATGTCTATGATCCTTCTTCTAGATCTTCTCATGACTCCCTTTAGATTATGTCCATACTTTTTCTCCTAGATAATCAAAAACATAATATTTAAAGACCCTTTAGAGTACAATCCCATTTTCTAAAGATTTCCTTTAGAGTATATCCATGACTTAGTACAATCTTCAAATACTCTTTATAGCACAATCCCATTTTCTAAAAGCTTCCTTTAGAGCTTGAAGATATAGTCATTGGAGAGGAGATTCTAGCTTATTAAGAAGGTTTAGAGATTGGAGAGAAGGAGACGACAAAATTAGTCCTTGCAAAACCTTCAAATCCTAACATTGGGGAGGACATCTATGTTGGAGAAGAAGTCAGTGTAGGAGATAAGTCCCCACCAAAAATTCACAAGGCTCCAAAAATTACTCATTGGTCACTTTTTAATAAGAATTATTACAGTGATGATGGATTCCTAGCTTGTTTTGATGCCACAAGAACCACATTTGGGCAAGATTTTGTATTTGCACATTACCTTCCCAAGCTCCATTCAAGCATTATGAAGTTTTACTGCACATTGTATCTTGATAAGTCAACAATACCAATATGTGTTCTCAAAACTTTGTTTAGATATTTAGGGTATTTCCATGTACTTGGAAATAGAGACATATGGATTGAAGAGTATGCTATAATTAAGTATTTGGCTATGTTGCAAGACACAAACATTCAAGAAGTGGATACTTATATCATTATAACACTTATGCCTTCGTAGTTAGTCCTTAGAAGAGCCCCCCATTGCAAGGCTGTAGGAGGCAAAGATGCCTCTTGCAAAATAAGAGGAGTGCAATTTTGGTTGAGGACAAAGAGAAAGATGGGGAAGTAGAGACAATAAGAAAACAACTTTTTGATTGTTCTCTAATCAATGAAAAAGAATAAAATCATATGTATTATACAACCTTGGTTGTCAATACAAAAGGTTTCTGGGCCCTGCACAAGAGGCTAGCGTGACTCGAGATTGGATCTCGAGGCCCGCATACTAGTCTACGGGCAGAAGCTTGGATTAGTGATCCCTGGTGGATTACTGGATAGCCTTCGGGCGGATTATGATTAAGCCTACGGGCGGAACTCCTTGTATTTCAAAGATAAAAGGATAAAATGATAATAAAGAGGTTGTTTGATATTGTTTTATTTATGTCCTGTGATAAGATTACGTGAAGGAACTAGTGCTTAACAGGGTTAATCAAAGAAGCTGTTTGTTATATGTCAAACTAATGTGGTAGGTAATTACATAACTAAAACAAACCGAGGAAAGTGCGGAGGATGGACCATAGGTCCGTCCTATGGATGGGTGGTCCCGGTTAGCCGGGAACTTCTCTCAAGGTCTTCAACGGACAGAGGATGATCGTCATCTCCAAAACAAGTAACGAGAACGATGACTTAGAATTAACCATTACCCGAATCACGTTGTTTTAGGGGAACGGAATGGGACTATGCCTTATGGCAGAGAGGTCGAGCCTTGCATCCCTCTCGTTTCCCATTCTCCTTGAACCAAGTGCAGCGTGAATCCGCTTCGGACCTGGCGTTTCTGCGTAAAGTAGTTCACTCGGGTCTGACGCTAGTTGTTGCTAGCTAATGACCAAACAGGAAAACCCAAATTCAGGTCGATCCTAAGTGGGAACGGCCAGGATACTTCCGCTACGTGGCAGACGCGGGAAGACCTAGATCGCAAGTCCCGTAACATTCCATGGGAGTGCCGGGCGGAGCTTTCTAGACATCCTTCCCGATGGACTGCTAAGACGTGTCCGGAATGATTCAAGTGGACACGTTACAGTTGGTATCAGAGCCACCAACAATGGAATTGTTTTCATAAAGATTTCATTGATACCTCAAGCTTCTTTCAATGGTGTGAATGTATACCTCAAGATTCCTCCAATGGCACAGATAAACATAGAGAAAGAGAAGTGCCAAGACAAGAAAGAAAACAAAAAAGAGAAACCATTAAAAAAACAACAAAAGAATGCATAAAAATGAGAAATCTAAAAATATTAAAAATTTTAAGCTCACAAAAAATGTAATTGAAACTTTAAAAATGGACATCTAAAGGTCATAATCAAATTTCTTGGGAAATGGGACATCATTTTCAAGGTCTTAGTCACAAAATCCTTGGGAACAGGATTATTAAACACAAAACTAAAGGGAAGAAAGAGAAAAGAGAGAGATACCATTATTATTTAATGCTAATTTGGCTGTAAAATTAGAGAAAAATATATATGCTTCATTTCTAATTTTTATTTAGTTAAGATGTGATTAATAATCAATCAAAATCCTTACATGTCCCTTTTGGCCTCAAGATTGGCCATAATGTATTCATGTTTCACAACAAAAGATTCAACATCTTTAACATATCAATCATTCAACTTTTCAAGACCACAAACCTAGATATATAAATCAACAACTATAAGTGATTTCTTGAAATCCAACAAGCAAAGTGTTCATTACCCCAAAAAAAGAGCAAGTTATGAAATGTTTTTATTTAGGGTGTTCTTCATGCATCTATACTTCCAATCATATAAGTATGAAGGTAACTATGTCCAGAATCAGAACATTAACTAACACAACCATGAAACTACAAGCAAGGGGGTTTTGAAATTTTCATACATAGTCAATTTACATATTAAAACGCATGTTGTTATACATATTTTCATTTATCTCTTCATCCAGCCTACACAGGTTTGTCAGACTAGGTATGGACGCCATATGGAAATTGATGGTTAGGGACCAAGTTTGAATACATGAGAATAGGGAGCTTATCCAAAACCAATCACGATACATCGTTGTACACTTGTTCATAGCAGTGCTCACTGATCACCAACAAGCGTGGTGGCAAGACATTTCCCAATTATCAAAACATCTCAAGTTAGCTTCTCCTTGGTAGAAATGCCCCATTTAGTATCAAAACATTTCATGTTAGCTTCTCCTTGGTAGAAATGCCCCATTTAGGTTTTCCTCCACATTCACAGCAAGGTTATCCCCAATAGACAAGGCATCACTCAATACGTCTAGATGCCTTGCATACATCGAAAGACCAATATTCTCTTCATCACTAGAGATATTGTCTTCCTCTCTATCATCAACAAGGGGTTCAATGGTGTGGTACTCCCAACTCTACACAATCTGCTTGTTTTTGCATCTTCTCCAATACCCATCCATACATTGGTCACAAAAGCATGATAATGCTTTGGCATCTTATAGAATTTTTATCGGTGGATGAATATCCATTCACTGAATGCATGGAGCAGGACTTGGGTATGTCCTTGCAAACCCACTGATTTTCTATGTCCATGTCACCTATCTTAACCTCCCAAAAAAACCATGTGCACATCATTGCTAGAAAACCTTTCCCTCAAGAAAGAAACACAATCCAAAGCAATTTAGCATAAATCCATTTTGTTTCACTTGTTCGCGTGTCGAATCTTGCTTCATCATAGCACCTACACCATCATTCTCTCTCCCTTTCTATGTCCTAAGCATGGATATCTCCACAACATCTCTAGACAGTCATATAATAGTATCTTGCTACAAAATAGAATGGGTTCTTTGCCTTAAATTGTGATGCACAACCATCATACCACACCCAATGGTGTTTCAACTTGTATCCTAATCCTTCAATCATCTATCATGCAAAAGGAAACCGTGTTGGGTGTTTTGTCATTAAAGATATTATAGACTCGATAAGTCTTTTTCACATCTTTATTGTAACAAATATAACTTATATATTGTGACCTGGTCAAAACATTAGTGCATAGACTATATTTCATGTTATTCTTTCAAGGAATACTTCTCTGAAAGTCAATCATTGAGACTATTATGTCATCAGGAAACCATGCTAGGTAATCTTTAAATTGCTGACTTTGCCACCTATAGATGAAGCTATGCACAATGAAGATTTTGGTCTTCTCTTTAGAAGGGATATGAAATCTAGACAGCCTAGTTGCTGCAATGAGAGATCTTCCCTCTTCTTCTTTTTACCTCTCATTGACTCTAGTTTCTATGTCTTAAAACACATTAACTGATAGCAAAAATGATGTATTGCTAATCTCCATTAGGCACAAGGTCATTTTTTTAATACCACATTGAGAAAAATTTCCAAAAATGCATTTTCAATGTAGACCCTTTGGGTTTAGGGCAAAGCAAAGACTCCTAGAGAGATGTGATCCCATTATAAATAGACTAACCTATTATGCAAGTAGAATGCTCTGCACCCTTGGTGCATAGAGGGTGTGCACACATGCAGATTCTATCATGAAGCCTTTGGCACATGAAATTAAAAGCATCATTTGGACATGAGCAATGCAAAAACATATATAATACATGTCTTTCAATTGTATACAAAGTATGGTTTCAAGTCCTTGAAACATCTCAAAAAGATTTGAACATAGGGATAGGTTCCCTTAAATTGTCATACAAAATATGATTTCAAGCCCTTGAAAAATCTCAAAGAGATTTGAACATAGGGATAGGTTCCCTTAAATCTCTTGGAAAGCTCTGGTTACATGCCATGATGCAAAAATATATTATGCTACATATGTTTTCTAGGAAGAAATTGTTCAAAGAGAGGGAGAGAGATAGACATAGGATGGAGCCATCAAAACAAAGGGTAGTGTACCCTCATTCTCTCACTATTCCATATATGCAGAATAACGCACAACTTAATCACTTTATACAACTGAAGAGATAGGTCATTAATTGACCACATTGACAAACTATGGTTGAGTCATAGTGACTCATTTATTATGTCACACATGATAGTACCAACTAAGCTATAGCTATACCACATGCTACTAAGCTTGATTCTCAACACTCCCCCTCAAACTCAAGTCAACCTATTGTACTCCAAGTAACTCTCTGAAGTAAATGAACTTATCTCTACCAAGGGATTTGTTAAAGATATCCACTACTGGGTCTTCAATCTTCACATGAATCAAATCTATCTTTCCTGTAAGTATCATATCCCTGGTAAAGTGATAATGAACTTCAATGTGCTTGGATCTAGCATGATAAACTAGATTGCTAGCTAGAAACACACAAATCATGTTGTCACAATGTAAAGCGACTTTCTTGTCCATTTGTATACTCAAGTCATTTAGCAATTTCAAGAGCAGACCAGCTTCACATAGCTAATGTTGCACCTATATACTCTACCTTTGTACTAGAGAGAGCAATTGTAGGCTACTTTTTACTACTCCAACTAATCATACTACTACCAAGTCTAAAAGCATAAACACTAGTTGATCGTCTATCATATACACAACCAACCCAATCAACATCTATGTATCCTGTCAACTCAAGTGGCTTTCCATACTCATAGAGCAGCCCATAATCAAAAGTACTCTTAAAATGCCGCATAATCCTCCAAACTACATCCAAGTGAGGCTTGCGTAGCTTCTACAAAAATGGACTAATCAGCCCCACTAAGTAACTAAGGTCAAGGCACATAATAGTAAGATAGATTAGGCTACCCATCATTTGCATGTACATTGTGACATTCTCTATCTCATTCCCAATATCAAATCCAAGCTTTACATTCTAATCTAATGGATTTTCCATGGTCTTACAATCCATTGGTCCATATTTGAGTAACATATCATGTGCATACTACTTTTGTAGCAGCCAAATTCCTCGAGGTGTAGTCACTACCTCAATGCCAAGAAAATATTTCAGCTCTCCCAAGTATTTCACTTTAAATTCAACCTGCAATATGGATTTAATTTTAGCAATACCAAATTCACCATCCCCCAATGATAATCAAGTCATCTACATAAGTGACCAAGAATACATAACATGTCTCCATCTTCTTAGTAAACATACTATGATTTGCATTTTCCATATGGAATCCAAGTTGTTGTAAATACAAGCTGATCCGAGCATTCCATGCTCTCAATGCCTGCTTCAAACCATAAAGTGCATTTTTCAATATCTTATAGATACTATAATTAGGGTAATTAGGATGTACATAACCCTCAAGTTGTTCCATATACACTTCCTCAATCAGATCCCCATTTAGAAATGCATTTTTGATATCAATCTACCAAAGTTTCCATCCCTTAGATGATGTTGCCAAAGCAATGAACATTCTCACATTTACCATTTTAGCAATTAGGTTGAAAGTTTCCTTATAATTAAGGCCATACTATTGTGCATAACTTTTAGCAACCAATCGTGCTTTGTATCTCTCCAAAGATCCAGCTACTTGGCATTTCACTTTGTAAACCCATTTGTAGCCAATGGGTGTTCTGACCAAATCCCAAGTGTCATTTTTAGCCAATGCAGCATATTCTTCATCCATATTTGTGCACCAATTTTCATCACCAATTGCTTCACTAAACTTCGCAAACTTTGTAGGCTCTTTATGACCCATCACTTTAGTCATACAAGAAAAGTGTCTAGTTGAATATCCACTATAAATCAACCTATCAACAAGCTTTCTAGCTCTCTCTGACCTTCTCAACTATAGTACACTATAAGATTCCCTCTCATGAGGCCATACATACATGTTTTTTCTAACTCCAGGCACAGTAGTGGATGGTACTCCAAGTTCACTATCTAAGCTATCACTCAAAGGTGACTCATAACTAGAAGTAAGTGGCCAAGTAACATCTTCCCTTGCCTTTATCTAATCTCCCCCTCAGTGACATATCCATGTTAGTGGACATAAAACCATGACAGCGCAAGTGACCTATGTCCATGGACTAATCATAGAGGACATATCATTTGAAGGTCCACTCACAGTAGTACTAGTAGTAGAAGGATAAATTTCAACATGAGTATTATTGGCTAGTCCATCAGAAATAACCACATTTGGACCTCCATACCATGAAGCTAATTCATCAAACACAACATTTCTACTAACCAATCTCTCAAAGGTAGACAAATCGTAGCATTTGTATGCTTTCCTGTCATGTGCATAGCCAACAAAGATAGACTTAACAGCCTTGGAATCTAACTTCTTTCTCTTCTCATCTAGCACATGTACATAAGCAATACATACAAAGACTTTTAAATGGCGGATATCTATTTTATGCCCGTACAGTTTCCCATATGGTGTATGATCATGAATACTAGTTGAAGGAGTCATGTTTAAGACATACACCATAGTCACAATGCTTCAACCCAATAACAATTCAGCAAATTCTTCTCATTCAACATAGCTTTTATAGCTTCCATAAGCACTCTATTTTTCCTCTTTGCCACCCCATTCTGCTATAGTAGTATAATTGCATGTAAGCTTCCTTTTGATGCCATGCTTAGCCAAATATCAAGAGACATAGCCACCTCCTCCATCAAATCTTAAGCATGAGATATATAACACCCAAACTCATTTTCAACGTGGTTTTTGAAATCTTTGAAAACATCTAGCAATTCATCCTTGTGCTTCAAAATATGCATCCAAGCATATCTGTTGAAATCATCAATAGAAGAGACATAATATTGTGCACCACTGAATCATACATTATGCGTTGGACCCCAAACATTTGAATACACAAGTTGCAATGGTCCACTGCTATTCCTAACATGTCTCAAAAATAGAATTCTTGCTTGCTTCCTAAACTAGTAAGCAGAACATACATGCCCTAACTCCATATACTTGAATTTTGGCAAACCAACTACAGTCTCCTTCTATTGCATGGTTTTCAATCATTGTATGTTAACGTGTCCAATGCACTTGTGCCATATTTCCACATCTCTAATTGCTCCACTGTTATGAGCAAACATAACTACCTTTAGTTCAAGTATAGTAGCATCCAAGGTAAACATCCTACCATCCATTTTTCTTTTGCAATCAATTTGCAGTCATTTCCATATTCTTCAATAAAATAGCCATCTCTATTCAATCTAACTTGCAAATTTTTCTCAGAGCAACTATTTTTCCAATAGACAATAAATTTTTAGTAATAGACGGTATATGTAAAACATCATAAAGAGTCTTTTTCTCCCCATCATGTATGACTAATGGTGCAACACATGTATACTTGATGTCATGTTGTGTATCATGGCCTATACATACATAGCCATGAGATCCTCTAGTCATCTCATGAAACCACTCTCCATATGGGGTCATATGACTTGAGGCACCTAAGTCAATGTACCACTTTTCATCAGCCTTGCCTTACTTAGGCATTTCCTTAGATACATGTGTCATGGCAAACAACTTGTTTGACCGATCATTAATAGCATTACTAGAGGACACATAGTTACCATGTTATTTGTCATTAGCTTTCATGTCAGCCTGCTTTTTATGAAAATCTTTTGCTATATGTCCATACATACCACAATAATGAAAATCTTTGTTTCTATTTGATTGATCATTAGACCACCAAGAACCACCTCTGTCTCTAGGTGATCTCCCCTTGTCTCTAAAAGATCATGATCCTCTTTGACCTTGTGCATTTTGACTGATCCAAGTATTTTGTTGCTACTGCCCATAGTTATTTTTAGTTTCACCACAACCTTGATAGGCTCCTCGAGCCTACTACCTCTAGGTCTATGTCTAGAGGAAAATATGATATCTATGCTCTGAGAGGTACTCAAACCTATATTCTTGACTTCTTCATGCAGCAACAATGCAATCAACTCATCCCAATCGGGTGGTTCTGGTCTTACAAAAATAGATGTGTCAAAGGCCTTGTACTTTTACCCAAACCATTCAATCCAACTACAACCATATCATCATCCTCAACCTTCTATCCAATAGAAGCAAGCTGATCAATAATGGTTTTAATTTCAATGGTGTAAGCTTGTATGTTGTTGCCATTTCTTGTCATGTAATTAATTTGCTCCATAAGTTGAATTTTCCTTACATGTATTATATTTTCATATTTTTTCATAAGAATATCCCATGCATTATTTGGAGACCAATAATCAGTGATCTGCATGGCCATAGCATCTAATATGCATAATGAGAACCAATGTAGGACTTTACTTGCTCTTTCCATCCATTGTCTCTAAGCTCTTTATTGCTTAGGAGTCGCTATCTGGCAGTTTTGGTTGCTTCATCTCTAGTACATAAGTCCCAATCATCTCTTCCAATTAAGAAGTTCTACATTCTAAACTTCCACAAGGCAAAATTCTTATTGTCCAATTTCTCCCCCACAATCTAGGTAATATTGTTTGAACCCATTGCATATACCATGATGCTACAGTCAACTATTTAGAGTAGTAATGTGGTTTTTTTCTTAGGCAATAGCTATGCCTTAAATAGTCTACAAAGACATGTCATAGTTTACTAATTATAGCTACGAATATTTCACAACTAAGATTGCAACAAGCATCAACTACTCAAGGCATATAAGATCAAGTAAGCTGGTTGTAGTTCAATTGCAGTCCACTATGAGCATGCATTTTTTACTGCTCAAAATGGCATTAACCAAAGGTATTTGTCACAACCAATAGCAATGTAATCAAGCTCCAAAATATGAAACAACTCAAATCTTTAGCTCAAAGCATTCTGTAAACATCCCTATATGCGTACATGACAATCAAGGTATCAATACATCCAATGGACGTACTCAAATATCATCAAACCACTTTATGCATAACATGTCCCAAATAAGTGTTGCATGTATACTGTATTACAACAATAAGATGACATCTAATTGAGCAAAATGCAAGCTCAAATCAGTCCAAAAACATCTTAAGACATCACCATAGCATCCCAGCTTCAACGCATGTCCATATAAGCATTAGTAGTTGCATAGATCTCATGCAAACATGAAGGAGATCCTTGCCAAGAATAGTAACCAGCATATGGCTTGCTATAACTAGCAATAAACTAGATCTAAATTGAGCAAACAATGCTAAAGGCATCAGGCATTGCAATATGGAAGCATCTGGAGCATTTAAAGAATAAATCTCCATTCACTGTCAAGCATAAATCAATATCTTCAACCCTCAAACAATGAGATACAATAGCAAAATATCACCCAAGAGCTCCAGTACATCCATATTCACCATTCATAACCATTCTTAAGCATTTTCCATGACACCCCAAGCCAAAATAAGAGTGTTGTCCACTGCAGTAAACAACCAGTCTACACAAATCTATGTTGAATATCTCAAAATCCATCCACAATTTGGAAAAACTTTCTTCTACAAAGTTGTAGGCCATGTCAAAATGGTTAGGGATAATAAGCCATTTCTCCAAAATCCATTTCTATAGCAAGATATGGCTTCTGCAAAAAAAAAAGGGCTATTGCAAGGTTTCTCATAGACTGAAAGTTCACAAACTGAAGGTCAAGTCTAGCTCCACAACTCTAGCTCTCGCGAAGCTAAGCTCTAATACCATGTTCAAAGAGAGGGAGAGAGATAGACATAGGATGAGCCATCAATATAGAGGGTAGTGTACCTCCATTCTCTCATTATTCCATAGATGCAAAATAGCATGCAACAACTTAATCACACAATACAACTAAAGAGATAGGTCACTAACTGACCACACTGACTAACTATGGTTGAGTCACACTAACTCGTTTATTATGTCACACATGACTTTACCAACTAAGCTACAACTATACCACACAATATCAATGTATGCTACTGAGCTTGATTCCCAATAGAAATAAGCAGTTGTTATAACTGAATTTATCCAAGAGAAAGCTATCAATATGATTGAGCTTACTACAAATGATTGTAATCGAGAACTTGTTGCAATCGAATTTCTTTTTGGACAACAATATATTTTGTAGCCTTTGCCATGCTAATTGGTTTCTTTATACCATTGTCCTCATTGTTAACCAAGGACAAACAAATTGATCTCTTCAAGAAAAGTTCATTCTTTGATCTAGGCCTTTTCACTTGTACAATGCCATCCTGATGTTGGCCACCATGAATCCTTCATCATATTGCAATATTGATGGCTACAAATCCGCAATTGAGTATATTATTGTAAGAGATACTTGAAAATGTCTTTTTGAGTCTCCAAATTGATGCCCTATGTTTGTTGCATCCAAAAATTTGCCACAACTATACGTATTCTCTTATTCCTCCTATTGTCAATATACCATGGTCGAGTAATCCTATTCTTTTTTCTTTGGCGATGCTCCACTGCCTTGCAATCTAGTAATTTCATATGGCTCCCATATCTTCTTTGTTTAGGATAGTAGCATGCAATTGGCCAAAGATGTGAGAGGGGTTGAATTTCCATTGTGCTGGAGCTGAACACTTGCAATACATACATGGAAGATTTGAGGGAGAGAGAGACAGAGACAGAGACAGAGGATGCCATAGATAGGATGATACCACAAACAAGGCAAGAGAGAGATAGAGAGAGCCAGTAAGAACAATGCAACAAATAAGATGAGAGAGAGAGAGAGAGAGAGAGAGAGAGAGAGAGTGTGTGTGTGTGTGTGTGTGTGTGTGTGTGTGCATGTGCACTTTAATTATGCTATCTGGAGTGAGAGAAGTGGTGGTGACCTATTCCATTAGGCGATTAACATAAGAAAAATAACTTGGATATCCAATGGTCCACTTTTGTAAAGTTTTTCCCTCTTTTAAAGTCTTGAAACTCACCTCCTCAAAGCACTTGAAAAGTGGTATCAATGACACCACTTTTTGACACCACCTAACCATGCTTTCACCTAGATATCTTTTTGGACCTTGGTGAGGAAGAGTGGCCTGTATTTTTTTGTCAATCAAAATAAAAAGATGGGGTGGTAGATATCCAATCTCAAACCATATAGAACACTTACATAAAGAGGCAAGGAACTTTATGTTTGCATGACAAGTTGGATAGTACAAATGCAACACTTTAGTGTGTATATCTTTTTGTTATCCAATCACTCATGACCATATGACAATGGGGAGTTATTTGTGAGGCCTAATAGAGCTCAAGATGTGAGAGAGCTCCTACAGGCTCATTTTAGGTCCAAATAGGTGGTGCATTTTTTGGGAGTCCTTTAGGATTTCCATTAAGGGCATAAGACTTGAGTTTTTCAAAGTACATATTTCTAGTGTACCATGGCTATCAAGTTGAATGTCCCCAAATTCCTAAGGATTGCCTTATCAATCCTTTGTAGATTGGTGAGGGTTGTTGGATAGTGGGTAGCCATTGAAGGGAGAAGCCCAAGTGGGAGCATGAGCAAGCAAAAGCAAGGGAGGTGCAAGCTATGGAGGATGGAGAGAGAGAGAGGATGCAAAAACTCTAATAAGGAAGGAAAAATGCTCCGTTGAGATACTCTTAGTGAGGAAATCTACGAGATTTTGGTCAATTGTTGAGATCTTGACAAGCTCAATGGACTTCTCCTGATCAGCAACCTCTCTGATAAAGTGGTGATGCACCTCAATGTGCTTTGTCTTTGATGGAAGACCATATTCTTGGCCATTTAAATAGCACTCATTGAATCCAAATGCAATGTAGGGACCACATCAATAATGACAAGGTAATGCACCTCAATGCGCTTTGTCTTTGATGGAAGACTAGATTCTCTTGGGTAGTTGAATAGCACTCATAGAATCCAAATGCAATGTAGGGACTGCATCAATAATACCAAGGTCTACCATTAGATGGCCTAACCAGAGAGTCTCCTTGCAAGCCTCAGTGGTTGCAACATACACTACCTCTATAGTAGATATGACCATGCATTTTTGCACCCTAGACATCCAAGAAACAACACCTCCATCAAAAGTGAAGACATAGCCAAAGGTAGACTTCCAATCTCCACATGTCTTGCATAATCAAAGTTAGTGTACCCCACAACTCCTATATCATAGGTACCATAATATATGCATATATCTAAAGTTCCCTTAAAGTACCTCACAATACCCTTCATGGCATCCCAATGTCGCCTGCCAGGTGTAGCCATATAGCATACCACAACTTCTACTGCAAATGCTATGTCACGATGAGTGGCTATCATGGCATACATCAAACTTCCCATTGCGAATGCATAAGGGATCTTGGCCATCTATGTCTTTTTCTTATCAAAGTGGAGACAATTGGCCTAAGTAACTTTCACATGAGAAGATAAAAGGCATCCAATAGGCTCAATGTCCTGCATATGAAACCACTCAAGGACCTTCTAGATATACTCTTTCTGTGACAAGTAAAGGAACCCCTTAGAGTGATCGTACATGATGCGCATCCCAAGAATATGTGAGGCATATCCCATGTCCTTCATCTCAAATCTCTTCTTCAATTAAATTTTCAAGGCATCCTACTCATCATGAGTGCTCCTAGCAACAATTAACATATCATCCACATAGAGTACCAAAATCATAAGGCTACCATAATAGGCCTTCTTTGTGTGTAAACATAGATCCATATCATTGCAAATATATCAATGCATGAAAGCATCAAACTTGTGGTACCATTCCCTAGATGCCTACTTAAGTCCATAAAGGCTCTTTCTCAATTTACACACTAGGTGTTCTCAGCCTTTTTCCTCAAAGCCCTTAGGCTGCTACACTACCTCAAATAATACATGCTTCTAGATTCATTGGCTACTACATATCAATACTCATAAATTTATATTCACAAGTACAATCTAAAGATGACATTTTGAAAGAATTTTTATATTTAGAATAATGTGTTTCAAAGGATAAACTATGTTTCTCATATTGCATGTACATCTATATACATCATGTTTAGGATTGGATGGCAACATTTACAATATCTCAAAGAGTTACAATGTTTCTATATAGTAGGAATATACACTACACATGGTTTTTCATGAAAAAGGGGTATGACAAGAGCTATGATCAATATGGTGAAAAGCATATTGCAATTTACATTACCCTTTATATACTCAGGCAAATTAAAGATGGAAAATGTATGCTAGGCCTTATAGTAGGTGCATATTGCATTCAATTGCACGTGGCAAAGGTACACCCATCTTGAAGAATCTATGGCTAGCATGGCTAAGCCTTCACAAGTACGAGGAAAACATTAAAGAAACTACTAAACAAAGTCACATGTACTTGCAATGCAAGCTAATAACATGTCACATTGCAAAAAGAATCCATTTTTACTCCAAAGTGTACCGCAAATTAGCTTTAGAAAGTACAAGCCTACAAGAGTAAGACTATGCTTTCTCACATGCCACCAACGGAAAAGAGAGACCAAAATATGTTATAGGGTAGCATGGGAATGTGGAGATACATGGACTGAAATATTGTGCCACACTCTTGTGTAGATAGCTATCTTGTTTTAAACCTTCAATTTTCATGGATATAATATTACAAAAGAGAGTGGATGAGACAAAAGTATATGCAAGTATATTATGAAGTGACAGACTCTCTTGTATGTTGCATAGAAAGGGTGCACAAATATATATATATTTGTAACATTGGAGATAAGGTAAGTGGATAGTTATAGTCATAAGGGATGCTCTTACAAAAATCATATCTAATACTTGAGAATATCTCATCTAGCATTAGATATTACGTATGCTTGTGTTCACACTTATAACAACTTTGATCTTAAATATAGTCTATCACAACATTGCCCTCTTTAGAAAGAAGCTATGTTGAGGTATATCCTTATACATTTCACTCTAGAAAACTTTGGCAACACTTATAGTGATTAAATGTCCAAGGTTGTTATAAAGGATACCCTCGATTTGCTTCTTATACAAGGCATTACTATAGTTCCAAAGGTAGATCCTTCCTACATAGCATTATTCTATCCGAATAATTGTTATAATACATATTTTACCTCGCTATTCCATGTACTTTTTTCTGTCTTATTTATTAATTGATAATAAATTTGTTATGTTTGAGGGTTACCTCACACTTAAAAGTGACTTTTATTTTATCTCTCTTTCTATGTGTGTTAGAGACTTGCATCACTCTCTAGAATTGTGATATTAAGATAATCACTTATGATGTGTGTTGTTTTAGATCTCCAACATAGGCGACTAGCTAGAATCCTTCTACCCAAGTTCATTTGGCAAGAAAGAAGTTTCTCGAGAACAATAATCAAATAGCCATCTACTTCCTCCAACAATGCTATGTGCATTATATTTTGAGAAGGTGCATAGATTGGACTAATTAGCCATCAAATGCAAGAGTGAGCCAAGGATGCATCACTGATAAGATACAAGAACAAAGAGGGGATGCTCCACAACTACCCTAAAAGAGACCTGTTGTGCTGCTTCCTAAAGAGCATGAAAAAATTTTGGAGATGGCAACAAACAGTGCACATTGGCATTACAAGGACAAACAATCAAAGAGATATTGGTGTATAACCAAGCATTAGAGCAAGAAAATGCCCAACTTCAATGTCTTGTGAATGGTTTAAGAATGAAAACCACACGAATTCAAAGTGGCGCAATTGGTTCTAATCATCCATCAACATCAAGCCCATTCAACTCATTTGACATATTCTATGTGTCAAATTTTGTAAATCGCACTTTGTCTTTCTGCATATTATTATTTTTTGTTGAGATGTTTCCTAGGGACTTTATGTATTATACATGGATCTTATGCCAAGGCCTAGAGTTGGATTTGGAAAGTCCTATTGGTAGGGATGTAACTATTTCTTTTCCTCTCCTAAGGGTGTTCTTGAGTCAAAACGTGTGTCATTCCAAGCTAGCCTTGATAGGCAATAAAAGCTTTCCTTCCATCAATAAGGTAACTTGGCTAGGTTTGAGTTTCTAGTTGGGTTTCTTGTCATGATAAAGTCCTGTGTAGAGAGGGGAAGGTGTTCGAGAGTAAGCCTATGGAACTGAAGGAAAATGTTCCATTAGCTAAGAAGGAAAAAATTAAAAGCTACAAGATACTCATTGCCTCATAAAGTCCTGGTGGATTCATGGGTATGAGTTAGGTCGATGCCCTACCCTCCTTGGGATGAGACATAGCTATGGGTTGCAAATAATGTAAAAGAGAAATCCATATCTCACTTTGCAAGATCCTAGTAGATTCTTGGGTGTGAGTCAAGAGTCAAAGCCTGGGGCCTATGCCTTGGTTTGCTTGGGGCACGCTAAAGTAAAAAGGCTAATGAGCCACCCCCACAAAAAAAACCTAAACATTGATGGCCTTGAAGCACAAATCAAGGGAAGATATTTAGGCTTGAGTGTTTTATTTTTTTGCACTTTAGGGTTTCTAAGAAAAAAGAGCTTATTCAAGGTTCCTCTAGTTTGGCATGCCTTTTTTGGGGGAGGGATAACTCCTAAGTGTCTGTTAGGTCAATGTGAGGAATGACCTCCAGTTTGGTTTGAACACACTTGATGTGGAGAGGAGTTATAGTGTTGGTTGACTATCATCCTTGGCCTCAAGGTCTTGGCTATTTTCCATGTGTATGGGGGTGGAGAGCTTTTATTTTTAACATTTCTTATTATCTCTTTAATTTCTATCAATATGTTTTCATGATGTGTTGGTTTTAACAAGGTTAGCTCATGGATTCGATGGGCTATATCACCCTTCCTGTGGTCCCCAATGAGAATGGACTTTTAAAAACATTTTATAGGCATTTTTTGGATGTTTTGAATACATTCTTGAATATCCACAACATGTTTGGGGTCTAAAGTGCAAGGAGAACGTGCAAGGAGAACATGCAGAGATAGCATGGTCTCAAAGGCACCAAAGGCACATTTGGTGAATAATTTGAACCTGAAGGTGCTAAAAAGATCCAGCCATGGTTCTGGTAGCCAGGAGGTCCAAGGGATGTTGAAGGCCGTGAAAAACCATATTTATATGCATTTTTTTGTCCAACATGACCTTTGAAATTGGAAATGAGTGGGTAGGGCGGAGAGGGAGAGGAGTAACGGACAACCCAAATGAAATGAAACTCAAATGTTATGTGATAAATGAGATGATTTTGAATGAAAGGAGAAATGAAAAGGAATGGAGCTGGAAAAACATAAGCAAGAGACACATTTCTTCCATGAGTTGATGCTGCTTGATTCTGATGGTCATCTCATCCATAATGCTCTCAATTTGATCAACAAATAGTAGAAATTACACGTACTCATCATGAGGAATGTGCCTGTACCAAATTTCCTCAATATGATTGAGTATTTTGAAATCTAAAAATGCAATATTTCCCTCTCCTCCTACAAAGCTTCTCTCTCCTCAACCCCCCTTGTGTATAATGCATATTCATATATATATGAAAGGGTCGTATAACCAGAATAACAAAAAGAAAAGGAGATGGGTGTAAGCTATTGGAATCAATTATGGAGCATGACAAAGTCTCTAAATGTGCATCAAACATATAAAAGTCCAATATAGTGGTTGAGAGTCCCTTTGTGTTTCCATGTATCATGGGAAATGCCGAAAATTGCAAATTTTACATATAAGTGGTAATCTCTACATAGTTTAATGAAATATTATTCGTAAATGTGTCTATAGAATGAAATATGTTCCGTCCTCGAATTTCCATACTTAATAGTCTATATTTTGAATATTTCCATTTTAATGAGAAATTTATATAAATTTGAGAAAATACATTAAGAATTTTTAAAAATATACAAAAATGCTTAAAAATAGTGAAAATATAGTCTGATGATCCCAATGGTCTTATGTAATGTACCTACCTTGGCATATGTCCAAAAATTTTGATAAAATCAAGAATGTTACATATTATATTGCATATGGATGAGCTTCAAGATTAATAATGCTTGGGAGAATTGAAGATCTTACTTTTATTGCATTTTTGAAGATATTAGTAGGAATTCCTTGTAAGAAAACACAAAGATTGGATTTTGATAGTACAATTATTCAAACACACAAAGTGAAGTAGTACACTTGTAGAGCTCATCGCCACAATCATAAGATTCAAATATATGTGAATTTTGAGTTCTATATCGAAAGTTATGGTCTTTTTAAGTTTTGTCTAGTGTGTAGGAATTTTTATGCACAAGCTACACATGAGTGCAAAAAGGCCACGTTTTTTCTTTTTTTGGACTCCCAAAATTGTAAAAATGTGGATACTCTCAAATTTAAGTAAAATCTCTCAAAAAACACTCAAATTAGGTAGCTTTTGTGATTTGGTCATCAATGATGTAAGTTGCAAACACTGGAAGCAATCCTCCACCCCTCCCCAACTAGCATATAAAGGGAAGGAGGGTATCACGTAAACACACAACCCTTTGGGAGGAGACACCACTCTTTAGGCATGGGTGAAGTTAGAGGAATCCTCTCTCTCTCTCTCTCTCTCTCTCTCTCTCTCTCTCTCTCTCTCTCTCTCTCTCTCTCTCTCTCTCTCTCTCTCTCTCTCTCTCTCTCTCTCTCTCTCTCTCTCTCTCTCTCTCTCTCTCTCTCTCTCTCTCTCTCTCTCTCTCTCTCTCTCTCTCTCTCTCCACATGTGCATGGAAGCTGTACCAAAATCCATCAAGCTTTCTTGCTCTTCTTTGCACCTTACACAAAAGCTCTCTTGAAATCCACCAAGCTTTTTTTCTCTTCTCTACACTTGTGCAAAAGCTCTGCCAAAATTCACCAAGCTTCTCCCATCTTCTCCGTGCTTGCATGAAAGCTTTCCCAAAATTCGTGAAGCCTATCTACTCTTCTTTAGACCTTGCACGAAAGATCTACTAAAATCTGAAGACATCTTCAAGGATGCAAATTGCAATAATTGAGTTTGAGTTATTTGTTCAAATTAAATTTTTTATTTAAGTTAAAAAGGGTTTCTTTGGTCAAAATTTTTTGCTTTCTTGCTTTGATTCTTTAGATATAACCAAGGAAAGTATCGTCCAAAAATCATTATTAGAAAGTAATTCTTTTAAGTGAGTAGTACTGGTATTTACTTATGTTTGACTTATTTAATAATGAGAACTCCTTGAGATGAGGATTTATACTCATTCTAAGTCATTTGAATGGTTTAGACAAGGGAATGTTGCACAAGTGAGGACCACCTCCATAATTTCACTCTGCCAGAAGTTCTAAGAAAGACAAGGAAACTAGAAAGGCACTGCTCAATACATTGGCCAAAGGTCGAGTGGTGAAAGGGCCACCATGGGGGCTATGTTCACTCCTATGGAAGCTTAAGAGTCAAGGAGGCTCTAGGCACTCTCTCGTGCTAGTCCTAGGATGGAAATAGAGACTTGTGTGGTTTGGCATCTATGGGTGTTGGAAGACCCAAATCTAGATATGGGTGGTTTTTAGCATGATATTGATAGTTCCAACACAAAGTGGTTGCTCAATATTAAACAAATTACCTAGAATGCTTTTTGGCTGAGTATAGGGCAGTTTTGCCCAAATCTAGTTTTGTTCACTTTGTTTAAAATAAGTATTATTTTTTAAAATAAATAACTATTTTCATTTTTTTTCATGTATTTGCTCTAAAGGCATGAAATAACATGTGCTAAAGGGTTAATTATGGAAGCTAATTTTGAATGTTGAAACAAAATATGCTAGGCCTTAATTAAAAACTTAAAGATGGTTTGGGTACATGTGTGGGAAGCAAGAGAATGACTTCCTCAATGAGAATTGTGCTATGGCTTGGTAGACTTGATTAATCAAGTGGTTTCTCAACTATTAGAGTTTAGACCTAAATATTGACTTCATTAAGAGCTGGGTCTTAGAACTTCATATCATCATTCTAGGGGGCCGATGTGAAACTATGCCTTATGCATAGAGGAATCCACATTCTATTCTTCCTTGTTTCTCACTCTCATTAAACCAAGTGTAGTGGTTGCCTACTTTGAGTCTTGACTGATCACACAAGTGGCTTTCTTAGCTTGATGCTAAAATGTTGTTACCAACCATAGTTGGGTCATTAGGAACCTCAGATCAATCCTCGTGGGTCAATTAGATGCTTCCCGACAAGCTAGACCCCCAAAAGCAACCTAATCCTCTAAGCCTATGTATTCCATGGAATCTGAGTGTTGATGCTTAAGAAGAGCAACTGCACAACCATCCAACATTACTCCCTTGGTTTTCTAGGTAGGTATACTTCACATCGTATCAAAGCACAATTGCCTAAGATGAGTAGGTCTAGGAAACAAAAGGAGAGACAAGGCCCAGGAATTTTATTATATATGTTTGAATTAAATTTTAAAGAGGTAATGTTTTGCAAATAAGTAACCTACATGATCAAATTTTCTTTTCTCATATCATTCTTGATTAGGTTATTGAACATTAGATTTTTTTGAGGTTATGTGTGCTTTGGCCTGTAGGCCCATTGATTACTAGTTTCACCATTCTGTCACCTTGATGGATTTCAAGGTTATCTTTGACCCGGATTTTTTGGAGGCCTAGATGAAAGGATGGCAATGGTAGCATGGATGTCTCCTGGTGGTTAATGTCAAGAATGTTATTCATATTGAGAGGGACCTTGATAGAGTTGAGATCCTTGAGAAGCATTGTCTTACTAAAATAATTGTGGTTCTTTGAGAATAAAAAGTCTAGAACTCCATCCTTATCAGTGACAGCAATTGAATCATAACTAGTATGTGTATGATCAGCTTGCTAGGGTTATTGAACCTAAGCATATTGGGATTGACCTCATAAATCCTATATAACATCAATGGTTCTTCACTTTTGTATTGCAAATTTCTTATGAGATTAGCTAATTTTCTTGAAAAATTTCTAGCCAAGAATCTAAATCTTACTACTCATGTCACTAACCTTACTGAACTACATGAGGAAGTTCCTCCTAAAACAATACAAGCCTTCTGAGTTTGATGGAAAAGGGAAGGATGTGGAGTCCAAAACACTGAGATTTGGATTGAGTCCATGGAGGACTACTTTACTGTCACAAGTAAATTATTGCAAACAAAACTATCATTGCCAAGCTTAAGCTAATTGGTGAAGCATGCCTTTTGTTGAGAGTGAGAGAGGGGAGCCAAGAGCTCCCGTCTTTTCCATTTCTATCCATCACATGTAACTAAAACAAGTAATTATAACCTAAGGTCACAGCTGGACCGTTCACACCAAAGACAGCTAAGCTAAACACCGACTTATTCAATGTCAACATGTGTACAGCTGGACATACTAAATGTCGAGTACAGTCATACCAAAGATAGGAAAGTCGAGCTTGAAGTCTAACACTCCCCCTCAAGCTCAAGACAGCATCTGTACACCAAGCAGCTATTTGAAAACAATGAACTTATCTTTACCCAAAGACTTGGTAAAGATATCTGCAACATGTTCATCAATCTTCACATGCATGAGATCAACTCTCCCTGCAAGAACCATCTCTCTGATAAAGTGGTAGTGTACCTCAATGTGTTTAGTCCTAGCATGGTATATTGGATTCGTAGCCAAGAGTACACTACTAAGATTGTCACATAGTAAAGTCACTGGAGCATCCTCTTGTATGTCCAAATCAGCCATAAGCTTGAGTAGCCATGCAATCTCACATGCTGCCAATGCAGCACCCCTGTACTTAGCCTCAGTACTTAACAAAGCAACCGTAGCTTGCTTCTTGCTGCTCCAGCTGATCATTCCACTTCCCAAGCCAAAATCATTGCCACTTGTAGATCTACGGTCATATGAGCATCCTGCCCAATCTGCATCCGTGTATCCAACCAGTTTCAATGGCTTATCGCTCACATAGAACAGCCCATAATCTATAATGGATTTAACATATCTCATAATACGCCTAACAGCATCCAAATGCAGCTTTCTGGGCTTCTACATGAACTAGCTTAGGAGCCCTACAGTATAGCTCAAGTCAGGCCTAGTGATGGTCAAGTAGATCAAACTTCCGACCATCTGCCTGTACATAGTCACATCCTCAATTTCAGCTCTCTAGTGCTCATGTCTAGCTTGGCATTCTGCTCAAGAGGTGTATCCAATGGTTTGCATTCAAACTTGCCATACTTCTTTAGCATTTCCATGGCATAGTGCTTCTGCATCAGCCATAAACCATTTTCAGCTTTGACCACCTCAATGTGCAAGAAATACTTCAAATCACCTAAGTCTTTCATGTCAAATTCTGATTTCAACATTTCCATAACATCATTTATGCCCAAGTCATCATCCCCAGTAATTATCAAATCATCAACATATATGACCAGCACTACCAAGCCTTTGTCGGTCTTTTTCGTAAATAGACTGTGATCAGCCTCCCAACAGTAAATCCCAAACTCTGCAAGTAACTACTGATCCTTGCATGCCAAGCTCTCAGAACCTGCTTCAGCCCATACAATGCTTTTTTTAGCTTACACACATAATGTTGAAAATCAGGGTGAACATACCCTTCGAGTTGATCCATGTAGACATCCTTTGCCAAGTCACCGTTAAGAAAGGCATTCTTAACATCCATCTACTGCAATTTCCAGCCTTTAGCAGCAGCCAATGCAATCACTGTGCGTATGGGTGCCATCTTGGCAATAGGACTAAATGTTTCCTCATAATCAAGTCCGTACTATTGAGTATACCCCTTAGCAACTAGCCTGGATTTGTACCTTTCAACACTACCATCCAACTTGCATTTAATCTTGTAGACCCATTTGCAGCCAATGGTCTTCTTTCCTTCTAGCAGTGGCACAAGATCCCAAGTACTATTTTCAGCCAAGGCATCTATCTCCTCATCCATAGCTGTGCACCAATTTTTATCCATCACTGCTTCAGCAAATGTAGCAGGCTCTTTGACCTATGTCACCTTTGTCATATAAGAAAAATGCTTTGCAAAGTAACCACTATAAGTCAGCCTATCCACAGGGTACCTGACTGTCTGCAATCGTCTAAGTTGTGGTGCACTACTCGATTCCCCTCTCTCATGAGGCAAAATGTACATGTTCTGCCTAGTACCAAGCGTATACACCATCGGAGTACCAAGCTCACTGTCTAGACTGTCAACTGAGTCATAGCTTGAAGTCATCCTGCCAGGTGTCATCCCACCAGATGCATCCTCAATGACTTTTTCTTTTCCTTTGTTGTCCACCACACCATATTACCTATAGTGGGAGTCCTATTCAAGATATACATGGCTGTCATAACAGCCTCAGCCCAGTAATAGAGCGGCATACTCTTCTCATTCATGATTTCCCGAGCAGCTTCCATCAACACCATGTTCTTACGTTCAGCCACTCCATTCTGATGTGGAGTATAGTTGCATGTAAGTTGCCTGCATATGCCATTTTTAGCCAAAAAATTGTCAAAAACGTTCTATACATACTCACCACCTCTGTCTGATCTCAAGCAAGAGATATAGCAACCAAACTCTTTCTCTACCTGCTTCTTAAACTGCTGAAAAATAGCCAACACTTCATCTTTTGCCTTCAGTATATACACCCAAGTATAGCGACTGTAATCATCAATAAATGTCACATAGTACCTAGAGCCTCCCATAGATGCATTATGGGCTGGCCCCCAGGCATCAGAGTGCACTAATTGCAACGGACGTGTGCTCTGCCTTACATGCTTGACAAATGGAAACCTAGACTGTTTACCAAACTGGCAAGCACTGCAGACATGACCAATGTCAGAATATGCAAACTTGGGTAAACCTATAACAAGCTATTTTTTCTACATCATTTGCAGCCTCTACAAGTTAACATGCCCCACTCTCTTATGCCAAATTTCCAAATCTCTAACAGTCCCATAACTATGGGCAAACATAGCTAAATTTAGCTCTGGCAAAGTGGCATCAAGAGTTAACATCCTGCCATTCTTGTGACCACATGACCATACTTTCCACAGTAATGAAAATCCTTATCCTTATTCGGATTGTCAGATGGGCACTGTTGCTACCAAGAGCCTCTACCACGAGAGCTAGATCTCCCCCTACCTTTGGAGTTTCCACCTCCTCTTGCATTTGATCCATGTTGGTTATTATTGCCATAGGATGCATTTTTTTGGCCTCCCTCTACCACGATTGCCACGGCCGCGTTGATTGGAATAAATGACTGCATCCTTGCTTTTTGTATTGCTAGAGCCTATACCCAAGCCAAGTTTAACCTCCTCATAGATAAGCAATGCAACCAGCTCATTGAAATCCGGTGTTTCAGCCTGCACAGACACAGAAGTATCAAAAGACTTATACTCTAGACCCAAGCCATTCAAAGTCACAGCAACCATGTCTTCATCTTCAACCTGAGTACCAACAGATGCCAGCTAATCCGCAATGGTCTTGATCTCTGTCACGTAGTCTTGTATGGGCCTGCCCTTTCTCTCCATGTTGTTAAATTTCTGCTTTAACTGTATCTTTCTAGCACTTGTAGTGGTGCCATAGTACCTGATCAAAATGTCCCACGCATCCTTAGGAGAGCTGCAATTCATTATCTGCATTACCATGGCATCTAATATACATAGGTACAGCCAGTGCAAAACCCTGTGTGCTCTCTCCATCCATGCTCGATGAGCTCGAAGCTGGTCTTGTGTCGGATGCCTATCACCTGTAGGCAGCTTGGGCTCAACGCCTCAGCTCCAATCACTAGCTCCCAATAGCCTTTCCCTATCAAGAAGTTCTCCATGCAGAACTTCCATATGGCATAAATGTTGCTGTCGAGATTTTCCCCCACAATCTTTATAATATTGACTGTCCTCTCAGCATTTGCCATAGTGTAAATCTTGCCTGGCTACCTGCAAATCAAATCTTTTTGCTAGTTCAATTTCAGCCTCAACTATTTATGACAATTTTTAGCATACCCTTTGCTCAGACAAGCAGCGTTTTAGTCCAAAAACAATGGTACATTCACCTCATGTCCGTTGACAATCACTTAGGTATTGCATCCTATTTATATAGACTGCATTCACTACATAAACAGCATGTAATCAAGTAAATTGTTCATGTACAGACAAGCAATCTCTTCCTGCATGTTGTAGCCAACTCAAGCACAGTCAAAGCAAGATGTATCTCAACCCAAAAACTCCTCACAGTGTCATATACATATGCCATCACAATTGGAGATCAATACATGATCATTTCAACATCCAAAATGGTCCTGTCTTCAAGAGCTAATGTCATACAATGCATTTACTGTTTATAAATAGCCAAAGCCATATCTATACATTTATTTCCAACTTCAACCTTCAGTAATCAATAGCTTCCAATACCCTTCTTAATCCACTAGCCATTAAGCAGACATATGCCAGGTTATACAAAATGACAGAGCCTTCTAATGTCATGTAATGCTTCCAATGCTTGTTGTCCATAGTAAATGATAGTTTCAGCTTGTGAAAACTTTCCAGATCTGAGTATTTTTTTTAAAAATCCAGCCCAAGGCACAAGAACAAGTGCATATGTCCTTCTTGCATGTATCTATGCTCCAACGATGCCAAAGTACATGTCAGAGAGCTTCAGTGTGTCAAGTATGATTGAGTACATGTTGTCCAGTCAATGTACAATAGTTCAAACCTCATTCTAACTCTGCAAAACTATTCACATAGCCCAATGATGAGCTCAACATAAAGCATTTGCTAATTAGATGCCTTCAACACCTTCCAAAGGTGTGTGCACAAGTAGTAGAGCACTCCAATCAGCTCTTAATCTCTGATTTGTAGGTAGGAAAGAAGGCTGCCTCAACAGCAGGCGCAATCACGTTGTTCAGGCCTTCTTCTTCTTGTTCTTGATGATGATGATGGTCATGAGCAGCACTGTATTGCTTAAGTAGGCCTTGGAAAGCCCCCCAACAAGCTTTGATCAACTGTTGCATGAATGGAAGCCACACAAGTTTGGTACATACCTTCACAGGAGCTCAATAGCAACCAGCTCCTTCAAGAGACATACCTTATCTTCAAGCTTTAGGGTCTGCTCCACCAATGCCATCCTATAAAGAGCCCATTCATGGCTCTGATACCATGTTGAGAGTGAGAGAGGCGTTGGAACCAACACTCCAGAGCCAAGAGCCCCCATCTTTTCCATTTCTATCCATCACACGTAACTAAAACAAGTATTTAAAACCTAAGGTCACAACTGGACCATTCACACCAAAGATAGCTAAGCTAAACTCCGACTTATTCAATGTTAGCATGTGTATAATTGGACATACTAAATGTTGGGTACAGTCATACCAAAGGTAGGAAAGTCGAGCTTGAAGTCTAACACCTTTGGTGAAAGCAATGGTGTAAAAATAGTAGCACCACCGATGCTATTGTTATGTGGAAAGAAATAAAAATGGTTGTGCATGGAAGGTATGTTCTTTCCACATACAACTGAGTCAAGATGAGTGAGTTCTTTAATCTAAAGCAATAGAACTTGCCTCAAGAAGCATGTTACTTGCACTTTGTAACCTTGAGGAAGTATGCTTCAGTAATGGACACAGAAAACCAAGTGGTAAGGTTCTACCAAAGTCTTAATCATTCCTTAAGCACACAATTGTTATCAAGGGGACCTAGCGACTTGCAAGGTGCTCTCATATGAACCAAACCTTTTATTAGACTCAAAAGGGACTAACTTCTTGAATACAACTATCCTTGCAAAGACATTAGGAATGACTACGTGGCATGCATGCATAGGTCCTTGCCTTCAACAAACACAAAAGTTAGGAAAATCTCAGTTAACCTCTTAGCCACTCAAGACAATAGCCTCTTTTAGCACTGCACTAATATCTTTAGCCAAATACATGGAGCATTTTTAGATAAACTTTCAGTACATCCATTCACATTCATTGTCCATCCTTTGGTCCATACATGGAGCACCACACTGATATCTTTAGCCAGATACATGGAGCATTTTTAGATCAACTATAAGTAAGTCCATTCACACTAATTGTCCATCCTTTGACCCTTTGGTCCGTACACCCTTGTGCCCTAATGTAGACTATCTCTTGACCCCTTAACCCCATCAATACCTTAGGATAATGGTCCATTACATGCTATTAGTGCTATGGTCGAGCTATCCTATGGTCTATGTCCACTCAAGAGCCTTGATCTAACACAATTCCCCCCTTTTGGAAGAGTTTTGTCCTCGAAAATAAAGTTAGAAATCACTTCTCAAGTACAATACTGTTCTCCCAATTAGAACCTTCTTCAAGTCTTTCTTTTCGCTTGACTAAAACTTGTGTCAAACATAGCAACATGTAATACTCACGGAAAGCGGTGTATTAATGAGTGAGAGAGAGCTCAATGCTAAAGGCTATCACATTGAATAATGCCACACTTATACAAATGAGGCACAAAGTAACTTTAAATAATAAAGACAAAACCCTAATCGCTTAACCGTCATGGGAGACCCTAAAATAAACCCTAAACCAAGTGTCACTTAGTGCCTAGGACACTAGGACCAACAATTGTATTTAATGGCGGTCTAAATGCCTAGGGAGCCTAGATCATAGATCAAATGGCATCAACGCATAGCCCATGAGATGGCCTACAAACCTTCTCCATGAAATGAGCAAACTAATCTAAGAAAACTAATAGAATCTTGGAGAATAAAAAGAAATATAAGTTCATGGTTACATAAGTTCATCCAAGTGGATATAGCAACCTATGACAATACAATGAATGACAGAACATGTTTTAAAAGATATCATGGGTAGAAATAGTTGAATAGCTTGAAAGTTTGATGGAGATATAGCCTTTATAAAAAGATCTATCTTCTTCTAAATAACTAGCCCAATCACAATCCACAAATCCATGCATAAGTGAAGAAACAGTCTTAAAGAAAAGGGTTAAATCCTTGGTGTCCTTGAGGTAAGTGAAGACACTCTTCACTATTCGCCAATGATTCTTGTCTATTATGATGGTTGATTGGGCAGCTAGATACTTTGTTCGTGATGGAAATATGCCCCCTTTAATGGTGAAAAATTGGAAAGTTGTAGGTGGGCAAAGGACACCAATACAAATGACAACAAGTGGTTGTTGCAAATGATGCTGTAATACTACAATTTGGACAGCATTGATCCCAATAATAAGGAAATCATCAATATATGGAATAAAAATCAACAAAGCTCAAATATGTGGCATCGAAGGAACATGTGTCATAAAAAGATCACTCGCTAAAGGAGCATGATCAAGAGAAATTTCAACATGATGTTGATCATAAGTATCAAGACAATAAATTCTTTATCTGAGAGTGCCAGTCAATACAATAGAAGAAGGTACCTGATCATCATAAACCACACATTGAGGGCCATCAAAGAGGACACAAAAGCCCAAAGTAGCAATGGCTGAGATGGAAAGGGGGTTCTTCTTAATGCCTAACACATAGAGGACATTCTGTAATGTCATGGAAGTGCTAGAAAAAGTATTAACTTGCACAATACCAATGCCTTCAATTGCATAAGAGTCACTGTTTGCACACATGACTATGCTTCCCTTAGGTATATGAGAAATGGTTGAGAATAATTCTCGACAAGAATTGATGTGCATAGAACCACCACTGTCAAAATACCAAGTAAACAAGCATCATGTATAGAAGGATTATATTGACATTGAATGAAGAAAGGATATTCCTTGTGCTTATTAGTGAGGTTGGTAATCTCATTGGTGACAATGAGACCGATCTCCTACTTTTTCTTCTCCGATGCAATGCGCTTATGACATTTAGTGATGTCATGCCCTGTCTTTCGACAATAATTGCTTCTCTTTGGTTTGTTGGATGTACCTTTTGGAGGGATTGTAAGATAATGGCCCAGCATGGGAAGGTATCTTGGAGGAATGATTTGGTGAAGGAGATAAATGACCAACATGGGTATTTGTTGGTTTTTTACCAACATGCTTGTACTCCACTTGATTTTGATATTTTTCGCAATGGTGGGTAAAAAAGGCTTGCTCGGTGGCCATGGTAGCATTGTGGTTGAGCCGGCTTTATTCTTCTCGCAGCAAAAGAGATCCAAGTTGGTCAAAACTAGAGGTAACTTGGTTACCCATCATTACCAATTGAAAGGTGATATCAAAACCTTCATATGACTCCGATAGACCATTAAGAGTGATGGAAACAAGTTGATTATCAAAAACTTCTTCATCAATATTTAATAATTTCTCATTAAGATATTTGATGCCAGTGAGATAGGCATCCATATTACCTCCTTCTTCCATGCAAACGTCTTGCAATTGCTTATGTAGGTAAGCAACACACTCTTCATTGCAAACTTGATATAATGATGCAAGCTTATCCAATGCTTCCTTGGATGTATTGTATGATCAGATCTATGGAATGATAGCTCTCTTCACAGATAAAGCAATTAGGCATGCTCATGGGCACCATGGCCATCCCATCAAATCTGATCTTGAGTGGGTGGCATTTTCAAAGAAGAAGATGATTCCGCATCATGAGAGCTACCTCGCAATGTGGACACAAGAGGTGGTGCCATTGTTGGAAAAGTCGGCCTTTGCTTTGTGTTGTTTGCAATATACCATAGATTCTTTGCGACAAGAATATGTTGTATCATATAAGCCCACGTTGGGTAATTGGTGCCATCAAGCTTATTGTCGGTGTTAAGCAATCCCAATAAATAATTATATTTGTCAACCATGAGTGATGATTAGTAATAAAATAATAATTTCCAAGTGAAGAGAGAGAATAAATCATTGATAGAAAAAATAATGCATGCCTCAATGAAGTCAAATAATATGAAGAATAAGGATTATTTTCTTGATGTCTTCCTATTGAGGAGAGAGAAAACTATCTTAAAATTAATTATTTTTAGAAATAAATTATTACTCGATCAAGGTGATAATCAACAATATCCTGAAATCATAGATTAATGGTTGAAAGTGCTCTAATAATGTGAACAACAGTAGAATATACTAAAAATTCACCCAATAATACATCAAAATAATAATTTTTTTTCTTCAGTGTCACAAAAAAATAGGGTCAACACAACCAAATAAGATTATTTTGGAGCATGCTAAGGGCTAAGAAAATGAATTGAGGCAAAGGCCCTAAATGTTGGATGCCTTAGTCATGGAATTGGGCAAAAGTCCTAAATTTGACCCGAAAAAACTTTTTTAAATAGATAAAACTTTATCCAATCAATGTTAATTGTTGTGTTCCAAGGTGAATTAAGCCTCGATATTGATGAAATTTGATTAATTTCAAAAAATCCTTACATTTATGAAGAAATTGGGGTGAAATTGAGCTTCAATGTTGAAAAGCCCCACATTTTATCAAGAAATTGAAGAGAATTTTGATAAGTTTTTTGAAATTTATACCCGAAAGATGTCAAAATGTTGCAGTCGATGATGTTTTGAGGCTAATGTCAATGAAGAATGCCAAATTCTGAAAAAGTCCCAAATTTTGCTAGCAAAATTAGAGTGGAATTTGGTCAATTTGATGAAAAGCCCTAAATTTGATGAAGAGACTGACATCTAATTTCTTCGATTTGATGTTAAAATTTGTGAATTTGATAGAGGTCCCAAGATATCTATGCTTTGCTAGTGTGGAGCCAACAAGATTTTGATGTGTGAGCAAGGCAAGATTTGGATGTGTGAGCAAGGCAGGTGGTATGTCTCAAATGACGAGATGTTGCGTTCATATTAGCAAGAGAGATAGGTAGTGATGCTGGTAGGTCTATTAGAAATAGGCCAAGATGATAGGACTAGTCATGTGCAAGAGGTGGCACGTGTATCGATAGATCCACGTCAATCGAAAAAAGTGATATCGTTGGTCTAGTCGTCGACAAGAGGCAAGCAATGACAAATCAGGGTGGTGTTGGTTGTCAAATAATCATGACTAGGGTGGTACTTCATGTGTGTCAGGGCAATGACTGGTCGCACTACGTGATGAGGTAGCAAGTGGTCACAATAATGTGAAGGAGTCTACAAGCATGACAAGGGCAATAGACAAGTAGACATCTAACATCGTGGTGATCAAGGCGAGGGTGTGATGGTTGGCACATCTTGGAAGTCTGACATGGTGCAAAAGGGCTTGATGACTAGCTGACAGGGTGATGACAAGGCAACTCTTGCACACATGTCAACAAATCATTGACAAACAAGCAATGGCAATGGAGCTTGAGATAAGGACCACCTACTAGTGTGTTGAAGACAAGAATAATTGGCAAAAATAATGGCTAAACTATGGCATGCAACCATCAATGGCTACTAGTTAAGGCTAGAATATTGATGTGATGAAAGCTAGCTCAATGGCAATGGCTTTGGGTGGCAGTCAACCGAGGTGTGGCACTCAATGGCAATAGCTACATGGAAAATGATCACAAGCGATAGTGATGGCGATGAAAGAAACTTTGCTCTGATACCTCTATTAGCCCAAGCATGGAACAATCTTGCAATTAATTTATAATGAAAACTAAATGAGAATGAAACAATTAATCAATGTGCAATGATACTTGATCATGAATGAGAAAGAGTGTATTAATGAGTGTGAGAGAGTGCAACACTTAAGGTGATCACACTAAATAATGCCACACATACAAATGAGACACAAAGTGACTTTTAATAAAAAAATGAAACCCTAACAACTTAACTATCATAGGAAACCCTAAAATAAACCCTAACCCTAGTATCACGTAGTGCCTAGGACACTAGGGACAACAACTACATTTAATGACAGTTTAAATGCCTAGGGAGCCTAGATCATGGATCAAAGGGCATCAACGAATAGCCCATGTGATGGCTTACATTCATGATGTTAAACTAATGGTTTAATAGTTTCCAGTAACAATCCTTGGTTCACTAACTTATCATCATTACTAAGTTGCTTTTGCAATTGGTTAACATCATGAAAGATTGGATGGACTCTACTACAAGATAGTAGATCTAACTTGTGTGTAACTTCACCAATACGTTTAACAATTGTAAATGGACCACAATCTCATGGAGATAACTTAGAAACTGGTCCAAACTTTAAACTTCTTGAATGTTTTGGAACATGAATGTAGACCTTATCACCTTTTTCAAAAGTGACCATACATCCATGTTCATTTGCATATTTCTTATACTGATATTGAGCTTGCTTAACATTCAAGTGTGCTACTTTTAGCATATCAAAATGATCTGGAAGAAATTCCTAGATATATTGGATTTTCTTTTTGGCTAATCCCATTATAACTAGTGATTAAGGTTTAAATGCATACATAAGCATAACCGCACTAAACCTTGTAGTCACATGCTTAACACATTTGTAAGCAAACACTAATATGGGTAAATAATCTTTCCAATTAGATTGCTTTTGGGTTACATATGCTCGTAGTATATCTTCTAGAACTTGGTTTACCTACTCTATTTTCTCACATGTTTGATGGTGATCTATGGTACTTGGATTAAGCATTATATCTAAGCTTTTGAATACAACTCTCCAAAAATGGCTATTAAACTTTTGATCATGATCCCTTATGCTATTTATTGGCAATCCATAGAGCTTATATATATTCTCTACAAATAGTCATGCTAATTTAGGAGTTTTAACCGTTGTCTTTGTGGGAATAAATTTGCACATCTTAGTGAATCTATCCACTACCACCCAAATGGCATCATGGCCACAATTGGTAGTAGGAAGTCCAACAATATAATCCATAAAGAAACTTTCCCACTTGCCATTAGAAATATCTAAATGAAGTAAAAGCCTACCTACCTTTAGGCGCTTGGCTTTGTTTACTTTATACTTTTGGCATTGGATAACATATTGGTCTATATCCTTATGCATTCCAAACCAATAAAAGTGTCTACATACATGTGCATAGGTCTTTCTTATCTTGAGATTACATGCACTAGGACTATCATGACACTCAGGAAGAAATTTGCACCATGTGTTTAAGTCCAATATATTTGACCTTTGTGAAGCAAGTATCCATCATTGATTGTAAAGTTCTTCCACCATCTATTGAGCTCATCACTTGTAAGAGAGGAGCCCTATGTGGAATTTGCATCTTGTACATGAGTTGGCAAGGTATCCCTTCTTTTAACCACATTCCACACATTGTCATAAGATTGATCATGTTCACATTTGCCTCATAGAGATTCTAATAGATCACTCTTCAATATTGTAAATGAGAGTATATCAATCTCAAGCATTCTATTTAGACCATCACCTATGCATTATATCAACCCTTGCAATATCGTAGCATGCAATTAAATGCTTGAGGAAATTCAATCCATCAAGACTTTCTTCCTTTCAAATCTTTTTGGATAGTCAACTATTTGATACTCTCTTGATCAAATACTACCTCAAATGGAGGACCATGTAAATAATGGTACCATTTTTCCAAAGCATAGACAATTTCATAGAGCTTATATTCATAAGCAGAATAATTATGACAGCCTTATCTAGTTTTTTTACTTTCAAAAATCTATAGGCCTTCCCTTTTAGAGTAGCATGGCTCCAGTGACTATGGCACTAGCTTCAATTGCCACCACAAACTATTTGTGTGGATCCACTATAGCTAGGATTGGATCAGTACTAATAACTCCTTTAAGTTTATCAAAATTGAGTTATTGTTCCTTAACTCAATAGAAAGTGTTCCCTTAAACTTTCAATTAGTGTGTAATAGGAACATCTATCTCAGCATAATCTTTGATAAACTTATGATAAAATCCTGCCAAACCAAGGAATATTTATAACTTCTCTAGATTTGTAGAATGAGGCCAGTGTAAGATAGTTTGGATCTTTCTAGATCCATTCTAATACATTCTTCCAATATGATATGGCCAAGGTAGTGAACTTGTATCTTTAAAATTCAACTATAAATAAGGATATCGTCAAGAAAAACAACAATAAATTTTCTAAGATATGGATGTATGACACTATCCATAAGTGTTATGAATGTGGCACGAGCATTAGTAAGGCCAAAGGGCATAACCAAAAACTCATAATGACCAAAACACATTTGAAAGGTAATTTTAGATACATCCTCTATGCATATTCACACTTGATGGTACCATGACCTCAAGTCAATCTTTATAAAGTATTGTGCTCCTTTAACTTAATCCAACAACTCGTCCACATGAGGAAGTAGATATTTTTTATTACGATCGCATTTCAGACCATGGTAGCCTATGCACATATGCATGGACCCATCATTTTTCTTCACCAACAATATTGGAGAGCCCCATGTAAAAGAACTAGGATGAATGAATCTTTGCTGGATATAATCGATCATTGCTTCTCCACTTCACTAGCTTCACTAGCATTAAGTCGATAAGGTGGTCTACTAATGGGTTTACTTCTTGGTAAAACATCAATACTATGTGTTACATTACATTCAAGGGGTAAACCTAGAGGAAATAAGTCATTGTATTCATTAAGCAATTGGCATATCTTATTATGTCCATGTGGTAGAGAATGAGAAGAATAGTTTGCAAGACAATACTGCAATTGATGACTTTTCTTTTAAAGAGAGATAATAGAGAGAGCATGTAGTTAATTTATCATTGCATTCTAGTAAAGAAATATCCACAACATTATATAGTCCATGGAGGCTGCAAACAGATCAAGTTAACATCTATTTCTAGTAGAGTTTTACAAAATAGGCTATGGGACCTATATATTATGTCTAACATCATGATCATAGACAACCAAAACATCAATTATTACAAGCTATCTAGTTGGTTTAACAATAATAGTAGGCTCCTTTTAAAATATCACCTTGCATACCTCAACTACTTGCCCATGTTGCTTATACCTCTTCTCCTCATGAAAAATGACCTTCCAAGCTTGTGGATCCCATAGGCAATAGCCCATCTCACCTACATTCCCAGAGCCAAGAAAGATGTATTTCATTGACTTAGGATCCAAGTTATTGCATTTATCCTTGGGTACATGGAAAAAAGTCTCACATCAAAAGACTCGAAGATGCACGTATGAGGGAGGCTTTTCAAATCATATCTCCTTACAACCTAGCAACTAATAGCAATGCATGAGGATCCATTGATCAAATGTGTGGCAGTAGTATCTATCTCGACCCAAAAATGCTACAGGAAGCCTATCTGACTAAGAATACTTTGAACACTTTTCTGAATGGTTCTATTCATGCATTCAACAATACCATTCTGGGGTGGGGTGTAGGGGGCAGTCAACTAACACTTGATATCCCTCTTATCACAAAACTACTCAAATGTTTTAGAAATATACTCACCCCCATTGTCAAAGCTTAGGTGTTTCAACCTATACCTATACCCAAATTGGTTCTCAACAAAAGCAAGCCAACGTTGAAAGGTAGATGAGAATCCAAGTTTTGCTTAATAGGATATATCCACACCTTATGCAAATAATCAGTAATGAATGTAACAAAGTACTTTGCCCTACCCAATGATTGATAGGGCATGGGACCACATATATTAGAATGCACAAGAGCTAGAGGCTCACCCATACTCATAATACCAAACTTTTTATAGGAACTGCAAGTCTACTTGCCAGAAATACAATGGTCACAATAATCAAAATATTTGCATTTAAGAGACGAAATATACTGCAAATAAGTAAGCATTTTCATTCCCTTTAAGGACATGTGCCCAAGGTAGTGATGCCATAAATATACATGTGGTATGTTAACCCCCAACCAAAACATGGTGAATAGACCCAAATATAAGGAAGGGATAGATGTTGCCAACCTTGGCACCTCAAGCAAAGACAAGATTCTCATGAGTAAACTTCCGTGCAGAATCACCAAAAGATACATGATGTCCTACATCATCTAACTGTCTAACAAAGAGTGGACTTTTGGTTTTTGTTTTTGTTTTGTGAGCCAAGTGCCTATAGGATTTTGATGAAAGCCAAAACATGGCATACATTGTGCAAAACAAAAGTGTTGCCTAAAGTAAACTACAATCTCTGACACCATCAATGCTAATAATATCCAATGTCAAGTCATTTCCTAGTCTCATAGAACGTGTCATGCTACGATAGGAATGAAACCAATCCCTATGTGGGGTAACATGGAAAGAAGTTCCCAAATCAAGCAACTAACATTGGGAAAAATTGGATGAGGCATCAACCAACTAACTAGCATCAAAAGAACAAGTTGCCAAGATGTAGTCATCATTTGAGTCACGCTACATTACATTTATTTCTCCAATCGTTATGATGGACTTACTAGGACAATGACGCACTAGACTTTTCTTGCACCTTGTCCTTGCCTTTTTCTTTGCACTTATCATTGTGCATCTCATGGAATTGTGATCGAATATGACCCTTCTTCCCACAATAATGGTATGTAAGAGAGGCCTTCCGACTACGATACTTACTACGAAACTACCCATGAGACTAAGACCTCTATGAGTCTCTACCACAGCTGTCATTACCACTCTTACCATCATGTTTTCCCCTAACATTCAATGCATAAGAAATATTGATTGTATCCACATTCTTTCTATTTATCTTCTCTGAGTAAAGCACCCTCAACATCCTAGAGTTTCAAACCATCTCTAGGTAGATTAGTACACATGGCAATACAAAAAGTGTCCCATGACTCAGGATGTGTCACAAGCAAGAACAAGGGAGGGAGATTATCTTAAACTCAATGCATTGCAAATTCAGTTGGCTAAAAATTGAATAAAACTCTTTCAAATTCACGGACATACTAGTATCTTCCTTCATGCGCAGGTCCATGAGTTGTTTCATCCAATACATTTGTGAAGCAAGACTTTGCTTGATATAAAGATTGTGTATCTTTTCCCATAACTTTCAAGCATTATCCTCAAGTGCCACAAAAAATATAAGAGTGGATTTACATAGCTCATCCAACTCATCCCAAATATCTTAATCAATGCCTTCAAGTTTACACTCTTGGTTTTCAAAGGCCTAACCTCCTTCTTTTAAACTAGCACCTACCATAACTACATCTTCCACCAATAGTGAAATAAGTGCCAATAGGCTTTTCCAATGTTGAAAATAGCACTACCATTCAAAGAACTAGTCATAATGACAAGATATCAATGTAAAATCCAAGAGAATGGGCTATTGTAAATCACTATAGAACATCCCCAAAACTCAACCAAAATAAGGAAAAAACAAGAGGGATAATCAAAATAGAAAGTTGTCCACTAATTACAAGTAACAGACTACAAATGTAGTATTTGCTCTCATTAAGAATGATGAAAACTGGTATTATAGCACAACTATAATAAATGTAGCAGTATGACAAGAACCAAATGTGGGTAATCAATTAAGAAAAGCAGGCTCCTACTACTAGGAATATCTAGGTAACAATCGAGATTTATAAGAGCAACTACCAGTGAATAGGCATACAACTGATACTAAAATCTATCATAAACTCAAGAGAGTCAATAAGCAATACATTCCGTAAGCATATACATTTGAGAAGCATATATTAAAATCTATCATAAACTCAAGAGAGTCAATAAACTATTGATAGAGGTAAGTGCTAGTATTCAAAGCTTATAAAATCAAATCAGCCCACAGGCGGAGATAACTATGTCCAATAACGTACAAGAGAGCATACAAATGAACCAAGAGTCTCATTGTCTCAAAGAACCAAGCTCTACCAAGTAAGTACAAGTGTCTCCTACTAGAAGAAAATCAAAAATGCAAGGTTAGCAAGAAAATCTTAAGATATATACATCAAAGCAGTTGGAAAGCCCAAGCACATCACAAATACATCCGAGAGCATAACTGTCCAATGAAGCTTCAATACCTAAAGTGAGTAAGCATGGAAGCTCAAAGCAGCTAACTAAATCCCAAGTATATCAAATAAATAGCTCAAATCCAAGTGCCAAAGCATATCATAACCATATTTCAACTCATAAATCAACATTAGATATCATCGTAGATATGTAGCATACCTAAAATACCATGTAGATACAATAGATATTCAAAGCATGAGGCTCACTATTATATGTTTCTTGTCCAAACTATTATGAAAGCAATAAAAATCTATAAAACTGAGCTAATCAAGCTCTAAACAATCCAAGTAGCATCTCAAAGTATAAGCATATCATCCAAGCACCAAAATAGCATCCCCAAAGCATCAAATACATATTATGAAATTTACAAAATTGTTCTGTTTGGTATAAAATAGAGAACTAAAAGTTACATAGAATCAACTCTCTGAGTAATCAAATCTATAGCTCTCATTGCGCTCTTTGTTTCTAGCTATAGAACACTTGAGTCCGATATCACATGAAAAAGTTATGGTAAAAATACGAAAGTGTTATCAAGCTGCCATATCTATCCACGACTTCTACAACATGCTCTATATCCAGCCAAAATGGATAGAATAGTTGCTCTTGAGATCAATAAGCACTCAACAAGGCCTAGCTAAGCCTTGGGAAGCTCCTCGACAAGCTAGGAGAAGCTGGAACAAGTTGGAAGAAGGGAAGACTCAATACATACCTTGAGAGAGAAAGAAATAATGGCTACTATGAAACCTTGAGATAAAGCTTTGAATCCAAGCTAAATCAAAGGATAAAGAAGGTCCTCAAATACTCGCTCTAATACCCATTGACAGTTAGAGCCTAAGTGGAAGTATGAGCAATCAGAAGCAAGAGAGATGCGAGTTATGGCGGATAGAGCAAGAAAGAGCAAGAGAGAGAGACACCGTAAGTGGGAACTCCAATAGTTACAATGTGTAGCTAGCCTTCCCTTATTCAATAGTCACTAAAAAAATAAAGAATAAACTGACAATGATGGACACCCACCACCTACAGTATACATGTATGCAATCACAATATGTGAAGTAAATATATGGCGGCATAGGCACAAATGCATTTACCCCCAACATATCCTACAGATTGTGTTCGCGCTCAAGACCCTTATTCTCCTGACACTAAGATACTTAAAAGGACCAAGGAAAGAGATGTCACAAGTATGGTGAGATGTAACACATTCAAAAGAGATATCCCAATTGTCAATGATTCCATTGTGATGAGCTAGGGCACATCAAAGCAAAATGCCCTCAAATCACTAAGCAGATAATAAGCTACTAAGGAAGCAAAGTCACTAAGTAAAGCAAGTGACATAGCTCAAAAACCCAAATAAAGAGATAGATCGCACTATGACTTTTCAAGAGATATAATTCATTTGGATACTATGAACTATGCATTATCCAAATAAAGAACTGTGGGATGAAACTGACTGACAAAACATGGTCAACAGAGAACCCATCAACTACAAGAGGATAGAGGCTGCCAGTCTTGGCACCTCTAGCAAGCACAAGTCTAACACAGGTGATTTTCCAAGTAGAATCCCCAAATGAAACATGAAATCCAGCATCATCAAGCTGAAAGGTGAGAATGATCGAAGCTTGCACTCGAGAGCTATGGCGGGAGAGCAAGAGCAAGAAAGAGAGAGACAAGAAATGGAAACTCCAACAGTCACAATGTGTGACCGGGCCTTCCTTTATTCAAATTGTCACTAAAAAAATAAAGAATAAAGTGACGGTGATGGACACCCGCCACCTGCAGTGTGCAGTGGCGGTGACTGTCAGTGTAGTAATACACGGGTGGCTAGGCGAAGGTGTCTTTACCCCCAACAACCTTCCACTTAAAGGCGATTCGAAAAAGAAAAAAGGAAAAAAAAAAGACAATCCAACATGTACACATGTACAACAAGATGAGAAAAGACGTCATCTAATCCCACGCCCATCAACCTCCTGAGGAAAGCAAAGCACTCTGTAGAGAGGCTTTTCGTGAGCAGATCTACAAGATTCTGGTCAGTCGAGATCTTGACAAGGTCAACAGACTTGTCCTCAACGACCCCACGTATGAAGTGATACCTCACCTCAATGTATTTCGTCTTCGCATGGAAGACCGCATTCTTGGCTAACTGAATAGCACTCATAGAATCCAAATACAGTGTAGGGATAGCATCAATACCAAGGTCAGCAACCAAACGACTCAACCAAATGGCCTCCTTGCAAGCCTCAATGGTTGCAACATACTCGGCCTCTGTAGTAGAAAGGACTGTGCATTTCTACACCCTGGACATCCAAGAAACAGTACCTCCAACATAGGTGAAGACACAGTCGGAAGTGGACTTCCTACTATCTACATGTCCTGTGTAATCAGAGTCAGTGTACCCCACGACTCCTGTATTCTAGCTACCATAGCATATGCACATATCTGCAGTGCTCTTCAGGTACCTCATGATACCCTTCACGGCATCCCAATGCTTCTTGCTAGGTGTAGCCATATAGCGTGCCACAACACCAGTAGCTGCAAAGGCAATATCTGGATGAGTGGCTATCATGGCATACATAAGACTGTCCACTGCGAATACATAGGGAATCTTGGCCATCTCGGCCCTCTGCTCATCTATCTGCGGACAATCAGCATGTGATACCTTCACATAAGAAAGCAATGGACAGCCAATAGGCTTTATGTCCTGTATGCGGAAGCGCTCACGGACTTTATGAATGTACTCCCTCTGTGACAAGTAGAGGAGTCCTTGATGCCTATTGCGTCTAATGCGCATACTAAGTATATGAGTGGCCTATCCCAGATCTTTCATCTCAAATCTCTTCTTGAGCTAAGCCTTAAAGGCATCTAGCTCATCATGAGCTTTCCCTGCTATCAGCATATCATCCACATAGAGTACCAAAATCAATAAAAAACCATCACAGGCTTTCTTCGTGTAAAGACAAGGATCCATAGCATTCCTGTTGTAGCCCTGTGACTATATAAAGGCATCAAACTTATGATATCACTCCCTAGATGCCTGCTTCAAGCCATAAAGACTTTTCTTCAATTTGCACACTAGGTGCTCCCTGCCAGGTTTTGCAAAGCCCTTAGGCTACTCCATATAAATCTCATCATGCAAGTCCCCATGTAATAAAGCCGTCTTGACATCCATCTGATATAAATCCAAGTCAAGGTGAGCAACCAAAGCCAAGACTAAGCGCAGGATGGTCATCTTAACCACAGGAGAAAATACCTCATCAAAGTCCACACCATGCTCATGCTTAAAACCCTTTGCTACCAATCTAGCCTTGTATGTCGACTTGGGGTATCCAGGGGTACTTTTCAGCTTGTGCATCCACTTACATGGCAAAGCCTTCTTGCCTGTAGGCAAGGAAACCAAATCCCAAGTGTCATTCTTATGCAAGGAGTCTATCTCAGACTGCATAGCCCTCTCCTAGGAGTGACTGTCACCCATGCGCATAGCCTCATCATAAGTAAAAGGCTCTCATGCATTTGTAACCAAGACATAATGCATCGAGGGCTGAAATCTATCAGGTGGACATCTGTCTCTAGTAGACCGTCTCACGGCAGACTCAGCTGCCTGCCCAGCAGCCTGTCCAACACCCTGACCATGAGCATTTGTTGCAGTTGTAGGCTATCCAATTGGCTGTGCGGAAGCTCTCGGCTCCTCCTGAAATATGACCCTGCTGATCTTAACAACTCTCTCAGGTTGCCGATGCATTTTGTCTTCATGGAAGACTACATCATGACTGCGGATGACTTTCCGCGCCTGTGGATCCCAGAGACGGTAACCCATCTCACATGTATCCCCATAACCAAGGAAAATGCATTTGACACTCTTAGGATCCAGCTTACTTCTCTTATCCCTAGGCACATGGCAAAATGCCTCACATCCAAAGACACGAAGATACGCATAAGAGAGGTTTTCCAGTCCATACCTCCTGTGCAACCTGGAAATCCAAACCACTAGAAGGTGATCTGTTTATGACATGCACAGCTATACTAACTGCCTCAGCCCAAAAGCTCTATGGTAGGTATGCATGGCTAAGCATACTGCGTACACGCTCCTGGATGGTTCTATTCATCCGCTCAGCCAAACCATTCTAGGGGGGATGTAGAGGGGGGTCAACTGACGCTTAATACCCCTCTCATCACATAACTGCTCAAAAGCACATGAGACATACTCACCTCCATTATCTATTCTTAGGCATTTTAGCCTATACCCAGACTGGTTCTCAACCAGTGTAAGTCCTCTCTAAAACGCAGCCAAGACATCGAATTTCAGCTTAATGGGATAAGCCCAAACTTTCCGTGAAAAATCATCTATGAACGTAACAAAAATACTTTGCACCACCCATTGACTGACAAGGCATGGGCCCACAAACATCCGAATGTACCAATGCCAAGGGCTCACTCATGCGTGGCCTACCAGACTGCTTATGCATAGACCTAGTATGCCTGCCATAAAGACAATGCTCACATGAATCAAAACATGCATAATCAAGGGACAATAAGTACTGCAAACCAGAAAGCATTTTCATTCCCTTCAAATATATATAGCCCAAACGGGCATGCCAAAGATACATGTGGGATAGAACCCACAGACAAAACATGATCAAGGGAAGAAGTGGATACAATCAAGGGATAGAGATTGCCAGCCTTGGCACCTCTCGCAATCACAAGTCTGCTACAAGTGATCTTCCATGTAGAGTCTCCAAAAGATACATGATAACTTGCGTCATCAAGCTGTCCAGTTGAGAGGAGATTGCGTGTCAAAGCAGGTACATGATGTACATCATGCATAACAAAACTACTACTAGAAAGAAACTATAGCCTAACATCACCAATGCCCACAATGTTAAGAGAGTTTTCATCATCCAAGCGCACAGAACCCGAAACAGTACGGTATGAATGAAACCACTCTCGACAAGGTGCCACATGAAAGGACGTACCTGATTCCAAGAGCCAACATTGTGCATACATAGAGTGTATCTCTGTCATCTGTGAAGCACTAGAAGAAGCTGCAAGGATATAATCATCATCATCAACATCCTCAAGCTGCATAACATTGATCTCTTCAATTTTTAACGTTGGACTTTGCAGGCACTATACTGGGATCAGAAGACTTATTCTGCACTTTGTCTTTCCCCTTATATTTGTGCCTTTCATTGTGCAGTTCATGGCATTGTGGCCTAATATGGCACTTTTTCTCACAATGGTGACAAGTAATATCTGCATTCCTGCCACGGGATTTGCTATGTGACTTCCCACAAGACTTGGACCGAGATTTCTGAGAATCCCATCCACGGCCACTGCCACTACCATGCTTTCCCACTACCATGCTTTCCATATCCATCATTCATGCCTCTAACTGTCATAGCATGCGACACACGAGAGACATTCAAAATTTTATGGTTAACCTCTTCCTGCAAAAGAGCACTCTCAACATCAAATAATTTCAAGCTAGCAATAGAGGCACACAATGCAGTGCGGAATACATCCCATGACTCAGTAAGAGTACCAAGCAAGAAGAGAGGAGTGGCATCCTCTGCAAAAGTGATGTCCTACGAAGTCAAGTTCTTGAGTATAGCATGGAACTGGCTCAAGTAAGCAAACATAGTTACATTCTCATTCATGTGCATATCCATAAGCTGCTTCAGCCAATACATCTGACTCACTGGACTTTTCTTGTCATGGAGATTCTTGATTTTATCCCACAACTGCCACGCACTCTGTTCTTCCTCAAATACATTGTAATGAACCTGTTCTGTGAGAGATAATACAATAGTGAGCTTGCATAACTCATCAAGCTCAAGCCATTCCTCATCTGGCATAGTTGCAGACGGATGCTCGCTCAACCTCAAAGGTTTGATCTGTGAATTCTACACCAACACTTGTCAAATCTGGCTCTTCCAATAAGAGTAATTCATACCATCAAGCTTAATGATGTTGAAAATAGCATGATCAGTGAACGAACTCGCTATAATGCAGACTGAAAGACTGCAGAAAGTTTAAAACTGCTTGTTTACTGCAGAAAATGACCAAAAAATCACTAAAATCAAGAGAAAAATAACGAGAAAAGTGTAACCAAAGCTGCTACCCACCAAGTACTAGTGAAAGTACATCATTTCAGAATATTTCAGCATGAAAAATCCATGTCAATTCGGAGTTATATGCTTGCTGTAATAAATGACAGCAAGGTATTGTGAGAGTCAATTGCTGACCAAATCATTGCACCAAGTCAATAAATGACAGCCAAGACATGACCAACCATAAACGGACATAAATCAGTACCAAACAATCATCAAGACCGTGAGCAAATACCCAAACATGTCATCGAAGCATCCGTCCGTGATGATGAGTAGGCATACCCGTGAACAGTAGAACAAAGTATACATAATACTAGCAAGACCTAACACCAGTAAGTGTATGCTCACTAGAGTGCAAAGCCCAAGCTCAAGTCAAAAGCAATTCCAAGATATCAGTGCATAAACCATGCAACATGTAAGTGTAAGAGATCCCAAAGTCTCAAGTATATGTAAAATGCTCAAATAGCATAAGCCTCCTGCTCAATGTCAGTTAAGCATACAAGATGCTCCCACTGACACAAAAAGGCGGATAAACGACCTCAACAGCTCAAGCAAACCAAGTCAAAGTACCAAAGACATGTAACCAAGACAATGCCTCAATAGCATCCAAGATCGTAATGAAAAAAGCCAAGTCGTAACGGAAAAATCCAAGTCAATATCCAACTACTCAAGGGAATACTCAAATGAATGTCGAGACGAGCTCAAACAACTACCATCCACAACCAAAGCATAAAGCATTCACCAAGACATAACCCGTACTGGATAGCCTAGGCATAAACCATGTCATAGATGAAATGTCAATTGCAAAGAAGTGGCAGTCAAACCCAAATCGAGCTCTAATCTCAGCTCCAAAGCATTCCGGAGCATAAACAAAACATGTGACATAGTCCAAATACATCATGACATCATACCGAGTAGCCAAGAGTACCCTGTGATCAATAGGCATAACCCAATTGTAGCATAAATAACTTCAGCCCTAAAATTTCCAACAGTATATAACCTCTGTAAACTGAGCAAATCAATGCTCAATCCAAGCTCAAATCCATAAGCAAAGCATAAGCATACATTCCTGTATGTATAAGCACCAACTGGACATAATCAGACATCAAATGATAAAACCTATAAGCATAAAATTGAAATAACAGGTGACTGTCCTGTTTTGGACAAATCTGGGATTGTTTAAAACAATCAATGACTAAGCTAAATCAGCTCCAAATGCGTCTCACATAAGAGACATAACATCCACAAGTGATCCGATATCAATAGACATCAATAGAAGCATCACATAAGCTATAGACATACAAATACATATTGTCTCAGACCTAAAATCTGTTGCAGAATATTCTGTCATCAGAATTTGACAAATCCGACATCACATCACGTCCGGAGTGTGTCAAAACCCCAATTTAGACTCTTACCTTACCTGAATCAGATTCTGAATGCCCGATTCAATCAAAGTAAACCATCAATAGACATCAATAAAAGCATCATATAAACCATAAGCATACAAATACATGCTGTCTCAGACCTGAAATCTGTTGCAGAATATTCTGTCATTAGAATTTGGCAAATCCGACATTACCATCACGTCCGAAGCGTGTCAAAGCCCCAATTTAGACTCTTACCTTGCCTGAATCGGGTTCTGAATGCCCAAGATATGACAAAAAGAATGATTTTTGAACCAGGTTTTAAAACAGACGCAAAAAAAAAACGTAAGCTAGCTGGGGAGATCTACTATTCCACGTATTAACAATGGGATCCAAAGGAGACACAAATGGGGGCCAAAGAAAACCTACACCAAGCCTCAACAAGCCTTGATAGACTGGAAGCAAAATCCAGGTGAAGGAAGCTCCAAGAGGTGTGAGCTATAGCTGCCCACAACCTATGAAAACCCTGTTTATCTAGACCTGTGAACTGAGATAAATCTCTGAAATAATGAAGCAATACCTCAATATCAATGCCCTGATGGTGCCTCAATAGGCCAGGAAGAAACTCAGAAAGCCAGAGAGTGACGGAAACTCAAGAGAATGAGCTATGGCTGTCAAGAAGGAGACCCAATGCGAGTGGAGAGTCGATGGAAAGCTGATTATGCCACGAGCCAAGCTCAAGAGTCAAGAAATCGTACTCTGATACCAGTTGAAAGGTGAGAAGAATCGAAGCTTGCACTTAAAAGCTATGGTGGGAGAACAAGAGCAAAAAAAAAAGACAAGAAATGGGAACTCCAATAGTCAATGTGTGACCGGGTCTTCCTTTATTTAAACTGTCACTAAAAAAATAAAGAATAAAGTGATGGTGACGAACGTCCGCCACCTACAGTGTGCAGTGGCAATGACTGTCAGTGTAGTAATACACGGGCGGCTAGGCGAAGGTGCCTTTACCTCCAACACAAGCTGCCCTCCTGCAAACATAAGACTACATATAAACACATGTACATGACGTACATCCTGTAATAGAAGAGTACTACCAATACATCTTGTAATGAATGATCACTTGCTTCCACATCAAACATCGCCCACTTAGACCACGTACTTCTTGGGTCAATGTTGAACAATTAATGCATTTGGTTGTGTTCCCTCATTCATGTGATTTATGGGCAAAGTTATTGGTTTTTCATCTTAGCTTTTCTAAGATCACTTACTAATTTATGAGCTAAGTTATTGGTTTCCCATCATAGCTTTTCAAAGATCACTTGCTTCCACATCAAACTTCACCACACAAATCACATATTTCTTAGGTCAATGTTGAACAATTAATGCATTTAGTTGTGTTCCCTCATTAATGTGACTCATGGGCAAAGTTATTTATTTCCCATCATAGCTTTTCAAAGATCACTTGCTTCCGCATCAACCTCACACTAAAGCTACAAGAAGAAGAGACACACGTTCTAGAGGATCTTGAAAACTAGAGCTAGAGGGTTTGAAGGACCTCAATACATGCATAACCATTTAACCCCTGCAATGGCAGCTTATTATAAGATGGAGAAGTCTGTGTACTACATTAAATTTGGAACACTCCATTCCAAAATTTTAATTAGCTTAAAAGGCCTGATGTGCTTAAAGTCCATCTCCATTGCTTTCATGCTTCGTAAGGCATAAGAATCCCTACTAGGATTGCTACTAGGCAAGCCTTGGTGATTACATCACCTCATTAAATAAGTTTCTCCATTTGGTCAAAATAAATTGACCATAAATGCAGCTCATTGCTCCAATCATCTGGGTAAGATTCAATCCATATCCTATCCGACCCTTCAACTGATGGTTTCAATTTGCAATACTGAGTTATGTTGTTCAACTAAAGTGTCAATTTTCTTTCAGCTGATGTAACAAACCAGCATTATGAAATTTTCAAATTACCTTATTGGCTTGCATGTCACCGTGGTTACCCTTGATAAAGAACACTTCTTTCCTCTTGGAAACAAGAAACAAAGTCGACTAGGTGGTAAAGAACATTGCTGCAAGGTGCACTTTACTACTCGCACCTCACACTGTAGCATGGGGAATTAATCATGAGTTACAATTTGGCGGGAAGGAGGGCAGCCATCCTTAATCAAGTCCTCATTCAAATTTTGGAAAAGATTCCTTATGCCTTCTGCAGCCTCGACATTTGCTCCAAACCCTTTCCAAATATCGAGGAGCAGTTAACAGCACCCCAACACTATTAAGGTCCTGTGACTCGTGCAACATCATCATATGCTCCAGCCTCCAGGGCCTTCCCAAGCATGAGTTATCTCAACTGTCAATCTGTTGCCGATCTGTTTTAGCGACAGCCTTTTTCCGCTTCCTATCGGGCTGTTGCTCTTTTGACTTCATGAGCTCTTGAGAGATTGACCTCAGTGTAGTGGCAACATCTTCATTCCTGTGAGCTGCACAAAAAGTTCAGAGACATCAGGAAATTCACTACATTGCCTTACTTACAATCATTGACATCGGCACATACTTGTTTCAGCACACCCAGGCTCCTTTCAACTAATACAGTTCAGCCCATCTCACTAACCGAAGGTTCTAAGTTTGAACAAAGCAAGGCAACTATACAAAAGCAAAGAGGTACTGGGTTCAAATCAGAAGAGCAAAATCAATACACTTCACCAACAACAAGCAACAAAAGCTTACAATGGCACTAATGAATAGTCAAAGAGCCCATAAATTTGAAGTTTGCATGATTCATCCGAGTCTTTGACCACTTTCGCAACTCTGAAGGTGCAAGTTCATAACCAGCTCAAGGATTTATGCCTATCCTTATTGCAGCAACAGTACAGCAAATTTAAACTCTTAACCTGACCAAAGATGCCAAAAAATAGCATATTTTAACTAGATGATCAAGAAGTCTAGCAACTTGCATCAATCCCTTTTGCACCCATCAACTTGCTCCAGGTTCCCATCCATAAATTAACATCAGCGTCTTACAATTGTAATAGGTGCTAAAATCGGAGGGAAAAATATATTTATACTAACCAGCCAGAATAACATCATCCACATTGATCGACTTGCGGCCCGCATGTTGGGAAAACAACTCAAGGTCTCGTCCAAGTTGCTCTACATGATCAATTAAACCTTCAGTTATGTTGAAAAGAAAGAAACATGCACCAGCAAGCATTCTTACTGGATCTTGTAACCACCAACACAATCTGGACCAGAAACAGGCCGCTTAGGCATATGCAGCTTTCTACCATGATGTGCGTGCAGTTTCAAGTATGTTGCGTTAATCTACTTGATAGTTTGCAAAGACACATTCTGGACTTAAACCAGTAAGTAAAACTTGCAGGTGCTACCATGGTGTATCCCGTATCCAAAAAACCATGTCCATGTTAGAATTTCAAATTGTAGAGATAAAAGACAGATCAAATACAGTAGTATTTGAATCAGTAGTAAAACAATGGATTCGTGCAACACAGTTCTGAGAAGAAAAACAAGAGCAAAACTTGAAGGATTATATATTCTTTGCAAGTCAACCCTTTTTATAGTCAACCAGCCTTGCATTGACTGCTGGGTTTGAGTTTTCCAGCTTTGGAATAAGCTTATGGCTTGTATTCCTTAAATTTCAGCTTTTATTCGACTCTTTCAACTGTATCTTGGAACTCGCAGCTGTACTCCTTTTTGCTGAAAACAGGTTCTTGACAATATAGGACTCAAGAAGCAATTGCACACTACCTTCCGACCCATGATTTCAATGTAAGAGAGTTGGAAGAAGCACATTTCTGACTTGATGTTTGTCCTACAAAACTAATCTTTTCAGAAACCAACAATGATCTCAATTCACAGCCAAAATAGTAGAACGCAAACCCTAAGCTATTCTATAGAAGTATGTCATCTTGGCAAGTTGACCGTGGCTCAGCAAAAGCCCCAATGATCTCATGGACTCAAAAAGTCACTGATTACTATGATACCTATAGGACTTCTCTAGTTTACTGTCTGCTTTCGATGAAATTTTACTGTGTATAGCAGCATCTTGACATTTCCTCATTTGCTGCTGCCTGGTTTTCATGACGGTAATAGCCTCTTGATAAGTGTTTTCTCAAAAACAGAAAGCATTGATATGTGGCTCAAGCGAAAAATCCGTCTTAAATATGTATACGCAAACTTCTTAAGTAATTTAGCTTCTGAAAAGGGTAATTCTAAGATAACAGGAAACGTTTCGTACCTGCGTACTTGAAGGTCAAATCTGCCAGTGCAGTCATGACGCATGTTGAAATCACGCAATTACTCTTCAATGCTGGGCGACAAAGCAGGAAAGACAGCATGTTAGATGCATGCTTCGCTAATCCCCTCTTCTTCTTCTTCTTCTTAATCATCATCACATTCAGTATCATCAATTTCTCCTCCTCCTCCCCCTTCCTTTTCTTCTTCTTCTGCTTGAGAGAGAGAGAGAGAGAGAGAGAACCTTCACTCTCAGCGATGCGGATGGTGGAGAGGGTGAGGCGCTCCTTGAGTCGCTCGGCTCTCATGAGTTGGACCTCCGTGTCCATCATCGCCTCGTCTTCCATTGAGAGAGGGACAAACACACACACACTCTCTCTCTCTCTCTCTCAGCGAGCTCTCTCCCAGCGTCTCCCCCTAACAATCCAAACGTTTACTGTGCGTGCAACAGTACGCGAGAGAGAGCGCGCGAGAGCAGTATGGTCATACGATCCGCCTGGAAGAAATTGTGCAATCTTTTGGGAGCGCCTTCCACGCAGGTGTTCTGAGGACGCTTTAGTGTGGGTGTTCTTTTAGCGGGTTCGAAGGATGTATGCCCACGCACTTTCCCATCCTAATCTAATACACCTTTTATGTAGCACTAATAAGGTTTATGGATGGTTGACTTGGGTCACAAAAAAAACCAATCGTGTGTATATATGTATATGTCTCATATGTTATATTTCTTTGGTCTCATAAACTCCTTATTTTTCTCTCACCTCTCTTTCTTTTCTCTTCCTTGTCTCTTTTTTCTTTTTCCTCTCCAATCTCTCCTCCTCCTCCTCCTCTTATTTTTCTTCTTCATACATGGACATATGCATATGTGTATGTGCATATAATATATATATATGTGTGTGTGTGTGTGTGTGTGTGTGTTTAATATTGTGTTTCTATTTATGTGTATCCTTTCTCTCCCTCTCACCATTCTTCTCTCTCCTTTCATTTTTTTTCCCAAGTGCCTTGTCTCTTTTTTTCACCTCATATACATGCATGTTGTGTACGCATGTGTGTATGCATGCATGCACGTATATATATATATATATATATATATATATATACATATATATACATATATATATGTATATATATATATATACATATATATACATATATATATGTATATATATATATGTATGTATGTATGCACAAATATGTCTGTGTATAGATGTACGTGTTTGCATGTGTGCATATGTATATATGTATGTATATGTTTTATAAGTTTGTATCTATTCACTCTCTTGAATCCTCTCCTTCATTTCCTCTCTTCTCTCTTTCTTTCATAGTTCTCTCTCTCTCTCTCTCTCTCTCTCTCTCTCTCTCTCACATTGATTTTTTCAGTCCCCCCCTTCTCTCTCTCTCTCTCTCTCTCTCTCTCTCTCTCTCTCTCTCCCTCCCTCCCTCCCTCCCTCCCTCCCTCCCTCCCTCTCTCTCTCTCTCTCTCTCTCTCTCAATTTATTCTCTCACTCATACATTTATGGGTGTAAAAGCATGTCTGCATATATGCATACATAAGTGTATGCGTTTGCACATCTATATGTGTGCATACATGTGTACGTGTATATATTGTGTGTGTATTTTTATAATGTATATATATTATAGCTATTTTTTGAATCTGCACACATTCCATGCACATGTTCAATCATCAAAATATCATTTCATAAAGAAAATTCCTCTCTCTTTTTATATTGTATACCAAGCACTCCAATACTAGATTTTCTCTACGCTTCACATTGGTGTTCTCCCGATGCTTCACATGACATTTGAAAATGCATTTCATGTAGCAAGAGGATTCATGGGAGGTTAATGTAAGGAACATAAGGTAAACTTCAAAAGCTTTGGCAACTTAAGCTTATACAATGTTGAATGTAAAAAAATTACAAATATATGAGAATGTGGCATTCACTAATGTATAAGGAGTGAAATACCAATGTTAATAAGATCAAGCTTAAACTATATCTCTAAATAACCTTTACAACCATCTCTAGAAATTTCTCAAAGATAAACATGTTCATTGGTTATTTCTATTCACATTGAGCTTATCATAGTATCTATACTACTATATTATTTTTATTGTAAGTTCAAAAAGCCCCGAACCCTACCCCCTCCCAAATGTCCTATTTTTAATTAAAACCCCCATATCTCTCACATGTAAGCTCCCTCTCTCTCTCTCTCTCTCTCTCTCTCTCTCTCTAAACTTTTTAATTTAAACTTCCCTTTTTTTCTATGTTTTCGTGTTTAATTAAATATTTTTAGATTTCATTCTCTTTTTAATTAAATCATTTTTTAAAAATTTGATTTAAACTTTTTTCACATACTTTGAGAGAGAAGAAGAAGAAGAAGAAGAAGAAGAAGAGAGAGGGAGAGAAGTATAGATAGAGGAAATATAAAATTTAAAAGAGAGAGAGAGAGAGAGAGAGAGAGAGAGAGAGAGAGAGATTTATAAAAAGCAAGGAGAGAAGAGAACAGAAGAGGAGAGAGAACAAAAAAGAGGAGAGGGATGATCAAAGAGAAAGGAATCAACAAGAGAAAGAGAGAGAAAAAAAAAGAGAAGGGAGAAAGAAGGAAAAGAGAGGAGGGAAAAGCTATAATGAACGATGAGAGAAGAAAAAAGAGGAGATAGAAAATTAAACAAGCAGAGAGGGGGAGGGAGAGAGAGAGAGAGAGAGAGAAGAAGAAGAAGAAGAAGAAGAAGAAGCAAGAGGAGAGAGAAAATTAAAAAGGAGGGAGAGAGAAAAAAGAAAAAAGGGAGAGGAAGAAGAAAATATGAGAGAGAGAAGAATAAGAAAAGAAAAAAGAGGGGAGAGAGAGAGAGAGAAGCAAAAAGGAAAAAAGAGGAGAGAAAGAGAATAAAAGCAGGGAGAGAAGAAGAGAGAAAGAGAGAACAAAACAGAGGAGAGACATAGGCAAAGAGAGAAGGAATACGAGAGAGAGAGAGAGAGAGAGAGAGAGAAGAAAAAACAGGAGAGGGAGAGAGAAGGAAAAGAGAGGAGAGGGAAAAGCAATGATAAAATATGAGAGAAGAAAAAAGAGAAGAGAGAAAAAACAAAAAAAAAGAAGAGAGAGAGAGAGAGAGAGAGAGAGTAAGAGAGATTTGGGGGTAAGTAAAAGAGAGAGAGAGAGAGAGAGAGAGAGAAAGTAGAAGAGAAAATAAAAAATAGAAAAATAGAAAAAAGAGGGAAAAAGAAAGGGAAAGAGGGGAGAGATAGCCAAAGGAGAGAGAGAGAGATAAGAGAGAAATTTTAAAAAGTAGGGAGAGAAGAAAGGGGAGAGAGAAAGAAGAAGAAGACAGAGGGGAAAGAGAGAGAAGAAGAAAAGAAAAAAGAGGAGAGAGAGGGGGGAAAAGAGGAGAGAAAGAGGAAAGAGAGAGAGGGAGAAAAAAATATGAGAGAGAGTGAGGAGGCAAAGGAAATGAGAAGAAATGTGTGTGTGTGTGTGTGTGTGTGGGAAGAAGAGGAAGAGAAAAAAGTAAAAGGAGAGAGAGAGAGAGAGAGAGAGAAGAAGAAGAAAATAAAAAAGAGGGAAGAGAAACAGAGAAAAAAATATGGGAGAGAGAGAGAGAGAGAAGAAAATGAGAAAAAAAATGGGGAGAGAGAAAATTAAAAAAGCAGGGAGAGAGGGGAGAGAGAAGAATAAGAAAAAGGAAAGTGAGGAAAGAGAGAGAGAATAAAAGAAAAAGGAGGAGAGAGAGACAAAAAAAGAGAGAGAAAAAGAGGGAAGAGAGAGGAGGCAAAAGAAGTGAGAGAGAGAACAAGAAGAAAAAAAGAGGGAGAGGGAGAGAGAAAGAAGAAAAGAGAGGAGAGAGAGACGAGAAGAAAAGAAAAATGAGGAGAGAGAGGGGGAAAAGGGGAGAGAAAAAAAAGAGAGGGAGAAAAAAGATTGAGAGAGAGGGAGTAAGGAGAAAAATGAAAAAACTTGGAGAGAGAGAGAGAGATTTGGTGGGGCAAGTAAAAAATAGAGAGATAGTAAAGAGAAAAGGAAAAGTAGGAGAGAAAATAAAAGAAAAAATAGGAGAGAGAAAATTAAAAAGTAGGGAGAGAAGAAAAGGGGAGAGTGAAAGGAAGAAGAAAAGAAAAGAGAGGGAGAGAGAGAGAGAGAAGAAGAAGAAGAAGAAAAGAAAAGAAAAAAGAGAAGAAAGAGAGTGAGGGGGGAGGAAAGAGAAATAAGAGCGAAGAGAGAAGGGGAGAAAAAAATATGAGAAGAGGGGGAAGAGAAAGAGAAAAGAGAGGAGAGAAGCAAAGAAAAAAGAGAAGAGAGAGAAATAAAAGTGAGAGTAAGAGAAAAAGACTTGGGAAAGAGAGAGGAAAATATGGAAAGCGAGAGAAAATAAAAAAATCAAGGGAGAGAGAAAAGCGAGAATAAATTGAGAGAGGGGTGAGAAGAGAGAGAGTAGATGAAAAGATAGAGAGAGAGAGAGAGAGATAAAGAGTAGGGAGGAAAAAGTGGAGAGAGAGAGAGAGAGAGACTTCTAACTTTGTGAGGTCCAAATAGTACCAACTTTGTGTATAGATGAAATTGTATAAGTTTGATACATAAAAGAGATTGTATATATATTTTATAAAATACTTTTAGTTTTATGTTTGAAGAGAGAGAGAGAACAAGAAGATGAGATTAAAAAATTAAAATAAAAGGCAAAGAGAGAGAGAGAGAGAAAGGAAAGAAAAAATTAGAAAAACAAAGGGAAAAGAGGAGAGAGAAAGAGGAGAAACACTACAAGGATTTAAGCTTATAGTGACGGCAAGTAGCGACGGCGGGTAGCGGCGTCGCTTTTGTGACGCAAATAGCGACGCTCCACAGGGAAAAAAAATGGGCCGAAACAGAGCGTAGCTTTATTTCACGTTTTCGCGTTTTGTGTTTTGAGAGCGAGAGCGAGGGAGAGAGCGACTGTCGTGAGAGAAGGAGAGGAAGAAGACTTGCCGCCGCCGCCGCCGCCGCCGCCGTTGTTTGCGAAGGAGAGGAGAAGCCTTCATTACGAAGAGGAGCCGCCCTACAGTCGCCATATCTCATCGGTGAGTCTCCCTCTCTCCTTCTTTTGCTTGTTTAAGGTTTAAATCACTTTCTCTTTTGCTTGTTTAGGAGAGGAAATGAGAGAGAAAGAGAGGGAGAGGGAGAGGGAGAGAGAGGGAGAGAAAGAGAAAGAGAAAGAGAGGGAGAGGGAGGGGGAGGGGGAGGAAATGAGAGAGGGAGAGAAAGAGAAAGAGAGGGAGAGGGAAAGGGAGAGGGAGGGAGAGTGCATTCTCTCTCTCCCTCTCCCTTTTGCTTTTGGAGAGTGTTAGGATATATTGTGAGAGGGAGAGGAAATGAGAGAGAAAGAGAGGGAGAGGGAGAGGGGGGGAGAGAAAGAGAGAGAGAGAGGGAGAAAGAGAAAGAGAAAGAGAAAGAGAGGGAGAGGGAGAGGGAGAGGGAGAGGGAGGGAGAGTGCATTCTCTCTCTCCCTCTCCCTTTTGCTTTTGGAGAGTGTTAGGATATATTGTGAGAGGGAGAGGAAATGAGAGAGAAAGAGAGGGGGAGGGAGAGAGAGGGAGAGAAAGAGAAAGAGATGTATACTCAAATGGATAGCTTTATGGAGATGTATGTCTACTCAAATGGATAGCTTTTGTCTACTCAAGATGTAGTCCACCTGTGTGTGTATATATTGGAACGATAACATATCCATGATTATGGTAATGGTATGCACTTTGCTTTTTTTACGGGTACCATTACATCGACTCCTTAAGAGGGCTAAAAATTGGTCATACACTTTATAAAGTCTAATTATGAGATTTAAGATACACAATAATAAACTTATCGATAATGGTATGCAATGTGCTTTACCATGGGCCACGTACATTGGTGACTCTTTAAGATGGCTTAAAATTGGTCATATCCTTCATAATGTCCAAGTAGGGGATCTAATTGTGATATGCATAATTCCTTGTTTTTGTATTAACTGTATAGGCATAACAAATTAGTAATCATGCCAACTAGTCAACGGAAGGACTAAAAGAAAATAATACCCTAGCTAATGGTCATTATGGTACTTCATCAAAATGAACCCAAAAGTATTGCCATAGAAGAAGAATCCCTTAAATTGAGCATAGGATATTTTCTTCAAATGTTATGACTATGAGTATAATTGATTGGAACAAATTTTATAACTATAGTTGATAAATTTCATAGATGGCATTAATTTTTATACATGGACCTAGGACAAAAAAACCACATTACTAAGATGCTTTTTGTTGAGACAAATTTATTATTAGACTAAGAGATCCTCAATGATGCTCATAAATTTTGTTGACTAGGATTACTTATACTCAAAGCCCTCTAGTGCAGTTGTATAAGTAATCCTAGTAAAGCCCCTCTAAGATACTCAAAGTACATAACCTAGAGACCGTAGCTAGGTATATAAGGTATAATGGCCATACAAGAAGACACCTCAATAATTGACTGATCACCGCTAAATCCCAAAGAACCAATCTTTTTGTTGCAATGATGAAGTAATATATTCATCACTTTTCCTTTTAGCATCTAAGGCATTATCCAATCTTTTAGTCAAGTCCAAACATTTAAACTTCAACTCATGAACCTTATGAACCAATGCTTTTTTTTTTTACAATAATGAATAATTATCTACCGGGACAAACAAATCCTTGAGCATGGTATATGGCCGAGATATAACATCAATAAATCTCTCAACTACTATGTCCCATGCATTCTTTACATCAATCAGTAAAGCATTTCTTATATCTTGAAGTTTAGATTTCAACACCATGGATGCATCAATATCAACCTCAATGTTTTTCAAAATTTGCTTCTCAACCTCTTGCAGATGCTAAAACCTCTCAAGCAAGAGCTTATGGTCAACTTGCAACTTGACATACATCTTCATAAAGCTATCCATTTGAGCCTCGTTTTCCTAAATTGTATTACAAGTCATTAAATTGTTTGTTGTAATGTAGATAAGATGGAAAACGAAGACGGTCTTGTTGTTCAAGATCGCGAGGCGTATCTTAATCAGCGTGTCCCATGTCCTTGCTCTCAATGCAAGTTGGCAATTAGACGAAAATGCCGATTGTCTATAGAACATGTACGACGATTTGGCGAGTTTCAATCTGAGATCATTGATCAGGCGATTACAGATTTTCAGCAAACGGTAATTTGAAGTTAATATCAATCATGTATTGTACTCGCAAGCTAATTGAAAACCATATGCAATAAGATTGGGTCTTGCTGGCAAATTTTCTATCCAGGGAGGTGATGTCTCGTCCCAAGGGGGAGTGCACCCTTTGCGGCCAATTAGAAGACTTCGTGGGCGTGCGATGGATGGAGTGTAGGAGCCAATCCACCACTCGCAAGGCCAATCTATACCGTCAATGCCAGAGGAGACAGACAACCTTCCAGACCTACCTACATCTTGGAGCCTGAGATGGAGGCAATGATCGATGCATTGATTCCCATGGATGTCAAGACTTCTGATCCGCTTAGAGAGGAAGCATCCATACCATTATATGATGGGTGCCGAGTATCTCGGTTGAAGACACTGCTTGCACTCTTGAGTGTGCAAGCAAAATACGGGTGGAGCGATATGAGTGTGACCGAGTTATTCAAGTACCTTGCACATAGGCTTCATTGTTTTTTTTTTTACATTATTATTACAAACATTTGTGCTTTTTCAAGGTGCTTTATGATTTTTTCCAGGTTATTGAAATATCATATATTACCACCTGCAAATACCATGCCTGAGTCTCGTGATGATGCACGACATATTTTACGGAAGCTTGGCATATGTACTACAATAACATCCATGCATATATCAATGATTGCATACTGTTTCGAGGAGAATACGAGACTATGGAGACATGTCCAAAGTGTGGTGCTCACAGGTATCGACAGGACTTGCAAGGGCAAACCATCCCTCAAAAAGTTCTCAGACACTTTTCGCTCATCCCTCGCATAAACCACATGTTTCATATGTCTGGCATGGCGAGCTTGACAACGTGGCATGTGCAGAATAGGTCCACGGATGGAGTTCAACGAATATCAGCGGATTCGCGCGCATGGAGCCACATTGACTCTACCTTCCCAGGCTTTGCGTGAGAGCCAAGGAATCTTCGGCTCGGTCTCGCAATGGATGGCGTGAACCCATTCGGTCTGCGCTCAACTTCTTACAGTGTGTGGCCTATAGTCCTTGTCAACTACAACATCCCTCCATGGCTTTCTACGAAGAAATGACATCTCATCCTTAGCTTGCTCGTCCCAGACCGCTACAAAGTAAAAAATATGGACGTGTATCTTCGTCCATTAGTCGATGAGCTTAAGATTTTGTGGGAGGAGGGGGTCACTGTGCAAGATATGAGCAGGCGCGATGGTCGGCGGTCGGCCAATATTCGAGTCATTCTCATGTGGATGATGCATAACTTTCCGGGATTGGGAGAGTGCTCAGGTGAGCAGGCCTTCGTTCTCACTGGTAATATCTATATTTTATCTCATCCAATCAAGTATTCACTAGGTCGTGGTATTGGAACAGGTCTGGTTACCTCAGGTTATCATGCATATCCATTGTGCGGGCCACAGTTAGACTCCCGAAGGTCACGAACCATGAAGAAGATGGTATATCAAGGACACGCCGTTTTCTTACCGGAGAATCATGAACTCAGGGAAGGTTTCCTTGGACGACCTCCAACACGTATGAACGCCGCAAGCTGGTACGAGTTGAAAATGTTCAATGCGGAATCACATCCAAATGGAATGCGACGGTTCTCAGTTTTCTACGAGTTGCCATATTGGACCCACTTACAAGTCAACCACTTGTTGGATCCCATGCATATTTTCAAAAATGTGGGCAGCTTGCTATGGGACCACATCACAGGAAAGAGAGACACTATAGGGGCACGAATGGATTTGAAGGGAGTAGGTAAGATGGAGGTGCTTTGGCCGCAGTCGAGTGCTGATGGTCGCATGCAGCTTCCTCGCGCTCCTTGGGTTTTGTCCACTAAAGAAGAGCGCATTGTGAAGCAAGTAATCAAGTCTATCCGCACTCCGATGGGTATGATGCGTTCTCTCAAGTCCACATTTTCTAAAGACGACCAATTGTCGGGGCTAAAATCCTATGATTGGCATAAGATATGTTAGGTTTGTGCTACGAATGGATTGTAATTAGCGTGGGCATTTTGCAATTTGGAAAGTTGCCATTATTCATAATGCTCATTTGTGGCAGTTTGTACTACCGATCGCGATCGCAGGATACCTTACTCCAGAAATTCTCGAGGCCATTTACAAGTTGTCGACTTTGATTCAATGGATCTCACAAAAAGAGATTAAGACGTCCTCTATTGAATCCGCGAGGCGGGGAGCAATGGAGACGGTCTGTCTCTTTGAGAAATACCTGCCCACTAGCATGCTCACGATACAAATCCACCTTCTTGTGCATCTTGTGGACGAAGTAGAGATTGCTCGACCTGTCCATACGCGATGGATGTTCTTCCTGGAGCACTTCATGAAAACCCTGAAAGTCTTTGTGTGACAACGAGCTCGGCCAGAAGGTAGCATGGCCGAAGGTTGGTTGGTGTCAGAGGCGTTAGTGCATATTTCACAATGGCTACCAACGGTGGAACCAGACAATGAAATGCTATGGTCGTTGAAGGACGATGATAGACTGACTGGAGATGTGGTGGTTGGAAATGGGGTAGAAAAAAGAATGGATGCCTCAATGGAAGAGAAGGTGAATCGCTTTTGTATGTTGCACCATGCCTCCATGGAGACGTAGCTCGCCAAGTACCAGATTGCAAGGCAAGATCGAGAGAAAGCACGAGCTGAATTCCGACGTAGTACACGTCATCGACTGATTCGACATCCCAAAGGCATGGAGGAGATGTCGCGGTTTATGTCAACACGATGGTTGCATGGAGCCTTGACCGCAGCATCTCGCAAAGGGACAGAGGTCTCAATGGAGGAATGGAAATTCTCGAGGGGATGTAGTCCAAAGGTGATGAGGGGTTTAGAATCTGTTGTATCTAATTTTTATATGCGACATCTAATTTGAGTGTTTCAATGTACAGTACAAAATATATAGTGCAGCGTGGTCACGCGGACGGCATTTTCGCATGGAGCATATTGACAAAATGTGCTCCACAATGAACTGTGGTGTCATGGCAAGGTTCGAGCAAGAGAGCCGGCGACGAGCAACGGATCCAAACACGGTTGTGGATGAGATGGAGTATTTTGGGAACTTGCAAAGTATTATTAGGTGGATTACCGTAGCTTCTCCATGATACTATTCAATGTGCAGTGGTTCAAAGTGGTACTTGGAGGAGTTGGAGCAACAGTTCAACGAGGTCCATCTAGATTTCTCAAAATAGATTCCAAAAAAAATTTGACGGATTTGCGTGATACCTTTGTGTTGTCGGCCCATTGTGAACAGGTGCATGGAGTCATTTACTTGCTAATTGTATTATGACATGGTTTATGTCACAATGGTTTGAACTCTCTTATATGTGTTTGTGAACAGGTAATCTTCTATCCAAACCCCCGACAACCTCGATGGTGGTATGTTATACCTTCAACTCCCCGAAGTGCGAGAGTATATGATCAAAGCGATGTTCCGAGCATAGATGAAGATAATATGCAAATAGAGGGGTCGATATTGCAAGGGGTGGAGGCCATCGAAAGTTTGGAGCCAGCATCGGCTAACAATGATGGAAATACAGGAGTCCAAGAATTTTTTGAGAACGAGGCGGACTTATTCTTTTGTGGTGACATGTCTATCGACCTTCCAGTGTATGTGGAGTTGTGTCAGGAGATTAACATGGGACCATAGGATACTTCATACTTGGAGCATCCACTTACTCAATTCGTTGACCAATCTCTTATAAAGGTACATAAGATATGCATTTTAAGAGAGATTTTTTTAAAATGATTTATATTACTGTGCTTTGTATGATTTAAATTGATTATTCTAACATCGTTTTTTATCTGTGCACGTGACATTTTTAGGATAAGTCGAGGGATAAACGATGAGGAGTTTCAGGACATATTCGCACGCATGTCTCTAGACCAGTTCGCGAGATTCAGAGAGATGGCAGACCAGGAACTGTCTCGTTCTTTGTCAGGGCGCTCTGCTAGATCTGCTTCATCGCAATCAGATGCTTCAGCTTCGAGTAGACAATCTCGGCACTCACGACCTTGGCCAGAGGGAGGGAGTGCATAGGGATCAGGGAGATGCTGCTGTGGAGACACGGATGTGGTGTCTCCGTCTCGTCGTTCAGCTCGAGCTGTGTCACCTCCAGGATTTGTCACACTTGTGGGGACGTCTACTCCAGTTATTCCGGCTTTTGCGCAGTCGTCAGCAGGTGGCACCCCTTTGGGTGCCACTCCGAGAGAGATTACCCCCGTCGATACACCGCATGTAGAGGGGTCTCCTGGATATGCCCAAGAGCGTGGATGCAGATGGCAGAGGACCCATCTTAGGCAGACTCCTAGGGATTATGGATATCTGGTCGATAGTAGGTCAGGAGCCATCATCATGAATGATGAGGGGAGGAGGGTGATGGCTCGCATGAGAGAGTTGTGCCAACAAGTTTTTCGGCACAACATCTTGGATCATTGGAAGAACATACCGGAGGGGAGCAAGGACTACATAGTAGCATCCTTGCACGAGAAGTTTCCGGTGCCAGCCGCAGTAGATAGATTCTCTACGGGCTGGATAATGGATTGCATGCGTGCATACATGTCACATAGACGATCCGACGCACGCAAGGCAATCAAGAGTGGGGCTGCAAAGCCCGAGTGGTTAGATGCAGACGACTAGCGCCGACTGAGGGAGGAGGCTACAAATTCTCCAGGATGTTGGAGTCAGTAGCGCGAGGCGGCGAGGGCACGACTCGAGGCCGGAGTGGTCCATCATCTTGGGAGTGGCGGCCATATGACATATTTGGAGGACTTTGTAAGTTTTTCTTTTGTTTTACTTATTTGTTTTTTTGAAATATTCTTTGTACTGACAATAATGTTTCTAACAGTTAGCATTTTGTTTTCTTTGCAGCACTCCATTACAAATCGCGATCCGATCAGCCTTGAGACTCGATATGCAGAGAGGCACGGTCTCAATGCATTGATCGACCGATTGTATAGACACGGCGGCCCTGTAAGTCACTCATCTTTCTTGTCCGTAGTTACCATGAGATATTTGAATGCATTATTGTATGGTGGATTGATGTGTTGTTTCTTTTTCTGCAGAGTCCGTTCGATGCTCCTTTGCAGCGGGACGAGCTTTCGGGGGACGAGGATTTGTAGCTCGCCCTTGGATCCCTGGAGCGCACATACCTTTATTTTTGAGTCCCCTGATCTATGTAGACATTTTCTATGTATTAGTGATATCATGTCATGATTGTACCAATCGCTTTTTATGCGATCATGTATTTATTTCATGTATCAGTTTTATGATTTCAGTATACATTCTTTTTGTTTGCAAGCGCTTTGTATACAGTAGTGCAGAAACTATTTTGTATGGCTCTCATACAGTACACATTGCTATATGTGGCAGGGCAACTTGCTGCCCTGCCACAAATTTTTTTTTATCATTGTTATCGTCGCTATTAGCGTCGCAAATTTTACTGCTCGCGTCGCTATTGCCGTTGCTATGTGCATCGCAAAACGTCGCTATTAGCGTCGTTATTGGCATCGCCAATACCGACGTTTCTATGGCGTCGTTAATAACGACGCTTTTTGCGACGACGGGGGCAAATTTTATTGTTTGTATTTTCGTTGCTTTAAACGTCGGTATAAGGCCTATATCTCGTAGTGAAATAAATTATCGAGCGAAGTTGTCATGCAGTAGCATGGCAACTTCGCTTCCCCAGTTCATTTTATTCTCACATATTGAGCCTATCATTTAATGGAAATTTCTATTCACATTGAGCCTATCATGCCATGCATATTATCTTGAACACAGGCTATCATGCCATGCATATTATCTCGAACACTAAGCCTACAACATTACATAAATTTAATAACCATAAATTAGATTCAATTTTTTTTCTTATTCTTTTTCTCATTATTCTCTTTCTCTCTCATAATTAATAATATATATAATTATATATTATATTTATTATAATCTAATTATATATATTATATTAATAATTAATTGATATACTAATTATTAATAATTCAATGTTAATCAATTATATTATATATATTAGTCATTACCAATATAATTAAGTACACTAAAGTTTTAATAAATATCATTATTAGTAATACAAATAATATATGTAAAATAATTATATATGATAATTATTATTATTTATTCTCATACATATAGTTATAATTTTATATATACATATTAAGATATTATATATATATATATATATATATATATATATATATATATATATATATATATATATATATATATATATATATATATATATATATATATGCAATCATATGTATCTATATTCATACTTATAATATGTATATTATAATTATAATTAACATGAGGAATAAATTAATGATAAGTATATATGATAATTAAGTATTAATACATGATATAAATATTGATATAATAATATACATATTAATTATAGATCTAGTATAATCTACATAATAACATTCAATTATAATAACAGTATGGTATCTCAAGGGGAGAGAGAGAGAGAGAGAGAGAGAGAGAGAGAGAGAGAGAGAGAGAGAGAGAGAGAGAGAGAGAGAGAGAGCACCTTCTCCTTACTTATCAAGGAGAGATGAAAAATGTAGAAAATATGAGAGAAAAATAGAAGATTTTGGGCGGTGATTTGAGGCTACCATGTGGCACTCACAAAACCTTCTAATAATGAGTTAGAATATTTGTGTGTGTGGATAAAACATACATATTCATATATGTATACACCAAACATTTCATGCCTACATTCTCCCAACACTTTGCACCGGTGTTCTCTTAGTGTGAATTCAAAAGCAAGTTTCATGTGGCAACAAGGTTCACAGGAGGTTTATATAATGAACATAATCTGAACTTCAAAAGCTTTGACAACTTAGACTAACATAGTGTTAAATACATAAAAATGCATTATATGGGAATGTGGCACTTACTGATATATAGGGAGTGGAAGACCAACATTAGCAAGATTAAGTCTAAACAATATATGTAGAGAAACCTTACGACCATTTCTCAAAGTTTATCCAAGGCAAACACATTTAATGGTGATTTCTATTCACATTGAGTACATCATTGTATTCATATTATCCTCACACACTAAGCCTATAAACATTATATCAATTCAAGCCTACAATATTACACAAATTTGATAGCCTATAAAATATACTGAGATGTTTTTTTCTTATTATTATTATTATTATTATTATTCTTCTTCTTCTCTCTCTCTCTCTCTCTCTCTCTCTCTCTCTCTCTCTCTCTCTCTCTCTCTCTCTCTCTCTCTCTCTCTCTCTCTCTCTCTCTCTCTCAATTGATAAGTGATAACATATACATAATTATATATGTATAATATGTTAATTAAAATATAAACATACATATTTAATTAATAATTAATACATGATCAATTATAAAGTTTATATCATTATACATATTAATTATTATACACATAATTAAGTACATTATATTGTTAATAATTATGTTTATCATTAATATAAATTAACATATTAATAGTTAATATTTAATTATGTTAATATACTAGTAACTATAATTAGTACGTATATTATTGAGTTAAGATTATTGGAGTACTCATCATATATGGCCAAAAGTCATTAAGATTCAGGTAAGAAGGGATCATAATATGGAATCGCATGATAATATATAATTATATCATATGTATCATTATTATTATATATATTATAAATCATAATACATATAACTATAATTAGATATATGTGAATAAATTATTATATATCTAAATACGTATAATAATTAGCATAATAATAATATATTTATTATATAATATTATAATTAAATTTACAAAATAATAATTTAATGATAATCATACATAAATTTTAAATATTAATTTTACATATACATATTAATTATAGGTTAACTATAAGTTATATAATTATATTTAATACTTAGTTATTAATATATAATTAATTATATTATAGTATTAATAATCATAATTAATCCATATATTATTGAATTAATGTACAATCATGTCATATGTATCATTAATATTATCATCATTGTCATCATTCATAAATGTAATGAAGATAAAAATAAAAATAATTATATGTATACATAATAATTATTATATATATACTAAAAATTATACTTAATATGAATATGTGTTCATGATAAGTTTTATATATATATATATATATATATATATATATATATATATATATATATAGAGAGAGAGAGAGAGAGAGAGAGAGAGAGAGAGAGAGAGAGAGAGAGAGAGAGAGAGAGAGAGAGAGACCCTCCCTAGTTATTGAGGAGTGAGGGGAAAAAGTGGAAAGAAATTTGTAGAAAAAGGGAGAGAAAGAGAGAACATTTCATGGGAGCCATGAGAGGTTGCCACGTGGAACCCCCAAAACCTTCTCGTAATAAGTATAGAAGAAAGAAGAAGATAGAGTGTGTGTGTGTGTGTGTGTGTGTGTGTGTGTGTGTGTGTGTGTGTGTGTGTGTGTGTGTGTGTGTGTGTGTGTGTGTGTGTGTGTGTGTGTGTGTGTGTGTGTGTGTGTGTGTGTGTGTGTGTGTGTGTGTGTGTGTGTGTGTGTGTGTGTGTGTGTGTGTGTGTGTGTGTGTGTGTGTGTGTGTGTGTGTGTGTGTGTGTGTGTGTAATACACCCATATTCATTTATATGTGTGCATATGTATGAATCAGACACACATTTTTTCATTTTTCCCTATTCTTATTTTTTCTATGATGTGTGTGTGTCTATGCATGCATATGCACACACATATGTATATATGTATGCATGTGCGTGTTTAATACATGTGCATCTATTTGTGTGGTCTTATAAATGTGTGCTCTCTCTCGCTTCTATCATTTTTATTTTCTCTCATTTCTTTTTCTTCCTCTTATCTCTCATCTTTCTTCAACTCATTTATATGCATGTTGTGTGTACGTGTGTATATGCATTGCATGCATATCTATAGGTATATATTTGTTACTACAAGAAAAGATTATTGATTAAATAAAATATAAAGATACAAGGGTTATGTACAAGAGAGCCCTCATTTGGGGGGCGATGAATTACAAGGACATATATACCAACAGGGAAAAGAGAATCTAAAACATGACAAGATATGGAGATGTTGCTCATGTTACTTGCAAAACCAACTAAGTAGATAATTAATGAGGAGTGATGCAAGCTATCTCGTATTGCTAGTGTATGAAGCAATATGGTTGCCATTCCCTTCACCATATCTAATTAAATACCAAATACACGATTCGTGTTGCTCGATTTTTGCAATGCCGATGAGAGATTAAGGGTGTCTTCCTAGTCATATGCATGGGTGCTTTATGTAGTGATGTATGGGGAGAAATCATGGTCTCTTGCCACATTTGCAAAGCTAAAGACTTGAAGTGTAGAGAGAGAGAGAGAGAGAGAGAGAGAGAGAGAGAGAGAGAGAGAGAGAGAGAGAGAGAGAGAGAGAGAGAGAGAGAGAGAGCATAGGTGGTGCATGGTTATAATTTTGAGGGTGCATGGTTATAATTTTGAGGAAAATAGAGACAATGCCACAATGAAGCTCAAATGTAGGTTAATTTGTATGTATGCTTTGAAACATTGATGCTCCAATCTTGTAAGAAAGAGAAAAGTTAGACAATTAGGTAGGCCCATAGAATTGGTTATAGGCATCATCCTAAGCTACAAATGAGGACATGAATCTAGAGTAAGTAAGTTTACTAGCTAGAACTATCTAGCATAGGTGGGCATCAGTACAAGACCACCACACAAATGAGGCTCTAAAGTAGTAGTAGCCTACTCCTAACTAAACTAGCTCAAATAGCCACAATTAGAGCTTTAGATAAGGACAAACAACTAGAAAAAATGGTGCCTATAGAATCCATAGTAAATAAATTTCATAACCTTTTTCCCTTTTGGAGGCTTCTTTTTGCTTTTTTGAGTTCTTTCTCCTCTTCAATCATGCCCATCTCTTGTTCGATTGACATGTTAATAATAAATTTTTTCTATTCTTTTCTTCTAACTGATATTAATTGTGGTTGTTGTTGCAACAATTGGGTTTCTAGCCTCCAGTACTATGGATCTTGGAACCTCTTACTCCTCAACTTAGGCAGTCACTCTAGAGCTATGACTTGAGCTTGAATATAAGTTGTTATAGGTTCTGATTAAGTTGCTTCCAGTTCTCCAACTGAGCTTGTTACAAGAGTTTTGGTTGCAGCTCTTTTACTAGGTGCTTTATTGGTTTGTTGCTTCTACCATGTGGTTGCAAGCCTTCTAGGAGTCTCCTCTACCTCTAGAGCTACAATCTCTTGATTTCCTATTCTTCTTGCTCTTTTGAGTATCCATACTCTAGCATTTTAGTGTGCATGGTTGACACCTCTTGTATTGCCATACCTAAAGGTTCCTAAGCTAATAGTTTTGCTCCTAGATGTGATTCCTCATCGGTGACTTCCTATATAATGGTTGTTAGTACCCTTCTAATCCTACTACAATGGCTTTGGTTTTGCTGCCTTCTTTCTTTTGCCCTCTCTGCTTGCTCCTATTGACATGGGTCCTAATTTCTTGGAACCTTGTGCTCCAAAGCTCAATGCCTTTGTTGCATCATGGATGGTTTTTATGATGTAGGTATTGAAGTTTTTGTTGTCCATTGCCTCAGTAGCCATAAATTGTAGCATTGCTACCTAAATTCCGCTCACTATCTAGAGAATAGAGCATGTATTGATTTAGCTTGAAATTTAAATAAGGGATCTAGGATGTCTTCTAGTCTAATCCTATCATTAGTGAAGACCTTCTATTTATCCATTCCTAGCATTGCATAGGCATCTCTCTTTGGTAGCTTCTCTTTCTTGTTTGGTAGATCCAAGGCTTTAAGCATCATTTTTGGGTTAAGAGGGATCTCTACATGTTTCTATCCATGGTTGTTGCTTGCTATGACTAACCCACTATGTTTGTCGTGATTGTTAATCTATTTGCCCTTTAAATTCTATGGAGTCATCCAATTCATATCGCTCTACTAATTCCCTAGAATTTGGATTCTTAGTCACCACCTCTTGTCCCATTTAGTGGAAAAAGCTATTTTGTGCCTATTGTTTGGATGAACCTGCACTTGATTATATCTTGAGAATCCATCGAGGAAGTTGTAGGCTTCATTTATTGCAACTCTTTCCAACATGTGCTCAGTATAAGACAATGGATAGTTATCTATTTTTGTGGCTACAATGACTTTCCTGTAATTTATGCACACTCTAATTTTTTTCATTTTTCTTCAACACAATGACAATGGATGAAACCCAATCAATGTGCTTGATTTCATAGATAAATCCAGCATTTAGGACTTTATCGATTTCCTCCTTAACTACATTGGCATGTGTAATGTATCAAATGGAATAATGCAATTTTTTTTTAAATTTTCCCTCCCGACTGTCGTGCTGTAAGGGGAGGGAAATAGAATGGAGGACTAAGCTCCTTGGTGGAGCTCGACACCTTCCACCGCCATGCACATTGACACATAAGGAGGGGGAGGATTCCCCTCCCTCCCCTATTTAAGAGAGGGGTTGCTGCCTCCATGAAGGGGGGGAGAGTCAACGCTAAACGCCATCCGAATGCCAAAAGGGAGGGAGAGCTCGACGACCTCGCCACGCTGTGTGCCGTCGTAGGGTAAGAAGAGGCCGCCGCCTGCAGTTGCTGGGTGAGGGGGGACAAATTGCCGCCTGAGTCTGCCATGGGAGCATGAGGAGGCACAAATCGCTGCCGTCTATGTCTTCTGGCTGCCTTTCGTTGAAGCTGCTGCCACATAACGAAGCTCTTTGGAAGCTTCTCTTAGAAGCTTCTAAGGGGGCTTTCATAAGTCCCCCTTCCTAAGTGACTTAATTATCACCCCCCTTCTCCTTGGATATTAGTGTTTTTTTTTTCCCCTTGGGCCTCCAAAAGGCCCCCTCATATGTGCTCTATAAGCCCCCTTTCATCCCGGGTTTTTTTTTTTAATCCCCCTAAGCCCTTTTCACCCCCCCCGTGTCCTAAAATCCCTCCAAGACCCCCCTTCCTATACCTTTCACTCCCATGTCCAAAGATCTCCCAAGGCCCTCTTCTTATGCCTTTTGGAACCACACACACACACGCACCCTTTCCCCCCTCGTGTTTTAAGCCCCCTCATCCCATGGGTGTTGGAACCCCATAATTTAAACCTTTCTTCCCCCGTATTTAACCCTTAAGCCCCTTTCTTTTGGGCTTGTTATCCCCCCCGTGCGTAAACCCCTATAGGGCCTTTTCCTTGGGCTTTGTAAGCCTTTCCCTCCCAGAAGAACTAAGACCTTAAAGGTCTTATTACCCCCTCCTCATGGTTAAAACCTTAACTGTTCCTTGCCTTTCCAAAATACCCTTGGGACTTGGTTTTTCCCCTACTCGAAAAAGAGAAGAAGAGTATTGATGTGCAAGGGAGCGACGGTGGAATTCTGAAAAGGAGTGTAAAGCTGCTTCCACATTCGAAGGACTATAACTGCGATGCCTCCTAAGAAAGTCCAAGGAGTAGCTGCAGGAGGGTCATCTCCCGGTATCCATGTGGATATCTCACCCCAAACCCAGGTTTTCCTTCTTAATTTTATCGTTGTAATTCAATCGTGCAGGATGAATTGTTAGGGATATGATATATTTTATCCTAGTTGTTCACAACGAAGGAATTTAGTTTAATGGAACATGCAAAATAAATAATGCATAAACGTAAATTTTTTTCAAATAGCTTTATGCATGGAAAATACAAATCATGAAAGGATTCTTACGATGCATAAACTCTAGGAAATTATTGTTGCTAATTGCTTAACTTAGCAAGGAAAAGGTTGCTTATTTAGCATGAGTTTGTTCGCAAAGAAAAGGGAAGATTAATTGCATTAACCTAACCTCAAATCAATAAAGTTTAGGATTGAAAAATAAATTGACACATAGATAACAAATCATGCGGAGGTGATCTCGATATTACCCCCTAAAGTTAACCAAATTAATATAGACTTAGAAATACCTATACTGCGAAATATTCATTGAAAATGAATTAAAATCCAAGAAACGTTTATACCTTAAATACTTACCCACATTCCCTAATTGTAGGGTCAGTAAATTGTAAACGTAAAAGAAACTAGGGTTTGTCCCTGAGTTTCTTAAAAGAAAATAATAAAGCTAGAAAACCCAAGGTCTAACAACGTCAGCTTAAAGAAACTGAAATGCATAGTTTCGTAACTCCATTATCACATAATATGATGCAGGACTTGCGCAGCAAGTACAGAGTCATGTGGTCTTGTGATTGAATCACAAGAAGAAAGGCCAAATTCTCGCCACAAGGATGGCGGATCCTTACGCAAGTTATCTTGCAAGAGGATGTACTTTGATATCCTTCTAAGTAAGGAAGGTTAAAAACCAGAAACTGAAGTATCCAATGAACTTTAGGGTTTGACCAAGTTGGGTTAATAGGGTACGCCCTAACCCAGAATATAAGGGATCTTGCCAAGTTGCAAGACACCCCAGATCGAGTGCTGGATGCATTCGAAAGGAAGGATTCCCTCCTTAGCAGTTTGCCAACAACAAAATCGATCAATGGGAATGTTTGTGCTTGCTAGAGATTTTAGAGCACTGTTTGACTTGTTTGACCAATGAATTGCAAAATAAATAAGTATCTATACTTCAGGTTGAAGGCCTGAAGGGAGAGGCAGCTTCAATTACCCTCGACTGCCTGCCTGACCCTAACCAAGGGGGTTGTTGACCGCGCCGGGAACGTGGACCGAACCTGCCGTGAGAGGTCTCTCCGTTGAGCACTACTTGGAGCAAGAGGATGCTTGGGTGCTAGGGGGGCTCTGGCCATAAATCCCTCGCCTTTCGGGTCCTGCACAAGAGGCTAACGTGACTCGAGATTGGATCTAGAGGCCCGCATACTAGTTGTCGGGCGGAAACTTGGAATAGTGATCCCTGTGGATTGCTGGATAGCCTTCGGGCGGAATGTAGATAAGCCTACGGGCGGAACTCTGGTATTTCAAAGTTAAATATGATGACCTATTAATAAAGAACTTGTCTGATATTGTTTTTCTATGTCAAGTGATAAGATTACGTGAAAGAACCAATGCTTAACGGGTTAATTAAAGAAGCTGGTTGTTACATGCCCAACTATTGTGTTAGATAATTACATAACTAAAACAACATGAGGAAAGTGCGGAGGATGGGTCATGGGTCCATCCTACAGTTGGGTGGTCCTGGTTGGCCGGGAACTTTTCTCAAATCACGAAGAACAGTGGGATGATCGTCAAAGGTCACGAACAACAAAAGCGTTGACCTAGAGTTATGTCTTATCCCGATTTACACTGTTTTAGGGGAACGAAATGGGACTATGCCTTATGGTGGCAGAGAGGTTGAGCTTTGCATCCCTCTCGTTTCCCATTCTCGTTGAACCAAGTGCAGCGTGAATCCGCTTCGAACCTGGTGTTTTTGCGTAAAGTAGTTCACTTGGGTTTGACGCTAGTTGCTGTTAGGAAATGACCAATCAGGAAAACCCTAATTCAGGTCTATCCTAAGTGGAAATGGCCAGAATACTTCCGCTACGTGGCAGACGCGGAAAGCCCTAGATCGCAAATCCCGTAACATTCGATGGGAGTGCTGGGCGGAGCTTTCTAGACATCCTTTCCGATGGACTACTAAGACGTGTCCTGGATGATACTAGTGGACACGTTACAGTTGGTATCAGAGCTGACCAACAACGGAATTGTTTTTATGAAATCTCAATGAAATGAAGTAAAGCAATTGTTGTTGTCCAAACATTTCCTTACCTTCAATGCTGTCTTGCAAAATTACGAAGCATGGAACAAGTTCTTGGTATTTCGAGTCATGTTTATGATTGCAATGCATTCTCCGCTTTATAGACAAAGAATTGGGATGGTGAACATCCTCGAGCAGATCTATAATCCATCGCCTTTGTATATGGAATGAAGATGGACGGGTGCTTCAGAAATCTACTATATAGCTGCCCACCGGTTTGCTTATCTACAGACCAACCTAAAGAGGATCAAGTGGTTGGAAGACCTGAAAGTTGTGAAGCTGTTCGTTTTCGTGGAAGCTCACGTAAATTGGACTTTACATATTCGAGGTTGGAGGGTTGAGGTGAACTCATATGTATATGAGGAAGTAACCTGTGTAATCCCCGCCGACAGGATTAAAGTGTTGGGCTGCCATGAAAAGTATGGATTCCAACGGAAAGGATATCCTGAACTTCCAATGACTTACCGATTCCTGAAGATCCATGAACCGAAACCTTATTATTATAAAGTCCCTGTAGATAAATGTAATACAACGTTGTTCTCCCCAAACTAAATGTAACAATTGGCTTATCATCGCATGAAACGTTGTATTCAAAAGGGCTATGCCCATATAAATACAAATAAAGACTTCTTTTTATGTTTGATTGTGCATAAGAGTTGATAAAAAGTTAAATAGCTACATTGGTTACATGATAGCGGAATTGAAGATGTAATATAAGTTAACGACGATTATCGTATAATAACGTTAAGAAAACCTTTATTCAGGCACAACCCCAGGTACAGGTTCCTAATTCACCTCCTACATCAAGTACTACTGTAATCCAGGAGAAGAAGTTCCTTCTCAAGCAGATTAAGCCACCCGAGTTTGACGGGAGAGGCAGATTCATCCAAGCTGATGTTGAAATTTGGATTGAATCCAAGGGATCACAGAGGGATCTGTTACCTGGGAGAAGCTGAAGAAAGCCGTGCAGGGAAGATACTTGCCACCTGCATATCGTACTCAGAAGATGAATGAGTTCTATGAGCTAAAACAGCTGGGACTCACTCTTGATGCATACTACTCTAAATTCGTCTCACTTTTAAAGTATGCGCCACAGATGGACATGACACAGTAGGTTCCAAATTTTGTGCGGGTTTAAATCCACCAGTAAATACCCGTCTCGAATCTATGCATCCATCAGATCTTCAGGATGCACTCATTCGAGCGGCGCCTATAATTCAGGAGGTATAGTCTAGACCAAGGGGTAACAAAGCTTGGTCTTACAATGACCCGAACAGAGGAGCATTCAGACCTCAAATTAAGAGAGTTCAAGGTCATAATCAGGGACAAAGAAAGAAAGCAAGGACGAATAATATCAATAACTTTGTTCCTACTAATGGCCAAAACCTCCGTTGTTTCCACTGCAACGAACTCGGTCACTTCAAGAGGCAATGTCCCAAGCTTGGTGGAGGACATCGCCAAGCACCTTTCCAAGGAACAGACCGTGGTCAAGGAGCCGCTACCCAAGGAAGAGGAAGAACCGCTTGCATTGCCAATAGGCAAATGTGCGAAGAAGAAGAAGAGGAAGATCCGACCATGGAAGCAGAATTCGAAAGAGCGACAGTCCATGCTGCTTTACATAAGAAAGGGCCGAATCACCAGTTCTCGGTGATTCAGACACCGTCGGACTATCAAGGTAAAGGTTTCAAGACCTTGATTGATTGTGGCAGTACACATTCCTTTATCTCACCAGCATGTGCAAAAAGATTAGAAATAACCACAGTAGAAGCACCTACCCTGCTTGTGGAATTGGCAAATGGTCGTGAGGTTACTTGTACCAGGCAAACTACTAAGGTGGAATTCTTTCTGGGAGGAAAGAAGACTTCGGTCAAATTCAGAGTCATGAATTTAGGTATCCATGAGTGTCTACTCGGAATGGATTGGCTTAAGCCTAACAACGCCCACATTCACTGTAGAAAGGGTCAAGTTTCCTTTTGAAACTCTAAAAGGGAATTAGTCACAACTCAAGGTGAGGTTGGAGTGCCGAGAATCTAATAGGTCAAAGTATCTCGGATCATAAAAGAAGTCAGAAAAGGATTACCTGTTTAGTTGATCAAACTCAACAAATTAGATCAGAAGCAAGAGTCTCATGAAGGACCTTCTTGGCTAAAGGAATACGTGGACGTATTCCGTGAAGAGTTGACTGAACTTCCATCTCAAAGGGCAGTGGATCATGAAATTAGGTTAGTACCAGGAGCTGCGCCAATTGCAAAGAGACCTTATAGAATGTCCATACCAGAAGCAATTGAGCTGAAGGAACAACTCAAGCAACTACTAGATCAGGGCTACATCCGGCCTAGCAATTCACTGTGGGGAGCTCCAGTACTATTCCTGAAAAAGAAGGATGGGACACTTCGACTATGTATTGATTATTGAGGGTTGAATCAATCGACAGTCAAGAACAAGTATCCTATTCCTAGAATAGATGAGCTTCTTGATCGTCTCCAGGGTGCGAAGATCTTCTCCAAGATTGATCTCAGGTCAGGTTACTATCAGATAAGGATCAAGGAAGAAGATATCCCAAAAAGGGCCTTCAATATAAGATATGGGCACTTTGAGTTCCTAGTTATGTCATTCGGGCTTACGAATGCACCTGCCACCTTCAATAGGTTAATGCAGGATATCTTTAGACCGTATCTTGATGATTTCGTGCTTGTCTTCTTCGATGACACTTTAATCTATTCTAAATAGGAAGAATATCATGAACCTCAACTTCGGATTGTCCTTGAGACAATGAGGTCACATAAACTGTATGCTAAAATGAAGAAGTGTGCATTCTTCAAGCGTCAGATTGAATATTTGGGATTCATAGTATCAGCAGAAGGAATCTCAGTGGACCCAGCCAAGGTCAGAGATGTGCTTGAGTGGCCAACACCAGTATCCGTCAGAGAGATACGTAGCTTTCTTGGATTAACAGGATGGTATAGGGTCTTCATCAAAAACTATGCTTTGATTGCAGCACCTCTGACGAACTTACTGAAGAAGCAAACTTCCATTGCATGGTCAACTCACGAACAAAATAGCTTCGGCGGATTGAAGCAAAGTGTGGTATCAGCACCTATTCTAAAACTTCCAGACCTCAATAAGGAGTTCGAGGTAGTAACTGATGCTAGCATTCTTGCCTTGGGGTGTGTACTTATGCAGGAAGGTCATCCAGTAGCATACTCTTCAAGGAAATTGAAGAGTCATGAAAGGAATTATGCTATACATGATCTGGAATTGCTAGCTGTCATCCATGCTCTAAAGCTTTGGAGACACTATCAGTTGGGTAACAAGTTTACTCTAGTAACTGACCATAAAAGTCTCAAATGGATCTTTACCCAGAACGAGCTCAACATGAGGCAACGTCGGTGGATTGAAGTGTTGGAAGAATATGACTTTGAAATCAAGTACCGACCAGGGAAAGAGAATGTAGTCGCCGATGCACTTAGTCGCAAGGCATTTCTAAATTCCCTAATCTTGCAGAATCCATCAACGGCCAGATCTCTAGCTACAAGAGTATCTACGCCAAACAACCCTATACTTGAGTTAGTTAGAGAGGAAGCATGCCATGATTTGGCCTACCAATCAATGCCAAAGGAGATCTCTATCAAGGAGCAGAACCAAAAGTTGCAGGCTAAGCATCAGGAATTTTCCATTAATAGTGGACTTGTCTACTACAGAACAAGGCTGTGTATACCAGCAAGCCAGTCACTTAAGTAGAAGATATTGTGGGAAGCTCACGATTCTCCTTTCGCAGGACATCCTGGCTATGCTAAAACTCTTAATGCAGTTAGGAAGAGCTACCATTGGGAGAGACTCAAAGGTGATGTTCTCAAATATGTCACTAAGTGTTTGTCTTGCCAACGTATCAAAGCCGAACATGTCATGATGCCAAGGAAACTGCAACTGCTTGACATTCCCCAAATGAAATGGGAATTCATCAGTATGAATTTTGTTGTAGGCCTACCCCAAGTCCAGGGAGGATACAACTCCATCATGGTTGTGGTTAACATGCTTACTAAGGTTGCACACCTTATTCCAGTAAAAACAAAGTATAAAGCCTCAGACATTGCAAGATTGTTTATCAAAGATATATTCAAGCTACATGGGTTACCCAGAAGAATCATTAGTGATCGTGATTCTCTTTTCACATCACACTTCTGGAGAGCTACCTTTGAAGCTATTGGGACTCAACTCTGTTTTAGTACCGCCTACCATCCCCAATCGGATGGCCAAACAGAGCGAGTAAATCAAGTCATCAAGGATATGCTTAGGGCATACTGCTGTCGAGAGCCAAAGAGGTGGATTCAATACTTGCCTTTGGTAGAATTTGCATATAATGCTTCTTACCAGCAAATTCAGATGACCCCTTTCCAAGCATTGTATGGTCATGACTGTCGAAGTCCCCTAAACTTTTTTGATCCAACCCTAAGGGTTGAAGCTTCAAGGCTAATGTTGGAAGAGATGGATGACCAAATTAAGTCAATAAGACAAGACATACAAGCGGCTAAGGATAGACAAAAGGCATACGCAGATTTGAAGCGTCAAGAAAGGGTCTTCGAAGAAGGAGACATGGTCTTCATTCGCGTACGTCCTAAAAAGAGTTCTCTATCCTTAGGAGATTGCAATAAGCTAAGTCCAAGGTATTGTGGGCCATACAAAATCCTCAAAAGCCTAGGACCTAATGCTTATAAACTGCAACTCCCTGAGAACCTAAAAGTTCATAATGTATTCCACATTAGCCTATTAAAAAAGTATGTATCTAATCCTAACCACGTACTTGACGACCAACAAGTTGTAATGCCTAGTCAAGGAGTTCTTGAACTAAGGCCTGACAGGATCTTAGATGTTAGGGAGAGACAATTAAGATCCAGAACCTTGAGAGAATGCCTCGTCCAGTGGAAAGACTATCCCGAAGAGGATGCCACTTGGGTAGATGAAGGCACACTCAACCATCAATATCCCCGGTTTATCTCGAGATGAGGACATCTCGATTCCTCTAACGGGGAGAGAATGTAATATATCAAATGGAATAATACAAATTTTATTTTATTTTCCCTCTCGACTGTCGTGCTGTAAGGGGAGGGAAATAGAATGGAGGACTAAGCTCCTTGGTGGAGCTCGGCACCTTCCACCACCATGCACATTGACACATAAGGAGGGGGAGGATTCCCCTCCCTCCCCTATTTAAGAGAGGGGCTGCTGCCTCCATGAAGGGGGGGAGAGTCGACACTAAACGTCGTCCGAATGCCAAAAGGGAGGGAGAGCTCGACGACCTCGCCACGCCGTGTGCCACCGTAGGGTAAGAAGAGGCCGCCGCCTGCAATTGCTGGGTGAGGGAGGGCAAATTGCCGCCTGAGTCTGCCGTGGGAGCATGAGGAGGCGCTGATCGCCACCGTTTGTGTCTTTTGGCCGCCTTCCGTTGAAGCTGCTGCCACGTAACGAAGCTCTTTGGAAGCTTCTCTTATAAGCTTCTAAGGGGGTTTTCATAAGCCCCCTTCCCAAGCAACTTAATTATCACCCCCCTTCTCCTTGGATATTAGTGTTTTTTTTTCCCCTTGGGCCTCCAAAAGGCCCCCTCGTATATGCTCTATAAGCCCCCTTTCACCCCGGGTTTTTTTTAAAAATCCCCCTAAGCCCTTTTCACCCCACCCCCCCCCCCCCGTGTCCTAAAATCCCTCCAAGACCCCCCTTCCTATACCTTTCACTCCCGTGTCCAAAGATCTCCCAAGGCCCTCTTCTTATGCCTTTTGGAACCACACACACACACCCTTTCTCCCCTCGTGTTTTAAGCCCCCTCATCCCATGGGTGTTGGAACCCCGTAATTTAAACCTTTCTTCCCTCGTATTTAACCCTTAAGCCCCTTTCTTTTGGGCTTGTTAACCCCCCCCCCCCCCCCCCTGTGTGTAAACCCCTATAGGGTCTTTTCCTTGGGCTTTGTAAGCCTTTCCCTCCCAGAAGAACTAAGACCTTAAAGGTCTTATTACCCCCTCCTCGTGGTTAAACCCTTAACTGTTCATTGCCTTTCCAAAATACCCTTGGGACTTGGTTTTTCCCCTACTCGAAAAAGAGAAGAAGAGTATTGACGTGCAAGGAGCGACGGTGGAATTCTGAAAAGGAGTATAAAGCTGCTTCCACGTTCGAAGGACTACAACTACGATGCCTCCTAAGAAAGTCCAAGGAGTAGCTGCGGGAGGGTCATCTCCTGGTATCCATGTGGATATCTCACCCCAAACCCAGGTTTTTCCTTCTTAATTTTATCATTGTAATTCAATCGTGCAGGATGAATTGTTAGGGGTAGGATATATTTTGTCCTAGTTGTTTACGACGAAGGAATTTAGTTTAATGGAACATGCAAAATAAATAATGCATAAACGTAATTTTTTTTCAAATAGCTTTATGCATGGAAAATGCAAATCATGAAAGGATTCTTACGATGCATAAACTCTAGGAAATTATCGTTGGTAACTGCTTAACTTAGCAAGGAAAAGGTTGCTTATTTAGCATGAGTTTGTTCGCAAAGAAAAGGGAAGATTAATTGCATTAACCTAACCTCAAATCGATAAAGTTTAGGATTGAAAAATAAATTGACATAGATAACAAATCATGCGGAGGTGATCTCGATATAGACTTAGAAATACCTATACTGCGAAATATTCATTGGGAATGAATTATAATCCAAGAAACATTTATACCTTAAATACTTACCCACATTCCCTGATTGTAGGATCAGTAAATTGTAAACATAAAAGAAACTAGGGTTTATCCCTGAGTTTCTTAAAAGAAAATAATAAAGCTAGGAAACCCTAGGTCTAACAACGTCAGCTTAAAGAAACTGAAACGCATAGTTTCGTAACTCCATTATCGCATAGTACGATGCAGGACTTGCGCATCAAGTACGGAGTCATGTGGTCTTGTGATTGAATCACAAGAAGAAAGGCCAAATTCTCGCCACAAGGATGGCGAATCCTTACGCAAGTTATCTTGCAAGAGGATGTATACTTTTATATCCTTCTAAGTAAGGAAGGTTAAAAACCAGAAACTGAAGTATCCAATGAACTTTAGGGTTTGACCAAGTTGGGTTAATAGGGTACGCCCTAACCCAGAATATAAGGGATCTTGCCAAGTTGCAAGACACCCCGGATCGAGTGCTAGATGCATTCCAAAGGAAGGATTCCCTCCTTAACAGTTTGCCAACAACAAAATCGATCAATGGGAATGTTTGTGCTTGCTAGAGATTTTAGAGCACTGTTTAACTTGTTTGACCAATGAATTGCAAAATAAATAAGTATCTATACTTCAAGTTGAAGGCCTGAAGGGAGAGGCAGCTTCAGTTACCCCCGACTGCCTGCCTGACCCTAACCAAGGGGGTTGTTGACCGCGCCGGGAATGTGAACCGAACTCGCCACGAGAGGTCTCTCCGTTGAGCACTACTTGGAGGAGGAGGACGCTTGGGTGCCAGGGGGGCTCTGGCCGTAAATCCCTCGCCTTTGGGGTCCTGCACAAGAGGCTAACGTGACTCGAGATTGGATCTAGAGGCCCGCATACTAGTTGTCGGGCGGAAACTTGGAATAGTGATCCCTGTGGATTGCTGGATAGCCTTCGGGCGGAATGTAGATAAGCCTACGGGCGGAACTCTGCTATTTCAAAGTTAAATATGATGACCTATTAATAAAGAACTTGTCTGATATTGTTTTTCTATGTCAAGTGATAAGATTACGTGAAAGAACCAATGCTTAACGGGTTAATTAAAGAAGCTGGTTGTTACATGCCCAACTATTGTGTTAGATAATTACATAACTAAAACAACCTGAGAAAAGGGCGGAGGATGGGCCATGGGTCCGTCCTACGGTTGGGTGGTCCCGGTTGGTCGGGAACTTTTCTCAAATCACGAAGAACAGCGGGATAATTGTCAAAGGACACGAACAACAAAAGCGTTGACCTAGAGTTATGTCTTATCTCGATTTACGTTGTTTTAGGGGAACGGAATGGGACTATGCCTTATGGCAGAGAGGTTGAGCTTTGCATCCCTCTCGTTTCCCATTCTCCTTGAACCAAGTGCAGCATGAATCCGCTTCGGACCTGGAGTTTCTGCGTAAAGCAGTTCGCTTGGGTCCGGCGCTAGTTGCTATTAGGAAATTACCAATTAGGAAAACCCTAATTCAGGTCGATCCTAAGCGGGAACGGTCGTAATACTTCTGCTACGTGGCAGACGCAGAAAGCCCTAGATCACAAATCCCGTAACATTCCACGGGAGTGCCGGGCGGAGCTTTCTAGATATCCTTTCCGATGGATTGCTAAGACGTGTCCTGGATGATACTAGTGGACACGTTATAACATGCTTTAGATTCATTGTAGATGGATGTTACTTAATTGGCACCGCATCAAGCCCCATAGGAATGTTATGGGCTATAATACTAGGGTCTATCCCCTTACGTTCCTTGAGTGACCAAGAAAAGACATCCTTGATCTCTCATGAGAGATGCACAAGATTAGTTTCCTCGTCCTCCTCTATAAGGTTATTGACAATGAAGATAGGTCTAGGTTTATTTCCTTTAGTAGCTAAGTTGATCTCTTTGACATTGGCCAGCACACCTTCAATAGGTTCACTAGCTTCTCCTTGGCATTTGGCTCCCAAAATACTACTATTCAATCTCCTTTTTTGAATTTAGTGAATCACTTAGGAAGGTCTTGTGGCTTTTTCTTATTTTTTAGCATCAGTGTCTATCGTCTTCTTTCTCATGTCCTCCTTTAACCCTTTGCACCATAGGTGGACTAGAAGATCCTCCTTGTTGCATTTGGTTTTATGCAGAGTAGGAATTTCTAGGTCATGATGTGAGCTTACCTCTGATTTGGAGTCAAAATCACGACCTTCACTTGACAAGGGTGTTACTTCGAGTGTTCGCAACTTACAAGCAGTTTGGACTTCATACAATGCTATTGAATTGGCTTGGCTTGTGCATAATCTAATACTTCCAAATATTCTATCCAAGTCTAATCACAATCCACCTTGACAACTCCATCAACAATCATCACATGCCTTACCCTAGGTTTGGAATCCACAATGATTTGCTCAATTGCATGCCCATCAGTCATATCCTATGGTTTTGAGTGTAATGGTTGAGGAAGATGGTGTTTGGTCTAATTCATTTCTCATTTTTCCTTGCTTCTCTACATTACTAGCTACATCAACTGCTTACTTATAATCATCCTCATCATCTCAAAAGGGCAAGTTGATGGTAGCAAGGATATGTATCCAATCTTGCTCTCATCACGATAGGGGATGTATTTTGTAAGCAAACCATAACTTGGTGTGGATTTGATGTTTCCCTTCAATAAGACAAAGATGGCATCTAAGTCAACATGTGAGGTATTCCAAGTGTCCATCTCAATTGTAACAACTTCTATGAGATTTTCGAATAACATCAAGCTATTACCTCGATCCTCGATTGCTCAGGCACTTCTCCTTCAGGGCCAACCTAGTAGAATGTCGCATTTGATGCCATGAATAAAGTTCACTGAGAATTTGACACTTGAAATTTTTCGACACATAAAATGGTCATACCTATATTCCAATGTAACTTTAAATCATGGGTTTTCCACATGTGGGTTTCCATAAGCTTTCATTATTACATAGCTCAGGATGCTAATCCCCATTCTTGTGTCTACAATTCCCTTTCTATTGGAGTCTCCCAATGCGACAATAAGAACTACTATGTGCATCTCTGTTCCTTCCCATAAGGCATTTACTTGTAGGTTTCCTATTGTGAGATTTAGAGTTAGACTAGGTATATTTATGTCGATGGCGTTACCTTGGGGATTTCCACATGCATTGATTATTCTACCCACTTTTTCAATGCAATCCAAAGTTAAGTGATTTGCTTCAGTATCATCCCTAACAGTAGCGGTACTAGCATTGAAGTCAAAGTAGCTAGCAAGCTAACATCCGGTTGCTCATGCATATATTCACATCAATGCCTTGTTTCCAATGGTCATGATGCGGGTGATGTTGAGTTGTGGCTCTACTTGCCTATAGAGGACTTGCATCGAGCATGTGATTTTTCTCTATTCCCATGTAGGTAAGAGAAGCAGGTAGGCTCATTAGTATGACCGCCAAGCTAATGGAGGGTTTCCATCTCAAGCAATTAGCATATATGTGTATGACACCACACTTTGGACACCTCATATCCACCTTGTATTTATTTGCTTCTTTCCTTTTTGGGCATCTATATGATATATGTTCAAAGTAGCCACGTCCAACAAGTCAATGGTTCTTGCAATGGCTTTCCTCCCACGCTCCATCACATCCCCTACCTAAAGCCATGATTGGAACTATTGAAAATCCATCAATATAGGATATCCTTCATCATCATAAGTGATATATGTGTTTACATACAGTTCCTCTTCGGTTGGTTCTTCCATGAAGTGTACTGGCACGTCACTTAGTGGATGCATGATTATAGGTTCATGTGGTCTTGGTATTCCTATCGAGTTGTTGGGTGCAAGGAGTGCAAGTGACACTCCTCTTCCATAGTTAAACTACATATTCATTGGATACTATTGCTAGCGATAAGGTCAAGGATACAAAAGCCTTCTTGGTAGGTGGCAATGCATGGCCTCATGCCTTATTCTTTCACGATTTGTAGGTGTATGGTCGAGGATCTGGATGTTTTGACGAGAGATAATTGCCACCACAATGGATGCATTAGACGTGCGGTCTTATGGGTTGTCATAAGGCAACTTGAATCTTTGCCTCCTCCAACTTAAGTCCTACCACTTCTTTTGAGATATCCAAACTCTTCCTTTTATCCTAGATGTCTATGAGGGATTGCTCACTACGAATTGTGGCTCTCTCACTATGGATGGTAAGGCTAACAAAGGGTTGTATAGCTTTGGCATTTCTTTCCTCTAGTAGATTGCCAACTCGAATTGCCTATGACCCTAGCTAGCACGTCTCTTTCCAAACTTGAATTACTTGCAAGTGCCTTTAGAGTCCTTTTTCCTTTATCCCATTAATAAATACAGTGGAGACCGCATTCTGAGTGGATCATTCCACTATTAGAATTCTTTTGTAAAGACTCCGAATATGAGTGATGCAATCATGGATTTCCTCTTTATCATTCTTACAAACATTCATAAACTAGATAATTAGATTATCCACATATCTTGCTTCAACGAATCACTTAATAAAGAGGTCCTTCAAGAGATCAAAATCATTGCATTTGGTGTTATCGAGACAACTGATAAACTACGCACATCTTTTTCTCCTAGGCACAGCTTGAAGACTTGTGCGCATTGGCTGACATCCTGGAGGTTCCTGGCCTCACAAACTTGCTCGAATTGTTCAACAAAACTGCATGGGCCATCTCCCACCTTGTATTTCTCAACTTCTTTAGTGATTATTAGGATTTTAGTCTAGTTTCTAGTGTTGGGCACAGTTTCTAATCTGGCTAGGATAGAGGCAGCTAGTGCAACGTTATTTCACTCGTTGACAAAATTGTCCAGCAATTGCTTAGTTAGGAGCTTGATTGACTGGAGTGAGGTTAGCTTCAAGTGCTCTTTCTATGTCAACATTAGCTCTCGGTTCAATGCGCTTTGCAAATGCCAAGATGCATTGTGAATCTCGCAACCTGCTACAACCTCTCCTTACTTAACCTTCTTTTCTCCTCTATCTCAATTATACTTTCATGTGATGGTCTACCTACATGCACTACTCACACCTTTTGCTCGTATTGTGCTAGGAGTTATTGGATTTCAATAGGAAAATTTGAGGGTCCATTTCTAGGTCATTAGTGTTTGATCCAAATATTGACATGGTTACTTTTTGTTCTTATGTGACTAAAGTTTCGATGATGCTAATGAGGTCCGATAAAGTAGTGGATTCCCCTGTGAAAGACACTTCGTCTAGGTGCTAGTTGTTTCATTGGGGTTCACTTGACTTGTGTAATCCACAAGGTTGTTTTGTTGCCTCTTTCCCCTTGTCTCAGTATTGTTGAGGTACAACTTTATGTGGTTTCTAAGTTTAGTTTTCTTATTTGGTTTCTTGTGATTTTTTAATTATTTTCCCCCCTTTTTGAATGACTATACATATACGCCTACTTCTTTTAGCAATGGACAATCCTTTCCTTGCCCATTGTAGTTAATAGTGAATGGTTCATAACCAAGCTTTCAATCCTTTCTCAAACAAGTGAATGAACGCAATGTATTTTTCATGTCACTAAAGCTTAATCAAAATTTCAAATTTTTTTGTGTAATTTGCATTGTCATTCAAAATTTAGCACAATCACCAAAGCATAATAAATGTGTAAAATAGCATGTTAGGTTCCCTAATCAAGGTGCTTGAGCTCATGATAAGGCTAGGATATATAAACCCCCTTTTTTGTTTAAATGTTAGTTTCACACCCTTGAGGATTGGCTCTATTGTTTGCTCTCCTTGACTCTTAGTTCAAGTCTTCACGATGTCTCAAACGATGATTCCATGTGTTTGGTCGAGTGTAATTTGGTCTACATTCAAGACTTTCACAAAAGTGATATTTGATTCTTTCTTTTTTCGTGCATAGATCAGTTCCAATCTAGCACTCTAGGGTCCTCTCAGGGTTGTGTAAGTGATACCCTTACCAGTGTGGTCAATCACATTTCTAGATTACATGATGATTGCACTCATATTCCTATATCTTGCCTCCAAGGCTTTGGTTTGTCTCTAGTTCCCTATAACTCAAGAACACAACCTTATGTACTTAACCCAAGTGCAAAGATAGCAAAAAGAAAATTGAAAAGATATTGGGCAAAGTGGGGTAGGTAGCTTGACTAAAGAAATAGGAGGAAAAAATCCCAAAAGCGCAATGACAACCTTAAAAGTTTAGGACAAGCACAACATAGGAAATGCACATTTTAAATATAAAAGCGCACTCTAAATCTTTGTAAAAGAGTGCCATGCTCCCTCTTATGTACTTTGTAAATGTAGACAGGCATGGGTGAAGGAACGATGTGAATGGAAGGGAATAGGGAAAGAGGACCTAGGCTAAAATGGCCGGTCATGTAAAAAAATGAGAGTTGATCGTTGATCGTTTTCCTCTCGAGAGTTGAGAGATGATGTTATTGTTGTCATTGTAGAATGTGGAGTAAGCACAAAGTGAAGTTGATATGGTGAGGAATCTTCAACAAAGGGGCTATACCTAGTAGCTTTTCATGGTGAAGCATGCAAAGTGTGGTGTGCGACAATCAAGGATTTCACACACTCAACATTGGGACATGTAGATAATTCTTATTCTTTCAAGAGCTCAAAACCTTGATAGACTTTCCTAGTCACTTGCCTCTCCTCTCCAAACCATCAAGCTTACTCTCATAAATGCAAAGCAAACCGATGATTCCAAGATTGTAGTAGATACACCTAGTTCTTCCCTTCATTCTAGTCTTGATCTAGAGTAGGCCTTGTGCCACCTACTTGCTCCAAGTCCCCCAATTCGTGCTCTTGAGCCCCTTGAAGCTTGAGCCACCACACAAGAGAGCAGGGAAGGAATGAGAGAAGAAGGGAAGGAAGAAGAATAACATGGTGAATCCATTAGAGTGCTTCACCACTCGTCCCTCACACTCTCTCAAGCTCACATCCACACCCTCTCTCTCTCTCTCTCTCTCTCTCTCTCTCTCTCTCTCTCTCTCTCTCTCTCTCTCTCTCTCTCTCTCTCTCTCTCTCTCTCTCTCTCTCTCTCTCTTATAGCATGCAAGTATATAAAAGAATAGAACAAGAAGAAGGTTGAACTCAAATGGGCATACACAAGAATGAGCTTTCATTCAAATTTTACAGCCTTTATACATGGGCAATACTGTAGGGTTTCCCCTTGTGTTGGGCACCTTCTATATATTTCTACTAAGAGTTCTTTACAGTTTGCATAGGAGCAAGTTTGGACTCTCACGATATCACTTACGTTCAAGCATTAATTAGATTGTGGCATAAATAATCATTAATAATGGAACAAAATGGGATTACAAAAGATGGCAATTAGATTTTGTATGTTCAAGAGTTATTTTCCTTTGTTGTCGAGGGTTAACATTATTCCCCTCCTAGCCAAGGCACTCAATCAAAGGTTAGCTTTGGTGGTGAGGAGATTGCCACATGTGTTGGTACTTGTAGGAGGAGTGCTCGTCGGTGTAGTTGAGTTGGGGTTGGAGGGTTTCATTGTGATTTTGGATGCCAAATTTGATTGTGTTGACTGGTGACTTGTGGTGCACGACAGGAGCCTAGCCATCGATATATCGAAGGATGGATCTTGAGGTACTTGGATTTTTTTGTATGCTCCATAGAAGTGTGGTTGCTTCTCGGTGTTGTCAGCTATGTTTATGCTAGTACCTGGATTTTTTTGTACACTCCATAGAAGTGTGATTGCTTCTCGGTGTTGTCAGTTATGCTCATGCTAGTAAAATTGAAAGATTGTTAAACTTTTGGCAAAACTTTTGAAAAAGCATGTCCATTATTCATGCCCTTGAGGTGCCCTAAGTTGGTGTAGTGGAGAGACAATCTCAACTCTTGAGGACCCCTAGATACTCTGTGTGTGTGTGTGTGTGTGTGGAGGGCACAATGTCTTTTTGGGGCATCCTCAACTTAGTACTAGTTTTCCTAATAGATTCATGAAGTCCAATAGTGGACTTTGGCAAGAAAGGGTAGCTACACATGGCAAACCTACCATCTACTATGACTTCAATTGCAATTGTGTAGTAGAAAGGTAGTAGTGGTGCCAGAAGGTATAGCCACACCATTATCATGTAATCAATCCCTATGCTCACATCAAAAAACAAGGGCGAGAGCCCATCTTTGTAGGGTGTAATGGGCTATTGAAGAAGCTTCACAACAAGCCACATATACTTGCAAGTAGTGATGAATGAGGGATCAAGATAGCTACCAAAATTGATGAATGAGGGTACAAGGTCCATGGGCTAGAATAGGCACATCTTATTAGCTTCAAAGGGCTTGAATATTTAGAACCTTGGAGAAATTGTAACTTCCATGCTCCTTTTCACTATAGTCAATTTCATGTCTCAGATAGTAGGGAGAATATAATGAATCGGCTTGTTCATTAGGATGCAACTATTACTCAAAAAATGGGGAGAAAACCATGTTTAATATCAAATTTCAGAATGGGAGAGCATCACTCTTTGTTGCCTTGGCCACATGTCCCTTGGCTACTTTTTGAGGCAACAACATCTACTACCTTGGAGGTGGCAGGGTTTGTGGAGGGCTTCTAGATTCTATTAGTTGAGCCACTTCCATGATTTGAACAATAGTAGTAATCCCAACACTACAGATCCATAGGAGCCATATCTTTTGCAAAAACCACGTGGTTAGCGCAAAACCTATATTAGGAGTTACATGTGTTGATGCAATTATTAACTCTTCAATTATCAATATGCCACTAACCTAACCAAGAGTTAGTAGGGGTAGAGGGAATGCATGATTTTCCTTCAACAAAATTTGAAATATACGTATTATTGAAAATTTATCAAATTACTCTAAATTTAATAACTAATTCAATAACTCAGATGAAATTCAAAGAGAAACATCAAATTAAATAAACAATACATCTAAAGTGTTCTAAGAAAATATCGCTACAAATAATTAAAAACTATAAATTAGAATAAAACTAAATATTGAAAATTTAAATAACAATTGATTTTGGGTGTAATGAAACACATAATATAGACTTTGAAAATGAAACCCCAAAATTTATTGCAAATAGAATACATAACTAAAGTAGGAGATAAAAAGTAGATTTTATTTTAGGTAATCCCTAGGAGTAGTCTTTCTAGGCCTAACTAAGCGAAGGGTCCAACTGTTGCTTGTATTCATACAAAAGATGAAGGTAAGAACCTTACTACATAATGTGTATTGCAAGTTCATCACGCAGGACTTAGTTGGCATCTTGGTTGCAATGCTAGAAAACAATAATTCTAAGGGCTTAAAATATATGACTAGTTCATGGCAAAGATTTAAGAATCAATTATCCCCTATCAAATAATAAGATATGTTTAGGTCGTTCCTACTAATTCCATTCAAGCACCCAATTAGCAAGTCACTATTTTATGCATAATTTAGAAAAGCAGCTATGTATAAAGGCATTCATATCAATAATCAAAACAAATAGCCTAATGTGTCAGTGTACAAGTAAATTGTGAGGGGTTAAACATTATTAGTTATTAAGAACTATGAAAGGTAAATATCCTTTCAAGAGTAAGTACAAGTAAGATCACATTATTGCATTACAAAACATGTGATGTTTATAGGAATATGCTTGAGTAACAAACTCAACCACAACCTAATATATAGAATATACTATCATGCCATTGTTGAGGAATGTAACAATTATATTATTAGTAGTACGTCTTCACAGATTGCATGTCCAACATTAACTATTTGAGTTGTTAACGTTATATGAGTTAGCTAGACAATAGTAACCATCCTATTACACAACTACAAGTAGGATCTTATACCTATTGTGAAAAGGTTCACGTCACATTAACTTCGAAGGCACAATCCCAACTTGTTTAATCTAAGATGAACTTGCTTGTCACTAGGGCCGCATGGGGATTGTAAGCAAAAAGATTGAACCACACACTCCTATCAATGAGGAGTCTCCATTTTTGCTATTGGCAGTTGAATTGACTTGCACAAGCACCATTTTCCAAGATCTTGCCAAGGGCTATGCCATCTCAAATTGAGGCAACTTGATTGATTTGTGGTAATTTACAAACCACATCCTACTAGCCTATGCTATCCCAAGCATTGCCTTTTTAGTAGCTAATTCAACAATCCATGAATTGTAGGATAGGATAGACCAAGGTTGATTGCCATCCATTCGCTTCATGAGTGCATAAACTTCTAGACTTGTCCAAGATTGACTTTAGACCTGCTCCACCATTAGCCTTGTCGCTTGTGTGCAGATGCTAGCTCAATTGGCACTTCCTCTCATTCCTAGACCTTAGCTCCGCAAGATTCCACAAGGACTTGCTCAAAGAGAATAGTGAGGGTACACAATTGAAGATGTAAGTACATCCTTCAATATAGTTACTTTCCTAGCAAGGATATGGGGTGCCCTTCCACTTGTCTACCTTGGCTTGAATCTTCTCGTAATACCACTAAAATATCTGCTTATTCACATAATTTGCAATGGGATTCATAGAAACAAGTCTCATGCCATTATTATTCAAGAGGTCAAGCTAGTTGAAGAAGCATGTAGAGTGTTGTAGCTAGAAGGATACAAAATCTTCCATGACTTGCAAGATGCAGAGGCAAGGGAGATACTATACTAACTAAGGAGGACTTCACTCTAGTATTCACACACCAGGCAAGTGATGGTAGCTTTGTAGCATGATGGATTAATGTATGAGATGAGCCTTTGCTTCTCGTGTCGGCTTATGCCTCCAACATGTCGACTATTAGGGTCAAATAGTGGGATTTCCTTAGCCAATGGGGCCCCTTTGAGGTTTGTCCTATACCAACTGCCTTGAAAGAAACTAGCAAAGGAGCATGATTAGATACATTTATCTTACAACGAGTATGATAGGATGCAACGATTGAGCCACCATGCACTTGTGACTCATAGAATCGATCTAGCTTGCTTGCATGCCATGTGGGACCCACTTGCATGTTGTGCCATGTGAATGGAATGTTTGTGTCTTCCATGATCAGGATTGCTAGGTCTTGAAGGTCATAGGACTCGACCAAGTCAACCTATGCCTCCCTCTCTTTCATTAATGCTCATGCCATGGGATCGATTTGAGGAAGAGCTAGTCATATTCCAATCCTCGGCTAGGAGCGCAAGGTGTTGTTGCACATGCAAGTTTTGGATTTCATGATTGTTGATGGATGCATAGTAGTTACAAAGTATAAGCGGGTTTGAGCAATTTTCTTGAGAGAAACGTTGCTAGCATTCTTCCCTCCACCTTTCTTATTTTCTTAGTTCTTAGGTTGAACATTCTCCTTATTATGATCACCTTCAATGGTCCTCGGTTTCTCATGCATGCCTCTAGAGGTAGTGATTGTGATTGATACCGATCCTTCATTGCGTGCTTGCAAGAGACCCTTCTTTTGTCTACCATTGTCTACATTTTTGCTCTTATTTTGGGGTGCTATAATAGGTTGTGCTCGAGTAAGTCCCTCCTCCTTCTTCTAAGAATCTTATTTCTTTTGAGCCTCTTTGTGGCCTTTCTAGGGGCATGCTTGAGCGAAGTTTCCATTGCCATGACAATGGTAACAAGAGTCGGGAAAAGGGAAAAACTTGATACTAAGGATAATTTCCATGACTGAAGAATCATGTAGCTAGAGAAACTCTCGATGTTCGTTGCACTGGTCCTAAAGGATGCAAATGCATCACTCATTCTTGAGAAGTCCCCATGGGGTTGCGATTGTAGGTGCATAGAGAACCTTCCTTAGAGTGGAGGTGATGGTTGCAACTTCTTCATTAAGCCAAGGTGGCAAGTATGAGACACTAATCCAAATGGGGCATTCATGAAGCAAAACCCCATCTAGAGTGAAAGAAGAAGACCAAGGTAAAGCATATATTAGATTGCTTTTGTGACCCATGGAAGGTGCAAGGACCCAATCATGCTCTACTTTGGAAGCCAACAAGAGAAGGTAGAAGCCTTTTTTGAGAAATCAGTATTGAAAGAGTGTAGTTTTGTCACGATAGGTGGACTCAAACCACCATGCAAATTTGTCTTTGAGTGAGGGTCTTCCCATAAAATATACGAAAATATTAGAAGTGACCTTGTTGGCATATATCTATTTGACTTTGTCTAGAGGCAAGGCAAGTTGATGCTTTGTGTACCCTTGCTCCTTCCTATGTCTTGGCCTTACATTCTTTGTTATGCTTACCTTGTCCTAGTTGCAAAGAGCGTTCCACATGTGCCATATCCACATCATTTGATTGCAAAGCTTGTTTGTAGTTGGCACATGCCATCGGTTGCTCCATAAATATCTCCTTAGTTTGTTGTCTCTTGGCCATTCCCACATATATGCAAGTTAGGTTGCCATGTGGTGCATTAAAGGGGCATGATGATGGAGCCGCACTATGCCAAATAGTAAATGTGTTAGTAGGATGTCAAGAGCTTCATTTTAGAGCGTCCCCTGCCTCCCGCCCCTCGCCCCCCACCCCCAAATTCCCCTTGGTCAATGAAGAAAGATCCAATTCATTTGATATTAAACCTACTTTTTTGTGGAGCTTAGTCGAGCGACATATTAATTGCTCTCCATGAAAAGATTTAATCTGACGAGGATCCCTTAAACACAACTAGATTGCTCGTTATCTTTAATTAATAATGACATTTATATTATATCTCTATTAACTTGGAGAATGACGTGTACTACCAAAAGTGTTTCTCTAGTGATAGGATGGGACTCTCGATAACCATGGGGAGATCTTGTGTTTCATTGTTCTTGGTTTAATTGAAACATGTGCCACAAGGAGATTACGTCTGGTACTCTCCATTTTGCAGGTCCGATAACTCTGCAGCTGCTTCATGTGCCCCAAACCTGAAAAATAATACACCCGATTTTCACTCAAAGTACCTCACCTTGGCCTGCACCTCATGTGGAGAGGGTATCACTAAAACCCCTTTTACAAAATTTCTAGAAGGTTTTGGGGTACCTTAAACCTCGCTGCTCCCTCAATCCTGGGCAAGAGCAGCTTGTGACAGAGCGTAATGGCAGCATCCAAGCCTTCTGCAGCGCAAGTGGGCGCTGCCATTAACCGTATTCTCGACGTGCTACAGACGTTCCCCGAGGTAATAATCAAATCCCTAACGCGACAATTAAGAAAACATGGTAATAACAGTCATCAGCTCATGAAACATCGGTATGTCGCTTGTCGCGTTTCTTCGGCCCCTCAGGTTGGGTTTTCGGGTGTAGGGATTGACGCAAGATGGGCTGAACGAGAAGTTGGGATCGATTGATCAAGCGGGAGCAGAAGCACTTAACACTTTGCTCTCCAAGGTACACCTTACCTATAATTGCAACTAAAATATGCCCTTGATGAAGACGTTTTATTCGCATTGCCTTTCTGTTGAATGGTATCCTCTGAAAAGTGGCTGCTTTACGTGCACTCAGTAATGAACTATTGAGTGGAGAAATTGAATTGCATCATGTTAATCAAAGTTCTCGAGTGGTTGATGTGCACTATTGGGTAGAGCAGTTGGATTGTTACATCTGGCTGCTTATTGGACATAGAAAATGAATTGCATCGAGTCAATTAAAGTTCATTAGTGGTTATTGTGCATTAACCTTTCTTCCTTTGTGCAGTTGGAGGCAGTTGAAGCAAATGGGATAAACTTGTTCTAGGCAATGTATAGCTTTCGGTGATTGCTTACAAGAAACACAATTAGAATAACTTGTTCCAAGCGAAGAGGGATGATTGTGATAAGATCACAATCGACAATGACTCCATAGTCCTAGATGATGATTGGCCCACAAGCACCAAGATCCAAATGCAGCTACCAATCATGATGTAATTGTTAGAACAGGGGGCAGCAATGGAAGCAAGAAGTAACTATGGTAGTAGATTGCACAAACACAAAGAACAAGAAGAACATTGCAAAGAACACAAGAACTCAATAAGAATATGCTTGGGAAATGGAAGAATCCATATACCAAGGCACGAGAACAATACAAAGCTCATGCATTGAGTCATTGGCAGTGGGGATGGTCTCCCTCTCTTCACCAAGATGAGTACATGCAAGTGTCAAACTAGGGGAGGCAGGCTGCCTCTAAATAGGCAAGAAATAATATCAAATTGATAACCAGCCAACCAACCCCAAAAATGTGCACCAAGAACGAGTCAGTTGGCCAACATAACATATTGCATAAAATACAAAATGCCCATACGAATAGCTGACTCGCCCATGAGATGTACAATTTGCCAAGACCCTTTCTTAGATTATGGGCGATCAATACATGATAAGGACTCATCATAGTACATACGGCAATAACACTTAGATAGGACCATGAATGCTCAAGTAGTGGGTTTTCAAGCCATCACTAGGCCTTGATGTCGATGTTGATTGTACAAATCTGTAAAAACAAAAAAGAGTCGTAGCAGCTCTCGATGTGTGTCACCAATGTTTGTAGTAGCATATGTGACCATGGATCCCCGCCTTCGGTGAGACCATTGAAGTGTCCCCTCATGTGAGCTTAGACTAGGAGTAAAACTTGCTCTTTGTCAAAACAAAATAGCCCATCATGAACCTTGATGCCAATCCTAGCTCTAGGATTTTAAAACTTGCTAGACTTCAATGTGTATGGAAAGGCGCACTCTGGGGTCCATTGTACCTACATATACATATCGATGAGGCTAAGATGTCCCACTACCAGTATCCTCTCACACTGTCTTCATTGTAAAAGAGGAGCCCTTCATAGCCTTGGCATATGCCTTGGCCAGAGTGTTAAGAGTCACAATCTGAAATTGAACATGATGGTGACTTATTGGAGGAGTCCTTACCCTTCTTCTGCTCCTTTTGCTCCTTCCACAATGCCCTTGGTTCCTTTGCAATCCTCTTGGAGATGCCCCCTCTTGTCACAATGATAACACTGTGCCTTTGTCTTCTTTTTGTCATCCCTCTATGACGTTAGCAGTATTGTTAGTTCACGAGTGAGTTTGTGTACGCATTAGTGGGTTGGCTTGTGTTTTACTACACAAATATGGGCTGCCTATTTTTAGGTGCTAGGTTTATGGCCGATTGTATGTTTATTGTTGGCCGACTCTATTTTTGGGCTCATTATTGCTCGCTGACCTAATTACATTCTTGGCCTATAAATAGGCCAGTTGCGGTCCCTCTTCTCATGTCTTGGTATATGGATTCCATTTCGCGAGCATCTATCTTTTGAGCTCCTTTGTAATGTCTCTCTTCTCTTGTGTTTGTGTAGTCTATTACAACAAATTCTTACGCTTCCATTGATGTGCCCTGTTTTGACGTGGTAATAGATGCTCATGTTAAGGATCTTGGTGCTATCTTTTGTTGTTGCAGGTCTCAGTTTCACATTTTCTGTTGCTGATCTGCTTTTTCTTGTCTACTGCAATCAATGTACAATGCGGGTGACCCTTTTTGTAGCCAAATCGACTTGTTTTTGCCTTATAAGTTTGCATCACCTTCTGTGAGTTACTCTTCCCCTTTGTGTTCTTCCATTATTAGTTAGTGTTTTGACGTACACTTGTGTTTACCTTTGGTGCTCAAGTATTTCTTTAGATGAGTCTCATATAGACATAACTTGTAACTTCTCCCACACTTCTAAAGCTGTCCTGTAGGAGGTAACCATTGGAAGGACTTCTTTAGAGATCCATCTGAGAAGAGCAAAGTAGGCACAAGCATCATCTATCTCCCATGTAAGATTTGTCTTCTCATAGTTGTCTTGGTCCCAATCTGCTGGAAGAGGAGAGGCATCTGGGGATGCAAGATGGCTCTTGAAAACACATACCATAGGTACTTCTGCATAGACTGAAACCAACCTTCCTTTCTGGCAAGGGTGATGATAATCTGATTTGACTCAAATTATAGCAAGCATCTCACATGTGGGCCACAATAATTTGGGAATGGGCTATCCCTAGGATCAGTTGCAAATTAATGCCTTCAACTGCTACATCAAGTACCTGGGTCATTAGTCATTGGGCATGGATTTGAAGGTGGTTGTAGAAACCCGAATGGCTGCTGCAGATTTGAGTTTCAGTAGCAATCTCTTCAATTGCTCTTCACCAATGGTTGGAATCTGTTGAGAATTTCTGAGGGAATGTTAAGAGGATGAGAGAGAAAAATCAGGTGAAAGAAGTATCTTTTGAATAGTAGCTTTGATGGCAATTTTGATGGCGCTGATAGTTTGAAAGGGGGTAAAATCCTAGTGTGACTCCGGAGCTCTCCTCTTCTATCACTACCTCTCATTGAGGCAGCCTCTCATTGAGGTAGAAAAGGAAACCTGTTGCTCTTGTCCTATCATGTTGTACGATTAGTTGTCGCCTCTCTTAGGGCTCATCTGACAGTGGCTCCTTTCCTTAGCCTTTGAATATTGGAATGACCCTTAGCCAATCCCCTAACAACCTTCTGTCAACTTGCATGGGTAATCTTGACGAATGGTAGTCGCTTTTGCCACTTGACAGCCTTCTAATTGTAATTTTTGGCTTTAATTAATTAATTTTTCAAACTTAAATTCTGAAAATTAATCAATTATCCATTTGACCTTGCCCAAGGGCCATGAATTGGCCAATGCCCGTTTACAATTAATGTGCTAGCCCTTGGGGACATTTTAATGGTCCCCATATTAATTAGCCTTGGACTAGCATCAATTTATTAATTAATGCCTAGTCCCACAATGTCACCATTGAACATTCAATGGCCCAATTAATGGCCTAAACCCCAAATTGACACCAAGTACCCACAAGTACTTGCCCAACATAACTTTGGACAATTTTTGCCAATGTCTCCCATTATTCATTAGGGTTATGTAAGCCATCAGCGTGACTTGATTGACTTGCACTTCACTCGTGCTTAACTTGATAATGCCAAAGCTAAGCATTAAAAATACAGGTCCTCTTGACACGAACCAAGCTTTTATAAAAGTACTCCCAAGTGTGATACTTAGGTCACTTAAGCTTTCATCAGTAAAGCAATGGAGGTGCCATTGAAGAGTAGTAGTGAAGATGAAGTAAAGAAGAGGTTGAAAGAGAGGTAGGTGCCAAGACTCAGCCCAAAATCATGAGCTCAAGAGTTCAATTGAGCACAAAGAGATGAGGTCAACAGTAAACAGTGTAGTCTACAAGACACGACAACCAAGTAAACCCTCTCTAAAGCATAACATAAAAGCAAAGGTACAACCAGCCATACCAAAAAAAAACAACTGTGGAGCAAGAGTTGACAGCTGCAAAAGCACATCAGCCTAAAGAAATTTTGGATGAGCACATGGGAAAATGCAACTTCAAGCAGCTTACAACATGAAGAAGATGAACCAGGGAAGAGTACAAACCAGGGCATAGCAGTCCAGAACTGAAAACTCACAGTTTTGGAGTAGAACAATCAGTCCACCTGGTCAAGCAAGAGCGGTCTCGCCCACCTGAATAAAGGCAGAATAAAAGCACAGGGTAGGGGCTGAGAATCACAGGTTTGCAGGTCAGAAAACAGGACATGCAGCATGGGATGAAGTTGCCCAGCCCTTGGTTCAGTTTGCAGCAGTGAAATGCAGGTAGGAGCAGCACTGGAAAGGAGAAAACATAGACCTGCATCAGTACATAGCACTGAGAACACTAACATGGATATTTGATACATGCCAGAATAGTGGGCACCAATGGAAGCAAGAAGTAACTATTGCAATATACTGCACAAACACAAAGAACAAGAAAAACACTGCAAAGAAAACACAAGAACTCAAGAAGAATGTGCTCGGGAAATGGAATCCATATACCAAGGTACAAGAATAGTACAAAACTTAGGCACCTAGTCACTGGCAGTGGGGATGATATGCTAGGGTTTGCACTAAGGAAACACAGCATGTATGACCAAGACTAAAACACAAAAGCTCAGACAATGACAAGCAAAACTCAAACCCTAAAGGCAAAATGCAAACGCAAAATTGAAAACTCAAACACAGAGAGAAGAAACTTTGAAGTGAATGAATGTTCTATGAATGTAAGAGTGTGCAGAATGCCCAAGGACAGAGCAATGGAGTGTTGGAGAGTGACATTCATTGGAGACGGATCCCAAATGCTGTAACCATTGGGTGGAGATGAGAGAGTGTTGAACAATGAAGGGCAGCATGTTGGTTACCAAAACATAGTAGGCAGGCTGAAATCTAGTAAATGCAGTAGTGCACCACTAGAGAAAGCTGAAAATTGGTCACTAGAGGGAGAAAGAAAGAAAGAAAGAAAGTTATATTAACGTCTACGAAAGGCCAAGTTGGCCTATGAGACCAAAATGTTACATACAAAATGTCTGGGAAACTTTCCAGGTCCCAGTAAAGCTACCATCTAATGCTATGATAAACTAATTGAGTAGGTACAAAATGGTATATAGGCTGGGTACAATTCATATGTGTTCCGAGTATGGTGTGGAACTGCTCATGGAGCTTGGTCATCCTAAAGCATGGGTCTATCTATCATCGAGAGGCTGAATTCGCAGGGGCAGGGCAAGGCCCTCTAGTGGCGGCGTAGTATCCCTTGTATCCTTGACATAAGCCTCTTGCGGGGGTGGGGGCCGATTGGGCGTGGGCGTTGGGCTTTTCTTCTTCTCGTGGCTATGGCTAGGGTGGTCCCCTGCGACCAGGAGCTCAGTGGGACTGGTGGGGCTTAGGGGTGGGGATGGTAGTCAGCTCTCAGTAGAATTCTGTGAGCAGGCATTGGGCGGCTCCTTGTCTTTGCTCCAAGGTTTGGAGGAGGTGGTCTTTGTGGCGCCATATTCCTAGTGGGAAGAGCCCAAGGCATCTCTGGTCCTTGAAATCCGTCATTTTGGAGAGTGGCCCGAATCCTTCTCTAAACAGGTAGTGGAAGCGTCCCCGGATCTCGTAGTACGCTGGGCACTTGCATATGTAGTGTTTTTTTGTCTTCGGCTCGAGCTGGCAGATCTGATCTTCTAGGGGGAGGGGATGGGCCTCGTATCTACCTGTCTCAACCCGTAGCTAGTGTGAAGATGTACGGATCTGTCCGATGGCACTTCTGACTCCATGGGACAAGTATGTGTCCATGTAGCTTGGGCGGGTAATGAAGCCCTTCAAAGAGATGTGTAGGAAGTGCTCTCGGTAGAAAGCCTTCTTTGTTCCTAGGTCTTCTGTAGGAGTCACCCATGTCTTGGCCGTGTGTAGCTGAATGATGTCCATTTTGATGATATGGTTCCACTCCTCCCGGCTGAGCTCTAGGTGGGGGCAATCTAGGCTGTTTTGTAGTGGGGGGAGGTGGTCCTTGTGTAGGCCATGTGGCCGTAGCCAGGTCTCTGATCAGGCATAGCAGCATTCAGTGTCCCCCTGCAGTGCTAGCTGTTTGGACGATTCCAGCACGAGTCTGGGGTATCGATGTCGGGGCAAGTCCCATAGTCGGTGTAAGAAGGCCACTGTTTGGAAGAGGGCCTCAGCTACGATGGGCGGTGCCCCCATCTTTGCTCTAATGATCTCGTGTGGCATAGAGGGCTTGCTCCGGATTATCCGTGAGATCATAAGTACCAGGGGTCTCTCCATCTGCTCCCATCCCTCATAGGTGGCCTTCTCTTGCGGCAGTGGCTGGTCTTGTGTGGCCCTCCTTGTATGGTAGAGATTGGATCTCCATACAAGAGTGCTGGTGTGACTAGAATGTCAAATAGCCAGAGCTTTGTACGGGGCTCCTAGAATTGTATGCGGGTGTCATGAGGACATGTATTTTTGAAACGCCGCTTAACATGCGGATTAATTTTTAATCACATGATTAAGTAAATGTTGCACATGTGAGGTGCAACTGGGGTTAAAGTAAATTTACGAGCCCGGGACTCGAGGAAATCACAGGATGTCAAAGGCAAAAGTTGCTATAAGTTATGCCGCACAGGTACTTGGTGGTATCTAGTGCCAGTTGTTGGCCTAGGTCATCCATTTGGCCATAAGTGTCGGTTGGTGACACTAGAGAAGTAGCGTTTAATGGTGCCTAACGCCAAGTTGATGGTTAAAGATGGCGCAGAGATACTTGGGAATGGAAGTTGCCTAGCCAATTTAATTATTGGCATGTCAGATTATTTTTTAGGGCACCAAAATAATTATTAGATTAATTTTCAGTATTTAAAGACTGAAAATTAATATTTAATTATGGAAAATGCTGGAAAAACCATTTGGGAAGGCTGCCAGTTGTCAAAAATGCCCATACAAGACTGAAAAACGTCTTTAGAGGCTGGAGAGAGGCATTTTTATAAATTCAGCCTGCAAGAGAGAGGGAGGGGAGGCTACTGGTCTGATTTACAGCCATTGGAGGACCTTTTGAGGTAGCCAAGGGCAAGAGAAGACCAATCAACGGCAGGTGACAGCATCTACAGGCTGTTGAGATGGGGTAGCAACAGAAAATGACTGATTTTCTTCAGTTCTTTGTATCTACAAGCTGTTGTGGCAGGGCAGCAGTTGCATTTGATTGATTTTCAGTCATTCTTCGCGACAAAACTCTGAATTTTCTCTCTCATCTCCCAGCCATTTCGCAGCCTTGCTGCGAAGATCTCAACATTTGGACCCTTGGACGCTGAGAAATTGCAAATTTCTCTGTTTCAAACCCTAATTTACAGCAGAAATTAGGGTTTAACAGCAGCCTCGGGAAGTGTGCCAAAAATTAGAAGCTCCAAGACTTGGATTTAATAGGGCTGAAGGTGAATTTCAGCCAAATTCAGGTGGAGGACTAGCCAGCCATTGAATATGGGGCTTTTTCAGCGTCCATGAAGTGGGTGAAGGCCAATTAAGTGACCGAATCAAGGGGCAAAATAGATTGAAGACTTGCTGGTCACTTTGGACAGCAAGGGGTGTTGAAATACTGAAAGGGATTGGAAGAATCCCATTGTAAATTAACTTCTTCCTCAATAAAGCTAAAGAAATACCGAAAGGGGCGCCAATTTTGGGGCCAATCGGGTGTGCATTGTCCAAGATTAGTAGGTAAATTTGTATTTTCAGATTTGCATTAATTGTTTGGTGTTGTAGTTAAGTTGTAATCAGGGTTTTACCACCCATCCACGGAAGGAAGACTGGTTTCAGCGTGCGTGTTGGTTCTCCATGGATTCAAGGGCTACATAGCCTCTTGACAATCTATCTTCTGCTGCCTCTCTCAAAGCGAATCTCGATCCTGAAAATGTAATCCCCAGTTAGACGTATCTTTGGACCACTTCCACGGTTTCCCCGCCGTATGTGAAGGGGGGTACTGACCGTCGAATCCATTGGGTTGAAGTGTTGAACACCATGACCTTGGTCTTTCCCAGGTTCACGGTGAGGTCTTTATCCTGGCAAAAGGCTCGTAGTGCCTCCAATTGGTGCTGTTGCCCTTCGAACATGATGGAGATGAGAACTATGTTGTCCCCATGTAGTAAGATGGGTATCAGTATCCCTCCTAGGCTAGATCCCTCCTCTCCCAATCTATCAATGTACTCTGATATCTCATCAATGTAGAGACCAAATAAAGTAGGTGAGAGTGGGCATCCCTGTTTAACTCCAACGGTGTTGGTTATCTCCTTTGATAGCCGCCTTGTGTTCGGACTTGGTCTGTGACCGATTCATATAGTGCCAGTATCCCCCAACACATTTCGGGCGAGATCTCTGGTTCTTGCAGTCTCTGCATGAGCCTAGCTCGTGGTACCGTGTCAAAGGCCTTGTGAAAGTCCACGAAGTAAAAATATACCCGACTCCGTGTGCCCTGCCCTCCTGAGGATATGGCCAAGAGTGGAGTATCCCCTCCCAAACCCTGCTTGTCTAGTCGCTCAATGCTGGTGTTGCTCCGCCCACTTGCTCAACTCATGGTCCAAGATGGATCCATAGAGCTTGGCTAGTACATGGCCAACCATGACTGTTCGGTAGTTCGTGGGGGCCATGGGATCTCCAGCCTTCAGGATAGGTATTATGGTGTTGGCTAACCAGCTGGCAGGGAAGGCCTCACATAAGGCTTTGTTGAACATGTGGTCTAGAAGGGGTGCAAGTACATCCCGGGCATGGGTGAGGTGCTCTGATACTAAGCCTTCATTGTCTTGGGCTTGGCCATTCTGTAGTTTGTCAATGGTGTCCCGAACCCACTTTGTGCTAAAGAATGTAGATGACTCGGGTCTGCTCCCTTGTGGTTGGGGGAGTGGGGGACTGCTCGGTTATTTGGTACAGTGAGGTCACATATGCATGCCATGTGTCCGGGGAGGTAATGGGTGTTTGAGCACGGGGCTCTTGGAATGCCTTCCACGCCTCCTTGCTGTCCTATCCCAAGAATAGTTAGTAGAATTGACGTCCCACTTTGGATAGGTAGACCCGTTTCTTTCTTCATACGAGGCGATGGAAGATCAGGTGTGCCTGTTTGTGTGTGCACTCCTCGGCTTCGTTCTGTTGAAGATGGAGCCGGGTTTCCTTGCACTTTGCGTCATACCAGCTATTCTATGGGACATTCTTGGCCGGAGGGGAGAGACAGGGGGATGTGTTGGGGAAGTACTTGTTTGCTGAGGTGTGGAGTGTTCCCGCTAGTTGTGCTGTGATCTCCTCCAAGGGTGAATAGGGGTTCATTTCTTGCAGGCTCCAATAGAGGTGGTCGGAATAAGCGCTTGCAGTTAACTTGGTGAAGTGGTACCTGGGGAATCTTGGGAGGCTGCTTGCTAGGGGGGTTGGGCCATATCGATAGGTGATGTCAAACTGCAGGTAGGCATGGTCGGCGGCCACTGTGAGGGGGTGGGGTGATATTTTGAAGGACTGGATGTGAGGGATAAGTGATAGGGGCCCGAGTATGTAATCCACTGTGCTTGCTCCCAGTTTCTGTGTAGGTGCTCTTGGTGCCCCTTGTTTGTTGCAATTAGCCGCATGCTTATGTGGAAAGCATGTGAGGGCGTCCGATCCCGGCCATCTATCCAGCCCGTTGAGGATGGCTAATCCGTGTGCGTCTCCTAGCGCTAGTAGGTGGTCGCCATACTCGGTGTATTCAATTGTATCTTGTGATGTACGGTTGAGCCTTATCACTTGCGGTGCTATCTCTTTGTATATGTGGTCTTTGCTCTCGAAGAAGGGAGTCTGTCTTTGTGCTGTGCGGGCATTGAAGTCTCCGGCCAACATGATATCCTCCAAGTTGGAGTAGTGCATGATGTCCTCGTACAATGGTAGGTATGGTGACTCCCCCTTCTATGGTGCATATGGGGAGTGTGCTGGGGGGAAGTAGCACACCACCATGTAGATGTCTTGAGGGCAATCTGTGTGTATGCGGATCCACATGAACAGGGCCTCCTTATCTTTCCGCATGACTTGCACCATGGGTTGTAACTCCTCCCTGTACAATATTGCGACTCCTCTTTGGACCTTCGGGTCCCTCCTTTTGTTCGGGCTCTAGGGCGGCATGCCGCCTCCCGTCTGTATCCCCTCACTTCAGGTAGGTGTGTGCTTGAGCTCTGGTGGGTTTCTGTGTATAGGATGATATCCTTGTCAATAAAGGTCTCTTGGAATAGTTATGCGTTTGTCTTCATAGCTCCGTTGCAGTTCCATACTACAAACCTCAGGCAGGTCTCATAGGCCGCGCCTCGTCATTGGCGTTTATTTGTGATGATGATACGGCCGTCTCGGTATACTGCCCATTTCCTTGCTTTGCGTGCTTCCAGGATTTGTGGCGTGCATTCCTTACAATGTGCCACCTGTGCAAGTGTAAGGTCATCCTCCAGATAGACCTTTTTCCCTTTTAGCATTGTCCTTTTAGAGAGGAAGCCTCGTTGGGATTCCAGGTTGGCAAATTTGAGGATGAGAGGTCGGCTTTTGGTGAGGTCTTTCCCTACGTGCCATGCGTTCTCCACTATTGTGGGGTCCTCAACTCCCAGCTTTTCACGTCTTCTTGGCATCTGCCAGGGGGCTATCTCCCTCCGTCCATCCTACCACCCGGATGTGGAGCACTCTAAGTTTTCTCCTTTTCTCCTCCAATGCTGCATTCACAAATTCCTCCTTTGTTGGTGCCTTCTTCGCTACTTCAATCCACTTGGAGTTCTTGGCCACCTTGGCTCATGCTTGTTTCACTATGTTTGCCCATGTGTTGAGCTCCTTTGTGATGTGTGTCTTCAGCTCGTAGATCTCAGTTTGCACCTTTGTAGGCATTGTTTTGGTAATTTCCCCTTCCTCCTTCTTGAGGAGGTCAAACTGGTTTCTGTAGTTATCAAGCTCGTGCCTCAACTCTTCAATCACCCTATTTCTCTCTTGGAGAGACGTTTCAATGTCCACCTTCCAAGAGGTGAAATGTGCTGTGATCTTTGCGTAGATTTCGTTCTTCCATTCTTGCACTTTTGAACTTATTTCCTCCTTGATTTGGTGTGTGGTTTCTGCGCACATTGCGGCCATGATTTCCTTGATGTTGCCGATGTCCTGGTCTTGCATCTTGCATACGTCTCGGAGGGCCTCCATGCTTTTCCTTGTGTGGTAGTCTGTCACCTTTCAATGCTACTCTAGATCGTCGAGTATTTTTCATATTTCTCCCCTCTTGTGCGGTTGCTTGGCGATGGTGATGCTTTGCTCGAGCCCTATTGGTCTGCTCGTCTTGGCTGGCGGGTTGGGATCATGGGCTGTTTGGCCCCATTGCGGGTGGGTGGTGGGCTGATTGGGCAGTGGCAGGTGATGGCACGGTTGTTGGGGTGCTGGCTGGACTTGGAGGTGGCGTGATTGGGCGGGAGGGTGATGAGTCTAGGTGTGGGGGTAGCGGGCCGGGAGGCTTGTGGTTGGGGGTAGGCCTGAAGGGGGGGGGATGTGGGCTGAGGGAGGGGGGGAGCCTGGGTGGTGGCGAGGGCTTGGGAAGTGAGGGGTTGAGGGGGTGACGAGAGCCTGTTATGGCCGCGATGTTGGGCTTGTGCTAGGCGGCAGTGGGCCTTGTTCGAGTCGTGCCGGGGGGGGGGGGGGGAACGTGGTCCAAGTCCTTGTGGCAGTCCGGTTCATGGGGCCGTCCGCTGAGTGGCAGGGGGATGGTCCGAGTGACGGGCATGGGTGGGTTCCTAGGCTGCTAGTGCTTGGCGTCCAACTAGGCCCTTTGGGCGTTCGAATGATGAAGTGGATTGGACGGGCCTCACGTTTGAGTGGTCCCCTCTTCGTTCGAGTGATGACGTGGATCGGACGAGTGGTCCGAATATCGGGCGTGACGTGGCCCTACTTTTTGTGGGTTGGACGGCGGTGGGCGGCCGGGTGTTGGGTCGGTAACAGGCTTGAGGGATGGCGCGGCGGCCTCCGGATAGGTGACACGATGGTTTGTTGGCGGAGTTCGCAGAGACGGCTACATGATGGCGGGGAGGGAGATTAGATGGCGGGTTATGTAGATGGCGGGGGGAGAGGTAGACTATGGCAGATGGTAGAGAGAGAGAGAGAGAGAGAGAGAGAGAGAGAGAGAGAGAGAGAGAGAGAGAGAGAGAGAGAGAGAGAGAGAGAGAGAGAGAGAGAGCGCCGGTGGTAGTGTGAGTTTGACCTTTCCACTGCCCCTTGCCATCACCCTACCTTCCCTAATGGGGGTTGCTCGATTGAGGAGCGGGGGTCTGTGATTTGGGTTTTGGCGCTGTGCCTCTTGCCTTTGATTGACACTTGTCGTCAAAATGGCCAGCCTTTTGACAATGTTAACAACACCTATTCTTCTTAGGTACATTTTGCTATCCAGGTTTGGATTGAGACTAGGAGTTTCCTTGCAATTCCCCTGCTTGATTTCGATTTTGATTTGAAGTTTGATTTTGTTTACCCTTCCCTTGATTCCCCTTTTGAGAATGAGTAACAAGTGTCAAAAGATGACGTACCAGCGAGAAAGTAGGGTTGGCGGGGAGGAACATGGAGTGGACTCAGCAAACATGGAGAAGAGAAGAGAAGAGAGAAGAAACTCTGATGAATGGAATGATGAAGTTCTGAATCATGGAGTGAATGTGATACAAGGGACCAAGGGTGCTGTAGTACAAGGAAGATGATGAAGACAGCCACGAACCGTGAACCGCAATGTCCTCTTGAAGGGGTGTGAGGGTAGTGGAGAGGCTGGAGAGAAGAGGTGACGGACTGAGTGAATCAGCCATAAGGAATGAATAAGAGAGTGGCCTATAAATAAGCACAATCAGTCTAGGATGGCGCCTCTTTCTGGGGCTGCAAACCCTAAACGCAAAACGCAGAAACGCAAAAACGCAAATTGCGGGTGAAGGGTTTCTCAACACTCCCTCTCAAGCCCAAAAAGGGGAACAAGAGAAGAGTGAGATGGAGATGCAATGCTACATGCTGAAGAATGCTCATGCAAGTAGGTGCCACTTGGACAGTGTCCCTTGTGGGGAAATTGTTCACTTGCCCAAGCGTCCTAGTACAAAGATGATGAAAACATGCAATGTATAGGAGGAATGTTGGATGTGGTGCCGAGAACCATAAGGATATGCCCGTACTCGATCTCGGGAGGTGGTTGCATGCTGACTGAGGGATGAAGGCAAGAAGAGAAGGAAGAAAATGTAGAGGATCCCTAAGATCCAAGATTTCCACCGAAAAGGAAACTTGTAGTAAAGACTAGTAGATAGAGTGAACTGGAGAACCCGAAACACAACCTCAAGAGAGAAGCCACTAGCTCTGTGCATCTGTGCTCTGGAAGGAATATGAAGGCCTCATCACCAAGTCGCGGCTGAACCTCGGAGGTCCCGATCTAGGTGGTACCGGAAGATCTTGGGTATCAGTAGAAAAGATGACTGGTGGAAGATAGCCACCCCAAGAAAGTAGAGGATGGGTGAAGAACTTCATGTGGAGTAGGTTCTCGCTCTGAGGTGAGAGGTGGAGGGGCCCCCACTGAAGTTAAAGAAGAAGTAGATGCCCCCTCTGAGGGCAAAGAAATAACATCCCCCTCTGAATCCCCCTCTAAAGTAGATAGAGAATCTAAAAACTCATAGATCACGGACTCCGAATTGTCTGATGACGAAGGAAGTGCCGTTGGTCGTACCAAAGAAGGTATCTGGGATGCCGAAGAGCTCCCAGAGGTAGCCTCTCGAACTTGAGTAGTTGAGGGTGGGGAAGGGTAGGGCTTAGAATGAGCAAGAGGTGGGCAACAGTTGCTGTCTCTCAGTGGAGCAGACTGGGTAGTTGAAGAAGAGAAAGGAGTCGAGTAGCCATTGTTTCTCGACGAAGGAGCGGACTAGCGAGGAGACAATATTAAACAATCACTGTCTCTCGATGGAGTAGATTGTAGAACCGCGGGCCATGGTAGCCACTGTACCTGAAAATAGGTGGGAGAAGACTGCCGCTGGCATTGCGACGATCTCCAGGAGGTCAGAGCGCCAATCGATTCTCCATGTGCTCGAAAGGACTTAGTGCACATCGGATGCGTCTTATTGCCTTGAGCATAGTACTCTGATAACCGATGTAGAACGATCTTTGTGGCCCAGAAAGGAGAGGTGGCACAAGGAGTGCTTGGTGGAAGATGCATATACTCCGGGGGGGTGGGGAGCAAAGGTCGAAGTCGGCAAGCATCGGTGGTGTGTCCGGTGATGCCACAGTAGGAGCACCCAGTAGTTTGGTCATTTGTTGGTAAAGAAGCCATGGATATCGGTGTGCCTTGCTGAAGAAGGAAGAGGTTAGCTACCATGAACCATGAACCGCAATGTTTGCCTCAAGGGGTGTGAGGGTAGTGTGAAGCACGAACCGCAATGTCCGCCTCAAGGGGTGGGAGGGCAGCGGAAGGCTGGAAGTGAGCTGCCAGTGGGAGGAGGATGCGACTAGTAGTAAGAGATTACAACCAGTAGGAAAATGTAGGTGAGGAGAGAGAAATACTAAAAACGCAGGCAGCACAGCCTGCAGGACAGAGAAAGAATAAAAACGCAGGCAGTAGGAGAGAGAAAGACTAAAAACGCAGGCAGGACAGCTTGTAGGAGAGAGAAAGACTAAAAACGCAGGCAAGACAGCCTGCAGGAGAGACAAAGACTGAAAACGTAGGCAGTAGGACTGTGATAATGTGGCAAGCTGTACGGCAGCAGGTCTGCACATGAACAGCAGTAGCCTGGTTGGAATTAGCTTCAAACTGCGTGAAGAGGACTGAAAATTAGGCACCAACTGATGGAGGCAGCAATGGACGGCTTCGGCTGAGATATCCTCCGCGAATGGGGTGTGGACAGCAAGCTAAAACACCTGAAATCTGCAAAAACGAGATGTTGATGCAGCGGAAGAAGAAGAGAAGTGGATGCCAAACCTGCCAGCGATGTTTGCCTTCACTGGAATGGAGGATCTTTGCCACTGTTTGAGCAGAACGGGCTTTGATACAATGCAAAAGATAACGTACTAGCGAGACAGTAGGGTTGGCGGGGAGGAACACGGAGTGAACTCGGCAAACATGGAGAAGAGAAGAAACTCTGATGAATTGAATGATGAAGTTCCGAATCATGGAGTGAATGTGATACAAGGGACCAAGGGTGCCGTAGCACAAGGAAGATGATGAAGACAGTCACAAACCACGAGCTGCAATGTCCTCCTGAAGGGGTGAGAGGGTAGTGGAGAGGCTGGAGAGAAGAGGTGATGGAATGAATGAATTAGCCGTAAGGAATGAATGAGAGAGTGACCTATAAATAGGCACAGTTAGTCTAGGATGGCACTCCTTTTTGGGGCTGCAAACCCTAAACGCAAAACGCAGAAACACAAAAACGCAAACTGCGGGTGAAGGGTTTCTCAACAACAAGAGCCCCCTTTGAGGGATTATTCATATGAAACTGATTGAACAATCGTGTATAATGCAATAGCTGACACTCAAAATTCATAGAATGTGGGTAAATTGGACAGAGAAACCATTTCTTGCACAAAATTGAAGTATTTACACGGTAGCTTGTTAAGAAACAATGTGACCTCATCGTCAGAGGACTTAGGAGTCCCTGTAGTGGAGAACTCGGCAAGGAGACGCAGATACCCCGCCAACTTGTCTTTTAAGTCATCTCAGTCAGAGATTTTAAAGTTCTGAAGCTCATGGTGAAGATTTATTCGATAGGTGCTACCCCGAGCCATGTAATGGTCAATCAAGTGTGTTCATTGCTCTGATGCTAAGTCAAAATGCTGAAGTAGAGAATGAAACTCAGGCAATAAGCTCGGCATCAGCTCGGACAATAGTGGAGGCATTCCTAGCCTTCCATGAGTGGATGACCTCTTATGAAACAAGTGCAGGATCGGGTTGGAGTTCCAACCCTTGCACAAGATCCCATAGGTTTTACGAGTCAAGGACATGTCTCATCAAATTCGATGAAGTTGTAAAGTTTGACATGTTAAAACGTGTCTTGTCATTGAATGCATGCTTGGCAGAAGATGAGGTAGAACCATGAGGTGTCGGGAATGTGGGGTAAGATGGATGTGGAGGATAAGGTGGTGGTAGTGTCTGATAAAGAGGAGGAGGAGGAGGAAGAGGCGGGTAGGTAGAAATAGGTTGTGAGTGTCCAATGAGTGTCGATTGATACGGAGGCACTGAACATGAATGTTTCCATAAGGTGCCGGTGGAGGTGGAGGCACTGGGACATGTAAGCCTTGTCCAAACGTCAGCTGGGACACAACATAATGACCAGAGGGTCCACTAGGTAATGCTATGGAGGCAAATTGTGGCACCAATTGATCCATATCCGGAAGAGATTGGGGGGAATACCCAAGCTGCAATGATCCCAAAAGTGTGTGAGGAAAATGTGGAACACCACTCGGCTAAGGAAGAGATGAGGTCCTAACAACAGTGCTTAAGTTTGAAGAACCCCTCGGTGTGGTGAATGAAAACACATGTGATCCTACATGAGATGCAACATGTGGTGCACTTAATGGAGGCTGAAAGAATGTGGCAGTGGAATAAGAGGGTGGGATGAGAGGAAGATTAAATGGATTTGTGATAGGTGTAGATGTGGGAAATAATGTGGGTTGCTTTTGTCCATTAATTGCATTAAATTGAAATGATGATGATGAAAATGCACATATTTCATTTTGACCTTTGAAAACAAAATTGTTTGAAGGAAAAGAAGGGGAAGGAGTACTCACAATTTCTTGTTTCAATTGCTTACCTAGTCTTGAGTTCATAAAGAAATATTTGTCTTCCTCATTACTCATAAATCAAAAATTGTTTTGCATGCATCCTTCATCATGAAAATCATCCATACCAATAGGAGAAGGAGAATCATCATTAACAAAATCTGAAATGGTAGACATACCTGGCACCGGAGAGAATAAGTATGAAGGCAATGGAGTATATGCTGTCAATTTCCTCTTGTGGGTGGCTAGTCCTTAGTGGAGATTCCGCCCTTCCTGCATGGTCAGTAGATTAATGTACCGAATCTAAAGGGTGAAATTCAGGTTTATCTTCTATTTGTTACTGGGCTCTATGTATAGAAATGAGATTGTACTCAGCTGTAGCGAGCTCGTAAGGTCGTGGAACTCCATGGTAGTCCAATGTCTGTCTAGCCATGTCGGGAGCTTGTGAAGCAAGTTGCGAGGCCCACTCTGACTCGTTCCTTGATGGATTTAGCTCGAATCTGAGAAGTGGTGCAGAAGTGGTGTTCGAAGAAATCCGGCCTTCTGTTGTTCTTGCTTCTTGTGTATAGCTTTCAGATCAAGGCCCAGGTTTCTCTCAAAGAATTCGACTTTGATGCTATGTAAAGAAAATACCCTAACACAGAAACATAAATAACACCGTACGACAAAGCATAGACTGATAGAAGAACATAGTTAGGGTTAGGGTAACTCAGAGACAATGAACACAGAGAATGAATCAAGTGATATGACTATTAAATATACAATGCTCATGCAGCAAACACACTATGCATTGAATGAATGTTGAAAACTCCCGTCTCTCAAGGGTCAGGGTAGGGGTAATGAGTTGGAGAGTGTGTCGTACACTGAATGGATCCCGAATCATAGCAAGGCACCCTCTTGAGTGTCGAATAGCAGTAAATGCAGCCTGTGTGGCTGGACTTGATGCAGACGGTAGTCTAGAGGAGAGTGTGCTGTAAATGCAGGCTGAGGAGAGAATTTGCAAACTCAGCAGGGAGGAGAGAGAAAACAACAGCGAGAGTCGAGAGGAGAGAGAAAACTGGCAGGGCAGCAGCTAGGACGTGCAAACACAGCAGTATGTTGATGTGGCAGGCTGTACGACAGCTGGATGGGTGGACAGTAGCAGTCAGCTGGCTGGAAACAGCAGGAAAATGATGATGGAGGGCTGGAAACAGGCACCAGATGAGTGAAGATTGCAATGGACAGCTTGGACAACAATGTCCTCTGTGAACCGGGTGTGGGCAACAAACTGAAAACACTTGAAACCTGCAAAAACGAGATTGGGGCTGAATGGAGGGCAACATACCTATTTATAGAAAGTTTGGGCCCTCCTAAGTGGGTTTGTGCTTATGGGATACAAATACTCTCTAGGAACACATTTCTTTTTAAATAAACAAGGTTTCTTCTTAATTAAGCATGTTTTGGGGCTGTTTAAGTGAAGCTAATGCATTTTTTAGCTCAACAATCTTTATGTTTGTAATGAAAACTTGAGTTGCATTGTTGTTCCATTTGTTTGTGCTGCCATAATCAAAACTAGATGTCCTTATTGTCTTTGCTTTGTAGAACAATCCCATGTACTCATGTGTGTTTGCATGGCTACATGTTTTGACAGCGGCAAGTTCAAATCTTCCAGCAAGGGAGCACTCATATATACAAGCTACAGCCCAAAGAAGAGGCTGGAAAGTAAGCATATCATTTCCTGAACTATTGTTACATAGCCTATTTATCTGGATCTTCTATTTTAACTGAAATTTGCAGGTTCAAAGGGTTGAATGCTGATGATATGCTGGTGTATCAAGTAATTCAGCAGTCTGGAAATATGGGTACCATCATTTTTTGACGCATTTCCTTCAAAATCAATAAAAATTACCTCTTCAAGGGAATGCTAACTCAAAGTCAAACACAGGTATTTGGACAAAAGACATGAAACGGAAAACAAATTTGCAGCAGCCTCAGGTTGCCAAAGCCATAAAGAACCTAGAAGCTAGGAATTTGATAAAGGCAGTCAAATCAATCTCAGTAAGATGCAAAATGTTCTTTCTCATCAGGTTCTTCATATTTTGTCTATTTCCTGAGGTGGCAATTAGTTTTCGAGCTTTGCTAATATGCTTGGGTTTGCTTGTAGAGCAAAGGCAAGAAAGTGTACATGCTGGCTGAATTGAAACCTTCAAAGGAGCTCACTGGTGGGGCTTGGTACACAGATAACCAGTTTGATTCAGAGTTTATAAGTGTCCTGAAGCAGCATTGTGTGGAGTTAGTATTGAAACAAGTACGAGTCTTGATACTTACACCAGTCCAATTCGCAATGGGATTTGCATTTGGGTGTTTACCAACCCGATATATTCTAAAATGATACAACATATGAAATTTTGTAGGGTTTAGCATCTGTGGAGACTGTTGCTGATGCTGTGAGAAAATCTGGAATCACAAAAGAAGAGCTAAGGGTTAAAGACGTCAAGCAGGTACTTGGTTTTCTTGTTGTTGAAATTGAAAACAGGATGAAGCAACTTGAAGGTCGTGGTTATTCTACTGAAAGATTGGTTTTGAAAGCTTGTGCTTCACAGTATTATTTTTGCTGCAGCCTGAGTCCCAATGATCCTCTGTTGTGTAATCTTTGCATCCTTTCGCCACCTACTGGTGTCAGCTTAGGTTCATGTGCTGACTTCCAGGTGGCCAAAGACACATAGACAAGTGTGGTAGTGTGGACAGAAATGCAGCCCAGAGATTCTTCTGGGTGGAGAGATACCATGGCCAGCTGGATATTTGGGTGGCCAAATGGAGGATGGTTGGATGCAGCACAGGACACATGGCAGGCAGTGCCAAAGCCATATGGAGATGATGTTGGTACTGGTGGCAGTGGTCAGCTACACGATGACAGCTGAGACAGGCAGGGGTTAGTGTGGTGACAGGTCTATGGTCCCAATTGTTGGACAGTTGGGAACCAGGACGGGGAGGTTGAACCTGCTGTCAGGCAGCCAAGAACCCCCTGATAAAGGTGTCCTGTCCTACAATGTCGGTTATCCATATCAGGTCTTCCTCAGCATTTCACAGTGGTTTTTGCAGTAACAGTATGTGAGACAGCAGCCTATACCTAAGCGGTATTTCAGTGTGTTTGTGTCAGTGGAGGAGTACCAAATGTGTTGATCAAGATGGAGGCAGCAGTATAATAGGTGTTTCAAGCGAATGTGGATTGCAGGAGGAAACTCAAATAGTCAGATATGCAGTGATTCATCCCCTGTATCTCTGATTCATCCCTTGTGCTTCTTTTCTGCCATGTAAAGGGTTTTCTTCCTTCTCTGTTCCCTCTCCCTCTCTCTAAGTTGTGCATCTTAGTGCTAGGCACCTTACAGCAGTGTCAGGGGGGGAAGGCACTGGATGCTGCAACATTTTTTTCTTCTTCCATATTTTCCACCAAAATGGGAGGGGAAGAAGGAAAATGCAGAGAGGATTGGAACATTGAAGAGCAATTATGAAGGTGTGAGGCTTTAAGATCTGACACTGGGAACACTAGGTCTAACAAAGTGTGTGAACATGACTAACAATGGGTATGCTTAGATGAATGTATAGTCAATGATGGAGGAAGCCAGCTGCAATGTGGGTAGAGCAGAAGCAAAGGCTCAAAGTTGGCGTATAAGAGAGCACACAAGCCCCTATGACTTGAGGTCAGCTGCAATGTGGCTGGAACAGAAGCAAAGGCTCAAAGTAGGGGTATAAGAGAGCACACAAGCCCCTATGACTTGAGGTCTTTTTTTTGCAAATAAAGCGTGGCTAATTATATTACTTAAGAAAAAACCTGAATACAAAGAAGTGCTCATGCTCGACACACTAGTTGGAGCTGATGTAGAGTCACAGATATATCAAGTATACAAGTCTCTCAGGGTGGTCTAGGGGGGATGGGGGCAAGAAGCCATGGAGGGGGGGGGTGTATCGCCATCTAGGGTTGCTTGCCTGCATCACGAAAAACAGGTCTTGGCTGCTCCAAGTGCGCATGAAATGAAAACGGAGCTCTTGACTGTCACAACTCTATAGAAACAGAATTTGTATCCTTTTTCACTAATTTGTCTATATAATGATTTATTAAATTTATTTTCTTTGCACTAATTAGATATAAAGAAAAGTGCATTGGAGCTGGCCACTGATGAGTGGTCACAGGTTATGGTGGACCCACACAGTGGGTTAGAGAAAAGATAGTTCACACTTCCACCTATATGGCCCGATTGGGCGCCTGTGACTAGAACTCACGCATATCAGAGTTAAACTCGCACACAGAAAGGATTGATGCCTTGAAGTGTGGGTTAGATCCACCAGAACAAATAGTTACAATCAACAAGATGGCATGATCATGAAATGCTTGTATAATGTGCATGTGTGGGCTGAAAGCTTGAAATGCACATTTCTTTGCATAGGAAAGTCACATGAAGATTTGGATACCATTTTTGTGATGTACACGGAAAAAGCTTTCATATGACACCCATATTGGGGGGGTCCCTAAATTTTAGGAGATCCGTAAATTTTAGGAGGTCTCTAAATTTTAGGAGCCTCGAATTAGCCTAAAAATGCTAGTCCTAAAAAATAGGGATGTCATTCTAAAAATAGTAAGTTTTGTACTCTGACTGTGCTTACTAAATTTGGTTGTTTCTATTCTTGATAGTATTCAACCCAAAAAGAAAGGCCATAGAGAAGAGACAAGTGTCAAGACACTTGTCACACAAGTTTCCAAGTGTCCCACCACTTGTCACATCTCATGACATGTGGCGGGACACTTGTCTTGTGCTACTCCACTTTTCCCTTTTGTACTAGCTCTCCCCTCTCCTATAAATAAGAGCTCGTTTTTCTTCATTCAACATCATTTTTCTTTGCTGTAAACTCATGTACAACACCCACAGATAGCCAGAAATTGGCACCATCCATCCCCATCATCATCCCCCACTTCTCCATTATCAAATTCCTCCATATTCCCTCTTCTATCATTGCTGTTTTATAGGACAGCAAGCCTGTAAATTCATTACAGCATCTTCTTCTTGAGCTCTTTCTTCCATTTTAGCAACAAGAAGCAAGCCCTATCCATGTACTGCTGATCAACGATGGAGAAAGGCTGATTTTCCCTTTTTCTTCTCTCATACTGTAAAGAAATCAGTTCTTATCATTGCATAATAGATAATGCATGTGTGTTTGTACATCTTTGCATGATCTTGCGAGAGTGAGAATTACTTATTCTCACTCTCAGGTTGATTGTAACTGAGCTCTTCCCTAAGGGACTTGGGTTAAGCAGAAATACATTCCTTCAGGGGGGGGGAGGGGGGTTGCCCATCTTCAATCCTCAATCTTGTCTCCATTTCTTTTACATTTTCATGGCTGTAATTTTGTGAGTAATTTTCATTTTCAGCTTTAAGTGTTCATTCTCTTTTATATTAAATCTCGAAAACAAGCGAATATCATAATTGTTAAGCATACTATGTTGTTCGGGGCGTTTATATTGACAAGCTCGAGACTTGCCCTGCACCTAGTCCCATCGGCCGCGAAGGGAGTGGATGATGGAGGTCTAGAGCTCTGCTAAAGTTGCCTGTACAGAATGTCTCTCCCTGCCAAAAATCTCCTGACAGTGCGCCTTTCAGATATGCTATCTGGTGAGACTCCCTATGATCTCCCATACCTCAAAGTGGTTTATTGTGGGCTCTAGTACTTGGCGGATGGGTAGAGTCTCCAAGCCGACCATTGTGCATGACCCAGCCTCAATAAAGAATATCGTGTCGTGCATCCCAATCTCTTACAGAAGGTGACAGCCTTAGCTAACTACCTGCCAGCAGAAAGCTCCCCATGAGATACATCCAAGATTGGGTGCTATATGGCGGAGGATGCGGCATGCTCTTCTCCACACAAGCTGCATCACCTCACATAACCAGAGACAATGCTTTGGAGTTTCCAGAAGCTGTTGTGTGTAGCGTTTACACCCTCCATCCTTTTGCATTTGGGTTAACCAATTCCTTATCGCTAGGCCTCCATGTGCCACCAACCATAATAAATACGGTACCCTTCTTGGCCTTCAGCTATCCCATAGGCATCGCCAGAAAGTTCATCGGAAAGTATCCATGATGTTCTGCTCCGCCGAGTACTTGCTATGCGACGACGCCCAATCTATGTCCTCCTGCATCAGTACATGTTTGCCAATCTTGGCTGTGTACTCCAGGAACCTCGGTGGCTTCTTGGCGACCGCAATGGTCGGCCATAGCCATTCTTTTGGATCCCACTCCAGCTCATCAAGTGGCCTGCCCTCCCAAATCCAGAGGCGCAACTCTCGGAACTCCTCCCAGAAAACATAGAGGTCCAGCCGCCATGTCTTCCCTTGAAGGCCAACCACCCGAATCCTCCTCCACGAAAGGACAACTATCCCCTCATCTTGCTGCTCTCTGTCAAGGGCCAGATTCTCCCCCTCGTGCACGATGAAGAAGGTCCCATGTGGGGCACCACCTACTCTACTTGCCACTTGTAAGGGAATACTTGGCGGTGAAAACTTAGTAGCTTATACCTCTCTGGGCTCTATTGGCTCTTGTATCAAGGGGCCAAGCCACTCCTTAGGTATTGCTACGTCAATCTCTCTTCTCCTCAACTCAACTCCTCTCTGGCAACTTGATGTCCGCTGTAACACCTCCTCTTCCACCATCGTATACATCTCCTGCCAGGTCTTGATGGTGCGAGCCAGGCCGGCCTCCCAACCAGCCCACTGGATATGGGGGTGCTCACCAATCTGTACCCACTCCTGATCTTTGACCTGGGGGCTCCAAATCACTGGCTGGCGTTCTATCTCCTCCTAGTAGCCTGGGGAGCTTTGAATTAGGGCCTTACAGAGGCCCTGCCACACATGAAGTAAGCTACGTAGGAAGGGGGATTTGGGGGCTATGATCTTGGTGGTTGTGAAGATCCATCTCAAGGAGAGTCTCCAATCATCGCCAAGCCTTGGTCTACACTCCTGGAGACCCTTTTGTAGTAGGACCTTTCAGGTCTGCCCTCCTGGTGTGAGACCACGGACTACTAGCTTGCCCAAAAGGGCCATACTCTGATACTTTCGGTCTATGATCCCAAGCTCTCTCTTTGACCGATGTCGGATTATGGTCGCCTACGCCACCTTGGCCCGAGAGTCCCTGGGACCGTCTGACCCGGCCAAGAGGAAATTCTGCACTAGGCGGCAAAGTTGAACTACATAGGACGAGGAGAAGCACCAACACGAGGCGATGTACCAAGCCGTCGCTAGGAGGACCTGGTTAACCACCAGGGCTTGGCCCGCTAGGGAAAGGCCAGCAGTACTCTGGTAGGTTAGCTTGTTAGACAGTGTCATTTCTTGGAGAGTCGGCCAATCGGACAGCAGAGCAGTACGGCAGCAGTACAGCGAGCGTGGATGCCACATCAGCAGGGCAGTCAGGTGCCACGTGGCATAGGTACAGTCGGACTGCAGTTCTGTGCAGTCGGCTGCATTAAAATGTAGCCAACCTGGTGCTGGGAATTTCTATTTTTTTTGGCTAATTATAGTCGGTTTTGTGGACACTCCAGCATTCATCTTTTCAGATTCTGATCTTGAGATTTGTTGGCTGAGACAGGCTGTGCTCGGGCTGACGGAGATCGAGGTCATCAAGTCAGAGACATACGCAGATATTTCCTCTGCTTCCTTGTGTATTTCTGCACTCTTATACAGTATACTACACCGCAGATTTTCTGCGTTTACACTATCTCCTTCTCTCTCTCACTCCTCTCTATGTTCACTCTCTCTCAGTCTTTGTCCTATGCTTCCGTATCGCTGCACTCTGACAAGGTATCGGAGCGGTGAAGATGGACTAACTGAGGGCTGAACCTATCTGAAGAGGAGATTACAGTGCGACACAAGGCTGCGTTTCCAAGATTTGAGGGTGAGCGGGAGGGCTGCGCATTGGATCAAGGTTGAAGTGAGCGTGGGTGTGTGGGAAAGGAGTCTAATCAGTGAATTTGCTGCAGGGGGTTATTGCTGTTTTCGAAGGGGAGGAAGGCTGTGTTTGAGGCCTTCCATTGCAGATTTTACCTTTTCATCGCCTCCGGTAGGTGAAGAAGGTTTGGGCAGCGGAGGAATCAGCCCTAGAAGGCTGCGTTTTCACAGTCAGAGGGGGCTGATTTTGCGTTTGTACAGGTATTGCACGTTAACATGTCTACAGAGACTGAATTGGAGCTCCAGGCAATCATGGACAGGAAGGTGCCTGCCCTACCAGCTCTTCCATCAGATCAAAAGCTTGATGGTGACAATTACTGCATCTGGCGGGTGATGATGTTGGCCATTTTGGAGTCTTATGATTTGGCGGAACTGGTGATGGAGGAGATTAACAGGTCCTTTGTGAGGGATGAGTCCAAACTCTCTTCCAATGCTCGTGCGGAGTTGACTAAGGCCCAGTCTCATTGGGACAAACTGAATGCCAGGATTCCATCTTTTTTGTTTTTGTGTTGCACCGCAGCCGTGATAGCTCATATCGAGCACTTGACGGTGGCTCGTGAGATATGGTTGGAGCTCGACCAGATGTACAATCGGATGATCCTGATGAAGAGGGTTTCTTTGGAGGTGCAAATGCAGACTTTGTCCGTAAATAAGTCTTCTTCGCTTCGGAAACACATCAACAAGCTTCGGCAGCTTCGGATGTATTTTCAAAATGCGGGGAAGCCTATTTCCTTCGAAGGCATGGCGATCACTTTACTATCCCAGTTGTCGCCACGATTTGATACTTTTTATTCCGCTCTTATTGCATCAGGGCGGGAGTCGACTCTTCGGTAGGAAGAGTTGGTTCCTATGGTCTTGGACCAAGAGGAATAATTAAAGAGACAAAATGCTTCCAAATCAGAGGCATTAGATGGTCAAGCCTCTCAGAAGAATGGAAAGGACCAAAAGAAGAAGGAGGACAACAAATCCAAGAAGGACAAGGAGAAGGAATCGACGTGCCATATTTGTGGAAAGACCAGTCATTGGAAGAAGGATTGCCCCGACAAAGACAAGAAGGATACCAAGAAGAAGGACATGAAGGATTCTAGAGCGGTGGCTGCACCCTCATCAGTTGCTTTTCTACACTTAGCAGTCATTGAGGACTCTACATCGAAGACTTCTAATGCTGCGATGACAGCTCTCCAGGCTCGAGAGTGGATTGTGGACATTGGTGTCTCATGGCACATGACTCCTTCTTCCGTTGGTGTTGCCCATTTGCGACCTTCGCATGGGTAGATTCTTATTGGAGACAGCTCTTCTGTATCTATTGTTGGGCGGGGTGAGATGTAGCTTATTCCAGATGGACGTGGTGGTACTCACACCTCTGAGGTGTTGCATGTGCCAGGTTTGGGGTATCATTTACTTTCGGTCCATAAGATTTGTGCTCTTGGCCTCTTGGTGGAGTTTGACAGTGATACTGTTCAAGTCCTTGATCGTGGATCAAGGAAGGTTCTCTCTGCAGGGTATGAGGAGAATGGCATCTACAAATTGAAGTCTTCTTCAGCTCTAAATTCTCTTTTTCTTACTTCTCAGACATAGTCCGAGTTATGGCATGCTCGGTTTGGCCACTTGAACTACAAGTATCTTTGGAAGGCATCGCGAGGGTCGTTTGTCCGAGGATTGCCAGACATAATGGTAAGCCATCAGCTTGTGTCTCCTGCATTCGTGGGAAACTGTATCGGGATGCGATTCCCAACAAAGCTTTTAGGCGGTCTACTTCACCCATGGAGCTTGTATCTACGGATCTTTGTGGCCCGATGAGGACCGAGTCCGTGAAGAGAAGCTTGTACTTCATGTTGATTGTAGACGACTACAGCAGGATGACTTGGGCCTATTTCTTGACTTTGAAGTCGGAGACTTTCTCTCACTTCAAGGATTGGCTTCTCTTTGAGGAGAACCATTCTGGCCGGTGATTGAAGACCTTGCGTTCAGACAAGGGAGGTGAATTTATGTCTAATGAGTTTTGCTCATTTTTGTGCAGATAGGGGCATTCACCAGGAGTTTACTAACACCAACACTCCCCAAGAGAATGGCATTTTGGAGTGGAAGAACCGAAGTGTGATCGAGATGGCACGCACCATGACGGAGCACCGACAGACACCTCAGTTTCTGTGGGTCGAGGCAGTGGCTACCGCAATTCACATCCTCAATCGATCTCCCAGTTCGACCATTGATAGGATGACACCTTTTGAGGCTTACTTCGGGACTAAGCATGATGTCTCTTATTTTAGGATCTTTGGGTGTGACGCTTATGTGCACATTCTGAAGACGCAGTGTGATAAGTTCGAGGCGGCTTCCCGACAATACGTTTTTGTTGGCTATAGCTCCTAGTCCCAAGGTTATCATTTGTTTGATCCCGTTAAGCGGGATGTCTACACGAGCCGAGATGTGCGGTTCGTGGAAGTTCCGGCCACAGAGGAGGGTGAGGAGCACCTTGTCCTTGGAGATCTTGGGGAGAGTTGGGCTCCTGAGACAATTCCTTTGGAGCTAGAGCCTCTTGATGGAGATTTTTCTTTTGATTCAGAGTCTTCTCTTCCACCAGCAACCCTCGAGGAGCTTCCGCCGGTGGATGTTCCTGAGTCTTCAGTAGATGGAGAGCGATGGGGAGAGGTTCTTCCTCCCCCTCGTTGGGCGTGTGACACACTCCAAGATTCAGGGATCGAGGGGGTCCCTGAGGAGTGGGAACTGCAAGATAGACCGCGGAGGTCACGGAGGAACCAGACACATTCTTCGGAGCTTGTTTGCTCCAACTATTGTTTGCTGACCCGTGTTATGCAGGATCGAGAGCCCACTTTAGTGAAGGAGGCTTTGCAGTCTGATCATTGGCGGAAGGCTATGGAAGCCGAGTTGGAGGCTATTGAGAGGAATGGCACTTGGTCTCTTGGGCCTTGTCTCTCTCACAAGAAGGTGATTGGTGTCAAGTGGGTCTTCAAGCCCAAGTACCTTAGCGATGGTTCTTTGGACAAGCACAAGGCTCACCTTGTTACTAAAGGTTTTGCTCAACGCCCGACATTGATTTCCATGATACTTTTGCCCCCACTGCTCGTATGGCGACTATTCGAGCTGTTCTTGCCTTGGCTGGCCATAGAAGATGGGATGTTTATCAATTGGATGTGAAGTTGGCCTTTCTTAATGGTGACTTGCAGGAGGAGATCTATGTTGAGCAGCCTTCTGGCTTTGGATCCTCGGATGGGAAAGTTTACAGGTTGAAGAAGGCCTTGTATGGCCTCAAACCAGGCTCCGTGTGCATGGAATGAGAAGATTGACTCGTTTCTTCAGTCGAATTTGGGATATCGACGCCCCAAGGCCGATCCGCAGCTTTATGTGCACACTTCCGAGGTTGGTCGTGTGTTGTTTGTGTTATATGTTGATGATTTGATTTTGACACGGGATCATGCAGAGAAGGTCTGAGAGACCAAGACAGCTTTACATCAGGCATTCGAGATGACGGATGTGGGGCTTCTTCATTTCTTCTTGGGTCACGAGATCTATCAGTCTCAGAGGGGGATTTTCATCTCTCAGCAGAGGTACATTCAGGAGGTCTTGGTGACTTTTGATATGGAGACTTGTCCGCCCATTACTACTCCTATGGATCCGAATTGGAAGGCCACTTCACACTCAGATTCTCCCGTGATGGATGTTTCACGCTACCGTTAGTTGATTGGATCCTTGATTTGGCTTCTCAACACTCGTGTTGATCTTTGTTTTGTTGTGGGTCTTTTGGTAGGGTTTATGATTGAACCCAAACAGGTGCATTGGCAGGCTGCCGTGAGGATTCTTTGGTATTTCAGGGGGACTTCTGACTTAGGGATTTTTTATCCCGCAGGTACAGATGCTTCAGATCTGGTTCTTGCAGGTTGGAGTGGCTCGGATTGGGCTGGCAATGTGGACCACCGACGGTCTACTACAGGCTACTGTTTTATCTTGGGTATAGGTGTTATCTCTTGGAGTAGCAAGAAACAGCCCACGGTCGCCCTTTCTTCTACTGAGGCGGAGTATTAGGTTACGTCTTCCACCACATGTGAGGTTGTGTGGCTTCGAAGATTGTTGGAGGAGCTTGGTTGCTCCCAGACTCGTCATACTTTTCTGTGGTGCGACAATGAGAGTTGCATTGCCTTGGTATGGAATCCTGTATTCCATGCCCAGACGAAGCACATTGAGATCCAGTATCACTTCATTCGGGAGAAGCTTTTGGATGGGACCATTGATGTGGAGTATTGCAAGATGGAGGATAATCTTGCAGATTTGTTCACGAAGGCGCTTTCCCAGGCTCTTCTTCGGCAGCATTCCAGATCCCTCAGTCTTTTGATCCGTCCAGGATCTGAGAGGGGGTGTTAGACAGTGTCATTTCTCGGACAGTCGGCCAGTGAGACAGTAGAGTAGTACGGCAGTAGTACGGTTAGCGTGGATGCCACGTTAGCAAGGCAGTTAGGTGCCATGTGACACATATACAGTCGGACTGCAGTTCTGTGCAGTCGGCTAGTTTTTCTGCAGTCAGCTGCATTAAATGCAGCCGACCTGGTGCTGGGAATTCCTATTTTTTTCGGCTATTTATAGTCGGTTTTGTGGACACTCTAGCATTCATCTTTTCAGATTCTGATCTTGAGATCTCTTGGCTGAGACAGACTGTGCTCAGGTTGATGGAGATTGAGGTTATCCAGTCGGAGACATACGCAGATATTTTCTCTGCTTCCTTGTGTATTTCTGCACTCTTATACAGCATACTACACCGCAGATTTTCTGCGTTTACACTGTCTCCTTTCTCTCTCTTTCTCTCTCTTCTCTCTGTGTTCACTCTCTCTCAAGTCTTTGTCCTATGCTCTGCATCGCTGCACTCTAACAGCTTTCTTCGAATAGAGTCGAGAACTGGAAGAAACTGTTGGGCGGGAGTGATGTTGAGTCCCACCTGGAACCCTAGGTAAAATAGTCCTAAATCAAGGAGAAAGACACACAAGAAAAAACACAAGTCAATACTTTTGTAAAAGAGCGCAAGGTGCACCATGATTTATTTTAAGAGCGCTAGGCACTCACTTGTGCAAATTGTAAAGGTAGATGGGTGGTGGGAAGGAAGCTAGGAAGATAGAAGGACAATGGGAAAAAGGGCCACGATCGGCCATGTAAAAAAGGGGATAAGGGGATGACTGCCCAAAAGGGATTTAGGGTTTGTATATAAAGTTGAAAAGTGAATGAGAAGCTCATTTTTGTGTGTGGCCAAAAGTAGCTCTTCTCTTGTTCTTGTTCTTGTTCTTGTTCTTGCTTGCTTGAGCTTGTGCTTGAGAGAGGGAGTGTGAGAGTGTGAGGGAGTGAGTGTATGAGGGTGAGGAACGGTGGTGGAGAAGCTTTCTATCTTCTCCTCTCTTCTTGTCTTGTCTTGTCTTGTCTTGCTTGTGGCAATGGAGCTTGGAGCGTGGAGCTTGAGGATTCGTCGACAGGATCGTGTGTCTAGGGAAGATGCTAGGGATTAAGTGTCAGGAGAACTGAGCAGTGATAGGACAAAGTGGTACTAGCCAATTGCCCTATTTGGCCTCCGCGAGAGCATCCCCACTCTCCCACGTAGAACTTGTCCAACCGCTCCAGCACGCCTAGCTGCCTGTATCCCCACGAGAAATCTAGCAATCTCTCCCTCCTGTGGAAAGTTGGGTCTCTCCAAGCATCGTGTGCTCCTACTGATAGTAGAAAGACCTTCCATGCCTCCCGCTCCTCCCTAGCCATACTGGTAGTTTTTGTCTCTACCCTGTTGGTCCTTTAAGGCCTCTAGATTGTTGAAGTCTCCTCCAACAATCCAGGAGTCCACTTATGGGAGTCTTGCTACAATCTCCACCCAGAACTTGCTGCGTGCCTTGACCTCAGTAGGGGCATAGACATTGAGGACTCCAAGGCATGAGTCCCCAATATTCAATTTGATCCATAGAACCCTCCCTGCCACAATTGTCCCATGGTCCCGTACACAGGCGGTGAGGCTTGGGCCAATTGAGGTGCATACATCTCCACTCCTGCCATAGGCATTGATGGAGTACTCCCAATAATTGTGTGAACTGCCAGGGAGTACCTTCCCTACCTGTTGGGTTTAGGCGGGAGTGAGCTTGTGCTCCTGTAATAGTAAGATGTCAATCCGTCCGGCAAAGGCAGGCTGTAGCTCTTGCCAAACAATCAACTTCTTGGAACCACGTGCTCCACTATAGTAGAGGCTGTTCACATTCCAGGATTCAAGATGTAAGCTCATAGGGAAACTTATGACTGACCGAACAAGTATTTGTTTGGTGTGGAAGCTGCTGACGAAGAGGAGGAGCTATGAGGCATGCGGATACGCTTTGCTGCCGTCTTGGACGGTGAACTCCATTCCCCATGGTAGCCCTCGGGCGGACCATGGGGGTGATGGATGCGCCTGGTGGTACCACTAGGGCATCTATCAGCCAGGCTAAGAGGCGGGACTTTGTGCACTGGTAGAAATGGGCTGCCTGTGCGAGGGGCCAATCGATCACATCCATTGGAGCTCTTCATTGCGGGAAGGCTTGAAAGATAATGCTCAGATGTGGGACCTCGACCCCAGCCCACCAGTTGATGTCCATCATGCAACTTGGCCACTTCTGGGAAAAAAGTGTCAGTCCTCCTTCTCCCATCCATTGTGAGATGTGGTTTGCCACACTTCTCTTCATCTCCTCCTCTATTTGAGTCGTCATCTAGTCTTCTGTGTGAGAGGCCTGAAGGAAGAACATGTAGTTTGGTCCATTTGGTGGTACTAGTAGATGGACCTTGTTGCTCCTTGACTTGCGTACCATGAAGATTCCTACTTCTAGGGGTAGTGGGAACTCTTTGCGCTCCGCAACTCTCAGGTAGAACCATGATTCACTGCAAAAAAACTCTTGTGGAAGCAGCTGCGCCTGTCTCAGGAAAGTGTGACGGGCGACATGGACGGATGAACTAGTGGCTGTGTGGGGGGGGGGGGGAAGGGGGGACTAAACTGCTTGTGAGTGGAGGATGTCGGCGTGTGGGGCTCCTCCCCTCTTGTGGGGAAGGGGGGGTCACTTGTACTGGGTGGGGATCAGGGGGGTAGTCAGCGGGGGTGATGGTGGGGAGGGGAAGGATTGAGGGATGGTCGTATGCACAAGGCGAGTGTGGGGGGCTCTAGACGGGGGGACTGTGGACTAGGGTAGGGGGGGGATGTGGGCCCTGGGGGAGGTGGCTTGTGACGTCTTCGTGGAGGGTGGATGCGTAGGCTTGTGGTCTTGTCGGGTGGTGTCACAACTCTATAGAAACAGAATTTGTATCCTTTTTCATTAATTTGTCTATATAATGATTTATTAAATTTATTTTCTTTGCACTAATTAGATATAAAGAAAAGTGCATTGGAGCTGGCCCACTGATGAGTGGTCACAGGTTATGTTGGACCCACGCGGTGGGTTAGAGAAAAGATAGTTCATACTTCCACCTATATGGCCGATTGGGCGTCTGTGACCAGAACTCACGCATATCAGGGTTAGACTCGCACACAGAAAAGATTGATGCCTTGAAGTGTGGGCTAGATCCACCAGAACAGATAGTTACAATCAACAAGATGGCATGATCATGAAATGCTTGTATAATGTGCATGTGTGGGCTGAAAGCTTGAAATGCAAATTTCTTTGCATAGGAAAGTCACATGAAGATTCTGATATCGTTTTTGCGATGTACACGGAAAAAGCTTTCATATGACACCTATATTGGGGGGGTCCCTAAATTTTAGGAGATCCCTAAATTTTAGGAGCCTCGAATTAGCCTAAAAATGCTAGTCCTAAAAAATAGGGATGTCATTCTAAAAATAGTAAGTTGTGTTCTCTGACTGTGCTTACTAAATTTGGTTGTTTCTATTCTTGACAGTATTAAGCCCAAAAAGAAGGCCATAGAGAAGAGACAAGTGTCAAGACACTTGTCACACAAGTTTCGAAGTGTCCCACCACTTGTCACATCTAATGACATGTGGCTGGACACTTGTCTTGTGTTACTCCACTTTCCCCTTTTGTACTAGCTCTTTCCTCTCCTATAAATAAGAGCTCGTTTTTCTTCATTCAGCATTATTTTTCTTTGCTGTAAACTCATGTACAACACCCCCAGATAGCCAGAAACTGGCCCCATCCATCCCCATCATCATTCCCCACTTCTCCATTATCAAATTCCTCCATATTCCCTCTTCTATTACTGCTGTTTTACAGGACAGCAAGCCTGTAAATTCATTACAACACCTCCTTCTCAAGCTCTTTCTTCCATTTTAGCAACAAGAAGCAAGCCCTATCCATGTACTAGTATTCAACGATGGAGAAATGCTGATTTCCCCTCTTTCTTCTCTTATACTGTAAAGAAATCAGTTCTTATCATTGCATAATAGATAATGCATGTGTGTTTGTGTATCTTTGCATGATCTTGTGAGAGTGAGAATTACTTCTCCTCACTCTCAGGTTGATTGTAATTGAGCTCTTTCCTAAGGGACTTGGGTTGAGCAGAAATACATTCCTTCGGGGAGGGGGGGGGGGGGGGGGTGGGTTGCCCATCTTCAACCCTCAATCTTGTCTCCATTACTTTTACATTTTCATGGCTGTAATTTTGTGAGTAATTTTCATTTTCAGCTTTAAGTGTTCATTCTCTTTTATATTAAATCTCAAAAACAAGCGAATATCATAATTGTTAAGCATACTACGTTGTTCGAGGCGTTTACAGGTGGGGTGAGGAGGGGGTGGCTGCGTGGTGTTCTGCCCGCGGGGGGGGGGGGGGGGAGGGACGCTCATAGTGGAGGGGCTAGGGTTGGGGGGGAGGGCTGTGGGGAGGGGGGGGGGGGGGGAGGATGTGGGGGGTATGGGTCCTTAGGTGAGGTGGCATGTGACGTCTCCATGGGTGGTGGATGTGTAGGCTTGTGGTCTTGCCGGGCGGAGCGGGCCGCGTGGTGCTCTGTCGAGGGGGGGGGGAAGCTCGCCCTCTTGCACCCTGCTGCGGTGGCTGTGTTTGAGGGGCTGATTGTGGCCCCCTTGTCGTGTCCCTCTTTGTCGTCTCTAGACCTGTGTAAAGCCATTCGCATCTACCTGTGGGCACGCCGGTGAGGCTGCCTTGGCTCCGAAGCGCGTGCACTATGTTGGCTGATGCCCAAAGTCATGGCAATGCCGGCACTGCCCTGGCTGCCTAGTCACAGTAACCTGTTGTCTGAAAGAGTGTTCGCCTGCCTCGATCTCTAGAAATTGTGGTATATTGTTTGTCTCTTTCACTACCACCCATACCTTTGGGACTCCTATGGCTGTCACTGCATCCGCGAAAGAGGCGGGAAGGACAACGCCGAAGAGCCATCCAAAGTCTTCCACTGACAATACTCTATCGTTAGTTCGGGGAAGAGTAGGGTGACTAGGTGTCTAAGGAACCTGTTGTGGAGTGCGAATGCCTCCACTGTACAAAGGGACAATGTAGATGACCCCCTTCGTGGAAGCATAGGGTGAATTGGCCAGTAGCTCACGGGCTGTCTTTGCCGAGGTGAGTTGTACCATGAAGATCCCTTGATCCATTAGAACCGCCTCCACGATCTGCGTTGTGCCAATGCGCAGCGTGGAGGGAAGCCAATCCTGAAGTTGGGCCTTGGATGGGGAGCGTCCTACTATGCGACCAAAGATCACTGTTTCTTTTAGCTCCAGCTTTGTGGCACAGACGACTAAGAGTTGTTCCTTAGAGAGGATGATGCGCAAGGTGTTTGACTGGGGGGCACTCGCAGAATGCACCGGCGTCGTCTGACTAGAGGTTTCCATTGTGCGTCCTTGCTGAGAACCTACCAATCAAAGGAGGGGGCAGATGCTCTTTTTTGGCGGTGGGGACGACGTTGGTCTCCACGGATGGTCGGGGGTTCCAACGGAACACGCGGGTGGGGGCTTGCCGGATCGGGCCGCAGGGCTAGGGAGGCAAGGGAACCACGCGGGGGGGGGGGTGGTACAGTTATAAGCTTGGGGAAGTGCAGGAATTTTTGGCGGCTAGTAGGGCGGGGGGGGGGGGGGGGAACGTGAGGAGGAGGAGCTAATGGGGGAGGGGAGTGCAGCACGTTAGGATGGAAGGGAAGTGCAACACGACAAGGGCGAAGGGGAAGCGTGAGGAGGACGAGTTGACAGGAGAGGGGGGTGCAGTGCGTCACGATGAAGGGGGAGCGTCCTACTATGGTATCAGAGCCTGGTACTCTTTGAGAAACCTAGGCCTTTGATCTGAGAGCTCTTCGCAAGAGCAAGAACAACAGTAGGTTCAAATGACTTCGAACACATCAACACCGATTCAGTCTCCAGAACAGCCTATGCTGAGAATCGAGCGAGAGTGGGCCGAGCAGCTTGCTCCACAAAGTTCCGACATGGTGGAATACACATCTGAGTACATGGAAGAAAAGATAGACAAGTTGACCTCTGAAGAATATAAACTGATTATCCATTTTTTCAGACTCTTCCGTTCTCTCCGGTGCAAGGTACTTTTGATTCGTCTTTTGTGCCATCTTCTTTTACCTCTTTTGTTTTGCAATATAGTGGTAGAGATCATGTGAAAGGAAGAGTCCAGTCTGTAGACTACGGAAAAGGTCCTCTTGAGGACCTATTCTTGTATGTTAACGCATGTCGAGGGGATTATAAGAAAAAGTTAGGTAACTCTTCTTCTGCCCTTCCTTCTTTTCCGTCTACTTCACATAATCAAAATGAATTTGGTGTTCCTTTCACTTCATTACATGGTGCATCATTATCTTTATAGTTTCATTTTTGGTCTTTAAATGATAAAAATAAACAAAAAGAATTTGCATCTCATACATCTCACTTTCAAAACCCACCCATTCCACCACATTCTTCCGCTGCTTCACCACTTCCATTTATACCATTTACATTTCCATTTCAGACACCTCATGTCGCACCGCACATCACACTGGGGGGTTATGGAAACATAGGCACATTCTTTAGGACCTCATCCTTCCCTTAGCCGGGTGGTGTTTCACCTACCTCATACACACTTTCGAGATCATTGCAGCCTGGGTATTCCACTAAGTCTCTCCCGAGTGTGGAACAGTTGCCTCCACAGTTTGCCTCCAAATCGTGTTGTTTTATCAGTCTGTGCTTTGTCATACGGTTTCTGTTTATGCTTCTGTGTTAGGGTATTTTCTTTATGTGGTATCAGAGCCTGGTACTCTTTGAGAAACCTAGGCCTTTGATTTGAGAGCTCTTCGCAAGAAGCAAGAACAACAGTAGGTTCAAATGACTTCGAAGACATCAACACCGATTCAGTCCCAGAATAGCCTATGCTGAGAATCGAGCGAGAGTGGGCCGAGCAGCTTGCTCCACAAAGTTCTGACATGGTGGAAGACACATCTGAGTACATGGAAGAAAAGATAGGCAAGTTGACCTATGAAGAATATAAACTGATCATAGCCTATCGATGAAAGAAGATTGAGATTCTTGACTGAAGGATTGCCCTTCAAGAAAAGCTTTTGAGTGAATGTATACATGATTTTCATTCTTCAGATGTTGCGCGTAAGTCTGATGATGTTGCAGGGCCGTCGAGACTTCCATCAGGGATGGGCCCCCCTCTTGGAGAGCAAGATCCAGAGTATTTTCCATTTTTTAGACTCTTCCGTCCTCTCCGATACAAGGTACTTTTGATTCGTCTTTTGTGCCTTCTTCTTTTACCTCTTCTGTTTTACAATATAGTGGTAGAGATCATCTGGAAGGAAAAGTCCAGTCTGTTGACTACGGAAAAGGTCCTCTTGAGGACCAATTCTTGTATGTTAACACATGTTGAGGGGATTATAAGAAAAAGTTAGGTAACTCTTCTTCTGCCCTTCCTTCTTTTCCGTCTACTTCACATAATCAGAATGAATTTGGTGTTCCTTTCACTTCATTATATGGTGCATCATTATCTTTACAGTTTCATTTTTAGTCTTTGAATGATAAAAATGAACAAAAAGAATTTGTACCTCATATATCTCACTTTCAAAACCCACCCATCCGACCACTTTCTTCCGCTACTTCACCACTTCCATTTACACCATTTATATTTCCATTTCAAACACTTTATGTCTCACCGCACATCATACTGGGGGGTTATGGAAACATAGGCACATCCTTTAGGACCTCATCCTTCTCTCAGCCGGGTGGTGTTCCACCTACCTCATACACACTTTTGAGATTATTGCAGCCTGGGTATTCCACTCAGTCTCTTGCGAGTGTGGATCAGTTGCCTCCACAGTTTGCCTCCATGGCATTGCTAAGCGGACCTTCTGGTCAAATTGCTGTGTCCCAGGCTCACTTTGGACAAGGCTCTCGTGTCCCAGTGCCTCCACATACACTGGCACCTAATGAAAACATTCATGTTCCAGTGCCTCCGCATCAATCGGCACTCAGTGGACACTCACAGCGTAGTTTTGCCTACCCATCTCTTTCCCCTCCCTCTTTCTCTTATCAGACACACCCACCTCCACCATCTTTTTCACCATCATCTTACACCACCTACTCGACACCTCATGGTTCTAGCTCATCTTTTGCCAAGAATGCATTTAATGACAAGACTCGTTTTAACAGGTCAAATTTTACTACTTGGTCGAATTTGATGAGACATGTCATTGACTCACAGAATCTATGGGATCTTGTGCAGGGGTTGTAATCCCAAGCCGATCCCATATTTGTTTCATACGAGGTTGTCCGCTCATGGAAGGCTAGGAATGCCTCCGCCATTTGTCAAGCTGATACAGGGCTTATTGTTGAGTTTCATTCCCAGCTTTAGCATTTTGACTTAGTGTCAGAGCGATAGGCACACTTGACTGACTGCTATGCGTCTTGGGATAGGATCCGTCGTATTAATCTTGACCATGAGCTTCAGTTTTTCAAAATCACTGACCGGGATGACTTGAAAGTCAAGTTGGCCGAGTACTGGTGTCTCCGCGCTGAATTCTCCACTACGGAGACTCCCAAGTCCTTTGACGATCAGGTCACATTGTTCCTCAATAAACTCCCCAAAAAATACTTCAATTTTGTGGAAGGAATACTTTCAAAGCCTACCATGCCTACATTCTATGAATTTGAGTATCGGCTTTTGCGTTATGCATAGTTGTTCGATCAATTTCATATGAATTCCTCTTCAGAGGGGGCTCTTCTTGCTCATTCTCAGAAAGGGCAACAAGGGAAGGGCAAATCAAATCAAACCTCCACTTAAAATCAAAATCAAACTCAAAAGCTAAATTAGTTTGGGGATTCTCAAGGAAATTCCCAGTCACAACTTAAACCAGGGTGGTAGAATGTACCTAAAAAGAATAGGTATTGTCAACATTGTCAAGAGGCTGGCCATTTTGACGACGAGTGTCGATCAAAGGCACGAGACAGAGCACTAAAACCTAAGTCTTAGACCCCTGCCCAATAGTCGGGCAACCCCCAACAGGGGAGACAGGGTGATGGCAAGGGGCAGTTTAAAGGTCGGACTCACAGTGCCACCGCACAGCCATCTCAATCGACAACATTTTCAACTCCAGAGGGCTTGTTTGACTGGTCTGCAGAGGCCCACATTGTCTCCGTAGAGACATCCGATGCGAGTCTCGTCCACATCTGTGAGTTGGCTCTTGACGAGGCTATTGCAGAGGCCCACTTGTCACAGCCGAGCACTTTAGCTCAAGTTTGGGTTGTGGACAGTAGAGCTACACATCACATGACTCCTATAGAAGACATTTTTCGTATCGGAGCCCCTGCAGCCGGGCGGGTCAGTGTAGGTAACAACTCCTTGGTTAAGATTGAGGCTCAAGGTTGCGTCAGTTTTGCCACTGACAAGGGTCCGGATCTAGCTTTGCTAGACAATGTATATCATGTCCCTCAGCTCGGGGTGAACTTGTTATCTGTTCTGTAGCTTTGCCGGTTGGGGCGAGCAGTTTTCTTTACATCAACCACAGTCGAGGTCCTTGACTCTCAGACTGGTTTAGTGATTGCTCGCGGTGAGGCACAACCTAATGGACTATACCACATGACTCACTTTCTCACTGAGCCAACTGTTAAGGTCTCCGTGTTCCATAGCTTCTAGGCCTTAGCCACATCTCGGGAGCCTTCGCACAATGAGCGTCTTTTGCATTTTCGCTTAGGGCATCTTGGTTATGACTCACTTTATGAGTTTTCATACTGTGAGCTAGTTGAGGGCATTCCATGCTTGAAGCTAGCTCGAGATGTTTGTAAAGCTTGTCAGTTCGGGAAGCAGTATCGTACCCCATTCCCTCAGCAGTCTACAAATAGAGCTGAGGAGCCTCTTAGATTGATTCACGTTGATCTTTGCGGGCCAACATCCACTGCCGCTTTGAACAGCGCGCTGTACTTCTTTTTGATAGTGGATAATCATTCTTGATAGATGTAGGTGTATTTTCTCAAGCATAAGTCAGATGCTTTCACATATTTTTTTGCTTGGGTACTACTGGTTCATAACCAGATTGGTCGTTGTGTCGAGTGCATGAGGAGTGATAGCGGTGGTGAGTTTATCTCCCACGAGTTTTTTGAGTTTCTATAGAAGCATGGCATTTCTCAGCAGCTCACCTCTACCAACTCCCCCTCTCAGAATGGATTTATAGAGCATAGGAACCGCACAGTCATGGAAATGGCACGCTCTATGCTGTTCCCAACAGAGCTTCTTGAGCGCCTTTGGGTTGAGGTTGTTAACACTTTGGTGTACATCCTCAATCGGTGCTTGACTGCGGCTCTTCCTCAGAAGACCCCGTATGAGGCATTTTTTGGCTCTTGGCCTGTTATTTTCCATTTCAGAGTCTTCGGGTGTCGTACGTACACACACACGCCTGATGACAACATAGGTAAGCTTACTTCTCGAGCTGATCACCTTATTTTTGTGGGATATTCCTCTGAAGTGAAAGCCTATCGTTTGTTCGATCCTCAGATAAACAAGGTGATCGTTAGGCGGGATGTCGTTTTTGATGAGAGGGATATTGTGCAGTTTTCTACATCGGATTCCGTTCGCTTCCTTCTTCCACATCATTAAAGATTGTGCCTACTGAGCCTTGTCTACTTCCCGCTCCTGATATTCCTGCAGTTTCTTCAACTCCCAAGCCCCCTTCGCGAGACCCATTACCTCACTGGTATCAGCAAACCATGCGGGATTTGCAGATCCTACCATCGGATTCCACTCCGGAGGGACCTAGAAGATCTACGCCGCTTGCTCCTCAGGCATCATTTGCAACACTGTTTATAGCTGATTACATAGCGCATTTTGAGCCAGATACTTGGCAAGAGGCTCTTTAGCATCGTCAATGGCGAGAGGCCATGGAAAAGGAGCTAGAGAGTATTGACCGAAATGAGACTTGGACATTGGTGGATCGTCCGAGCCACAAGAAAGTCATCGGGACAAAGTGGATTTTTAGAACAAAGCTAAAAGCTGATTGGACTTTAGACAAGTACAAGGCTCGCCTTGTAGTGCAAGGGTTTCGACAGAAGCACGGCTTTGATTATGAAGAGACCTTTGCCCCTACTGCACGATTGACTTTCTTTCGGTTGCTACTACGCCGCTCACTACGGCTGGCCGATACATTAGATGGATGTCAAGAGTGCTTTCATGAACGGATACTTGGAGGAGGAAGTCTATGTGGAGCAGCCACCAGGCTTTCCTTCAGGGAACCCTAGGGATCAGATATTCCGCTTGCAGAAAGCTCTTTATGGACTGAAGCAAGCGCCGCGGTCTTGGTTCCATAGAATGGATGAGTTTTTACAGACTCATGTATTCCATTCTACCCCTTATGACCCGAACTTATATGTTCAATCCATACCAAAGGCGGTTAGCTATATCCTGCTATATGTTGATGACTTACTCATCACAGGTTCAGATTCTGCTGCCATAGTGGAAATTAAGGCTAAACTTAAAGGTACATTTGAAATGACAGACCGTGATTTGTTGTCCTATTTTTTGGAGATGGAGGTAGTTCGATCTGGTGGATTTATTTTTGTGTCACAGCAGAAGTACGCACTTCACTTGTGGAACAATACACTTCGGATCAGACACGGCCAGTGGCCACGTCTCTTGATCCTACTGTCCACTTGTTGAAGGATACCCTAGGATAGCCCTTCGATGCACACACCTATCGTTCTGTTGTAGGAAAACTTCTTTGGTTAATTCACACTAGGCCAGATTTAGCTTACTCAGTTAGCATACTCATTCAGTATTTCACAGCACCTAGGATGTCACATTGGATTGCATGTCTTCGTTTGTTGCATTATTTGCGGTGTACTTTTTCCTTTGGCTTGACGTATGGTTCTGGTTTATGTTTGCAGGAGTACAGTGAGTCTGATTGTGCAGGAGATCCTGACATCCGGTGTTCCCATGGCGGCTACCTCTTTACCTCGGGCACAATTCCCATTTCTTGATCCAGCCGTAAGCAAGAGATGGTGGCAGCTTCCACGGCCAAGGTTAAGTACCGGGCTCTCTTCGATGGCACCATCGAGGCCATCTATCTGAGGAGTTTATTGGCGGCGCTTCATTTTCCATGTGACTCTTCCACAGTTGTCTACTGCGACAGCCAGAGTGCCATTGCCCTTGCGGGCAATCTGCTCGTTGCCTTGGGCACATGTCCTCGAAAGGAATGAAGATGCTTACTTGTTTGCAATATCTTTCGTCCCTTGTCTATCATTGTTTATATGGCAAGCAGATATGTAATATGTATAAAACGTGTGGTATGACACGCATGGGTGAGCCTTTGGCTCTTGTTTATTTGGATGTATGTGGATCCATGCTCTACAAGTCATTAGATGGTGTGAAGTATTTTGTTATCTTTATTGATGACTATATGCATAAGGTTTAGGCATATCCTATCAAGCAGAAATTGAAAGTCTTGGCATTTGGTTGAGAATTAGTGTGGGTATAGACTGAAATACCTAAGGTTAGATAATGGAGGTGAGTATGTTTCTAAAGCCTTCTGTGACGAGAGGGGGTATTAAGCGTTAGTTGATTGCTCCGTACACCCCATCCTAGAATGGTATGGTTGAGTGCATGAATAGAATAATTCAAGAGCAAGTTCACCGTATGCTTAGCTAGGCATATTTATGACAACATTTTTGGGCTGAGGTAGTTACTATTGCCGTACACTTGGTTAATCAGTTCCCATGTAGTAGTGCTCTTGACTATCAGGGTATTGAGGAGATATGGTCTGGAAAGCCTCCATTATATACTCATTTACGTGTCTTTGGTTGTGAGGCTTTCTGTCATATTTTCAAAGACAAGCACAATAAGCTCAATCCCAAGTCTTGGAAATGCATCTTTCTTTGTTATGGAGATGCAGGTGAGATGGGCTATCGCCTAGGGGACCCGCAGGCTCGAAAGGCTATCCACAGCCATGATGTTGTTTTCCATGAGAAGAAAATGCATAAGTAGCTTGAGCATGTCGTTGAGGTATGGAGGGTTATATTTCAAGAGAAGCCTCCTCTTATTGTACAACTAGCTCGATAGAGTATAGCAACGGCTGATGCTCCAGTGGCCCAGGTCCGTGATGTTCCATAGGATGTACAGGCTCTACGACTTGTTTTGAGGCGGTCTACTAGAGATAAATGATAGCTTGCGTGGTTTGAGCTATATGGGTTATGTTATGATGACATGCTGATGCTTTACCATGCACGTGGGTGTATAAGTTGAAAAGAACCATGGACGGCCCAACGCGGCATATAAGGCCAGATTGGTTGCTAAGGGTTTCAAGTAGGAGCATCGTGTAGTCTTTGATGAAGTCTTTTCTCTTATTGTAAAGATGACTACTCTACGCTTGGTATTACATGAAGCAGGCTAAGGGCTTTGCAGAACCTGGCAAGGACCACCTAGTATGTAGATTGAGAAAGAGCCTTTATGGCCTTAAGTAGACACCTAAGGAATGGTACCACAAGTTTGATGCTTTTATGCATTCATAGGGATATTTTCGTAGTGATATGGATTTATGTTTATACATGAAAAAGACTCGTGATGGCAATCTTATGATTTTAATCCTTTATGTGGATGATATGTTGATTGTTGGGAGTGCTCATGATGAGTTGGATACCTTGAAAGATTAGCTCAAGAAGAGCTTTGAGATGAAGGACTTAGGACAGGCCTCACATATTCTTGGAATGCGCATTACATGCGATCGCCCTAAGGGACTCCTTTACTCGTCACAGGAGTACATCTAGAAGGTCCTTGAGCGGTTTCATCTAGAGGATGTTGAGTCTATTGGTTGTCCTTTACCTTCTCATGTGAAGGTTAGTCAGGCTGATTTCTCGTAGTCTGATGAGCAAAAGGCCGAGATGTCCAAAATCCCTTATGCATCGGTTGTGGGCAGTATGATGTATGCCATGATAGCCACTCACCATGACATAGCATTTGCAGTGGGAGTTGTGGCATGCTAAATGGCTATACCTAGCAGACGACATTGGGATGCTGTCAAGGGTATCATGAGGTACTTGAAGGGTACAACCGCCATGTGCATTTGTTATGGTGGCTAGGATACAAGAGTCGTGGGATACACTGACTCTGATTATATAGGACATGTAGACAGTAGCAAGTCCATCTCTCCCTATATCTTTATCTTTGCTGGAGATGTTGTTTCTTGGATGTCCAGGGTGCAAAAATGTATGGCCTTATCTATTATAGAGGCAGAGTATGTTACAACCACCAAGGCTTGCAAGGAAGCTCTCTGGTTAGGCTGTCTGGCTGCGAACCTTGGCCTTACTGATGAGGTCTTTACATTGCATTCGGGTTCTATGAGTCCTATCTAGTTGGCTAAGAATCCGGTCTTCCATGCGAAGACAAAGCACATTTATTAGAGAGGTCATTGAGGACAAGTTCATTGAGCTTATCAAGTTAGCACATTAAGTGTGGACAGGCACTAGCTAATTATCGGGTAGGGTCAAATGGATAATTAATTAATTTTTAGAAGCTTACTTTTGAAAGTTAATCAATTAATTGATTATTTTTGAAATTGCATTAATTAATGCTGAAAATTACTTTTGCAAGTCTGCCACTTGGAAAAATTTCCCATGCAAGCTGGGGGAAGGCTGATTGGGGCTGGTAGATATTGGTTCCAACCATTGAGAGGTTGAGGGAGGAAGGAGGAGCTATTGGGTTAGCTCTGAGATAGGTGATAGTTGATCATGGAGTGTGACAATATAGGGGTAGCAGATTTCCTTCTCCGCCTCAACGAGAGGCAACAATAGAAGGTGTTATAGGTTTCTAGATCTTTCAGCCGTACCATGGAGAAGGGTTTGCAGGCCATCTTGTGGGCTACCCATTGATGCCCTTTGTCCCTTTGTTTGGGTCTCCTATATAAGCATGTTACATGTCACATGTCAATAACTACACCTTTTAATGAACCAATATGACGCTGTTCACATGCAAAATACTAAAGAAATAAAATGTCTTACAGTGAAATGCAAAATAGGATTTGTTCTTATGCTATGAGGGGATTCAAAAGTGGATGCACAATAGAAGTGTTCGGTTGTTCCCAGCTTCATTTCGGCACCTTTAGTAGTTTCACTCATATCTGGTGTTCAGCAGTGTACTACGAGCTCCATGTCAGGAGGATGAAAAATTCACCACTTTACTGAAACATTTCAAATGTTGTGCCAATATGCACAAGATCCTTCTCAGATATCTCTTTCAGTTTTATCCATTGTTGATGATATTTGCTAGAATCTTCTCAACAGTAGCTAACATGTAATCAGTTGATCTAGATGCCACTTTGTTGATTCAACTCTTGTTGCTGGGAATTTTGTGTTTGGTAGTGCCTGCAATCAAATGAATATGGACATCTGTGTTTACCCTTTGTGCTGCTATACCGTTGCTTTTGGATACCTTGCAGAAAAAGTGTCATGGAGGTCTAACCATAACTTTCTAATTTGTCTCAGTTGTAGATAAATTTGCTTCATCATGACGAAATTGTGGATTAAGGAGATTCCTTGGGTTGAACATTATTTACAGGAGTAATGGTTTGCACCTCCTTTTGTTATGGAGGTCTAACCATAACTTTCTAATTTGTCTTAGTTGTAGATTAATTGGCTCTATTGTGACTAGATTGTGGATTAAGTAGATGGTTAGGGTCGAACATTTTTTATGTGGATGATTTCTTCCAGACCATAAGCATATAAATGAGGTGGTCCTTATTCTTTTGGCTTATCTTTTTAAGAATTACAATTCCTCAATTTGCATCACTGTTACTATTGTAGATTTTTGGTCACATTATAATAAATAATATTTTGGTATTGATCTGTGAAAAAGGCTAGTAAGATTTTGATTGAACTGTACTGTGTCTTTCACTGTGGTGCATTTGCATGCTTGTAACATAGGTACACAACAGTTATAGATTGATACTTTGCCTTGCTGTGTGCAGCTTATGGATATGCTAGTGCTGGATGGTGAGATAGAAGAGACTGTGAGCACAGGCACTGGCCCATTTTCTGCTTTCCCTCCAGTAAGTATCCTATCCTTTATGTCTGTGTATAAGAAATTTTTCTTATTTCTCTAAAATTTAATGCCCTGCAAACCCCTTCTTTAGATGTCACAGCTCACAAGATTTATTGTTTGACTCAAGCTATTCAAAAGCAAACAAATGACTTGAACCCTCATATGACTGACATAACCTTCCTTTGTTGTTGATTCACTTGTTGCCTGAAGGCTTTGCTTGCTTGTGCCATTTAAGAAAACTCCTGACGGAAAATGTGATAATTATTTTTATGGGAACTTCAATTGCTATACAAATCCAGATGCAATAAAGCTGAAATCAGCTTTATTGTTGTTGCCTTGGCCACCAATGGTTACTTCCCTCGTGATTCTCAGGTTGCTCCTGCTATGCCTGTGTACTCTCTCTACCATGGGGTATCTGCTCGTCTCGCGATGCTAACTTCGCTTGTGAGTCTCAGATTGTTCCTGCTGTACCTGTGTACACTCTACCATGGGTATAAGTCCCTACCATGGGTATTAGTTTAATCTACGTTAGTCAGAAGAGGATCTTGAATCTTCCTGATGAGAACCTGGGTCATAAAAAACAGTGGCAGTGCATATGATCTGTTCTTTTGCGTTTTTGCAAAGCTGTAAGCAAATTTCTGCAGACGGAAGGCATGATACGTGTCCCAAAACTTGGTATATACAAAGGTAATACTTCCTCTTTGTGGTGCTCCCACTTTATTTTTTCATGTGTTGTGCATCAGAGGGTCTCATCAAAACCCTTCAGGAAACTGTTGGAAAATGCTCTGTGGATCACGTTACGGTAGTCACAATCACTCATTTCTGTTATTCAAGATGCATTTATTACCTCAGGGATTATCTCCAATATGCCAAGACCATCTTATGTGATATGATATGAAGGGCTTGCTCTTATTGTTTGCAAAAGCATCATCATTATCTAGTTATTCTCATGTTGAATTTCCTCACTGTTTGTCAGTGTCCATAGTGCAGGTAGGTATACTCGTGTAGAAAATAAAGTCAATATTCTCGTAGAGCTCAGCATGGAAGCTCATCAAATAAGAATTTGTTAACATCCATTAGAACGATGCTAAATGGGTTAAGAAGTATGATTATGCTCTTTATAGGCGTGTGTTAGTGACCATTGGTTCTATAATCTATTACCATGTGTCATGATCTGACACCATGGTCACCAGGATCATCTCATTTACTTTTGAGGTTTTCCAACTTACATAGTATCAGAGTAGAGGTGCTCTCAGAGCTAAAGATCCTCATTCCCCATGAAGAGCACAGGTTGCGGGGAGCGACAAGTCCATTGTCAACTCAGATTCTTATACTCCAGTCCATTGTAACATCTTGGAGGACTGTGTTACACTCCCTCCCACCCTCCCATTATAAATTTTCCACAATGCTATTATGGCTTTTCTGAGTTTATCCATTGCTAGTGTTTGCTGTACACATTGCTGTCTTGAGTACATAGGTGCTCTTAGAGCTAAAGATCCGCATTCTCCATGAAGAACAGAGGTTGCAGAGAGCAACAAGACCACTGTCAACTCAGATTCCTAAGAGCATTGTGTTTCACTCCCTCCGGCCTTCCCACTATAGGTGTGCCACATTGGTGTTTTGGCTTCTTCCCCTTAGGTTGCAACACGGACCATTGGGTGCTTCTGTTGCAACAAGTTACAAGCCATGTCACTCCACCACATCTTGTCATCATCGACCCATTGGTTCCTATCCCACCCAGAGTGTAGTGCCCACTGCCTTCTTGAAGGCACTTTTGTGCCAACTCTTTGCTTTGGGTGACAAAACTTGCTTTGTCTATTGAAGTGCTATGCTCAAGGCATAAGGTGCTCAAGATGTACACTGAGCCTTTTCGAGCATATTGAGGCATAGATAATGAGCCCTTGCAGATGACACTTGGTAATGCTACCCAAAATAGGTTACAAAGTATATGAATAGGACGATATGAAAGGATGATGAGTATGCTATCTAACGTTGTTCTGACTCCAGGATTTTGGGCTGAGGCTTTGGCAACTGTTGTATGTTTGAAAAATAGGTCATCTAATACTACTCTGGATGCTGGCATTTTTGAAGAGCCATGGTTGGGCAAAAAATTCTCTTATGATGACTTAAGAGTATTTAGATGTGAAGCTTATGTGCATGTTCCAAAGGAAAGGTGCAACAAGTTAGAGCCAAAATCCACCAAATGCATTTTTTTGGGCTATGGACAAAGTGGTGAGATGGGTTATTACCTTTGGGATCCGAAAGGTAAAAAAATTGTCCATAGTAATAACACGATCTTCAATGAAAAGAAGATGTGTAAGCAGCCTTTTCAAGAAGTGGAAACAAGAAGTGTTACTTTTTAGGATACAGTGTCATTTGTTATTTTGCAGTGTGGGGCAAGTGCTAGTGCACTAAGTGTATGTAAAGAGAGCATAGTTGATACTTCTATGGTGAGTAGGAAGAAGGGAGATCTATTGAGCAGCAAATTGAGAGTCCTATGTTGCCTCGACAAGAAAGAGTAGAGACTAAAACTCTCACTTCAAGTCAGCCCATTGTGCTATGTAGATCTACTCGTATCCCTTGTTCCCTTAAGAGATTTCAGCCTAGGATTGACCATGTGATGCTAATAGATTGTGGGGAGCTATCTTGTTATAAAGAGGCTATGATTTGTGATGATAAACTTAAGTTGGAGCTAGCTATGGAGTCTGAAATGGATTTCATTATGAAGAATTAGACTTGGAAGTTGGTTCCTTTGCCAAAGTAATGAGTACATGTCAAATCTTGGCAAGAAGCATTGGGAAGTGGTGAAATGTATCTTGAGAGGTACTCAAGTGGTACAAGAGATGCGTGCAATATGCTTTGGGAGTGTTGTAGTGGTGTACTTGGGTACATAGATGCTGACCATGTAGAGAATATTGATAATAGAGAGTCAACCATAGGATATGCTTAAGTCTTACCTTGTATGGTGGTGCAATCTCATGGATGTCTCCTTTATAGAAACATGTGGTATTATCTACTATTGAAGTTGAGTATGTTGCAGCCCCATAGAGACATGCAAAGAAGTCATATGCTTACTTGTCTAATTGGAGACTTGGGCCTTGGCAAAGACATGCCATTGTTGCACAATGATAGTCAGAGTGCCATCATGTTGGCAAATAATTTTGTGTTTCATGTGAAAACTAGGCACATAGAAGTGAGGCAACACATTATTTGTTAGATGCTCAAGGATAAGCAAGATGGGATTGTCATAGTTTATATTGATGATAACCTTGTAGACTTTCTCACCAAGAGTTTGCCCTTCAAAAATTTTACACATTGTGGGGAGTTGATGGGCATTGGGCGAGGGTACCTCATGCACATTTATGCCATGATTCTCTTATTCTTTTCTCTCTCTTAAAAGCACTTGGGTCTTTAAGTGGGAGGTTGTTGGGTTAAAGGCTAATGTGGTTGGGTAGCCATCTTACTCACTAACCCTAACTATACATATATACAATCACTCTTTATTCTTTGAATGATAAGGCAATAAGGTGTTGCTTGCAATAGAGCTATTGGAGACACCACAAATACAGTCTATTCTCTCTCTCTGTGCGAGCTCGAGTCCGAGATAGAAGAACACTACATATGCAGGTGCCTAGCGTACTATGAGATCTACGGATGCTTCCACTACCTGTTCAGAGAAGGATTCGGACCACTCTCCAGAGTGATGGATTTCAAGGACCAGAGATGCCTTGGGCTCTTCCTGCTGGAAATACGGCGCCACAGATACCACCTCCTCTGGACCTTAGAGCAGAGACAGTGAGCCGCCCAACGCCTACTCACATAATTCTATTGAGAGCCAACTACCATCCCCACCCCTAAGCCCCCACCAGCCCCACTGACCTCCCGGCCATGGGGGACCACCCTAGCCATAGCCACGGCAAGAAGCAAAGCTTGGCGCCCATACCCAACCAGTCCCCACCATTGCAAGAGGCACATGTCGAGGATATAAGGGATACTACGTTGCCGCCGGAGGGCCTTGCCCTGGCGATTCAGCCTCTCGATGTTGGATAGACCCATGCAGGACTTCGTATCTAGTGCAACCTTGCAAACCAGCGACCACGACTTGTAGTGCACCAGCAGATGACCAGATGGAGTTAAGGAGTAAAAGTGACCAGGTCGACTAGAAGACAAGCGGACGCTTCAACGGGACCAATAGGCGCTAACGAGCGTGCAACAAGAGTCAAACGGGCAGCTGTTGACGAGGGTTCCTGCATTACGCGAGACTGACGGGTCAAGCTATGGGTGTAACTTGCGACTACTGACGGGCGCGCGAAACCTGCGACTGCTGACGAGCGCAACCTGCAGCGTGCGTGATTGATGGGCGGAAGGACAAGTCGTAACTGGCAGGTCAACGGACCTCGTCACGTCATCTTTTTTGGGCCACAAATTTTTTTTTTTTCCTTCAAAATTCTGTTGGAATTTCCCCTTGGCTTGATGGGAGTTCGCACGTGCAAGCACAAAGTTCAGATTTGTGTATATTTATGCCTAAAAATTTGGGGCTTTTCAGATTGAGTGCTGCTCATGCAAAATTGAGGCATCTGCGTCAAAAATTGCAGACATTGTGTGTGTTTGAATTGGGGATTTCTCCAAATTTACTGAAATTTTACTCATTCGAGTGAAATTTCTCAACATTGGACCCATAAAATTTGGGGCTTTTGCTGTATTGGTGAAATTTTGTTCAGCTGAGTTAGATTGGTTGACATTGGTGCACAATTGGATGTCCTCCATGCTACCACACCAATTTAGCAAGCATTTGCCATTCTCATTTATCTCTATTGGAACTTGAATGGATTTGTGATTAGTGAAGCTCCAGCCTCTCACTCTCTCCTCTTTCTTGCACCCTATCAAGGCTCAAGCCTCTCCCATCCCCTCTCTCTCACTCTTGTTCTTTCAACTTTACCCCAAACCTCTCTCTCTCTTTCAAGTTCAACTTTCAAGTTTCAAGAGTCAAGACTCGAGCATCTCACACACTCTCTCTCGCGTAAACAAATCCTTACTTGTACCCTAACATATAAATTCATTTTATTTTGTGTACCGTGACGAGCTAGTACACTCACCCTGGGATTCTCTCACTCTCACACTCAACACTGCTATTGCTTCACTTCTGTCTTGCATTCCCATTGCGCACTCATCCCAACATATAGGCCTAGCAGAATAGTTTACTTTGTGTGAACTATGCTCTTATGTCACAGATTCTTCATGATAGTGAACCTACTACAGTTGAGGAGTCTCTTGTACAGGATATTTGGCGTCAAGTCATGTAGGAGTAGCTTGATTCTATTGAGCGTAATCAGACTTGGGAGTTGGTTGTGTGTCTCTCAAACTAGAAGGTGTTAGATGTGAAGTGGGTCTAGAAGACCAAGTACCTTGTAGGTGGTTCCTTTTACAAGCATAAAGCTAGGCTTGTTGCCAAGGGTTTTGCTCAATGGGTAGGGTTGGCTTATTTTGAGACTATTACACCTACGGCTCGGATGTCTACTATTCGGGTTATTTTGGCTCTTGCAGCCCACCACCGCTGGCCTGTTTATCAGATGGACGTAAAGTCTACCTTTTTGAATGATGGTGTCCTTGAGGAGGAGTTTTATGTTTCACAACCTCTTGGTTTTCTTGTGTAGGGGAAGGAAGACCATGTCTACAAATTGCCGAAGGCCCTCTATGGCATGAAGCAAGCTCCTAGAGCTTGGTACCAGAGGATTGATCGCTTCTTTATTTAGAGTGGTTTCCATTTATCAACTCACGAGCCCAACTTACACTTCCAGGTTGAGGGTGACAGGTGTGTTTTGCTTACCTTTTATGCAGATGATCTCATCGTGATAGAGAGCCATACTTAGGAGGTTGATTGTACTTCGAAGATTTTGCAAAAGGAGTTTAACATGACGGATCTAGGGATCTTTCATTTCTTCCTTGGATTGGAGATTTATCAGATGGCATAGAGCATTTTTGTTTCGTAGCACAGGTACATTTTTTAGCTTCTCTTGGAGTTTGATATGGCCAATTGTCGGCCTATTTCATGCCCCATGGATCCAAAGTCCAAGCTTTTGGTAGTAGGAGTTTCCCTTTCAGATACCACTTGTTATAGGTGTCTTGTTAGCTCCCTCATGGGGCTTATTCACACACGACTAGATATTTCTTTTGTTGTGGCTCTTTTGTCTTCTTTCATGAAGACTCCCACTTAGGAGCATTGGAGTGCAGCCTTGTGCATTCTTCGTTATTTGTAGGGGACTCGGTCCTACGGGATCATGTATGGAGAGGGGGGTTACTCTCTTTGGTTGGAGTGATTTTGACTAGGTAGGTGGTGTGGATTCACAAACATCCACTATAGATAATGCCTTTTCCTTTGGATTGGACGTGATCTCGTGGAGCAGTAAGAAGCAACCTACTGTGGCCCTTTTTTCTACAAAGACACAGTATCATGCCTTATGTTCTGCAGCTATGGAGGTGGTTTGGCTTCGCTGCATGTTGGCAGAGATTGGCTTTCATCAGCCATGACCTACGGAGCTGTGGGTGGACAACCAAAGTGCTCTAGCTCTGTCTAGGAACCATGTGTTTCATACTTGCACGAAGCACATCGAGGTTCAGTACCACTATGTTCGAGATCAGATCGTGGATTGGGAGTTGGCACGGTAGCCTATTGTCCCATGGAGGACAACGCAACGAATCCCTTCACGAAGCCTTTGTTCAAGGCTTCTCTGCTTCAATACATGAGGTTGTTGGGTCTGTAGGGACCGGTTAGGCACGGAGATCGAGACGGACAGTCATTGCGTGCACTGAGAGAGAGAGAGAGAGTGAGATAGGGCAGAGTAGAGAGTGAGCACGTCTGTAGGTACAATGACGAGTGAGTACCTTTAGGTTTTTAGATAGATATGTATGTGTAAGTACAAGTGCTAAGGGTGTGTTCACACCCGAGCACATTTAAAAGGCACAAGGCCTTTATTCCCAACAACCTCCCACCTAAAGGCAATGTGCCTTAAGAGGAGAAAAGAATCAGCTAAGTCTAGGTATGTACAAGCTGAAATACATATATCTATCCAACTCCCATCATCTGTCGGCAATGAGCAAACCGCTTTGCTGGAAGACCCTTTGTGAGAAGGTCTGTAGGGTTATCATCTGTATGCACTTTGACAAGCTCAATGCTCTTGCTGTGAAATACATCTCTAATGAAGTGATACTTCACCTGTATGTGCTTTGTCTTTGCATGAAAGACAGGATTCGGTGCTAGCATGATAGCACTCTGACTATCACAATGGAGAATATGTAACTTTGAGATGCCAAGCTCTTCTACCAGATGTGAAAGCCATAAAGCCTCCTTGCATGCCTTAGTGGCAGCCACATACTCTGCCTTTATAGTAGACAATGCAACACACTTTTGTAGCCTGGAGATCCAGGAGACTGCTCCTCCTATGAAAGTAAACACATACCTAGAAGTGGACTTCCTGCAGTCCGCATAACCAGTATAGTCTGCATCCGTAAAGCCAACAACAGATGCCTTTTGCTTTCCAAAGCAGATGCACAACTCCTTTGTGCCTTTGAGTTATCTCATAATACCTTTCACTGCATCCCAATGCTTCTTGCTAGGGGTTGCCATGTATCTGCTAACCACTCCCACTGCAAAGGCAATGTCAGGACGTGTAGCAACCATAGCATACATCAAACTGCCAACAGCTGAAGCATATGGTATCTTGGCCATTTCAGTCTTCTCATCATCAGATGTAGGGCTGTCTTGTGCACTAAGTTTCACTTATGGAGGCAATGGAATTCCAATTGTTTTCCCCCCCTCCATATTGAAACACTGCAAAACTTTGGAGATATACTCCTGCTGAGATAGATAGAGTAAGCCTTTCGATCTATCTCTGAGTATTCACATGCCAAGAATGTGATTTTCATCACCAAGATCCTTCATGTCAAAGCTGGCATGAAGACTTTGCTTCAATGAATCCAAGGCATGAGTATCCCTGCTAGCAACCAACATGTCATCAACATATAAAACCAAGATAATTTGGCTGCCATCTGCTGCCTTCTTGGTGTACAAGCAGTGATCCACTTGACTTCTATGAAAGCCTTGGGACTGCATGAATATATTCAACTTATGATACCATTCTCTTGGTGCTTGTTTCAACCCATACAAACTCCTTTTGAGTTTACATACCATTTTTTCTTTCCCTTTTTCAACAAACCCTTCAGGCTGCTGCATATATATGTCTTCATGTAGATCACCATGTAAAAACGAGTCTTTACATCCATTTGTATGAGCTCCATATCCTCAACTGCAACCAAGCCCAAAAGGGTTCTCAATGTAGTCATCTTGACTATAGGAGGGAAACTCTAATCAAAGTCAATTCCATGTTCCTGCTTGTACCCCTTTGCAACCAATCTTGCTTTGTACTTTGGTGAGGAACAAGAAATGACATTCATCTTGTAAACCCATTTGCGTGGAAGGGTTTTCTGTCCTTTAGGAAATTGCACCAAGTCCCAACTGCCATTTTTTTCAAGAGATTCCATCTCTGATAGCATAGCTTTATACCATTTCTTACTTTCCTGTCTGTCCATTGCTTCCTTGAAGCAAGACGGTTCACCACAGTCTATTAACATGACATAATCAGCCACATTAATTGCACTAGGAACAAACCTGTCAGGTTGTCTTGTAGCCCTAGACGATCTCCTAACCCAATGGTCATTGTTTGCTGGCTGTTCCTGCAAATTTCCATTTTCAGCATGCTATCCTGGCATTTCAGCCTACAAATCAGCATTAACAGCTTGCTGTCCTGGCTGTTCCTGCACATGTAATGACTCATTTTCATGGGCAATAGCTGGCTGATCATTTCCAACATCATTTCCTGCATTTACAGGTTCATTTACAGCAGGTATTTGTTGCTCTACAATGGACACATTTTGCTGAAGGTATTTCTTCCCAGAATACAACCCTACGGACCTCCTCAGTATTTTTGGGTTGTTTGTGTACGCGATCTTCCCGGAAGATAATGTCCTTGCTGCGTACTACTTTCCTTTTCTCGGGATCTCACAATTTATACCCCATTTCACCCTCGTCACCATATCCTAGGAAAATGCATTTATAGGACTTTGGCTGAAGTTTGCTGTGTTTTTCTTTACGAATGTGCACAAAAGCCTCACAGCCAAACATTTTCAGATGAGCATATGAAGGTGGCTTGCCCGACCACGCTTCTTGGGAAACTCCAAAAGACCTGTTTGGTGACCGATTAATCAAGTGAACGGCTGTCATAACAGCCTCTGCCCAAAAACCATGGGGTAATGTAGCATGAGACAGCATCGTACGGACCTTATCTTGTATGGTCCGATTCATACTCTCTGCAACTCCATTTTGGGGTGGATTATGAGGGGCAGTGAGCTTCCGCTTTATCCCTTTGCTGTCACAAAATGCCTGAAAGGCCTTGGACACATATTTCCCACCATTGTCAGAGCGAAGACACTTAAGTGTCTTATTTGTTTGATTTTTAGCCAATGCCAAGAATTTTTTAAACTTATCAAGCACTTCATCCTTGCTACCCCATACTGTCCGCGTGGCATCATCGACAAAGGTGAAAATATTTCTTTCTCCCTAAAGATAATCCTAGCATTTGACATGCTTCGAATGTACTAGCTTTAGAGGAGAAGATTTCAAAGAAAGAGATTTTTTATGTGACGTCTGTGCATGTTTGCCATAAATGCAATGATCAGAATGCTCAAAATCAATATAACGAAGACAAGGCAAGTAATCCAAACGAGAAAGCACTTTTATTCCTTTTTGACTTACGTATCCCAACCGGCCATGCCACAAAGAAACGCTTGGCTGCTGGGTCACGGGAACAACATGGTCATGCACACGAGATACATGAAGTGGATACAAAGTATCACTCTTGCAACCTCTGGCAATAACCCTAGATCCCTTACAGATCTTCCACTTTCCATCACCAAAGGTGGTATGTAAACCATCATCATCTAGCTGCCTTGTGCTAATCAAGCTCTTCTTGAGCTGAGGTACATGCCGTACATGCTGAAGTGTAGAGACAGAGGCATGCTGAAACTGTAACTGCACACTGCCAATACCTGGAATCTCACATGCATAGTTGTCCCCAAGATAGACAACACCATGTCGACCCCCTGTATAGGTGGAAAACCACTCAGATGAGGGGTGACATGAAAGGATGCACCTGAATCAAGAATCTAGGTATGCATGTCATCATCTGTATCTGTAAGTAAAGCATGTGCACGAAAGTGTGAAGAGACAAAGAGTACGTCACTCCCACTGTCATTGTTATGAGTGACTGCATTCACCTCTTCAATTTTTACACTGCTCTTCTTAGGCTGACTATCCTTCTTCTCTTTCTTGCTATCATCTGTCTTTTTGCCTTTTCCTTTCTCTTTCTTTCATTTGTAGCAGTCACGTTTAAAGTGACCCTTCTTGCCACAGTGATGACATTCAACATCTTTGCCACGTGATTTACTGTGTTCCTTGCTAACAGCAGACACACACACTCTTCAGTCTTCAGTCTTCCCTTTGCAAGTGCATACTCTTAACACTCCAAGTCTTTGTGCTTGGTACTGCCATTGTTATCAGCTTGATCCGGCACCTTGAGTGGCCCTTTGGGCTGCGTGCAAGGATTGATCAATCCATCATTGTATCAACACGCTTCTTCAGTTAGTGCAATATTCTTCCCTCAAATCTGTGTGTGTGTGTGTGTGTTCGTGTTTCTCTTTCGTTACACACTCATAGAATCAACCCCTTGGAAAGTCTCTCTAGCATAGCCTGTATTGATAAGATCCCAATAGCTCACAAATAAGGACTTATCTAGTCCATCTTCCCTTGGACACTTGCGTGAGGGTAGTGCCCCAAGTGCCTCCTCCAATTCCCTTGTAAAATGAGCCATCAAATGTTTGCTTATCCTATCTATAACCACCTGTTCGGTGCTCAATCAAACTTGTCTCTCTCATATCGAGGGGGCCTAGTGGTGGATCCTAGTAGGGATGTGTAGTACTGTGTGGCCACTTGTCTCACCTCCAAAGGGCCCTATGGAACATCAGCTGTTCCGAGTCTCCGAACATGCTATCTAGAGTGTTTAGGCCCTGTTTTGTGAAAAAAATCCCTATTAACCTTATCGTCTGACTGAGTCCAAAAAGTTGTTCTCGCATGGAATATGTAATCCAATCTAGCTTCCTTCATGGCATCAATCTCTGTTGTAGCAATATGCATCCTCTTGGCTGTCCATCTGCATCCTGGTTGTCTCTCCTCCTCCCTTTGCAAGGTTGCTAGTGATGCTCTAGTGGCTCTTTTCTTCTCTAGAGGGCTCTGTCTCCTCCTTGTGGTCTCCTCTCTGAAGAAGGAACTAATCTCTTGTGGGTTGCCATCCAAGTCATTAGCTGCGTGTCCAGCTGAGAAGTGCACATTTCCAGGAGCCCCGCACCAAGGGGTGGCTCTTTGATACTCTAGTCACTCCAGCACTGATGTATGGAGCAGCTATATGGGGGCCAGGCCTTGCCGATTATGTATGGACATTGATGGAGAGACCTCAGGTGATCATGATATCTAGATTGATTCGCAGCAAGGCCTCAGTCCCACATGACATTGTGCGAGCAGAGCTTGCCACACCGCCCATGCTAGTCGAGGCATTATTTCAGACAGTCTGCTTCCTACACAGATTTCAGGATATGGACAGAGATCGCATTGCATACAGAGCATATATGGCATCTCAGGAGATGGCTCGAGCGGGGGATACCACATCATGGTATGCACAGACTAGAGCTTGGTTTGACAGACATGGGCTGGACATTGATAGACTCCCACCTCTTCTATATGATACTCAGGCTCCCACTTACACCCTCTCTCTCTCTGAGAGGAACAGAGTCATCAGACAGGAGATATTGCATATTTATATATAGAGGACATGGGTCAGCCCTGCACAGCCACTGCCATCGAAGATGGCACATTATTATATACAGTTCTTGAGCATATCAGAGCAGGGATTCATAGAGATTTCAAGATATATGCAGATCTATATGCCACATCGATTGAGAGTTCTTATTGGACAGCTCAGGGTATCATCACATCAGCTTATGATTGAAAGTGGCAAAGCCAGTGGCATCCCACGGGAGGAGAGGATATGCCCCCTTTGCAGATCAGAGGTGGAGAGTGAGGAGCATTTTGTTCTCAGATGCCCGGCATACTCAGAGTTGAGATTTAGATACACATTGAGCAGCTCACTTCAGGGATGTATGACTGATATGGATCAGAGATCATTTGGCCGTTTTCTGGGAGAGGCATGGCACATCAGAGAGTAGAGCACACAGCGGGTCCCAGTCAGAGAGGGGCCTACCCAGACGACTATTGCACAGTTCTTTCAGACAGACAGAGTGAGAGCTACTGTACCAGCCTCCAGCCAGACCTCCGGGCTCACATTACAGCAGGCTGAGGACCAGCGTACCCGATGCCGCACGAGGATCCGTGGGTTTCGGACCCCACAGCCACACCGACAGGAGATCCGGAGGATTCTTGATCTACATCGACAGCAGACTGAGATCCGACGACACTCGACACATTGGATCTCAGATCTCCAATTTGCTCTTTCTCCACCGCCGATGTACCACATCCTGCATCCAGGAGGGATCACCTGCTATTAGCGACTTCGACGACTGCTACTACATCCCAGGATAGTATATCTCCCTGCATCTGTTACATATACACATCGCACCACTTTATCACAGCCGACAGTTGTTCCCCTATCACAGCCGACATTTGTTCCCCTTTTGTAGCCATTATTTGGAGTACCAGGCTACATACGCACATACACATACACGACACTTATCACACTCACAGCACCGTATCTTCAGTTTCCAGTTTTTAGCTTTTCATTCAGCACTTTTATTTTGGATAGCTGGACCTCATTAGTTGTATCACAGTTTGTCTCATAGGCCAGTTTTGGTCTTTAGAAGACGTTAATATAACTTTCTTTCTTTTCTTTCTCTCTCTCTCAGATCGTCCTTATAGAATAAGTGCTCTGGATCCTGACACAGGATAGCAGTAGGACGATGATGGAAATGGGGGATGGACAGCTGGTGTGGAGTCATGATATCAAGGGGATGATTGTGGGAATGACCATGATTTCCTTTTCTGAGCCCATTTTCCCACTGAAATGACAGAAATTCATAATTAGTTAGTTTCAAAATAGAAAATCTTTCAAAATAGAAAGCTTGCAAAGAGCTACCATGCAGGAAGATCAAGGAGAATATAACCACGACACAGATGTTTCAGAAGAATATGCTTCTATGCTTCTGACAAAAATATTTGTTGTCTTTGTTCTGACTGGTAGAGAACTCTGGTGAGAGAGCTCCTAATTTCCTGTATACAGGGGCTGTAGGACTAGTCAAGTTTAACTTAAAGGAGGATGGGTCTTACCCACCCAATGCTTTCGCTGTCCAGTCTTCTTTTTGTTAGTAACATAGGAATAATAAGCTGTTAAGCAAACAAGGACTCTTAAAGCAATACATAGAGAGACAATGCGCACGTGGCTGTGCGATATTGTTTCTTTATTATGTTGTTGGAAAGAATTTAATGAGAAGCAAGCATTAAAGAATGCTACTTATTCCTGGACTCATTTCTTGAGTGTAATGTTGAATTTGTGCAGGACACTGTGTTGTATCGAGGCTCACAAAGTCGGTTTTCTGAATCTTCAGCCTTCACCAGTATTCCTTGTGGAGTTTGTCCTGTATGAGCCGACACTACTTCAATGGCAACTTTTGTTTTGTTTTATTTAAGCTTGTGTAATTGTTTTATGGAGTTATTCTGATTGAGCTTGGGATTCGCAGGTTTTGCATGAGTGCACAGACAATGGTCTCATTTCTCCCAAAACTTGTGTTTATTTCCAAAATTGGTTGAAATTTTAATTGAAGGTGAAGTGTACACACACACACACACACACACACTCTCTCTCTCTCTCTCTCTCTCTCTCTCTCTCTCTCCATCTTATAACCCTTGCATGTGTGATCATGCAGAGAGGTTCCGATTTTGAAGGCAAAGTGAGAACACAATGATTTTTTAAAAGATTAAGCTCAATTTGGATGAGGTAGATTTAAACCTGCTGCTGCCACTTCACTACCGCATTTTCCCAGGCAAGGTTCTCAGCTTCTTTTCTCGAGGAGCTCTGTTCTTCTTCCATATAGACACTGAGCTGCCATCTACTGTATGCAGTTAGCTCATCCAGGCAAAATACACAAGCCTCTTGGCCAAACTAAAGGATCATTTGACTATATTAGAAGGAAACAGGAGGTGCAGATCTGGAGAAAGGCCCCAATATTCTAAGATTGAAATGTAAGTAATAGATGTTGAATTATTATGACAATGACCTGCCCATACTCCATACAAAGGGTTGGTCATTTTAATGTCTGAGACATCAAGTCTAAAATTGCTTGCAAGGATCAAAGGTGTGAACTTGCATTAAATGTCCAATGCGTACTTTTTGTGCTCAAACTTGTCACTACATGAGCTTCCCATGTTTGAAATGCTTAATTTTAATAGTGGAGGCAGTAAAGGTCCTAACGGATCTTGTTGAATTTTATCTGCCTTACTAGATCTAGGTAACACTTTCCTTTTTGTCACAACAAAAGTGCATTTAAACTCTTTCTGGATATTTTGTTGTGAATGTTACTAAAGATCAGTATCTCCTTATTCCTGTATGATGAACTCTCATAGAGTACTCACAAGGAGGTGCTATCCCCTTTCAAACATCGGCATGGGTAGAACGCATGCTTGTGACCAAATGTTGGCCACACATACATGCCCTTGCCAAGAGTGTCCTGAAAGGGTAAGAGCCACAATTCATGTTGGGCAACCTATTTCTGCTCATCAAAGGCTTGTGCTTCTCGTGTTCTCAAAAGAGACATTCTTTGTTTGCAAGACATGCAAATGTTTTGAGAAGTGTGTAATCCTAATGAACAATGAATATTCTTACTTGAACATTCATGGGTTGAGGTCAACTAGGCGTTGCTTGGAATATTATGGCATTTGCAGCTCTTTGAAAGGACTTCCAAACAAAGATTCTTAATTTAAAGAAATTGATCCTCCTCTTTTGCTGACCTTAATTTGTAGCTCATGCATTCTCAAATTTTTGAATACCCAAACACTGTTGTCTTCTTCATTCTTAGAGAAAACAAAGATTTCATTATAGAATGTACGGTGAAATTCCATGGCAATGGCATGATAATTGTGTGTATCATGTGTTTAACACTAAGTTGACACATTTCTGTAGACCAAAAGACATCAACATAGACACAACTTCGTAGCCTTTATAATCCATCTTAAGAACATGATTTAGTACCACATGCATATCATGTTTTAAAGTCATGAGGCTCAAGGTAGTTGCATTAGATAACTTATTTAAGATGTCATGAAAGTGTGGAATTATAAGTAAATCAAGGTTATGGCCTTATTGAAAACTGTATTGTTAATATGCATGCTATATATATGTTCAATATCTCCTCTTGTGAGCTAACTACAAGCCTATTTGCCGGCAATGAAGAGCATGGAAATCTTTTATTGTAGCTCGTGTATGTATCACGTGCCCCCTTTTAATGTTGCATGTTAACTTTCAAGTTTTTTAGATAATGAACGAGTAACAAAATTAGTTTGAAATGTCAAGTGTTTTGGGAGGAACTTGTCTATGCATTGCATGCTAAAAAGAAGATTATTGCACGGACCTAATAACCTCTTGATCAAGAGGGTTTGTGCCCATATGTAATTTAGAGTTTGCTTGCAATCATTATTCACTTTCTATGGATGGTTTGTGCACATAGGTAACCTTAATCAAGAGGGTTTGTGCAAATAGGTAATTTAGAGTTTGCTTGCAATTATTATTCATACTTTCTATAATTTACTTAGGAGCAAAGTCACGTCTCTTTATTTATTTATTCACTTAAAAATAGAATACAAGTGGATTAGTTTTTCAATTTGGATTAAGACACTTGGTATGATTAAAAATGTTGTCAAATTAAAGTTGATATTTCAAAGTAGATTGCATATCATAGGTTCAATAGCATATCTTCTTCAACAATGCATCCCTAAAATTATTGAACATCATGCATGAATAAATTGGAAAGCAAATGGATAAGCGCATTCTTGTGGTGTGCACTCTTGAGAGCTCTCTTCTTGCTTCTTTCTTTTGAGAGAGAGAGAGAGAGAGAGAGAGAGAGAGAGAGAGAGAGAGTGTGTGTGTGTATGTGGGGGGGGGGGGGGGGGTGTGTGCACGTGCTAGAATGAGGGACCAGTTGGAGAAGCTATTACTTTTTTTTCTTTACAAAGCTTGCATGGTAATGAAGGCAAAGGAGATGGAGCTCACTTTTCGGTGTATTACAAGGATCTTGGAGCCATCGACAAGCCTTTCATGGATAGACTACAACAAGAAGGTGAATCAGTGAGTTTGCTATACTCATTTGGAGAATTGCAATGGTTAGGTGAGATAGCCAATAATTGCATTGCTTGAAACAATAAGTGGTCTGTAAGCCCAATGGTCTAACTCGTGGGAGCAACAACATTTTGGTTCTACTGTCACATGACCACGAATTTGAGCAAGTAGGCATATATTCTCTATGATGTGTGACGAAAGAGAAGCTCATACTCTGAAATGCCAGGTGGATGAAAGACAATCAATTCGCTCTTAGAGTGTTGGTATTTTAGTTGTGGTTGTATATCAGATTTTTCATGATGTGTAGGAAGGTAGAAGTAAACTTTAGAAAATTTTTAAGACAGAAATTTCTTAAGCCTCTGGTATTTAACATAAGAGCTCAAGCAAGGGGATTCAATAAGCAAGGGGCTTGAGACAAATCAATAGCTTTTTGTGTGGCACCACGATTCACTTTTGTATTAGCCTCACTTTTAAACTTTTACTTTTTGACAAAATGCTTGTGTTAGCCTTGCTTTTGGACCTTTACTTTTGACTTTCATTTTGCTTTTGACTTTTGGTGAGGCTATAAAAGTAAAGCAAAGCAACATGACTCACCTATAACTTTGAGTTGCATTGTAGAAGGGAGCGAATATGAAGAAATAGAAATTGGTTTTTGCAAAAGTTGGCTTCACTCCATCTCTCACAAGGAGCTCACATGTATGATCTTGGGATCCTTTTTCATTAAAATTTGGTTTTGTGCTTAATTGAATTTGTGATGTTTGTTATCTCCCTCCCTTCCATCCTTGATTTCAACTTTTTGTGGTGAGGTCTTAACTAAAAATCCCTTCCTTTCTTTATTGGGATGATTTGCCAATGCCTTACCTAGGCTAAGAAGGCTTTAATATTCTTTTCTAGCTTTAGTTGTGGCCAATTATGGTTTGGAACAAGGCCAACACACCTTAGCACACAAGTCAGCTAATCTCATTGATGTATTCGGCCACTTAGGCCCTAGAGGATCTCATAGAGTGTGGTTGACAAATTATTCTCCTCTTAGTTACTTTTGATCGGCCTTTTCTTTTCCTTTGACGTACATAAGAAGATTTAATCGAATAAAATAACATAGTTCTTTTAATCTAAAGGTAGTTGACCAACCATATTGAAGCCATCATTATTTCAATGGCATGAGATTTGGGATGGCATGAGGGGTTGATCAAAGTGTGCAAGGAGCCTCTTTGTGACCTGGATGGTTCCTTCAACCATTTGAGGGGGTAGCACTCAATTCAAGGCAGGAGGGTAGAAAAATTCAAATTTGAATGGACTTAACCCATTCTCCCACTGTTCCCAATGGTTCAATTCTAGTGCCCAATTGATAGGCATTTGTTCCTTGGTTTGTAGCATTTGGACATTGGGCATCTCCTGTGGTTTGGCATTAAACTTTCTCCTCGTGTGTTTAGCCAATTCCATGTGTTTTCTTTTGGCCTCAATGATTCTTTCTACAGTGGCATGATCTTCTTCTTGGCCTTCTACTTCTATTGACAAAGGTGGGGGAGGGCTTTATTCAGGAGGTTGTGCCTTGGTGTCGGCAAGTTGCTCAAAATCGGGCCCTTCGTCCCTTGGTGGTTCTGCCTAGGCCGCTGTGGTTGACTACTCTTGGCGCTCTTGCTCTCCAATTTCAAGCTACTCTAACTCCTCCGTTGAGAGCCCTGCTTGCATCAAAAGTTGTCTTTGTTGTGCTAGGCTTAGGCTAGTGTTGGTTCTTGGGGTGTGCTCTTGGGGCCCATATTGTATGGCTCTCCTTAAGGCCTCTAACTTCCTCTTTAACCCTTCCACGAAGTCATCATCCTTGGCCTAAGTCACATAGAGTACTATGTTTAGGGAAGACGTGTTATTGGACTGCTAGTCCCATCTTCACTACTTTGTTTCTTACTTTAGCCATAATTCTCTTGCTTTCTGCTAAGGCAAGGCGTTTGGCTAGGTCCTTGACTCTTCCAAGGCTCCTCTCTTCCCAAGCCTCGGCCTTCTCCTCCATCTTGCCTTGTTGACTCAGCCCCAGCTCTTGTGACAACATTGTCACCACCTCTTCTTGTTCTTTCCAGATTGATAGCATTTTCTCCTTGTCTTGTTTGTGGCGATTCAACTCTTGTAGTTGTTCCTACTCTTGGAGGGTCTCCAGGAGTCGGTTTTCCACCTTTAGCAACTTTTTAGTTGACTCATCCTTCTGGGCCCTACTCTCTTGTAGTTCCTTCATTTGTCATTCCTTTTGCCTCCTCTCCTTTTGGAACTTTGCATGAACTTTCGTCCTTACCCTCTTTAACTCTTCAGTGAGATCCTCTCATAGGTTCTTTAGTTGTTCAAATTGCCCCTGCATATCCTTTTGGCCCTATATGAGGCTTGAGAAGTCCATTTCTAGCCCCATTTCTTCCTTTACATTTTCAACTTGTAGCTCTTTTTTACTTTTTCTTTCTCTGACTCCATTTTCTTCCTTGCCTCTAATTCCTTGTTTAGCTCGTTCATCTGCCTTTGATAGATGGTTATCTGCTTTATCTTCTCCAATTGGTAGGTAGCGAACGCATCCTTTTCAACCTCCAACTGTGCTATGGTGGCCTTCCTGTCTTCCTTCATTATACTCGTCGTAGTTGGTCGCTACTAGTATGGCCAATGGCATGGACGTTGTGGATACCTCAACCTTAGACTTGTTTGGGTCCTTTCTAGATTGTGCGTTCACGGTAGCAAGTCTCTTTGTCCCTATTATTGGGGCTTTGCCATTAGGTGTTGGGACAAGCTGCTTCACTGAGTTTAGCAAGTATTGCATCCACACCACCACATTGCTTTGGTCCACTCCCCCTTTTGAGGTCTCTTTGGTGGTGGGATGGCGTGGCAAGCAGAGCCGATGGTGGTGGTTCATGGGGGCCTTTCCCTTGCTTGGCTTGATGGACCTTTGAGCTCTTTCTTTTGCTCCAGTACTAGAGCCTGGCTCAACACTTGGGCTTCTCCTCATGAGCTCTTCAAGGCAAGATGCTTGTTCTGCTGTGACAATTGTAGGGCTAGGGCCATTTGTTCATCTTCTCTTTTTAGCCTCTCCTCATTTTCTTATTGCTTCCTTCTTTGTTCCTCTTTCATCCGTCTTGACTCTTCCACCTTTCTTAACTGCTTCTCTTTTTAAGCCGTCTTCTTTCTCCCTTCATATTCCAATTCTCTCGATTCCTTATGTGCGGCTTCTACTTCTTTGTTTCCTTCTGCCATGGTTTTCTTCTTCTTCCCAGGGATATTCAACTTGATTGTTCTTTTCTCGCCTTGGCTTGATGGGATTGAGCCCTCCTTCCTGTCCCCACTAATGCTTCTCTTACTCAAAGCCTCTTGTTGCTTGTGGACTTGGGGCGGAGCTTTCCTCTTTTCGAGTGACGACACTGGTGATCTATGGGCTAGTGAGTGCTCGGGGGTTTCTTCTACCACTTTCTGTCTTTCCAAGTCTCCAACGGCCTCCTGGATAATGGCATTGAGTACACCTCCAAAATCTATATTGGAGGCCTTAGTTGCTAGCTTTTGAGCCGTTTTTAGTTCCTCGTAGGCACGTTGGCATTCCTTGGTCCACTCGAATATGATTAACAATTTGTAAAGGGGTCTAGTAACGAATGCATAGTTCAAAAAACATCACCAATAGTACCCTGTGTGTCCTAGGAAGCACTAAACTCCCTTATAGTTCGTGGGTGATGGTAAATCGACAATGTCTCTAACTTTGGAGAAGTTGGTGGCAATGCCGTTCTTAGACACCACATGCCCTAAGATACAACCATGTTTCACCCGGAACTGGCACTTCAAAGGATTTAAGGAGAGGTCATACAACTTATATCACTCAAAGACCGTGCGACGTTTATCTAGGTGTTCCCTCCAACTAGAGTGAACGCATAGATCGTCAACAAGCACCTCCAATTCTTGCCTAAGCATGTCCTTGAAGATGGTACACATGAGAAGCTGAAAGGTAGCTCGTGCATTTGTCGACCCAAATGGCATGACTATGTAGGCAAACACGCCCCATTCCATTGCAAATGTTGTCTTATGCCTATTGTCAAGGTGCACTTGCACCTGGTTATAACCTAAGAAGCCATTTAGAAAATTGTAGTCCTCTCTTCCCACTACTCTCTCGAGCATATGCTCAATGTAGGGTAGGGGATAGTTACCTCTCTTTGTCACAGCATTGACTTTTTTATAGTTCAAGAACACTCGAATTTTTTGGTTCTTCTTCAAGACAATCAATATGGGTAATACCCAATCAGTGTGCTCGATTTTGTAGATGAATCCAGCCTTCAACATCTTATCTATCTCCTCCTTGACGGTGTGTGCGTACTTTGGATTCATCGGGTACGGTCGCTATTTAATTGGTGTTGCATCAGGAGTCATCAGGATGTTATGGGTCGACCTCGAATCGACTCCTTTGAGTTCATCTAAGGACCAAGTGAATACATATATGTACTCCTACAGGAGAGCAACGAGATCAGCCTCCTCTTGCTCAGTCAGGTCGTTAGCTATGAACATGGGTCGGGGCTTTTCCCCTTTCCCTGCCAAGTTGGCTTCTTGACCTTAGCAAGCCCTTCTATTGGTTCATTTGCTTGTCCTTGCCTCCTAGCTCCTAACAAGATCACTATCCTGTCGCTCTTTTTGAACTTTGTGAATCACTTAGGTAAGTCTTGGGGCTTCAGTTGTTCTTCAGCTTGCGATCCCCTTGATTGCTTCCTCTTGTCCTCCTTTAATTGTATGTTCCTTAGGTGGACTGGTAGGTCCCCTTTGATGTGTTTGATCTTAGGTGGTAAGGGCATTTATGGGTCGCTTTTAGAGCTCACCTTCAACTCAGAGTTAAACTCACAGCCTTCATTGGAAGAAAAAGTTTCCCCTAGTGGTTGCAATGGTGAGGTCGATTCTGTTTTAAGGAGTGGTGTGATACTTGGTAGAACCAACCTAACTTGCTCGCAGTCTATCACCCTAGGTGGTCACATTCTATTTTAAAGACTCCTCTTTCGATTCTAAAGACATTGGCTTTCCGTGGCTTGGAGTATACTCATATTTGTTCAATCATACTCTATTGTCTCGGCCTCTTTCTCAGTTTCCTCACTTATAGAGTAGCAATCTTCATACTCGTTGTTCGAATTGTTATCTTTTGACTGCTCATGGTCTTCCATACTTCTATTCTCAACCCTCTTCTTGTTTGTGATCAATGCCCAATTGTACATTAGGTTCAAGTTGTGCACTTTGGTCTACTGCCACTTGGGCTCGTCCATGAGATCCTTAAGGGGTTTGAGATTGCCATTTGGGTTGCCTAACAGCCCTCTTGTCAAGTATTCAAGGGTCTCTTGGAGTCCTAGTTTGCTAGGTGGAATGCGAAAAGACATAGGTGTTAGTTGTCTACTAGAGCTCCTAGCCATCATGCAAATGGTACAGATGGCGAGGTCTTACCCTTCGGTAATTGAGATGCTATAGCTTCATGGGACTCATTGGTTGTCCTTACAGTCTACTTATAATCCTCTTCATCATATGAGAACGGCAAGTCAATGGTGGCTAGTACATGCATCCAATTCTGCTTGTCCTCGAGACATGGGATATACTTCCTTAGTGGCCCATAAGAATTCTGAACCTATGAGTCTCCTTTCAAGATAGCAAAGATGGCATCTAGGTTGACTGACATGGTTTTGCAAGTATCAATCTCCGATCTTTTATAGCCTCTGCTCTATTGCCCAAGAACATGAGACCATTGTCCCAATCTTCTACCACTTGTGTGTTTCGCATCCAGGGTCGGTCTAGTAGGATGTTGTAGTCCACTCCATGACTATGAAGTTTACTTAGAATTGGACTCCTGCTATCTTTAGGGACCAGTCTTTCAGCACCCCTAATGGCCTAACTTTCATTCCATTGACCATCATGATATTAAACCTTTTGTTCTCCACAGGTGGGTTACCCCAAGCCTATAAGACTACATGACTAAGGACACTGACTCTTGCTCCTATGTCCATCATCCCCTTTCGTGTGACGTCTCCTAATGCTATGACCAGTATAATGACATGCATTTGTGTGCCTTCCCAAAAAGCATTCATGTGTAAGGACTTAGGCACTAAGTTTACGGTCAAGCTATGTATTTGCATGGTTGCGTGTCGTGGTCGAGCAGGTCAATCACTACAAGCTCATTGGGTCTTTCCCTCCACTACTTCAACACTTGCCACAAGGTTGGATTCTGCCTAAGCAGCTCTCCCGGAGTCACAGGAGCCGATATCAACATTGTGAGCAAGTTGCCTGCCACTTGCTTTTTGTTGGAATCCACGCTCGTTTGCCAATGATCTTGGAGAGTTTGCCTGCGTGTGCCATTAAAGATCTATCTATGTGGTGCTATGTGGAGTGTGGATGCGTATCTTGATTTGAACCAAGTAGGTGATTCTGGTGTGCTCACACTAGAGAGCTCATCGATCTTGTCTTCGATAATGGGTTCCATATCCTTTGGGTGCACTTGGGCTTCCCTCATCCACTCCTTCACCTTATCAACCACTTCTAATTGGTGCCTCGGATCAATATATTCTCCAATCTTGGCACTTTCCTTTTCTGCTATCTTAGGAGCAGACGTCTCTACTTCTACGTCCATGTCTTGATTTCCCTTTGGTAACATGGTGGCACTATCCGTCTTAAGCGTAATCTTCGTCTTAGCCCTCTTTTTCATTCTTCTATGGCTTTTCTTCCCTATTGAAGCCGTATCGAGGTTACTAGGTCCTAAGAATGAAATACTAGCCTTCTTTTCCTATGCTTGGGTCATGACATTCATTGGAATAGGCATGGCTTTGCCATCAAGTGTTTCAACTCCAAATAGTCCCAATGGCACATATGGCACGATAGCCGAACTAGTGGAAGATTTCTACATAGGGCACTCATCATACAAGTGTGTGATCCAACACTCAGGGCATCTCAGGTCAGCCTTGTCTTGATTGGATTGCTCCCTTTCGAGGCATTGGGATAAGATGTGTCTTGGGTGTGATCGCAAGTCCAGCACGTGATGAGTTCTTAGTTTTTTCCTCCTAGTCCTTTGCCTCTTCCCCTACCCAACACCATCATTGGCACTGGTATGAAATTCATCAAGATGGGATTACTCTCTTCGTCATATGGGAGTAAGTGTTCCCATATGTTTTGTCCTTGTTCAACTCCTCTACGTAATGTATTGGAGCGTCCCTCGATGGATGGGTCACGAGGGGTCAAGGTGGTCTAGGTATCCCTGTGGGGTTGATATCCATCGTAGGGATAGCTAACTTTGAATCATTGGGTGCTGGGAGAGCTAGTGGAGTCCCCCTTCCGAAAGGTTGCGGTCTATTCCCTAGGTAGTAAGGCTGATTGTATGGTTGTGACTACGTCAATCACCTCGGTAGTTGGCAATCCAATGCATCATGGCCAAACTTGTTGCAATTGGCATAGGGTTTGGATCTAGGATCCATGCATTCAGCTGGAACGTGGTTTCCTCTGCAATGCACGCATTGCACATGAGGTCATGTGGGTTTTCTCATCATCTCTTGAAGCCTAGCCAACTCTAACTTCACGTCTGCCAATTCTTGGCTTTGGTTGACACTTTTTCCCTTATCTTGGGCACTCTGGCTAGATCTTTCACTAGCAGTCATAGCCCTTTTGAAGGTTCTAGAGATAGTGCAGTTTCAGGTTGTGGGTCTTGAGCTCCTATCCTTGAGCAAGTCATCCACTCGTATGGCTTCTTCAAAGACCCTAACTAGCACATTCCTTTGCAGGGTTGAGTGCTCACCAAGGCCTTGTAAAGCTCTTCACTTTGAATTCCACTTATCAATATGGTGGAGACCACTCATTCGCAAGGTCGCTCTACGACTAGGATTCTCTTAAAGAGACTCCACGCATGGATAACATAGTCTCGGATATCCTCCTTGTCCTTTTAAATGATGTTCATCAACCTAATGATAAGGTTGTCGGAGTATCCCACCTCAGAGAATCTCTTGATGAAGAGACTTCAGTTTATTGAATTTATTGTGTTCGTAGACTAGTATACCACGTTCGTCCTTTGTCTCCTAGGCAAAGTTTGAAATCTTCTGCGCATTGAGCAAGTTCCGTGAGGCCATTAGCCTCACATACTTGCTCAAATCACTTCACAAAGCTATAAGGGTCATTATCAGGTTGATACTTGTTGAGTTGCTTAGCAACGACAAGTATCTTGGTTTGGCTCTTAGAATTCAGGGTGATTCCTAGTCTTGCTAGCAATGAAGTTGCCATGATTGCTCCAGTCTACTCTATAGCCACGTTATCTCAAAATCGCTTCAATAAGAAGCCGGCGATTATCTTTTAATGCTCTCTCCCTCTCAACGTTTGGTCCTATTTCGGTTGGCGAGTGCTAAGGCGCGTTGAACCTTGCATATTTCTATGTCTTGCCTTAGCTTTTGAGCTTGATGCTCTTAGTTGTAGGTAGCTATGCCTTGCAGTGCTTTCTTTGCCAACTTCCGCTCTTCCTCGATATTGGCTATGATGTCTTCGGCCAGTCTACCATGATGCTCCATTTTAGTTATCAGGTTATACTAGGTTATCCTTTGTTGTATGGCGACTGGGAATTCTTCCAAGTCAAGCTCATCATTTTTTAAGTTGGTGTTGGCTCCTGACATGTTGTCACTTTCTTGAGCAACTAGGGTGTCGATGAGATTGATCAGGCTAGGTAGAGCTTGTCCAATTGTGCATGTTGTTGTTGCTCCCTAAGTGGCTTGACTATTCAAGTCTCCTAGTACTCAGTGATTGGGGTCCTTGCCCACTATTTGATGTTCGGGGGTATCCTCCTACTCGTGGGTTTGTTCAACTTATCTTATTTTGCATGAATTCCTTGATAATTAAAACAATCCTCAATGTTATGGGCACTCAGATGCTAGTAGTATGCTCCTAAAGGTGTGATGTGTGAAATCATGCTTTCATCTTTTTTGGTGCATGTCAAATATTTAATTGATGCAATGTCTGAATCCAAAAAAACAATACAATGCATCATACACTTTTCTTGATTCTTTTGTGCATCTAATGGCCACTCTAGCTGGTTTGTTTTGGTCTCTATTACGACATCCTAGACGTGTGGTTAGAGGGGTAGCAGGATCTATCAATTAGCCCGGGTCTCCATTAGGATAAGTGACTAATGCTCGGTGATTGTAGTCATTCTTGGACCGTTAGGTCATGATTCAAGAGTCTGATGATGACCCTATGAGCCGTTCTATGTGTTTGGAGGCCTATGGGGGTGTTGTCTAGCCTGGGCTTAGCCTCTACTACCCTGGGGTGGGTCCAATTTGCCAAAATCTAGATTCTGTATAGTCTATCCAAGTGACAACGTCCAAGTGATAGTGTCTGAGTGGCTAACTTGGACCGTTTGAATCCGAGCAGTTTGAATGAATGGGCACTCACCCGTTCGAGGTTGCACATGCGAGTATCTGAGTGGACGATTTTGGAGTGTTCAAACTTGGCTAAGTGACGATGCGAGGCTGAGTATTGTTGTCCGAGTTCGAGTCTAGGACTCAAGGTGGTATGTTTTATCCAATTAGACTAGGGACTTGGACTAGCCAAGCCGTGGCAGGACTCAAACGACTATGGATCCATCCGAGTGCAGTGCTATGAGTTTTAAAATGGAAAAAATCTCACCCAAATCTCACATGCGCCTTGATCAATCTTCCATCTAAAATCTTGGGAGCAATCATCCAATATGAAGGTACACTTAGAGCTTACCTGTAGGGCTCAAAGGCATAGTGGTGAAGATCACCAAGCACAAAAAGGTTTCCAGCCATGTAGCTCTGTCTCTCTCTCTCAAGCTCTCTCTCAACTGACTGCACACAAATGAGCTCTCTCTTTGCCCTCTTGACTTCATAAACCCCTCTTTGCTTAGTCTTTTACCTCCCCTTCGCTCTCTTTGCCATCCTAATGCCTTAAAGCTCTCTCTTCCATGTTTTTTTCCTATTTTGGACTTGCTATTGTACGAGAAACCCTATTGTGTGTTTCTATGTTTTCCTTGTTTTTTTCTCACTTAAATGTATCCAAATCACAAGAAATCTCTTACACTAATCCAACCTACTTACCTAAATCCAAAAAACCAGAAAAATTTACTTGCAAAGGAGATCAAATACCTCTTCAACTCCCTCTCTTCCTACCTATCTCAAGCATTGGTTTAGGGTAAACCCTACTTCAATGCGTGATTTGAAACGCGAAAGCACTCAAAGCTTGAATCCATTGGTCCCAACAATGGAACCAAAATGTGAGAGCTTCTTGCTCAATGACCAAGACCTAGGAGTTACTTTTTGCTTCAAGCATTTCAAGCCAAGTGCAATGGCCGCCTCTCACATAGCCGTGTGCACTCTCACACCCACAAGTGTAGTGAGCTTACCTTCATGCTCAATAGAGTTGCCTCCTTCCAGAAGCTTTCTGGAAGCTCCATGATCCAAGGTGCAACCTCAAGCAAGATCGATCCTCAATCTCCAAGCGTCGAGCTCCATAGCTATGTGTAAGGCAAGAGAAGAGAAGAGGAGAAGATGGGGAGCTTGTCCACCACAATCCCTCATCCTCACAGACTCACTCCCTCACACTCCCCTCTCTCAAGCACAAGCTCAAGCAAGCAAGAACAAGGAGAAGGAGAGAGCAAGATGAGAGAGAAGGGAAGTGCTAAAGTTGGTGAGTGCCCTAATCCGAACCAACAGCTGAGGGTTCCAGACAAGGTCAAGGAGTGGATAAAAGGAGTGCAAGCTCACCTTCAAGTTGTCGAACCTATCATTGAGAATGAGATTAATGAACTCTCAACCATGAGCCCACCATTCTTTCCCACATATTTGAGAGCAAAAGAGAAACACCTCCACATGAACATCTACATGGGCAGAACGAGGGTGCCACAACTATGCAAATGGCTCAAGAGCATTGGTGGCAGGGAGCCCATGAAGCTGAGGAGGGAAAGATGGATGGAAAATTGCTAACAACACTAATAACAACTTCTATGACATTGTCATTAGGAGAATTGCTTAGGCAAAACTCCGCACTTTGGCAAGAATTGAAGCGATGGGTAGAACAAAGTGATGAACATAAATTGCAAGACTTCTTGGATCATGATGTCGTGACACAAATACCAAGCCTAATGCTGAATCCAATGTCTAAGTCTCCACAAGTGAATGCCTTTTGGGAGGGCATTGAGATGCATATAATCTTACATGTTGTTGTCTTAGAAGACACTATGCAAAAGGGGATAGTAGACATAGGAGCAGGGGTTAGTGTACTTAGTTACGCAGACATGGAAGCTTGGGAAAACCCACCGATGAAAATTGCATGGTTCAATGTTACTCTAGCGAATGGGATGAAGGTTACACCTTTCGGAGTCCTGAAGGATTGGCATCTAAAGATAGCTGGGAATTCAATTATCCATGAACTTCATAGTTATGAAGGGATTGGATTATGATATCCTGCTATGTCAAGAATCGCGTGGTGGGGGGACTTGCTCAAGATGCTGCGCCGAACACACACAGAATGCACAAGGAGAAGCTCACTCAAGAGACAAGAAGAGAGATGGAGGCCAAAACGTTTTCTTACTGGTTTCTTCTTCTTCTTCCACACACTTTACAATGTACACAAAGTATAGATAAGATACAACATAAAGGAAAGTGGCCTACTAAGTCAAACAATGCATAACCGACTACACTAGTCAACTGGTGCTATAACTATGCCAGCTGTAAATAGATGTAACAACCTGAATATAATAAGTAACGAGTCAGTGGCCATGTGAGAGTCATAATGACCACCGACGTGCTAAGTGTAGACGTGTGGACCTATCTAACCAGGCAGTCCATCATTAATGTCTGCATGTGTTGAGCTTGTCATCTCAACACTCTCCCTCAAGCTCAACTACATCTCTGCAACTCCAAGTAAGCTTCAAAACTTTTGAAGCTTCTTTGTACCCAATGCCTTTGTGAATATGTCAGCTATCTCATCTTGTGTGCTGACATACACCAAGTCAATCTCACCTGCTAGTACCTTCTCTCTCACAAAGTGGTAGTGTACCTCAATATGTTTTATCCTAGCACGGAACAGAGGGTTCCTAGCCAACTCTATACTGCTCATGTTGTCACAATAAATGACAACTGAACCTTCCACCTGCACATCTAAATCAGCCAATAACTTTTGCAACCATACTACCTCACATGCTACAACAGCAGCACCTCTATACTCAGCCTCTGTACTTGACAAAGCAACTGTAGATTGTTTTTTGCTGCTCCAAGTAATTGCTGCACTACCAAGAGAGAATATGTATCCGCTCGTAGATCTTCTATCAGACATACTACCAGCCCAATCTGCATCTGTGTATCCAAACACCTGTACATCTATACTTGTCTCATAGAAAAGTCCATAATGTATTGTGGACTTCACATGTCTCAATATGCATTTGACTGCATCTAAATGTGGCTTTCTAAGTACTTGCATAAATTGACTCACAAGACCAACATCGTAGCTCAAGTCTCGCCTTGTAATGGTCATGTAGATCAAACTCCCCACTATCCTCCTGAACATAGTAGGGTCTTCTATATCATCCCCAACATCAGCACTCAACTTTACATTTTGTTCCAATGGGACTGAAAGTGGTTTGCATGCTGTCATACCATACTTGGACAACATATCCAAGCCATACTATCTTTGGGACATCCATATACCATCATCACATTTGATCATCTCAATGCCAATGAAGTACCTTAGCTCACCTCAATCCTTCATCTCAAACTTCTTCTTCAAAAAGTCCTTGACTTTAGCAATCCCATCATTACTATCACCTGTAATAATCAAGTCATCCACATAGATGACTATGATGACCACCTGTATCTCCCTTTCTCACATAAAGTGAGTGATCAGCATCAGAAACATAAAAGCCAATATTGACAAGATACTCTCTGATCTTGTCAGACCATGCTCTAGGTGCTTACTTGAGCCCATAGAGCGCCTTCTTCAACCTGCACACATACGTGGGATGCTCTAAATCTTCATAACCTGCTGGCTGATCCATATACACTTCTTCCTGCAAATCACCATGCAAGAAGTCATTCTTCATATTCATTTACTGCAACCTCCAAGCTTTGGCTGCTGCCAAAGCAATCACACATCTGACAGTTGCCATCCTAGCAACTGGGCTGAAGGTTTCTTCATAATCTATGCCATATATTTGGGCATAGACTTTTGCAACCAGCCTAGCTTTGTACCTACTAATAGAACCATCTGCATTGTGCTTAATCTTATAAACCCACTTACATCTAATAGCTTTCTTGCCCTTCGGCAATGATATTAGATCCCAAGTCTTATTGGCCTCTAATGCAGCCATCTCCTCATCCATTGCTGCATCCCAATGAGCATGACCAACAGCCTCCTCAAAACATGTGGGCCCAACATTCTCAATCACTTTCACCATATAAGCATAATGGTGAGCTGCATAACCTTCAAAACCAAATCTGTTAACAGGGTATCTCACCCTGCTAGACCTGTGTACCACTGGATCACTCAATGGAGTCTTTGCATTGACGCGTGCTCTCTGCACACCTGGAGTCCTCACTGAAGGAATGCCAAGCTCATCATCCAAGCTCTCTGAGCCATTGGAGTCTCCATCAAGAACTACATCAATGCCATCTGACACTTTATTTTTTCCTTTGTCTTTACCTGTAGTGCTACTAGATGCACCTGAAGATGTAGAGCTACTCCTTAGTCTCCCAGACCAAGGACTACCAGATGATGTCTCTGGTCCACTAAGAGTCCGTGATTCTTGCTTTTCAACTTGCACATGAGTGTCATGATCATTATTATCATCCAATGCATCACCATTAGATGCAATCCAACTACTCATTTCATCAAAGATGACATTCCTGCTCACTCTAAACTTATATGTGACAGGGTTATAACAACGATACCCTTTCTGCTCTAAAGAGTATCCAATAAAAACACATTTTTCTGCCTTTGGATCAAGCTGCTTCCGTAGCTCATCTGGCACATGAACGTATGCAACATAGCCAAATACCTTGAAGTGTGATACATCAGGCTTCTTGCCAGTAAAGCATTCTTTAGGAGTCATGCCATGAACTGTAGCTGTGGGAGTTCTGTTCATAATATAAATAGCAGTATGAACAGCCTCAGATAAAAAATGCTTAGGCATATTCTTTTCAGCCATCAAGGCCCGTGCAACTTCTGTAATATGCCTATTTTTCCTTTTTGAAACCCCATTTTGCTGTGGGGTATACCTGCATGTGAACTGTCTCTTTATCCCATGAGACCTCAGAAAATCACTGAACTCATTCGAGAGGTACTCTCCCCCTCCATCTGACCTCAAGCACTTTACTTTTAAGCCTGTTTCTCTTTCAACTGTAGCCTTGAAAGTTCTAAAGTGCTCAAATGCTTTACTCATTTCCTTCATAAAATATACCCACAGCTTTCTAGAACAATCATCAATGAATGTGACAAAGTATGAACTGCCTCTAAGAGATACATTTTGTGTAGGCCTCCAAATATCTGTATACACAACATCAAGGATATTTATGCTTACATCTTTGTCATGTGAAAAGGGTTGTCTTGCCTTCTTACCAAACTGACATGCTTCGCATACCTTATGAAATTCTGCAATTCTAAATGTAGGCAAACTTGTAACCAACCCCTTGGACTGCATTAATTTCAGCCTTTGTACATTTGCATGTTCAATGCGTTTGTGCCAAATTTCAATATCTGCAACAACACCTTTTCCTTTAGCATACATAGCAACATTCATAGTAGGAATTCTAGCATCCAGAGTAAACATACATCCAACTCTACTTCTCTTTGCCAACCAACCTGCACTTGTCATTGAAGTCTTCTACAAAGCAACCCTTTGCATTAAATCTGACTTGCAGCCCTTGCTCTACCATTTGACTGACTGACACCAAGTTCTTTGTAATAGATGGCACATGTAATACATCTGAAACACTCTTTGTCTTACCATCATGCAAGGACAAGGGAACTTTTCCAATGTGTGAAATTGGGTGGCATGAATCATCACCCGTCTGCACATGACCTATATTTTGCAAATCCTGCATCTCTCCAAACCATTCTACATGGCTGGTCATATGATTGGATGCACCTGAATCAATATAACAAACATCATCATGTGTTCCCTTTGCTGTAACAGCATTCAGCATATGCTACATAACAAACAGACGTTCATTTTTGTCTTCATTCTGTCGTGAAGACGATGCATAGTTTTCTTGCTGCAACTTACCACTGCAAATATCATCTTTCTTAGCATAACATTGGGTTGCAATATGACCTGTTTTGCCACAGTAGTGATATACAATACCAGAGTTGTTAGAACCTCTGTTCTGTCATCCACCTCTTCCTCTAAAGCTTCCCTTGCCTCTAAAGTTACCAGGACCTCCTGAAACCTGCATATCGCCAAATTGCTGATTCAATCTGTTTTGCTGGTTGTCACTACCACGTCATGTACCATGACCTCTTGAAGAGGATCTACCACGTTCCCTTCCTGAACTCGAGTAAAATGCTTGGACCTGTTCACCATTTCTTTCAGACAAATCACCCTGCATATTGATCTCTTCAGTAATCATGAGAGAGATCAACTCATCAAAATCTGAAAATGGCTTCTGTACATATACTGAAGTAACAAATGATTTTCATGCTTTCTCATTGTTAAGGACACTCAAAGTGGATGAAACCAAATCATCATCATCCGACATTGCATCAATTGCTGCTAAAGCATCTGCAATGCTCCTCACCTTCAACACATACTCATTGACAGACATTTTCCCTTTCTTCAAGGCATTCAATTCTTGCTTGAGTTGAATCTTTCGTGCCTTTGTGTTTACTGAAAACATACTCTTAAAAATCGTCCAAGCTGCATGTGAAGTTTCTGTATTCCTGATATGTCCTAGCATAGTATGATCAATTACTGTAGATAGCCAGTATATCACCTTTTTGTCTTTCGTATTCCACTCTTTCCATGCTTTAAACTCATCTGCAGACGAAGGGATACCCAGCTCTGGCTCCTTTTCTTCACCTGAGACAAACTCATAAAGGCCCTTTCCAATGATGAAGTTCGTCACACGGAACTTCCATAAAGGGTAGTTGTTCTTGTCGAGCTTTTCAATAATGGGATTTCCACTGTTCTCTGCCATTATCACAAACAAGGATATAGCATAGCAAGCTAATCTTCTGCAATCTTCCACAACACATGCACAGTAATACACCAAGCAACCTTTTTCACTGATTGCTCAACAGTACATGTAATCTGTAACCTGTTTACAGATAAACCTTATGTTTGCTTCCTCCAAATACCTCAAAAATTATAGATTCGCAATCTATAACCTGTGCATCCACTTTCGATCAATACAGCTGAAATCACAGTATACCTTGAAACTGCTGTCTGCAACCTTGCGGCTCTAAAACGGGGCCTGAAATGGCCTCAGATGCCCAAAATATCTGCAGAATATACAGTGCTCTCCTCGCACACCAAATCTCACAACAATCTGAGATTTTTTGCTCGACCCTACTTTCAGTGTCTCCACAGGCACTATCCAAGAGAGAGAGTGGAAGGATGGGAGAGCGTCTTACCCGTGGCTTGCTTGCTCGAACCTTGCTTCTTATCCTTCACTTCAACCTTCGAAATCAGCCTCTCTCAGTGGCGCGGCTCTGATACCATGTCAAGAATCGCGTGATGGGGGGATTTGCTCAAGATGCTGCGCCGAACACACAGAATGCACAAGGAGAAGCTCACTCAAGAGACAAGAAGAGAGATGGAGGCTAAAACATTTTCTTGCTGGTTTCTTCTTCTTCTTTCACACACTTTACAATGTACACAAAGTATAGATAAGATACAACATAAAGGAAAGTGGCCTACTAAGTCAAACAATGCATAACCGACTACACTAGTCAACTGGCGCTATAATTATGCCAGCTGTAAATAGGTGTAACAACCTGAATATAATAAGTAATGAGTCGATGGCCATGTGAGAGTCATAATGACCCCCCCCCCCCCCCGATGTGCTAAGTGTAGATGTGTGGACCCATCTAGCCAGGCGGTCCATCATTAATGTCCTCATGTGTTGAGCTTGTCATCTCAACAGGCTAGGTAGGCCTCGGATGAGGAATGCTAGAGTGATAGAGGACTAGGATAATGGCCTAATACTCTTGGAAAATAGATCAAAAGTAGTCCGAGTAGAGATGGATACTTGGAAAACCTCATCAGTGGACTTAGATGGCATCTCTACCTTGCTAAAGGGCGACTCGAGGTCTAGAGACGATTGTGAACCTCTAATAAGGTACATTCCTTGCTCTGAGGATGAGCGTGACTGGATGCATGTATTGGCAACCATTGATCTCCCATTCTCGGAGGATAAGGGTGAATATAGGCAAGCAGAAGACTTAGCTAGCAAACCTAACATTACCATCACTTCTAACCTACCCACAGTGCCTTTGTACAAGATGGTCGAGAGTCTCATAAGCCAACCAATGAAAATCACCTATCGTGTTCCAATAAACAAATTGGAACTCCACAAAATCCTAGAGTACTTGTCAAGTGAACTTGCGGGTAACCCAGCTTCTAATTTAAAGCCCCTCAAGGATCTTATGGAAAGTAAAGAGTGATAATGGACTAAGGTGCACGACGTAAACTTATATAACTCAACTCTCATTACCAGTGTGGGACATAGTCCCAGTATGAGGATTTTGATGATGAGTACAAAGATTGTTGTTTCATCAGTGAACAAAGAGGAAGTAAGGACCATAGAATATGACACGGATGGAAAAGTGATTGAACAAATCAATGAAACACTAAAACCCGAGAGTTCAATACATTTTGAGTGAGAAAAGGAGTTGCCAAGGTAGATTGCAATTGAGCATGTCTAGAATGCTTTGAGGTGGTAGATTATGAGTAAGCGGGATTAGCTTAGCCTTGCACCACACCATTATTTGGGGTGGAGTCAGCTTTAGAGTTGTAGGCACCAAGGGAGATAGCATCTTCTAGTGAGGATGATGAGTATAATTCCGAGTCAAAGGCGAGCTTTGATAGTGACCCTGAAATACCTTGACACACCAAGGGGCACCTTTCAATCCACCTAAGGTGTAGAAGGCTAAAGGAGAATAAAAAGAAACAGTCAAAGTTGTCAGAAGCTAAACTGCAGAGGAGACCCCAAGAACTGTCTAAGCGCTTCACAAAGTAGAAAAAGGGTGATCAAATAGTGGTGTTAATGGGAGCCAAATAGACAGGACAAGCAAGTGAATCCATTGAAGGAAAGGAGGTCAACTTGGTGAGAGAGGAGGACAAGCCTTGACCCATGCACATAGCAGATGACCTAACCAAGGGAGGAAGAGAACGATGCAATGAATCTCTCAAGGGAGTTTGCTGATGTGTTTGCATGGTTCTTGGACCGAGCTAAGGAGAATAGATCCAAGCATAGTGACTCACAATATTCCCATGACCCTTGAAGTAGTGCCAGTCAAGCAATGCCCATATGCAAAGAATCCTAAGCATGTACATGCAATAAAGGAAGAGATTGATAAGCTATTGAGGGCAGGATTCATTTACGAGATAGAGCACACAGATTGGGTGTCACCCATAGTCATAGTCATGAAAAAGAATGGGAAGATTCGAGTGCGCGTAAACTATAAGAAGGCCAATGTAGCCACCAAGAGAGACAACTACTTGTTACCATACACAGAGCACATGCTAGAGAGAGTGGTAGGCAAGAAAGCCTATAGCTTTTTGGATATAAACAAGTGCAAGTCCATTCGAATGATAGGTACAAGACGGCATTCGCCACCAAATGGGGGGTGTTTGCTTACATAGTCATGCCATTTGGACTAACCAATGCTCCTCCTACCTTCCAACAACTCATGTGTGCCATCTTCAAGGACATGCTTAGGAAGAAACGGTCGGAAGTCTTTGTCGATGATCTGTGCATCCACACCAACTGGGAAGAGCACTTGGAAAAGTTGGAAATAGTTTTTGAATGGTATCGGCAATACAATCCCTCATTGAATGCCTTCAAGTGCCAGTTTTGGATGAAACAAGACTGTATTTTGGGGCACATTGTGTTGAGGAATGGAATAGCCATAGACTTCTCTAAAGTCAAGGAGATCGTAGAACTTCCCCCTCTAACCAAATTCAAGGGAATTCAATGTTTCTTAGGCCACACCAAATACTACCAGTAGTTTGTATTGGACTATGCATTGATTGTTAGACCTTTGTACAAGCTATTGATAGTATTCGAGTGGATTGAAGAGTGTCAACATGCCCATGAAAGGCTTAATTAGGCTCTAACTTTAGCTCCTATGTTAAGAGCCCTAGTTTGGTCCATTACTTTCTATGTGCACATTGACACATCAAAATTTACCGTGGGTGCAATGTTGTGCCAACCTAGTGAACATAACCTACACTATCTAGTGAGCTTTGCTACCTAGTAGACATCTCACTGAGACAGAAATGAACTACTCCACAACAGAAAGGGAAGGGTTAGCCATGGTATTTGCTATAAAGAAGTTTAGACATATCTTCTAGTGACACCATTTACCTTCTTTGTGGATCATCAAGCATTACTTTATCTTGTGAATAAACCCTGCATAATAGGATGCATTGCTCGATGGTTACTTTTGCTTTTGGAATTTGACTTCTCTGTGGTCGTATGTAAGGGTAAACAACATCATTATATGGTAGATCATATGTCCCACAAACCCACATGAGAAGCTATTGGACAGGGAATCAATAATGACCTACTAGATGCACATCTTTTTAGAATATCCAACGAACGAGATTTGTTTAGACCAGATCTCACACCAATTGGACAGATGACATAGTTCACATCCTCGAGAACAGATTGTTGAAACAACCCATAGAGAAAGCTAGGTTAAAATGACTAATCCTGGTGGTCCAACCCTATTAGTTGATTGCAAGTCAACTGTATCGATTAGGGCAGGATGGACTCTTAAGGAGATAGTGTCTATGAACACAAAATGTTATCCACCTTCTTAATAATCCATAGAAAGTCCTTTCCATATTATCCACAAGCCAATGGTCAAGCCAAGTCCACAAACAAGATCTTAGCGAGTGTTCTAACAAAAGTAGTCTCTACCTCACATAACACTGGGACAATAAGCTTATGGCAACTTTATCGGCATATAGGATGGCATACAAAATAGCCATAGGATAGACTCCATTTAGATTGACCTATGAAACCAAAGTTATTTTACTAGTGGAATTCTTTGTTCCAAGCTTGAGAATAGCAGCCCAAGAGAGATGGGAGGGCCAAGAAGTGTGGACAAATCGGTAGAGTTGGAGCATCTATCTGAGACTCATCTCATTGCAACTCATACTCTAATTTGCAAAAAGGCATGATGCAAGAGTTGGTTTGACAAACATGTCAAACAATGAGACTTTGGGAGAGGAGATCTAGTCTTGCTGTACTCTGTCAAGGGACACAAGTAGAAAATGAAGTGTAAGGGATTTGGACCTTTCAAGGTTCACAACATCAATAGAATGGGAAATGTGGAACTTGAAACCCTAGAAGGAGAGGGTATAGGTTTCTTCAACGGAAGTCACATCTGAAAGTATTACCCTCCATCACATCCACTTCATGAACCTCCAATGATAGAATCACCGACGAACGTGAGGGTTGCAACCATCACTGAACTCGAGGAGGTGGATGAGGAAGTAGTAGCACCGGCCTACCTGCAAATCACCGTAACATCCCAAAAGGCATACACCCTTGATGCACTGATTGATGAGGGAGTCGGCTCAAATATCCTAATGCATGAAAATTGGACCGCCATCCCCAGTTTTAACCAACCAATGTGAAACTTAGCGTGTTTTGGGGGGCACTCCTATCCAATTTTGGAAAAATGCAAACTAATGGTTTCTATCGAGAGACTGAGAGCCTACCCATCATCTTTTGCATGATGCCTAACAAGCAAAGTGTTTGTAAGGGATCATTGTTGGGGCATGTGTTCAAAAAACAAGCTCGTTGTAATGTGTTGAGTATGACTTATAGTGGATCCACCTTGCCATCGGTAATGTTAGAATAATAACGGATTTCAGCAAGGGTACCATGGTTGTCCCAAAGCCTCTAGTGCCGTTGGTAGCTAAATCTAGTGTCAACCCTAAGGAAGGGGGTAGTACATCACAATGTATTCCCATAGTACCTTCGCAGTCGCATTTGGAAACCAAGCCTAAAGCTACAGTGCAAACACTCAAGTGGGTCCCCAAGCATAGACCACAAACATCAATCATTGGGAATGCATAATCTTTATATCTCAAACTATAGGCCTAAATGTCACAGTTGGCACTCCTATAGTTCACATGTGATTGAGCAGTGTTGGGATACAAAATCCTGGATGTGAGCCCAATGATGCTATAGGGATAACACCCTGCTATGGTTGCCTAAACTCTTAAGTGCTACGCATGATCCTGTAATAGAGTAAAAGTGCCTAAATGCCTTAGCCAATATTTAGCCTACTAGGGTTAAGTATAAAAGGCTAAGTTGTAACTAGCCTAGCGTCTTTTTGCCATTTTACATATATGAGATCTTAACCTCCCACCATCTAAGACGGTGAATACTCTTAGCCACCATAGCTTGGGATGCATACTATGCTGTAGCCACTCATTATTTGATTCTCAACCATTTATGGTAATATCATTTCATGCTTGGCCATCTTGGCTATGGTTTCTTGGTTAAATAGTCTATTTCTTGTATTTTCACTTAAATGGCTTCCTTTGGGAATTAGCTTCTTTACATTGGTATCAAAGCACATCTTTGATCCAAATGGGATGATCATTTTCATGGTGAATTTGGTTACAGTTTAGGCACAAAGTAACTAGAGGACAATAATTAATCACAGGATTTGATTCAGTTAAAACCATGACTAGCTAAGGTCTCTGCAGTAGTGACTAAATTTGATAGTCTTGAAGACTGTCTAAAGAAATAATGGTGGATTCATAGTCATTTTGGTGGTTCATGGTCAATTTGGGACCATTTTGAAGGATCATGGACTTAACTGAATCCTAAACAGGGTTTAGAGAGGTTAAATCGTGGTTACTTTTTGGAGCAATCTTCTCTTTCCTCTTTCCAAGCTTCTTGCTAAAAGTTGCCATTGAGATCTCTGATCATTTCTCTTTGCCATGATCATTTCTCTTCAAGCCACCTACTGGAGATGATTCATGGGCAACATATGGACTACTTATTTGATGGTTCTTATCAAGATGATCATCACATGATGAAAAAGAAGCTTTTGAACAGTTTGCACTAGTTTTTAGTATCTTGTTGACCTCTTGAATCAATTCACTACCTCACCTTGAAGCTATGCCCTCTCTTTCATGATCAAATGTAGCTCTAACCTAAAGTATTTGTCATCTCTTACTTGATATTTCACTTTCCTTCAGCCCTGAAGCTTCCTTCACAACCTTAACTATGGCTGAAAGTGGATAGCATGAAGATCTCATCATTTTCTTCAAGTTTTGAGTCAATCTTGGTCTCTTTCAGCTTCAAGAAGTGGAAAGCAAGCATCTACAACCAACATTGGGCAAACATTGATGTTTCTGCTTCAGCATTAGTGACTTGTTTTCCCTTGGTTAATGTGGTCTCACTCTCAGTATTGAGTATTATTTTTGCCTCATTTCTCTTTTTCCTCCATTGTCGACTCTTTTTCCCTATAGAGGATGCATTTAGGTTGCTAGGTTCAGGTGAATAGATGCTAGCCCCCTTCTTTGTTTGAGCTCGTGTCATGAAATTTATGGGAATAGGTGTGGTATCGTTGTTAGGTGACTCGATACAAAAGAGTCTGAGCGGCATAGATGGTATGCTTGCTAAGCTAGTGGAGGGTTTCTACCTTAGGGCAATTATCAAACAAGTATGTGACTCCGCATTCGGGGCATCTCAAGTCAGCCTTCTCTCCATTTGCTTGCTCCTTTTCAGGGCAGTGAGAAGAGATATGCCCTGGATGGCCACACGTCCAACATGCTATGGTCTCCTGGTTTTGAGATCCTCTTAGGCCTCTGCCTAAGGCCATGATCGGCACATGTCTATAGTCAATCAATATGGGATTACCCTCTTTGTCATAGAAGACATAAGGGTTCAAGTAAGAATCTTCCTCCAGTGGTTCCTCCACAAAGTATATTGGAGCATCACTTAATGGATGGGTCATGATAGGTCCTAGTGGTCTAGGGATTCCCATTTGGTCGATGTCTATCCTCGAGGTGGCTGGCTTTGAATCGTTAGGTTGTATAGGGAGAGCCAAAGGGGCTCTCTTTCCAAAGCATTGTTGCCTAACTCCTAGATAATATGACTGAGTGTAAGGTTGCTGGTAAGGCAACCGTCTTGGCAACAGGCAGTGCATGGTGTCATGAAGTACAAGGCCTTGATCTAGGATCGGGACATTTAGAAGACAAGTGGTTCCCTTCAGAGTGCACACACTGCACGTGAGGTCGTATTGGCCTTTCGTATTAACTCTTGTAGTCTAGCTAGCTCCGATTTTAGGTCGGCTATAGCTTGGATTTGGTCAATACTCTTTTCTTTTTCTTGTTCACTAGGGAGTACTCGCTTACTAGTTGCTATAGCTCTCTTGGCGTTCCTAAATGCATTGCTACCTAACTGCATAGCCTGAGAGCTTCTCTTCTTGAGCCAGTCATCTACACATATGGCCTCTTCAAAGACTCTTGCAAGCACATCCCTTTGCATTTGAGTTGCTTGCAAGGCCTTATAGAGTTCTTTGTTGTCGATCCTGTTAATGAACACAATAGAGACCGCTCTCTCATTGGGTCTCTCAATTGCAGGTATCCTCTTCTTGTAGAGACTCCTCACATGTGTGACGTAGTCTTATATGTCCTCTTTGTCTTTTTGGATGACATTCATGAGCTTAACAATGAGGTTATTAAAGTATCATGCCTCTCCGATAATCTCTTGATGAAGAGATCCTTCAACTAAGTGAAGTTATTACGTTCAACACTGTCTAGAGACTGGTGAACCAAGTCTGTCCCTTGTCTCCTAAGCAAAGATCAAAAGCTTGTGCTTGTTGATCGGGTTCCCTGAGGTTGTTAGCCTTGCATACCTACTCAAATTGCTCGGGGAAGCCGTAGGGGTCATTGCTTGCTTGTTGTTGTTTCTTTGCAACTATGGATATTTTCGTTTGGATCCTAGCATTTGAGATAACTCCCAACCCACTGGCTAGCAATGATGCCGCCAAGGTTTGCCCACTTTGCTCAGTACTAGTATTGTCTAGAAATATTTTTGTGAGTAGCTCACTCACTATAAGTTTGGCTGCTTCTAGGGCTCTCTCCCTATCGGCATTGCTTCCTGTTCTATTCGTAGCTAAGATGGCTAGGATCCTGTGAACCTCACTAAGCTCTCTCTCCTAACGCAACCTCTAAGCCCGTTGCTCCTAGCTATAACTTGCAATTCAATGCAATGCTCTCCTTGCCAATCTCCTCTCCTCCTCAAGCTCAGCTATGACATCATCTACTGGTCTTGCATGGTGCAATATTCTTGTCTACTAGTCGTACTGTGTAACAAGTTGCCAGATGTTGTCCGGGTACTCTGCCATGTTAAGGTCAAGATTGAGGTTGAGGCTATTCTTGTTTGAGCTAGTTCCTGCCATAGTAGTTGTTGAGATGACAAGCTCAACACATGCAGAAATTGAAGATGGACCGCCAGGTTAGATGGGTCCACACATCTACACTTAGCACGTCGGTGGTCATTATGACTCACACATGGCCACTGACTCATTACTTATTATATTTAGGTTGTTACACCTTTTTACAGTTGGCATAGTTATAGCGCCAGTCGACTAATGTAGTCGGTTATGCATTGTTTGACTTAGTAGACCACTTTCCTTTATGTTGCATCTTATCTATACTTTGTGTACATTGTAAAGAGTGCGAAAGAAGAAGAAGAAACCAGCAATAAAACGTTTTGGCCTCCATCTCTCTTCTTGTCTCTTGAGTGAGCTTCTCCTTGTGCATTCTGTGTGTGTTCGGCGCAGCATCTTGAGCAACTCCCCCCACCACGCGATTCTTGACATGGTATCAGAGCCGCGCCACTGAGAGAGGCTGATTTTAAAGGCTGAAGTGAAGGAGAAGAAGCAAGGTTGGAGCAAGCAAGCCACGGGTAAGAATCTCTCCCATTCTTCCACTCCTTCTCTTGGATAGTGCCTGTGGAGGCACCAGAAGCAGGGTAGAGCAAAAATCTCAGATTGTAGTGAGATTTGGTGTGCGCAAAGAGCGATGTGTATTATGAGAATAAACCCTTTAGGGCTTTTCCGCAGTTACTTTGGGTATCTGAGGCCGTTTCAGGGCCTGTTTTAGAGCCGCAAGGTTGTGGACAGCAGTTTTAGGGTACACTGTGACTTCGACTGTATTGACTGAACGTGGGTGCGCAGGTTACAGATTTCAAATCTGTAAGTTCAAAGGTGTTTATTAGTGAGTAAACACAAGGTTTATCTGCAAACAGGTTGAAGATTGCATGTATTGTTGAGCAGACAGTGAAAAAGGCTGTCCGGTGTATTGCTGTGCACTACAGGTCGAGGGTTGCAGAAGATTTGCTTGCTGTTGGTATTAATTTTGTGATAATGGCAGAGAATAGTGGAAGCCCCATCATTGAGAAGCTCGACAAGAACAACTACCCATCATGAAAGTTTCGTGTCACGAACTTCCTTATTGGAAAAGGCCTCTACGAGTTTATTTCAGGTGAAGAAAAGGAGCCGGAGGTGAGTGATCTTCCAACTGCAGAAGAGACAAAGGCATGAAAGGAATGGAATGCAAAAGACAAGAAGGTCATGTATTGGTTGTCTGCAGTAATTGACAATAATATGCAGGGAGACATTAGAAATGTAGAGAATGCATATGCAGCTTGGACCATACTTGAAAGTACGTTTTCTGTAAATACAAAGGCACGAAAGATTCAACTCAAGCAAGAGTTGAACACATTGAAGAAAGGGAAAATGTCTATCAATGAGTATGCATTGAAGGTAAGGAGCATTGCAGATGCATTGGCAGCGATTGATGCAATGCCCGATGATGATGATTTGGTATCGTCAACCTTGGGTGGACTTAACAATGAAAAGGCTTGGAAGTCTTTTGTAACTTCTGTATATGTTAGAAAGCCATTCCCAGATTTCGATGAGTTGGTCTCTCTAATGATCACTGAAGAAATCAACATGCAGAGTGAGACATCTGAAAGAAGTGGTGAACAGGTCCAGGCTTTCTACTCCAGTTCAGGAAGGGGACGTGGCAGGTTCTCTTCAAGAGGCCGTGGTACAGGACGTGGTAGTGACAACCAGCAAAACAGATTGAATCAGCAATTTGGCGATATGCAGGTTTCAGGAGGTCATGGTAACTTTAGAGGTAGGGGGAGCTTTAGAGGAAGAGGTGGATGGCAAAATAGAGATTCTAACAACTCTAGTATTGTGTGCCACTACTGTGGCAAAACAGGTCATATTGCAGCCCAATGTTATGCTAAGAAAGATGATATCCGCAGTGGTAAGTTGTAGCAAGGAAACTATGCATCGTCTTCACGACAGAATGAAGACAAAAATGAACGTTTGTTCGTTATGCAGCATATGTTGAATGCTGTTACAGGAAAGGGAACACATGAAGATGTTTGGTATGTTGATTCAAGTGCATCCAATCATATGACCAGCCATGCAGAATGGTTTGGAGAGATGTAGGATTTGCAGAATGCAGGTTATGTGCAGACGGGTGATGACTCATGCCACCCAATTTCACACATTGGAAAAGTTCCCTTGTCCTTGCATGATGGTAAGACAAAGAGTCTTTCAGATGTATTACATGTGCCATCTATTACAAAGAACTTGGTGTCAGTCGGTCAAATGGTAGAGCAAGGGCTGCAAGTCAGATTTAATGCAAAGGGCTGCTTTGTAGAAGACTTCAATGACAAGTGCAGGTTGGTAGCAAAGGGAAGTAGAGTTGGACGTATGTTTACTTTGGATGCTGGAATTCCTACTATGAATGCTGCTATGTATGCCAAAGGAAAAGGTGTTGTTGCAGACATTGAAATTTGGCACAAACGCATTGGACATGCAAATGTACAAAGGCTGAAATTAATGCAGTCCAAAGGGTTGGTTACAGGTTTGCCTACATTTAGAGTTGCAGAATTTCATAAGGTATGCGAAGCATGTGAGTTTGGTAAGCAGGCAAGACAACCCTTTTCACATGACAGAGATGTAAGCAGAAATATCCTTGACGTTGTGCATACGGACATTTGGGGGCCTACACAAAATGTATCTCTTGGAGGCAGTTCATACTTTGTCACATTCATTGATGATTGTTCTAGGAAGCTGTGGGTATATTTTATGAAGGAAAAGAGTGAAGCGTTTGAGCACTTTAGAACCTTCAAGGCTGCAGAGTTGAAAGAGAAACAGGCTTGAAAATAAAGTGCTTGAGGTCAGATGGAGGGGGAGAGTACCTCTCAAATGAGTTCAGTGATTTTCTGAGGTCTCATGGGATCAAGAGACAGTTCACATGCAGGTATACCCCACAGCAAAATGGGGTTCAGAAAGGAAAAACATGCATATTGCAGAAGTTGCACGTGCCTTGATGGCTGAAAAGAATATGCCTAAGCATTTTTGGTTTGAGGCTATTCATACTGCTGTTTATATTATGAACAGAACTCCCACAGCTGCAGTTCATGTTATGACCCTCGAAGAATGTTTTACAGGTAAGAAGCCTGATGTTTCACACTTGAAAGTGTTTGGCTGCATTGCATATGTTCATGTGCCAGATGAGTTGCGAAAGAAAGTGGATCCAAAGGCTGAAAAGTGTGTCTTTATTGGATACTCTTTAGAGCAGAAAGGGTATCGCTGTTATAACGCTGCCACATGTAAGTTTAGAGTGAGCAGGGATGTCATCTTTGATGAAATGAGTAGTTGGTATACATCTAGTGGTGATACATTGGATGATGATGATGATCATGACACTCATGTGCAAGGTGAAAAGCAAGAATCACGGACTCTTAGTGGACCAGAGACATCATCTAGTAGTCCTTGGTTTGGGAGACTAAGGAGTACCTCTACATCTTCGGGTGCATCTAGTAGCACTACAGGTAAAGACAAAGGAAAGAATAAAGTGTCAGAAGGCATTGATGCAGTTCTTGATGGAGATTTCAGTGGCTCAAAGAGCTTGGATGATGAGCTTGGCATTCCTTCAGTGAGGACTCCAGGTATGCAGAGAGCACGCGTTAATGGAAAAACTCCATTGAGTGATCCAGTGACACACAAATCTAGCAGGTCAGATACCCTGTTAAAAGATTTGGTTTTGAAGGTTATGCAGCTCACCATTATGCTTATATGGTGAAACTAGTTGAGGATGTTGAGCCCACATGTTTTGAGGAGGCTGTCGGTCATGCTCATTAGGATGCAGCAATGGATGAGGAGATGGCTGCATTAGAGGCCAATAAGACTTGGGATCTAGTATCATTGCCGAAGGGCAAGAAAGCCATTGGATGTAAATGGGTTTATAAGATTAAGCACAATGCAGATGGTTCTATTAGCAGGTACAAAGCTAGGCTGGTTGCAAAAGGCTATGCCCAGACATATGGCATAGATTATGATGAAACCTTTAGTCCAGTTGCTAGGATGGCAACTGTCAGATGTGTGATTGCTTTGGCAACAGCCAAAGGTTAGAGGTTGTAGCAAATGGATGTGAAGAATGCCTTCTTGCATGGTGTTTTGCAAGAAGAAGTGTATATGGATCAGCCAGCAGGTTATGAAGATTTAGAGTATCCCATGTATGTGTGCAGGTTGAAGAAGGCGCTCTATGGGCTCAAGCAAGCACCTAGAGCATGGTCTGACAAGATCAGAGAGTATCTTGTCAATATTGGCTTTTATGTTTCTGATGCTGATCACTCACTTTATGTGAGAAAGGGAGATGCAGGTTTGATCATTATAGTCATCTATGTGGATGACTTGATTATTACAGGTGATAGTGATAATGGGATTGCTGAAGTCAAGGATTCTTTGAAGAAGAAGTTTGAGATGAAGGATTTAGGTGAGCTAAGATACTTCCTTGGCATTGAGGTGATCAGATGTGATGATAGTATATGGCTGTCCCAAAGACAGTATGGCTTGGATATGTTGTCCAAGTATGGTATGACAGCATGCAAACCACTTTCAGTCCCAATTGGAGCAGAATGTAAAGTTGATTGCTGATGTTGGGGATGAGATAGAAGACCCTACTATGTTCACGAGGATAGTGGGGAGTTTGATCTACATGACCATTACAAGGCCAGACTTAAGCTACGCTGTTGGTCTTGTGAGTCAGTTTATGCAAGTACCTAGAAAGCCACATTTGGATGCAGTTAGACGCATATTGAGATATGTGAAGTCCACATTACATTATGGAATTTTCTATGAGGCAGGTACAGATGTACATGTGTTTGGATACACAGATGCAGATTGGGCTGGTAGTATGTCTGATAGAAGATCTACCAGCGGATACATGTTCTCTCTTGGTAGTGCAGCAGTTACTTGGAGCAGCAAAAAGCAATCTATAGTTGCTTTGTCGAGTACAGAGGCTGAGTATAGAGGTGCTGATGTTGTAGCATGTGAGGTAGTATGGTTGCAAAAGTTATTGGCTGATTTGGATGTGCAGGTGGAAGGTCCAGTTGTTATTTATTGTGACAACATGAGCAGTATACAGTTGGCTAGAAATCCTGTATTCCATGCCCGGACAAAACATATTGAGGTACACTACCACTTTGTGAGAGAGAAGGTACTAGCAGATGAGATTGACTTGGTGTATGTTAGCACACAGGATTAGATAGCTGACATCTTCACGAAGACATTGGGTACAGAGAAGCTTCAAAAGTTTCGAAGCTTACTTGGAGTTGCAGAGATGTAGTTGAACTTGAGGGGGAGTGTTGAGATGACAAGCTCAACACATGCAGACATTGATGATGGACCGCCAGGTTAGATGGATCCACACATCTACACTTAGCACGTCGGTGGTCATTATGACTCACACATGGCCACTGACTCATTACTTATTATATTCAGGTTGTTACACCTATTTACAGCTGGCATAGTTATAGTGCGAGTCGACTAGTGTAGTTGGTTATGCATTGTTTGACTTAGTAGGCCACTTTCCTTTATGTTGCATCTTATCTATATTTTGTGTACGTTTTAAAGAGTGCGAAAGAAGAAGAAGAAACCAGCAAGAAAACGTTTTGGCCTTCGTCTCTCTTCTTGTCTCTTGAGTGAGCTTCTCCTTGTGCATTCTGTGTGTGTTCGGCGCAGCATCTTGAGCAACTCCCCCCACCACGCGATTCTTGATAGTAGTTGCATGTTGTCCCACTAATGTTTCTATAAGGTCAACTAGGCCAGCTAAATCTATACCCCTAATATTGGCTAGCCTTTCCTTCCCTCAGTGGTCTGATGGTGGGTGTGTCTCCTTTAGGTCTTTATTCCTAGTGTCTTGGGTCACTCATCTAACTCTCGGGGTTGTACTCCTATTAGTGGATTTGTTTTTAGCTTAATCCCTCTTAGTATGTTCCTTGTTAACCCAACAGTTTGCAAATGTGCAACACTTACATACTTAACAATGCAACTCGATGTGCACTATGTGAAATCACACTTTCTAGATTTCTCATGTGCTTAAATGTCTATAATGCTGAGTGTGACCTAAAGTCAACTGCGTCCAATTAGTTTCCTATCCTTGCTGCTTTTGGAAATTACTCCTAATAGTTGAAATTGGGTCCTCTATGGGTCGCAACAAGTGGTCTGCAGAGCTGAATGGGTCAACTTGGGTCTCTATCCATGGTAGTAGCCAATGGTATGTCTCGGACTACTAGGTCAAGGTCTTCGAGTGTAAACAGTTCTATGGTTTCACCTACTAGTCTTTGGACTTTACCGTGGTTGTTGGTTAGCTCTAGCAACAAGCTCTAATAGGTCCCAAAATGGTCAAAAGTCAGTCAAACCAAGGTTTTGAACAACTTGTCCAAGTCCCAGAAACTTGGTTGTCCGAGTCGTAGATTTGGTTGTCCAAGTCACATTTCAACTAACTGAGTGGGCTCCTCAGGGTACTGGCCATGTTTGAGTGACTAGACTCGGACTCAGGTGAGGGTTGTCCATCTGAGCATCCGAGTGGCCGTTTGAGACCCCAAGTTTGGCCATTCGAGGATGAGTGGTCGAACCCTCATCTGAGTCAAATATTTGAGTGGATCAACCTTAAGTTTCTTAGACGTCCGAGCTAGGTCAAAGACTCAACCATTTGAGGCTTGCGGTCGCCATCCAAGCGGCGTGTGAAAACCCATCGAATGACATAACTATCATTTTTTATGACTTAATGCTCACTATTTAATGCACCCATGATTCCAAAACAATGCAACATTTAGTAATGAGGATTCAGAGCATATCTAGAAGGGCTAAGTGTGTTAATGGAAAGGATCATAGGTGCTATAGCCTCCTATAGACCTATCATTTCCTCTCTCTCTCTCTCTCACTAGCTTTCTCTCAATCTCACTGAGTGCAAATGAGCTCTCTCTCCCCCTTTTTTCACATTTTGTGTTCTCTCTTTCTCCCCTCACACTTTTTTTTCCTTCTTAGACACAAAAAATATTTTCCCTTTCTTCCCCAGTATCCTGGTTATCTAGAGAGTTATATTTTCCTTCTTTTTCCTTATTTTCCAAACCTTAATGTCTTCAATCTGATCAAAATGCACAACTCCTACTCTAATCAATGCATAGAAAGCTTCCTAAACCTAAACTAATCCACAAAAGGGATAAAAAACATCTGACTCCCTTGCTTCCTACCTAAAACCAAGTGTCATTTCAGAGATGACCTCTTACGTCATCACTCGATTTGGAGAACACAAGCACTCAAGCTTGAATCCGTTGGTCTTAGCAATGGAATCAAAATGTTATCGCCCTCATGGGAAACCCACAAAGACCAACAGACTGCTTATTGCTTTAATAATTGCAATCCAAGGGCTATGGCTACCTCTCACATAGCCATGTGCACTCTTCCACATGCCAGTGTAGTGAGCTTACCTTCAAATCCGATCGAGTACCTCCTCCCATGAATCCATTGATGGCTCCACAATTCAAGTTGTAAAAGAGTGTCGGGTTCTCTCCTGTGTAAATTGTAAAGAATAAGAGGCACAAGTTGAGGCTTACTCTAATAGGAAGGAGAATAAAAGAGTGTAGAGGAAGGGCTAAAGGCCAAACCAAAAAGGGGAATGGCCACCGAAGGAAGGGATAAGGGCACATATAAAAGTCAAGAAATAAAGAAAAGAAGCTCACTCTTGTGTATGGCCAAACTTGCTCTCTTCTTGCTTCTTGCACTTAGAGAGAGAGAGAGAGAGAGAGAGAGAGAGAGAGAGAGAGAGAGAGAGAGAGAGAGAGAGAGAGAGAGAGTGTGTGTGTGTGTGTGTGGAGAAGCTCTTCTTCTTCTCCTCTTTTCATCATCATCATCTTCTCTTTCCTCTTCTTGCACGTGTGGCTGTGGGGGTCGAATCTTGGAGCTTAGAGATGGAGCTTGCTTGAGGGCACAACTTGAATCATGGAGCCATCAACGGATTCGTGGGAGCAGATACTCAATTGGATTCAAAGGTAAGATCACTACATTGGTGTGTGGAAAAGTGCACATGACTATGTAAGAGGTAGCCATAGTTCTCAGCTTGAAACACTTGAAGCAATAAGCAGTCCATGGGTCTTGGTGGGTTACCCGTGAGGGCGGGGATACAATGTTACTTTCATAGTCAGAACTTGTTGGAGGTACTGTGAATGTAGCCAAGTTGTCTTTGATAAAAGGGATATTTTGAATGATTGTGTTCATCAATTGGTGGATTCAGTCCAATGCAAGCAAGTTTCTTTGCATGTAGACCATGATGAACATTTCAAGGTCTTCCTCATCAACCACGAGACCATGGAGTTGGCACTTGATGCAATATGATTGTGCTAAGTTCTCATCGCTTGTTAGCCGACTTGAATCTTGTTGGTTGCAGTCATGTATTAAAGAAGAAACCTTCAGTTTGGTGATGTGGGTGAAAATCAGTGAATCATACTAGTCTAGTATCTTGCTCCATGGTATTGCCATATGCATTGCGAAGAGTGGGTTCGAGATTAGATGCAATGGTGGTTTTGGTGATGCTATAGTTTTTGTAGTAATGATAGAATGTTACATGCTCTAAGTTTGAAGGTTGGGTGTAGTAAAGGTCTACATGATGCATGATGATATTCCCTGTCCTTGTGAGCTTTGGCTGTCGTATTTGTGTAGGGGAGCTGTCTATGTACTCAACATACTTGCTTTGTGTGACTATTGGAATGTGCATGCAATTTAACGCTGCTTTGGTGGTGGATGACACTGGCTTGCACAATATTGTGGCAGAAATTAAATTTTTCTTATTTGAGTCCAAGTCTTGTAGTCCTAGTATCTTGGCATCTTTTGTCTGGATATTTAACTTTCTAATTGGCTTCACCTTCATTGTGTACTTGAGCATGTAGTAAGAGATGGAAGAGTTTGTTACTCGTTGAATATTCATGTGTACTCCCTAGAGGAGTAGTAGCATTGGGTAATATGGCACAACATTTCGATGCTCATCTCCAGGATGGTAGTAGATGTATCATTGATTTTTAGGGTCTATTGTTGGTTTCGGATTGTCACATGAGGCATACATAAATCCATACTTGCATTTACCATACAATTACTTTTGCTTATGTAGTAGGCATGACAATGCCTATGAATTTGCTTTGCCATGATGAGGGCTCTTAGTTCTCTTATCGAATTGCGCCGATCATTGTTGGGTGGAATGCATGCATATCTCGTTTGTCATATTTGCAATGTTTGCCTCATGTAACCATAGGATCACATGTGCATGTAAGAATCCCTTATGTTGGATCTCATACCTAATGACACAGTGCTGGAAACGTGTAACACAAAGAGCTCTACCAACAATGTACTAGTTGAAGAAAAGGTGGAAGAGGATGGCGCACTTGATGGGGTAGTCTTTCCATGAGAATTCGAGATTGAACTCCTTTGTAGTGCATTCCAACTTGTTGATCTCGAACCACCTTGTATTGGTAACCTTGTCTATAGTGAACATAAGGAAGAAATGAGACATGCCCCATACATCGACCATTGTGATGAGGTCCTTCAAGTTATGCCGATGCAAAGATGGGGATCCCTGTATTGAAGCAGGAACATTGTAGTGGAGAATGTGCTTGATGACCTCCTTGTTGGAACTATTCTTGATTGCGCACTTGTTGTCCACGTTCCTTTGTAGACAAGTTGTGCTTGTGTTGTTTGCAATCAAGACAGCTTGTTTTAGTCGGTATAGAATCAAGATATGAGGTTTGTGTAAGGTGTACATAGAGAATAGGGTTGATGCCTGCATCGTGATAGAGCAATACATTTTTATCATTCAACTATGCTACACTTATTCATCAAAACAGCATGCTATACTTCGTAATTACATATTTTTTTTAAAAAAAGACTAGTTTATCTTTTTTACTTGCGAGAATGATGATTTTAAAATTTTCATTTAATAGTACTTCAAACAAAATAAATGAAATCAATAAATATTAAAATAAATAAACGTTAACAATACTTCAAAACCTAAATGAAATTAAAAAACATGCTATATAGTGTTTCAAAGAGTTGGCACATGTCTCTTCGTATTTAAATAATTATGGAAGAAGATGCCATTCTCGCATCCATTCAAAATATGCCGTTTGTTCAAATGATATATGATTTTGTTTTTTTCAGTACGTTTGAAAGATCGTTATACTTTTGTTTTTTCTATACGTTCAAAATATCGTTTTCTTTTCCTTTTGTTTCACTATTAGATAAGTCTAACTAATTAACTAATAATACTACAACTACTAATATTAGTAATAATTCTAACTACTAATACTACAACTAATAATTAACTATTAACTATTACAAATACTACATAAGTCTAACTAATTAGTTAATAATACTATCATGCTAATTAATTATAAAACTAATCGTTAAAAAAATCATTTCGACTAATCATTGAGAAAATGAAGAAAGAACGAAGACGAATGACAAAATCATTTTAACTAATCCTTAAAAGAACAAAGGACAAAGATTTGAATCTACCCTTCTGACTTGCAAATGCGATAAACGATGAACTGCGAATAAGATATTAAAGAGAAAATTTGAATCGGTGCTGACGTCCTACCTTGCCTCTCTCTCTTTTAACATGAAGTGCAAGACTCTGAACGATCTTGAAATGATGGATTCATGGGCATCGAAGTCACCTTCTTGTCTACCAATCAACTCATATCTTGTCTTACATCTCTAAAACACGTCATGTGCTTGTGTGCACTTATATTATATTTGCATCTAATCTCATTATAGTGTATCCTTTGCTTTTGTGTTTTGCAAATAGCATAGCCTTTGCTTTGGCATTTTATCTCGTCTCTTTGTAGAGCAATGCTTGCATTTTAGCGATGTTAAGTTCTAGTTTTGCTTTTGCATCTCCAACAAGTTTCAACAAAATAAACATCTTCACATCTGTTGAATTCAAACAAACATGTTTTTTCCTTGTGCACAAGCCCATTGGAGAAGCAAAGAAGAAGAAGAAGAGATTCATGTCTTGAAAAAGCATACGAGTTTACCTACATCCTCCTTTTTTGTTGCTCAGACACGCAACTTTTATGCTTCTTTGACGAGTAATGTTGTAGAAGAGAAAGAATTGATACTATGGAAGAAGAAACATAACCATATACATGAAATCCATGGTGAACGGAGAGGTACCTACTCGCACTTCCCCCCGTCATGGTGAATGGATTAGTGTCATGTACGCCCTTTACCTCCCCCTAAAATGCTATAATTTCTTTTATAAGGCCCATTGTCTCTCAAACCCCCCCCTTTAAAGATAGCCGCATGCACGATTAAATGGCATTAGGGCCAAAAACGCTTCAAAAAATGCACTTTTGTTAATCACGGGATTAAGGAAAGGGCCAAAGAGAGTTCACCACGTGTGCAAGAATATGGTATTCTTGTCTCCTCTTTTTTAGAGATAGTGGAGTCCATTTCGTGATTCTCTCTTCTTTTTTAGCCAAAACCCCTAAAGTCTGACATGTTTTGGAGCCCCAAAGACGTTATTTACTTATAAATCTGACAAAATACGTGACAGAGATGTGATAAAATTAATAATGAGTTTTTGAAAGTCGGGAGATCTTTCAATATTGTTTTTGGCGCCCAATACATACTCATTTGGGTTCTTGGCGCTACTTTTTAGTTCATTCACCTCTCTTTGAGCTTCTTTCTCTGCGCTTTCTTTCTTTTCATGGCTTCCTCCAGGCGCCCTTCTCGTTTAATACACTCTTGCACAGTCTATAGCCAGGGAGTAGATGGAAATTTTGAGCCCAAAACCTTTGCTGTAAACGATTGGGTTACCATGCTGCCTTCTTGCAAGGGCTCTCATAAGGTGAAAAGAAGAAAACGAGAAGATATAAAACATCACTGGAAGGGGCGTATCATTGCCTTCAAAATTATGCCCGAAGGCTGGTTTGTCAAGGTGCAACATGTTTACATGGCCAAGGATATGCACTTGCCTCCAAACGAACGTGTTCCCCAACAAACACATTGTAAGTTATAAGTTGAATAACGTATATAATTCTTTTCCATTTATGCAAGTTCTAACAAACGGTTCGTCATTGTAGATATCTTTCCATCAACAAGTATTGAATGGCAACCTGTGGAAAGCCTAAGTGGGACTTTCCATGCCATTCATAAGGTATTGGCAGACATTATTTATGCCGATCAAACTGTGTCTTTTTATAGTGAATGCAAGGTTTTTATATATTATGCACAGTATGTGGTTCCCTCTAAAGCGGATAGGTATGGGAATATCGAAGATTTGCCATTGCCAAGTCTTTCATCTCTAAACTGGGAGATTCCTGACAAGGTAACGGTGCAGAGTTTCAAATTCAAAATATATCAGGATATTAAAAAGTCCATGACAGCTGAAAGGATCTCAAGAAGAATACGTTTATCATGGTTTGTACCCCTCCATATCTTCGTGGCTTGCTTCAAAACAGCAAATTTACAAAGAATGAAGGTATCCTGGCTAAGTAGAAACTTTTCGGAAGAGGATTTGGACAACACTATAGGGACGCATTGGAAATCTAGAGAGTGCGATCATAAGGGTGATATCTTGAGGTGCAGTGCATGTCCTCAATCCTTGGTTTTGGCTTACAGTATCCCTCGCCAAACTCTTGCTTTGGGCTTTGATTACAGGAGATACAAACTAAGATTGGGTATTTGGGTTCCCTTGGATTCCGATACAGATTACACACCATATAAACTTGCGGTGCACGTTTTGCCGCATGAAGAAGTAAAGAAGGTGAATGTTACTTCCAATTGGAGTCTGAAAGATGTGAGGGATACCTTGGAATTGCTAGACAATACATCCCCTAGATATAAGTTCAAAGTGAATGGTGTAACAATTGGTAAAAGAGCCGAGCGCTCTTTCTTTTGTACGAGTTGTTTGTCTCCCACAATTGTGAGTTTTGAGCCTTGAGAATGAAAACTTGGCAGGAATTTATCTTAATAGACTGTCCTTAAGATATTTTTTAATGGGAACTCATAAGGAAGCAAGTTGCCTTTCAAATGTGTATAAATAAAATGTACATTACATTCGATTTACAAGTGAAAATTTTCATTACACAATGAGGTACAAAAATTGCATAAAAATGTACAAAGCCAAAATAATAAGGCTCGTGTATGCTTATGTTTGCTATTTTCATTCTTTATCGATTTCTTCAAAGATATTTTTTCTCATAGGGCCTTTCTTTGATTGTTGAAAAAATTTCACCTTTACAGGTAGTCTCTTTTCTTGGGGCTTAAGAGGGGATGGATCAAATTTAAGAGGAGAGAGCATTGGCATTCCTTTTTTCTTTGACTCTGCAGCAGTGGTCCCATTGCCTTTGCCCTTGTCTTTACCATTGCCATTGTCCTTACCCTTTCCCTTGACCTTTCCCTTGCTTGTGCCCTTGGCCATTGAAGTTTTGGGAGGAAGAGGGGAGTCAGGATCATACGGTGTGATTGCCTTGTCCAGAATCAGCTCGATGCATCTCTCCCTTATCCACCAAACATATGATTCGGGATAGTCCTTACACTGTAAGAATAAATGTTATAAGTTAGTGAAAAGAAATCATGATAAGGGTTGCACAAACATCAAATGAAATTAACTTACATTCACTCCTTCTATTTGTAACAACTTTGAATCCACTGTTCTGCAAATGTTTGCGATAACTCTCCATCCACAAGAATGCGCATCGCTTTGCAATGGAACTTCTTGTAGAAGAAAAGTATAAGGCCTTTGAGGATCAGCAAGATCCTCGTATGTTGTATCCAAAAATGTAGAAACGAGTCTACCAGCACTGCAAAAGGAAACTTTGTAAGTTCAAAATTTTCTTTATAAATAAAATCAAAGTAAGTAATTTTCTTTCAGCATACATTCGTGCTTGACCATGAACACCGCTGAGAGAATTCATAAAGATAATTTCCCTTGAAAGACAATTAATGTAGATGAGACTCCAATGCCCTCTACAAATTCATAAAAGAGGTGAGTAGAAGGATGAAAGCAAATGAATATAAATTTTCCTCTACAGAAAAAGAAAAATACATTTCTACATAAGGAAAAAAGATGTGGTAATTTGTCACACTATCGAAGCTACGAAAAAATGGTGAAATATTAGAACCAGATTTTGCAAAAAGTTCCACAGAGAGAAGTGGATCAACAATGTATATGGTTCTTCGGATATCGAGAGTGAGCGAGGAGATCAATGCCTTGCAGACAGTAGCAAAAGCTATTCAATACAAATTTCATCCAAAATATACTTGAACCTTAAAGACTTAACTTACGCAAAAAAAAATATATAAACCTTACCTTATGCAACAAAAAACCACGGAGTCAGATAGTTGGACATCCCTTTTTTCCAACATGGGCTTGTCCTCAGGAGATATACTAAGATATTCCTCCTCAGGTTCCGCAGAGACATTCACAAGAATTTGCCCATACACTTTGCCCATCCTCTCGCTGTTGACGGGAGCAAGTAATGCAGCTTTCCTCTTGTAAACATCGTCTTCAGTTTCAAGCACCTCCTGATTTTTTTCACTCAAGAAAGCCTCCTGCTGGGTGGCACCCCTTGTAGGGTAAAGGTGAGTAACATCCTCAACATTTAGCTTTTTCTCTTTCCTGGATAATTTTGGGGGAACGTTAAGGATTTCAAAGGCTTTTTGATCATTGGAAGGCAAGGGCCTCAGCACTTTGTCAAACCTATACCTGACTCTGCTGATGATGCTGAAATCTTTATTCATAAGGGTGATCCTATGAGCATGGGCGGCAGCAATGTAAGCGTCGTTCATGAAATCAATAACAAAATCTTCTGCGGCCTCTTGCAGGGCAAGAATGGCTGAGAGTTGCCACTTCTTATTTAGACCAGAGACAGTTGCCACTGGAGACAATCTATCAGAGATCTCTTTAACGACCCTTATAAAAGCAGCTTTTGGAATGACATGCTGTGTAGCTCTCTGGGCTTTCCTTATCTCACTGAAACATCTCTGCATATAGAAGAACCTGGACTTCCTCTTTCTCTTTTGTGGCTTGGGAGGTTCAGTGGCTTCAGCAGATGTAGCCTCAGGTGCCATTGTAGGGAATGAGTCTTTCACAGGGCAAGAATCACCCTTTGCTTCCTCAACTTCAGGGGAAGAAACATTTATAGAAGATGTAAGGCCAACACCAGGTGTAGGGGGGATTTCTGTTGTAAAATGCTCTGGGGCCTGTGATGGACCAACTTCAGTAAACTTGGAAGAGGGCTCCTCCTCAGATTCATCAAATTTTAACTTTCTTTTACCCCCACTGTCCTTCCCATCCAGATACACTCTTCTTGCAGTTTGCATTGTCCTTGCCATCCAAAAATGCAAAAATAACAACCAGAAGGACAATATCTGATATAGTAAATCAAACAGGCTAATTGGCGCGAAAAGAGACGAAATGAGCAACTCCGATACGGCGCGATATGAACAAAACGAGCACAATGGAATAGCGCCCTCGCTTCGTATTGAACACCAGAATGCCGATACGGCGCGATATGGAGGAAACCAAGACTGCGTATGGACGCCCTCGCTTCGTATTGGCAATGACACAAGGGTGAGACCGAAATGCTGATACGACGCGATATGGAGCAAACGAACACAGCGTATGGACGCCCTCACTTCGTATTGGCAATGACAAAAGTGGAATGTCAATAGACCTAGTCCGTATTGATGAGACCAAACTGCTGATATGGCGCGATATGGAGGAAACGAGAATAGCGTTCGGACACCCTCGCTCCGTATCGACACACCTCTTTTTTACTAGCGAATAAAGAACTGAGCCGAAAGACCATCGATACAACGCGAGAGTTAAGAAATGGAGAAGACGCAAGTCTTGTATCGCACCATATCGGTAAGCAAGACGGGAAGAGCTCGAGAAATGAAAAGTGTACACGTAGGAAAAATTACCACTTATATACCCACGTTAATCATGATACGTGTCGGACACGTGTTCGACGCTGATTGTGCCACGTATCTGCATTTATGGTCCGTGTGCTACGTGTCAAGTAACGACCGGTCCACTTCTTTGCCACGTGGTTATCGGCCACGTGTTGGCCAACGGCTACTGCCACGTGTCGAAAACCAACGAATACTGCCAGGTGGCATAATTCTGCGCCTACATAAGGGTGTGTTCCTTATCCGTACGTTTTTTTTTTTGGTTTTTCGGGAGCTCTGTTTGTATTGCTAATACGGCGCGAGGGTGACTGTTTGCCTTCTTTGCTTTCCTCTCTTCGCATCGTTTTGGAGGTTCTGCAGAGTCTTCTTTTAGCTCTCCTCTCAAGCTCATTCTGCCCAAGCTCGTGTGACCACCATTGTGGCGTTCGGGCTTCTTACTGGAATCACCGATACGGCGCGAGGGGGCCTATCCGTCTGAATCGTTTCTCTCTTATCGCGCCGTATCGGCAGAAGTTGTAAACATGTCTGAACCCATAGAATTCCTAGGATCCAGGGTTTCTCCAGGAACTGGTAAAAGAAGAAGGCTTTCAAAAGGCTCAAGGGCATCAACATGTGATGAGCATGTGCATTCTTTTTCCTCTCCATCCTCTGCCACTAGTGTGAGAAGGCCAAGTACATCTCCAGGAAAGCGAACGTCGGTAGTGAGAGGTCAAGGAGTATCAAAGCTCACTGATATCACTCCATCAGAGAGGCTACTTGATTTTATGCTTCAGAATGGAATGGATCTCTCATTCTATGGAGTTGTGAAAAATGTGTTTAATCCTGATTGGGAACTTGACAAAGTTCTGAAATCTTGTGAAAAATATATTGTGGAGGACTTTTTGGAGTTTGAAAATCTTGCAGGTCCTTCTGTTGAAGTTGGCACAATTGAATATGTCCATGTTCCCATTGGGTCAACAGGAAATGAAAAGTCAGTATTTACTAAAAAGTGCAGGGCCCACTCTCTGGAGAGGTTTTATTCAAGAGACATATTTTGCTGCACTCATTCCAAAAACTGCAAGATGATGAGAAAATCTACTGCTTTTATTGTTTTCAGCCTTGTCAAATACCCTGTGAAAGTTGAGGAGCAACAGTTGGAAGGAGCAAAGTCTGCCAGCTTTTGCATGTTAGATGATCTTGTAGATGAAAAGGAAACAGAGGAGGTTGTAGATCTAGATTTTGAGGCTTCTATTGCTGAGAATTTGGATGTTGCTCACTTCAAAGCTGAGACTATCATTGAGGAGAGCCAAGGAGATACAAACCCTCAACCTGATGAGAGTTCTCACCATATTGTTCCTTCCCTACCATGTATACCTTTCAAGGACAAGAAGTACATTTTACTGTCAGATATTCAAAAACTTTTTAATCTCAGGGAAGATTATTGTCTTGCAATTATTGCAGAGGCTTCTGATGCTGCAAATGGGATAATTGACACAGAAAATGAATCAAAGGAAGAGATTCTGAAACTTGATAAAGAAACTCTAGATGATAAGTTTATTGATGCTGGTGAGGCCCTCTCTCTTTGTTTTGAAAAGGCCAAAGAAGCTGAGAAAGAGTTGAGTATTACTGATGAGGACTTCGATCGCATTCAAAGCGAACTCGGGATTTCCAATTTTGGAAGAGAGGAGCCTGAATATGTTAAAGAATTGACTAACACCAATGAGACAGCATCGTCAATTAATTTATGGAATCCATTTAAATTGGAGTACGATGAAAATCAAGTGGTAAGATAATTTTGAATTTGCTTTTACACATTGGTAGGTTTACATTTCATGCTCATTCAGTATGGGTTTTATTTGCAATTGGAGATTGCTGATACAGATAACTTCTTGGGGCGTGGCAAAGGATCGAGAGCTGCTAGTAACACCACCAAAGACATTGCACTCGGCCACTACTTGGCTAGGATTGACCCTGATTCCTTTTTTGTACTTCATAGTAGTTTCTCAGAGGATGCAGCATGGCCGATACTTTGTATTAAAGCTATTACAAGGCTTCTAGGTTTCTCAGGATTACAATATAATGCCCACAAAGTAATGTTTTTGGAAAAGACTGCAGCAATTAGGATTTTCGGCTACGGTCCAGGTTACTCTGCTTCTAGAGCAGGATACTTTTTGGCGTTTTCATCCTACGCCTTAGCTGCAGACCGAACTGATGTAAAATCTATAGCTGGCTACAAGAGAAAAAAATTTCTACGATATAGAGGAAAGATTCCTGAGGAGGAAGAGAATGTGAGAGTTTTGGAAAACTAGCTTTGTATATATTCTTTCTTATATATAAAAGTGCGATTGCTCATGTGTCATTGTCGTCTTTTATTTGCATTCTTTGAAGTTGTCGTCGAAAAAACCAGTTGAATAGCTCCTCTAAAGCATTGCTTTTTGTAACTCCTCCCCCATGCCTTGTGCTTCGAAAATAACTTGTGCGTGCTTGATAGTGGGATTTTTCCATGCCTTGGTTGCTATAAGTTGCTAAGGGGCCATGCTCCTCCACAAAGAAAGGTCCATGAATATGAAGAATATACTGCAATACAAAGTAACACAAATTTTATACCAATTGAAAAACCTATCAAAATAAGCCCATATTAAATAATTATTACTTTACCAGATAAAAAGTGATATCTTTTTCTCCCCATGCCTCTTTTATCGCCTGAACAAGCTTTGTGATTGATCTTTTGAACTCTTCCGCATATATATATGTTGTCTTATGTTGCCTGAGGAGTTTCAGAAAAACATCAAGGTGTATCCAAACCTGCATTCTAAGAAACGCAAGCCTCGGCGTGCTTGCAACATTTGTTGTGATCTCACATAGCTCTCTCCAACACTCCCAAGCCGCATTCACCTGCCTTCCTGAATGGTTTCCTAAGAATCGTCTAGCTTTTGAGCCTCCCATAGAGACATCGGCCAAGATATCTCTTGTTTTTCTTGAAAGTATTGGATCCTTTCTCAAGTGAACTTGGCCCCCATGAAATCCCATTTTCAATAGCAGTGCCTCGCATTTATCAATACACTCATCTGATAAAGATAATGGCTTAATGGAATATGCATAGTCAAGATGCAATCTGAGAAGCTTATCGATTATTCTAATCTCTGCATGCAAAGTACAAATATGAACATTCTTAAGAGAGATGGAAAGAATGGGATCCTAGATGTCTTCTATATTTTTAAATTTACTCAAATCTATAGAGTCTCTATTTGGGGCTCTTCTTACTGGTCGCAAACTACTCCAATCTTTGGATCCAATACTTTCCATCCAATAAATGCAAGGATATTTTGCATTTGCACCATTACATATTCCAAGCATACATTTGATAGTTTTCAAATCAGCACTCATATGCCATTCCACATTAAATTTACCAACCCCATCAACTACCAACATATCGCCTTCACTTTGAGACTTAATGATATTTGGAATACTTGTATGGTTGAACAACCATTTCAACGTTTGATGATTTTCAATTGGTACCTGGGCTGCACCAATCCACCAAATCTCCATCTCGGATTGGATCTTATGCAATGGAGCTTTGCCCTCGCCATTGCCATGGTCCAATGGCATGTTCATGAGGCAAATGCTAATTCTTTCCATCTTTTGTCCCTTTTGAATCTGTGCTTCATCCAACTTCAAGGCAAACTTTAGAACACCATAACTTTCTTCTACTATGATTTTATACATGTGAACCATTGCAATTTGCACCTTTTTTAGATCAACCCATATATTGTTAAACTCATTGTAATAAAAAATTGCCTGTTTTTTTTGTTTTTCATAGGACATAGACCTTTCGATGTGAATGTAATCTCCAAAAACATGTGGAATCTTGCGATTCATGGAAATTCTTGCAGTCGAAACTGCAAGGGCTCGGGGCAATCCAAATATAGTTACCCTATTGCGTTTAAGATTTTTAAACCATAATCCAGAGATAGCACGATAACCTTTTCGACTTATACCCACAGTATCACATGTCTCTACGATTTCATTTACTTTCACTGTGCCTTTTAAATCCTTCACTAACTCTCTCAGAGTTGGACCTCTCAAATCCACATTTTCTGGTGACTTAAGAATCCTCAAAATGTCTTTCTTATTCATGGTTTCCTTCAAAAGTTTGATTCTTTCCTCATTCTCTTGGATATTTATGCCTAGTATGTTAGAGACATATTTCTTTGTAAGATTTAGTCTCCTTTTCTTTGCTCTCTCACACAAGCTGGTTATATTTTTTAATGGTCTCTTTCTCTCTCTAAATCCTACTGGAGTTTCTCTCAAGCGTGTTAGCTTATCCTGCAATGAATTGTTAACATTTTTCAAAATATCAATCTGACTTGTCAACTCTAAAATATTTGTTTGTGTAGTTTCTAGTGCTTTTTTCATTTCGTGCACTTGAGCTATATATGTGTAAGATGCAGAGTATAACCTCATACAGTAGCCAAGCATTCCATTGTAACCTTCTCCAGCATATCTTATATAGTCATGGACATTCAAAAAAGGAGGTGGTTTACCTGTAGAAGGATCCCTGGGATAGATATTTCCATCCACCCACAAATCTATATGCTTCATTCCTTGTGTTCGCAACCTGTTGGCTTCAATCTCATCTATCAATACTCGATGATGTATACTTCTCCAAGATGTGTAAGTCGGATCTAGCTGAATAGATAGCTTGTATTTACGTGTGCTTGCGCCTGTGTTATTTGAAGTAGTATTGCTAGACATTCTAGCAAATGAACCGAGCAAGAATCTCACAGTGGTAAGAAGCAAGTGCAACAAAAGGAATGGTAAAAGAGAATAGTGTATAGAAAGAAAATGCGGGAGCAAACAAATGCGAAGTTTGTACGAAAATCTCGAAAATACAAAATCTCTCAAGTTCCAAGACAATAAACGGTCGAAAAGGTGACCCCTGACCTGGATTAAAAGATGAGGGCAATTAATGACCGACCTCTTCAATGAACCAAATATTCTCTCATTAATCACATCTGGACAACCAAATTTAGAGGTTTTATTCTTCCTAAACCTCAACTAATTAGCAACTTAATCACTTTCTTACAAGTGCCATTTTTGAAGCGTTTTTGGCCCTAATGGGTGTCATAATTTGCCCATCGCATCACAAGCGCGTGTTTGCTGTCCAATTATGTCGTAGGCACGCTACACCTTGACCCTTCGATTACATGTATCTTGGTAGACCAACAAACATACTCCCAACTATTTGATACCTACAACCTCACATGGATTCAAGCATTGGATGATATGAGAATTGCACAGTAGAATGTCATGTGGTGCTTTAAAAAACAAAGCTTCTTTTTATTTTTTTCCTCCCCTTAATTATTAGCCTATAGGGCTTTTTGCTCTCGCTAATAGGCTATTCGATTGGTTGATATGTTTTTTTAAAAAAATATTTTTTAACAAATAAAATGGACACTTAAGGCTTGACCTGAGCAATAGGCCCTAAAGACTTTAATTAGCCTTGGTCATGTCAATACGATCATGAAGGCCAATAATTGATTGTTGGTTTTTTGTTTAATTTTTTCCCTTAAATAAAGCTTCTTTCCCGAGGAGTCTACCTATAAGAAATCATCTATGTAACGTGCATTCAAAGGATATTAAAAAATACCATTTCTTTACATGCTATAAGGCCTTAAAATGATCCCTTTTACTTTACTAAACTTATGAAATTTTTTCAAATTGTAATTTAAAAATCTATTTTGTAAATACAATAATATAAATTTTACTAAATATAACACCCTTTCTTTTGAACTCATGTGATATCTTACATGTTCTATAAGATGGACTCCATAGGGCTTCTTCTTTTTCCACTAGAAAAAAGGATGATTGATATTTCAAGTATTAAAAAAAAAACTAAAAACGATGTGTATGTGTATGTGTAATGAAAAGAAAAAAAAGAGAAAATATAAGTAAAAAATGGCACTTTGTTGAATGTGTAAAAAAACTCGATATAGGTAAAGTCTTCTTTTATTATTTTTTAATCATTCTATGAGTTTTATCTAATTATAAATGAAATTACTATATAGATCATGTCTATTCATAATGTCACTATATAGTAATTTTTTTGATAAAGTTGTTATATAGAAAAATATTTTCTTGAGTTGTCCAAGTAAAGTTTGATTTTAACTAGATAAAACTTTTTCTAGCAAACGTACTTAGCAAATTTTCTGTTTTATCGTGTAAAGAGTGGTTTCGAGTTCCTTATGGAGAGACTTAGAGTAGTATCATCACCATCCTCGACTGTGAAAGAATTAACATCATTCTCGGATTCAATGATCTCATATCGATTTTTGTAAGCATTTGTGTGATGTGCGCTTAGAGCTGCAACACTTGCTGACCATCCTCGATTGTGAAAGAATTAACATCATTCTCGGATTCAATGATCACATATCGATTTTTGTAAGCATTTGTGTGATGTGCGCTTAGAGCTGCAACACTTGCTAACTTGCCAGTCCTCATAGTACATAGATATCTATACACATTGATCTCTCTAGAACAAAGTTCACAACTCGGTGATCTTTTCTAGATTAACAACTGGAATCCATTTTCTGATTATTTGATCACCTAATTACAATAACACGATTGATACGGTGCCTACTGCCTTTTAGCATCAGCGTGCAGGCTGCGACCGCTTTGTTTTTTCGGACGAGATAACATAGGAAACATGCAAATGCACACGAGTCTCTGTGGACTCGCAGATTTAACATTGGATATTTCAATTTGACCAATTGTTGAAAGAAAGCTTACGCTTATTTTTGTAATTTGCCAAGCCTCAAGGAATATATTCTGGACGGCCAGTTTCAGGGACATATTGTGAAAGGCAAACCAATTGTTGAAATCGTAGGGTCATCTTGTTGGCCCGAGATCTGACGGATCAATATCCGTCCTAAAGAGCCACAGGAGGCAGGGACTTACGGGAAACACTGCAGGCAGCACCGAAGTTGTTTCTTGCTCGATCGTTTACGAAAGAATTGAGCTCGAGAGTTCCTGGAGATATTCAGAACTGGAGGGTAATGAAAACATCGCTATGCCATTACTCTTTGAGGTCAACCTCCTCATGGTACCCATTCTGATATTGCAGATTATCCGTGAGTTCCTGAAAGGAATTATCAGGACTGGAGGGTCTTGAAATGAATGCTAGGTGATCATCGTAGCCACTACACGGGTTCATTTGGAAGTGAATGAACATGAATGCTCCTAAGATGCAGATCATAATGGAAACAAGACCACCACCCGACAGCAACACTGTTTTGGGGCTTGACAGGACGGCTTGATGGAACAAGAGCAAGGGTAGGTGGGAGAAAGCCTCGATCACCATACATGTAGTTGCAGAAGCTAATTTGACTGCCTGATATCCGTAGGAGGCCTCTGCAAACGTGAGAAGGCAGGACAATACGACTGCCGGAGCAGCTAGAAATGTCAAAATATAACTGACGTGGTCAAGATGAAAATTCCTTGCTCCAGCATTCCAGAGAATGAAAATAAATGCAGGAACGAGAACCTGCAGAAGGGCCATTTTGAATGTTCAAGACATGGATCCATTCCCCCACGGTACTGCGGCACAAAATGAGCTAACCTCATACAACTTTAAACTTATTGGTCCTCAAAAACAGGAAAATACTTTTACCAGAGAAAGAAGACTACGATGTATAACAAAGTTCCAGGCTCTCAAGTCTGGCATGGATACAGTCAATCGCTTCATGTATAAAAGCTGTAGTGATAAGCAGAAAAAAGCGACCATCAGAAATGAAGAAAGATAAACGATTCTTGAATTGGACCGTACAAAATAGGCGAAGGTCAGAACAGAAAGAAAACAAACCTCCGAGGCTTTGCATAAGAGAAACGCGAGTGCGCAAGAATAGTTGTTGAGGAGGAAATGCGACTGATGAAGGGCATAAGACACCGAGCCTCCGATAAGAATGAGCAGCGAAGCCACTGCTTCTTTGGTGATGTTGTTCACCCCGCCTTTTTGTGTACAGATGGCCTCCCCTACGGCTACCACCATCGTTGTGCAGCAATGTATAACAAAAACCGTCTGCAGACTCCGACAACATGATTCGATGAGCAATTTAGCACATTCTCTGGTGAGTTGTTGTCCAGCTGCAAAATGCATCGAGAAAAGCAATGTTGTCTGAAGAGATAGGCTCATAGGCAACATTTACCTCTGCATTTGCGTGACGTCCAAGGAGGTCCATGTCTGTGAAGGCAGAGATGCTAAAAAGAACCGTAGGAAGGAAAAGTCTCCTTGTAAATTTGAAGGTGAAATGAGAGGCGTAGAGCGGATGATATTCACGAGAAAAGTGTTGATCGCTGTTCATAATGCCAGCCATGGCCGAGGCGGAGGAGGACGGCAGCTTCAATGTGGTGTACCGCTGCCGGCGGTTCAAACCAGCGAGGTTTTGCACGGCCATTAAGACCGCGGCAAGCAGGCTGGCGGACAAGGACTGCAAAGCGAACAGAAAGACGGAAGCGAGATTCGGTCCTGCTGCTGCTGCTGCGAGCTTAAGGAGGCAGAAACGTGTGTAGATGGCAAGGACAGCAGAGGTTGCAGCATATCCCGCCATGGACGTCAACAGGAAGGTGCCTTTTCCACCTGCGAACGACGACGATGATCGGAAGGCCTCCGTCTCCATGACAAGATCAACTCAGTATAAACGATGAGAGAGGCCGCGAGCCTGGGCGTTCTCACAACAAAAGGGAATGCGCTTATTGTCATGCCATGACATCTACTCGGATCGATGCGTTGCATTCTTAATCAATCTCCGTTTGTAGCTAGCGCAGCTGTACCAGCTACCTGCTCATCATGGTCTGTCCACCTCTGGCAAAATAGCACGTCATGATGCCGGAAAGGAACAAGGACAGCAAAATGCTGAATATCAAACGCCATAGGAAGGAAGAACGATAACAACGACAAATGCATAAGACTAGCGGAAGGTCAAGAGCCGAAGGTGCTTAAGAAACGAAGGCCTGCATAATTAACCATTCAATTCAATATTAAAGAAGCTACTAGGCCGGTAGAAGAGACGGTTCGTTTTTTAATAATTCGCATTGTTTTTAAGCTAACGTGTACACCATCTCCAGCAAAGTCCTCACTAGAGTCCCATAGAGACTTAACTGCACTCAATGGTTGATTCATAAGGTGTGATTTGCTAAGTCAAGATGAAGTGAACTAGCTTGACTTCTTCCTTTAAACGGTTAGTGTCAACCAATCTATGTTTTGTTGAGATGGCAAGCTTAGAGAGGTCCATACGTTTACGCTTAACACATTGGTAGTCATCATGATCCCCACATGGCCATTAATTGATAGACATCTCCTACCACAATTTGTCCCTCTATGCTTGCGTCCATGGCTACTGCTACTCTATTCAAACTACTCACATGATGGAGGAGTGGATACAACTCTAGCTAGGGATTGTGAGGCTATTTGTGAGTGAGAAGGAAAATGACTGGCCATAAACTCATATAGCTTAATTGTGGAAGAGGGATGCCCTAAAATGCATTAGTGGATGTCATGAATTTCTCACGAGCTACACACTCTCTCTCAATGTTAGGGCTGGGATTTTGAGATGACAATCCCATCCACATCAACATTTGTAATAAGATGATTAAACACATCTACAAAAGCACATCACATTAGAATTATTGGCATGACATTATGTATGCACATAGGCATATGTTACATACATAATGTATATGCATATGCTCTAAATACACATAGGTTACACACATGGGCAGCACAGACACTATAGCCCATGCATGGGCTATGTATAATTTATGTATAGGCTATGCATGCCCCATGCATAGCCTTAGGCTATACATGGGCTATGTATAGGCCATGCATAGCCTAGGCTATATAGGCTATGCACATGGGCCATGCATAGGCTATGCATAAGCCATACATAAGCTATGCATATGCCACACACAGGCTAGGCTATGTAGGCTATGCATACACATTGTGTGTACATATATATATATATATATGCATAGACTATGTATAGTGTGTATGGATATACCCTATTACACACAGGTTATAGGCATAGGTAATGCATATGCTATGTGCATACATATAAGCAACGGATACATCAAACACATCCTTGCAACAACTCTCAAAATATCATAATAAGGCAAATCAATGGCCCATAAGGATACCCTTAACTACTCAATCAACACAATAACAATTAACAATATTGAATACTAGCCCACTACAGAGCATGTGGTGTACAATCTGCACAATAGGTTACAAATAGCATGTATATGTCTACAGTAGCTACATTTGCACTCACGTAAATAAATTGCATTAAGTAGGAACCCTGGACCATTCAAAACCACATGAAATGCTGCATTTACTATTAAGAAAATAGTCATTTCTATGGAAACTCTAGTGACATCAAGATCGTTTCTTAGAGCATTAACAAAAGAACAAAGGTTTACATCACCATAGTAAGAAGACTCCATACCTTTAAGATGTAAGAAAATGGCTACTAGCTATTCTCTGAGTGCTCCACAAATCAGCAACTTGAAGGCTTTTGGTTCTCTCTCTCGTTTATCCTCTAATGACTAAGAATTGAAATACAAGAATAACGTATCCCTAGGTTTTTAAAAAATGATCACGAGTATATGCACATTTGATTTATAAAAAAAACCGTTTTGGCAAGCAGATACAGTAGCATATATAGGAGTTAAACGACTATTTTTGCACGCTTTTAAACATGCTAGTATACACATGCTATCATGTTTCTTTCTAGCCTACTCCAACATGTCCCTATATCCTAAACCTTAAATCCTGAGCTCTCAAACCCCAATCCTAAACCTTGAATCCTTAACTCTTGCCCTCGTAATACCTTGAACATTTGACCTTAAACCCTTAATACCTTGAACAATGCTTGAACACTAGACCCTAAACACTAAAATTTTGTCCCAAGTCTAGACCATAAAATTTAAACCCTAGACTCTGTACCTTACTAAGTTCCTATCAAGAACCCATCTACAATATTCCAACATTATTAAGCTAGATGATATCCACCTCTACATATAGGGTTTGAATCATTTCCTACACATGAGTTGAATGATTAGTAAAACCTAGGTCCTATCATATTGATACAAAAAATAAGGTTTTTTATGTATCATTCAAGTAATTTAGAATCCTAAACATAACCCCACCATATCAATACCTATCAAACAATTAGTAAACCTAGCTATTGCTCTGATACTCTATCTGGAGCATCCAATGAATGCTATCCATTTTGGCTTAGTATAAAAAAACAACCAAAACAAGGACCTTTAGCACCTTATATTAAAACTAATAATCTGTTTAGGAGAGGCTCTTATGGCCTTGGCTAGTTCATTAATCATGGAGATTCGTAGATTGATCAAATCCAACAGGAAGCATACGAGAATGTTTGGCCAATCACCGAAATTGGTTCCTTTAGTAGACGTCTCACGGGTAGACTTACCAAAGTGCATACAAATATACACCTCTCGTCCTTGGTCTTCTACCATGTCCCTTGAAACATGAAAGTACTAATGTATAAAGAGAGTTTCACTTTACTAAGAATTGCCCATGGAAGCATAGGAGAGCCCTAAACCCTAGTCTTGAACATTAAAACCTAAACATTAAACTGAACCCTAAACCCCTAAAACCTAAACCTTAAGCCAAACCCTAAATCTTGAACATTAAAACCAAAACCCTAAAACCTAAAACCTAAACCTTAATCCAAACCCTAAGTTTTAAAACCTAAGTTCAAGTGTCTACACATCAAATCCCATGAAGGAGGGGATTATAATGTCCTTACCTATGATTCATGGAAAGGTCTTTTACATGGATTTGATTAGCTTAGTAGAGCTGAATAGTATGGTATAATGAAAATTTGGTGTTTGCTTTGCCATGGAATGTGACCTTCACATCTGATACTCTACTTCAATATGAATGGCTAGTATGGATTATCTTTCGTCGTCTCCCTATTTGGTTTGATGATAAAGTTGGGGCTGTGGTAAGTTCATTTGGAAAATTATTGTACATATCAGCCCCAACATTAGTGATTGGTACAATCAAGCTTGAGAGAAATGTGCATTTTCTTCAAGATCATAGGGTAGATCCCCCCTCAGTCCTTGGAACTTGAAGATACTAACTCTTGGAGTTTATCTTGCATGTTAACTTTGAGATCAGTTTAGGCTTCAATGACTTTGAACTCAAAGGTGCCAATAAGCTTTGTACTCATCATAAGTTCAACAGGGAAAATGAATTTAGCTTCATTAAGATGTTAGTGATTCCAATGATTTGGGGAATCAAGGGAAATCCATGTTCCCAAACTATTCAGCTGATATAAGCTTAGTCTTGACTTCCTTGTTCCCAAACATCTTATTATATCATCATAACATGGAAGAGCATGGACATGTTTGGGAACAAGGAGGTCAAGACTAAGCATACAAGGGATAAAAAATTAAGAGAGTGTTTTGGCAATGTGTCTAGTAGTAGGCTCAAATTGAGAAGCTCCAATGCAAGAAAGAGGAGCTAGTAGTATATGGGCTCCTTCCTTGGACAATCTTCTCAAGCAACTAAGTGCTACATCACAATCATAGCACTCTCTTAACTATAATTAGTAGCCATGAAAAACAAGATGCCTACTCCTCCGAATCTAGTGCTATAAACTTCCTATGAGGATGATTGCAAATTTTCTTAGTTGCCGTTGACCTGATCAAAGATGGCCCCTTTACAGCATGTCTCCAGCTACTAAGAATGTACACCTTCCATAGCGCCTTTTCCTGTTGACAAACTATGAAGATTCCTCCCTTGCATGCTATCCCATGTACTAGTCTATTGACTTGACCACATGTAATTCTCCAAGTTTCTTTGCTGTGATAGTTGTAGGTTTCAGTGTAGAAGTAGCTTCGGTCCATCACTTGAATCAATCCAGCATCACCATGTCAGTTCCAATATGGAAAGTTGGCACCATCGCGTCTCAATCATTTGACCCATGAGCAATAATTGGGAGATGCTTTGGTCACCATCAATCAGCTCGCTTAACAATCCCTGACTGATTGTCGTGATACTGTTCATGATCATGCTTCTCGGCACACTTATTGCAGCTGATCATGGTCCATCAACCTGCAACGAAACAAGGAACTTTAGACACTAAACTAGATAGTAAATAGCCTTATATCTAGTAAATGCACAATTTTTTCTAGGTAGTAACTAGGGTTTTTTAAATTGGAACTAGGTTTTTAATTTTACTAGATAGATGTGAAGCTATAACTAGTAAAATAAGTGTCTATATGGTAAATCGAGGTGAATTTCTATATATCACCTAATATAGCCATGTTTATTAGATAGAATTATGAAGCTATGGATCATAGGATAATGTGCATGCATAGTAAATCAAGACAAATTTGTATATAAGATCTAACATAGTCATGCTTAGATAGTCATGCTAAGTAAATATACACATCATAATTGATAGGCCTAACCATAAGCCATGTAGTCAATCTCAAATAAGACAATGTTGATACACACTTGTAATGGATATGTTTGTATGCATCCAAAATGTACATGTGCTGTAAGATACATTTGTGCATTTTGATAACTTTTAATTAGCACAAATAGTTTACACATCCACAAATAAAATATCATTTTTAACAATATAAATATTTCCTTATCACATTAAAACAAAGAAGAATCTCATTCAATTCAACTCAATGCCATGGCTTCAAATCTTAAAATTCCCCTCAAATTTCCCCTCAAGTGTGGGATATACCTAGCATCCATACAAGCACAAATAGTTATCAAAAGTTATTTGAGCCCCTTACAAACTAGAAGCATATCCATCCATTAGCAAAATAGAAACAGTTCAAATTGTAAAAGCCTTTTCCTTAAATGAAAGACATAGAACCTCTTGAGTATGTGGAAACTTGAAGAGGGGAGCCCTCAATAGACAGTCATGGCACATGGTGCATTAACAAGGGTAGCTGTATTAAGTTCATTAAAAAATCAACATTTCCTACCAACATCTGGCATATACTCCCACTTTCATGCATGTAGCATATTCAGGGGGTGAACAAGGAGTAAGAGATGATGGAACACATAGCACAAACATAAAGCAATAGAAGCAAGACAATGGGATAGAGATGGATTATGCTAACATTGTCATTGCTAGCATGAACATGGAAGAGCTAGAGAAGAAGATGTGGGGTGACCAAAAATATTTCAATGAGAATTAAAAGAGTCACAATAGAATTTGGGGAGCAAGTGCTATGTGCATGAGTGGTATCCTTGTTGCCATGCATTCGACAAAGCAATGTTAAGTATTCTCTATGCAACATGTACATGTATTTTAAGGGAAGGTTCCCCTTAAGGACGAGTTTGCTAGATTGTTTTGGCTCACCTATGGATCAAAGTTGTGCTCACATTGTTTTACTTGCCATTAGATTTCTTTTGGGTCTTGCTTTCATCTAAAGCAAAAAGAGATTGGGTTTTGGGTTCACTTGTTTGGCTTAAAGTGAGCCTTGTTTACATGCTTCCATGGCACATTGATTTTATTCCTGAGGAGGTCTTGCAAATTAAATGCCCAATATGGGCTAGTTTTCATGGGCTTCCTACTTTGCTAGATGGAGAAGTTAATGCACTAATAGAAGTTCTAGGTAGAATGCTCCATGTTCTTACAATAATATCAACTAGTGGAGCAAGTGGCCTCTTGTACTTTGGGATAAGAGGAAGAAGATCCTTGGGATGCTCTAGCTTTTTTATCCTAATGGGATTGAGTTGTTGGTCGATATCAAATTCTCCCTCTTGTTGGATACATGCTTCAAATGCAAACAAGATGGGTGCTTTGCAAAGGAATGCCCAAAAAGGAATTGAGCTAAGAAGAAGCCAATGAGAAAATAGTGGAGATAAGGAAGAACTTCAAAAGAAGCAAAAAAGAAAAAACATAGGTTGAGAAGGGTAAATTCAAGGAAACAAACAAGCCTCAAAAGGAGGAACCTAAGGAGTAACCTAATTATCAGTGGCAATCCTAGAGATGTTGAAGTTAAAGTAGGATGGAAAAAAATAATTTCAACCACCAATTTCTTTGAAGTCTAATGGAGGTAAGAAATAAAAACTTTCCCTTTAAAAGCTTCTTGCAAATGTTTTGTTGACACAGATATTTTGCTATTTTGGATTATGGAGGTTCGAACAAAGATATAATGTTAATTAGCTGGCTCACTATAAATCTCTTGGAATGTGAGGTGCCTAATAAGTCCATCCAAGAAGGATGTGTTTAGTAGGAGAAAGAAATGGAATCCCCTCTCTTTCAACACCTCCTTTCTAGAAAGGGAAGGATTCAACCTATATCTGAAGGATGCTTGGAAACAAACCAACAAATCCAATCGCTAATCCAACATAGAACTAGATGAGATCCATAGCTATCATCACTAAGATTACCAAGATGTATGGCAAAGATCGGGATTGACTTCAAAGAGGGTTGCATGCTAGTAGTTAGCAATGCAGGGAGTATATTATTATGACTCTTGCTAAGTGTTCTAGTAATGGGATGTTTTATCAACTTCTCAAAGAAGTGGAGCATTACATGGAGGACTTGCAAAAACATAAACGTGAAGTTGCCAAAATTTAGTCTAAGGGAAATGGTATCTTATGGGGCTAGTGCTTCGACCAATTAATTTAATAAATTGATGAAGCAAAAGAAGCAACAAGAGTTCATCACTATGATAGATGATGGAGGAGGAATCATGGAGTTTCTGTAGGGATGTTTCAATCTCTTTAGAATGTGTCTGTAAATGGTCTATGCTTAGGTCCATTTGAGGTAAATAGGTTGATGTGAAAGGGTGTCCCATTGCCCCATTACTCTTTGCCACCATAATCACCAACCCTTTGCTTAGGAATTTGGATTTGAAGGTGCAACATGGAGTAAGTAAGGGGTTTCCTATACCATTAAGAAAATACTTGGTCTCCAACACAATAACTAACTAATATTGTGCAAGTAGAGAAGCAACTAGTAGATGTATTTGATGAAAGTGTATGAAAGTTTTCTAGAGCTATCTAGGGTTGTGACTAATGTGAGCAAAAGCAAGCTTATTTACCTAGGATTGAATGAGTTAGCAAAGTTGCTAAGTGAGCCAAGCTTCCAAGTAGCAGAATTGGAGTTGTAGTTGCTTGATTCTAAAGAATTTGGGTGATTTCAAGATTTCTAGCAGCAAACCTTAACTATTGAGCATATGATGGATGAATTTATTTGATTATCTTGTACATTATGTATGATGTGAGTCAAGTAACATGCAATAGTGACAAAAAATACATGCATAGGAAAGGCCTAATTTTGGCATCATGAATCTGGTGAGATTAATGAAGGTTGAGAATCCATAGCCTAGATTATCATATAAGACACTAGAAGTGAAGTAGGACTCTTGTTTCCTGCATTGTAACTAGGGTAATGGCCAACAATAAGAGAGGGATGGTCAATGCGAGTTTGAGTTGATCCAGACCACCTATAGGTGGATACACTTGAATTTGTGTGTTATCTTAAAGATAACAAATTAAAAACTTTAATGATGCCCTTTATGTAGTGATTATGCTTGCAAATCTAAAGCCTTACATGCAATTATCTATATCTTTTTCTATCAAAATAGTTTGAAGAAATTCTAGTAAATGACTAAAGCATGTGTACAATTCTAGATCACTAGGAGGAGACTTAGTCCCATTACATAAATTCATGTAATGCATTGTTCACCACATAGTCCTCTCAACATAGTCCCCTGGCATAGTCCTCTGAGCTTTGTTCATGTAGGCTATCTAGTACACTCCTCAGCCTATCCTCTTGAGAAGCTTGGTACAAGTAGGTTGTGTGGTAATGCTCTTGAGTAGCTTGGTACAAGTAAGTTGTTTTGGGTTTCAATAGGCATCCATCTTAAGTAGTAGCTATGCCCTAGAATATCATGTCAAGAAGTATATTAGACTGAACTAGGGAGTGTATTGTGGTGGTGGTCATGTACCTAAATACCAACCAAATTTTTGAAGTCATTCCAATGCATATATTCTATCTTACCAATTTGAGCAACACTCTAATTGGCAATGTTCCAAAGCAGCTAGGTGTTTTGCACAAACTCTAGGGTCTAAACATAGCTTTCAATAGGCTTGAAGGTGAAAAAACAAACTACTGAAATGTATTGAAACAAGAGAAATACTTAATGACATTAATCAACCTAGCTATAACATATTGGATGCTTGTCTAGGTGTCATAACAGTTCAAAGCAAGTAGCTTGCCTAGTGTTTTCAGAGTAGGTAACTTGAAATTGATTTGGGCTTGAAAATTCTTTCAGACATAAATAAATCTGAACAAAATGATGCCCATAATCTTGGTCATGCAAGGAAATAATCCTGATCATACATGATAGCTTCCTTGAATAAGATGACCATTATCAAGCCCTCTGGTTTTGTGATGTTACCCTCATTATCCATGTTATGCATGAGAGCCTTCTCTACATAAGACAATCATGATCAAGCTAGGTGGTACATACAATGTCCTGATTGTTGAGATCCATCTTATCACAAGAATGAGAGTCCTTATTTGTGATTCACCAAGCCTCACTTGTGAATCTGCTAAAACTTAGTTTGGTAGGTATGAAATCTTGAGATGTGGCATTCTCATGGGTTGCTACTGTTGAGAATCAGCAATCACACTCAAACAGCCTCTTTGTATGGAATCTCAGGGTCAAGGATATGCAGGCTAACTTATCCCATATGCACAATGGTGCCTACTGTAGCTTCCTACTTTCCTATAAAGCATTGTACTTGCTTCCTTTCTTAATGCAATGATAGTACTCTTTTCATTTCAGTAAAGTGTCAATGTCATTGTCCACATACACAAGATTGTGTTTATGAGTCCAAGTCTCAATCTTGGAACCTAATTCACTTGTGTAACAAACAGTGTCCTTTCCATCATGAGTCTACACTTCTTTTTCCATCCTCCATAGCTTCCATTTTTGCCATGCTCTAGATCCCGCATTTCTCACATGGTATCAGAGCCCAGTTGGGCATGGCATTGCTTGTCTAGCCTCTCTTGATTTCTTTCAACCTCAGTCTAGCTCAATATCAGCTCATGACTTCATCTCCCAACTCTACTCTCACTGAAGCTTCCATGGCAGCCATAGCCAGCAGCACCCTGTCAGATTGAGCTGCTTATATCTCACTCCACAGGTCAAATCTCTTGGAGCTTCCTTCTGAAAAAGTATTCTCCAACTCACAAAGCTTCCCTGTATCACATCAATCCAGGATATTGGACCATCTGGAGCTCAGCATTGTGAAAATCCTCAATCTCTGCTCTGTGTCTGCCATAGCCAGACATGACCTACCTTACTTGGAGCTTCCATAACTCTTCAACCAGGCCATTTCAGCCCACGATTCTTCTAGGGAGTTGTTCCTCTGCTCAAGGCGCTTCATCCTGGCACAACAAATAACCACATTGGCAAGCTACAGCTCTGGCATTGCACAAATTCGACGTCGCTGCCCCAGACTGCGCCGATTCTGTTCGCGCCCCCTACGTGCTGCATACTGTCCACGATTTTGACGATTATGATAGGGCTTTGGTAGCCCATGAAATCAGCTTCCTAGGCATATAAAATTTTTTAAAAATGATCCACTGTAGCTCCTGCAATCAGCAAAAAACCAGGCCCCTGTCTCAGAAACCCTAATTCCACCATAGCCAAAGCTTCAAAATCTTGACATTTTTCATTGTTTCTCTCACTGAAGTTATCAACAGTGATTTTAATCACTGAGCAATACTCTCTGAAGTTCATTAAAGTACTGTCACTCAGATCTGAAGGCATCAGCATCAAATCAAGAAGGGGAAGATCACTTAGATTTTAAAAGAGTAAAAGACTTTTGCAGATCTGGTATTCATTGACACTCAGTTAGTGTTTTTTAGCACTTGTGTCTCTCAACCAATTCTTCTGTTGCTCAAATCTAATAAGTCTGAAGTTGATTTGCTACTGTTCCAGTAAATCTAACATGGGCAAAGACTCTCCAAATGCTCGATTCAAAGGAGTCGGGTTTCACACCTGGCAAACCTGCATCAAGCTCATCTTGATGAAAAAGGGTCTCTGGGCCATCACAAATGGCAAAGAGAAGAAACCTCGGGACGCGGACCTTGCAACTACTTGGCAAAAGAATGATGACAGAGCACAGGCCATTATCAAACTGGAGCTAGACGACAGTTATATCCATCATGTGGATAACTGTGAGACCTCACAGGATACATGGAAAAGACTTGACACCCTATTCGGTGCACAATCTGAATCATCAAAGTATGGTCTCCTAATTGAGTTCTTTAGGCTTGAAATGAAGTCCAGCACATCACTTGCCACACATCTTAATTACATGGAAGGACTCCTAACCCAACTTGCAGGAATAAACATTAAAATGGATGAAGATGTTTGCATCGGTGTTCTACTTAAGAGCTTGCCTCCTGAATATAATAATGTATCAACAACTTTAATCAACATGCCAAATCCTGAACTTGTTGATATCCAAGCATCACTGTTAGAAGAAGAAAAGAAGCTAAAAACTAAAGAAGAACCAAGTACCTCTAGAGATGAGCATGCATTATATGTTGGCAATAGGTACAAAGGCAAGAAGGATCAGCTCTTTTGTGACTTCTGCAAAAGGACCGGACACACCAAGAAGTTCTGCCACGCAAGAAAGAGGTCCCAAAAGGCCTATTTAGTCGCAGTCAAAGAAGAAGAAGAAAATGGAGCAAAGGAAGAAGAAGATGAAGATGAAGACCACCAGGATCGGAAGGACAAGACTCATCAGTCCTTGTACTCTCATAATTCTGATAGACTGTTTTAATAGCCTTGTATTTTCCTTACCCTAATGCTTCCTGCCATAAGCTTTGTAAACTCCTTATGTAACTTGGCATTACAGTCCCTGTACACTTTGTGAGGCCCCTGTTACAGCCTCTGGATGTCCACCATGTTTATGGTACCCACACTTAGCTTTTTTGTGATAGCCTCTGGTGTTTTGCCATGTCTGTGGTATGCCCACACTTTGTGAGGCCCCTGTTACAGCCTCTGGATGTCCACCATGTTTATGGTACCCACACTTAGCTGTTTTGTGACAGCCTCTGGTGTTTTGCCATGTCTGTGGTATGCCCACACTTTGCAGGTAGTTCTCATTACAGCCTCTACACACTTTGTGCCTTTTCTAGTTGTGATTGAGGAGGGGTGTTGAGAATCAGCAATCACACTCAAACAGCCTCTTTGTATGGAATCTCAGGGTCAAGGATATGCAGGCTAACTTATCCCATATGCACAATGGTGCCTACTGCAGCTTCCTACTTTCCTATAAAGCATTGTACTTGCTTCCTTTCTTAATGCAATGATAGTACTCTTTTCATTTCAGTAAAGTGTCAATGTCATTGTCCACATACACAAGATTGTGTTTATTAGTCCAAGTCTCAATCTTGGAACCTAATTCACTTGTGTAACAAACAGTGTCCTTTCCATCATGAGTCTACACTTCTTTTTCCATCCTCCATAGCTTCCGTTTTTGCCATGCTCTAGATCCCGCATTTCTCACAGCTACACCAATGAGTTTTTGAATCATGTTTTGCCCCATAGTGAATGGTTGCTACACCATGTAATGAATGGATGCAACTGGAGGGTGTTTTCTTACTATGAATGGACCAGTTAAAGTATTATTACTAGCAAGAATAGAATGATTATTTAATAGCCAAAAGAAACCTATCATTAAATCTTATGCATGATGAAATGTTAGGTTAAATACTACGCTTCTCCTAAGGAAGTTATGCTCAATGGAATGTTAGATTAAATTATTAGCCTTTTTTGACAATAAAAGTTGATAGATTGAGTTGTAGTAATCTATTAATTTGAACAAAAAAGGGAGAACCAAGCTTGACAAAGTTGAATAACCTTGACATTACCTTAATGATTCATATTCAACACAGCCTTGTCCTCGGAAAAGATTGGTTAATAGAATAGTATATCTTTAGCTTAGATCAAACTAGTATGGCATTACCCTTGTTATGAAGCATTGAAAATAAATATAGTTAAATAAAGTTTAGTTTAAAAGGAACCTAGGATCCTATACATTTTGAGAAATTTCTTCTAAGATCCTTAACCAAGAAGATTTTTCTTGCAGCTTTTGCAAAAGTTGTTATAGAAAACACTTATAAATTTACTAGGAGGTTAGGGCTAGAGGACCTAAGAAGATTTAGTAGGAAGTTAGGGCAAGTGTAAGCTAAAATTTCACTAGCTATGAGTGGATCTCATTATCCTTAATTGGAACATTAAGAAAGGGGATCAGAACACTCAATGAAAAAGACAATACTTTAGGCGATTGTCAAGCCATGAATAGGCATGTGAAGAGGCAACATATGAGGCACCTCTATGAAGAAGAGGGGGCATGATAAGAATTAACATTGTGTAAGAGGAGTGACCATTACCGAGCAAACATGGTGTTGAAAAATCAAGGTTACGGAGAGGATTGCTGCTCTACTGGCTTCATAAGATTGGCATGAAGTTATTAAATATACAGGGATGGTGTCACGGTGTGTGCTCAAGAGGGTAATTGGGTGGGGGGCCATTGACAAAGAGGGAGGGTAATAGGATTGCATTCAAAATAAAATTCTTTGAAGGTCTTCTACGAGTTTAGTGGAGCAAGTGAAAGTGTTTCAAGCCGCGAAATTGCAGGCCCTCCCCTACCCCCTAATCGGTTGTGCGGATTGCCAAAATTTAGGTTTGAATGTGATCACCTGAATTCAGCGAAAGGCCTCAGTGTCATCCTCGCCCTCGAGCATTGTAAACCATGAGGTGCAGGTTCCCTCGTAGCACGATGACATGAATGAAGGCCCTAGGCTTGCACGCGAGTCGGCCTATTAGGAGCTCATCTCATATTCGTCCATGGTGGGCAGCCATCGCTGTTGCACGGCCTGGCTCGTGAAGAAAGGCAGGCTGAGGATCCGTCTAGCTCGCCGCCAGTGGGGGCCAAAATCTGCGAATGTGAGGTCTCTGAGGATCCGTCTAGCTCGCCGCCAAAGTGGGGGCCAAAATCTGCGAATGCGAGGTCCTGGCCAGTCGAGCTCCGTGAAGATGCAGTACTTAGAAGTCCCCGTACTTAGATGTTTAGGTAAGTTTCGAGACTCGCATGTAAGTTTATGCAGGCCTGTTGTGCTGCTAATTTTAATTGTAAAAATGGATGATTTTGATTGTGTTTAAGAAGATGCATCATCTGAAGAGATGTCTTTCTTGAAACACAGTACATAAGAATTGATAGAAGAAGATGCTTATACCTTTCTTTAAACTCAAATTCTGGGTATAAATTCCACCTACTACTGACAAAACTGAGGGATACACGAGACAATATAGGAATTAGTTGATTAGATAACAAATCAATAAGGACCAATTGAAGTATTGGGAATGCATAAATCTGTGCTTGAAGATGTCTTCAATTAGCTAATTGTAAGCTATAATCTGACTTGACTGTTGAAGCCACATCAAATAAGAGCTAATCATAACATGTATATTAGCACAAGATGGAAATCCAGCTTGGTACAAGATGGCAGCCAGTTAAGAGTAAACTTCAAAAAATTCCAAAACTCCAAATTTTATAAATTTTGAGACTTGGTGGAACTATGGCATACACGAATTATGAGACTTGGAATGGCTGTAAGCCAATGTTGTCCCATGTAAGAGTTTATGATTTCATGGTATATGGTTTAATGCAATAGCAACTTTGACTTAGAGAGCAAGGTATAGAACTTGAACTTCTCTCATGGATGGGAAAAATAATTAGTAAGAGCATATGCATGTTGGATATACAGCTACTAAAATCCAAGCATCTCTTTGCATCATTTGATGTGCATGATTAGTTGAACTATGTTGATATAGAATAGATTTTAGATAGAACTACTTTTCTAATTGTCAATTCTAAAAGTTCTTTCCCTTCCCTTCAGAAGTAGGTTAGATTTTAGGTGGAGTATTTGACGAGAAAATGAAAGCGAATTGATTAGAATAAGGTATGCCTTCCTTCAAACCATTGACTAAGTACTTTTTTCGTTTTTGAATCACTGTATGGCACAGTAAGCTATGGCATGTCATTGAAGTAGTTGTCAAAAGATTCTTGGCCTTCATCAGATGGGATAAACACAACCTCAAATTCCTTGTTCTTTTCCTTCAACTGATTATAAATGGATGCCAACACTGGTGTGAATCTTTGACACGGTGGACACCAATGTGCCGAAAAGTACAATGCAATAATTTTGCCTTCTAGATCTGCAACTTAGACTTGTTCTCCATTCTTTCCAATCACATAATCCTGTTCATCATGGACTAAAAGGATTTGCTGATTCTGATTCTCCAATATTTCCTTTGCAGCTTTATGTAGAGCATTGATTTGCTCATCATTTGTAGCTTTATGTAGAGCATGGATCTACTCATCATTGAAAGAGAATGCCTTTGCTCCCCATTTCTCCAACAAATGCATAATCAAATATGAAATGCCAAAGAATCATGACACAAAGGAAGTAACCACAAATGCTCAGGTGAGAGTTTTAAGAATTCTTCTTGTCCTTTTCTTCAACATGGTTTTTTAAATAGTGGATCACATTTGAAGAGATGCAAAATTGATTTGATTCTTACGAGGACAAGTTTTGTAGTCAAATGTCTACAGGCATCAAAAGTGGTGGTTTTGTTGGTCTACTTGAAAGAGGTAAAGAAAGAGATCATTGCCTCCATTTATGAAGCCAAACCACAACAACTACTTGAAGGAAGAGAGAAGGCATTCAACGTGTAGCTGCAAATGAAGACAACTTGAAACTAGGTTGGGATTGCCAGGTACTTTCCTGCTTAGGGGTGGTCTAATGAATTTTTTTAGTGAGTATGTTTGCTCCAATGATGCATTGAATTGTTGTGTTTGAAAATTTAGAGCATTTCTTTCCTCTCTCAAGACTAGGTGGTAAACTTCATATAGTTTATGAAGTGGTTTGAGAAACATTTTATGTTGTGTAGAGTATGGTTTGTTGGCTACATGTTGGTAGGGTCTTTTCCCACTATTTTGGAGCTTGTGGTAGCATATGAGCTTGAGAAGAGCTTCTGGGTTGGGAGTAGCTTCAGAGAGACACTTGACATCAACAAAGCTTGGGCAGTTGTTCCTTTGTATCGGGTTTTCCTAGCTCCTTGGCTTCTCTTTCCCAATCCCCCCAAATGGCCTTGGGAGGCCTTGTATTCATGCTGTGATGTTAGCCTTCAGCTCTAGTTATGTTGTTGAGCCCTTGGTTGTTCTTTAATGGTTCTGAATAATACAATTAGCCACACTTTATTTTGCCTGAAAAGGTTGAAGTGGTGGGTCAAGAGGCATTAAGTGGTGGGCAGGAATGTCAAAGACAGAGCGCGAGGAAGGAATAACAAGCAGTGAGCTAATGTATCATGTATAGAAATTTATACACTAGAAAGGAGGGGGGTGGGTCAAGTAAGGATGGGTACGGCAAGCTGGGAGGGGTTGCCTTATGATTTTGTAAAACACTATTGATAGGTTTTTCTATGATTCTGTAATATTATGTGGTGTTAAGGTGTAACCAAGGAAAAGTTTTGTATGTACGAGTGTATAAACAATGAATTTGGTTTCTTTATAATGCTATCAGTATACTAACTCCAAAATTTGCAGCCATCATGTGAAGGATTGCAAGCTGCAACTTTACATGGTGCTGATTTTAACTCTTCAAACAGGTTATGGATGAGGGAGTAGCAACACATCATTTGAAATTAATGATCCCTAAATTTCTCAGGTACCAATTTTCACCAACAAAAATCTTAATTTTGATGCACAATCACTATCAAAACTTTGTCTAGGATATCAAATAACAACACAGTGCATGCATTTCTCCTTTGAAGCACCCCCTATCATAGGCCCTGTCAAAAAGCATGTGGATAGACATGTTTGGGAGTATAGTCATCAGTGCAAATATCACTAGCAGCAATGGGTAAGCTAAGGGCTGTAGGCTCATGGTGACACGTGGAAGAAGTAGGAGATGTATTCAATAGAGATCATGCTGAATTCCATGATGCACAAAATCTGTAGAAGCAAAATAAAAAATGATCCCTTTTGTATTGACTTCTTGGAGCTTAATGAATTAATAAGAATCATTGGGCATATTGGATTTGAAGGAGTGGCTTCCTGAGTTTCTTGAGACCATCTAAGGATTGGTACTTTAGTTCACCTTGGATATTTAATAGCTAAGACCAATCTAACTTCTTGTGGAATATGGCTTGCTTGTAGGACATTTTTCATCGGCATCATCATTTCTAATAAGAGTATCAATGTTTAGCTAGCATTTGAACAAATCAAGGAGTATTTCTTGTGAATCTTTGTCTAATCTTTTAGAAGAAGCCTATGCGCACTTGAAAGCTCACTACTAAGAGGCTTGTTCTATTAGCAACTTTTTCATATGGAGTTAGAGTGGTCATGATAGTAGGTCTTTTAGACACATGCAACACCAACAAGGTGCTTGGAGGTGAGGAAGCATATCAAACCCTCGATTGCCACCACAAGGTATGTATCCTTATGAAGGAAATTCATAGAAGGTACAATTGTTGCTACTTTGGTGCTCTTACATTAGATGCACCTCTTACTACTTTGGTTGTAGCAAGGCCAATAAAAGGCTAGATTGGTTGAAGTTTGAGCTTGATGGATCTGTATGTTTCATCCACCTATTTAAACAACTTGCTAAAACATTGAAAATGAAGAATGTAAATTCAGGGTTTTGATATCCTATTTACATATACTGGTAAAGCTAAATCAATTTGACTTGGTATAATACTTCAATCTATTGGATTCCTATCTTGTGGGAAAACTCAACACTAGCATATGTGTTGGTAAATCTTATTGTTTGAGAGTCTAGATAGCATTTCATATTCCCACAAGAGTATGCATTGATTTGGATGGGCATTACATTTATCCCGATTAGTAAGTATGATACAATATGATTCCATGAGCAAATAATTTAAATGTCATTTCATTATTTGTCTTGTTGTGGATAGGATACAGGGTTTGAAGCATACAACCAATATTGTGGAGCTATGGGAGATTGCAGTGATTTTAGGATCAAAGGGAAGGAAGTTTGCTAAAAATGGTAGGTCTTCTCTTATTGCTCTGAGCTTTTTTCGCTATGTACATGTTTGAGCCTTTTGATATCCTTGTTGATTGTAAGCACAAAACGAATCTCGGGACAACATTGTTGCTGAAGCAGCAAGGATCTGGATTTCAAAAAAAAGAAAGGGAGGATTAAGAAGAGCTAACAAGACTTGATTTTTTAATGGTGGAGCAGATCTGAAGTGGATGACAACTCTAGATCTACCTTAGGTACTGTAGAACATGGTGAAGTAGAGAGAATGTAGTGTTCAAGACAACTTTTTTAGTGGATTCAATCACAATTCTATTGCTAACAATACAACATTGTAAATAAATCATGATTAGTTTTCTTAACATGATATATTGGTGTGATAATGGCTTGTATTAATGGTTCCGTCTAGTTTTCTTGTATAGGAAAAATTTACTATATCTATGGTTTCAACTAGTTTTCTTATCTAGGAATATTTTACTAGATCATCAACTAGGAATTTTAAAAATATTCTATATATAAATATTTTACTAGATCACTAACTTGTAAAGTGTTCCACTTCTACTAGTTGAGACTTTTTCTAGATACTTTGATAAGTATCTAGAAAATCTCTCTTTTTTTACTATATGGAAACATGTTTAAAGCTCCTTGTGGAAGGCTCTTAGTATGCGTATAATTATGAATGGTTGTCACCATGGCGGCACCCTGCAATACTGCGACAACGCATCTTGATATCCTTGTTGTCCACTAAGCTGCTTGTGGAAAGTTCACTCAAGCCTAAAAATCCTCAGGGAGATGGATGCTTAGTGTCTCTGGTTTTGCAAAGGCGCCTGCTCACTCCTTTCTTCTCGTTGTATCATTCCCTACTATTCCCCCTTTTCTCTCTCTTTGTGCCGTTGTCAAGATCTCATTTTTCTTTTGCCATAGCCCAACAATCTCTCTCTTTCACTCCTTCCTTTTGCCAAAAATCATAGCTGGCTGCCCCCATGCAAGAACGACCTGCTTTTCCCCCAAAAGCTAGCTTACAAGTGACTTTGTCAGCTTATCTCCTCCATCTTTCCCAATTAACATAATTTCCCCCCTTACCTAGCTTACATTAAGATCTCATGTAGATTTCTAGCCTCGTGATGGCTATTGCAAACTATAAGTAACCTTCTAGTTCTAAGGTCAGAATCTTTAGACTTCTCAATTCATAATTACTTTGAGATTAGCTTATACCTCACTTTTCATAAGATGGATGATTATGTTCACCCTGTCCAGCTCTCTAAGAACATCTTGTTCTCGCATCTTGCCATCATTAAGACACACTTCTTTGATCACAATGCTTAACAATGTACTTCTCTTCTTATTTAGCTACTAGGAAAGCAAAACCAAGCAATAAGAAATTGACAAAACAGATGGGCCACAAATATGTAGCCTCCCAGATCAAATACCCATATATTCATCAACTCACAGAACATGTGCATAAGCAACCATATGCTTGGATCAAATACCCTAGTCACAAATATTTTTTGACATGCATAACAACCCAAATTTCTTCCACCTAGATCGTAAGGCATGCACTCAATGTGGCATCCTTTAATCATAAAACCCTTTGCAAATAGATATATGAACTCACTATATCCTCTTGGATATCAAATGGCTAGCTCAAATCCCATTGCAACTTCGTAAATCTAATTGCTTCCTTTACATAAATCATTCTTCCTAATTGTATCCCAGGATCAAACGCATCTTGTTTCACTTTGTTATCCATAGTTTTTTACATAGTGTCAATCCTAACCTCTCTCGACTTGTGTGAAAAACTCAAGTCATGCTACATATGCAGAATACTAAACTTTGTGGGTTGAAAAGAATTAGCCAACCACTCTTTGGATTGCATAGATTTAGCCCTATACTTTGTTGGCCAAGATGCCTTAGCCCTCAAAAACTCTGGAGATTGAAAATGATCACCCATCTCTTCGCTTTGCTAAAATATTTAAGCACTCAACTCAATTTTGTTTCCTAAGGTTCGTTAGCCTCTAACTCTCTCTGTTGCATATAATTATAAATATATGTCCAAGGATTGCACTTGTGCAAAGACTAATAAAGCTAGAACAAAAACCTCCACTACTAGGAGGTCTAAAAAATGAATCCACCCCGTGCCGCCCTCATCCCATAGAATAGTGGTATTTAATGAAAATCCAAATCTACCACAAGTAGAATAGCATCCCATAAAGAATCGTTGTTCTTAGGATTGTTTAAACACATTGTGATGAATTGCACTATCCTCATCCCATATTTGCTAACTACATACTCTTGCATAAGTAGAGACATCATCCATCACTTTTGTCTCCATTCGTGCCTCTTTAATAAATGGCTGACCAATTCGACATCATATGAGCAAGTGTCTCTTGCACAAAGAAATGAAAATCCTCACGCACACCATCACTTAAAGATATCATGATATTCAGGCATGCAACATACAAATCCCATGTTGTATTGTTGGCAACTCTCATCCGCCAACTTTGATCCACACCAAGTGGCCACTTTTCACTCTCATAAACTCTATGAACCGTCACATGAATCTCAAACCCATGGTCAAGCAAAGCAATACATGGAGTAGCCTTCTCACCTATCCACATAATGTACTAATTGATCATTCTTAACAACATCTGCACATACAATAGCATTCTCCTCATGAGCCTCCTCCTCATCAAACAACTCCTCAATTTGGATACCCTCTCCTTCAGCAGTCTGCACTATCTATCTCTTTCTCTTTGTAATATTGACATAATCTTCGCATGAGATTCTCTCTTAGTGATTTCCAAGATCTTACTAAGAATGAACTCCACTTTACTTGTTAACCGCAAGAAGTACGTGGCATACAAGATGCAAGCAAACATGAGAAGGAGCCTACATTTTAGAAATAGTATTCAGATTATTAATCACAATATAATGTGCATGAAGCACATGCATATTCGAATTGCTAAAAGCTTGCAACAATTGTATTGATTAATTATGTAAAACCGCAATTTGGGCATAATCTCGTGTAAGTTGTAATGATAACATAGGCTCCCCTGGAAAAATTGCAAAGATTCTAGTTCATTCTCACCATAGGAAAAACATACAATGAGTGATGACTAGTCATGAGGCCTTAAAGTGGAGTGGATGTCCAAGAGGGATGGGGAAACCCTAACCCTAGAAATCATGTATAAAAAGGATGAGAATGAATAGAACAAGCTATTCATGTATCCAAACTCTGTGCAATTGTCTTCCTACTTTCATTCTGAGAATGTCAGTGAGAGTGAGAGTGAGAGTTTGGGAGCAAGAGAGTGAGAGAGTGAGGGTGAGGGACCAAGAGGGTGAACCTCTACTCATCTTCTCTCCAAGCACTCTCTCTTGCCATGCCCATGCTTCTCTTTTGTATGTGGAGATCGTAGAGGGTGTTGAGAGTCAAAGGAGCACTCACTTGGATCATGGAGTGTGCAAAGCACATTCTTCATGGGATTGAAGGAAAGCCATGCCACTCACTACAAACAAATGCTTACATTTGTGTGTGAGCGACTATGTAAGAGATAGCTGTTGATTCTCGTGTGTTGAAGCTCTTGAAGGAATAAGAGCATATCCAACATTCTACTACGTTGAGCTCATGTAGCACAACATTTTGGTTCCATTGCTACTGGGACCAAGGACACATCAACCATGTGATCTCTCATGCATGCATCGTGATGCAAAATAGAGGGGCATTGTGTTGCTAGCCCCAAAACCTTTTTTGCACATAGTTAGGATTTGATGGTTTTTATTGAATTATTGAGAGCGTTAATTTATGGTAATGCAAAAAAATCTATTTTACACATTTTAGTTATCATAGGATTATATTATTTATTTATTATTATTTATTTAAAAAATCATTGCTTTTGTGGTTTTGCGTAACGGTTGTGGTTGCATGGTTTTATATTCTTTTGAACATTGTTGATAATGGAATTGTGGTTGACATGGGTAGTCTAGGTTAGTGGAAAAAGAAGAGGAAGAAGAAGAAGAGAAGAAAAAGAAGTAGAGGGAAGAAGAAAAAAAAAGAAAGAAAAATGAAGAAGAAAGAGTAGAAGAAAAAAAAAAGGAGAAGAAAAGGGGCTAGAGGGGGGGGAAGGGAGGGACAGGCTGCCCATTGTCCTGCCCCTCTCTCCTTGATTTAGGACTTTTCTGCACTTCTTGTATTTCCATATTTTTCTTGGCGCGCCTTTGTCTTTCGTTTCACTTTTGCCTTGGCCTTATCTTCTGCTTTGGATTTTCCACCTTGTTCATTTGAGGGTTAACACCCTTAGACACCTATACTACATCCATTACCTTAGGATATAGCCATGCACCATAGTGCATCGATGTGTGCTCGTGTATAACTGACTACACATGCATGCATTTGATCACACATGTGTGCATATGTCTACATTGTAGTATACTCATTGCTACTTGCACATTCAGTTATGCATCTGTCACCCCACATAGTGTATCCATGCATTCATATAAATTCATAGTTTGCATCACACTTCAATGCATCTACATGTGTACTCAACTACACCACGTATGTGCATCCGATCGCACACACAGTGCATCCAACCGCACACAACATGTTTGTGTACCATGTATCCACTTGTGTATTTGTATGTCCATAGTATGCATCATAACTACATCATACACATCATGTGCTTCCATTCACCCTTGTGCATCCAGATGTGCATCCATTCACTGTAGTGCATCTGCATGTGTATCCATTATACACATCATGTGCATCCATTCATCCTAGTGCATCTACATGTGCATCCAATCGCCCACATATGCATCGGTGTGCATTTGAACGCACACTAATTGCACACAATTGTCCATTTACATGCAAGTATGCATGTGCCTACCTTGTGCATCCATAGATGCACATGTGCATTTACACCCCCTTATGCACCCGTTCACATGTGTAGATACACTCCTAGCATCCTAGGCACACATAGTACACATTAAGCATCCATTCACACATGTTCATTGCACTCCACAATGCATTGTGTATGCATGTACACCCACTACGCGTTGCACACACTAGGACACTTGTGTGTGCTCAACACACTAGCACACCTTGTTGCACTACGCCTTGCACACACTAGGACACTTGTGTGTGTTCAACACACTAGCACACCTTGTTGCACTAAGAAACCATTCATGCCTAGTGCATTGTCATACTAAAATCCTTGCCTAGGAACACTCTATGCTTAAGTATCTCGTTACCCTACCACACATCCTGCATTAGTGCAAATAAAATGTACACAAACTCATGTGCATAATAAATTAGGTAAGTTTGTACATAGTTGCATGTAGTTCACATACATCCATAGTATACACATATAAGTGCATGTTCACACATACGTACTAACCCATCTATCCACCCTAGGAACCACACACCCACGTATTCACATTACACCACCTATCCACACACAGTTAGGACCAAGGCACATAGATTAAATTACATCACCACATATGTGAAACTTTTTTGTGTAGTAAATTTTGAGGTATGGCTATTAAACTCAAAGTAAAACTACAAGAAGTCAAGCAAGCAAGTCTTGAGCTACATTGAGCCAAAGGACACCCAAAGTAATTGTCGTCGCTCTCGCAAGAACACTGCCAAAACCCATTGATAACTTATTACATCAAGCATTTCAAGTTGAGAGTTATGGCTATCTCTCACATAGCCATGCACACTCTCACACACACATACAAAATTCTCACCAAACACATTAAACTTGCAACCTACACACACACACACACACACACACACACACACACACCCACCGTTCATATTAGTGACACAATCCCATCTCACATGCACCTCATCCCCTCACCACACACACTAAAACACATGATTAATAAACCCACATGCACACGACACATATATACACATGCATCCCACACGTAACATGCACATACATCATACCATGTGAATCTCACTCCACACACACACACACACACACACACAAATCCCACACATGCACTCCACATGCACATCACATTTAAAACACACAAACTTAATGCCCATACACGCACACACTCACATCTCTAATCTACATGCCTCCGCATGCACACATGCACACTCACACATACAATAAACACAGTACATACACATAATGTACGTACACACACATATTTAATGTACATACACAAACTCAATCGCGTATGCATACACATTGGTGACACTAGTACGCATGATGCATCACACATGCACGTCACATGCAGGGCACCTATAGTCGTTAAGCTCCCAACTCACCCCTAGCACTACCCTGTTCACACAGGGGGAGTCAAGGGAAGAGAAGACTCGGGAGTAAAAGTGGCATGCATACCACTCGTAGTCACAAGTATCCATCCTTGTACAAGCGTACCATCCCATAGACATAAATCGCACATAGCTACTGCCTAGTCCTTGTGATACACGTACATGTTGCACATGTGTGTGTGTCTATGCACAGTCCTCTCAACTTACCTTAGTACCACTCCATTAGAGGGGAGGAATAATGTATGGGGGTTCAAGAGCTTAGACTCTAGAGATGGTAGAGATAAGAGAAGGGTTGAAGGTTTCAAGCCAAGTTCTTGAAAATAAGTGACAGCAAGGTGAAGGTAGATTTAAGGAGAGGAGTAGACGGAAGAGATGGGGTTTGAAGAGATTGACGATGTAGAAGAATACTTAAAAAAAAGAATTAGAAAATATAGAAGAATAATAACAGAGATGAAGCCTGCCAGTTTCTTTCAGCATTATGAGAAAATATAACTCTAATAGAAAAAAACGTGTACAAAATAATACCTTCCTCTATGCTGCTCAGATCACCAATCTGATCCTTCCAATGGCTCCGAAAGGGGGGTTAAATACTAGGACACTTGGCCAGAATCCTACCAGATCACTCATTCTTCATCTCCCACTTTCGGAGTGTTGTTCACTGCTTGAAAACAACGATCGCACATCGTGCGATTTCGCTAATCTCTCCTTTTCCATAAAATCCTCTTAAATTACCTGAAAGCTACATGCTTTCTTTTACATGTCATCCTAATCTAGAAGTTGTCTATAGTTTTGTAGATTTTTTTTACAAGAGATAATATCTAGAATATTAAAAGTTGACTAAAATCTAATATTTTTCAACCATGGACACTAACACTAATGTCTAAAATGGCATTGGCTCTCTAAATCTAAAAGGAATCCACACTCTAGATTTTTTTACACGGTGTGTGCATAGCGACACGACAATACTCAACTGCCAAGACCCACGGACCACTTATTGTTCTCAAGTGTTTCAAGCTGAGCGCTCATGGCTACCTCTCACATAACCGACACGCTAACTCTCTTTACGAGTGTAGTGAGCTTACCTCCATGCCTGATTGAGTTGCCTCCTCACTCTCTTATACACACTTTCTCTCTATCTCACACTCCCTCTCTCCCTCTCTCATACACAAGAATGAAGCAAGAAGCAAGAAGAAAGAAGAGAGAAAGTTTGGCCACACATCAAGAATGAGCTTATTCATTCACTTTTTGACTTTTATACATGCCCTATCTCCTCCTTGGGTGGCCATCCCCTTTTGGGTTTGGCCTTTGCATTCCTCCACTCTTTTTTTTATCCTTTCCTATTAGCTTGGTCTTAAGCCATGTCTCTCATTCTTTACAACTTGCATGGGAGAGAGTCCGATGCTTTTTTACAAAATAAATTACAATGCACATAGCACTCTTCTTGCAAAAATATTAAGGTGCACTTATTCTTGTGCACCTTTCTCTTACATTTAGAATTTTTTTCTTCACTTTGTGTCCTCAGATTTTCGTGAGTGTACCTTTGTCCTTTGTCTTCCTCTTGCCGTGGGACTGTCTTTTGCTTTCGATTTTCCGGATTTTTTCCATCTTGGTCTTCTAAGGGTTAACATTACCTCCCTCCTAGCTAAGTGCCAGTCCCGTGGAACTTGATGGTATGGGATAAAGATATCGAGGGTTGGTGTGGAATGATTCTTGGAGCCTTTGGGGACGTTGGTCATATTGGAGATGCTTTGTAAAATAGGTTTTAAGCTTATAGATGTCAAAGATAGATTGGTGGTTGAAGAAGGCCTCTATAGTTGGCTTTCCATGATGTTGCACAATCTACCTAAAAAGAAGAACGAGTGCACTTCCTAGGAGGGTTTGTTATTGTGCAACGCACTATGTAAGTGATGGTGGAACTTGGAGATGGGTCAATAAGCCTAAGATGTTGTCCCACACTTAAGGATCTAGTTCCCGTAAAGGGAGGTTCTCTATGTGACTTAGAGAGACATGTCTATCAAAATGTCTAGCCCTTGATGTGCTCTAAGTTGTAAAGTGGGGTAGGGGCTAAGTTGGTCCCTAGGTGCAATGGTTGTGACACTCATAGAGTAGAAATGGAGGGTTTATTTTTTTCTTTTTCTTTTCACTTCTTTTCTTTTCTTTTCTTTTTCTTTCTTTCTTTTTTTAAAAAAAATTACAAGGGAGCACGTTAACTGGCATCCCATTCCTAGGCAAGGGTCAAGCTATGGGGAGGCTTGAGTGATTTGCGTAGGAAAGCTTTGCTTTGCATATAGCCCTTCAAGTTGATTCTTACATTGAGGGGTGTGGTGGACAAAAATGGGTAATTGCACCTAGTAAACCTACTATCGCTCATATATTCTAATAAGATAATACAAAATGCTGACAAAAGGGTGCCTCTCATCATGAGACAGACAGCTGTCTATCCATGCATTAATGTCAAAAAAGAGGGGTAGAATTGCTCTTTTGTGTAGTAGGCTTTTGTTTTAGTAAGAACCTCAAAGAGGTGGAGATAATTACAAGTGGCGATGAAGTCAGGATCTAGGCAAGAAGTAAAGTCCTTGAGGAAGCTTGTTATGGATGGGAAGAGATCCCTCTCTGTGAAGGTTAAGCATTTCTCTTGAGATGCATCATTCACATTGTAGATCTTAGGGAAATCATACCTATCATGTATCTCCTTATTGAAATCAACTGCAATTCTCTGCGAGTAGGGCATGTAGGTAGGATTATTCCTCTTGTATGGTAGTGTGATACATAATGCCATCTAGGCATCTAAGTTAGAGTCCTAGATATTTCTTTGTCACATTGGTTGTGCTTTATATCCCTCCACTTTCCTGGGCATCTGCATCATCTTGTCTTCCCAATAGTTTGTAGACTCTCATTGCTACCTTTTGGGGTGTCTAATTCTCTCCTCAAACCATTACTTCCCCAGCCTTGCTGAGAGCTTTATCACTTTCTCCACTAGCCTTGAGATAATACTCTATCGTGTTTGAGGGAAGGTGAAGGCGAATTTAAAGGGTTGGTTACAATTCTCCCACTACTTCCATACTACAAGTTCCCGGTTTCAGTTCACAAGATTGCACTCCTCTCCTTGGGGAATGGCCATGTTAGGAACTTATTGTAGCTTGGCTTGGAGTTTTCTTCGTGTTGGCTCTACCTATTCTCTTCGTTTGTGCCTCATTTTCACTATTATGTCGGGGGACATGGTTTCCTTACCTTACTCTTCTGATTGTGCTTTGCAATGGGGAGCTTGGCTCATGTGACTGCTCTTTCTTAATGGAGTCATGCTCAAAGTCTGGCCCCTCTTCATGTATTGGCTCTCTCGGATCCTTAGGGGGAGGCTGCTCTTGCTCCCTAAACCCTAGCAATTCAAGATCTTGCATGGATAATCTAGCCATGATCAAATGAGCTCTTTCTCCACACCTAACTTGGTGCTAGGTTTGGGTGCCATAGCATGGAGTCCATGTTTAAATGCTCTCCTTGCTAGCTCTAATTTCCTTTTGATTTTATCAATTGTCTCTTCCTCTCTTGTCCAAGTGACATTTAATATCGTGTTCAAGAAGGATTTTTGCTGCTCAATCATCCCTATCTCCATAGTTTTAGCTTTTCTTTCCACCATAATGTATTCACTCCTGAATGTGCCAGCAGACGGTAAGCTAAGTCTTTAGTCATGTCCTCATTCTTAGCTGCCAATTCTTCTGCCTTCTCTTTCATTTGCTCCAATCCTTGGTTTTGGTATTGGGCTAGGGTAGTGATTACTTGCTCTTGCTCTCGCCATAATGTATTTGTTTGTTTCTTATCTCCGTTTCGGTGCCCTATGTGTTCCCATAGGATGGCCTGCTCATGGAGAGCTACTTGAAGTCAATTATGCAGTTCCACCATCTTTCTCCTTGCTTCTTGCTCACCTTGTGCATTTACCTCTTATAGTTCTTTGGATAGTTTTTCTCTTTGTTACTTCAAGCTATTGACTTTTTTCTCAAGGCATTTCCTATATTGAGATGTGAGAGTGCATTGTGCCTCTAGAGAAATGTGGCTCTCCCTTTATTCATTATACATGTCTTTTAGACTTTCTCCACCCTGCCTTGCCTTCAAGGCCTCTTTTAATGCCATCACTTCCCTAGTTATTATGGTCATCTGTCTCATTTTTTCTAGCCAGTAGGTTGCCATTAGGAGAAATATGGACTCTCTTTTTTGCCCCTTAAGGAGTGAATAAACAAATATAGGCCTAACCAATGAGAGAGCTGGGATTCCAGATTCATGTAACATGAATCTTCTAGCCATATCTTGGACCAAATCTTCCCTTAGCAATAAAATAAGGGAAAAGGGGAGTACAAAGCTGTCACTTCTTGGAAGTTTGTGCCTCGAATTTTCATTTTCTTATTTTTTATGTTTGACTTTTCTTTTCTCCCCTTTTCAGTTTCCCCCTCTTTTTTAGGCGGAACTCAAATTTGTCATATCACTTTCCCCGCTTCTTCTTTCCTGACGAAATTTTACAGCCTCACAGTTTCTTGCTATGTCTGTAACCCTGTAAAATTTCATTTGCTTTGCACAAGCACAGAGAGAGATTCATGTGTTTTATGAGAGCAGAGCTTGTTTTACCAAAGCCCTAAGATTCTCTTCACAAAACTCTACAGGTATATTTTTCTCTTCCATAGATGTTCTATGGTAAAGTTTTATCTCGTTTGGAGAAAACCTGTGCAAGTTATGTGCATTCTCTGACATGTAATTTCTTTTGTTTTGATGCTCTAGGAGTCTCTTATAGTCAATAATAGTGATATTTTTAATACTCAACTTCTTCTTCAACATCTTAGGGTTTCTCTGTAAACAAAGTTACAGGTATATTGTCTTGTTTTTTTGTTGCTCCACTGTTAAATTTTATCTCGTTTAGACAAAATGTATACAAGTTACATGCATACTGAGATTTCCTTTGTTTTTTTACTCCAAGAATCTCCGAGGGTGAAGAACAATGATTTATTAAGAACTCAACTTCTACAACATCTTTGGGATTTTGAATACTCAACTTCTTCTTCAACATCTTAAGGTTTCTCTGTAAACAAAGTTACAGGTATATTGTCTTGTTTTTTTGTTGCTCCACTGTTAAATTTTATCTCGTTTAGACAAAATGTATACAAGTTACATGCATACTGAGCTTTCCTTTGTTTTTTTACTCCAAGAATCTCCGAGGGTGAAGAACAATGATTTATTAAGAACTCAACTTCTACAACATCTTTGGGATTTTGAACACTCAACTTCTTCTTCAACATCTTAGGGTTTCTCTGTAAACAAAGTTACAGGTATATTGTCTTGTTTTTTTGTTGCTCCACTGTTAAATTTTATCTCGTTTAGACAAAATGTATACAAGTTACATGCATACTGAGCTTTCCTTTGTTTTTTTACTCCAAGAATCTCCGAGGGTGAAGAACAATGATTTATTAAGAACTCAACTTCTACAACATCTTTGGGATTTTGAACACTCAACTTCTTCTTCAACATCTTAGGGTTTCTCTGTAAACAAAGTTACATGTATATTGTCTTGTTTTTTTGTTGCTCCACTGTTAAATTTTATCTCGTTTAGACAAAATGTATACAAGTTACATGCATACTGAGCTTTCCTTTGTTTTTTTACTCCAAGAATCTCCGAGGGTGAAGAACAATGATTTATTAAGAACTCAACTTCTACAACATCTTTGGGATTTTTTGCAAAGAAAGCCACAGGTATATTGCCATTTTTTACTATTGTTCCATGGTTAAATTTCAACGCATTTGGACAAAGCCTATATAAGTTATATGTATGTGTTGACCCAATATTTCTTTTGTTTTTGTACTACAGGAATCTGTCAGTGAAGGAACAATGGTCTTGCTATAAGTCAACTTCTTGTTCAACATATCTAGGGATCTTTGTGAAAGAAATTATAGGTATAATGTTTCTTTTTTAAATTGATCCATTTAAATTTAATTTCATTTGGAGATAACATTTGCAAATTATACACATGTTGATAGGTAACTTTTGTATTTGGTTGTTACAGATGTCTTCACGGAGGAGAAATATCAGTAGCATACTTGCAGTGGAGGTCTTCAACAGGAAAGATAATGGCGGTAATTGGATTTGTGATAAGTATTATAAGTTGGATTGGATTTTGATGCACCCAAGTACTCGAGGGAGTTTCAAGGTCAAGCGCAAGGATGTTGCAAACCCTAGCAAACATTGGAAAGGTAGAATTCTAGAGTTCAGAAAAGTGTTTAATTTAATGGCACAAGTGTAGTAACAGAAGTGTTGATTCAACATGTTTATATGCATAAACAAATCTCTGTACACGACAAGAACAACATTGCAAATTATAAACAAAACAGTAAGTTGTTAAATTTTATCATTGATTATTCTTTTGTATCAGAGTTGTTTTTAAAAGTCTTTGCAGTATTCTAATTCAGTCTTGTTTGATTGACAGCTCTATATCCATCGACTTTGCATGAATGGCAGAATGTGGAATGTTTAAGCGGCAAGATACATGTTTGGCATGAAGAGATAGGTTCTTTGATCTATGATAATACCTCTACAAGTCAACTTGCCACTCAAAATATCTTTTTTTATAATGTAGAAAGCCAGAGATTGCAGCATGTCCCATTGCCACCACTGTCTAGTGGTGAATGGTTCATTGGTAGCTTGGAGTTGTCAGGAGCTTGCAAGTCAAAGATAAAATCTGACATCAATAGTGCTATGAAACCCACCACAGGCTCCAAAGATGTGCATCTTAATTGGTTTATTCCATTCTCATTGTTTGCACATTTGTTTGGTTCATGTGATGTTTTGAAGAAAACAAAGATTACTTATCAATGCAAGTGTCCATCCGAGGAATGGATGAGTCAGCTATTGGGTGAGTCTTGGGAAGTCAAAAGAACACATTTTGATGAGACGATTGAGTGCAGGGTCAACCAATCTGATATTACATTCAGGTAAAACTTTTTTACTACTTTGCATACCTTGATTTAATTGACATAGGTCTCGCTTAGATGAATTGTTATGTTAGTCGCATTGATCACTTACCATTATTTTTGTTTTTATTACAGGTATTTCATTGCTAGACAAACTTTGTGCGTTCGCTTTCGATATAGAAGATGGCGACTTTTGCGAGGGGAGTGGATCAGCTTGGATCAAGATATCCGAGATGACACACATACAGCGCTCGTAGATGTGGTAATCTTGTGGAGTGGTCATAATCCTTTCGTAGTCAGTGCAGAGAGTCATTGGCCCATTTATTTTCTGAGACAAGAAATCCAATTAATGTCTAGTGAGCCCCTCTACAACTTCTATTTCAAGTTAGATAATAGAAAAGTCAGGACTCGTAGTGAGCAATCCATGACATGTAAACAATGTGCTTCTCCACATATCCTTGAGATAGTGGAATCCTTGTAAAAAAAACTTTATAAAGAGCGAATACATACCTTTTTTGAACTTCTGAGTACTTTAAATTTTAGTTTACTGTGATCCAAGCGTGCGATAATACATACTGTAATTACTCAATCGTGCAGTTAAAAATCATAATTAAATTGCACGTTAGAGGTCTATAATCTAGAGAATATTGTCTTTGCACAATGATATATTGTAGCGCATCTCTGCTGCTCATTTATTACATTTTAATATTAAATTGGATCCAAAGGGAATTTCAAGGCCTTTTAGATTTTTTTTTAAAAAATTATATATTTTCTCTCGTTAGACTTGAATATACTCAACGACCCAAACATATTCGAGGATATAATAATGTAGAACGAAGCGTTTATCTGTATGAGTAATTTTAACAGTGACTTTAAAGTACTGAAATAAAGAAACTAAGGTAAGAGTTTTAATTTGAAACTTTAGAATTAATAACTTTATAAAGAACCTTTATTTAAAACCCTAGACACATAAAAGCTATAACTCCAAACTCATTTTCACTTTCATTCTCCACTTCCCTACACTTGTGCTCTCATTCCTTCTCTCTTTGTGTGCCATGGCTACCACTCCCGCCTTCGCCGCATGGATCAGTTCCACATGCTACGCGCACACAGGGGACCAGATATACCCTAGGTTTTGCGTGACCTTTAGTCTAGAGAGCTCGCTTTCCGCTGTAGACCCTGACTCTAGTATACTAGCATCGTTTTGTGATGCAGTGAACCCTCTCACTTGCTCTATTCCCGACTCCACTCTCAGGTGGGTTCCCATGGATTTTTTGTATAGTTTGTGTGCCGGATCCAGCCATGCAAAGGTGATAAGTCGAGCCCTGGTGCATGTGGGGCAACATCTCCGCGCTAGAGCAGTGCCCACCTCGTCACAGGACCACGTCACGATGGATCTCATTGAGAGGGATGCCGCCTTTGCCATATATGTTATGTGCACTGAGGTGCAAGAGGACAGTGACGAGGACATCGACGCACCCTCTCGACCACTATTAGAGTACTTTGAGAGGGAGCCTGAGGAGATCACTTTCGATCTGAGTGTTGAGGCAGCACAGAGCTTGGCCATTGTGCACCCACCTCCTTGCCCTGATGAGATGCCCACGAGTGAAGAGCCACCCCTCTCTTCTCTCCATGCTATCACCATCGAGGGGGTGGAATATCTACTCATGCAGGATGTGCTAGAGTTGCTGGAGCTTAGGGAAGAAGAACTATACTGTATCATGGTGCGTGATGCACCTAGTGATTTCATAGATTTTGATTTACAGGATGCCCCACCACATGTTGATGAGGTGGCTCGTTATGATGGCACGAGCATCGATGACATCTCTGCCATTGTGAGCATCCAGGAGCAGATTGAGGATGCGGCGCCATAGTATCAGATCTCTGATGAGGAGTTCGAGCGGTTGCAGGAAAGCCTTTTTGGTCCTCGACCCGACTATGCAGTGCCTACCCAGGAGAGAGAGGAGGGCAGCCTAGTGGCAGGAGCAGACCTGGATGCTCCATTACAGCGGCAGATAGATGATGCAGAGAAGGTAATGTTCTCGGTTTCATATGAAACTTAACCAGTAGGGCCTCTAGGGCATCGGGAGCACACACATGTGTTTTTGTCGGGATCGGGCCCCCAGATGTGCCCTGGCCGGAGGCTCGCGTCTGGTTCAGGACCCCAGACGCGAGCCTCCGGCCAGGGCACATCTGGGGGCCCGATCCCGACAAAAACACATGTGTGTGCTCTCGATGCCCTAGAGGCCCTACTGGTTAAGTTTCATATGAATATGATTTATATATCTTCAGCACACTCCATGCATAGTGAGTCTGATACTGAACTTGTGTGTTGCAGGAGATTGTCTATATAGATGAGTTTTCATCTAGGCAGGGTGGCTGATCTAGTAGCCAAGGAAGGGTGCAAGACTCGGCATTGAAGGAGTATGTTGGGCAGCTTGTCAACGACATTATTGTATTTCATAAGACATGCTCCCCTGCTTTTGCAGAGAACTTCTTGAAGTTGAGGGCACTAACAAAGGCTGGGCCCTTCAAGACCATCCCAACCAACTCCAGCCTGGAGAAAGTAGTGTTGCTTCGACGTTCGAAGCTTCTCTACTTATTCACGAGTACTAGGTCTGGCCCACTTTTCTCCATGGTGGCCCGTGGCATGGTTGCCGGTGTTGAAGACCCCACTGTCATTAGACAGGAACTATTGGGGCAAAATGTATTGTTGCCTATGATCAAGAATAGCTCAGACCATGGGGAGCCTAGCTCCAAGAAGCCTAGGAGAGAATAGATGTACTTATTGCCTACTGATATCGCATCATTGATGTACTGCACTTTGTAATCTTCTCTTCAAGTAATGAAAACTGATGTTTGTTGGATTCGCGTGCAATGTAGTTTGTGATACGTGTCATTTACTGTTTTTTTTAACTTGAATGTTACATTTATTTATCGAATTTATACGTAACACGATTCGTACCCTAAATTTAATACACAGTGCTTTATCGAATTCGTGCGCAACATGTATTTGTTCGAACGCATGTAACGATAACTCAACGACGTAAATAAAATAAATATCAAGTGACTAAACAAAAATAAGACGCGCCAAAAACTTTGTATTTGTATTAATAACAATTTTACATGGGGTCCATTACAACCAAGGCTTTACAAAATGTCTTCAGAAGCTACATTCCATGTGCTTTTGAGTTTGTACACCTCTATCCTTGCTGACCTCCGCGAGGACTATCTTTCCATCGCCGAAAGAACCTGACTATCCGCAGATCCCTCTCGGTGACAGTGACCCTCCTTGCATGCACCGCTGCATAGACTGAGTCTCCAAATAAGTCGATGAGGTAGGCTTCAGCAGCTTCTTGTAGTGTGAGGAGGGCCTGGGCAGTCCAGCGATCCGGTTGTTTCGTGCGTGATGTGTTTGGAAACTGGTTCCTGTTGTTCATGATCAGTATGCCCTCCATGATCTCCCGCACCAACTTCTGGAATGGAGCCTTCGGTATCAGGAGGTGAGTGGTCTTCTGGTAGTGGCGGATCTCGCGAAGAGCCACTGTGACTGGCTTCCATCGACGCTTGCGATGCTGGTGTGGTGGTAGTGGTGGTGGAGCTGGAGGACGTGGCTGCCGTATGGAATTTCCAGGGGGGTATCTCCGGGCCGCTTGCTTGGTGCGTACCATGTCTTCTAGGAGAGAGAACTCAGAACTCAAAAGTGAAATGTGTAAAATGAGGTGAAACTTTAAACTTATAGCCAAACTTTTCAAAAACCCTAAAATTTCAATTAATGAATCCACGCTTAGGAAAAATATCACCAGTGCTCCGATTCACATGAAATTTTACCTGTAGGCTCCTCAAGGACACATCAACCATCCAAAATTTTTTTGGCCCCAACAGAAGCCTCTGGATCACCTGTCCGGAGGCTCGCGTCTGGGGCCCTGAATCCCCAGATTCAGGGCCCCAGACGCGAGCCTCCGGACAGGTGACCCAAAGGCTTCTGATGGGGCCAAATTTTTAATATAAATGAGTTTTTCTAATGCCCAGCATGAGGGTGAAGTTTCACCAGATTCCGATTTATAAATTTGACGGTTCAATCTTTTTTTGAAAATGCGTTAACTGCATTATACTGCACTCATAATGTATTGTCAACCTCGCAACTGTAGATTAAATGTATTGATAATGAGTGTGTGCAACTGCAGATTAAATGTATTGTCAACCTCGCAATGTAAAACATTGGAAACTTAAAAATTGACAAAAAATAAATCATGGGTAAAATGGAATATCGCATCAGATATACTGTTGCCAAACCACTAAATATAGTAAGGATATAGTGCATCGGCCCATGTACAACTGATCACCGACGTGTATGTGGTTGCACTTTGAATTTATCCTCAACAAAACTACTTACAAATTTGGAAACTTGAAAATTCACACAATGCGAAACATAGTCAAAATAGAATATCACATATTGGATTTAGCATTGCAAAACTATGAAATACACGGTAGATAGTGCATCGCACCAAGTACAACTAGAGCTAGGGAAAATTTAGCTCCATTTTGCAGGCCACTACTATCAAATACTTGAAGGTCTATTGGAAAGATAACCCAAAACTAAGATCCTTACAATCTACAACCAAACCTAAGCTAAAAACATAGATCCAATTACAAGGTAGCTTCTCAAAGCATATTGTTGACATTAAGATTAAATGCATCCTTGTTATTGCGGATCCTGCGAACAAGAACCAGATCTATGGGCTTAATAGTGATACGTTGGGCATGAATGGCTAAAAGTTGACCATCACTCATTAGATCAATCAAGTAGCTTTCAACTGCTTCTTGGAGAGCAAGCAAGGCTTGGCTTGACCATCGCCCCACATTCCTTGCCTGGTTCCTCGAAAAGAACTTGTGATGATGCCCTGAGTGTAGATATTGCAGTATTTCTCGCACCAACCTGGAGAATGGTGCCTTAGGAATAATCAAGTCGGCACTCTTCTGGAATTTCCTTATCTCGCGTAGCGCAGCTGTGCCTGGTCTCCATCTTCGCTTTTTATGTGTTGGAGGGTGTGTATTACGAGCTGGAGCAGTAGTGGGAGGTGGAGCAGCTGGAGCATGTGGACCACCATTTCTGGACAATGGCGAACCATCATTATCGACCATACTAGTGCCACCATTGTTGGCCACAGTAGCGCCACCATTATTGGCTGCAGTAGGGCCACCGTTATCGGTCACCAGGGGATCTTTGTCACTCACAGTACGCTCACTAGATTCGGAAGAGTGTTGAGCTCTTGCTCTCGCAGGCGCCTTTTTGATAGGAAGCTTGGAACGTGCCATGGCTGTGATGATGAAGGATAGAAAGGTGGAGGGTAGAGTGGAGAGCAATGGGAAAAAATGAAAGGAGAGACGACTTAAATACGAAACTTTCAAACTTACTGTGGTGTAAATGAATTTTAAATTTATCATTTCATTTCATTTCTCCACCCCATCCCTACCTCTCTCTATCTCCTGACACCCCCCTCATGCCCCCCCTCTCTCTCTAGGCCAATGAATGTTCCAATGTTTAGAATTTTCATATCTTTGTCTTAGGATTTCAAAATGGACTTTTCATCATTAAAAAACAAAGTTCGAAATTGAATTTGAAAAATATAGTGACAAACCTTTGAAATTTTAAAGAAAATTTATAAGACATCTCATGTTAGAGATATAAGTATTGATGTGTCATATCCTTGGGACTTGTGCTCTCTTGTGGACTCTAAATGCATCAAAATTATTATCTTTATCTAGGTCTCCATTTTTTGCCAGCTCTCTCTTGGGTTGCCAACCATTCTGCGTGCCGTTGTCTAGCTGTGCTGTTTTCATATCTTGCTTTTCTCACTTCATATATTGCCCTACTTATAGATTCTGCTTGAGATGTTTTGGACTTCTTTTCTTTTTCCTCGTATCGTATCTCTAGTCTCCTATACCACCATTGGAATAATTGCCTCATAGAATTGGAATCATTGATGCCACCTCCATGATCAGTTGCCTTTTGAAAAGCACAGCGAGCTTGCCAGTGAGATCTTTCCATGCCTTGAGTTGACCATATTGCCAAACTTCCTTGATCTGCAAAGTATGGACCATGTGCTTCAAGTATATGCTGCACAAGAAAAGAGATTAGAAACACAAAGTAATTCGAAATGATGATTTTTTTTTGCAATGGTGATAATACTGACCATGTAGTGTGTTATGCTATTTGTAGTCCATGCCTCCACCATGGACTTATGAAATTTAGCAGCTGTCTCTTTAAATGCATTGGCATCACCATCCATAAACCCCAACTTCAGTAAGAGAGTTGCTAATCTATCTAGGTGTATCCACACTTCTGCCTTCGCAATCCTCGTTCGTCCCCCATTGCTCCAATCTGAAACAGCAAGGTGCAACTTTTTCCATGCTTCGTACTTCTCTGGTTGTTTTACTAGTATATTGCCTTCCTCATCTCGAGGTGGAGATAAAAACTTCCTAGCCTTGGGTCCGCCAAAGCATGGTTTACAAGGAACATTTCCACTCTTCCCCGATTTTTTCTCGTCCTTTTTTATTTCTACTTGGCCTCCGTGCAATCCAACTTCAGAGAGGACTTGTTCTACCTTCTTGCATGTAGCATCAGATTCTGACACGGGCTGCATCTTGTATGCAAAGCATATATATTCATATACTAGCTTCTCAATTATTCTAACCAAACAATGCAATGTGCAAAAGTGAACCCTTGTTAGTAGTATTTCCAAAATAGGGTGCCAGTTTGGATCCACTGGAATTAGCATTCCATTTCTCATGACTTTCTGATCACGTGTCGGAGCACCCTGTTGTCCTGCCTTGGCAAGCCATTCTTTCTTTCCATCTTTCCCTTTCTTCCTAGTTTGCATGCAGTATATGCACGGAAATTTTGCATTTGCTGCATTTGATAAACCAAACATACACTTCAATGTTTTTAAATCACCTGCAAGATGCCATTCAACTTGATAGTCCCCAAACCCCTCAACATGTAAAACTGCTCCATTATTTTGCTGTTAAATAACACTGGGTATATTAGTGAGGTTAAGAAAAACTTTAAGTACTTCATGGTCCTCCTTTGGTACTTCAAATGCTGCAAGCCACCATATTTCATTCTCCGATTGTACACTGAAGTATGAAGGATGTTTTTCATCGATGTTGGGATCCAATGCTCAATTCATAAGTGTTATACTCACACGCTCAAGTTTTTGCCCCTTGATAATCTTACTCTCATCAAGTTTGAGGACAAACTTAAGCTTGCCTCTACATTCTTCCATAGACATATTGTAAAACTTGACCATAGCAATCTGAACCCTACATATATCCAATACAAAGTTGTTGGATGCATTCAATACAAAGGCAACTTCTTTGGAACCATACTTCAATATGTGTGTGTGTTCCAGATGCATAGGCTCACCAATTAGTTCTAAAACTTTCTCATTTAGTTGTTTTCGAGCCTTCTTCACGTGAAATGGTTTTGGCAGAGGCATTACTCGCTTAGTATTGAAGACTTGCTTAAAACCTGTATCCAATTGTTGATAGAGCATACTATATGACTCAAAACTCATTCCCACCTTGTCACATAATCCCTGAGCATCTATAGCAGTAAACAAGTTGCTCACATCCCTAAGACGTTCACTAGCAACACCATCCACAATGTCCCTGAATTTACGATTTTCCAATGCATTTTTGACCATATTCTTGCTAAGGACTTTGGCAATAGTATCATTCTCTGCATGAGGAAACATATTTCTCATTGTAGTAGATTGAGCATATATCCGTCTATGATATTGTCCACTTCCTTTGGCTAATTGGCCAATTGGTTTAACGGATCGGATGCGCCGACGTGCCTCTTTGGTTTTTAAAGTGGGCCCAATCTCCAAAGTTTTTGTGAGCTTCCTCTCTATGTTTTGATTCTCCTTCTCCAAGTCATTGACTTTAGACTGTAACTCCATATTCTGCACGTGTGTAGCATGCATAGCATCTTCAATGACAGACATTGCTTGTTGTAGGTTCTGGTTCTCTCTATCCTTCTCAGCCAATAATCTATCCTTTTCCATCAAATACTGCATATTCTCTTGTAATCTTGTCTACATATTTGTCAAGGTTTGATGAGCCCCTGCTATTCCTTGTGTGACAAGTCTGCATGTGTATCCATACAATCCTTCATTGCCTTCACAAGCAAACTTTACAAATGATGTAAGCCCTTCAAATTGTGGTGGCCTTCGAGTGAGTGGATCGGGTGGATAAATGCACCCATCAACCCAAAGGTCCACATTTTTTTTCCCTGCATTTCTTTCTTGTTGCATCCTGCATCTTATTGCATCATCTCTTTCCACAGTTCTTTTGAACATTGGTGCATATTCATCCTCCAATTGAAAGTGAATATCTCTCTTTCTCTTGGTACATCCTGCACCTGCATTCTGCAAAAAAAAAAGTATGCAAATGTTAACTTGGATTAACATTCAAATAGCAGAACTACACCCCTTTGATTCACTATATCTGTGTTTTTTTTAAAACCCAGTTGGTTCTTGTCTCTTTCTCTTGCTTTCAGTCTTGATAGACCCTAATCAACCCCTAATCAGCCTGTAATCTTGGCTTTTAATCTACCTCTAATTAGCATCAAATCTTATCTTCTGTTCTATCCAAAATATTCTCTCTCTCTCTCTCTCTCTCTCTTTCTCTCTCTCTCTCTCTCTCAACAAAAATTCATCAAGGAAACCCTAAACACATTCATACTGAAGCTTGGCTAGTGGAAAACAATAACATCATCTTATCTTCTACCCTAATTTACTATCTGTCACTCTATCACTTATTTTCTTTGTTCATCTCACACAGTCCTCTCTGTCCCCCCCCTTCTCCCCTCCTCTCTCTCTCTCTCTCTCTCCCCCTCTCTCTCTCGCTCTATGAATTGATGCTTAAGGACTGAACAACAACTGTGAAGAATAATAACATCACAAAGATTTAAAAAATAAAGATACCTCCATTATCACTGGATTGCTTCTAGTATAGACTGTTGAAGACGGAGATTTCTTACTGCATATTTCTGAAGAGGAAGATGGCTTGTAGCAGGGTAGAGTGTGTTGTAGATAGAGATTCTTTGATTTCAACAAATGGTATCAAAACTACTCCTCAATGCTGCTTCAGAAGAACTCGTATGCAAGAAACCATATTCTGGAGGGAAAGAGAAGAATGCACAAAATTTGGGACAAAACTAGAGCTTTCTGAGGGAATGAAAAAATGCCCAGAAATAGGTATATACTTGTCCAAAAAAGATGAAAATTTACAAGGAAACTCTTGAGTCAAAAAGGTGTCTCTGGGTAAAAAATAATCTTAAAATATGATGTGTACGTCATTTTATATCGTTTTTTAACTTCCTCCCTTTTAAGAAGCGAGAATGAGAATGATTGAAAAGTCATGAGGGCACTAAAGAGGGCATTAAAGAGTCATGAGGGCATTAAAGAATGATTGGCTGCGTTTTTAGAAAAAATAGAATTGTATTTTTTTAGTTATGAGGATTTTGAGAAAAAGTGACCTTATCCTGCAGTTTGGGAATAAAATAATAGGTGAAATCTATTGAAAACACAAAAACGAGATTTTCTTGATTGTAGAAGATCTCTTTTTATAATATTATTTTGGAATCTCTTTTTAGAGAGAGAGAGGTGAGAGAAACCCCTTAAGGGGCAAAAAAGAGAGTCCATATTTCTCCTAATGAAATGCATTATTTTCTTCGTTTAGTTTAGCAATAAGTTCAACCTTTCTTTCTTCATTTATCTTGTCATGTTGGCTCTGAAGTTCTTTTACCAACTCGTCATACTCTTCTATGTTGTGCATTGCTGAGCTATCTACTAATGGCAAGATCTATCTGTTAGTAGCTATCTACTCCTCCTCCTCCTCCTCCTCTTGGCTCAACCTTTCTTCATCTTCCTCTTGTCTCTTTTGGATTGACAAGGATCGTAGCCACCCTTCACGGTAGTTACAATGTGAACGAGAGTTATGAGCCATATTAATCACTAGTATTAATGTGTATAGTATAGATGGTCCAAAAATATTAGATTTTTGGGCAAAAACTAGCATATTTTAGATATTGTCCTAAAAAAGATATGGAGATTTCTAGAACTAGATGTCATTTTTAAAAAAATGCAAGTGATGTTTTAGTTAGTTTTGGACATTTTATAAAAAGAAAAAAAAGAGAGAGATTGGCAAAATCGTGCACGCCACAATCGCAGTTTGCAGGCAGTAGACAACACTTCAAATAAGGAGAAAAAGAAGGAGTGATCTAAAAGATTTCTAACCATGTCTTGGAGTTTCACCCTCCTTTTGGAGCCAATGGAACCATCAGATTTATGATTTGAGTATTAGATCACTGATTTTTCCAAGATCCCCTCCACAAAGAGCTCTTCTCTTAGCCCAACCCTTCTTCTCTTGTTTAGCTATAAATATGAGGCATGGGAGACACAAGGAAGCACAAGAGGACCCCAAGAGGATGCGAGAGAGAGGTAGAAGGATACCCCTCCAAGAGTTTGAGAGAGAGAGAGAGAGAGAGAGAGAGAGAGAGAGAGAGAGAGAGAGAGAGAGAGAGAGAGAGAGAGAGAGAGAGAGAGAGAGAGAGAGAGAGAGAGAGAGAGAGTTACCTCGAGAGGCTGCAAGGGAGAGAGTTGTCTTAATTTCCCCTATCCCAGTCTTTGACTAAGCCATCTTCTCTTACGCTCTTCCATCTCAAAATCCATTCCTTCCTTATCTCTAAAATCTACTTACGGATGATGGCCCCCAAGCGAAGAATGTCATGTGCAGTGGTTATCCTACAACCAGCAACAAACCTTCGGGGGCAAAGGCATTACTGTCAATCCAACTGTTGTACCGGGATGCACACTCAACCTCTCTGCCCATAGGGCATAGTCCCATTCCGGCCCCCTAAAACATCATGAATCGGGTTCTAACTTAACAATACCTAAATTTGAATGGCGATAAATCCTTGTGAGAAGCCTCCCAGTTCTCTAGGACCACCCTGCCGTAGGACGGGCCCGATGGGGATTCCATCCACCTGCTTTCCTTGATAACTTTAGTTTTCTAATTATGTCCAACCACATTTATGTGCGACAATTAAAATCAACTTTATTAATTAAGCCTTTTGGCCATAGGGCTCGTTCACATAATTTACAGCACAGACACGAAAGTAAAACAAGCAGTCCTTTTGACAAAAAAGTTTCTTAACTTATCTTCAAGTTAATATTTGTCTACTGCCCATACATGAGAATTATGTATTCCTTCTGCCCAATAGAAGTACCTGATCCAAATCACATGGCATCATAATTTTCATCCTTTATCTATAATAGGATCTTCCAACGTCCCAGACTTTGGGCTCACGGTAGTCTACAGCTCTGTTTCGAACTCGACAAGGGTTGTTGAGAGCTCCACTGACCCCAAGCGACCTAGGAGTGAGACACACTTTCTGTGGTTAGCCTTTTCACCACTCGACCTTCAGCCTATGAATTGAGAGGTGTCCTCTTGGGGTTATCCATGGTGCGATCTTGGAGATGATCCACCTGTGCAAATATCCTTCCTTAATTAACCAATTAAGAATCAAGCATAATCAAGGCAATCAGTCCTAATATCATCTTCTAGGAAAACATTCCTTTATTCCCATGGCAACTTGTCATTACAAACCCCTGCCATGCATTTTCCATCAATACAAGCCTTGGAATATTTATCCAAATCACAATGCAATAATCAATTGATTGAAAGAAAATATTTAGGGTGTTGTTAAATCAACCAACAAAACTAATTGTATTTTCCCTAAACAATACAAGAATAGACACGATAATAATTCCATCACATATTCGCTCTCCCCCTTGGGATCAAAGAGTGATTCTAAGCAAAATTTACTTAATACTTATGTGCACAATTCTAATGTCATTCTTTTTACGATTATGCTATTCATAGCCCCTAACCGATTGTTCTATCAATGAATAAGTCATACGAAACTATGCACTTTGCAAATTCCATCTTTCAAATATGTGAGAAGAGGCTTATCCCTTCCCATGACCTATTCTCGTACATCATAGCATGAGCCTAATGTATCTCATGCGAGAATCAAAGCAAGCATCTATCAATTTAGAAATACATTACATTTTTCACTTGGAGTCCATCGTCCGCAAGTAGACTCAAGAGATTAAGAAGGCGGAATAGATTTGAGATGGGAGAGCATAAGAGAAGATTGCTAAGTTGAGGATTGAGATAGAGGGAATTGAGCTATCTCTCCTTGCAGCCTCTCGGGGTAGCTATTCTCTCTCTCTCTCTCTCTCTCTCTCTCTCTCTCTCTCTCTCTCTCTCTCTCTCTCTCTCTCTCTCTCTCTCTCTCTCTCTCTCTCTCTCTCTCTCTCTCTCAATCTCTTAGAGGGGTATCCTTCTCTCTACCTCTCTCTTGCAGCCTCTCGGGGTCTCCTTATGCTCCCTTGTGCCTCCCCATGCCTCATATTTATAATGAATTAGAGAGGAGGGGATAAGGTTAAGAACAAGAGTTCTTGGTGGAGGGACTCTTGGAAAACTCAGTGATCTGATGCTTAACTCATAAATCTGATGGTTCCATTTGCTCCAAAATGGGGGTAAAACCCCAAGGACACTTGTTAAGACACTTGGTTGAAAAGCTTTCAGTTCACTCCTTCTTTTCTTTGTTTGAAGTGTTGTCTACTACCTGTAGACTGCAATCCTGGCGCGCACGATTTCGCCAATCGCTTTTCTTTATTTTTTTCTTTTTATAAAATCTCCAAAACTAACTAAAACATCAATTGTCTTTTCTTTTAAATGACATCTAGTTCTATCTTTTTAGGATAATATCTAAATTATGCTAGTTTTGCCCAAAATCTAATACTTTTTTACCATCCAAACTATACACATTAATACTAGTGATTAATATAGCTCATAAGTCTCGTTCACGTTGTAACTTCCATGAAGGGTGGCTACGGTCTTTCTCAATTAGAGAAAAATATTGGATTTATGACTCTTGTTTTTAAAATATATATATATTTAGTTAAATAAAAATTATTAGCTATTAACGTTAGTTAGTTTTTACCTTTGTTAATCTTTAGTTAGTAATCTTACTAACTTATTAACTAACTAACTAACTTTTGAACTAACCAACTAACTTTTATTGCATGGAAATATTACATGGTACAATCCAAAAGCCCACCTCTTAGATTATATTATCTTTAAGGGACGAAAAGTGAATGCATCTTTTTCTCATGTTAAATTTATTTAGTTGTGGATTTTACCATAGTATAATATCGATAAGTTTGACATATTGTTTATCCACCATTTTGAGGAAAAGAGAAATAATAAGTATATATATATTATTTATTTATACTTAAGATTCCTTTAATTGTGATTGCATGGAGCAATGACTTTGTTTAAGGACGGTAGTAGGTTTTTCATGGTCACACTCATCATGATAATTGCATGATTGCATACTTTAAAAAAATTTATGGTTTATCCACCTTAACTTCAACATGATAAATATTGAATGGGGCTCTCATTGTAGATGTACAATTGTAAGGGGTGTGTATTGACATCACCATTGTCCATTCCATAGTACCCCCTTAAAATGAGAACAAGGGTGCTTTGTTGGGTTACATATATGACATATGGTATGTTACAAGGATTAATATATGGATCCCTCTCACTTCTTGTAGGGGCCATCAAAGCAGATGTAGACCTATGGAGGGAAGGTTCTATGAGTTAATAATCTTAAAGCCAATGTCAAATCAAGACTAGAGAGCTTTTGTGTTCAAAATGTGAAAATAAATAGAATGAGATTTGACTAAAAGATCTATCTAGTATAAATCACCATCACATTTGAGTAAAATTCCCTTAAGGATTGCTAGGTTGAAATTTAGACAAATCTTTTACTTTGCCTCCTTTAATCATAACCACAAGCTTTAAGAAAAAAATAGGGTTTGGAAGATAACAAAGACTAATGAGATGTAGAAAAAATCTTTTACTCTACCTCCTTTAATTATAAACACAAGCTTTAAGAAAAAAAGAGGTTTTGAAGCTAACAAAGAATAATGAGAATATTTGAAGAAAATATAGTCCAAGCTAATTTTGAGTGCTTTTAAGGCCATTTAACTTTTTCCTAATACTATTTTTATTCTATATATGTGATTCTAATATACTTTTCTAGTAAGTGTTTGTGATTGATTTCCTTTGACCCATTATACATCCTAGTATTATCTAGCCATTCAAATACAATATATTGTTAATGGAATGTGAACATATTTTCCTTTCATTTATGGGTGTGTCAAAACCAATCTACCCCTAATGGATGTAGAAATTACATGGTGCAGTGATCAAAATCTCAGCAAGGAGTAGAGGACACATAACAAATATGAGAAGAGTAAAAACTGCTTTAATATCAAAGGAACTGATACAAAGATGGCTTTGTCCACCCCTATGCTTCCACTATCAAGCTTCCACTATGCTTCCACTATCAAGCTTAGATGGCAATCCAAATAGATGATAGGTGAAAAGCTTAAGGGTAGCTGGAAGAACTCTGAGAGGGTGAAATATAGATTGACGATGGCATTGGTGGTGGGTCTTCCTTTTATAGCATGGGAAGTTAGTCTAGTCAGCGTATCCAACCATATTATGAACCTTTCCTAGTCAGCTAGGAAATATTTCAATGAATATTCCCTTTGCTGTTAGGTGGGCTTCTCCTCATAATGGGGGCCTTACAACTTAGAGCACCATGGATCATCAATGGCACCTTACAAGATTGGGGCATTGAGCATATCTAACAATGGAATGTGAATAGATTTGTGTTTAGTGTATAGGAATGATACTTTAATATTTGTTTCCTATCAATGGGAGCTTATTTAATTGAACCTTCAATGCTGATATTATGTGAATAGATTTCCCTTTAGTCTATGGGCATGGTACTTTAGTATTAGCTGCCTATCAACGGGAGCTTATTGAATTGAACCTTCAATGCTCACACTATTGATATTATACACAAGATTATGTACCTTGCTGAAAATGACAACATGATAGGAAGGACATGTTTATGGGTAGGCATTTTGAATCCAAAAACATTCCTAGTCTATGTATGGATAGAAAGTGAATGAAACACAGACAATGCCAAATTTTATTTTATAATCTATATGGAATGAAAGTAGTGATATGAAAAAGGCCGAATAGTGTTAAAACTACCTATAGGGAATGAAAGTAGTGAATGAGAAAGACTAAATAGCATTAAAATCCCATGTAGAAAATGGGAAAAAAGAGTATATCTAAAAGGGATTCCTCCCTCCAGGGGGTCCACCTATAAGAAATCATCTAGATAATGTGTATTCAAAGGATATTAAGAAAAACCCTTTCTTTACATGCTATAAACCCTTAAAATGACCCCTTTTACTTTGCTAGACTTATAAATTTTTTCAAATTGTAACTAAAAAATCTCTTTTGTAAATATAATATTGTAAATTTTACTCATAATTCTTTTTAAGGAATGAGCTTTCTCCCTCTTGGCAAATCTTGAGGTGTTCTTTTTATTAAAAAAACCTTAAATTTTTAAAAGACAAAAAGATAAATTATATAATGTTGAAATGAGAACTAGCTATATATGATTAAAAATGAAAACCTCAATGCAATCAATAGGTTAGCCCAAAAGTCATAAGTGAATGTCCTCTCACAAAACAACAAATAGTAGACCTGTCAAGATGAGATTCATGCCTACAATTCCTCTCTTTAGTCCCACTCCCTTTTAACCTGGTCTTCTATTACCCTACTTATTTATATTCATTGATTTTTCCTAGAGAAAAATCTAGAAAGAGTTTTTAAAAATTATAAATTTGGTTTACCAAAAAATAAGTAATATTAGCTACTTTCATTAGAACAAAACATTCATTGTAAGATGGAAACAATTAGATATGCTCTCCACCTATAATCTAGCCTTTAATTGTAATTTAGATGAGCTTACCATTTTGTCAACTCTTATGAATATTTCACTAGCTTGCTCATTCTTTCCCCCCCCCCCCCCCCCATTGAATAAGTGCAACATCCTAAAAATGATCTTATATGTCCATTTATGAAACATTAAGTAACTATCCTACATAATTGTGACTCAAACAACATATCTTTGCACCATGGATCAACTAGCCAATCAAAACATCAACTTAAGTCAACGGATAGAGACCCAACATGTGGAAATCATAATTTCAAGGAATTCATGCATATCTTATATTAGGGTAGTTCTTAAGTGAGATTGCCACACCATACTTTTCATAGACAATCTGAACTTTGGGACACTATGATTAATGGGGACTCATAGCTAGCATAATGTCTTAGTATAGTTGGACTACTAGATGTGGCCATGCTATAGATCTATTGCACATATTGAGTACAGATACTCTCTATAGGATTTGGATAAAGATCCCTCATAGTCTCTATTGTGTGAGGTGGAAGAGGATAGCAAATGGTTCAAAGACTATGAAAGGGAGAAGAGATGCTTTTTTAAAGGACCTAGGACATTAACTCGAAACTCATGGAACTCACAAATTGCAAGAGAGAAGAGAATGGAGAAAGAATGCATGACACAAGATTGGGTACAATCTCCCCCCATGCATGGGTGACCACCTCCCACGTATATATTTGTGGATTTGTATTATGCTCTTTATACTAAAATGTAATTGAAAAGCATCCCCTTTTTGGGCTCTTGCTATTAGGGTAAAGGCCAATGTGGCCAACCACCCATCTTACATAATAACCCTAACTATACATGTACATACATTCATTTTTCTTTGAGTGCTCTCTCTCTCTCTCTCTCTCTCTCTCTCTCTCTTCAATAGCGAGCCGGTGGAGGTATAGATCTCAGTGGAGCCACAGTTCATATCTTACTATATGCAGATGACATTGTGTTGGGGTCTCAGACTCAGCTCAGGGATTAAATCAGCATTTATTAGCATTGGATGATTTTTGCATACAGAGAGGCATGACAGTGAACCTTGGTAAAACCAAGGTTCTTATATTCCATACATCAGCTCAGATACACAGACATAGTATTTTCATGGCAGCAGGAGGGAGTATTGAGGTCATTGGATCATATGTATATTTGGAAGTCACCTTTACAGCAGCTTCAGGGACTTTCTCGATGACACAAGCAGCTCGTGATCGCCTCACTAGAGGATACTCAGCATTGGCTCTTATGGAGCGATAGTGTCATCAGGCACATTTCCAGGAGCCCTGCACCAAGGGGCGGCTCTTTGATACTCTAGTCACTCTAGCGCTGATGTATGGAGCAGCTATATGGGGGCCAGGCCTTGCCGATTATGTATGGACATTGATGGAGAGACCTCAGGTGATCATGATATCTAGATTGATTTGCAGCAAGGCCTGAGTCCCACATGACATTGTGCGAGCAAAGCTTGCCACACCACCCATGCTAGTCAAGGCATTATTTCAGACAGCCTGCTTCCTACACAGATTCTAGGATATGGACAGATATCGCATTGCATATAGAGCATATGTGGCATCTCAGGAGATGGCTCAAGCGGGGGATACCACATCATGGTATGCACAGACTAGAGCTTGGTTTGACAGACATGGGCTGGACATTGATAGACTCCCACCTCTTCTATATGATACTCAGGCTCCCACTTACACCCTCTCTCTCTCTGAGAGGAACAGAGTCATCGACAGGAGATATGGCATATTTATATACAGAGGACATGGGTCCGCCCTGCACAGCCACTGCCATCGAAGATGGCACATTATTATACACAGTTCTTGAGTATATCAGAGTAAGGATTCATAGAGATCCTGAGATATATGCAGATCTATATGCCACATCGATTGAGAGTTCTTATTGGACAACTCAGGGTATCATCACATCAGCTTATGATTGAGAGTGGCAGAGCCAGTGGCATCCCACGGGAGGAGAGGATATGCCCCCTTTGCAGATCAGAGGTGGAGAGTGAGGAGCATTTTGTTCTCAGATGCCCGGCATACTCAGAGTTGAGATCTAGATACACGTTGAGCAGCTCACTTCAGGGATGTATGACTGATATGGACCAGAGATCATTTGGCCATTTTCTGGGAGAGGCATGGCACATCAGAGAGCAGAGCACACAGCAGGTCCCAGTCAGAGAGGGGCCCACCTAGACGACTATTACACAGTTCTTTCAGACAGACAGAGTGAGAGCTACTGTACCAGCCTCCAGCCAGACCTCTGGTCTCACACTACAGCAGGCTGAGGACCAGCGTACTCGACGCCGCACAAGGATCCGTGGGTTTCGGACCCCACAGCCACACCGACAGGAGATCCGGAGGATTCTTGATCTACATCGACAACAGTTTGAGATCCGACGACACTCGACACATTGGATCTCAGATCTCCAGTTTGCTCTTTCTCCACCGCCAATGTACCACATCTTGCATCTAGGAGGGATCACCTGCTATTAGCGACTTCGACGACTGCTACTACATCCCAGGATAGTATATCTCCCTGCATCTATTACATATACACATCGCACCACTTTATCACAGCCGACAGTTGTTCCCCTATCACAGCCAATATTTGTTCCCATTTTGTAGCCATTATCTGGAGTACCAGAGCTACATACGCACATACACATACACGACACTTATCACACTCACAGCACCGTACTTTCAGTTTCCAGTTTTTAGCTTTTCATTCAGTACTTTTATTTTGGATAGCAGGACCTCATCAGTTGTATCACAGTTTGTCTCATAGGCCAGTTTTGGTCTTTAGAAGATGTTAATATAACTTTCTTTCTTTCTTTCTTTCTCTCTCTCTCGTTAGAATATCAAGATCCCATTACTCTTCAGTCAGTCTATCTTTATGTGTGTGACTGCGAATACAGCTATACACATGTGTGACATTCAATAAGTCGATGTAGTTAGTGACTTAACCACAGCTAGACTTGGTTAGTCATACCTATTTGTGTAAGTCTCTTTCAGTTAGTATGATGGAAGAATAATGGAAGAAGAAGAACAATGAGCTGAGGCTCATCTTTTGCTCCACTCTGTCTCTCTCCCTCTCTTCCAACATGGTATCAGAGCTTGAACGCCTGAAGACTGAAGGCTTGGCAGTGCCCATTTGACATCAAGGCATCTGATTTGAAGAAAACATCAACAAAGGAGACTGTGCCTACAGCCTAGTTTTTTGCAGAAGCTATATATCTTGCTACAAAAATGGTTTTTGGAGAAATGACCCACAATTCTTGACTGTTTTGATGTGATCTACAACTTTGCAGAAGAATTTTTCTTCAAATTCCTCACAGATTTTGAGATATTCAGCACAGACCTGTGTAGACTAGCTGTTTATTGCAATAAACAATAGGTGATACCATCATTGCTTGACTGAGAGCTTATTGAATGAGAGCTCATCTAGGAGGTTGAAGAATTGATTATAGATCTAAAATAACACTAGTCTGGTGTATACAGTCAACCTACAGCATGTATGCACCTCTGACATGAGCTTGGAGCTCTCAAACTTGTTTAGGAGTACCATTGAAGCATAGGTATATGTTGGGAAGTCATATGGACTTGATGTCATGCATTGGAGCTGGGATTTTATGCTAATAAATATTCAGATCTGGAATTTTTTAAATGGCTGGAAACTGTCATTGAATGTGGGCAACAAGCATTGTCTCTTATTGAAGCATTTCATGTCATTTTGGAGCTCCTGTCATTTGTATGACATGATATATGTATGTTGAATGCTTGGAAGACTAAAGAGAGCATTAGATGCAATTGAGGATTGAAATTTGGAGATGAAACAAATGCCTTGACATCTACTTGATTGGTCATTTACAGTAAATGCAGTATATGGCATTGCCTCTCTACACTCCTGAAGAAAATAGCATCATTTATCACTCATGATCTCAAAGGATTTAATTTCTTGAATGATAGGAAGGTGCTCGAATGTCAGGTTGCATGTTTTAGACTCATATTCTCTTCAGTGCAGTAAGAATACATGAGACAGAGATACAGTACTTCCAGAGTCTATGTATTGACTAAAATACCTACGGGTTATCCCACATGCTTGTGGATGTTTCTAAGGTTGTAAAGGGCTGAAATGCCCTGTTTCTTTGGTGCAGAAAATTATTACAAGAAACTGCCCCGAATTGCAAGAAACTGTCTTGAATTGCATGAAACTATCTAGAATTGCAGGCAAAAAACTGTCCAAATTTGTAGGAAACTGTCATGATCTACAGCAGGAAACTGTCCTAATCTCTACAGGAAACTGTCCTAAATTGCAAGAAATTGTTCTAAATTGCATGAAATTGTTTTGAATAGTAGGAAACTGATCCTGAACTGTAGGAAAATGAGCCAGATACTTATAGGTGGTATACATCACCGAATACCTAAGCTGCAACTATGGCAAATGCTCAAGGCACTGACAATATCACTCAAATTGTGGGAGAAAAGCTGGACAACTTGATGGAAGTTCTGTATGAAGAATTTTTTGGTTGGCAGAGGTTATTGGGACTTATGTATAGGAGATGAGGCTGAACCTAAAATGCTTGAAAGGAATCCGACAAATGATCAGAAAAGGGCTCATAAGTTATGGACTGAGAGAGCATGCAAGGTGTTACATTGGTTTTTCTTATGTATATCAGATGCTATGGTTATACAGATTATTGGATGCAGTTCCCCAAAGGATGCATGGGACATACTCATGAAGAATTATGGAAATGTAACACATGCAAGAAAGATTCAGCTAAAGCAACAATTCAATAACATGTCTAGGAATGACAAAAGCATTCAGGCCCACACTACAAAGATCAAGAACATAGCGGATCAGCTTGCCACCATTGGATCTTCAATGTTTGACGATGATATGATGGCAGTGACATTGAATGGACTTGTCAAAGAGTATAAAACATTTGATACATCTATTTCTGTGAGGGCTAAATCCCCTGATTGGGATGAGCTAATTGCTTTGTTGCTGCATGAGGAAGTTAAGCTTGGGCTAAATGTAGGTTCTAGTATGTCTCAAAGCAGAGACATTGTTCCTTACTCTAGCCATCATGGCAGAGGTGGTAGAGGCCATGGTTTTTTCAAGGTCGAGAAGACACTCGAAATACTTATGGACAACAACAATAGAATTCCTGGCATGGCATGAATACGTAGGGCCAGCGTGGATCTGGCAGTTTTCAAGGTAAGGGGAGATTCCCTAGAGGCAAAGGAGGATCTTGGCAATCAAATGATTAGTCCAACATGGACAAGGACTGTCATTATTATGGTAGATATGGGCATATAGCCAAATATTGTCATAAGAAGCAGACTGTCATGAAAGCCAAGGATAGACAACATGGAAATTATGCTTCATCTAGTGAAGTTCTTAATGATTAGGGTGACAGGTTGTTTGCCATGCAACATGTGTTTAAGAATGCATCTAGGAAGAACAACAGAGATGAGAGATGGTACATTGATTTAGGGGCTTCAAATCATATGACACCCCATGGAGAATGGTTTGATGAGATGGTTGCAGGTTCTCATGGACATGTTTGTACTGGGGATGACTCCCAATATACTATTCAACATAAAGGAGCTGTATCTTTGTTGATGCCTGATGGCAAGAAAAAGAGCCTGCATGATATATTACATGTACCTAAAATAACCAATAATCTTTTTTCAATTGGACAGATGGTAGAATAGAATCTGCAGGTGAGATTTAATAGAGATGGATACTTTGTTGAAGAATATGGTAATGGCTGCAAATTGGTTGCTAGAGGCCGAAGAGATGGCAAGATGTTTACTCTTGATGCATCAATTCTAGAATTGAAAGCAGTCATGTTTCATTGATGATTTCAGTGGCACACTTGGCTTTACATACTGAAACATAAGGATGATGTGTTTGATGCATTCAAGGACTTCAAAAATCATGTTGAAAATGAGTTGAGCTGTAAAATTTCATGTCTTAGATCAAATGAAGGTGGAGAATATGTCTCAAATTACTTTGACAGGTACCTTGCTAAATATGGGATCAGAAGACAGTTAACTTGTAACTATACACTGCAGCAAAATTGTGTAGTAGAAAGGGAAAATAGGGTACTGATGGAATTGGAAAGAGCTATGCTGAATGAGAAGAGTTTGCCAAATGGTTATTGGACTGAAGTAGTAGTGACTGCTATCTATGTGCTGAATAGAATCCCTACAGCAGGGATTCATAATGTAACTCCATATGAGAGGTTTTATGGTCATAAACATGATATTTCACACTTGAAGGTATTTGGCAACATTGCATATGTGCATGTTCCTGGTGAAAAGAGGAAGAAATTGGATCGTAAAGCTGTCAAGAGTGTGTTCCTTGGTTATGCACAAGGCCGAAAAGCTTACAAGTGTTATGTACCATCTACACATGAGACATTGATTAGTAGAGATGTTGTTTTTTATGAGCTGGCATCATGGAATCCTATGTAGTGACTACTAATGGATTAGCCAGCACTAGTAATGCTAAAAATACACCTACAATGAGTACATCTATGAGTGGTCCTACAGGTGATGGGTCACCTACAGTAAGTCCTTGGTCAGGACACTTGTGGAGTCGTACTCCTACGTCCACTGACACGGATATGTCAGTAAGGGGAAGACTTGATAAGGGAAAGGAAAAGATGCTTGAGGATGTGACAGGTCCACTTATAGCAAGTTATGATTCATCTAACAGTGACAATTTGGATAGTGAGTTAGGCATTCCGTCTATTATGATGCTTGGAGCAAGGCAGAGTCGTTATGTACTGCCTCATGAGAGGCAAGCTCAAAGTGAACCACAGTTACGAAGATCTGAGAGAGTCAGAAAACCAATTGATAGGTTTACATACATTGGTTATTCAGCCCGCCATTATGCATATATGGCCAGTGTGATAGGTTACAAAGAACCTGCAATGTTTGATAATGCAATTACAGATGATAACTAGTGTGCTGCCATGGATGAGGAGTATGCAGCACTGGCTGAAAATGAGACATGGGAATTGGTTGAGTTACCTGAAGGAACAATCTCCATTGACTGCAAATGGGTGTACAAGGTTAAGTGCAAGTTAAATGGTTTGTTAGAATGCTATAAGGCCAGGTTGGTTGCAAAAGGGTATGCGCAACAGTATGGCCTTGACTATGAGGAGACTTTTAGTCTGGTGGCTAAAATGGAAACAGTCAAAACTGTCATTGCTTTGGTAGCATGCAAAGGCTGGAAATTATGGCAAATGGACATCAAGAATGCTTTCTTGAACGATGATTTGGTTGAGGAAGTATATATGGAACAACCTCAAGGCTATATTCACCTGGAATTTCCTACACATGTTTGTAAGCTGAAAAATGCTTTATATGGGCTAAAACAAGCACCTAGAGCATGGAATGATCGAATCAGCAGTTATTTACAGAAACATGGATTTAGATTGGGTGATGCAGATCACAGTCTGTTCATGAAGAAGACTGATCATGAATATGTGTTTCTAGTGGTTTATGTAGATGATCTTATCATCATTGGAGATGATGAAGAGGGCATTGCTGAAATTAAATCATGTTTACATGCTAAATTCAGAGTCAAAGACCTTGGTGATCTGAAGTATTTTCTTGGGATTGAGGTAATCTCTATGCCTTAAGGTATATGGCTGCTACAAATGCAGTATGCTCATGACATGTTACAAAAGTATGGTATGGCTGAATGCAAGTCTATGGAGACACCTCTTGATCAGAATGTCAAGCTACAGATTGATGTTGGGAATGACATAGAGAATGTGACCATGTATCAACAGATGGTGGAAAGCTTGATATACTTGACTATTACGTCCTGACTTATGTTATGCAGTGGGGCTGATTAGTCAGTTCATGCAGAAGCCTGGCAAACCACATTTAGATGTAGTCAGGAGGATCATGAGATATGTAAAGGGTACTACAGATTATGGGTTGTTTTATGCATATGGAAAATCCCTTGACTTGACAGGGTTTACTGATGCTGATTGGGCTGGTTGTGCCTATGACAAGAGGTCAACCAGTGGTTATGCATTTGGATTGGGCAATAGTATGATCATTTTGGCAGAGTAAGAAACAGCCTACTATTGCATTGTCTAGTATAGAAGCTGAGTACGGAGGAGCTACCTTAGCAGCTTGTGAAGTAGTTTGGTTGATGAAATTGCTAAAAGACTTGGGAATACGGCTAGAAATCAGAGTGAGATTGCATTGTGATAACCTCAGTAGTGTTATGTTGGCTAGCAATCCTGTCTACCATGCTAGGTCTAAACATATTGAGGTTCACTAGCATTTCATCGGAGAAATGGTTCTTATAGGGCAGATTGACTTGATTCATGTGAAGACTGAAGACCAGATAGCATATATATTTACCAAGTCTCTTGGTAAAGAAAAGTTCATATACTTCAGACAGCTACTTGGATTTTATCAGATGGTTTGAGCTTGAGGGGGAGTGTTAGAATATTAAGCTCCTAGTTAGTCTATCTTTATGTGTGTGACCGACATTAGCTGGATACAGCTATACACATGTGTGACATTCAATAAGTCGGTATAGTCAGTGACTTAACCACAATTAGTCTTGGTTAGGCATATCTATGTGTGTAAGTCTCTTTCAGTTAGTATGATGGAAGAATAATGAAAGAAGAACAACAATGAGCTGAGGTTCATCTTCTGATCCACTCTATCTCTCTCCCTCTCTTCCAACATCTCTTTCTCCCCCCCCCCCCCCCTCTCTCTCTCTCTCTCTCTCTCTCTCTCTCTCTCTCTCTCTCTCTCTCTCTCTCTCTCTCTCTCTCTCTCTCTCTCTCTCTCTCTCTCTCTCTCTCTCTCAATTCTCCACACTCTATGCAACTCCATCAACTGTTATCAAAGTCATTGGGTGCCCCCAACCAATGTTGTTGATAGAAATCTTCGTGATCTTTATTTTGGACGAGATTTGACATGTGCAAAGAGGTCAACCAAATTCCTCGAGGAAGGCCATAAGGGCTCAATCTAATTCGCTTTTCGATCTGAGGCTATTTCAGGTTCCATTTTTGACATGAAAGTGTTCCACATGCTATTTCATCTTTTTTTGCAATTTTGCACATACCATTTAAAATTTGTAAATTTGTCACAAGTTACAATGTCTACTATATAGATGATGTATATGGATTATTGAGTTAAGGTAAGAACTTACATGTTACTGGATACAAGTTGTATCATATTGCAAACTATTTTACAAAGGTTGTAGATCACAATATTTACAGTTTTAGAGTTTGCTATTAGTTGTTGTTGTATACAACAATTGTTTCTTGCAGCAAAGATTGCAATGTATATATTATTATAGTTTATGACCAACATATACTATTAGTTGTGACATACAGTCCCCATGATTTTCATAGCTTTTGGATAGTATTATATACCTCATTGCTCATTAGTGGTTCATTAGGCTTATTCTCAGTTTTGATTAGAGCAATTGCTACAAAAACTCTACTAGTTTTTTCTTTGGGTGTAGTTTTTTTACTTGCTAGTTACTTCTCCTTGATAATTAGTTGCAGTTTGTGAAAATAGCTTCATCATCCTCTATGGATAGGAAACTCTACAACATCAAGAAATTTGATGGCATAAACTTTTGTTTTTAGAAAGAACAAATCCAAGATGTCCCAATATAAAAGAAGCAATTGAGGCCGATAAAAGGTAGAGATGCAAAATGTGTAGATATGTCTAAAGATGACTAGACAAGGTTGGATGCATTGGCTAAGTCTACTATCATATTGCACCTAGCAGAATGAATTTACTTTATTGTTGTGAATGAAACCACCACACATGGCTTATGGAAAAAGTTATGTGATACATATGAGAAGGAGACTACCTCAAACAAACTATACTTAATGACACAATTGTTTGAGTTGTAGATGAAGGAGAGTACTAGTATTACCTCCCACCTCAATGAGCTCAACATAATATTCAGCCAAATGCAAGCATAGAAATCAAATTTTGAAGTTGAGGTTAATATTATCTTTTTGTTATGATCTTTGTTTGCTTCATGGGATACCTTTAGGGTAGCCATAAGTAATTGAGCTCTAGATAGTGAGCTGAAGTTCAATGATATTGTGGGAAGTTTATAGATTGAAGAAATACATAAGAAATTCATGGATCGAGGAAAAAATGATCAAGAATTAGCAATTTAGGAAAAGATAAATAGAAAATAGTATAAAGACAAGAACCAAGACTATGGGCAGTCACGCAACACATCCACATCCAAGAAAGATATTGAATGCTTCCATTGTAGTAAAATAGGTCATATTAAGAAGGACTATTATATATGGAAGTGAGAGTAGAAGGACATAAAGAAGGGTGAGAAGAATACTGACAAGAAAGTGGGAAAAGGCAAAGTGAAGATTGAGAAAGTGAATGCAGTAAATGCACATGAAGACGATGCTAAAGTGTTGTTTACTTCTAGTCTTCTTGCAAATATATTGGTTGCATCATATTAGCACTTAACCAAGATTCGATACTTGATTCTAGTAATTATTTTCATGTAACTCCTCATAGGGAGTGGCTATGTTCATATTGAAAGGTTAAAATGATCAAAGCTTACTGGTGTTGAGATATCAAGCTCCACTTGTGATATGCCAGGGTGACTGTTATGCATTTATGTCACCGACTTGTTAGTTGCAGATGCAGTTGGTACACCGCCCATGAATAATAGCTAGATGACAGCTATCCTTATCTACTCTAGTTTGTGGCTCAATTAGTATGCCACCTTAGTTAGTTGTCTTTGGTTTGAGACCCATATATAGGGTTCTTCTATTTCTTTGTATGAGACTTCTTTTTGGCTTACACAACTAAGAATAGGAAAACTGTTAAATTAACTTAAGGAATCTAACCATGGATTTTAGATATATCTAATGACCCATAATTCTTAATTGCTAGAATGGTAACCAATTTCATATTTAATAAATAGATAAAATAATTTCTTTTGATGTAGGGGATAAATACATGGTTTATTTTGGGATGACTGGTTATTTGGGAGAGAAATTTTCTCTAATAGAATCTAGGCATGGCATTTGGATACATCCATTGCGTAATAATCGGGCTTTGAAGAATGGATATCTAAAAAATGGTACTTAAAAGGAAGATCAAGAAGTCCATCTTTGATGTAATTGCGGCGTTTAGAGAGACCAACAACTATGATTCAGTCCGCTAGGATGACCTTTGTCGCTTCCTCGTAAATATATCAATTTAGTTTAACCTGTCGGCCTCTGGTGAATAAAGTTGAATCCACTCTAGCTTCATGGAATAAATCAAACTTCACGACTTTAAGATTTTCCATCCATCTTATCCTCTTCAAATTGGTCTGAAGGAAGGCAAGACGGTTTGTGTCGATATAACAAATTCCACCGTTTATCATCCAACGTCTTTCCCGGTATAGTGGAGAAGGATCATAGATGCAATCCAAAATCCACATTTCTTGCATTCTCCATCCATAATCCATTGAATGCATCTCCAATGTGAACATTGCTCGAAAGACAAGGAATTGCTTCCAATCGTTGTCTCTTTGTGGTATGATTTAAAATAAAAACACATATCAACAAGAGAAAGGGAAAACACCCACATCTCTTACTATATTTACCAAGGATTTTTAAAAATTTTCTTTTCGCTTTAATACCACTTGTAACATACTCGCCTTTATTTCTTGACGGATAATGTTTTAGCAGTTGCCTAGAGTTTACCTTCTAACCGTCGCTATCCATACTCTAATCAGAATGATCAGATTTTGTCTAGCTAGTTACCTCGCAAGGAAAGCATCATGTCGTTACCCTCTGAGGATTGAGTTGAAGGCCTTTGATTGTAGTACTTTATTTTCATTCACTAGATCAATAATACCATCCCAACCAAAGTACATGAGTGAACTTGAGAAGTATGTGAGACCAAACATACTACAAGAAGGGGTATTGTGGGCCAAAGAATGTGGTTATAAGAATAACTCCATTGAATAATGACATATTTGAGCTATCAATGCCTCTTTAAACAAGTTTGTGATAGAGCTTCTTTACAATGTTGACAAAGTGAAGTTCTATGGTGTTTTATAACTTTAACATACTTGAGAGAGAGAGAGAGAGAGATACATATACATACATACATACATACATACATACATACATACATACATACATACATACATATATATATATATATATATATATATATATATATATATATGTATGTATGTATGTATGTATATATAAGCATATTGAATGTAAATAATTGCAACAGGCTTTGGTTGCCACACACCACCATTACTTAGTTTTACCTTGATTCTCCTATGCAAAGGGCATGAGTATCTCCTTTTGGTACTCTAAAGACCACACTTTGACTTTGAACTTAACTAACACTCATGGTGCCCCATCAACGTTATTGCCCCTTGCACAAGTTCTATGCTTGCAATGTGGTAGGCTTGTAAGTCATTAACAAAGACAACATGAGGAGATGAGAGGGATGTTGACCATAAGATGAGGATGATGGGGTTGTTTTTATGACAATGGCACATGGGCTAGTACAACAACTCACTCCATGACAAACTATTAGAGAAAGGGTATGCGCATTTAAAAGGGGAGCTTTAGACTTCATAATGTAGTTATGGATCACGAGGAGATGAGAGGGATGTTGGCCATAAGATGAAGATGATGGGGTTGTTCTTATGACAATGGCATATGGGCCAGTACAACAACAGATTCCATGGAAAACTATTAGAGAAAGGGTATGTGCATTTAAAAGGGGAGATTTAGACTCCATAATGTAGTTATGGATGTAATTGATATACTCGTTGTTGCATCATTGACCTAGAGTTGAACACTCCAACACAATTGCATCTCCCCAATTCTCTATCATGATAACACCCTCTTGGATGCTCGGCTTTGGCCTATGAAGCCTTGCCTCATCAAATTTGGCCTCTGAAGCCTTGCCTCATCAAGTTTGGCATTATCAGAACAGTCCTAGCTCCCCCTCCACCATCCAAAGCATCTTCACTAACTCCTAAGGCTTCACCATGTAATATTTCTTCGTTTGGTTATTGCTATGACCAAATTATAAAACATGATTGGATTGTCATGTGTTTGGAAATCCCAAATTTTATTATTAGATTGGTTTTGATATTCAATTGTTTTACATACAATGTGCTCAAATAGAGGGAACATGAGTCATTAAGTCATGATGGAATCATTCATGTATGGTGCATTTGAGGTATGGTAGAATTGACCATTGTAAGAGAAAAGAGCATATTAAGTTAAAGGTAATGGTCCTTGAGACGAGGGTCAAAGAAGTTAAGGGGGGGGAGAGAGAGAGAGAGAGAGAGAGAGAGAGGATACACTTATAAAACACATGCTTGGAATGCACACACATATTCACACACAGATATACACATGTACATATACATGCAATGCATACACTTATATACACATGCATGCATATAAGGTGAAAAAGGAGGAGAGACTGTAGGAAAAAGAAAGGAGATAAAATAAAAATGATGAGAGGGAGAGAGGACACACATTAACAAGACCAATTAAATAGGCATGCATGTATTAAACACACGTATAGATATGTACACATGTATACATATATACGTGCGTGTGTGACATGTGTGTGTGTACACACACACACAACACAAAGCATAGGGAAAATAAGATGGGACAAAAATGAAAAAATGTATGTGCATATATACCTACATAGACATTGTGTGTGTGTACACATGTGAGAGAGAGAGAGAGAGAGAGAGAGAGAGAGAGAGAGATGGTTACATACTTTTTAAAGATGCACTCACAAACATGCACATATGCAAATACACACACCCATAGACAAATATATACATGTACATATACATGCAATGCATAGACACGTGTATACACATATATACACATGGGTACACATGCATATATGTTGTTAACCCCTTTTACAAAGGTGCAACCAAGGATCATGCAGAAGAAGGCAAAAGAAAAAATTGAAAAATTACATAGGTGCAAGAAAAGTGGGACATGAAAAATAGCATAGCACATGCAATTGTTGAATTTAGAAAATTACTTGGAATTATTTTTGTATAAGAGCACCATGCTTGCTCTTGTGCAAAATGTAAGAATTAATATCGACCAAGTTAGTCATTAAACAAGTAAAAGAATATAAATGGTGTATGGAAGTGAGAGAAGGCTGGTTTGGGCAAATGCAAAAGGAGGGTGCCCAAAAATTGAGGCCATGTATAAAAATTGGAAAGTAAATGGTAAGCTCATTCTTGTGGTGTGCAATCTTGAGAGCTCTCTTCTTGCTTCTTTCTATAGAGAGAGAGAGAGAGAGAGAGAGAGAGAGAGAGAGAGAGAGAGAGAGAGAGAGAGAGAGAGAGAGAGAGAGAGAGAGAGAGAGAGAGAGAGTGTGTGTGTGTGTGTGTGTGTGTGTGTGTGTGTGTAACTTGTGAGAACAAAAACATTTTGGTTCTATTGCCACATAACCACAAATTCGAGCAACTAGGTGCATACTCTCTATGATGTGTGATGAAAGAGGAGCTCATACTCTGAAATGCCAAGCAAATTGAGAGGTAATCAATTTTCTCTTAAGTGTTGGTATTTAGTTGTGGATCAAATTTTTCGCGAGGTGTAGGAAGGTAGAAGTAAACTTTAGAAAATTTTTAAGAGATATAAATTTCCTAAGCTTTTGGTATTCGATAGAAGAGCTCAAGCAAGGGGATTTGACAAGCAAGGGGCTATACAAATCAGTAGCTTTTTATGTGGCACCATGTTTCACTTTTGTATTAGCCTTGCTTTTGGACTTTTGCTTTTTGACTTTTCACAAAATGCTATTGGGGTTATTGGCAAGGCTACAAAAGTAAAGTGAAACAACATGACTCACCTATAACTTTGAGTTGCATTGAAGAAGGGAGCGAATATGAAGAAAGAGAAATTGGTTCCCGCGAAGTTTGTTTTCACTCAATCTCTCATAAGGAGCTCACATGTATGAATTTGGGATCCTTTTCCATTAATATTTGGTACTGCGCTTAATTGAATTTGCGATGTTTGCTATCTCTCCCTCCTTTCCATCCTTGATTTCAACTCTTTGCGATGAGGTCTTACTTAACTAAAACCCTTCCTTTCTCTATTGGGTTGTTCTGCCAATGCCTTACCTAGGCTAAGAAGGCTTTAACTTCTTTTCTAGCTTTAGTTTTCCTCACTTGGCCAATTATGGTTTGGGACAAGGCCAACAAGACTTATCATGCGAGTCAATTAATCTCATTGATGTGTTAGGCCACTTAGGCCCCCTGGAGGATCTCATAAAGTGGTTGACAAACAATTCTTCTCTTAGTTGCTTTTCATCGGCCTTTTCTTTCCCTTCGACCTACATAGGAAGATTCGGTCAAATAAAATAACACAGTTCTTTCATGATTGGATCTTGAATTGTATATTAGATGAGCTCTACATGATGGGATGACAAAAAGGTGACCTTTGTGGATCTAACATTTGGGCCCGGGGGGTCCACTTATAAGAAATTATCTATATAATGTGTGATCAAAGGATATTAAGAAATACCCTTTCTTTACATGCTATAAGGTCTAAAAAGGACCCCTTTTACTTTACTAATAAAGAATCTCTCTTAACTTGCATGCAAGGTGTTTCTTTCCTTTTTCTTCAAAGCCCTTAGGTTGCTGCTTATGGATCTCATGATTTGAATGGCACAAGATTTGGGATGGAATGAGGGGTTGATCAAAGTGTGCAAGGTCTATTAGCCATTTGATTTTCGATGGGCCAATAAGGCCTCTCAATCTCTAAGAGGTAAAAATTGTGTTAAATCTTCAATGGTTGAACACAAAGCTATGAGCCTTATGACATAAGACTAAGAAGGAAAATAAATATATGTAATAGGAGCCCAAACAGCCAAATGATAGGGCTAGCTAAAATGAATTAAAATTTGTACGCATAGTAAAAAATAACTCCTTGACCACACCAACTCATGTAATCAGCCATTGCCACATAATATGGAGACTGCACGTGGATGTGATGAAGAAGAAGATAGTGATTTGTGTTGAGATAATGGGCCAATATATCAACAAAGGTGGTTCTTCAAGCATGAACCAATGTTTTTTGAGAATTCTTGGAGTTCAAGCAACCACAGTAGCTCGGAATTATAAAAAAGGTGAGATGTAATTGTTCAAGTACTTAATCTAAGTGATTTTTATTCTATAATGAAGTCTTGGTTGTTGGGATGAGTTTGTGTTGTCTTGAATCTAATAAATGGTCTAGTTGTATTTGAGTGACATCTAATAGTTTGTGAAAAGCGATTTCAATTGAATAATATGTGGACATAGATAGCAATGCATGAGTGTGTATATATGTTTTTTTTTGTAGATGTGTTGTGAATGAAATCCAAACTCAAGACCTTTCAATCCCATTTTGTGGTTGTTGATGTTCTACTTTCTTATTGGTGCTTGAGGCTACAAGGGGCATTATTAGTCTTGTTGTGGTCAGTTCTCAAGTGTAGAGTCATGCAACGATTGTAATGTCCCCCTGCTCCCCCCCGTGCCTTCCCCCATAAGAACCCCCCACCCCCCCTAAAGATTTTTTTAAAATTTAAGGCAAATTTTTTTTACTCTCCCTCTTTCTCCCCCTGCCGTGTGCATGGCGGGAGAGAGAGAGAGAGAGAGAGAGAGTAGTAATAAGAGGGGGGCATGCAGCCCCCCAGGCGGGGGGTGGCAGCCGTTAGACGGCCATCTCCCCTCCCCCTTACCACCTCCCCCACCTTAAAAGGCAGCAGCCCCCCCCCTGGGGGCTCTCGACGGAAGGTAGCCCTCTCCCTCGGCTCGACAGCAGCAAGCCGGCGCCCCCCCCCCCCCCCCCCCCGCTCTATCAAAAGTAGCCCCCACCCTGGCCTACGCCATCACGCCCCCGTCGTCAGAAAATCTCCCCCCTCCCGTGATCAGTGATGGGGGGAGAGAGAGAGAGAGAGAGAGAGAGAGAGAGAGAGAGGAGGAGGAGGAGGAGAGAGAGAAGGAGAGGGAGAGGGAGAGAGAGAAGGAGAAGAAGAAGAAGAAGAAGAGGAAGGGAGAGAAAGAAGGAGAAGAAGAGGGAGAGAGAGGAGAAGAAGAAGGAGAAGAAGAGGAAGGGAGAGAAAGAAGGAGAACAAGAGGGAGAGAGAAGGAGAAGAAGAGGGAGAGAGAGAAGAAGAAGAAGAAGAGGAAGAGAGAGAATGAGAGAGAAAGAGAAGGTTCTATAACCTTCTAAGGTCTCCCCCCCCTTAAGCCTTGTTCCTACTCATCCTTCCCCCTCACCTAAACCGCGGGAACATTGCCACTATTCCTTTCAAATTGAGGGCTGTCGAATTCCTAGCAAAGTTATGGAGTTCCTTGCAAGATTCGCACTTTGAGGAAGGAGGACGAGAGCTCGTCCGACACGATCGAAATACGAGAGTGGGAGCTGCGAAGGGGAAAAGAAGCAGACCGAATCAAGTGGAATTGTTAATGTCTCAACACCTGCGAATCAAAACCAGGTTTTTCTAAGACCCAGGATTTATGGTAAATTATAAGTTCCTAAATATAGTTTAAATGCATTAGAACTTGGGACGGAAAAATTCTATTGTTCTTCCAGGAAGGGGAGACTTACATGCTAGGGTAAGGACGTCCTAATGGATTCAATGCGCAACAACATTTAAGAGTTAGATAGGTAAAATATCTAGGGAAAATTTCCTATGAAGACCTAGTCGATGCTAAGGTTGTTGGAAAGGGTGGATCACCAGTCCATAACTCGAAAAGCACGAGTTGAATTGGCATTCAACTATGTAGATTCTTGTTCCTTACAAGAAAAGGCAAACTTAGGGAAAACCCCAATTCCCAAGGTATTGGATCTTGCAGGTTGCAATTGACCTAAGGAAGAATGCTGAGGGTATTCAAGAAAGGACCTTCACCTTAACAGGAATGTTGTACAAACCACCAAACTTGTCTATGTTTGAAACAATAGGGTAATGTTAGCCTTGATCAAATCAGGATCAAGGGGAAGACCACTTAGATCATTTAAAGGATCTAGAAGAAATTTGTTAATTTGACCTTGCAAATCCCTAACCCAAGGGGGAGAGCAAACTTTATGGTAGTTGATTTATGCTAAGATGTTGTTTGGAACTGTTGAAATGGTTTTAACGAAGTTTGATCTTGTTAAAGATGGAAAAAGTGATTGCTAGGCAGAGTGGTTACTTGGTGGATTAGGAAAGGATGTTTTCCTAGTTAAAGGATGTTAGGCTGGTTGTTTCAGCTTGATTGTTTCCGGAAGGATACGTAAGGATTGGTTGTGGTTTTGGATGAATATCCAAGTGATTATATTTCATGGCGGGAACTATAAGGATAATTTGCCATGGGAAGAAAAGGGATGTTTTTCCTAGTAAATGTTATTAAGCTGGTTGCTTCAGTTGTAGATGATTTCCTAAAGGGATAATTAAGGAAGGATGGTGCTAGCTACCCCTGCGAACCGCCAAACTCTAACCAAGGGGGTTATGAATCCGCGCCGGGAATGTGGACCGAACCCGCCGCGAGAGGTCTCTCCGTGGAAATTACTTGGCATAGGAGGACGCTTAGGTGCCAGAGGGGGCTCTGGCCATAAATCCCAATGCCTTCGGACCCTACACAAGTGTTTGACGTGACTCGAGATGGGGTCTCGAGGCCTTGATACTAGTTACAAGGCAGAATCTTGGTAGGATAAACCTTTGGGTTTTTATTTCTGGGATATGGAAGGATTAATTTCTGCAGGGTGAGTCTTGATTAGTCATATCTATGTGTGTAAGTCTCTTTTAGTTAGTATGATGTAAGAATAATGGAAGAATAACAACAATGAGTTGAGGTTCATCTTTCACTCCACTCTGTCTCTCTCCCTCTCTTCCAACATCATCTATCTCCACGATATCCCTTGCAACTTAATACCCAAGCATCACTATGAGTTGAAATGCAACTAAAGAACTAAATTGAGAGAACCTTCATAGTAGGAGTAGGCAACATAGATACTTCCTTCACCACACTCAATGAGTTTAGAATACACCTTAACTACTCCAAAGCATGATGATCATTAAGATCAATAATGTATGTCCATAGGCAATCCATAAGGGCTCCTATGTGTAGCCTCTCAAACCCATGCAGTGCATCAAGTCGTGTTGGACATAATGCAAGCTGATGGGATTCAATTTCTTAGAATGAGATCACTATCTAGTAAAGCTCTTGCCAAAATCTTGAAGAACGAGTCAAGTTCTTTTGGCCAATGGCAATCTACTTGATATCTTTCTTGCTTACATCAACATGTTTCAACACAACTGTTGAGCTTTTTTTTATTGTTGTCCCTAAAGACTTCAATGCACATACAAGCTCATAACTTTCCACCATGCTTTGTTTAGTAGGAGTATTTGGAAAGAAGCACGCTACTATGAGAGGTCTGAATCCTCCTAAAAAGAATTTTTTTGCATATTATTCAAAACTAAGACCTATTTTTCTGAAAATGAATTTGTACCAAAAGGATTTTCAATACATATCTTTACTTTCAATCCTCCTACAAGAGCAAGCCCCATTATTGTAAATGCAAGAACAATAGCTTATGTTAGTCTCCATTTGCACATCCATATGAATACAATTTTGATAGGGGAATAGCCACCACATCTGCAACATAATTTGCATGAACAAATGCAAATCCACCATTGACAAAGAATTGAGTAACTTTAGTTCCTTCATGGTCATACATAACTCTTGATTTAGAATCCACAGTACATGATGTGCCTATTTAAGGTTGAAAATGGTTGCCATAAGATGTTTGCTACCTTGCCTAAGCTTGATGTAGAATTGACAATCAAATAAAGAAATCTACTTTCTATTGGCTATAAGAATGTCATTTTCGAAACAAGGCCAACTACCTGAGGATGGATGCATGCTAACAACTACAAGGTTGCAAAAATTCCACAAACCTTTGCAACTCTATTCTTACTACTATTCAACTCACTAGAAATTCTAGGCCTTGAGCCAATGCTATTAGAGCTGGAGGTTATAGGCTCTCTTGTGTTTAGAGTGAAAGTGGCTTCTGAGAGTTGACATTTAGAGGTGCACCTTATTTCAAACAAGTCTTATACCCTTTCAGCATTCGATTATGAAGGAATTAAGGATCACAAAGATTTTATTGGTCCCAAACATGCTATAGTGAAGTCTAGCTTGGATGTCAGCTCAATTGTGGCAATGCACGAGGAAGATGTCTTGAAGAAGAAAAGCATGAGTGCTTCACCAAAAGGGCAACTAAGGCAGAGGTTGAATCCTCACTAGGTGGATCGATTCCAAGATCACCCTTAAGTGTGAGCATTAGCTAAACACCTCCCAAGCAACTTCACAGGCACTGTCACTACTAGGGACATTCCACATTTCATCACTGGCCAAAATTAAACATTCATTGTCATATACACTGTGAACACATGCCACCTCTAGTTCAGAAACAACATACTACTTCAAGTATCGATCACCAATAGCCCTTGACAAACCAAGCAACCCTTCCTAACTCTATGGCCATCCCACTAGCCTACAAACTGCATTTTTTATCAGAGTTGAAGATCTTGAACCTTTCATATTGCATAGAATTTGCAGATAAACCTATGCAAAGCATTGCACAATGCTAAGGGCTCTATAATCTAAAGGTACAATGGTGTGCATTTATAACTTCTATTGGCTTGGGTGCTATTGCCAAATGATGCATCCACTTGGTGGAGCTTGATGTCAAGCAGTGTTTGTCTATTGATGATACCATAGTCCTAATATAAGTGCACCATTGTACAGATTTACAATAGGTCAATATATCTTACACTGTAGTGACCAAGGATCAAGGCCTTACAGCACCTTCCACAATTGCCTTGGTCTTTGATGGACAAGACCATGCTCCACCAATAAAAAATAAAAGTGAGATTACTATTGTCTCTCTCCTCTAGTGCCTCCCTTTTGCTAGATCAAGGAGGATGCATTGATCCTGAGGCCAAGGAACCTAGAGGCATTGAACTCTTCAGTGGGAGATATGCAAACTTGGTCGAGCCAAGCTTGTATCAAGAAGGCCTCTAATTGTGGATGTGGTGTGAATTCCTCCTAAAGATCTCAAACTGGTGGTCCTTCTCATGCCACATGGAGGGCAGGTAGTGCTTACCATGCTTGAGGTTCCCATGGTTGAAGAGATCCCAAAGTCTGGACTTAGGTTGGAGGTCCAAAGAGGAATAATCCAAAATGGTGGGAAATGGGGAAGGACACAAGAGAGATACATCATGAAAAGTCTTGTGAATGGAACACAAGCAAATGTGAGCACATCCCTCTTGTATTATCTTTGATTATAGCATCCAAACCTCAAGATAAATCAAGCACCAAAGTTGTCAATTGTAAGAAATAGACTTCCCCTTTGTCAAGCAACAACCCTAGGTGCTTCATTGAGTAGTAAGGGAGATATATGGGCTTAATAAGAACCACCCAAGAATCAAAGGACTGAAAATATACTATTGTGACCAGCTTGAACTATGCATGCCTTGAGACTCTCTTTTTGGGCTGTATGGTAGGGAAAAGGGTACTCATATTGCTTCATATGATGAGGGGGAAGTCATAAAATTGACCATTTGGCAAGGGAAGCCAATATCTAGGAGTGGAGAAGGGCTTTTTTGCTAAGAACATCCATGGAAGCTTTAGAAGAAAGCTTGAAGGGAAGAAAGAAAGACTATTCTTTGAAAAGTAACTATGTCTTTAGCCTTTACTAAGCCCTCCAACTTGGGTGTGGCTCTTGTGAGATCTCCAAGAAAGGCTACTAGCACCTTGTGGTACTCCATCATTGCTCCTTACAGCTTGTGTCCTTATTGTACCTATCTGAACTACGTTTTTTCTTTTGTAAAATGTGATTGGATTGAGGAAAGAGAAAGAAGAGAGACAAGAGAGGATCAAAGATCGAGGCTTTTATACCAACTATAATGAAAAGAAGGATGAGAGGAGAGAGAAATATAGGAAGAAGAGAGAGAATACCAAGAAGAGGAGAGAAAAGGGAGAGGAAGCCATGATAGTTGAAGAAAAAGAAGATGAACATGAAAGGATAATTATATTAAATGATGGTCCAAAGATGAAAGCCCATACATCTTATATACTTGGCCATGTAGCCAGTATTTTCCCTATTTTCCTCACGTACTTATATTTCCCTTCCTTACATCAATGAGAAAAAAAAAAGTCAAAATTGAAAATTGACCAAAAAGAGGGAGAAGTGGAGGGAAAATCCTAAAGCCTATGAAAGATCTCAATCACCCAAATTTTGCATCATAAACATCTCCTTCACCTACAGAGGTGCCCATGATTTGGAGAAACAAGATTGATTTAGCATGTATACTCACATCTTGCCTTCTTATGGAACTGTAACATGCCCGCCTATCGGCTGTCCAAGCACGTTTTAGCGGTCCATTGAGAAATGAATCTAAGCGTTGCCGCCCGGCACTCTTTTGGATTGTGTTTTGGATGATTACTCCAAGTGCTTGTGATTGATGGTAATTCATGGCAGGGGTCTGTGATGACAAATTGCCATGGGCAATAAAGGAATGCTTCTTGGAAGATGATATTAGGCTGATTGTGCTTGATTCTTAATTTTTGTGCGGGTGGATCATCTCCAAGATCACACCATGTTTCAACCGGAGAGGGCACTGCTCGATTCACGGGCCAAAGGTCAAGTTGTGAAAAGGCCAACTATGGAAGTTGTGTCTCACTCCTAGGTCACTTGGGGTCAGTGGAGCTTTGGACACCCCTTGTTGATTCCAGATAGAGTTGTAGATTGCCATGAGCCCAACGTCTGGGCCCTTCGAAGATCCTATTCTAGATAATGGCTGGAAATTATGGTGCTATGTGATTTGGAGAAGGTACTTCTATTCGAGAGAAGGGAATATATAATTTCTCATGTATGGGCAGGAGACAAAGATTAACGTGAATATAAGTTAAGGGATTTGTTTGAACTTGTTTTGCTTGCTCTGTTTTCGTGTCTGTGTTGTATGTTACACGAATGAACCATGTTCCCTAAAGGCTTAATTAAGAAAGCTAGTTTTAAATATTGCATATAAATGTGATAGGATCTAATTAGAAAACTAAAGCTATCAGTGGAAGCGGGTTGGTAGAACACCAACGGGTCTGTCCTACGGCAGGGTGATCCCAGAGAACTGGAGTCTTCTCACAAGGTTTTATCATCATTTGATCTTTAGGTATTGTTAAGTTATAACCCAATTCATGCCATTTTAGGGGATTGGAATGGGACTATGCCCTATGGGCAGAGAGGTTGAGCAGCGCATCCTTCTAGTTCCCCATTCTCTTTGAACCAAGTGCAGTATGGATCTGCTTCGGATTGAGTATCTTTGCATAAAGTAGGATATCCAAGACCCGACGCTAGAAGATTGTCAGGAGACCTTGTCCACTAGAAACCCAAATTTCAAGTTGATCCTAGTGGGTTTGGCCATGAATGTTCCAGACTCGGGAGACCCTAAGTGACAAAACCAAAAACATTCCATGGGAGCGCCAGGTGGCGACGCTTAGATTTGTCTCTCGATGGACCACTAAAAATGTGCCTGGACAACTGATAGGTGGGCACGTTACAAGCTCCGTTAGAAAGATGCTACCCATCACAACTAGTGGCAATAGTTGGAGGCTTGCCAGCATGCCCAACTCACCTTTGCTGACGACATCAAAGCCGAGCTTTGGCAACAAGAGAGTGAGAATGTGTTTCCCCAAGCATGGGTAGCTGGAGCAGAAAACCTAGATGACACAACCCCACTCTCCCTCGAGGTTATCAAAGCACTCCAACGAGACTATGAAAGGGAGTGAATCAGTCGCTAGAAGAAGCTAAAATGCAAACTCCAAGTTGCCATAAGGGACTTCTACTCCAAGCTCCCACCTTTGCCTAACAAGTCCGATGAGCTATAGTCTGATGCCAAGTCTACCCCTCTTGCCTTATCGCTACCCACTGTGACCCCATCCCCTCCCCAACACTAAGATGAGAGCACCCCATCGGCTCCACCCCAACATACTCTATCTTTGGTTCAATGGCCAAATTCAAACTTGTCGTCTTGTGGATCGGCCACTCTTTAGATCCCGATAGATATGTTGGCCAAAGAGTCCATACTCGAAGAAAAATGCTCCATATCCATCAACAAAGGGAGGGAGTAGAGGGTGAGTTGGGGGCCAAAGCCAAGGTGTTGTTGGGTCTCATGGTGGGTAGTAGAGTGGTGGAAGGGGATTATACTGGAGGTGGTGCTATTGCACCCATACTCGAAGCAAAATGCTCCATATCCATCAACAAAGGGAGGGAGTAGAGGGTGAGTTGGGGGCCAAAGCCAAGGTGTGGGTCTCATGGTGGGTAGTAGAGTGGTGGAAGGGGATTATACTGGAGGTGGTGCTATTGCACCCATAGGTCAATGCAAGTCTAGAGAGGTGGCTATGGAACATTATGGTAGATGAGCTCGAAAGTAAGCCTCTCCAGGTAAAAGGTGCACAATCAGATTTGGTGCTATAGTTGGTCTCTTTTGAAAGTGACTAGCACGAGGAAAGCTTAGAGAAAGGATGATGATGACATTAGTGAAGTAATTTTGTGGGTCCAAATCCATCATACATATTTATGCTAAAGGCGGTGATAGTCGACAACATTTAAGCCAGAATCGCCATTGGTGGTGTATTAAGGAGCCGATGGGTGTAGATGCAGTAGAGGCTACCAAACACGACACATGGGCCTCATATGGGCAAAGAGAGTATCCTGCTACCTGACACAACACATGGGCTCAAAGAATGTCCCATTATAAGCAACAACCTATATAATAGTAGGGAGCAAAGCATGGTAGTTGGTTGTTATTTGAGCATACTCATAGTCTTGAAGGCCAAGCAACAAGGAGTCCTCTTGCTCCATGCCATAACCTACTTGAGACTTTCTACCAAGTTTTCTTTGACTAACATCCTATGTGCTCTCACTGTAGGACCTATTTTATATTTTTTTTTAGTCCTTGTGTTTGGCAATACTACTACCCTAATCATTGAATCCTACAATCTTTTAGTCCCTTGTATGTGTGTTATGACCATTTGGTCCCGAATTGATGTACTAGTCTTTGCTTGGGTGATACATTCTGGTTTGAGTTTGAGTATACCTTGTATTTAATCTGTATATTGTGATTATGTCTCGCTCTCCAACCCATGAACTATATGTTGAAAGTGATGTTAGTGTCTGTCTGTGTTAGCTCTGAGTACACCTGTCATCATTTCTATGCCAGTTGTGCTTGGATCCCAATTACATAAAGTTTCACTCAAAAGATAGTCCATTGCAAAATAACATTGAATTTAATATTTCCTTTCAAATCTGTGGCTATTTTCTAAGGATGATTACAACAGTGAGCATATTTGATATGTAGAGCAAAGCTTTTTAAGTACATAATTGTCAATAATATACAAGAAATACAAGGAGATATGGAGGGCATAAAGTGTGTGGAAGTAGAGAAGAGAGGAGAGATTCCCATAATTACAGCAAGTGCAAGCATACCCTCAACATCTAAGGCAATCAAATCATCAAAAAAAGAAAAAAAAAACTCCTAAAAAGGATGTTTCTCCTAAGAAAAGCCCTTACAAAAGGAAATACTTTTGTGTGTTGCCTTGTAGGAGCTAATGTATGTAAATAATGAAGAAAACAAATAGGAATTCACTATAATATCTGAACTTGCATAGTATTTTCTTTCACAAGTGATGCATGTTGGACTTAACAACATTCCTATTGTTTCAAGCATTTTGAGTAACACTATTTATGGCTACCTCTCACATAACCATTACAAACTCTCCAAACAAATGTAGTGAACTCATTGATTTACCTTCTCATTGTAGTCTATCTACAAAAGACTTGTTGATGGCTCCATGATCCTTGCAACATGCCTCAACCGAGCTCCACCTTCTTTACTTCAATCATTGTGCAAGCTCCATAAAGAATATTATGACAATGATGATGATGATGAAAAAGCAAGAGCTTGACCACACAAGCAAAAGACACACAATAAGTATGAAGAAAGCTCTCAAGATTACACACCACAAGAATGAGCTTATCTATTCACTTTCCAGTTTTTATACCCTCCCATTGCATTAGCCTAGACTGGCCTTCTCTCACCTTGCACACATCATTTATATTTTATAACTATTTTTTGACTTGCTTGGCCAAACTCCATTGAGGTTACATCTCACTTTGGACTTAATAAACTGCATATGAGTGAGCCCAAGCTCTTTTACAAAAATGATTCCAAGAAATTCTTCGGTTTAAAAATTTCATGTACTAAATTGTTGCTTCATTTTTGCTCCTCTTGTGTTTTTTAATTCTTTAAAATATTTTTGACTTCTTCTAGGTGCTTTGTTGGTTGCATCTTCTTAGAAGGGGTTAACATTACCCCCTCCTAGAGTGGTATCAGTCCCACTCTATAATCTATAGGGATCTATGTGCAATCAATGTCAATTGGAGATGTAGAAGGTAATTATTAGCATCCTTGTGCTTCTCACCACTGTCAATGGAAATGGGATTAGCTTTGAGTTAGTCTTCAAGGATTGGCTTGCTATCAAGGTAAGGAAGAGAGAGATCATGATGATGTGGGGACTACTGATACTACTAGTTTAGTTTAGCTACTCTTCAAGCTCTATTCTCACCATAGAAAAATGTGTGTACTTCCTAAGGGGATGTCTACCTTATTGTGTTATGACTACGTGCAAATGGCACTAGGTGTCAAACCCCAAGCAATCTTGGAGTGTTGTCCCATGCTTGAGGGCCCAATTGGTGCTAGGAGAGATATAGTGCAAAGCTTAAGGTGATAGGTCTACTGATGTTCTCAAGGTGTCCTACCCTTGAGGTGCCCTGAATTTGTGAATTGGGGAAAGGGCTAGGGGTTAAGGATCCCTGGGTGCTGTGATTATTCATGGGCTTCCTTTCTTTTTCTTTTTCTTTTTTCCATCTATTTTTTTTTTGAAAAAAATTAGTATACAAATAAATGATGAGGACTTCATTATGTCTCTTTTTGATTTCTCAGTGATAGTTGGGTTAGTGGCCCCATCAATCTTTCTAATCATGCTCTACTCATCATATAGATTTTCAACATGAACCTTGTTGCTAGGGGTGTTGATGGAAGGAAGGGGTGGCTCAATTGGTGAATTGGCTAACATTGATGTTCTCTAGTAGTTCAAAGTAGTACACCAGTAGTAGTGTAGTACGAAGGAGAAACCTTACTATGTCATACCTCTCTATTCCCACATTCATATCAAAGAATAATGGGTGTAGAACCTCCTCTTTTTCCACCTTTTATTGGTTAAGAAATTGGAGAACTAACCTTAAATAATTACATGTGTTAATGAAAGAAGGGTTGTTAGGGCTCAAATTGCATCATTCACCTTATTATTTTCTACTTTAGTGCTTGTATGCATGTAGGTTCGTGGGATCAACATATGTTAAGTGACCTTGGATGTCATGTGGTTTTACCTGAAAGGATGGAGCCTATCCTAACTATTATCAGTTGTATCTTTTCATATCCTTGATCATTGAAAATATAAAAATGTTTAGGATAGCATCTACACAAGGTCATTTATGTATGATTCTATTAATCTATCATTGTCTCCTGAAAACTAATGTTGTCTATGTCAAGTTATTTATTTAGGAATTGCTATGATGATAGTAATCTATTTTGTATTTTTTAGGAGAATGGTGTTTTGAGAATGACTATAATTTATATTTAATGGCTATACATCAATCTTGAAAATTAAATGTTTAATATGTCTATAAATCAATTCAAGAAATCATCTGCAATAATATTACTGTTTAAGGTAGAATAGTGTTTTCTATGTTTCTGTTATGGTATTGTGAGACCATAACATTTTGGCGATCTTCCCAATTTCATGAGCACAATTCTCAAGATTTAGGCATTAGGCTTGGACAAAATTATTATAGGAAGTGGTTGCAAGAGTGCAGGAAGGTAATGGCATTGAAGATGTACAAGGTGACTTTCATGGGTAGCATATATGTCAGCCAAAAAATTATCCATATTTGTCAAACCCTATCATACCAAGGAAAAAATCCGGAGTACTAAGGGAAGCATTGGAAAGACAACAATAGCAAGCTACAAGGTTGAATGATAGAGGAGAAGCAAGAGGATTAGGTAGGCTGGATGAATAATAATTCATAGATGCTGGGTAGAACTATCAAGTTGTGGGTACCTCTACAAGTACCTCAATAGTATACCATTCCCTTGCTACCTTGACATAATCTCCTCCAACTCCTTCAAGCATACCAAGTTTGTCAGATGATGAGGAAGAAATACTACCTCCTAAAGATCAAGATACTCCTCCTAGATAGGCACTTGAAAGGTTGCAGCATATAGTACTAGGGAGGATATTTCTATTAGCAGAGTGCAAGAATTCTGTCAAATAAATCTCTAAACTTTAATCCTTCACCACGTCACAAGAAGCGCAAAAAGAAAAACATAATGAATCCAAATTAGCTTGCCAACCCAAATGTGACAGCTTCTAAGTTTTTAGGGAAAAAGAAGGAAGATCTTGATTGCCATGTGGCTTAGTTTGAGACATGGTGGACAGTAAGTGGATTCAATCAAATGTATGGAGATCAAGTTAAGAAGTAGCAATTTGCCACAACTTTGCAAGGGAAAGCTATGGACTCATTTAGTACTTATGGCATGGTAGCATTGAATACATATGATGAATTAAAGACTGCATTTTTAGGCAGAGTCAGGAAGGATAAAACTCCTGGAGACATCTTGAGAAAGATTAAGAAGACTAAATAGAAAAGTATGTTGGTTGAAGATTAATAGGTTTGATGTTTTAGATGCATTGTTAGTAGAGATGTAGATTACTTATTTCATCAAGGGTCTAAGGGGTAAAAGCAGGAATCCAATTGTGCTAATGTGGAGATTGGTTAGAATGATACACTAGATCGTATGATTAGGGCTACTATGACTGTGGAAAGAAGGCTTGGTACTTCTCAATCAAAGACTCGTTGAAGATGACGATTCATCAGATTCAAATCTAGACTTAGATTCTAATTCAAGATCAGAAAATGATGGTGAGCATGAGGACAGTGAGTCAAGTTTAGGATTAGAAGATGAATTCAAGGATTTAAATGATGAAGAGTCCAGCAAGAAGAAGCACATGAAGAAGAAGAAGAAGAAGAAGAAGAAGAAGAAGAAGAAGAAGAAGAAGAAGAAGAAGAAGAAGAAGAAGAAGAAGAAGAAGAAGAAGAAGAAGAAGAAGAAATGAGGTTCATCTAAGAGCAAGAAGAAGAAGACAATGGAAAAAATGAAGAAGAAGATTGAGAAAATAAATTGGATAAGAAGATAAAGCAAAAACTGAAAGGAACTTTCTAAAACTAAGAGAAAGGACAAGTACTATGAAATATGCTAGAGAGAAGGTCATGAAACTAGAACTTGTTGGTATAATGCTAATGTCAGGATGGTACAGTAGGTGCCAGTAATGTAGCCTAGGCCAAGATTTGTGTAGCCTATTGCATTTAATTAAATAATTATTGACATATTGCCCCAAATACCCTTCAGGGGACCTAGAAGAATGTTGGTAAGATAGGCATGGATAAATTTTCAAGCATAGCAACAAATTACACAAACAAGACCATGCCATTACTATAAAGGTCAAGGATATTTTGTAGGACCAAATTGTGAACTTTTGGCAAGGCATAAGGCTGAGAGAGGAATGCTAGTAGCAAGGAATTGCAATGATAGAAGACATTTAGGAACACCTAATCAACAACGTCCACCTATCTTGATAGCACCAGTCTCCTAATAGAACTACTTGACCAAGATGGGCAAAGGAAACCTCTTCAAGAGGAAAAGACTACTGATAAACGAGAGTATTAATCGAGAGTAAGATCAAGGAAGGGTAGTAGAGGAGGTATCATGTAGCATTAATGTTGTAAGTATGCATGTTTGTTGTGATTGTTCTAACTATATTGAAGTTGAGGATTGTCTTGAAGAAGCTATGCTATTAGCAGTTACAAGAAGCCAAGCGGGTTTGAAACTTGATTTGCAAGACTAAGAGAAATCTTGGAAAAAGGCAACTAAATAAGTTAGGAAGTTGCAGAAAATGGCAGGAAAAGTAGTACTTGAGGAGTTTCATGATCAAGAGGGACAAGGTATCCTAAATCCTAATCAGCAGGATCAGTATCTTGAAGATAAGACTTCAGGAAAGCTTTAGAAAGGAGGCTTAAAAGAGCTATTCTAGGCACTAGCAAAATGCTCTTTGTAGTTAACCTTGGATCAGATCTTAGTTTTAATACCTGGGTTCAAAGATAAGTTGCTCCTAAAGATCCAACAGAAACAAGATGAAGTTCTTGAAGGCAAATCATTTCAAGTTCAGGCAGTTCCTAAATGTCATGTAGTAATACCTACACAAATAGAAGCTGTGGATTATTAAGTTTCAACTATTCAATTTGAGTATGTAGGGAAAGAAGCATGATGATGTTCTTCTTGATGGGGGTTCATGAGTTAATATACTTCTTGAACAAACATATTTGGCAAGCAAGAAAGAGGAATTGATACCATCCCCATTCTAGGTTAGGATGGTAGATTAGAGGAAGTTATACCATTGGGTATCCTTAGAAAACCAATAAATAAACATGACTGGCTTGAAGTTTAGAGTAAGTTTTGTGGTGCTCAGGATGTCAGAGATTGCAGATTCTTACAATATGCTCCTAAAACTTGCTAAATTGAGGTAGGACGGGGGGAATGATTATGTATGCATCTGCACATGACTCAAAGAGATCAAGTTATCAAAAGTCAATAAGGTAATCCTAAAGAGTGCATCTAGACCTCTTGTGGCTCAAACTATTAACCTTGTGGCTCAAACTATTAACCTTGTAGATTAAGTGAAAGATAATGAGGAGGAATTATGCCTTCAAGAAATTCCTTCTATGGTTCCAATATTTGAAATTGATGTTGATGATATTATTTAGGAATATCAAGATCATCCCAAAGGTGCAAGAAATGAAGTTTTGGAACACCAAACTGTTGAACATATAAACCAAAATCAATCAAGACAACATCCTAAAGGCCTTCTTGAAGGTTAGGAACAATTTAAATTTCAATAGAGGTTAGGAGATGAGGAGTATAAAATGGTTCAAGACATGAGAACTGGTCATCCTAAAGTTTCTCGATAAGGAATACCTAAAAATTAGCAAACTGATGTGGACCACTATACGGATAGCTCTGATGTACTAGATGCAAAAGGAAAAAAAGTTATCATTTAGGCTAAGCTGACATATGATAATACAATGAGAAGATCTACAGGGGTAGTTGAAGATGAGGTTCAGGAAGTTAACCCAAATGTGGAAGGAGTGGCTAAACCCATTAATGTTAGCATCTTTGTGGAAGAAAACTTCAAGCAAGATCTTGTCAAGTTTGTGCAAATAGTTCAAGGATATCTTTGCTTGGGATTATATGGATATGAAGGTTTGATAATGTACCAGCATAGGATCAACTTAAAAAAAGATGCTAAGACAATCATTACAAAGAGGTATAGAATGAACCCAAACTATACTAATTAGGTCAAGGAAGAAATTGATAGACTCTTTAGGGTTGGGTTCATCAAACCTGTAAATGAAGTTAGTTGGTTTGTCCCCTATAGTGGTGGTGCCCAACAAGAATGGGAAGATCAGAGTTTGTGGATTACATGAAATTGAATGAAGCTAGCCTTACTAACCCCTTCCCAATTTGAATTATTGACTCTCTCCTTGATGATGTGGTAGGCCACGAAATGTATAGTTTTCTGGATGGATTTTCATGTTACAACCAAATCAGGATGCATCCAAAAGATATGGATAAGATAGACTTCATCAAAAAATGAGGAGCATATGTTAGCACAGTCATGAACTTTGGATTGAAGAATAAACCTCCTAAGTTCCAAAGAGTTGTTAACAATACTTTTGAGCCATACCTAAAAACTTTCATGAGGGTATTTATTGATGTTTTTTGTGTCTTTGGTAGTAGGAGAGAGCACTTGAAACACCTCAGGTTATGTTTTGAGAGATGCAAAAGATTTGGCATGTCTTTGAATCGTTCAAGTTAGTTTTTGTAGCAAAAAGAGGGGTATGCTCTTAGGCCACATTCTTTTTGAAGAAGGCAGGAGTATAGATCCAAGAAAGATAGTAGCTATCTAGAAGGGAAAGGCTCCAGCTAATGCACAAAAATTTATGAGGTTTGTGGGCCAGGTGAAATGGCATAATAGGTACTTAAGGTACCTGTCACATATTTGTTCTCCTCTTGCTACTTTAACTAAGAAAGGAATGCAGTACATTTGGAGGGAAGATCAAGAGAGAGATTTCAATATCCTTAAAAAATGCTGGTGGTAGCTTCAATACTATAGCCTCCTACATAGGATTTACCCTTTCACATATTTGTGGATGCTTCTGATCTAGTTGTGGGAGCTGTAGTTATGCAAAATAAGGTACATGGCTGGTATAGACCAATCTACTATGCAAGTAGAAGATTGAGTGCTACTGAAAAGAATTATTCAATAACAGAAAGAGAAGCACTTGGAATGGTTTATATTGTTCAATAATTCAGGCATTATTTGCTAGGTAATCAGGTGATATTCCATGTGGATCATCGCACATTCTTATTTCTAATTAACAAGTCCCAATCAACATGCAGATTGGCTAAACGGATGTTGTTGTTACAAGAGTTTAATTACAAGGTCATTGATACTCCAGGGAAAGACCATGCAGTTATTGACTATCTCAGTGGATTGGAGAGTGATCATGTAGAAGCAAGAGTTCTTGATCAGTTACTTGATGCTGAACTTTTTGAAGTTTAAGTTATAGACATAGATTCATATTATGACCAATTGTTACATTTCTTACAAGGAGTTATTCCTGCACACCTTATAGTAGATCAAAGAAGGACGTTGGCACTGAAGAGTCGAGCATTTCTGGTAATTATGAATACAATGTGTAGAAGAAGAGTGGATAATGTACTAAGGAGGTGTGTACTCAAATATGAACAGCCATCAGTTCTTCATAAGGCCCATGCTAGACTTTTAGGTGGTCTTTTTTTTGCAAAGATTACATGTAGGAAAATTTTGCAAGTTGGTTTGTGGTGGCCTATTGTGTTGAAGAATGCCCATCAATATGCTAAATAGTGTTTGCAATGTTTGAAGGAGGGTCAACCTCCTGATAGGGATAGGATGCAAGATCATCCCATATTACCGCTTGAGCCATTTCAGAAGTGGGGAATCGATTTTTTTGGACCAAATAAGCTAGGTGCTAAAAGGATAGGTAATCAATATATTTTGGTCTATACTAACTATTGTACAAAGTGGGTGGAAGCTCAGACCCTAAAAGACAATAAGGTAGCCAATGTGGTCAATTCTTTATATTCTAACATCATGGCTAGGTTTGGATGCCCTATCGAGTTAATAAATGATAGGGGTAAACATTTTTTGAATCGGGTTGTTTAGGAGCTGACTGCTAGCACATGATTTTACATAAGAAGTCTACCCCACCATCCATAAACCAATGGGCAAGCAAAGAGCTCCAAGAAGATTCTACTCCATATTTTGAAGAAAATAGTTGAAGACAACAGGAAGGATTGGGATGTCAAGTTGGATTTTGCATTATGGGAATTTAGGATAGCATACAAGGTTACTACAAGATTCACACCTTCCACATTGGTTTATGGATTAGAGGCACTTGTACCAATGGCGCTTGTGGTTTCTAGTCTGAGAATTATTGTAGTGAATAAGTTGGATCCTGAAAGTTAAGTGCAATACAGGTTGGAACAACTCCTAAAACTGGAGGAGTGTTGCATGAACTGCACAATCTAGAAGGCAAGCATGGGTGAATAGGCATGTTAGAAAGAAAATTTTTGAAGAGGGGGATTGGGTTGTGGTATATAATTCAAGACTTGGAAAATTTCTAGGGAAACTGAAGCTCAAGTATGTTGGGCCATTTGTTATCCATAAGGACCTTGGACAAGGCACATTTTTCTTGAAGCACTGGAAGGCAATGTGTTAAAACCTACACTGAATGATTTTCAGCTTGAGAGGTTGATTCAACCTTATTATACACTCATTAATCTTATTGTTCCTACTTGAAAAGACAATTGGTTAGGGACAATTATTTGTGTAAAGAGTCACATACTTATGAGAGTGACTTGACATTTGGCACAAGGGTGGGAAAGCTCAAGTTGGACTTGGACTTCTCAATGCAAATGGAGTTTGAAAATTTTGCTTGCAAGCTAATGCTCTCTAAACATGCTTAGATAGATGTTGATGATGATGATGAGGATACTGAGTATGGTGACGATGACAGGTTTGGGCAGACCAAAGAGAAAGAGGTAACTCTTGTGCATACTGCTATTCTCTTTAGCCCAAGTGCTATATGGGTACTCCATTTGTCAATTCTACCTTCGTTCTTGATGTCAATGAGGATGTACATCGAATATGGCTAGACAAAATATGGTTGTGTGCCTATGCATGGTTGCCATGGGAGAGATGGTTCTCCAATATTCATGCATCACTAGAATTGGATATATTACATCATGCAAATGGCCGAATTGCATGGAAAATGGAGTTGAGTGTTGAAATGGTCCTTTCATTTTCCATTGAATGCCAATCCAACATCATGGAGATGTTTAGAAGAGAAAATGCATCAAGCATTCATGAATTCCATAGGTCCCAGAAATGTTTTTGGATGAAAAAACTACATCCAACCCAAAAATTGCAATTGTGATGGTTCATGGAGTAGTTTATAATGTTCATCAAAACTGATAGTATTGCATGGGAGACAAATGGCATTATTTACTATGCTGAACATGTTGGGATGTCGAGCTAGGTAAGGTTAATGCATGACAATCTTATGGTGACTTAAGTCAAGGTTTTAAATTCCAAGAAGGTTTTTCATATGTTGAGAATGGGATGTTTTCTTGCTACCTTGTATGAGTATGCCAAGACTTTACATATTGATTTAACTCTGAAATATTTGTTGAATTTGGATCCAAAAATTTTGCAGGATAATGTGACCAATGCTGATGATAAATATGATAGTTATCAACAAACTCAAAAGGATGATGCTATTGATGTTACGTTTGGTGGTGATAAGCATAAGCAAGATATTTACAAAGATTTGCTGCAAGTGGGATATGAGGAGAATTATGCTAAATAGGTTGCATCAAAATTTGTAAAAGGAAATGTTGGTGATATTTGTCTTGATACTTCAATGAATGTATTGGAAAAGGGCAATTTGGAAGCATCTCAAGTTGAAGGCCAAATTGTAATATTTCCATGCAATAAAAGTTAGTTGGTTAGTTCGAAAGTTAGTTAGTCAATTAATAAGTTAGTAAGATTACTAATTAAAGACTAACTAAGGTAAAAACTGACTAGCATTAATAGCTAATAATTTCATTCAATTAAAAATATATTTAAAAAATCGAGAGTCATAAACCTGACATTTTTCTTGGATTGATAAGGATCGTAGCCACCCTTCACGAAAAGTACAATGTGAACAGGACTTATGAGCCATATTAATCACTAGTATTAATGTGTATAGTTTGAATGGTCCAAAATATTAGATTCTTGGGGGGGAAAAAAACTAATATATTTTAGATATTATCCTAAAAAGATAGAACTGAAAGTTATTTAAAAGAAAAGGCAAGTGATGTTTTAGTTAGTTTTGGAGATTTTATAAAAAGAAAAATAAAGAAAAGTGACTGGCGAAATCACGCATGCCGCGATCGCAGTCTACAGGTAGTAGAGAACACTTCGAACATAGAAAAAGAAGGAGTGAATTAAGAGATTTCTAGCAAGTGTCTTGTGGCTTTACCCCCCTTTTGGAGCCAATGCAACCATTAAATTTATGATCTGAGCATCAGATCACTGAGTCTTCTAAGAGCCCCTCCACTCTTGTTTTCTCAGACTTATCCCCTCCTCTCTAATTCATTATAAATATGAGGCATGGGGATGCACAAGGGAGCATAAGGAGACCCCGAAAGGTTGCAAGAGAGAGGGAGAGAGAGAGTATACCCCTCCAAGAGATTGAGAGAGAGAGAGAGAGAGAGAGAGAGAGAAGAGTTACCCCGAGAGGCTGCACAATTTCCCTCTATCTCGATCCTCGATTTAACCATCTTCTCTTTTGCTCTCCCATCTCGAATCTATTCCACCTTCTGAATCTCTTGAGTCTACTTGCAAACGATGGCCCCCAAGCGAAGAATGTCATGTGCAGATGACAATCCGACAACTAGCAACAGAGCTTCGGGCGAAGGCATCACTATCAATCCAATTGCGGTACTGGTCCTAAGTAATATATTTTCAAATTGATAGATGCTTGTTTTAATGCTCGCAAGAGATGTATTAGGCTTCGTACCTTGTGGTGCTAGAATAGGTCATTGAAAATGATAAATCGCATCTCAAATATTCAAAGATGAAGTTTGTGAAGTGCTTGTATCAAAGGGAGTTAAATTGCACCTAGTTTCTATGTGATGAATCCATGCATAGCATAAGCAACATATGGGACACTAAAGTATTGAGCATCGATGAGTCTTTGATTAATCTTTACCGAGGATAATATTGTTTAAAGTTCACAAATGCATATACACGGTACATACATGGGAGAGATTATGTAAATTTTACATCGATGACATGCGACTCCTTGCCTTAGGAGAAAGGAAGATAAAGCCAAGAAAAAAATGTTGCATAGTAGAAAAATGCTAAAAGATAATTGTCACTTAGAGAAGAGGCATAAATGCTCTTGCTAGATTGATTAATTTGCATTGGAATGATAGGACTTACATCATGTATAGTATTGGAACCTTTAGCATATGCCTTAGGCTAAAGGAGGGAATATTAAGTAAATTCTACTCTTTGACCCCAAGGGGAAGAGCAAATATGCGATGGAATTATTGTCACATTTATTATTGTATTGTTTGGGAAAAAATACAATTAGTTTTGTTGGTTGATTGAACAACACCCTAAATGTTTTTCTTTCAATCAAGGGATTGTTGCATTGTGATTTGGATAAATATTCTAAGGCTTGTGTTGATGGCAAATGCATGGCAGGGGTCTGTAATGACAAGTTGCGATGGGAATAAAGTAATATTTTTCTAGAATATGATATTAGGGTTGATTGCTTTGATTGTGCTTGAATTTTAATGGGATTAATTAAGAAAGGATATTTTGCACACGTGGATCATCTCCAAGATCACATCGCGGATTATCCCGAGAGGGTGCTGCTTGATTCGCAGGCCAATGGTCGAGTGGTGAAAAGGCCAACCATGGAAATGGCATCTCACTCCTAGATCGCTTATGGGTCAATTGGAGCTCTGGACACCCCTTGCCTGTCCAGAATGGAGTTGGAGATCCCCGTGAGCCCAACGTCTGGGACGTTGGAAGATCCTATTCTAGATAAAGGATGGAAATTTCGGAGCCATGTGATTTGGACCGGGTACTTCTGTTGGACAGAAGGGATACATAATTCTCATGTATGGACAGGAGACAAAGATTAACTTAAAGATAAGTTAAGGAACTTGTTTGATAAAACGACTGCTTGTTTTGTTTTTGTGCATGTGTTGTAAATTACGTGAATGAACTCTGTGCCCTAAAAGGCTTAATTAATGAAGCTGATTTTAAATGTCACTTAAATGTGGTAGGACCTAATTAGACAACCAAAGCTATCGAGGAAAGTGTGGTGGACGTGACTTGGGTCCGTCCTACAGAAGGGTGATCCCGGTTAGCTGGAAACTTTTCTCGAAAGACGTAATGACGAAACTGTGAAGACCTAGAGTCAGTAGAGTTAGAATCCCAATTTATGTTGTTTTAGGGGAGCGGAATGGGACTATGCCTTATGGGCAGAGAGGTTGATCTTTGCATCCCTCTCGTTTCCCATTCTCCATGAACCAAGTGCAGCATAAATCCACTTCAACTCTGTTGTTTCGACGCAAAGTGGTTCATCTGGAGCTTGACTCTAGCTACTTCCTAGAGACTTGACTGATAGGAAAGAAACCTGACTTCAGGTCAGTCCTAAGTGGGAACGGCCGAATACTTCCACTTCGGGGCAGAATCGAGAAGACCTAGATCGCAAACCCTGTGACATTCCTTGCGAGTGCCAGGTGGCGCTTTCTAGACTTCCCTCCCGATGGGCTGCTAAGACGTGTCCCACAAGTGGACAAGTGAACACGTTACACAAATGCAATCTAAGAAGAAGATGAGGATTGGGAAAATATGGTTGAGGAGTATGCAAAATGGGATGAAAAGAAACATGATGCTTTGCATCACACTAAAGTCATGATAAGAGTAAAGCTGTGGGTGAGCATGGTGATGTTCATGAGGTTAATGCCCTTGGTATCTCTCAGCATTCTGTAGTAGTAGATAATTTGCAAGTTAATAGTATGCCAAATGTGGTTGATGCTTTGTAGAGAATGTCAGGTTATCTCCAACATGCGGATAAGTAGGCTGTTTAAACTATGGCATTGGTTAAGAACCTTCAAGTTCAATTTCTTAATTAGCAACAAAAATCTGAAAATTAGGCTAAGCAATTACAAGAAAAGTAGGTTGAGTTTGATATATTGGAATCAAAGCATGCTAAAAAGATTGCAAATATGTAGAAGGTCATTGACAAAGGCAAGGACTAATCAGCCCCACTACATAACATAAGTTAGGATGGGTAATAGTTAAGCATATCAAGCTGCCCACCATCTATCAATACATGGTCACATTATCTATGTCATTCCCAACATCAATCTATAGCTTGACATTCTGATCAAGAGGTGTCTCCATAGGCTTGCATTTAGCCATACCATACTTCTGTAACATGTCATGAGCATATACCTTGAGGCGTAGAGACTACCTCAATCCCAAGAAAATACTTTAGTTCACCAAGGTCTTTGACTCTGAATTCAGCCTATAAACATGATTTAATTTTAGCAATGCCCTCTTCATCATCTCCAATGATAATAAGATCATCTACATAAACCGCTAGAAACACATATCCATGATTTGTCTTCTTCGTGAACATACTGTGATCTGCATCACCCAATCTAAATCCATGTTGTTGTAAATAACTACTGATCTAAGCATTCCATGTCTAGCTGCTTGTTTTAGTCCATATAAAGCCTTTTTTAGCTTAAAACATGTGTGGGAAAGTCTAGGTAAACATAGCCTTCAGGGCTGCTCCATATATACTTCCTCAACCAAATCACCATTCAAGAAAGTATTCTTGACGTCCATTTGCCATAATTTCTAGCCTTTGCATGCTATCAAAGCAATGATAGTTCTGATTGTTTCCATTATAGCCACCAGACTGAAAGACTCCTCATAGTCAAGGTCATATTACTGTGCATGCCCTTTTGCAACTAACCTAGCCTTGTAGCGTTCTAATGAACCATCTGACTTGCATTTAACCTTGTATACCCATTTGCAGCAATGGGGACTTTTCCTTCAGGTAACTCAACCAATTCCCATGTCTCATTTTCAGCTAGGATTGCATACTCCTCATCCATGGTAGCACACCAGTTATCATCTGTAACTGCATCATCAAACTTTGTAGGTTCTTTGTAACCTATCACACTTGCCATATATGTATAATGGTAGGCTGAATAACCAGTGTATGTAAACCTGTCAACTAGTTTTCTGACTCTCAAAGATCTCTATAACTGTGGCTCACTCTGAGCTTGCCTCTCATGAGGCAGTACATAATGACTCTGCCTTACTCCAATCGTCATAATAGACGGAATGCCCAACTCACTATCCAAATTGTCATTGTTAGGTGACTCATAACCTGCTGTAAGTGGACCTATCACATCCTCAAGCAACTTTTATTTTCCCTTATCCAATCTCCCCCTCACTGACATATCTATGTTACTGGACGTAGGAGTACGATTCCGCAAGCGTCCTGACCAAGGACCTACTGTAGGTGACCCGTCACCTGTAGGACCACTCATAGATGTACTCACTGTAGGTGTATTTTTAGGCATTACTAGTGCTATCTAATCCATTAGAAGCCACTGCAATAAGATTACCATACCATGATGGCTAGCTCATCAAAAGCAACATCTCTGCTAACTACATGTCTCATGTGTAGATAGTACATAACACTTGTAAGCTTTCTGGACTTGTGCATAACCAAGGAACACACTCTTGACAACTTTAGGATCCAATTTCTTCCTCTTTTCATCAAGAACATGCACATATGAAATGCTACTAGATACCTTCAAGTGTGAAATGCTAGGCTTATGACCATACAACGTCTCATATGGAGTTACATCATGAATCCCTGCTCTAGGAGTTCTATTCAGCACATAGATAGCAATCACTACTGCTTCAACCCAATAACCATTTGGAAAACTCTTCTCATTCAGCATAGCTCTTGCCGATTCCATCAGTATCCTATTTTTCCTTTCTACTATACCATTTTGCTACGGTGTATAATTGCAAGTTAACTATCTTCTGATCCCGTGTTTAGCAAGGTACCTGTCAAAGTAATTAGAGACATATTCTCCACCTCCATCTAATTTAAGACATGAAATTTTACAGCTCAACTCATTTTCAGCATGCTTCTTGAAGTCCTTGAATGCATCAAACACATCATCCTTATGTTTCAGTATGTAAAGCCAAGTATACCTACTGAAATCATCAATGAAGAATACATAGTAACGAGCGCCACCAAATGAAGCATTATGAGATGGACCCCATACATCTAAATGTTCCAACTGCAAGGATCGTGAGCTATTTTGTACATGTCTCATAAATGGAAACCGTGCTTGCTTTCCAAACTAATATGCATCACATACATGTCCAAAGTCATGATACTTGAACCTAGGCAGTCCAAGCACAATCTCCTTTTGTTGCATAGATTTCAGCTTTTGTACATCCACATGGCCAATCCACTTATGCCATATCTCAACATCCCGTATAGCACCATCATCATGTGCAAACATGGCTGCCTTCAATTCTGGAATTGACGCATCAAGAGTAAACATTATGCCATCTCTTCGGCCTCTAGCAATCAATTTGCAGCCATTACCATATTCTTCAACAAAGCATCCATCCTTATTAAATCTCACCTACATATTCTGTTTTGCCATCTGTCCAACTGACAAAAGATTCTTGGTTATTGCAGGTACATGTAGTACATCATGCAGGCTCTTTTTCTTGCCATCAAGCATAAAAAAAGGTACAACTCCTTTATGTCGAATAGTATGTTGGGTGTCATCCCCAGTACAAACATGCCCATGTGAATGTGCAACCATCTCATCAAACCATTCTCCATGGGGTGTCATATGATTCGAAGCCCTTGAATCAATGTACCATCTCTCATCTCTGTTCTTCCTAGATGCATTCTTAGACATATGCTGCATGGCAAACAACCTGTCAACCTGCTCATCATGAGCACCACTAGAAGATGCATAGTGCCCATGTTGTTTGCCCTTTGCCTTCATATCTCCCATGGTCCATAACTTATGAGCCCTTTTCTGATCATTTGTCGAATGCATTTTAGGTTTAGCCTCATCTCATGTACATAAGTCCCAATAACCTCTACCAACCAAAAAATTCTTCATACAAAACTTCCATAAAGCATAATTTTTGTTGTCTAACCTTTCTCCCACAATTTGAGTGATATTGTCAGTGCCTTGAGAATTTGCCGTAGTATCAACTTAGGTATTCAATGATGTATATATACAACCTGTAAGTATCTAACTCATTTTCCCACAATTCAGGACCAGTTTCCTGTTATTCATGATAGTTTCCTGCAATTCATGACAACTTTCCTGACAACCTGCTTGCTATAAACTGTATTCTGACAATGAAAAAACACAGTCAACTGAGCATAAACCAAGCTCAAATTAGTTCAAAACATTCTATGGTAGTGGCAAAACATCCCAGCAACAAAGTACGTCCTTACAAGTATCAATGTTTGTATTGTATGCAAGTAGCAGTACCAAATACAGCCAGCCCACTGCTATAACTAGCAGTATTTTCTCTATTAAAACAAGAGTATTTAGACCTCAAAACAACCCCAAAACATCTCATTCAGTTTCCACTCTATGCAAGAGTAACCAGTCAGAATATATTGCATGTATGTCAAGTGAAGATGATATGTATCCTTCCTGCAAACAATAACCAGTCAATATCCTAGTTTAACCAGCAACAAATCAGTCCAAACTTTGGACTTTAAGTACTCACAATATCCCAAAAAGCATCTACCACTCAAGTGGTATGATCCAAGCATTTGTCAGTAGCAAATAAGCATCACATATACTTTAACCCTATAGGTATATTGTTTCCAAATTCAGGACAGCAACTAGTTCAATGTTTCCAACCTACAAATAAGCTCCAAAACTGAGCATTTAACACTCCAATATCATGCTCAAATGTATGATAATAAGGGCATATACATTGTTAGGATGAAAGCCACCAGTGCCCTAGAATCACCTGCTGTTTACTGTAGTAAACAACCAGTCTGCACAGGTCTGTGTGCTAAATATCTCAAAATCTATGAGGAATTTGAAAAAACTTTCTGCTGCAAAGTTGTAGGATACATCAAAACGGTCAGGAATAGTAGGCTATTTCTCCAAAAACCATTTTTGTAGCAAGATATAGATTCTGCAAAAAAACGGGCTCCATGCATAGTCTCCTTTGATGATGTTTTCTTTAGATCTGATGTCTTGATGTCAAATGGCCATTGCGAAGCCTTCAAGCTTTAGGCGTTCAAGCTCTGATACCATGTTGGAAGAGAGGGTGAGAGACAGAGTGGAGTGGAAGATGAGCCTCAGCTCATTGTTGTTATTCTTCCATCATACTAACTGAAAGAGACTTAAACACATAGTTATGACTAACCAAGACTAATTGTGGTTGAGTCATTGACTACACTGACTTATTGAATGTCACATATGTATATAGCTGTATCTAGCTAATTTTGGTCACACACATAAAGATAGATTGACTGAAGAGGAACGGGAGCTTGATATTCTAACAGATGATTGGTTGTCTCTGGTTGCAATTCAGTTCTTTGGTTATAGTTTAGTTCAAACCTGGCTTCTAAAACCATTAGCAAGGCCTTCTAGGACACCATAATTAGCACTTTGATATCCTAATACATTCAGCACCTATATTGATATATTCAGTACTTGTAATGATTTGGAACCAAGGAAACCTACATCGGCAATCCTATGAAAAGTAACTAAGCTCAGAGATTCCAAGTGTTTGAGAGGTGCATTTGGTTTGTGGGATGGGGCTACAATTTTAGACACTGAGCTAGTAATTCTTGTAAACTTCTTTGGATTCTCTGATAGTTTGGATGGACAATTTCTCATCAGCCCAAACCAGGTCTTTGGTCATGTATTTCTAACTTTTGCTATTGGTTGAATCCCCTAGCTCTTCCATAAAGGTCACTATTGTCAAAAGGGTCAGCAATAGTATACAAAAGAACCACTTGAGAAATAGTTCAACAGTGAACTTTGGGGAGAAGGGACTCTACACTATGAAATTTTTTTAAAAAATTGAGATTAGTACTTGCGCCAGCTCTACATTGAGAAAACGATACATTTAGACTATTGGATGTATATTTCAGATTACTTTTGTATGCAACAAGACTCTTTTAAACAACTGCCACTCTTGCATGAACTCTAGGCTATATTAATGATTCCTTTTTTTTTTTAACAACCATTCTACATCTTTGACATGTCACTAAGGAGGTAATGACATTGGTGCTTGTAAATCTAGAAGAACTAGGTGGGGCTACTCTATCTTCGGGCATTATCTAGCCATACTACAATAGTTTTGAGGTTGACCTTTGATTATTAGAGTTTGAATTCCATATCACCAAAAAAGGGACAATAGCATTTGCAAAAAACAAGTTAGTCATGGCCCATAGTTCTAGCTCCTTTTCTCACTCTTGGCATCTCGAATTGAATGGACCGAATGCTACTCTATGGCGACAAGAAGCTATCAAGGTTAAAAGATAGAACAGATTAATGGAGACACACAATACATTCATGCTTAAGATGGACTGATTGATCTCAGCCATCTCAGTCACTAACACTCAAGCCAAGGCAACCAATGAAAAACTTGCAACCCTTACAACTAGAGTTGCTCTAATGGCTACAATTAAAAGGATGGATTAGCATGATTATGAGCAATAGGGGCATTCTCACGAAAATTATGAGTACCATGAGCATTTGCATGGGTCTGATGCACAATGGTAGGATCATGTGCTTACTTATGGTCAACATGCATATGATGATTGTGCATATTATCAGTAGCAACATGCATCTGATAGCTATGCATATTCTTATGAGATTCATTATGGTCAAGAGCATGGACAATTATCTAGGCAGCATTATGTACATGGGTAGCATCATGTAACTATATGTGAGTATGTACTTGGGAAGCAGCATCACTATCAACAATGGAGTGATCAATATCGTCAACTACTTAATCATTACTATTTAAGAGAAGCATGAGTATCACTCTGAGCAACATGATGCTTCTTACGAATGATGCCATGATGAGCACGTCTCATTGTAGCTTCATACAAAGGAGACCCTTTAGTCCAAGGCTCTTGACTTTGAATGCCCAATAGTAGCCAAGAATGTAGGGATCATGGAAATGAAACAAATAGGGTTGATGCAGTGACTGCAGTGGTGATTATAGCCTTGTCTGCTCCAACCCTACTTAGCGTAGTGGTTCTTGATGAGTTTATGGAAGAGCCAATGTTGCATGCTACCATACGAGTCCTTGAGGATCATGTGCCACAATCAGTGCTTGAGGATGACACCATGGATCACTTCTATGGTACAATGAATGTATTGGATTAGAATTGTCCTTTTGACCCCGGTGGTAGTGCAGAGCCTTGTGCTTATATGAATGATCCTTATGTTTTGATGCTAGCACGTAGGTTATCCATTTGATCTCGAGAAAATACAGTAGTACTCAGTCAATCACACACTTTTAGCCTTGTAATAAGTCCTAATTTTGGTTTTTTAGGACAAAAATATTTTAGGTGGGGATGGAATGTAAAGAAGGAAAATATAAATACCTGAGGAAAATAGGAAAAATACCAACTATACAACTGGGTATATAAGATGTATGGAGCTTTATTTTTGGATCATTAATAAATACAATTATCCTTTCATCTTCATCTTCTTCTCCTTGAGCTTTCATGGCTTCCTCTCCCTTCTCTCTACTCTTCTCGGCATTCTCACTCTTCTTCTTATCTTTCTCTCTCTCCTCCTAGTATTTCTCTCTCCTCTTCTTCCTCTCTTTATCTTGTACCCATTCTCTCTCCTCTAAGCCTTCTTCATTACTATTGCATTCAACACCATGATCATTCTCTCTATTATCTTTGTTGACAAATTTTTGTCAAATTTTTATCTCTCCTTTGTGACAAAAGAACATTTTGAGCATTGAGCTTTCTTATGCTTTTTGTTCTATTTGTGGTGGTATATTCTATGAAAAATTTTGGTAATCTTCATCTTTATTGAGAAATGAGCATTTTGAGCATTGATCTTTCTGGTGAGATTTCTTCTATTTGTAGTACTACATTTCGTGAAGCCCTAAACTCAATATTCTCTTTTGCAATCCTTCTAACATGAAGGTTTCTATTGTGTTTCACTTAATATTTTGAGAATTACTCTTTGCTTTCTAGTGTGTATTGAGTTGCTTGTTTTATACAGTGTAAGAGTATGATACAAACCCCATATTAAAGCACCTTCCTCTCTTGAAGGATTCCTTTGTGAGTTGAGTTTCCATATTTCCACTATCATGGATGCATTGAGAAACAAAGGTTTCAATCTTTGAGAGGAATTGTTGGTGGGATGTGGAGTCAATGGAGAAAGAAAGAAAGAAAGAAAGTTATATTAACATCTACAAAAGGCCCAATTAGCCTATGAGACCAAAAGGTTACATAAAAATGTCTAGGAAGTTTTCCAAGTCCCAGTAAAGCTACTATCTGGTGTTATGCAAATGTTTCTTGCCAAGGTTTTCCATAAACATGCTAACCACTTACACTGCGTAGCTTCTTCCCAATTGGGAAGCATAACACCAGATAGTAGCATGTTTCTTCCCAATGCTTCTTGCCAAGGTTTTCCATAAACATGCTAACCACTTACACTGCGTAGCTTCATTCCACTACATAGACAATGTCTAAATGTATAATAACCATAGCATACATCAAGTTACCAACATAAGCATGCAATCCACATAAAGGACACAAATCATAAGGCTACCACCATAGCCTTCTATGTGCATAAGTAGTAATCAATCTCACTACTAGTGTAACCATGACATCTCATAGAAGTACCAAACTTGTGACACCATTCCCTAGGAGCTTGCTTCAATCCATATAAGCTCTTGTGGAGCTTATATACCAATTGATCATTATCTTCCACAACAAATCCTTCTAGTTTCTACACATAAATATCCTCATACAGATACCATGCAAGAAAGTTGTCATGATGTCGAGCTACACACACAACTTGTAGGACTTGGACAAAACTCTCATTGTTTTAAGAACCTCAATGCTCATGGATTCAAACACCTCTCACATGGTCCACTCACACTCAAATCCTAGAAGCCATCTACTCTCCCCTCACTATCACAAGAAACCAAGAAATAAAACAATTGAAAGCCTATAGTTGACCTCTAGTAAACTCGCCTTCTTGCCTTCACACATTATAGTCTAAAGGCCTTGAAAGCTCACCACTATCACCTCATGATTTAAGCATGGCTCCTTAGATATGCTCATGAAAGCTCTCAAAATTGCACACACAAGAATGACCTCCTCTATTTACTTTTTTGCTTTTATATATGGATTTGGAATTTAAGGTTCCCTCCATAAGTTGGGTACCCTTCCTACTTTTTAGGCTCTCGAGTGGCCCCTTTTCAAAAGTAAGTAGAAGGTCAACTCTTGTAGCCTCTCATGGATGATTCTTCCTATTAATTTCAATATCTTTTATAATTTTTATTGAAGTGAGCCAAGCTCTCAACTAATATTAGAGATTAATAATGCAACCAAATTAAATATTGACTACTATAACAGTGCTTAAAGTAATATCATGCCATTCAAAAGAATTAATTCTTCCAAGATATTCTTGGCACTTTACAGAGTCTACTTGACTTGCATCCTTCTTCACCATTTGCACTTTTGAGACATAGCTATGTGGGAAAACCAAGGAGTAACATTGGATAGTCACCTAGTCACTTGTCTAAAGCATGAATACCTAGATCCCATGTAATACATAGGCTTAGATGGTTAAGCTACTACTAAGTCTACCTTGTAGTGAAAGTACCTAGCTTGGTCTATAAGGATCAACCCGGGTTTTTATTGACTCAACTTTGGCCTCCTACACAATATTCTAGTATCAAGATAAGAAAGTGAAACATGATTTACGTATTCATGTGCTTGTTTCTTGGTCAACCTATTGCATTTCATAAGTTTCACCCATTTCTTTCGCAGCATCTTAGTGATCATCTATCATATAAAATACAAATTTACTTTGTATTCCTTTCAAGCTTGGTCTCACGTTTCACATGTCAATGAAGCAAGTCTACAAAAATGTTTTATGAAACACAAATATAATTGTTCCTTTTGCTTTATGGATCTAGTTTTTGCATTTCATATGTTTTCTCAATTTACTTGTAGTCTCTTGGTCATGTGTCATATAAAATGCAATTCTACTAGGTGTTCATTTGTTGCAAGGCCTAGTTTTCACATTTAATATGTCTATACAAACATGATGGATTGTTGAGTGTATCACTATGACTTTTGGGTTTTTGCAGTTAGTGAGTAAAGCTATGGCTAGAACAAAAGCCACTACAAGGAAGCAATAAGTTGATCATAGGAATATTGCTCAAAAGATCCATTAGACTTCCAAGCCTTCCAAGAGAAATTTTTCACAGGTTGTGAGATGTCTAAGAGAGATCAAAAAGGTAATGAAGGCTCTTAATAATATAGTTCCAATGATGCCATTCCAAAGGCTTATTAGGGAGACATGTGATAAGCATAGTCTCAATAGTTTTAGGTAGACAAGGAGTGTCCTGAATTACATCCAAGAGGCTACATAAGACTTCTTGATTGAGTTTTTCTAGGATGCATACATCTATGCTGCCCATGCACATAGGTTGACACTTTTGGATAAGGATATGATTATCTTGAGAATGTTAAGATATAGATTTTTCAAGATCCTAGAGATTCTCTTATAGATGTAAAGACATATGATATTTTTAAATGTGCCACTGTATGGGAGGAAAGAGGCAGACACATGTCCTAAACTCAAGGATATCACACATAAGAGAGATACAAGACCACACAAGAAGGAGGAAAAGGCTACATAGGAACTGGTAGAGAAATGGAAGGGGCATAAGAGGAAGAAAGAAAAAGAAAAAAAGGTAGAGCAACTAGAAGCATTAGAGGATGAGCTCTCTAATATGCTTGAGAGGGTTAATCTATAAGCTTCAATGTATATTGCTTCTTACCATGTGACATAGGCAAGAAGTAATGATATTGTTTCTTTGGACTCAGAATGTATTGATATCCTCATGAATAAAAGGAGAGAAGTAGATGACTCTATTATTCTTTTTGGATTGAGGTATAACATGCCCAAGTTTGTTTATTCTTAAGATATTTTTTTTTCAACAATAAAATTTTCTTATATACTCACTATCTCATTGTTTTTACTAAGTGTATGGTGCACAAACTCCCTTTTAATATGCAACAAAAAATTGAGATTATTGATCCTTCAATCTTCCATTACATTAGACTTAGTGAGCTTGATACAAAGGGATTTGAACATTGGCTCAATAAAATTAATTTTGATACTTTAGAGCTTATTTTGATTCCATACCATAAAAAGTAAGTAGTTTGGTCTTTTGTTTGATTTCATGAGAGTTTATTATACAAAGGGATTTGAACATTGGCTCAATCAAATTAATTTTGATACTTTAGAGCTTATTTTGATTCCATACCATAAAAAGTAAGTAGTTTGGTATTTTGTTTGATTTCATGAGAGTTTATTATACTAAATTATTGGCCTATGCTTGTTTTCAATTGTCATTAGAGCTTGATTGCCATAGACTACATTGATAAGTATTGTTTTTTAATCAATTCTTTAAACTGAATCCATGAAAATGCTAAAATGTAAGTTAAAAAATCCAAGACTCTTTTATCATTTGAACTTTTGTATTTTCTATATATACTCTAAAGTTTATTATTTCTTAATATAGAGGTGCAAAAAGATTGATTAAAGTTTTGCAAAAAATGTCTCATATACCTTTTGATTTGCTTGCACAAATGGAGTATAGACATGTTGGTAAGTTTTTTATCAAAATATATCAAGATACTTAATTCCATGCAGTATCATAAACTAGCTACATAATTTTGCTTTGTGTTGTTGGTTGTTAAGGCCTTTTCAAGACTATAGCCATTCTTATGGTTGGAGGGTAATTACAAATGCTAGAAGATTGGTTAAGTTTATTTGTATTAATGATAATAAACTTATAAAGAGAATGTGTAAGATGTTTAACTTTAAGATAGAGTGGTAAAGGCAGTGGCAATCAATGCCATTTAAGCCAAAGTCACCAGTTGTGCATTAAGGAGTAGTGATAGGTGTAGATGCAATAAAGGCTATCAAACACATCACATGGATGGAGAGAATGTCATGTTGCCTAACACGGCACATGAGTTGAGAGAATGTCATGTTGCAAGTAGTGGCCTATATACCAATACAGAGTGAAGCATGGCAATTGATTGTTGTTTGAGCATACTCATAAACATGGAGGCCAAGCCACGAGGAATCATGTTGCTCCATGCCATAGCCTATGTGAGTCTTTCTACCAAGTCTTCTTTGACTGGCATCTTGGGTGCTCTCACAGTAGGGCCTATTTTGTACTGATTTTCGAGTCCTTGTGTTTGGCAATAGTACTGCCCTAACCATTATATCCTGCAATTGTTTAATCACTTGTATTTTGTTATGACCATTTGGTCCCAAATTGATGTAATGTCGATATAATACATTCTAGATTGAGTTTGATTACACCTTTTGTTTTATCTCTATGGTGTGATTATGTCTTGCTCTCTAACCTGGGCACTATATATCAAAAGCAATGATAGTGTCTATGTGTGTCGGCTCTGAGTACTCCCATCATCATTTCTGTGGTAGTTGTGCTTGGACCACCCTGATTACACATCGTGACCACGAATACCATTCCTCTGCACAATGCTAACTTGCATGCATACACATTCGCAAGGTCTTCCTAAGATAGTCCTAGCATTAGGCCATTCCGATTTAGAAAGCACCAAAAGATACCACCTTCTGAGGCTGTTCTGTTCCTCAATGAGGGCATATATAAGGTGTATAAATTTTCTCTAGGATTCCAAAAGTGTCTTTCACATTCCACTCCTCCTATTGGGATCAAACCTAGCACTTCTATCTCTTTGCCCATTACACCAGTGAATCTAGCAAATACTCAAAACCAGTAGGTGTTCCATCCATAGTCACAACTCCCCTTGTCATTCCCACCCCAATGGCACATCAACCTAGCATATCCAGCCCAAAGTTCGTTGGATCTTCCCATGAAGATCCAAATACTTTTATTCAACAATTCAATGTGGCACATACAATCAACTACCTTGTCAGGTCAATGAAGCCCACAAAGTCATCGTACTCAAATCCTCGATACAAAGAAATGTTGCAACCTGGATAGCATCAGAATATGGTTGGCCATCATGGAATGAAGCTTTATGCCTTCCATATCCAATTCCAACCAGACTAAACATATGTAAAAAAATTTGAACAACTCCGTAATGTGAAGCAAGGTTAATGATCAATCTAGGCATATACTACCAAGTTCAAATCCTACACAGTCACATTAATCTAAATGTGCATCCAAAAGATGGAATGTTGAATACCCTATACATCCAAGGTTTCAATAAATCTATTTAGAAAGCCTTTACTTCTAATTATCTATCCAATAATAGCATCAACCTGTTTTATAAGAAAGCTCACAAATTAGAGCAGTTCCTATCAAAGGAAAAATCAAGAAAAGGAAGGAAATCTGGTAAGTCCACCATTAAACACCAACAGTATAATAGCAGTGAATTGACTTCTACTTTTGACTTGGAAGTAGAATCCAATAGTACAGAGTCCAATTTCGAGAAAACAGAAGAAATAAAGAAAGAAAATAGCAAGAAAAAAGAGAAAGAGAAGAAAACTATAGAAATAGCTAAGAAGAACGAGGTCAAAAACCTCTATTGCACACATTGCAATAATCCTGGACATATCCAAACTAAATGTGGCATAAACCAAGGATGATGCAACATTTCGAACATGTCCACACACAACATTGAGTACTATTGGTACAATGCCATGTACTAGATGGCCCATCCCAACAAATGGAAAGGAATTAACTCCCATCAAATGGCAAGGAACTGGAGCAACTAACTCTGGTCAATGGTCAAGCATCTAATCCAATCCTATTCCTACCCCAGCCATGGCATATACCAATCAAGATTATCCACAACCTAGCAATGGCTGCAGTGGTTGTAATCAAGGTGAAAGAGGTCGATGGAATCTTTGGTCCTTTGTTAAGCATTGTTTCTTTTATATGTAGATGGACACTGACACATTGAGTGTCCCAATACCCAAGCAAATAATGCTCAAAATAGACAAGCACAAGACCCAATACATATGCCCGCAGTCGCTATAATGGAGATCAGGGAATTGTTTGAATCGGAGGTTCATATGATGACCCGATCTAGCAGGACCTACAAGGATGCTACATTGCAACCCACATGCACCTCTTGGGTTGAGTAGAAGAAAGTTTGCCACCAAGTGGTAGGATGGGCATTGGCAGCCATGCAACATTTGGCCTCAAGTTTGAGTCTAGAGTATAGACCCAACAATCAACCTAGTAGCTCCAATCCACCATAAACTACTCAACATATCCCACCCATTTAAGGATTGTTATGGTCTACAAAGACTCACCCCCACTCAGCATGCAAAAATCCAAACCCATCTTGAGCATCAATCTAGAGTCTACAAGGTTCAAACCACATCAAGATTTGATACAAATAATAACAAATCCACTTTAGGAAAATAATAAACAAATTGCACATGAAGATTTGCAACCTAGTGGAGAGAAGAACCTGAAAAGTAGCCTTGGAGGTCAAAAAGGGGAGCTTCTAGAAGCTCATATTGGCAAGCAAAAAAGTCAAATTCTGGATGCCCACTCTAGTAAAGCCCAAAAGAAAAATATGGAGGGTCAACCCAAATAGAAACAAAGTACAACCTCAAATGTTAATCTCAGTCAGAAGAAGGAAGTTAATCTCACAATAGTGGAACGGAACTAGCTAGGCATTTTAGCTATTCGAGACACATCCGAAGCATCAACCAAATAGGTTCCTGTGAACATTACTATTCCACTAAGGGATTTACTCAACCTGGTCCGACTTTCAGATATCTTCTCTTGAAGATGATTTGACCTGAGCACTCAGTATTACTAGAATCGAAAGTTCTGGCCATGACTATCTATGCCTTGAACGAAATAGTCTACAAGATCCTTTCCAATAGGCCCCTTGTCTAATCTGACAATTTTGGTAATTCCTATTTGGTGCAAGGACCAAATCATCCAAAGCATCCTGCTCGAAAATGGATCACATGTGAATATTATCACAATGGTAGCTTGCAAACAATTGGGATAAATGCAATGGGAACCAACCCCCTTCCTAGTGAGGATGGCGTATCAATAGTGAGTATAATCTTTGGGCATCGTCACGTCTGTGCTTCTAGAAATTGCGACATTGTAGTTTCTAGTGTCCCTAGTATTCTTAAATATGGAGCATATTGGTGAAGATTACCACCTACTATTGGAAAAGCCTTGGCTAAGCCAAGCAAGAGTCTCACAATTGAGATAAGGATAAACTAACTATCCATAGACATTAGCACAAGGTAATGGTCGTGTTGACCCAATATTGCTGCAGCTACCCCACGTTACCAACCACTTAGTTGAAACTATTAACATGGTTGAGGGACTCAGCAACAATGAGGAAGAGGAGTTCTTGAAGGCTAATGCTAACCTCCAATCTTAGTGTCTCATTAATGTTCTTCAAATTAGCGAACAATACATGCAACCCTAGATTCTCTAACTTCAAGCCCCGAAAGCATAGAAATATGACAATAGTCCATATAGTTTCGGAATTTGAAGCCCTGACTGTGCAAAAAGGCAATGTCAACACTGATTAGACTGTTGATGCTAACATCGATGAAATATTGAATCAAGAGCACAAGTTTGAAGCTCATATGCAAAAATTAACAAGAGTTAAAGAAGATGAGTTGGACACAGTCTATCTGGGTATCGGTCAAGATTAATGCCAAATTGCAACCACCCTTTTGCCAGCAACTCATCAATTTACTAATCAAATTCAAGGATGTGTTCAATGGGAATATTTAGATATGAAAGGACTAGATCCTCATTTCTATCAACATCAAATTCCTTCGAAACTAAATGATGTTCTAGTTTGAATCCAACACTACATAATGAACCCTCATATGTCTAAGCAGGTCAAAGAGGAGTTGGATTGACTAATGAGAGTAGCTTTCATTGCTCTAGTAGATCGCGTGGATTGGATATTCCCGATTGTCAATATTCTAAAGAAAAACAAGAAGCTTCATATTTGTATAGATTATTAGAAGCTTAATGCAACCACAATCCGTGATCCTTTCCCTATCCCTTACTTGGATACGATACTGGTGGATGAAGTAGCTAGCCACAAGATGTACTCTTTTCTTGATGGTTTTAGCGGATATAATCAAGTATACCTTGCTCTAGAAGACTAAGCTAAAACTAATTTCATCCACTATATGAGGAGTATATATATGCTTAGTGATGTGGTCGAGTCTAAAAAATGCTTCGGCCTCCTTTCAAAGAGACATGCAAGAGATCTTTGGGCCCTACCTCACAGATTTTATGAGAATCTTGTTGGATGATTTTAGTGTCTTTGGAAAGGCCACTCTTCATTTGATGCACCTCTAGCTTTGTCTCACCATATGCCAAGAGATAAGTTTAAGCTTAAATCCACTCAAATGTGTATTTGTTGTTCAAGGTGGTATTTTGCTAGGCCACATTATTCCACAAAATGGCATAGCTATTGACCCCCGACCAAGGTGGTAGCAATAATGCAAGCTACAGTACTAGATTTTCCATCTCCACTACTCCCATTTTAGACCAAATCCGGTGGCATGGTCACCACCTATGTCTTTTGGTGCATCTGTCTATCCTACTCAACAAATTAGTGCATGTGTCCAAATCAACATATCAATGGAATGAAGAAGCTAACATGATGTTCTGATCCCTCCATATCTTACTCTCAAAATCTCTCATTGTAATTATTCAAAATTGGGGCGAAGACCTTCCATCTATTTGCAAATGCATCCAGCAATGGCTATTGGCAAGGTCCTTATAGAGCAGGATACTAATGGTTGGCTGAAACTTGTGTTTTATGCTAGTAGAAGTTTGTCTAAATTTGAGAGAATCTATTCAATTACCGAAGGAGAGTGTCTTGGCATGATCTATTCCATCAAGAAATTTTGGCATTATTTGCTAGGACAAGCCTTTGTCTTTCATGTGGATCATTTAGTGCTAGTCTATCTAGTCAAGCAACAAAATGTCACTGGGTGACTTGCCCGATGGATTCTCATACTACCAAAGTTTGAATACAAAATTCTACATGGTCTTGGAACCTAGCACATCAGTATGGATTTCCTATACCACCTTGACTCCAAAGAACCTCCAAATAGTGTAGAAGATCACTTTTTGGATGCCCAATTGTTTTCTGCAATAGTGAATGCTGATGCCTAAGTCTGCATGGTCATGGTATGAAGAAATATGATTTTTCTAAAAACCACAATATATCCACCTCATCTTGAGAAGAATCAATGGAAATGATTGGCTCTCCAAAGCCAACATTTTGAAATTGTCATGGGACAATGTACTATTTGAAGTGCTATGAAGAGCAATTCTCCTTATGGAGCAGCCTATTGTCAGGCCCACCAAGGAATTGTTGGCAGCCACTTTATTACCAAAGTGACAACCCATAGAATCTAGCAAGCTATCTTATGGTAGCCACAACTAGGTCTAGCATTGTGATTCATGTCAACACCTCTGCCAGCCTAGAGCTAGAGACCAATTGCCACTCCACCCAATCCTACCTCTAGAACCTTTCCAGAAGTGGGGATTGGTCCCATCTCTTTAGCTATGGCATATACAAGAAACAAGTACATCCTGATGACAATGGATTATTGCACCAAATGGGGTGAATCATGGGCCTTACCGGATATATGGTGAAGTTAGTTGTGCCAAATGTCTCTTTAAGGATATCTTCACAAGATATGGTACTCCAATCGAAGTTGTCTACAACAAAGGTACACATTTTGTCAATAAGATAACCAAGGAGCTCACATCATTCTTCCTGATTGTCCATAGGAAATTCTTTCTATACTACCCAATCACAAGCTAATGGCTTAGATGAGTCCACTAGTCCTCCACCTCCATATCGAATGGCTCCCAAAAGTGGCCCTACTGCTTGGCCAAGGTGAATGCTAGTTTTTCCTCTCTAACTCTGCTATTGTAGCCAGATACTCCCCTCCTATTGTACTTGGAGATGTTGCTATCACCTTTGCCAATACTACCTGGATTGTCTTTGAGAAGTAAGCATCCGAGTTCACCTCATCTAATGCATTTTTTGCAAGGCTTTCAAGTAAGGGTACTCCTATTCTATTCATGAGGGCATTATATCTTTGACTCGAGAAGATGGTGTGGACCATCTTCGATTGTAGTTTGATGGTGAACTCAAGAATATCAGCCAAGTTGATTTGATCATTCATGTAAAATTTCTTTTTATCCATTCCCAACATCATGTAGAGACATCTCTCTTTGGTCTCTTCTTTGGCTTGTCCACTAACCCCAAGACCTTCTCCACGACTTCCAAGCTAAGTTAGACTTCCACCCTCCTAGTGGCATTTGTGGAAAATTAGAGTGCAAGCCAACATTGAAATGTGCACAAGAGGGAGAGAAGAGCTCAAAAGTACAAGAAGAAGTCTTTTTTATTGAGTTGCTCATGAAATTACAACTTGGGTCACTCTCACTCATCAGTTGATGTAGACCCATAGGTTGTTTATATAGCCCCAACTAGCTAGGGTTAGAGTTTCCCCTTCCCTTCCAGACCATTTACACTTCCCTGCCCTTATCCACTCCTGCATAAGGAGAGTTTATATGCATATACTCTCAACACCCTCCCTCACTGCCAAGTGGCATTGGAATAAAAAGTTTAAAAGAATGCCCTCCCTTAACCCAAACTAGAATGCCCTTATAGATCAAGCTACAAGGATAGTGATAGGCATAAAGGATACAGAACTCAGAAGAGTCGATCATCGGTGGATTGGGAGGAAAAATTGGCCTACAATTCCTTAGGTACTTTAGGATGGTTAGGACATTTACTGTGATATGTCCTATCTTCTTACATTTATTACATTTCATCTTTTCTAGGTATTTTTTTCAACAATTATTTACAATATGCCCTTTCTTCTTACAAAAGGTATGCACCAAGACTTGGTCACGAGATGTTAAAGTAGATGTCTGATTGGTGCTTCCTTCTTTGTGATTCCTTTTTCCTTCATCCAAACTGGATTGCATGGTACTTGCCAAGGTAGGATTGGGAATATTAGTGAGAGTTGTTACAAGTATGGGAAAGACCTTTTTGACAACTTTTAAAAGAATGGCAATAGCATCCTCATCATGGATTGGTGCTTGCACTAAAGAAAGTTGTGCCATGAGGCCCTTCATATGAAAAATAATTTTTTCCAAGTCTTCTCCTTCTATGTATCCCAAGCTGAAGAATTCAATCTTAAGGAAAATCTAAGTGTTTTTACTTGTAGCACTATAGAGCTTTGCAGCTCGTCCCATTTCTCCTTGCCAGTGGAGAGATGATCAACATGATGAATCAAGGATTCATATAATTGCAACATGATGATTGCTTGATTACATTGATCATCCTCCACATCAGAAGGATTTGTAGGATCCATAGCTCTAGTCCCTTGAATGAGAGGCCAATAGCCTCTCTCCATAATTTTGTACTTAATGAGTACTTGCCAAGGGTGAAAGTATTTGCCATCAAATCTATGAATTTGAGGATAAAGGTTGGTATAGACTGAGGCCATAGGAAGGTCTTACTACTTGCTTAGTGCAAGTAGCAGTGTCTAGTCCTTTACAAAGGGCCACTAGTGCAAGAACAAAAACAATGTAGATTTTACAATTAGAAATTCAAGGATGAGAATGGTTGAAAATCATACATATGGAGTATTTCAAAATAGGACTCAAGTGGTCCTTGCCTTTGACCAACCCTTTTTTTATGTTCGATTGTTTTCCTTGGATTTATGAAGTGAACTTAGTCTGCACTTCTGACTCCCCTTGATAATGTGGGCTATTAGAGGAGTTCTTGGTGGAACAAGGTTGATCAATCAACTTTTTGCTATGGGATGAAGCAAAGGAGAGTATAATAATAATCATTTCTCTAATTTACCAGCATAAAATAGTAAGAAACACTAGCTAAATGCATCAGTAGTGCTAAGAAACACTTGTACCAACTTCCATTCTTCTACTCATAATGAAGGTCAATGTTTAGGAGCTTAGTAGTGCCCATGCGATGAGAAGAAACTCTACATTTGAGCTCCACAAGGCTGTAAACAGATCCTAACAAGGGTTTTTTAGTGGTTAGAATGACTGTTTTGATAATGCTCAGATTGAAAAAAATGAGAATAAGAAAGCTTCAAGATTTCTAGCTATGGCTGCCAGGAAACACAATTAGGGTTTTGCTGATTGTGGGCAATAGAGATGGAATTTCTCTAGACCCTCTTAGGTGTAGATGGCCCTCTTGGGGGGCTATGAAAGCCCCATAATAGGTACCTCCATTGCACCCTATGGTGCTCATGGTCTAGTTGGAAGCAAGTCATTGTAGCGGCGATCAACCGCCAAGACCCATGGATCGCTTATTGCTTCAAGCGTTCCAAGCCGAGCACTAATGGCTACCTCTTACATAGCTGACACGCTATCTATCTCTACGGGTGTAGTGAGCTTACCTCCATACCCGATCGAGTTACCTCTTCTCCCAAGCATTCCGGTAAGTCCACGATCCAAGTGCAAGCTTCAAGCAAGCTCCATCCTGAAGCTCCATGCTCCAAGCTCCATTGCCGCAAGCAAGACAAGAGAAGAGAAGAGAAGAGAAGAAGAGAGGAGAAGATGGAGAGCTTCTTCTCCCCAATCCCTCACCCTCACACTCTCACACTCCCTCTCTCAAGCACAAGCTCAAGCAAGCAAGAAGAAGAAGAAGAAGAAGAAGAAGAGGAGAGCCACTTTTGGCCACACACAAGAATGAGCTTCTCATTCACTTTTCAACTTTATATACAAAACCCTAAATCCCTTTTGGACAGTCATCCCCTTTTTTCCTTTTTTACATGGCCGGCCATGGCCTAGGCCCTTTTTCCCATTGTCCTCCTATCTTCCTAGCTTCCTTCCTACCACCCATCTACCTTTACAAATTGCATGGGTGAGAGCCCGGCACTCTTAAAATAAATCATGGTGCGCCTTGCGCTTTTTTACAAAAGTATAGACTCATGTTTTTTCCCGTGCGACTTTTTCCTTGATTTAGAAATTTTCTGCACTTCTTGTGTTTCCAAATTCTTCTTGGTGCGCCTTTCTCTTCTGTTTCACTTTTGCCTTGGCCTTGTCTTCTGCTTTAGAGTTTATGGCTTTTCCATCTTATTCATTTGAGGGTTAACAGTCACTGCCATAAACTATGCCAAATCTACGTCTGCTGCAATATCGTGCTCATGTGCCCACAATGTCAGGGATTTACATGACACGCTATTGTGCCTTCAGCTAGGAATAAATCTTTAGAAGGGATCTTGAGCTGAAATGCTCTCTTTTTCTCTACCCAAGTCCTCCAACAGAGGTGGGTATGGCAAGCAACTATGGAAGTGGAGAGTATGATGAAGAAGATGAAAGCTCATGTGCACTTAATGGACTAATGATGTTGAGAGAAGCTAAGGATCAGAGATGGCTCTGATACCATATTGAAAATTAGAGTGCAAGCCAACATTGAAGTGTGCACAAGAGGGAGAGAAGAGCTCAAAAGTACAAGAACAAGTCTTGCTTATTGAGTTTCTCATGAAAGTACAACTTGGGTCACTCTCACTCATCAGTTGATGCAGACCCATGGGCTATTTATATAGCCCCAACTAGCTAGGGTTAGGGTTTCCCCTTCCCTTTAGGACCATTCACACTTTCCTACCCTTATTCACTCTTGCATAAGGAGAGTCCATATGCCTATACTCTCAACAATATCTCCCTATCTGATTGTCACCATGCCACTGTTCTTCTAGTCATCAAAAGTTTTCAAAATTCAATTTATTTGCTATGATCTATGTCTTGGTCCACCTTCTCCAAGTACTTAGCAATATTACATTGTTTTATTTTCTGTCTGACTTCTCCACTGTGACATCATTGATCCACATTGGTCATGATTTGATAACCCTATTGTGCCCATTAAATGCATAGAGTATACCACGTACGTAAGAAATTGGACTCAGATTCAACTAATTGTTGGAACTCGGCATTTCCTGTGGTGGCATGGCAATTTTGTTCTTCTTTAAGGATGTGATTAAGCATGGGTTTAAGGCTTGCTCTCTTAAAATTTCATTGTCAATCAACTCTTCTTCAATGGTGGAGGACTTTGTGAAGATTATTTTGTATTCTTCCCAAGAATCCTCAAGTAGACCTAAGTCCAAGCATTTGTAACTTCTAGCAAACAATGTGAAAGTTGAGTCCAATCGTCGAATGCATGTTACTAAGGGATCTCTTGTGTCCATGGCCATGTTGGAAGCCAATTCAACAATGGATCATTATTGTTGCAATGGCTTAATATGACCTATGGATGATGACTTTGGTTTAATTGGACTTGATAGGTTGGTACATGGTGTTTCTACTTTGGGATTCTCATTGAGTTTGGCGAGCATGGTTTGAGAATTTGATTGGGTTTGAATTTTGGTTGATGCTTTATCATCGGATTGTGTAGTGATGATTGGTTTCTCATTGACAATTGGTTGAGCTTTTGGTCAATAGACCGTTGGAGCATTCATGGATTGAGCACCTTCCTCTTGGCTTTTCTCTTACTTGTTTTGATTTATGTTTCTAGGACTTATGTTTTGGAGCCTATGATTGAGGAACATACATGCCAATTGTGATTTTGGGTAGCCACACCAAGGTGTTACCTTCATAGAAACCTAGGGTACACAATAGGGCTTTTGGGATCTGATACAGCCTAGTCACCTGTGTACCATAGGAGCTCCAACTCCTTTGTTTAGGTCTACAATGTGAGGCATGAAAACTATGAGTTCCAAATGATTGGCATATGTGAGGTTATGGTCTACGCTTGGGGACCCACTTGATTGTTTGATCCGTAGCTTTGGGTGTGGTTTTTAGATGTTGGTGGGACTTCACAATGGGTGTATATTATGGTGCACTATCCCCCTCCTTAGGGTTGACACTAGGATTAACTACTAGTGGTACTGCTTTGGGTGGTTGTGGTGCCCTTGCCGAAAGTCATTACCATTCTAACATTACCTATGGCAAGGTGGATGCACTGCACATCGTAGTCAACATTACATGAACTTGTTTTTTGAACACGTGATCCAACAAGGATTCCTTACCAATACTTTTTTTGTTAGGTAGTGCATAAAAGATGATGAGTAGGCTTTCAGTCTCAATAGAAACCATTAGTTTGCACTTTTCTAAGAGTGGATAGGACTGCCCTCCAAATGGGTCAAGTTTTGCAATGGTTGGTTGCAATTGGGGCTGACCCATAATGGTCCTGTGGTCATATATTAAGGTATTACAGTTAGTCCCTCATCAATTAGTGCATCAAAGGTGTATGCCTTTTGAGCGGTCATTGTTATATGCAGGTAGGCCGGTGCTACTGCTTCCTCATCCTCTATATCAGTGATAGTTGTAACTCTCATATTCATTGGTGGTTCTATCATTGGAGGTTTATGGAGTGGATGTGATGGAGGGTAATACTTTTTTATGGACTTCTGTTGAAAAATTATATGCCCTCCCCCGCTAAGGTTTCGAGTTCTACATTTCCTATTCTACTGATGTTGCAAACCTTGAAAGGTCCCAATCCCCTAAATTTCATCGTCTACTTGTGTCCCTTAACAAAATACAGCAAGACTAGGTCTCCTTGCTCGAATTCTTATTGTTTGATATGCTTGTCAAACCAACTTTTGAATCACACCTTCTCACATATTAGAGTATGGGTTGTAATGGGATGAGACTTGGATAAGTGTTCTAGCTCTACCAAACAATTTGTCCATGCTTCTTTGCCCTCCCATCTCTCCTAGACTGCTATTTTCAAGCTTGGAACAAATAATTCCACTAGTAAAATCACTTCAATTCAGTAGGTCAATTTGAATGGGGTCTATCCTATGGTTGTTTTGTAGGCTGTCCTATATGCCCATAAAGCTACTATGAGCTTGTTGTCCTAGTCACTGTGTGAAGCACAGACTGCCTTTGTTAGGACATTCACTAAGATCTTATTCGTGCAGCTTGATCATTAGCTTCAAGATAATACGGTGAGGATTTTCTATGGATTATCAAGAAGGTGGATAACAATTGAGCAATCACTTCATTGATGAAGTGTGTGCCTTGGTTACTAACCAACTCTATGAAACAACCAAAATGTGAGATTACTTGCTCCCAAAGGAACTTGGCCATGGTCTTAGCGCCATTTTTATGACTTTCTTGAGCTTTTTCCTGTCAAGAATCGCATGGTGGGGAGACTTCCTTGACCTGCTATGCCAAGCACACACTGTATACACAAGAGGAAGCTCACTAAAGAGCACAAGAAGAGAGATGGAGGCCAAAACGTTTTCTTGTTGGTTTCTTCTTCTTCTTCCACACACTATACAATGTACACAAAGTATAGACAAGATACAACATAAAGGAAAGCAGCCTACTAAGTCAAACTGTGCATAACCAACTACACTAATTGACTGGCGCTATGTCTTTGCTAGCTGTAGGTAGGTGTAACAAACTAAATATAATAAGTGATAAGTCAATGGTCATGTGAGTATCATAATGACCACCAACGTGCTAAGTGTAGACATGCGGACCCATCTAGCCAAGCGGTCCATCATCAATGTCCGTATGTGTTGAGCTTGCCATCTCAACACTCCCCCTCAAGCTCAACTCTATCTCTGCAACTCCAAGTAAGCTTCAAAACTTTTGAAGCTTCTCTACACCCAATGCCTTTGTGAAAATGTCAGCTATCTGATCTTGTGTGCTGACTTATATCAAGTCAATCTCTCTTGCAAGTACCTTCTCTCTCACAAAGTGGTAGTGCACCTCAATTTGTTTTGTCCTAGCATGGAACACTGGATTCCTAGCTAGATGTATGCTGCTCATATTGTCACAATGAATGACAACTGGACCATCTCCCTGCACGTCTGAATCACCTAATAACTTTTCCAGTCATACCACCTCACATGCTGCCATAGCACCACCTCTATACTCAGCCTCTATACTCGATAAAGCAATTGTAGGTTGCTTTTTGCTGCTCCACGTAGCTGCTGCACTACCAAGGGAAAACATGAATCCACTTGTAGATCTTCTATCTGACATGCTACCAGCCCAATCTGCATCTGTGTATCCAAAGACCTGTATGTCCTTACCTGCCTGATAAAAAAGTCCATAATGTACAGTGGACTTCACATACCTCAATATATGTCTAACTGCATCCAAATGAGGCTTTCTAGGCATCTGCACAAACTGACTGACAAGGCCAACAGCATAGCTCAAGTCTGCCTTGTGATAGTCATGTAAATCAAACTCCCTACTATCCTCCTGAACATAGTAGGGTCTTCTATCTCATCCCCAACATCAACACTCAACTTCACACTTTGCTCCAATGGTACTGAAAGAGGCTTACATGCTATCATACCATACTTGGATAACATATCCAAGCCATACTGCCTTTGGGACAGCCATATACCATCATCACATTTGATCACCTCAATACCAAGAAAGTATCTCAGCTCACCCAAATCTTTCATCTCAAACTTCTTCTTCAAGAAGTCCTTAACTTCAGCAATCTCATTGTCACTGTCACCTGTAATAATCAAGTCATCCACATAGATGACTATGATGACCAAACTTACATCTCCCTTTCTCACGTAAAGTGAGTGATCAGCATCAAAAATACAAAATCCAATATTGACAAGATACTCTCAAATCTTGTCAGACCATGCTCTAGGTGCTTACTTCAGCACCCATAGAGCGCTTCTTTAACATGCACACATATGTGGGATGCTCTAACTCCTCATAACCTGCTGGCTACTCCATATACACTTCTTTAACCTGCAGACATATGTGGGATGCTCTAACTCCTCATAACCTGCTGGCTACTCCATATACACTTCTTCTTGCGATTCACCATGCAAGAAGGCATTCTTAATATCCATTTGCTGCAAACTCCAACCTTTGGCTACTGCCAAGGCAATCACACACCTAACAGTTGCCATCCTAGCAACTGGACTGAATGTCTCTTCATAATCTATGCCATATGTTTGAGCATAGCATTTTGCAACCAGCCTAGCCTTACACCTGCTAACTGAACCATCTACATTATGCTTGACTTTGTAAACCCACTTACAGCCAATAGCTTTCTTACCCTTAGGTACAAGTACCAAATCCCAAGCCTTATTGGCTTCTAATGCAGCCATCGCCTCATCCATTGTTGTAGCCCAATGAGCATGACCAACAGCATCCTCAAAAGAAGTGGGCTCAATATCCTCAACTAGTTTCACCATATAAGCATAATGGTGAGCTGCATAACCTTCAAAACCAAATCTTTTAACAGGGTATTTGACCCTGCTAGATCTGCGTACCACCGGATCACTCAATGGAGCATTTACATTACTATGATCTCTCTGTACACCTGGCGTCCTGGACTGAAGGAATGCCAAGCTCATCATCCAAACTCTTCGAACCACTAGAATCTCCATCAAATCCCAAATGACTGGTAGATGCATCATTACCATCAAACACTTTCTTCTTTCCTTTGTTCTTTCTTGCAATACTTATAGATCCACCTGAAGGTGTGGGGCTACTCCTAAGACTCCCAGACCAAGGGCTCACTATAGGTGTAGTACCAGATGATGTTCCTGGTCCACTAAGACTCTGTGATTCTTGTTTATCTTTCTGCGCATAGCTATCCTGATCATTATCATCATCCAAAACATCACCAGCAAGTGTATACCAACTTCCCATCTCATCAAAGATAACATCCTTGCTCACTCTGAACTCACTTATGACAGGGTTATAACAGCGATACCCTTTCTTCTCTAAAGAGTATCCAATAAAAACACATTTTTCTGCCTTTGGATCAAGCTTCTTCCATAGCTCATCTGGCACATGAATGTATGCAACACATCCAAATACTTTCAAGTGCAATACATCAAGCTTCTTGCCAGTAAAGCATTCTTCAGGAGTCATCCCATGAACTGCAGATGTGGGAATTCTGTTCATAATGTAGACAGCAGTATGGACAGCCTCAGACCAAAAATGTTTGGGCATATTCTTTTCAGCCATTAATGCTCGTGCAACTTCTACAATATGCATGTTTTTTCTTTTTGCAACACCATTTTGCTGTGGGGTATACCTGCAAGTAAATTGCCTCTTTATCTTATGAGTCCTCAAGAAGCCACTGAACTCATTAGAGAGGTAGTCTCCCCCTCCATCTGATCTCAAGCACTTTACTTGTAAGCATGTTTCTGTTTCAACAATTGCCTTAAAAGATTTGAAGTGCTCAAACACATCATTTTTTTCCTTCATGAAGTATACACATAAATTCCTTGAACAATCATCAATAAATGTGATAAAGTGTTTACTGCCACCAAGAGATACATTCTATGTAGGCCCCCAAACATCTGTATGCACTACATCAAGTATTTTTCTACTCACTTCTCTATCATGCGAGAAGGGTTGTCTTGCCTACTTACCAAACAGGCATGCTTCACAGACTTTATGCAATTCTGCAACTCTAAAAGAAGGCAACCCTATAACCAATCCTCTAGACTGCATTAATTTCAGCCTTTGCATGTTTGTATGTCCAATAGGTTTATGCCATATTTCAATGTCTACAACTACTTCTTTTCCTTTAGCATACATAACAGCATCCATTGCAGGAATTCCAACATCTAAAGTGAACATTCGGCCAACTCTACTTCCTTTTATGACCAACCTGCACTTATCATTAAAGTCTTCTACAAAACAACCTTTTGAATTGAATCAGACCTACAATCCCTGCTCTACCATTTGGCCAACAGACACTAGATTCTTTGTAATTGATGGCACATATAATACATCTATCAGACTCTTTGTCTAGCCATCATACAAGGACAAGGGAACCTTTCCAATGTGTTAAATTGGGTGGCATGAATCATCACTCGTCTGCACATAACCTGGGTTTTGTAAGTCCTGCATCTTTCCAAACCATTCAACATGATTGGTCATATGATTAGATGTACCTGAATCAACATACCATACATCATCATGTGTCCCCTTTTCTATAACTGCATTCATTATATGCTGCATAACAAACACACGCTCATTTTTGTCTTCATTCTGTCGTGAAGACGATGCATAGTTTCCTTGTTGCAATTTACCACTGCGAATATCATCCTTCTTTGCATAGCAATGTGTTGCAATATGGCCTGTTTTGCCACAATAATGGCAAACAATAGCAGAATTTTCAAAACCTCTATTCTGCAATCCACCTCTTCCTCTAGAGCTCCCCATGCCTCTAAAGTTTCCTCTACCTTCAGAAACTTGCATTTCACCAAACTATTGATTGAACTTGTTTTGTTGGTTATTGCCAGCACATCCCATACCACGGCCTCTCGAAGAGGATCTACCACGTCCCCTTCTTGAACTCGAGTAAAATGATTGGACCTGTTGACCATTTCTTTTAAACAAATCACCCTGCATATTGATCTCTTCAGTAATCATGAGAGAGATCAACTCATCAAAATCTAGAAATGGCTTTCGCACATATACTGAAGTAACAAATGATTTCCATACCTTCTCATTGTTTAGGCCACTCCGAGTGGATGAAACCAAATTATCATCATCCAGCATTGCATCAATAGCTGCTAAAACATCTGCAATGCTCCTCATCTTCAACACATACTCATTACAGACATTTTCCCTTTCTTCAAGGCATTCAACTCTTGCTTGAGTTGAATCTTTCATGCCTTTGTATTTACTGAAAACATGCTATCAAAAATTGTCCAAGCTGCATGTGAAGTTTCTGCATTCCTGATATGTCCCAGCATAGTATTATCAATGACTACAAATAGCTAGTACATCAACTTTTTGTCTTTCGCATTCCACTCTTTCCATGCTTTTAACTCATCTGCTGTCAGAGGAATACCCAACTCTGGCTCCTTTTCTTCACCTAAAACAAATTCATAAAGGCCCTTTCCAATGAGGAAGTTTGTCACACGAAACTTCCATGACACAGCAAGCTAGTCTTCTGCAATCTTTCACAACACGTGCACAGCAATACATCAAGCAACCTTTTTCACTGATTGCTCAATAGTACATGTAATCTGCAACCTATTTGCAGATAAACCTTATGTTTTCTTCCTGCAAACACCTCAAAAATTACAGATTCGCAATCTATAGCCTGCACACCCACTTTCAGTCAATACAGCCGAAATCACAGTGTACCTTGAAACTGTTGTCCGCAACCTTGTGGCTCTAAAACGGGGCCTGAAATGGTCTCAGACACCCAAAATAACTGCAGGGTAGCCCTAAAGGAATGATCTACAGAATATACAGTGATCTGCTCACAAACCAAATCTCACAGCAATCTGAGATTTTTGGAACCCTGCTTTCGGTGCCTCCATAGGTACTATCCAAGAGAGAGAGTGGAAGAATGGGAGAGCTTCTTACCCATTGCTTGAATCTTGCTTCTTCTCCTTCACTTCAGCCTTCAAAATCATCCTCTCTTAGTATCACGGCTCTGATATCATGTCAAGAATCGCGTGGTGGGGAGACTTGCTTGAGCTGCTACGCCAAACACACACTGTATACACAAGAGGAAGCTCACTAAAGAACACAAGAAGAGACATGGAGACCAAAACCTTTTCTTGCTAGTTTCTTCTTCTTCTTCCACACACTATACAATGTACAAAAAGTATAGATAAGATACAACATAAAGGAAAGTGGCCTACTAAGTCAAACAATGCATAATCGATGACACTAATTCACATCTTTTTACAATGTCCAATGAACGACACTTGTTTAAACTAGACATGTGCTTAAAAAAGCACATGGTGAGATTACTGAAGGATATTTCAGTGGAGATACCATAACAGCACGTAAGGTACTCCAGTCTCAATTATGGTGGCCTACGCTATTTCCTAGTAATGCAACTAAGTTTGTAAAGCGCTATGATGAGTGCCAATTGACCAAAGTCCCTATTCATAAGGACAAATATGATCGCATGCCAACCATTTGAGAAATGGATAATTGACTTCATTGGCTCAATAAGCCCTGCGACATAGTACTCACAAGCCAAGTACATCATTCTTTCCAAAGACTATCTCACCAAGTGGAAAATGTTGAGATGGCAAGCTCAACACTTGCGGGCATTGATGATGGACCGCCTAGCTAGATGGGTCCGCACCTCTACACTTAGCATGTTGGTGGTCATTATGATACTCACATGGCCACTGACTTATCACTTATTATATTTAGTTTGTTACACCTACCTATAGCTGGCAAAGACATACCGCGGTCATCAATGATGCCCTATCTAGCCACTTCACTTGTGGCTATGCGGGATATATGATCTACCACATATAGTGTTGTTTGCCTTTGCATGCTACCACAAAGAAGTCAATTTCCAAAAGAAGAATTAACCATCAAGTGATGCGTCCTATTGCATAGGGTTTTTTCACAAGATAAAGCAATGCTTGATGATTCACAAAGAAGGTAAAGGATGTGACTAGAAGATAATGTCTAAAGTTCTTTACAGTAAACACCATGACTAACCCTTCCCTCTCTGTTATGGAATAGTTCATTTCAATATCAATGAGTTGTTTGCTAGCAACAAATCTCACTGGATAATCAAGGTTATGCTTACCAGGTTGGCACAACACTGCCCCCATTGCAAAATTTAATGCATGCACATGGAAGGTAATGGATCAATTTGGGGCTCTTAGGATAGGAGCTAAAGTTAGAGCCTATTTAAGTTTTTCATAGGCTTGCTGACATTCTTCTGTCCACTTGAATACTATCAATAGCTTGTACAAAGGTCTAGCAATCATGCACAGTTCAGCACAAACCGTCGGTAGTACCCTGTGTGGCCTAAGAAGCATTAAACTCCCTTGAAGTTGGTTGGAGGGGGAAGGTCTACAATTACCCTGACTTTCAAGGAGTCTATGGCTCTCCCATTCCTTGACACAATGTGCCCTAAAATACAACCATGCTTCACCCAAAACTAGCACTTTAAGGAGTTCATCATATTACCTACACCATTCAATGACTATTCGTAGCTTTTCTAAGTGCTCTTCCCAGTTGGTGTGGATGCACGTCATCAATGAATACCTTTAATCATTTTCTAAGAATGTCCTTGAAGATAGCACACATGAGGAGGTGTTGGAAGGTAGTAGGGGCATTGGTCAGCCCAAATGGCATGACTATGTACGCAAACACCTGCCATCTGTTGGTGAATGCCATCTTATGCCCTGGTTCAAATAGACTTGCACTTGGTTATAGCTTGAGAAGCCATCCAAGAAATTGTAGGCTTCCTTTATTGCCACTCTTTCTAGCATGTACTTAGTGTATGGTAATGGGTAATTGTCTCTTTTTGTAGCTGTGTTGACCTTCTTATAGTTCATGCACACTTGAATCTTTCCATTCTTTCTCATGACTACCACTATGGGTGATACCTAGTCTATGTGCTTTATTTCATAAATGAAACCTGCATTTATTAGTAGCTTATCAATCTCTTCCTTCACTGCATGTGCATGCTTAGGATTCATTGCGTATGGTCATTGCTCAATTGGTACTACATCCAGGGTCATAGGAATATTATGAGTCATGATACTCGGATCTATTCCTTTTAGCTCATCTAACAACCATGCAAACATGTCAGAGAATTCCCTCAAGAGATTTATGAGATTAGTCTCTTCCTCCTTGGTTGGGTTGTTCACTATGTACAAGGGTCAAGGCTTGTCCCCTTCCCTTGCCAAGTTGACTTCCTTAACTTTGGTTGTTCCTTCTTCAATGGGTTCATTCACCTGCCCTTTCCGCTTGGTTCCTACTAGCACCACTATTGAATCACCCTTCTTAAACTTTGTGAAGTGCTTGGGAAAATCCTAGGGTTTCTTTAGTCGGTTAGCTTCTGAAGACTTCGATTGTTTTCTTCTCTCTTCCTTTAGCCTCTTATGCCTTAGGTGGATTGGAAGGTCCCCCTTGGTGCATTTTGTCCTAGGTAGTCAAGGCATTTCAGGGTTGCTATCAAAGCTTACCACCATTGACTCAGAGTTTTACTTACAATCCTCACTGGAAGAGGCTATCTTTCCTAGTTGTCCTAGCTCTGAGGCTAACTCCACTCCAAATAATGTTGTGGTTCTAGGCTGGACTAATCTTGATTGCTCATAATCCACTACCTCTAGGTGTTCTAGTCAAGTTTGGTCGCAAACTACCTTGGAAACTCCTTCATTCACTCTAAAAGTGTTGAACTCTTAGGGTGTAGAGTGTGCTCTAATTTTCTCGATTACTCTCCCATCTATGTCATATTCTATGGTCTCCACTTCCTCTTTGCTTTCCTTACTAATGGAATAGTAGTCTTCGTACTCATCCTTGGAATCCTTATACTTCGGTTGTGTGTTGTTTACAAAGTTCCTATTCTCAAGTTTTTTCTTACTTATAATGAGAACCTAGTTGTATAACAGGTTTAAGTCATGCACCTTAGTCTATGGCCACTCCTTACTCTCCATGAGATCCTTGAGGGGTTTTAGGTTTGCAGCTAGGTTACCAACTAGCTCACTTGATAGGTACTCAAGGATTCTATGGAGTTCCAATTTGTTAGTTGGGATATGATAGGTGATTGGTGTCGGTTGCCTAATGGAATTCCTAGCCATCATGCATAGGGGCACTATGGGTATGTTATAAGTTGTGGCTTTGTTGGGTTTGCTAGTTGGGTCTACAGCTTGCCTATATTTATCCTCATCATCTGAGGATGGGAGATCAATGGTTCCCAACACATGCATCCAGTTGTGCTCATCCTTAGGACAAGGAATGTACTTAGTTAGAGGTCCATAATCACTTATGGCATTGAGTCACCCTTCAGCATAGAAGAGATCCACTAGTGAGGTTTTCCAAGTGTTCATCTCTACTTGGACTACTTTTGATCTATTTCCTAAGAATATTAGGTCTTCATCCCAATCCTCTATCACTTGAGCATTCCTCATCCAAGGTCTACCTAGCAAGATATCATAATCCAATCCCTTTATGACTATGAAGTTTATAGAAAATAGGTCAAATGACATTTTCTACAAGATGAGGAGACTTGTATCCCATAAGGACAATGAGGAGAGTGGAGAAGCTGGAAAGCTATAAAGACATGTCCTTGGTTCACTTTTCAATTTGAATGATATTGTACTTTGTACTTCACTGTGAGTCTCTGTCATGTCCTACTCGGGATTGTGTTTATGAGTCCAAGCATTCTATCTTGGAACCTAATTCAACTGAGTAATAGTTAGTGTCATTTGGCTATGTTGTCATGGTTCTAGTTAATACATTCAAACCTCCATAGCTACAACCATGCTCAAGATCCATGTTTTCTTACGCCTTTCACGTAATATCTCTTAGGGCAATGATAGATAAGATTGTGTGCATCTCAATACCTTCCCAAAAGGCATTCACTTGTAGGGACTTAAACATTGGGTTCAGCGTTAGTCTTGGTATGTGTGCCATAGCATCATGGTTGGGTAAGTCTTGCGGTTCATGTCTATTGGTTCGTTCCGCCCATTGATTCAACACTTGCCCACAGTGTAGGGATTTGCCAAAGCAATTCTCCGAGTGGCAATGTTATAGAAGTTGATATAAGTGTGGTGAGAAAATCACCAACTGTCTTTCCCTCCTTTGCTTCATGGGCTTCCTACCAATGCTCTTGGGTTTCATCTATTCATGGTTTCCATGTTCTACCATACAACTATGCATGTGGTGATGTTGCCTCTCCTGCTCCTCTCAAGTACGTTGGAGAGACTGGTGGGCTAATGGCTAAGAATTCATTGATCTCATCCTTAATGATAGACTTAGCATCTTGCAAGTAAGCTTATGCTTCTTTTATTCATTCTTTGACCTTATCCATAGCCTTTAGAAGATGGTTCGGGTTAGGGTACTCTCCAACCTTAGCACTTTCCTTCTTCCTCATCTTAGGAGTAGATGTTTCTACTTTTGCATCAATAACCTGCCTTCCCTTCGTTAAAGTGGACGCGCTCTCTATTTTGAGTGTTCTTTTTGCATCACTTCTCTTTCTTCTCCTTCGTCACCTCTTCTTCCGTATAGAGGCTATATCTAGGTTGCTAAGTCCACGTAATAAAATACCAGCCTGCTTTGTTTGGGCTTGTGTCATGACATTTACGAGGATAGGTGTGGCATTATTTTCTGGGGACTCCCACAAAAGAGTCTGAGTGGCACACAGATCGCATGATTGTCAAACTAAGACAATCAAATAAGTGTATGACTTTGCATTTAAGACACCTCAAGTCAATCTTTTCTCTATTGCCTTGCTCCTTTTTAGGGCAACGAGATGAGATGTGCCTTGGATGGCCACACATCCAACATGCTATGGGCTCATGGTTCTGACCTCTTCCTACGCCTCTACCTCTTCCTCTACCTAAAGCCATGACTAGCAAATGCCTAAATTCCATCAATATGGGATTTCCCTTGTCATCATAAGAGACATAAGGGTTCACATATAAGCCTTTCCCCAATAGTTCCTCTACAAAGTGTACTAGAGGATCACTTGGTGGATGGGTCACTATAGGTCCTCATGGCCTAGGGATTCCTATTGGGTTGATGTCGATTCTTGGAGTGACTGGCCCTAAATCGTTAGGTGTGGGTACATTAGGGATTCCTATTGGGTTGATGTTGATCCTTGGAGTGACTAGCTCTAAATCGTTTGGTGCAAGTACATTAGGGCCAAAAAAGCTTCAAAACATGCACTTTTGTTGATCACGGAATTAAGAAAAGGGCCAAAGAGAGTTTTCCATGTGTGCAAGAACATGGTATTCTTGTCTCCTCCTTCTTGGAGATAGTAGAGTCCACTTCGTGATTCTTTCCTCTCTTTTAGCCAAAATCTCCAAACTTTGACATGTTTTGGTAGTTCCGAAGTCCTTATTTACTTATAAAATCTGAGAAAAACCAGTTATGATAAAGATATTGTGAAGTTAATAATTACTTTTTTAAAAGTTGGGAGCTTTTGACACCCCCAATATATTTTCATTAGTCTTTTCAATATTCCTTTTTAGTTCATTCGCATTTCTCGGTGAGCTTGTTTCTTTACTCATTTGCCTTTCTCAGTAAGAGCTTTTCTATGTGAATTCAATCTAAGTGTGGCATCCAAAAGGTGCCCTTCTCATTTAATAAACTCTTGCAATGGCTATAGCCGAGTAGATGCAAATCGGGAGCCCAAAACCTTTTGCATAAACAATTGGGTTACCATGTTGCCCCCTTGCAAAGGCTCTCACAAGGTAAAAAGAAGAAAAAGAGAGGATATAAAACATCACTAGAAGGGGTAAATCATGTTGGGGGTAAAGGCGCCTCCGCCGTGCCGCCCCGTGTATTACTACACTGACAGTACTTGTCACTGCACACTGCAGGTGACGAGCACCCATCACGTCACTTTATTCTTTATTCTTTTAGTGACAGTTTGAATAAAGGAAGGCCCGGTCACACATTGTGACTGTTGGAGTTCCCATTTCTTGTCTCTCTCTTTCTTGCTCTTGCTCTCCCGCCATAGCTCGCGTGCAAGCTTCGATCCTTCTCACCTTTCAACTGGTATGAGAGCTTGGCATTCTCTTGCTCGAGCTCGACTCGGTGCTTCCCGACCTTCGCATCGACTCGCTTCACGCATTGGGTCTCCATCCCGGCAGCCATAGCCGACCTCTTGAGCTCCCGACTCTTCCCGACTTCCCGAGCTCCATCCCGGCCTTCTTGAGCTTCATCAGGGCCTTGCCCTTGAGGTATTGCTTCAGCATTTGCAGGCATTTGAGTGTATTCTCAGTTTGAAACAGGGCAGGAACAAAGGGCAGCCACTCTTCTTGAGCTCCATAGCTCATATCTTCCCTCCCCTTTGCATTGGGCCTTCATGGCTTGGTATGTGCCTACCTTGGGCCATCATTGAGCCCCCCCACACTCAACATTCAGCCACGTGATTAAAGTAGCACTCCAGGCCTCAACACGCTGAATATGGCGCCCATTTTCAGACTTTGACCTCCACGTTTTACAGCTGAATGCTTTGTTTCTCATGGAGCACTCATCATTGGCTTATTTGGAGGGCATTTGAGCCATTTTTGGATGTCATTTTGATGCTTTGCTTGACATTGAGGTTGGGAGCTGATCATTCTCAGTTTTGAAACTGTCATTCACTACATAACAGTATTGGAAACAGGGCAGCACCCCTGACACTGACATTTGTTGCTTATGCCTCATTCCATTGGAGCTATTTGATGCCCATATGCGGTCTACTTCCTACCCGGATGTATTGGGGATGTATGCATTTGGTTTGACCATGATTTTGGCTTGAATTTGGGGCTGAAATCTACTGTTTAGAACAGTAAATACATGCTGGAATAACAGTGGGCTGAAGGTACTTTACATGCTTTGGCACTTACCTACCGATACTGGATGTATGCTTTGAGCTTTGGCATGATGTCTCTGACATTTGGGGACGACTTGGAGCATATGTATGAGATTATGGGATGCTTTTGAGCTTCGCATTAGCTCCGTCTTCACTGGCATTTGGACCGACTTGGCATGCTCGTGGACCGTCTATGCCTCATGTCTCTGCTTGACAGTTAGGCTTTTGCATTACATGCTTTGGTTCGTGACATATGCTATTTGGTTCATGTATGCCATACCGACATTTGGAGCTTGGATTTGGATGTATTTGAGCATTCCCGGCTTACTTGATCACTGATCTTGGTTGCTATTTGGATGTCATTGAGTTGACCGAGAGCTTATTTAGGCTTATGTATTGCTTCATGGTTAATACGACCAATGCTTCATGTATGTCATGCTCTCTTGGATGTGCTTGATGCATTGACAGGGTCACTTATCACTGGTGCTTTCTCTTGGGTTGTTTGAGCTTCTGAGCTCGCTTTGTACGCCTTTTGTGCCAGTGGGAGCATTTTACATGCTTGCTTGACCTTTGACAGTTGCATGCTATTGGAGCACTTACATGTATTTGGAGCAGTTTATGTCTTGAGCAGCTACATACGCATTGAGACTTTGGGATCATACTCCGATCTTTAAGGATATGCATTGATGTACTCTTGGTTCACAGGATGCTTATGAGCTAAGTCTCATATTTGGATCTTTCTTTTTGAGCAGACACCTATTTGTGTCAGGTTTTGGCAGTTACATGAACACTTTGCCTAGAGTGTCTGGGGGTGTGCCTTTCACTGGGGCAAATGTTATTTTGACATGCTTCGGTGTTGAGCTCATGTTCTTATCACTGTCATTGGCCTTGCTTATATTTGTTTCATGCCGGCTTTGGACCTAGCATTGTTTGCTTGACATTGGATCCTATTTTGGGACAGTTTGCTCTCTAGACTGCATACCTGCAATTTATTACAGCAAGCAGTTATTGGTGGACTGAGGTGTACTTTTCATGCTAAAATATCCTGATTTGGTGTACCGCACCTAGTACTAAGTGGGAAGCAACTTTTGGCACACTTTGCTCGCCCTTTGGACCCCGTTTTGGTCATTTTTAGGCAGTTTCTGCAGTAAAACAGCAAGCAGTTTTGGACTGTTTGGGCATTTCCAGCCTGCATAATGGCGTCATCTTCGCATGATAGTGCCATCTTTAACATTAAAAAGTTGGATGGTACCAACTACTCTTATTGGAAGAGTCAAATATGGTAGGTTTTGGTGCAGAAATCTCAGATTAAGCCACTTCGGTTGAGTGGGGAGCAGCCTGAAACTATGGACAATGACGACTGGCTTGAACTTGATGAGCTATGCAAGTCCACGATTGTATTGTCTCTCACTAAACAGGTACATTATAATGTATTTGAGGAAGCACAGAGTGCATGGGATCTATGGAATAAGATCAAGAATCTTTATGATAAGAAAAGTCCGGCGAGTCAAATGTACTGGTTGAAGCAGCTTATGGATCTGCGCATGAAGGATAATGCGACTATGTCTGCTCACTTGAGCCAGTTCCATGCTATACTGAAGAACCTGACTTCGCAGGATATCACCTTTGGAGAGGAAGTAACTCCTCTTTTCTTGCTTGGGACTCTGAATGAGTCATGGGATGTATTCCGCACTGCTCTTTGTGCCTCTAATGCTACTCTAAAATTGGCAGATGTTGAGAGTGCTCTTCTTTAGGAAGAGGTGAATCGCAAAAACTTGGATGCCTCTCATGGTAGTCATGCTTTGACAGTTAGAGGCAGGAATGACAGGTATGACCGTGGTAATGGCCGAGGCCGTGACTTGCAGAAGGGTCGGTCTAAATCTTGTGGCAAGCAGCGTAGTAAGTCGCGTGGGCGCAATGCAAATGTCACTTGTCATCATTGTGGGAAAAAGGGCCATATCAGACCAGAGTGTCATGAGTTGCGCAATGAGAAGCGCAAGGATAAGGGGAAAGATAAAGTGCAGGAGAAGTCCTCTGATCGCAGCATAGTACCTGCGAAGTCCAGCGTCAAGATTGAGGAAATTAATGTCACGCAGACTGAGGAGTCTGATGGTGGTGATGAGTTTATACTTGCAGCTAGTTCTTCTGATGCTTCACACTTGACTGAGACATCTAGTATGTATGCACAGTGCTGGTTATTGGATTCAGGTGCGTCCTTCCATGTGACGCCTTACCGTGAGTGGTTTCACTCTTACCGTACTGTATCTGGATCAGTCAGACTTGGAGATGACAGCTCTCTTGATATTGTGGGCTGTGGAGATATTCAGTTACAGTTTTCCACTGGCAGTTCCTTTTTGCTCAGGGATGTACGTCATGTACATGCGCTTACGCGCAATCTTATGTCTGCAGGACAGTTGGATGATGCAGGGTTTCATGTCTGTTTTGGGGATTCTGCCTGGAAAATTACCAAAGGCAGACTTGTGCTTGCTAGAGGCGCCAAGGCTGGCAGCCTCTATCCTCTTGTTGTATCTGGGTCTTTTGTAGACCATGTTTTGCCAGTAAGCTCTATCCCACATGTATCACTTTGGCATGCCCATTTGGGACATATGTCTTTGAAGGGACTGAAAATGTTATCTGGTTTGCAGTATCTTCCGCCTTTGGACTATGCACGTTTTGACTCATGTGATCATTGTCTTTATGGTAAGCAGAATAGGTCTACGCATAAGAAATCGGGTAGGCCACGCATGAGTGAGCCCTTGGCATTGGTGCATTCCGATGTTTGTGGGCCTATGCCTTGCATGTCTATGGGTGGCGCGAAGTACTTTGTTACCTTCATTGATGATTTTTCTAGGAAAGTGTGGGCTTATCCCATAAAGCAAAAGTCTGATGTCTTGGCAGTCTTTTAGCGTTGGCTTGCTCTTGTTGAGAACCAGACTGGGTATAGGCTGAAATGCCTTAGGACTGACAATGGGGGAGAATATGTCTCACGTGCTTTTGAGCAGTTTTGTGATGACAGGGGTATTAAGCGTCAGTTGACCGCCCCTTACACCCCACCCCAGAATGGTTTGGCTGAGCGCATGAACAGGACTATTCAGGAGCGTGTGCGCTCTATGCTTAGCCATGCAGGCCTACCCTAGAGTTTTTGGGCTGAGGCAGTTAGTACAGCAGTGCATGTCGTAAACCGATCGCCTTCTAGTGGATTGGATTTCCAGGTTGCAAAGGAAGTTTGGGCTGGTAAGCCACCCTCTTATGCGCATCTCCGTGTATTTGGATGTGAGGCATTCTGCCATGTGCCCAAGGACAAGAGGAGTAAATTGGATCCAAAGAGCATTAAATGCATATTCCTTGGCTATGGTGAGTCAGGAGAGATGGGCTATCGCCTATGGGATCCGCAGGCGCGGAAAATAGTACGCAATCATGATGTCGTCTTCCATGAAGACAAGATGCACAGGCAGCCTGAGAAGGTGACTGAGATCCGCAAAGTGATCTTTCAGGAGGAGCCTAGAGCTCCAGCACAGCCAGTAGTACAGCCTGCAGCAGTTCCTCCACAGGGCTAGGGTGTTGGACAGGCAGTTAGACAAGCAGCAGAGCCTACGGTGAGACGGTCTGCTAGAGACAGACGTCCACCTGACAGATTTTAGCCCTCTATGCATTATATTTTGGTTACAGATGCAGGAGAGCCTTTCACTTATGATGAGGCTATGCGCAGGGGTGACAGTCACTCCTGGGAGAGGGCTATGCAGTCTGAGATAGACTCCCTGCATAAGAATGAGACTTGGGATTTGGTTGCCTTGCCTAAGGGCAAGAAGGCTTTGCCATGCAAGTGGGTGTACAAGCTGAAAAGTACCCCTGGACACCCCAAGCCAGCATACAAGGCTAGATTGGTAGCAAAGGGTTTTAAGCAGGAACATGGTGTGGACTTTGATGAGGTCTTCTCTCCTGTGGTTAAGATGACCACCCTGCGCTTAGTCTTGGCTTTGGTTGCATAGCTTGACTTAGATCTATATCAGATGGATGTCAAGACGACTTTTCTACATGGGGACTTGCATGATGAGATCTATATGGATCAGCCTAAGGGCTTTGCAGAACCTGGCAGGGAGCACCTAGTGTGCAAGTTGAAGAAGAGCTTGTATGGCTTGAAGCAGGCACCTAGGGAATGGTACCATAAGTTTGATGCCTTTATGCAGTCACAGGGCTACAGCAGGAGTGCTATGGATCCGTGTCTTTACACGAAGAAAGCCCATGATGGCAGTTTGCTTATCTTGGTACTCTATGTTGATGATATGCTGATAGCAGGGAAAGCTCATGATGAGCTAGATGCTCTTAAATCTCAGCTGAAGAAGAGCTTTGAGATGAAGGATTTGGGACAGGCCTCACATATACTTGGGATGCGCATTAAGCGCGATAGGCATCAGGGGCTTTTGTATCTCTCACAGCGGGAGTACATTCATAAAGTCCTCGAGCGCTTCCGCATGCAGGACGTAAAGCCTATTGGCTGTCCATTACCTTCTTATGTGAAGGTATCACAGGCCGATTGTCCGCAGACAGATGAGCAGAGGGCCGAGATGGCCAAGATCCCTTATGCTTCAGCCGTGGGCAATTTGATGTATGCCATGATAGCCACTCGTCCAGATATTGCGCATGCAGTTGGTGTTGTGGCACGCTATATGGCTACACCTGGCAGCAGACATTGGGATGCCGTGAAGGGTATCATGAGGTACCTGAAGGGCACAGCAGATATGTGTATTTGCTATGGCAGCCAGGATACAGGGGTCGTGGGGTACACTGACTCCGATTATGCAGGACATGCAGATAGTAGGAAGTCCACTTCTGGCTATGTATTCACCTATGCTGGAGGGGCTGTCTCTTGGATGTCCAGGGTTCAGAAGTGTATGGCTTTGTCTACCACTGAGGCCGAGTATGTTGCAGCCACTGAGGCTTGCAAGGAGGCCATATGGTTAGGCCGTCTAGTTGCTGACCTTGGGATTGATGCTACACCTACACTGCATTCGGATTCTATGAGTGCCATTCAGTTGGCTAAGAATCCGGTCTTCCATGCGAAGACGAAACACATTGAGGTGAGGTATCACTTCATACGTGGTGTCGTGGAGGACAGGTCTCTTGACCTTGTCAAGATCTCCACTGACGAGAATCCTCCAGATCTGCTCACGAAGAGCCTCACTACTGAGCACCTTGCCTTCCTCAGGAGGTTGATGGGCGTTGGATGAGATGTCGCCTTTCCTCATCCCTTGTACCTATGTACATTTGTACTGTCTTTTCCTTTTCTTTTCTCTCTTACTAGGGAAGATTCGCCTTTAAGTGGGAGGTTTTTGGGGGTAAAGGTGCCTCCGCCGTGCCGCCCCGTGTATTACTACACTGACAGTACCCGCCACTGCACACTGCAGGTGACGGGCGCCCGTCACGTCACTTTATTATTTATTCTTTTAGTGACAGTTTGAATAAAGGAAGGCCCGGTCACACATTGTGACTGTTGGAGTTCCCATTTCTTGTCTCTCTCTTTCTTTCTCTTGCTCTCCCGCCATAGCTCGCGTGCAAGCTTCGATCCTTCTCACCTTTCAAATCATTGCTTTCAAAATTATGCATGAAGGGTGGTTAGTCAAAGTACAACATGTTTACATAGCCAAGGATATGCACTTGTCTCCTAAGGAACGTCTTTGCCATTAGACACATTGTCAATCTTAAGTTGATAACATATGTGATATTTTTTTCCATTTAAGCAAGTATTAATGTCAAATTCTTGGTTATAGATATATTTTCATCAACAAGTACTGAATGGCAACCTGTGGAGAGTTTGAGTGGAACTTTCAATGAGATTCATAAGGCATTTGCAAACATTATATATGCTGATGAGACCATTGGTTCTTTTAGTGAGAGAAGAATTTTTATATATTACGCACAATATGTGGTTCTATCTAGAGAGGATACATATGGACGTATCGAGGATTTGCCCACCAAGTCTCTCATCTCTAATTTGGGAGGTTCCTAATAAGGCAACGATGCATAGTTTTAAATTCAAGATATGTCAAGATATTCAAAAGTCCATGATAGCTACAAGGATCTCAAGAAGAATATGCCTATCATGGTTTATCCCCTTACATATCTTTGTGGGCTACTTCAAAATAGCAAACTTACAAAGAACTAAAGTATCTTGGCTAAGTAGAAAATTTGCAGAAGCAGAACTAGATAACATTATAGGAAGGCTTTGGAAATCTAGAGAGGTTGACCATAAGGGCAACATCATGAGGTGTATTTTATGCCCCCAATCCTTATCTCTGTGTTATAATACAGCATGACAAACTCTTGCTTTGGGCTTTGATTATAGGAGATACAAACATAAACTAGGCATCTAGATTCCCTTGGATTCTGATACAGATTGCATGCCCTTCAAACTTAAGGTGCAAGTTATAGAGAAGAAGGTAGATATCACTTCCAATTGGAATCTTAAAGATGTAAGGGATACCTTGGAGATGCTAGACTGTGCATCCCCATAATATAAGTTCAAAGTAAATGGTAAAATAGTTGGGAAAAGAGCTGAACACTCTTTCTCTTGTATGAGTTGCTTGCCTCCCACAATTGTAAGCTTCGAGCCATAAATATGAAAACATTGATGACATTTACATTTGACAAAAAGCTTTTCATTGAATCAAGAGTTACAAAATTGAAGTGTAAATATACAAGGATCTTGCTTCATTTGCATCGATTTGTCTTCTTTTATCTTTGTAACTTCTTCATCGCTTTCTAAAAAGATATCTAATCTTCTTACACTGGCTTCTTTCTTTGGTTGGCTGAAGAATTTTACTTGGACAGGGGACCTCTTCTCTTCAGGGGGACTAATGAGGAGATGGATGAGAAAGTGTTGGCATGTCTGTCTTTTTGGAGCTTACCTTACTTTCTTTCCAGATGACTTGCCATTCGCCTTACCCTTACTCTTAGGTAAGGATTTTAGTGGAGGAGCATCGGGGTCAGCTGGCGTAATTGCCCTGTCCAAAATCAAGTCAATACATCTCTCTCTTATCCACCATATGTATGAATCGGGGTAATCTTGGCACTACGAGGAAAATTGTAATAAGTTGGAAACTATACCCAACGTGTATCTTAAAAAGTAGGAAGTTGTTAGGGCAGTGATAGTTCATACTTGTAGGGAGTTAAAACAAAGAAATGGAATGATTATAAAATTTGATGATAACGCAACAGTTGTTGTGAAAACTCAAAGACATGTTGCTCAAAAAACAATGTGAAAGATACTTCAAAATTTGCAGAAGCAGAACTAAACTATTTTGAGCTTATTTTGGAGATTTTTTTAATGGAAGATTATCTTCTTCAATGGACAACTTCAACAAGGATATTCAGCATTGTCCTCTCATTATTCACATTTACCATCCACTTGTCCTTTCAATCTTCAAAGTTTTGAGAATAAAACTTTTGGGCAAGGATGGATTGTAATAAAGTAAACTTTCATGCTACCTTAGTTAGGTAATTAGGCTATTTTAAAGTGGAGTATAAAAGGCAAGAGGGTGCCAATGTAAATCATCTTTTAATCATTTTTCACATCTCCACTTCTTGGAGCTTGAAGGCAATTCCTTCCCCACCATTGTAAGGGGTGAGTTCCTTGTAACAGCTATCATCAAATGATTCTCAAGCTTCCATGGCTTCAACATCTCTTGTAATTCTTGGTTGTAAGATATCTTGAATAAAGAAATGGAAAGCTATGGTTCTCAACATTTCTTGTTAGTATTTGTGTAATTTCCATAAGAGGCAACCTTCATTCCATTTGTCTCCTCCCACGTCTTCTTTTCACATGCTCTTTCTCCATTCTCTTTTGCCATTCTCTTCTTTGTTCTCACTTTCTTATCACTGTGATTGTTGATCTGCTAACATGTTTAGCAATACCTTTGCAAGTAATACAAATGTGGGCACATGAAAGTACAAACTTACCATCCAACTAGATCCAATTTATTCATCTTGGAGAAGTATATATCGTCGAGTACTAACAAATGAGATGGAAGAGAATAGATTGCAAACTCAAGGAAAGAAACATATAGATTTGTGGGTAAATGGAAATATTTATCCCAAGGATTCTTCAACAGGTAAACCTCCTAATATTTTTAATATTCATGACTATGTGAGATATGTGGGGGAAGGTTATAAACGGATGCTTGGCTATTGTAAAAGGTTATACTCTACGTCTTACACATACATGGCTCAAATGAATGAAATGAGAAAAACATTATTTATTGCACAGACAAGCATTTCTGAGCTTACAAATAAGATTCACGTTCTAGAAAATGTTAATAAGTCATTACAAGACAAGCTAGCACACTTAAAGAAAACTCCAATAGGATTCAGAGAGAGAAAGAGACCATTAAAAAATATAACTAGCTTGTGTGTGAGAATAAAGAAAAGAAGATTGAATCTTGCAAAGAAACATGTCTCTAACATGTCAAGTATTAATATTTGAGAGAGTGAGGAGAGCATCAGTCTTTTAAAAGAGACTATGAATAAGAATGATATTTTGAGGATTCTTAGGTCACCTCAGAAAATATGGATTTGAGAGGCCCAACTTTCAACTCAAAGAATATGGATTTGAGAGGCCCAACTCTCAAAGAATTGGTCAAGGACTTAAAGGGCACAAGAAGACCAAACAAAGTTGTAGAGACATGTGATACTGTGGGCATTAGTCAAAAAGGTTATCAAGCTATCTCAAGATTATGGTTTAAAAATCTAAAATGTAATAGAATAACTGCATTTGGGTTACCTTGAGCCCTTAGAGTATCAGTTGCAAGGATTGCCATGAATCATAAGATTCCACAAGTTTTTGGGGAATACATTCATATTGAAGCATCTATGACATATGAAAAGACAAAAAGAAAATCTAGTTTTGAATACAATGCATTTAATAATATATGGGTTAATCTAAGAAGAGTGTGGATTGCAATGGTTCACATGTATAGACTCACGTTAGAGGAATGTCACAGTGTTTTGAAGTTTGCCTTGAAGTTAGATAAAGCACAGATTCAAAAAGGACAAAAGATGGAAAGAGTCAACATTTTCATCATAAACAAGGTATTGGAATACAACAATGGTGGGGGTCAAGCATCAGTGCATAAGTTCCAGTCTGAGATGGAGATTTGGTGGGTTGGTACAGCTTAGGTACCAATTGAGAATCATCAAATACTAAAATGGTTGTTTACTCATACATGTATTCCAAACATTATTAAGTCTCAAAGTGAAGGAGAAATGTTGGTTGTTGATGGGGTTGGTAATTTTAATGTGGAATGGCACATGAGTGTTGACTTGAAAAATATCAAATATATGCTTGGAATATGTAATGGGGAAAATGCAAAACATCCTTATATTTATTGCATGGAAAGTGTTGGGTCTAAAGATTGGAGCAACTTGTGCCCTGCAAGAAGAGCCCCAACTAGAGACTCTATAGATCTAGGTAAAAATAAAAACAAGGAAGATATATGGGATCCAATTCTTTCAATTCCTCTTACAAACGTTCATATATGTACTTTGCATACAGAGATTAGAATTATTGATAAACTTCTCAGCTTGCATCTTGACTATGCATACTCAATTAAGACTTTGTCTTTATCGGATGAGTGTATTGACAAATGTGAGGAATTACTCTCCAAATTGGGTTTTTATGGAGGTCAAGTTCGCTTAAGAAAAGATCCAACACTTTCAGGGAAAACAAGAGATGTCTTGGTTGATGTCTCAATGGGAGGCTCAAAAGTTAGATGTTTTTTAGAAAACAAGAGATGTCTTGGCTAATGTCTCAATGGGAGGCTCAAAAGCTAGATGTTTTTTAGAAAACCATACACGAAAACAACTAAGCATTACTTGGGAGTATTGGAGAGAGTTGTGTGGGATAACGACAAACATTGCAAGCACACCACGACTTGCATTTCTAAGGATGGAGATTTGGAGACACCTCGATGTCTTCCTAAAGCTCCTCAAGCAACAAACAAAAATCTACACATATCCAGAAGAGTTCAAATGTTCAATTACAAATCTTGTTCAAGCAATAAAGGAGGCATGGGGAGAAAAAGATATCACATTTTATTTGGTAAGAGAGAATATTTAATCCAAGCTTTCTTTGATAAAATTTCCATTGGCATAAAATGATCATTACTCTTATGAATTTGCAACATATCCTTCATATCCATGGGCCTTAGTTTGTGGAGGAGCAAGGCTCCCTAACAACTTATAGTGGCCAAGGCATGGAAAAATCTCACTATCAAGCACATACAAGTTTTTTTCAAAGCACAAGACATGGAGGAGGAGTTACAAAAAGCAATGCTCTTGAGAAGATATTGAATTGGTTTTTTCGACAACAGCTTCAAAGAATGAATACTTTAACTTGAGAATTCATAGTATTTTTCAAGAAAGAAAAGTATAAAGCTAGCTCTCAAGAGCCTTTACATCATCCTCCCCCTCCGGAATATTTCCTCTACAACGCAAAAATTTTCTTCTCTTGTAGCCAACTATTGATTTTATATCTATTCAGTTTGTTGCCAAAGCATAGGATGAGAGAGGGACAGAAAGTATCTTGCTCTAGAAGTAGAGAAACCAAGACCATAACCAAAAATCCTAATTGCTGCAGTCTTCTCCAAAAACATCACCTTGTGTGCATTGTATTGTAACCCGAAGAAACCAAGTAGCCTTGATACATAGTATAGACCATGTTGCTTCGCCTGAGAAGATGTTATGAAGTACCAAGAAAACATGTGGATCAATCCTTACTAAGTAATGGCCAAGTGCGACATCTTTTAATGAACTAATACCAACTCTTGTCCCTTTACCCTGATCCAAGAAGTTATCAAAATCTTCAATCTCCAATTGTAAAAAAGATAAATGTCAAATGAATGTTGAAATATTGATGTATATCTTACAGAATTCGAGATTAAAGTACCAATTAATTTTCATCATTCTCTAGCTTAGTTGGATTCCATATGTTATTTGATGATTGTGCGTTATTGGTATCTTCCAATTATTTAACATATTGTGACTCTTCTCTTCCAAAATTGGAAATTCCAAGTTGGTCTTGAAGGCCGTGGAACTCCTCTTCAGTAATTTCATACTCTTTCTCAGCATTCTTTGCCTTATGAAAACAAAGAGAAAGGGCATCCCCTACTTCAATAAACTTGTCATATGTAATTTTGGTGTCAAGTTTAAGTAACTCTTCTTTCAATTCATTTTCGACGTCAAAAATGCCATTTGCAGCATCAAAATCCTCTGCAATGATCACTAAATAATAATCCTCCCTAAGATTGAAGAGCCTTTGGATGTCTGCTAGCAGTATGTATTCCTTGTCCTTGATAGGGAAAGTTGGAAGTGAAGCAACAGTATAAAAAGAAGAGTCACATGCAAGATTTACATTTGCATGTTTTTCTTCAATAATGGTCTCAGCTTTTAATTGGGCAACATCTAGTTTGCTAGCAATATATGCTTCTTGCTCAGGGTCCAAACATTCCTCTGCATCCTTGTCATTTGCTACCTCATCCACCAAAAGGTAGAAGCTGAAACATTTTGGACCCTCTAATTGTTGTTCATAAGATTTTACAAGATATTTAACAAGAGTATATGCAATGAATGAAATTGTTTTTGACATTCACCTACTTTTCCTAGAATGAGCATAACAAAACAAATTTGAGGTACAAAACCTATCATGAGAATGAGATGTACACTTTCTTGAAAACAAACCTTCTCTGAAGGTGAGCTCCCAATAGGTATGTGAACATATTCCTTTGCATCCTTTTCAACTACCAGAAATGCAAGAATGTTAAACTCAACAAACTCCTCTAGGAAAAACTTATTGCATGAGTTTAATACATGGTCAATATCCCAATCAGGGTTGAAAATATCCTTTGCAATTTCGTAGTAAGATAACTACATGCCATTCTGAAGAAGAAAGTCTAGGAGCCTTTTTTATGGAGAAACCTTTGTGATTTGAGACAATTTAGAAACCCTGAATGGTGACTTGCCTTTGATTGGAGACTTCCTAGGCATTGCCAGACTTGCTGCTGAACAAGGAGAGGAAGCTGTGGGAATTTCAGGGGAGAAGGAAGCACAATGAGAAGCCCTTGACCCTGATGAAAATCTTCTTCTTTTCTTATTAGGGGTGACATGCTCTTGGGAGTCTACAACATCCTTTGGTTCAGACATGAGTGAAAGCACGATATGGCGCGAAAGTGTGCACTCAACCTAACGAACAATGCCTCCATGCTTCGTATTTGAGGATCCACTATACAGCACAAAAGTGTGCACCCTACCTCACAAAAACAATACCTCATTGCTTCATATTTGGGGATCTACAATATGACACGAAAGCGCACAAGCAAACTCAAGAATAATGCCTCCTCGTTTCGTATCAAGGGGTGTACGTAATGGTGCAAATTGACAAATGAAAAACTGCAAGAGGAGCTCAATTCTAGTTAGGCTTGATAATTTGCCAAAAAAATCATAAATGTCTAATTATGTGCATATATAGACAAGGACAACTATTTGCCACATGAAAAGCCATGTCGACAACCATGTGGATGGCCCCCGCAAACCCTAGTCAATAAAACAATGCCACGTGTCACCTATCCCACATGTATAAAAGATTGATGCTAGCTTACGTGGCTCACTTTTTGAATCAAGGAGTGCGAAAGACGATACCTTCTAAGTGGCATTCAATCTACAGATACAATGCCAATACGCAACAACGTTGAGTTCAACAATTGTCGCATCATCTCGAATCAATAATTTCTACCTATTAACATTCAATATCAATCAACTTCATTTGAATCTAGTCCAATGTGTGGATATGACCCGGATATGAGGATTTTTAAGGGAGTGACTCGTTTCTTATCATTGGTCAACATTCGTGTACGATTTCACTCCGAATTTCTTGTAGACATAATGTAGTTAGGAGCATGGACACAGATGGGAGTTGATTGCTAACATCATTACTTTGGTTTATATGCATGTGAGGTGTAATCATGCCATTGACCTTTAGGATGATTTCACTCTAGCGACCCTCTAGGTTGTGAACAAAAGTCTATTTATATTCTCTATGAGGGTTGGGAGAGATTCCAGGGTGACCTCAAGTGGGCAGCAAATAGGGTGCAAGTAGATTAAGTTTGTTCTTGCACTTGACTGCATTCACACCGTATCAGTCATCCGCAAATACGGCGCGAATGTATTCCTTGCAATCTGACGCTCGAGATCATTTACGCCATATTGGTCATCGGTCATGTGAGCTTTGCATTCGTGTTGTATTGGTCATCGGCTTTGCAATTGCATACGATGCGAAAAGTCGAAACGTTGTCCATGCCGCAAGTGCGTTCGTGCCATATCTGTCGTTTGCAAATATGGTGCGAATGTATTACCTATAATTTGACGCTTGAGTGCATTCGCGTCATATTTGCTATTCGAATCTTTGTCTCACAGATACGGTGCAAATAAATCACCTTCTATTTTGGGCTTTCCTCCTTTAGGACCGTATTTGAAGTTTCTGATTAGGATTTAAGGTTTTTTATGTGTTTAAGATTTTTTACTTATGTTTTAAGTTTTTTATTTGTGTTTAAACTTTTTAAATGTCCTAACTTGTCTCATTTTACAGTAGCTAATGGCTAGGACAAAGCAGACTACAAGGAAGGTGTATATGGGCAGCAAAGATAGTGAGGAAGAGACAAGGCCATTAGTGGTTCCTCAATCTTTCCCTCTTGAGATCCCTCCTACCCCTGGTTGCCCTTGATCTCCTACCATGCAATCTAAGCAATCTAGTGTAGAGATAGTGTCTTCTCTCGTCCATACTAAGCTTCATCATGTACATTCCTCCCCTACAATTGCCAAGTTTTCAACCTCCCTTAGAGGCCCTATTCAACAAACAGAGCAACTGGACCCTCTTATGCCCATGGAGAAGAAGACCCTTCCAAGTCCAAGAGAAAGAGAAAGTCTAGATTTTATTATGTTCAGAAATGTTTTAGTGAGATAAGGAAGGCACAAAGAGCTACACAACATGTGATTCCAAAGACAACATTTATCAGAGTTGTCAAAGATATATCTTATAGATTATCAAGGGTATCCACTAAAGTTGGCATGCAAAAGAAATGGCAGCTTGCATCCATTCTTTGCCTTCAGGAGGTTGCTGAAGACATTGTTATTGATTAAATGAATGATGCTTACATTGCTGCTGCCCATGCTCATAGAGTGACTTTGATGAACAAAGTCTTTAGTATGGTCAACAAAATTAGGTATAGGTATTGAGGCCCTTTCCCACTACTGATAAAAAATTATCGTCGACAAGGTATTGAGGCCCTTGCCCACTACTGATAAAAAATCCTATGGGATCCGTGACATTCCTCCAAAATTGTCTAGGAGAGCAAAACGACTAGTGATCGAGGAGGTGACACATTTATACCCAACAAAGGCTGCATCCCAACAAGTGTCTGCCCAACAAGAATGACCACAAGAGGTTATAGAGTCAGAGGATGAATTTTGTAAGAGGAAAATCATTGTCCTTGGTCCTGTCAATCTGAAGAGAATGGGGGAGGTATATGGGAAAATGATTGTGAATGTATCTTGCACTTCTTTAGAAGAGGACTATCTAAGTATTTCCCCTGAGGACAAATCCATGCTTGTTAAGAAATATATTCAATTGTTAGATTGTGTAGTCTTTTGTTGCATAAGGTAAGGCATTTTGACTCAAAATTTTTACTATATGAAATGGTAGTGTTGTTCATATTGCAAATGACATTCCTTTGTTTTTGCTATTGGTTTTAGGGTGTTGATTGCTTCTCTCAACCAAGAAATCTCTAAAACTATATTTATCGTTGATCCACTGTTATCAATGGAATTATTTTCAAGATCTTGTTCAAACATAGAGATATTTTTCAAAACGTTCAATCCAATCACAAACTACAATATTTTTTTCCTTACGTCAAAATGTATGCAATTTTGCAAAGGGCTTAATGTATACTTCTTTATAGTATGCATTTCTTACTAACATTTCTTATTGTAAATGGAACCAAATATATATTGATATTCTCACTAGAGAAATTATCCTTATGAACTCTCTTAGTGGTATCCACAGCCAAGCAAAAATGTGCATTGAATACAATAATCTATAGTGGTAGTAAATGACCCATAAATTTGGATAGAAATGTCAAAATGATGCATATGAGATATAGAAATGAAGTATACTTCATAGGGTATCCATCCATATCATCAAAATCCAATTTTGATGTTGATAGGTCAATTATTTTCATGAGAGAAAATTATAACAACAAGTTGTCCACTGTGCAATGAACTAATTATCTTCTTGAAGAAGCCATGGAAACTTATCTAAATATGAAGCATGTTGCCAAGATGATTCTTCCATAGGTAAGCCCTTCCACTCGACAAGATATTCCATAATAATGTGGTTCCTTAGAACCTTCTCTTTCTTGCCAATAATCCTTTCGGGCTCATAGATGATTAAGCCATCTTCATCAAGAGAAGGTAGTTATTCAAGAACTTGTATGACAAGGCCAATGTATTTCTTGAGTTGAGACATATGAAAAACATTGTGAATTCATGTGGTTGAAGGCAAATCAAGTTGGTAAGCAAGATCTCCAACTTTCCTTGTGATTTGATATGGACCATAATAACAATGAGCAAGCTTATTATGTCCACCCTTGAGAGAATCATAACGAGACTTAGGTACTTTCAAAAATAACCATTCTCCTTCTTCAAAATCCACATGCCTTCTTTTATCATCAGCATATAATTTTATTATTTATTGTGCCTTCCTAATGTTTTATTTGCACTGCTTCATTAAGGCTTCCATCTTTTCCAACTCTTCTCAAGCAAGAGGATTCACTTCATCATGAAACAATTCTGAAGATACTCGGACTTTATATCCATACAATGCCTCAAATGGTGACATACCAATACTCATGCAATGAGTATTATTATAATAGAACTCTGCAAGATTAATCCAATGATCCCATGCATTCTATGTATTATGGAAAAAGTGTTTGAGGTAGATTTCTAACCATTTATTGACCCTTTCAGCTTGGCCATTTGTTTGTGGATGGTAAGCAGTACTTGGAGTTAGTTTGGTACCCATGGAAGTAAAAAGGCATTTCCAAAAATTCCCCATGAACTTAGAATCCCTGTCAAAAACAATCTTCATAGGTAATCCATGAAGTCTGAAAATTTCTTCCATGAATTGACCTGCCACTGTTTGGCTGAATATTGGACTTTGGTAGGTAAGAAGTAGGCTAATTTTGTAAGACGATCAAACACAATAAAAATACTATTGCAACCTTGCTTAGTGGTAGGAAGTCATGTAATAAAATCCATGTTGATATCAATCCATTTACCATGTGGGATAGGCAAAGGCTAAAGTAGACCACTAAGCAATAAATTTGAATATTTATTTTGCTGGCATGGTAAGCACTACATCACATACTCCTTGACATCTTTCCAAAGTTCCTTCCAATAGAAACATTTATGGATCTTGTCAAAGGTTTTAAATAATCCAATATGTCCTGCCAAAGGATAAGAATGCATCTCCTATAAATTTTGAGACCTAAAGGATGACTAAAGGGTCAGGAATACTCTCCCTTTAAACCAAAGAAGTCCATTTTTCCCTTTGAAATTGGAAAATTTAGATCCATCGCCTTGTTGTAATTTCTTCATAATATTGGCAGTGTGCTCATCTAAAAGATATTCTTCTTGAATGTCCTGGATCAATCCAATCCTTATGTATGGTAGAGATTGTAGAAACAAAACATGCCCACATCTTGGATAAGGCATCTGCCACTACATTATCCTTGCCTGCCATATAAGAAATCTCAAAATCATATCCCTAAAGTGTGGCTAACCATCATCTTTGTTTGGGAGAGAGATTTGACTGAGAGAGGAAATACTTCAGCACATGATGGTCGCTCTTCACCTTAAAATGGTTGCCATAAATGTAGTGGTGCCACTTCTTAATTGCATGAAGAATAGCTATCTTAATTGCATGAAGAATAGCTAACATTTCCTGCTCATAGATGCGTGGATTTCTCTTTCTTTACCAAAATTCCCTAATTTGTAGTTTCCATAATAGCCTTTTGATACTGTAAAAGAGTGCCAGAATGGAGATGTGGGCAAATCTTCTTTTTATAGCTATGATAGACTTCAAGCAAGATCTACAAACCCAGCTCCTTGGAATAGATCCACTAAAGAGAGTGTTGTACCTTTCACTTGAGATTTCAAAAAGGTATTTGGAATGGACTTCAAGCAGTTCTATGAGCTGCTGAAGTGGAAACAAGATATGCAGAAGTGGACTCTTGATCTTTTCTGATTTACTATGCATCTTAGCAATAACAACATGGTCTTGGCATAAAACAACCCCAATACCTCTGCCACTAGCATCAGCAAATATTGTGAACTCCTTGGAAAAGTCTAGGCACACTAAGATAGGTGATGAGATGAGAAGACTTTTCAACTCATTGAAACTCATAGTGGCTGTAGCATCCCAAAAGAAAGCTTCCTTTTTCAATCTGTCAGTGAGAGGAGCTGCTACATGGGCATAATTCTTGATGAATCTCCTATAGAAAGAATATAATCTAAGAAATCCTCGCAATGAAGTAGAATTCTATGGTATGGGCCAATCCTTGATGCACTTGACCTTCTTTGGATCAACCATAATTCCTTTCTCACCAACTATATGACCCAAGTATTCTACCTCATCAGCCCCATAAAAGTACACTTGCTTTCCTTTGCAAAAAGCTTGTGTCTTTCTCAACGTACTTCAGATGTTCCTCTCTATTCTTGCTATAGATGAGAATATCATCAAAGAATATCAAGACTAATTTATACAAGAAAGGCTATAAAATCTTGTTCATAAGAGCTTGGAAAGTTGTAAATGCATTTGAATGTCCAAATGGCATAACTACGAAGTGGTAGAGACCTCTTTCTGTTCTAAAAGATGTCTTGTACTCATCCCTTGCTTTCATCCTGATTTGGTGATATCCTGACCTTAAGTCAATCTTAGTGAAAACTCTTGCATCCTTGAGTTCATCCACCAACAAATCATCAATGCAGGGGATTGGGTACTTGTTCTTTATGATGCTCTTGTTTAAGTCTCTATAGTCAATACACATCCTAAATGACCCATCTTTCTTCTGACAAGTAGTACGGGAGAAGCAAAAGGTGACTAACTAGGCTGAATAAACCCCATTTCCAACAAGTCTTTAACCTATTTCTCTACTTCTTCTCTCTCATACTTGGATTACCTATGAGGAGGTTTGTTGATGGGTTTAGTGTTAGGCATTAATCAATAGGATGATCCATTTCTCGCGAGGCAATGATGTAGGTGGCTAGAATATGTCCTTAAATTCTTCCAAAAGTTTACATAGACATGGATCTTGCTCCTTAGATGAAATAGATTGCTGATTTTCATCTACCTTTGATAGAAGAAGTGTGGAAATGCAAGACATAGCATTAATTTCATTTTTCATCTTCTTCTTGTTGTGCTGATTATTTCCACTTGCTTTCTCTCCATGCCATTAAGTTTTACTTATTGCCCATTCCAAGTAAACTCCATGAACACATCTGATTCAAATTCAAAGAAAATTTTCCAAGTTGTTTAAGCCAATCACAGCCAATGTGATGATGTCGATAGTGAAAGGTGAGAAGGATCAAAGCTTGCACGCGAGCTATGGCGGGAGAGCAAGAGCAAGAAAGAGAGAGACAAGAAATAAGAACTCCAACAGTCACAATGTGTGAGCGGGCCTTCCTTTATTTACTAGTCACTAAAAAATGAATGTAAAGAATAAAGTGACGTGACGGGCGCCCGCCACCTGCAGTGTGCAGTGGCGGGTACTGTCAGTGTAGTAATACACGAGGCGGCACGGCGGAGGCGCCTTTACCCCAACAACCTCCCACTTAAAGGCGAATCTGCCCCAGTGAGAGAGAAAGAAAAGAAAAAGACAGTACAACTATGCATAGGTACAAGGGATGAGGAAAGGCAACATCTCATCCAATGCCCATCAATCTCCTGAGGAAGGCAAAGTGCTCAGTAGTGAGGCTTTTTGTGAGCAGATCTGCAGGATTCTCGTCACCAATGGAGATCTTGACAAGGTCAACAGACTTGTCCTCCACGACACCACGTATGAAGTGATACCTCACCTCAATGTGTTTTGTCTTCGCATGGAAGACCGGATTCTTAGCCAACTGAATGGCACTCATAGAATCCAAATGCAGTGTAGGTATAGCATCAATCCCAAGGTCAGCAAACTAGACGGCCTAGCCATATGGCCTCCTTGCAAGCCTCAGTGGCTGCAACATACTCGGCCTCAGTGGTAGACAAAGCCGTACACTTCTGAACCCTGGACATCCAAGAGATAGCACCTCCAACATAGGTGAATACATAGCCAGAAGTGGACTTCCTACTATCTGCATATCCTGCATAATCGGAGTCAGTGTACCCCACGACCCCTGTATCTTGGTTGCCATAGCAAATACACATATCTGTTGTGCCCTTCAGGTACCTCATGATACCCTTCACGGCATCCCAATGTTTCCTACCAGGTGTAGCCATATAGCGTGCCACAACACCAACCGCAAAGGCAATATCTGGACGAGTGGCTATCATGGCATACATCAAACTGCCCACGGCTGAAGCATAAGGGATATGGGCCATCTCGGCCCTCTGCTCATCTGTCTGCGGACAATCGGCCTGTGATACCTTCACATAAGAAGGCAATGGACAGCCAATAGGCTTTATGTCCTGCATGCGGAAGCGCTCAAGGACTTTATGAATATACTCCCTCTGTGACAAGTAGAGGAGTCCCTGATGCATGTCGCGTCTAATGCGCATACCAAGTATGTGAGAGGCCTGTCCCAAATCCTTCATCTCAAAGCTCTTCTTCAGCTGAGATTTAAGAGCATCTAGCTCATCATGAGCTTTCCCTGCTATCAGCATATCATCCACATAGAGTACCAAAATAAGCAATGAACCATCACGGGCTTTCTTCGTGTAAAGACACGGATCCATAGCACTCCTGCTGTAGCCCTGTGACTGCATAAAGGCATCAAACTTATGATACCATTCCCTAGGTGCTTGCTTCAAGCCATAAAGACTTTTCTTCAACTTGCACACTAGGTGCTCCCTGCAAGGTTCTGCAAAGCCCTTAGGCTACTCCATATAGATCTCATCATGCAAGTCTCCATGTAAGAAAGTCGTATTGACATCCATCTGATATAGATCTAAGTCAAGCTGAGCAACCAAAGCCAAGACCAAGTGCAGGGTGGTCATCTTAACCACAGGAGAAAAGACCTCATCAAAGTCTACACCATGCTCCTGCTTAAAACCCTTTGCTACCAATCTAGCCTTGTATGCTGGCTTGGGGTGTCCAGGGGTACTTTTCAGCTTGTACACCCACTTGCATGGCAAAGCCTTCTTGCCCTTAGGCAAGGCAACCAAATCCCAAGTCTCACTCTTATGCAAGGAGTCGATCTCAGACTGCATAGCCCTCTCCCAAGAGTGACTGTCACCCCTGCGCATAGCCTCATCATAAGTGAAAGGCTCTCCTGCATCTGTAACCAAAATATAATGCATAGAGGGCTGAAATCTATCAGGTGGACATCTGTCTCTAGCAAACCGTCTCACTGCAGGATGTGCTGCCTGCCCAGTTGCCTATCCAACACCCTGACCATGAGCATCTTTTGCAGCTGTAGGCTGTCCAACTGGCTGTGTAAGAGCTCTAGGCTCCTCCTGAAAGATCACTCTGCAGATCTCAACCACTTTCTCAAGCTGCCTGTGCATCTTGTCTTCATGGAAGACTACATCATGGCTACGTACTATTTTCCGCGCCTGCGGATCCCATAGGCGATAGCCCATCTCTCCTGAATCACCATAACCAAGAAAGATGCATTTAATGCTCTTTGGATCCAACTTACTCCTCTTGTCCTTGGGCACATGGCAGAATGCCTCACATCCAAATACACGGAGATGCACATAAGAGGGTGGCTTACCAGCCCAAACTTCCTCTGCAACCTAGAAATCCAATCCACTAGAAGGCGATCGGTTTATGACATGCATTGCCGTACTAACTGCCTCAGTCCAAAAGCTCTGTGGTAGGCCTGCATGGCTAAGCATAGAGCAGACACGCTCCTGAATAGTCCTATTCATGCGCTTAGCCAAACCATTCTGGGCAAGGGTGTAAGGGGCGGTCAACTGACGCTTAATACCCCTGTCATCACAAAATTGCTCAAAAGCACGTGAGACATATTCTCCCCCATTGTCAGTCCTAAGGCATTTCAGCCTATACCCAGTCTGGTTCTCAACAAGAGCAAGCCAACGCTGAAAGACTGCCAAGACATCGAACTTTTGCTTTATGGGATAAGCCCACACTTTCCTAGAAAAATCATCAATGAAGGTAACAAAGTACTTCGCGCCACCCATAGACATACACGGCATGGGCTCACAAACATCTGAATGCACCAAAGCCAAGGGCTCACTCATGCATGGCCTACCCGATTTCTTATGCGTAGACCTATTTTGCTTACCATAAAGACAATAATCACACGAGTCAAAACGTGCATAGTCCAAAGGCGGAAGATACTGCAAACCAGATAACATTTTCATTCCCTTCAAAGACATATTCCCCAAACGGGCATGCCAAAGTGATACATGTGGGATAGAGCCCACTGCCAAAACATGGTCTACAGAAGACCCAGATACAACAAGAGGATAGAGGCTGCCAACCTTGGCGCCTCTAGCAAGCACAAGTCTGCCTTTGGTAATCTTCCAGGCAGAATCCCCAAAACAAACATGAAACCCTGCATCATCCAACTGTCCTGCAGACATAAGACTGCATGTAAGCGTAGGTACATGATGTACATCCCTAAGCAAAAAGGAACTGCCAGTGGAAAACTGCAACTGAATATCTCCACAGCCCACAATATCAAGAGACCTGTCATCTCCAAGTCTGACTGATCCAGATACAGTACGGTAAGAGTGAAACCACTCATGGTAAGGCGTCACATGGAAGGACGCACTTGAATCCAATAACCAGCACTGTGCATACATACTAGGTGTCTCAATCAAGTGTGAAGCATTAGAAGAACTAGCTGCAAGTATGAACTCATCACTACCATCGGAATCCTCGGTCTGCATGACATTAATTTCTTCAATCTTGATGCTGGACTTCGCAGGTACTATGCTGCGATCAGAGGACTTCTCCTGCACTTTCTCTTTGCCCTTATCCTTGCGCTTCTCATTGTGCAACTCATGACACTGTGGTCTGATATGGCCCTTTTTCCCACAATGATGACGAGTGACATTAGCGTTGTGCCCATGCGACTTACTACGCGACTTTCCACGAGATTTAGACCGACCCTTCTACGAGTCACGGCCACGGTTATTACCAAGATCATTCCTGTCATTCCTACCTCTAACTGTCAAAGCATGTGAAACACGAGAGGCATCCAAGTTTTTGCGATTAACCTCTTCCTACAGAAGAGCACTCTCAACATCATTCAGTTTCAGAGTAGCACTAGAGGCACATAGGGTAGTGCAGAATACATCCCATGACTCATTCAGAGTCCCAAGCAAGAAAAGAGGAGTTACTTCCTCTCCAAAGGTGATATCCTGCGAAGTCAGGTTCTTCAGTATAGCATGGAACTGGCTCAAGTGAGCAGACATAGTCGCATTATCCTTCATGCGCAGATCCATAAGCTGCTTCAACCAATACATCTGACTCGCCGGACTTTTCTTATCATAAAGATTCTTGATCTTATTCCATAGATCCCATGCACTCTGTGCTTCCTCAAATACATTATAATGTACCTGTTCAATGAGAGACAATACAATCGCAGACTTGCATAGCTCATCAAGTTCAAGCCAGTCGTCATTGTCCATAGTTTCAGGCTGATCCCCACTCAACCGAAGTGGCTTAATCTGAGATTTCTGCACCAAGACCTGCCAAATTTGACTCTTCCAATAAGAGTAGTTGGTACCATCCAACTTTGTGATGTTAAATATGGCATTATCAGTCGAAGAGGATGCCATAATGCAGGCTGGAAATGCACAGACAATGTAAAACTGCTAGTTGTTTTACTGCAGAAAATGCCCAAAATCCACTGAAATGAGCTCCAAATGGCGAGAAAAGTGTGCCAAAAGATGCTGCCCACTTAGTACTAGGTGCGGTACACCAAATCAGGATATTTTAGCATAAAAAATACTACTCAGTCCACCAATAAATGCTTGCTGTAATAAATTTCAGAATTGCAATAATGAGAGCAAACTGTCCCAAAACTGGATCTAATGTCAACTAAACAATGCTAGGTCCAAAGCCGGCATAAAGAGGACAAAGCAAAGCCAAATGACAGTGAAAATACATGAGCATAACACCGAGAGATGTCAAATAGCATCTGCCAATAAGAGGCACACCCCAGACAATCTAGGCAAAATATAGAACGAACTGCCAAAACCTGACACAAATAGGTGTCTGCTCAAAAGAAAGCGGATCCAAAATTGAGACTCAGCTCATAAGCATCCTGTGAACCAAGACATATACTCAATGCATAACGGCTCAATACATAGACTACTCAATACATCCATAACGGCTCAATGACATAGACTACTCCAATAGCATGTAATCCCTGCTCAAGGTCAAGTAAGCATGCAAGATGCTCCCACTGGCACAAAAGGCGTACAATCGAGTTAAGGGCTCAAGCAACCCAAGACAAAGTACCAGTGACAAGTGACCAAGTCAATGCGTCATACGCTTCCCAAGAGCATGACATACATGAAGCAACTGATGTAGCAACCACTAAGCAAGACATAATCCCAATGGCAAGATCTCTGTCAAGTCAATACATCCAGTAGCAAGCCAAAGTCAATATCCCTGTGAGTCAGAAGTGCTCAAAACATCCAAATTGGAGCTCCAAAATATCTGTCAAGCATGGACAAACTAAGAGGCATCAACCACGGACCAAAGCATGTAATGTCAAGATTGTGGGAGAGAAGGAAGGAGTCTCGCTTGAAGCTTTCTTGCTTGCACAATGGGGGAAGACACACAAGGGTGGAGGCTGAAAACAGTTTTCCTCTTCTTAGTTGTGTAAGCCAAAAGAACTCAAGTACAAAGAAATAGAAGAACCCTCTATATGGGTCTCAAACCAAACTCAACTAACTAAGGTGGCATACTAACTGAGCCACAAACTAGAATAGATAAGGATAGCTATCATGTAGCTATTATTCATGGGCGGTGTACCAACCGCGTCTGCAGCTGACAAGTCGGTGACATAAATACACAACGGTCACCCTGGCGTATCACGAGTGGAGCTCGATATCTCAACACTCCCCCTCGAGCTCAATCCCAATTCCTGCACACCAAGCAGGTCTCTGAACTTGCGCAGCTTCTCTGCGCCCAATGCCTTCGTAAATATGTCAGCTACCTGATCCTCTGTGCTGACATAAACTAGATCAATAAGACCTAGTAAAACCCTCTCTCGCACATAGTGATAATGCACCTCAATGTGCTTTGTTCTAGCATGATAGACTGGGTTATTTGCCAAGTGTATACTACTCATGTTGTCACAATAAATGACAACTGGTCCATCTGTAGACTGATGCATATCATAAAGTAGCTTATGCAACCAAGCTACCTCACATGCAGCCATTGCTGCACCCCTGTACTCAGCCTCTGTGCTCGACAAGGCAACTGTAGGTTGTTTCTTGCTGCTCCAAGTGACTGCAGCACTCCCAAAAGAGAACACATATCCACTGGTAGATCGTCTATCAGAAATACTACCAGCCCAATCAGCATCAGTGTATCCATGCAACTGTATCTGAACCCCAGTCTCATAAAATAGTCCATACTGCAATGTGGACTTCACATACCTGAGTATGCGTCTAGCCGCATCCAAATGTGGTTTCCTTGGAGCCTGCATAAACTGACTTACCAATCCAACAGCATAGCTCAAATCTGGCCTGGTAATAGTCATATAAATCAAACTTCCTACTATGCGTCTGTACATAGTAGGGTCTTCTAGAAGCTCACCTGCATCTGTGCTCAGCTTCACATTTTGCTCCAAAGGAACTGAAATAGGCTTACAGCCTGTCATCCCATATTTGGACAGCATGTCCAATCCATACTATCTCTGCAAGAGCTGTATCCCACTTGGTGATCTAATCACCTCAATGCCCAAGAAATAACGCAGCTCTCCCAAATCCTTCATCTCAAACTTCTGCTTCAATAGCATTTTCACATGAAGGATATCTTCATCACTGTCACCTGTCATAATCAAATCATCAACATAAATGACAAGTAGCATAATACCTTTCTCTGTTTTCCTCACATAAAGTGAGAAATCTACCTTGGAAATCTGAAAGCCAATAGTGACAAGATACTCTCCTATCTTGTCAGACCATGCTCTAGGTGCTTGCTTCAAGCCATACAAAGCTTTCTTCAACCTGCAAACAAACTCAGGATGAACAGCATGCACATAACCTGGTGGCTGCTCCATATAGACCTCTTCTTGCAAATCACCATGCAAGAAGGCATTCTTTACATCCATCTGATGTAAAGACCATCCCTTTGATGCAGCCATAGCAATGACTGCTCTTACAGTTGCCATCCTTGCAACCGGACTGAATGTTTCTTCATAGTCAATGCCATATGTTTGTGCATACCCCTTGACTACTAATCTTGCCTTGTATCTGTTCACAGAACCATCTGCATTGTGCTTCACCTTATAAACCCACTTACAGCCAATTGCATTCTTACCTTTAGGCAAAGGTACCAATTCCCATGTAGCATTTGCTTCCAAGGCATCCATTTCTTCATCCATGGCTTTCTCCCATTTTTCTTTTTCCATGGCTTGCTCAAAAGAAGTGGGTTCTGGTTCCTGTATCACTTTAACCATATATGCATAGTGAATGGCTGTAAATCCATCATATTTCAGCCTATCCACAGGGTACCTAGCTCTCGTAGACCTGCGCAAAGTAGGTTCACTCCCAGGTGCTCTCAAAACATCCCTGGTCTTCCTTACTCCAGGTGTAACAATAGAAGGAATACCCAACTCATCATCAATGCTCTGTTCTGAGCCACTGGATTCACCATCCACATAAGAGTGACCTGCATTCACATCAAACATGGGCTGATCAACCTTCTCTTTTCCTTTTCGTGATACCTGCATACCACTATCTGCATTGCTTAGAGAAGATTCTCCTGATCTCAATCTACCTGTCCATGGTGAAGAATGTGAACCACTGCTAGAGGATGCTCCAGGTCCACTAATATTTTGTGACTGCTGCTGTGAATTCTGTGCAGCATTACCATTTTGTGCATCTACATCATCAATCACATTTACTGGTTTATACCAGCTACTCATCTCATCAAAAACAACATCTCTGCTCACTGTAAACTTACGAGTAGAAGGGTTATAGCATCTATACCCTTTTTGCTGCAGAGAGTAACCAATAAAGATGCACTTCTCAGCTTTTGGATCCAACTTGGATCTCAACTCATCTGGCACATGTACATAGGCAATGCAACCAAAAATTTTCAAATGAGAAATATCTGGTTTCCTACCAGTATACCTCTCCTCTGGAGTCATTCCATGTATTGCTGCAGTGGGAGTCCTGTTCATTATGTAGACTGCTGTAGCAACTGCTTCAGCCCAATAAAAATCTGGCAGGTCTTTTTCATTGAGCATGGCACGAGACACCTCTCCAATATGTCTGTTTTTTCTTTCTGCAATTCCATTTTGCTGTGGGGTATGACTGCATGAATATTGCTGCTTTATGCCATGCTCCTGCAGGAACCTTGCAAACTCATTTGAGAGGTACTCTCCCCCTCCATGTGACCTTAGGCATTTTATTTGCAGGCCTGTTTCTTTTTCAACCATAGCTTTAAGAGTTTTAAAATGCCCAAAAACTTCACTTTTCTTTTTCATAAAATACACCCAAACTTTTCTGCTATAGTCATCAATAAAACTGACAAAATAATGACAGCCTCCAAGAGATGCAGCTTTAGTAGTCCACACATCAGAGTGGATTAATTCCAATGGCTTCTTACTCTCTTGAACATGTCTAGGAAATGGTTTCCTTGCCTGTTTTCCAAACTGACAGGCTTCACATACCTTATGCATTTCTGCAACCTTGAATTTTGGCAATCCTGCAACAATATTTTGGGCCTGCATTGATTTAAGTCGCTGTACATTAACATGACCAATGCGTTTATGCCATATATCAATATCTGCAACTACACCAGTCCCATGTGCAAACATTGCTGCACTCAATTCAGACATGTCTGCATCCAACGTAAACATTCTGCCCTTCTTCTTTCCTTTTGCTATCAAGCGACCTTTATTTTTCATATCCTCAACAAAGCATCCATGAGGATTAAATGTGACCTGCAAGCCCTGCTCAACCATTTGACCGACAGAAACCAGATTCTTGGTGATATTCGAGACATGAAATACATCGGATAGGTATTTCTTTTTCCCATCCTGCATAGACAAAGGAATTTTTCCAATCTGCACAATAGGATGTGCAGTATCATCACCAGTCTCCACAAATCCTGGTTTTTCCATTTTCCTTGCATCCTCCATCCATTTTGCATGACCTGTCATATGGTTTGATGCACCTGAGTCAACATACCATACATCGTTGCTTTCTTCTGCACTTGTCACAGAATTGTTCATATGCTGCACCATAAACAGATGCTCATTTCTGTCATCACCCTGTCTACTAGAGGATGCATAATTTCCTTGTTGCAGTTTTCCATTCATGATGTGATTCTGCTTTTTATAGCAATCTTTAGCCATATGACCCATTTTACCACAATAGTAGCATTCAACATTACTGTTTGCATTTTGGCCTCTTTGCCATCCACCACGACCTCTTTGGCTCCCCCTGCCTCTAGAGTTACCACGTCCTCCTCCATAGGACTGGTTTTCTTGAGTTTGCTGCATATTCTGATTTCTGCCACGGCCTCCAAATCGGCCTCCTCTACCTCTGCCTCTACCTCTTCCAGCATTTGAGTAGAAGACAGCTTCTTTTGAAGTTCCTCCTGAAGAAGATGCACCACCATTTCTTTGCTCCTCAGAAATTAGAAGAGCAATCAGCTCCTCAAAATCAGGAAATCTTTCACGAACTGAAATGGATGTCCGAAACTGTGCATAATCCTTTCCTAGACCATTCAATGTCACAGAAACTAAATCATCATCTTCCACTGGCGACCCAATGGAAGCAAGTGCATCTGCAATCTTCTTCACCTTCATGTGGTAGTCATTTATGCTCATATTTTCTCTTTGCACATTGTGCAACTCTTGCTTGAGCTGCATTTTCCTGGCTTGCGTATTTGTGCTATACATCTTTGACAGAGTATCCCATGCCTCCTTTGGCGTACTTGCATCCTGAATATGCACAATCATAGAGTCTGAAATACTGATAGACAGCCAGTACATAACTTTCCTGGCTCTCTCATGCCATGCTTTAAATGCCTGCATTTGCTGTTGATTGGGAACATCAGGAAGAACTGGTTCTTCTTCATTTCCTGCAACAAATTCCCAATATCCTTTTCCCATAAGGAAATTCGTCATTCTAAACTTCCATGCTTGGAAGTTGTTATTGTCAAGCTTTTCAGTTACAATCTGTGAAAGAGAATCAGACGCCATTACAGAATCCTGCAAAAAATTCTGTCACTGCAGAGAACACAGCTTCAGCCTCACAAGGGCAAATCTGCAAAACTGACGAAAGTGGTATTTAACCACACAGTCACTTCCTAGTGACGATTTTGCATATACAGGAACCAAGGATGATTCTGTAACTCCCAATGTCTCTGCACATGAGCATACGATGCAATATCTGTGGTAACTTTTCACCGACCTGTAGAACAGTGGTCGCACAGCATAAAACAGGGCTTTTTCCTGAGTGCGTGCAGAAAACTTCCGCCTCCAAAACAGGCCCCGAAATGGCCTCAAATCAAAAAAACTGGGTCGCCAAGAGCTAAAGCCCTTCCCCGCAGCATATACTGCCCTCTTGCTTCACCGCGAAGGGCGTCTCAACCTGAGACAATGCACTCCTGCAATTTTCGGCTGTGCTACCTGCAGAGATCTGCTCCCAAAACAGAAAATGAAAGCAACACTGCTCCTCTTACCAGACCACCGCGAGCTTGGCTTGCTTTCTTGAGCTCCTTACCACGAACAAGGCTCTGATACCATGTCAAGATTGTGGGAGAGAAGGAAGGAGTCTCGCTTGAAGCTTTCTTGCTTGCACAATGGGGGAAGACACACAAGGGTGGAGGCTGAAAACAGTTTTCCTCTTCTTAGTTGTGTAAGCCAAAAGAACTCAAGTACAAAGAAATAGAAGAACCCTCTATATGGGTCTCAAACCAAACTCAACTAACTAAGGTGGCATACTAACTGAGCCACAAACTAGAATAGATAAGGATAGCTATCATGTAGCTATTATTCATGGGCGGTGTACCAACCGCGTCTGCAACTGACAAGTCGGTGACATAAATACACAACGGTCACCCTAGCGTATCACGAGTGGAGCTCGATATCTCAACATGTAATGCATAGAGCTTATCCGTCAAGTACAGACAATAGGCATAAGCGGCCCAAATGCCACTCAAGTCGACCAAACTGCCAATGACAAACCAATAACAACGGAGCAAATGCGATGCTCAAAAGCATTCCGGAATCACGATCATGAGTTCGAAATCGATCCCCAAAGTGTAATACATCATGACATAACCCATAGCATACATCTGATATCGATAGAGAAGCAAATACATGTGACAAATGAGCTTCAGCCCGCTCATGTACAGCAGCTCTAAACGGTCCAAAACTGTCAATTTCCAGCCCAAAAACAATGCCAAATCATAGGCAAATAGAATGCATACATTCCCAAGACATTAGGCACCATGTAGACCGTATACGGGCATCAAACAAGGTAACAGGAGTAGAGTATAAGCATCAAATGCCAATGCCAAGTGTGGCTGCCCTATTTCCAACACTGTATAATAGTAAATAACAATCCCAAATCAGCCAATATTTCAGGCCAAAATCATGGCATAATCATGTGCATACATTCCCAAGGCACTAGACATCATGTAGACCGCATACGGGCATCAAATAGCACAACCGGAATGGAGTATAAGCAACAAATGCTAATGCCAATGGTGTTGCCCTGTTTTCAGCCTGTTATGATAGTTTATGACAGTCCCAAATCTAAAGAAATCAGCCCCGAATGATCAAGACCAATGCCCAAAGCTTGAATGACATCAAACATGAAGTCTATAGCCCTCTTGATCAAGGTAGAGAGCAAGAAGCAATGGCCAAGTGTGGAGCTAAAGTAGATGAGTGCTAACAGCCTGGAAAAAAATAGTGCAATCTGCCCTGTTGGTGCTGAACTTGCTGCTGCTCCACATGGGCTGAAAAGGGGGTAATGGGGGGCTCAAGAAGGGCCTATCAAAGGCCTATGACAAGCCTCTTTGAGCCTTGATAGGTGTAAGGCACAATATGAGGGGAATAAGCTTCAAGGGTTTGAAGCCATGGCTGCCCTTGCTGTTTGCAACCTGTAGACTAAAATAAAACCCTAAAAGAATGATCAAATACCTCAGTATCAATGCCTTGAAGGTGCCTCAATAGGTCGGGAAGGTGCTCGGGAAGCCGGGGAGTGACGGGAGCTCGGGGAGATCGGATATGGCTGCCGAGATGGAGATCCAATGCGTGAAGGGAGTCGATGCGAAGGTAGAGAAGCACCGAGTCAAGCTCGAGCAAGAGGAAGCCAAGCTCTGATACCAGTTGAAAGGTGAGAAGGATCGAAGCTTGCATGAGAGCTATGGCAGGAGAGCAAGAGCAAGAAAGAGAGAGACAAGAAATGGGAACTCCAACAGTCACAATGTGTGACCGGGCCTTCCTTTATTTACTAGTCACTAAAAAATGAATGTAAAGAATAAAGTGACATGACGAGCGCCCGCCACCTGCAGTGTGCAGTGGCGGGTACTGTCAGTGTAGTAATACATGGAGCAGCACGGCGGAGGCGCCTTTACCCCAACAGATAGGACCCATATCTAGGACAATCAAGTCCGTCATAATAGTGCAAGACTGTGATAATTCAATAGGAGTCTCCCGGCATATCTCTTTGCTTAACTCTTGAGCACCATTAGCCACTTGTACCTTCAGTGGGGCATCTATTTCTTGAGGTAGAAACTTCAACTTGTACGATGATTTGGCATTGATAAAACTATGTGTGCTGCCCGTATCAATGAGAATATGAGCAACCTTTGAATTTATAGTACCCTTGAGCCGAAGTGTGTTTTCACCTTTATAACCCATCCATGCATCTTGAGATATGGAACATAGCATGGGCTGACAAGAAACCATAGAAGGATCATCAATCTCTGATCCACCAGGATCAAATGGACCACCTAAATCATAAGGGAAACTACTAACCGGATCTGATTCCTCCTGTGTGTCCTAATCATCACGCTCATGCATCTCATCAAAAGTAGGAACTACCTCTACTTGCAAAAGATTTCCTTATTGTGTCCCCTCTTCATCAGAGTCTTCAATATTTAGCATATTAGACTTTGCCATATATCATTTGCACTTCTTCTTATGCTCAGGAGACCATTTCTCCCCACATTCATAGCATATACCCTTGGATGTGTCATTGGAAAGTGCCTTGCTGTTGTTGTTATTGGGATATTGCTTAACTACACCTTCAGCCCTCTTGAATTCTCCTTTTGGATCAGCATTATATCTGAAATTATTGCCCTATTTTGAAGCATATGCTATAGCGTAGGTTGGAACCTTGCTAAAATTATTTTGAAACTTGTTTTCAGCTCTTAATCCCTCTCTTTGTTGGCTGAACTGCTGTCCAAATCTCATAGGCTCATGTGATGGGTAATTCATTCCTGTTTTGGGCTGAAATGAAGTTAAATCTCTTCTATATTTCTAGTTGTACCCCTCAGCATATTGAATGGATGCATGGACATTTGTAGGCTTGGCTGCCCCAACTTCAGTTGAAAGGTTTGGATCAAGACCAAAAATATATTTGTTCAGTTTGGCTGAATCAAAAACGCCTTCCACATACATGGAAAGGTTTAAGAATTGTTTGGAAATATCTCTCACAATAGAACCCCTTTTCCTAAGATCATACCATTTCCTTTCAAGCATTTCCTTCTCCATCGGTGACACGAACACTTGAGTCATGGTTGATTTGAAGTCCTCCAAAGATTGAAAATTCTCTCAAATCTTGCTCATGTATCTCCACCACGTATGCGCATATTCCTCTAGGTGTAGGCCTGCATATAACAAATCTTTGCTTGATCATTGCGTGGGTAGAGAGTGAAATACATTTCCAGTTTGTTGATCCATTCCTCAAGTTCGGTCGATGAAGGGTTATCTCCTTTGAAATTGGATATGCTAATCTTGTCCTTATACTCCTTGTCATAATGATAGTGCTACCCATTATGATTGGCATATCCAAAAGATTGATGCCCATTAAAATGATCAATCATTGCTTGTTGTCCATGGTTAGGGGTAAATCAATGTTGCCCATTTTGATTATGTCTAAAATATTGACGACCAAATAATGAGTTCCCATGTGATTGTTGGTTATGAGTGGACATCCCATGTGACAACTTATCATCATGATCTTCAGTATACTAAAAACTATCTCCATTCTTTGCTTTATCATCTGCATACAGCCCTTGATCATCTCTTACATTATTATGAACTTGAGTATGTTGAGAACCGAACTCTTTATAGAAGGGATGGCATCCATGTACAAATTCATTTCTGTCATCATGTAGGGAATAATCTTGTTGTCCCTTATCTCTTAAATTAGTGAAGTATGGCATGTTTCTATTCCAAGAGTTGGTATGAGGTTAAATTGTTTCATTCACCTTTGAAGGTCCTCCATGTTCAAAAGTGGATGGTATATGTTGATGGCTGCTATGAACCTCACATTGCCATGAATAATAGGTACATCTTTAGCATGGGAAGGTGGATTGCTTTGCAATTTGTTACCCAAGTTGCTAAATATTGTAACCAACTGTTCAAATTTGGTATCCAACCTATAGTTTTGCTGCTCCATGTGTGTAATCATCTTGCCAAACTTGTCATCCATTGAATGGGTAAGTTGGATTAGACCTTCATTCATATTACCAACTTTCTTTGATAGCTGCTGGAAATCATTGGAGTCATGAGAAGAATTTGCTTCAGTTCTAGGATCATTATCATGAGGAAACCTTGGCCATTGGATCTCTTCATTGGTTGTATTGTTGCCCATAATTTCCTATCCCTTATTGTGGCCCTTATGGCAGGATTCACTCCAGCATGGTAATCTTCTAAGCCCTCATTTATGTGCTCCAATACCTGCTCCTTCTTCTTATTCATTACCATCATGGAAACTCTGGTAACTCAGGATTGCCTAGGTCAATAACTAGAGCCATACTCCTCTAATATAAGTGCTTGATAGCTTCAAACAAAGCTAATAATACTTATTTATATAGATTTACTGAGGTTACAAGTTTGGGAGAGGTATATGGTTGCTTCATATCAAAACAGTGTACTCTATCAACCTATCTAGGTGTTGTCTATAGTGACCACCTGTCACTAAAATGACTTAAACTTTTGAATCATAGGTCCAAATGAGGTGCTCTATAGCTAGGGTTGAAGCTAACTTCATCTTCTACGCATAGAGTATAAGAACCAATTTTTTAGAATGAAATATTCCACTTCTGTAATTGATTCTTTATGACTATTTAGAATGAGACAGCAATCTGTAACCACCTGTAAACTCACTGTTTGGACCTTGTTTCAACCCATTTGGTCATAGATCATTAAGAATCCCCTATGGCCATTGAATTACAACCTGTAGGCTCTATCACCAACCTATGATCACCTTCAAAGTACTTGTAGACTTGTATCTTTGTTCAAAATTGTCACCAATTGCCCTATTTTGCCTTGTTTGGTACCAAAAGTCTTCAAGTCTTTATCCCCTCTCTCCCAAGTGGTCTTTCGTGGTCCACGACTTGTGGTGAGGGATAAAATGGCAAACACATACCCAAATGGGCTCTGAAACTTTAGAAGGTGTGCAAAGTTCCTTCCGGACTAGGTTGTGCACCCCTACGGAGTCATAGATAGCAAGGGAGGGTCACCTCACTATTGTCTTCCTATCTCATCCGAGTCCCCGACCTTTTTCCTCGGCCGGAATATACATGGCAAAGCTAGTGTTCTAAAAAAAAAGGCATGATATGCATGGCTCAATCAAGATTTTGATATTTCCATGATATGCACGAATTGGAAGATAAAATGTATGTAAATGAGGATGAGAAAGGTTTACCTATAGTAATAAGTGACTCACTGATTTACTATGTTACCTTTTACAAAATTTCTTGGATAATCTCAATATATTGAATTAGAAAAATATCCAAAAGGTAAAGGTTAAGCAATATATTAGCAAAATTGAAGGGAAATTGTATGGTTGATGATATGGACTGATCAATCAAACAATGTAAAGAGTAATGATACCGTCAATTTCAATGGGTTGATTCATCAATCAATTCATGCGTGGGATTCAATATTCAATGCCTCAATACTTGAGTATTATGGTTCATTCAATTAATGTTGAGATTGAAGCTTAATGCAAGAGTACTCTACTTAACCCCTCCTTCAGCATAGGAAATGCAACAACAATTGAATGAGGAATTGGAGAGATTAAAGAAGAGTAATAGAAGTACCTATTTCAATGATTGAAGAAGAAGATGTTGCTTGAGTCAAACTTCAGCCATAAAGGTTGATAGACCATATTCTTGAATCCAACAAATGATCAAGAGAAGAATAGACTCCATAATCCCACACATTAGCCCCAAATATGATCTAAGAATGATGTTTAGATCAAGTCTTCAGCTCCAATGAGTAGTATAGATAAAATCCCTTGAATTTGAAGCCTCTTTGATGGAGATTTCAAAGAAATTATTCAATATCTTTCATACTTGTAGTTCAAGAGAAGATTGTCCTTCAATCTTGAATGCATTGCTTGGATTCTTCAAGATCTTGAATATTTGAAGTAGAAGAGAGGTCCCTGGAGTGATTTAAACCAAAAGCCCCATGAAATGGAAGAGAATAATCCAAGAATTTGATGTCTAAAGCTTGCTGCCCTATTTTGACTCCATAGCCAACTATCCTTGAAACTTCAAGTCCTCAATGTTGGTCCCTTGAGTGTAGAGGAAGCTCTAGGAAGCTTGGTAGAGTAAAAGCCCTTTGATCTCTTTAAGAAATTTCAAGAGATTTCACTGCTGTCATAAAATCTGCCATAGCCAAGGTTTTAAGGAAGCTTTAGGGCTGAATAAGAGTGAAAGATCAAGTATCAAAAGGCAAGCACTTCATGTCAAGGCTGCCATTAATCATTCAAATGAGGGAGAAGCTTCAATTATGAAGGAAATTGTTGATTTTTCCCAAGAGAAGGAGGGCTGAAAAATGGTGCAAACTATGTTGGCCTCTTCTTGCTCTACTTAATCATTATTTTAATGAATACTCAACAATAGAGTAGTCTACAGGTTTCTTGAGACCTCAGGAATCTTCTCTAGTAGGTGGCTTGAAGAGAAATGATCATGGCAGAGAGAAATAAGAAGATATCTCCATGCCAGTTTTTAGCAAGAAGCTTGGAAAGAGGAAAGAGAAGCTTGCTCCAAAAAGTAACCAAGTTTCAACTTCTATAATCCCTATTTAGACTCTAGTTAGGATCAAGAACCTTCAAAATGGGCCTCCATTTGACCATGGCTTGCTATTTCGGCCAAGAACCTCCATCTTCCTCAAGATCTCCTTCAAGAAACCTCCAAAACTAATCTCAACTTGTTGCAGAGAACCCGGACTAGTCATGGTTTGAACTATACCAAACCCTGTGACCAAATCTTGGTGCTCCAGTTACCTGCTACCTGTCCCTATGACTAAATTCTCCATGAAAGTGACTCTTCCCATGGATCAAAGTCCATGCTTTGATACCAATGGAATGAAGGTTGCCTCTTCAATGGAAATTACACAAAGACTAACAAGAAATGCTGAGAACCATAGCTTGCCATTTATTTATTCAAGATGTCTTACAACCAAGAATTACAAGAGATATTGAAGCCATGGAAACTTGAGAATCATTTGAAGACAACTGCTACAAGGAACTCACCCCTTACAATGGTGGGGAAGGAATTACCTTCAAGCTCCAAGAAGTGGAGATATGAAAAATGATTAAAAGATTATTTAAATTGGCACCCTTTTGCCTTTTATACTCTAGTTTAAAATAAGCTAATTACCTAATTAAGGTAGCATGAAAATTTACTTTATTACAACAAACAGTGATATAGGTGGACATTTCTCAAAAATACAAATTCTCCCAAGTTCCAAGACAAAAAACGGTAAAAAAGGTGACCCTGACAAAAATTAAAGATGAGAGAAAATTAATGGCCGAGCTCTTCAACGAATTCAATATTCTCTCATTAATCACATCTGAGCAACCAAATTTGGCATTTTCATTCTTCCAAAATCTCAACTAATTAGCAACTTAATCAATAGATTTCTCTCTCAATCTCTTAGTGTCCAAATGAGATCTCTCTTTCCCCCTTCTCATCTTTTGTTTCTCTATTTTTCTTCTCTATCCCTATTCTTTCCCAGGTATTAAATTTTTTTTTTTCCTTTCTTTCTCTGTTCCCCTATTTCCCGGTTGTTATATAGGCTTATCTTTCCTTCTTTTCTCCTTACTTCTCAAATCTTAATGCATCCTACTAATGAAAAACAACTTATCATTGATCTAACTAATGCTCCTAAATCTTCCAACACTTAAACTATCAAGCCAAGGAGATCAAACACCCTCTGACTCCCTTACTTTCTACCCAAACCAAGAACCATTTTGGAGGCAAACTTCTACTCCATTGCTCAATTTGGAGCATGCAAGCACTCAAGCTTGAATTCGTTGATCCCGAAAATGGAATCAAAATGTTATCTCTTGCAAGCACACTGCCAAAACCCATGGATGGTTTATTACTTCAAGTGTTTCAAGCCGAGAGCTATGGCTACCTCTTGCATAGCCATGCACGCCCTCTCACACACAAGTGTAGTGAGCTTACCTTTGAATTTGATCAAGTTGCCTCCTCCCATGAATCTACTGATAGCTTCAAGATCCAAGATGCACTTTCAAGCAAGCTCCATATCCATGCTCTAAGCTTCAAGCTCCATAGCCATGTGCGCGAGAAAAGAGAAGAGAAGAAGATGATGATGAAGAGAGGATAAGACCAACTTCTCCACAGTCCCTCACTCTCTCTCTCTCTCACACTCCCTTTCTCATAGTCCCTCTCTCATACACAAGAATGAAGCAAGAAGCAAGAAGCAAGAAGAAAGTAAGTTTGGCCACACAATAAGAATGAGCTTCTTCATTTACTTTTTGACTTTTAAGCATGCCCTATCTCCTCCTTGGGCAGCCATCCCCTTTTTTGTCTCTCCACTCTTTTTCCTCCTCCTTTCCTATTAGCTTGACCTTAACCTATGACTCTCATTCTTTACAACTTGCATGAGCGAGAGCCCATCACTCCTTTACAAAATAAATTGCAATGTGCCTAATGCTCTTCTTGCAAAAATATTAAGGTGCACTTATTCTTGTGTGCCTTCCTCTTACATTTAGAATTTTTTTATGTGCTTTGTGTCTTCATATTTTCATGGGTGTTCCTTTGTCCTCCATCTTCCACTTGCCTTGGGATTGTCTTTCACTTTCGATTTTTCGGATTTTTTTCCATCTTGGTCTTTCGAGGGTTAACATCAACCAAAAACTCAAGAGCCAATACAAGTAATAGGTACCACAATCCCTACAATCATTATTTAATTATGATTAGCATGTCAAGTGCTACAAGATCCACAAGTGTTTGAAAAGAAAAGGAAGCTAACTTGTGCACCATGCACTTGCACAACATTAAAAACAAGGAAAAGTCAATTCTTTGTTTATGGTAGTCAACACGTGATTGTAGAAATTAGAACAAATAGAAAACCAAAGTCTAGGGACACATAAATGGAAATCCAAAAGCACTTAAAATGGAAAACATACCTAGACCTTATAACCTTCTTCTTCTATCCAACTCTTCACCTTCATCACACATCAAAAACTCTAGTGCGAGTTGGACATCTTGGACACATAGCAATCATGTATCCTTTCTGACACACTACGGAGTCGATACCGTTCAATGCAATCCCAACAACCATTGAGTTGAATGCCTAAGGAATAGATCATCTAGTTGCTACCACAAAGGAGGGATTGGATTGGGTGCCCTACACTTGCCAGAGTTGAACCTTATAGCGCACTCGATCTAGATCATAGAACCATTCACCTTTCCCTAGATTGAAACTTGAAAAGAGATCACATGCTTATAAACACCAAATTTCTTCTTTAACTCCACAACACAACCAACCAATTGCAAGATAAAATGAAAATTATATGTATCCAAATGAGATAAAACCCAACTGCCATGTATTCATCTCTTGACTCACCCCACACCTCAACTATTGCATAACCTCGCAAGCCTAGAGATCTTTTGAATTTCTATCAATTAGGGCATGTAGCTTGCTACTACCCAAAGCCATGAACCGATGCTAAGGACCCTCAACATATTGCATTTACCTCCATGAATTATGAAGGTCAAGAATGTGCAATACCTAGTAACAAGTTCCCTATGTCTATTGGCCCTGAAATTTTTACTTGTATGGCAAAGTCTTTCATCATTGAACCCAATGATGATAAGCTAATTCATCCTGCCTATCTTAGGGTCAAATTAATTTTGAAAAGAGAGTACATCACTAAAACTCTCATTGATGAAGGATATGATTACAATATTCTTACCTATCATGCTTAAACTTACATAAGACAACCCAAACTAGTATCCACACATACTATAGCCAATCCCTATGGTAGATCACTATACCATCTCTTAGGCAAATGCAAGATCTTATTGGTCTTAGAAACTGAAAGCTTGCCAAATATGTTCTATGTGCTTCCTAATCGACAAGATATCGAGAAGGAAATTCTACTTGGAGAACCTTTCAAATGTGTGACTAAGTGTGATGTTGACTATGAGGCACAATGAATCCACTTGACCCTACTTGGTGTTAAGATTCTCACGAAATTTAGCAAAAGAAACATCATCATCACTCATGACAAGGGTAAGCAATCAATCTCTAAGCTAGATAGAAACTCTAGCAAAGAGAGTCACGAAGTTCTTAGAGCACTACTAGAACCATAGGATTGAAAGCAAATGCCCCTCCATGCAAAGTTCCCTAGTCCTATTAAGAAACCCCAAGCATCTCATAACTTCCATCCCACTACTAATACTATCAAACATAGTCCCCCATGAAAAAAGAAACAAAGACATTGGGAACACTGCCATAAACAACGATGGAGAGTTAGCACAATACCACAATGGGTTCCCAATGCATTGCTACACAATCAAAGGTACTACATAGAAAATCAATGGATTTGGTTACCCAAACCACCTGCATCACCATCTCCATCAATCATAGCCCAAACAAAACAACCTAAAATTGGATCTTGGCCTAGGACACAAACCACTCAAGAAATTGAGCAAGCTAAGATAGAAACAAAAAATCCAAACATCACCTATTGGAAAAAGTAGATAGAGCCTAACATTGAGATATAACTACATAATGCAGTTGTTGAATCCAAGGAAAAGATGATAATAACTCATAAGACAACAAACCCAAAAGAGGAATCAAAGTTTCCACTCCATGGCAATATTCTTGCTATAGAAGAACATTCACAAGATGAAGGATTCACACTATCAATAAGCAATAAACAACCATTAGAGGCACCAACTAGCCCGCTTAGAATTCCAAATCTCCTAAAACCTCTTTTACCTATGCAGAAATAAGAAGCCCAACAACAATAGCCTCACATTATTCCTCAACCTATGTACATAGACTCACAAAAATTAGTCAAGGGCATTGTCATACCCAACCAAGGTAAGGACTTGATGAGGGAATCACCCTCAAATGACATAAATAGTCAATCCACTAACTCAACTGCTATTACTTCCCAAGAGGGATCTCAAAAATCACATCCTTTGGCCATGACAAAGCCCACATCCACATGCTGAATAAGCCCATTCACCTCCAAAACCTCCAATATCACATTCAAATTTCAGCCATCCGCATAACATATTGTATCCCGAAGTCATCATCACCTATGATTATCAAATCATCAACATAGATAACCAATACTACCAAACCTTTGTCTGTCTTTTTTATAAACAGACTATGATTAGCCATGTCAACAATGAATCTTAAACTATGCACAAGTAATTACTTATCCTTTCATGAAGGCTTTTGGAGCCTGCTTCCCGTACAATGCTTTTTTTAGGTTGCATAAATAATGCTGAAAATCAAGGTGTACATACCCTTTAGGCTAACCCATATAAACATTCTGTGCTAAATCACCATTGAGAAACACATTCTTAACATCCATCTACTGCAATTTCCAGCCTTTAGCAGCATCCAATGCAATCATTGTTTGTATGGTTGCCATCTTGGCAATAGGATTGAATGTTTCCTCATAGTCTAGCCTATACTGTTGGGCATAACCCTTAGTAACCAGCCTGCCTTTGTACCTCTCTACACTAACATCCAACTTGCATTTAATCCCGTAGACCCATTTGCAGCCAATGGTCTTCTTTCCTTCTAGCAGTGGCACAAAATCCCATATTCTATTTTCAGCTAAGGTAGATATTTCCTCATCCATAGTTGTGTACCAACTTTTGAATAGGTCCAAGCTTTTTACTCCAGTTCAGGAAGGGGATGTGGCAGGTTCTCTTCAAGAGACCGTAGTACAGGAAGTGGTAGTGAAAACCAGCAAAACAGATTGAATCAACAATTTGGAGATATGCAGGTTTCAGATGGTTGTGGTAACTTTAGAGGCAGGGGGAGCTTTAGAGGAAGAGGTGGATGGTAGAACAGAGGCTCTAACAAATCTGGTATTGTGTGCCACTACTGTTGGAAAACATGTCATATTGCAGCCCAATGTTATGCTAAGAAAGATGATATTCACAGTGGTAAGGTGCAGCAAGGAAACTATGCATCATCTTCACGACAGAATGAAGACAAAAATGAACGTTTGTTTGTTATGCAGCATATGCTGAATGCTATTACAGGAAAGGGAACACATGATGATGTTTGGTATCTTGATTCAGGTGCATCTAATCATATGACCAGCCATGCAGAATGGTTTGGAGAGATGCATGATTTGCAAAATGCAGGTTATGTGTAGACAGGTGATGATTCATGCCACCCAATTTCACACATTGGAAAAGTTCCCTTGTCCTTGCATGATGGTAAGACAAAGATTCTTTCAGATGTATTACATGTGCCATCTATTACAAAGAACTTGGTGTCAATCGGTCAAATGGTAGAGGTCAAATGGTAGAGCAAGGGCTGCAAGTCAGATTTAATGCAAAGGGCTACTTTGTAGAAGACTTTGATGACAAGTGCAGGTTGGTAGCAAAAGGGAAGTAGAGTTGGATGTATGTTTACTCTGGATGCTGGAATTCCTACTATGAATGCTGCTATATATGCTAAAGGAAAAGGTGTTGTTGCAGATATTAAAATTTGGCACAAATGCATTGGACATGCAAATGTACAAAGGCTGAAATTAATGCAGTTCAAAGGGTTTTGCCTATATTTAGAGTTGCAGAATTTCATAAGGTATGCGAAGCACGTCAGTTTGGTAAGCAGACAAGACAACCCTTTTCACATGACAGAGATGTAAGCAGAAATATCCTTGATGTTGTGCATACAGACATTTGGGGACCTACACAAAATGTATCTCTTGGAGGCAGTTCATACTTTGTCACATTCATTGATGATTGTTCTAGAAAGCTGTGGGTATATTTTATGAAGGAAAAGAGTGAAGCGTTTAAGCACTTTAGAACTTTCAAGGCTGCAGTTGAAAGAGAAACAAGCTTGAAGGTAAAGTGCTTGAGGTCAGATGGAGGGGGAGAGTACCTCTCAAATGAGTTCAATGATTTTCTGAGGTCTCATGGGATAAAGAGACAGTTCACATGCAGATATACCCCACAGCAAAATGGGGTCACAGAAAGGAAAAACAGGCATATTGCAGAAGTTGCATGCGCCTTGGCTGAAAAGAATATGCCTAAGCATTTTTGGTCTGAGGCTGTTCATACTTCTGTTTATATTATGAACAAAACTCCCACAGCTGCAGTTCATGGGATGACTCCTAAAGAATGCTTTACTGGCAAGAAGCCTAATATATCGCACTTGAAGGTATTTGGCTGTGTTGCATACGTTCATGTGCCAGATGAGCTACAGAAGAAGCTTGATCCAAAGGTAGAAAAATGTGTTTTTATTGGATACTCTTTAGAGCAGAAAGGGTATCGTTGTTATAACCCTGTCACATGTAAGTTCAGAGTGAGCAGAGATGTCATCTTTGATGAAATGAGCAGTTGGTATGCATCTAGTGGTGATGCATTGGATGATGATGATGATCATGACACTCATGTGCAGACTGAAAAGCAAGAATCACGGATTCTTAGTGGACCAGAGACATCATCTGGTAGTCCTTGGTCTGGGAGACTAAGGAGTACCTCTACATCTTCAGGTGCATCTAGTAGCACTACAGGTAAAGACAAAGAAAAGAATAAAGTGTCAAATGGCATTGATGCAGTTCTTGATGAAGACTCCAGTGGCTCAGAGAGCTTGGATGATGAGCTTGGTATTCCTTCTGTCAGGACACCAGGTATACAGAGAGCTCACAGTAATGTAAAGGCTCCATTGAGTGATCCGGTGGTACACAGATCTAGCAGGGTCAAATACCCTGTTAAAAGATTTGGTTTTGAAGGTTATGCAGCTCACCATTATGCTTATATGGTGAAACTAGTTGAGGATGTTGAGCCCACTTGTTTTGAGGATGTTGTTGGTCATACTCATTGGGATGCAGCAATGGATGAGGAGATGGCTACATTAGAGGCCAATAAAACTTGGGATCTAGTATCATTGCCGAAGGGCAAGAAAGTTATTGGATGTAAGTGGGTTTATAAGATTAAGCACAATGCATATGGTTCTATTAGTAGGTACAAATCTAGGCTGGTTGCAAAAGGCTATGCCCAGACATATGGCATAGATTATGATGAAACCTTCAGTCCAATTGCTAGGATGGCAACTGTCAGATGTGTGATTGCTTTGGCAGTAGCCAAAGGTTGGATGTTGCAGCAAATGGATGTGAAGAATGCCTTCTTGCATGGTGATTTGCAAGAAGAAGTGTATATCGATCAACTAGCAGGTTATGAAGATTTAGAGCATCCCACGTATGTGTGCAGGTTGAAAAAGGCGCTCTATGGGCTCAAGCAAGCACCTAGAGCATGGTCTGACAAGATCATAGAGTATCTTGTCAATATTGGCTTTTATGTTTCTAATATTGATCACTCACTTTATGTGAGAAAGGGAGATGCACGTTTGGTCATCATAGTCATCTATGTGGATGACTTGATTATTACAGGTGATAGTGATAGTGGGATTCCTAAAGTCAAGGACTTTTTGAAGAAGAAGTTTGAGATGAAGGATTTAGGTGAGCTAAGGTACTTCCTTGGCATTGAGGTGATCAAATGTGATGATGGTATATGGCTATCCCAAAGATAGTATGGCTTGGATATGTTGTCCAAGTATGGTATGACAGCATGCAAACCACTTTCAGTCCCATTGGAGCAGAATGTAAAGTTGAGTGCCGATGTTGGGGATGAGATAGAAGACCCTACTATGTTCAGGAGGATAGTGGGGAGTTTTATCTACATGACCATTACAAGGCCAAACTTGAGCTATGTTGTTGGTCTTGTGAGTCAATTTATGCAAGTACCTAGAAAGCCACATTTGGATGCAGTCAGACGCATATTGAGATATGTGAAGTCCACATTACATTATGGGCTTTTCTATGAGGCAGGTACAGATGTACATGTGTTTGGATACACAAATGCAGATTGGACTGGTAGTATATCTGACAGAAGATCTACCAGCGGATACATGTTCTCTCTTGGTAGTGCAGCAGTTGCTTGGAGCAGCAAAAAGCAATCTACAGTTGCTTTGTCGAGTATAGAGGCTGAGTATAGAGGTGCTGCTATTGCAGCATGTGAGGTAGTATGGCTACAAAAGTTAATGGCTGATTTGGATGTGCAGGTGGAAGGTCCAATTGTCATTTATTGTGACAACATGAGCAGTATACAGTTGGCTAGGAACCTTGTGTTCCATGCCAGGACAAAACATATTGAGGTACACTACCACTTTGTGAGAGAGAAGGTACTAGCAGGTGAGATTGACTTGGTGTATGTCACCACACAGGATTAGATAGCTGACATCTTCACGAAGGCATTGGGTACAAAGAAGCTTCAAAAGTTTCGAAGCTTACTTAGAGTTGCAGAGATGCAGTTGAGCTTGAGGGGAAGAGTTGAGATGACAAGCTCAACACATGCGGACATTGATGATGGACCGCCTTGTTAAATGGGTCCACATGTCTACACTTAGCACGTCAGTGGTCATTATGACTCTCACATGGCCATTGACTCATTACTTATTATATTCAGGTTGTTACACCTATTTACAGCTGGCATAGTTATAGCACCAGTCGGCTAGTGTAGTCGGTTATACATTATTTGACTTAATAGGCCACTTTTCTTTATGTTGTATCTTATCTATACTTTGTGTACATTGTAAAAGAGTGTGGAAGAAGAAGAAGAAACCAGCAAGAAAATGTTTTGGCCTCCATCTCTCTTCTTGTCTCTTAAGTGAGCTTCTCCTTGTGCATTCTGTGTGTGTGTTCAGCACAACATCTTGAGCACGTCCCCCCACCACGTGATTCTTGACAAGAGGGAGGGAACGAAGAAATAGAGAGGGAGAGAGAAGGATGGAAGAGAGAGGGAGGAGGTAGAAAGCAAGGTCAAGGTAAAGAGAGGAAGGAGAGTGAAAGGAAAACAAAGAGAGGGAGAAAGAGAGATATAGAGAGATGAAGGAGGAGAAAAATAGAGAGTGAGAGAGAGGGAGAGAGAAATAAGGAAACAATTAGAGAATGAAAAAGAGGGGAAAGAGAGAAAAGTAGAGAGAGAGGGGGGAGAGAGAGATAAAGAGAGGGGGGGAGAGAGATAAAGAGAGGGAGGGAGGGAGACATTGCTTTCCATTTCTTTGTTTCTTAAGTTTCTTATTTTCTCTCTTTAATTTTATTTGTAAAGAGATGCATTAAGTGAGAGTGGAGAGGGAATGAGGGAGTTTTTCCTATGCTTCATGTCTTCAAATTTTTCTGAGTACACCTTTGTCCTTTGTCTTTCTCTTGCCTTGGGATTGTCTTTCACTTTTGATTTTCTGAATTATTCTATCTTGGTCTTCTAAGGGTTAACATTACCCCCTCCTAACTGAATGCCAGCCCTGTGGCACATGATGGTATGGGCTAAAAATATTGAGGGTCAGTGTGGAATGGTTTGTGGTGCCTTTGGAGAGGTAGGTCATGTTGAGGATGCTCTATCAAGCAAGTTTTGAAGGTTATGGATATTGGAGATAGATGGTTCGTTGAAGAAGGCCTCTATAGTTGTTGGCTTATTGCGCCGCCATACAATGTACCTGAAAAAAGAAGAGTGCACTTCCTAGGGGGTGGTGTCTACCTTACTGTGCAATGCATTGTGCAAGCGATGGTGGAACTGGGAGATGGGTAGTGAGATAAAGAGAGGGAGGGAGACCTTGCTTTCCATTTATTTATTTTTTAAGGTTTTTATTTTATGTATTTACTTTTCTTTGTAGAGAGATGGATGGGAAAGAAATAGAGAGGGGGACACAAATAGAGAGACGGAGGGAAATATAAGAATGGAGAGTGAGAAAGAGAAGTAGAGACTAAAATGGAAGAAGACAAACAATTAGGGAAACAAAGAATATTGTCTGTTGTAACATAGACGAAATGGACAATGACGATGGTCATGACATCCAAGATTGTGATAAGTATCTCAATTAGTGTGTCCCATGTCCTTGCACTCAATGCAAGCTGGCAATTCAACGAAAGTGTCACTTGTCTATAAATCACGTGCGATGCTTCGATGAGTTTCAATTGGAGATAATTGATTAGGTAATCTTGGGCTTTGAGGTAACAGTAATAAAAGTGTGTAATAATCATGCTTTACATTCAAACTATAATTGAATATCACATACAACAATATTAGATGTATCATAGAAATGTCTACAGAGAGGTGGCATTCAATCCCAAGGAATTCACACATTGTGGCTTGTCAGAAGAGTTCGTGGGCATGTGATGGATGGAGTGCTTGAGCCGATAAACCCATTCGAGGGCATGCCGCTAATGACACCCTCGATACTAGAAGAGATATGGACCTTTTGAACCTTTCTCCAAACTTGGAGTCTGTGATAGAGGCAATGATCAATGCATTACTACCCATCGATGTCGAGTCATCTGATCCATTGAGAGAGGAGGTGTCCATACCATCGTATGATGGGTGTTGAGTATCTCGCTTAAAGACGCTACTTGAAGTGTACAGGCAAAGTACAAATGGAGCAATGTGAGTGTGACCAAGTTGTTCAAGTATATACTATGCTCCTTTGTTTTTTACTTCGTTATTTTTTTTAAATTATGCTCTTCAAAGGTGCTTGGTTTTTTTTCACGTTAGTAAAATATCATATATTGCCACTTGGAAAGATTATGCTAAGTCCTACGATGATGCAAAACTGGTGTTATGAAATCTTGGCATGGACTATAACAGCATCCATGCATGTGTCAACGATTGTGTATTGTTTCGAGGAGACTACAAGACTATGGAGACATATCTAAAGTATGGTACTCACATATATCTATAGAACTTGCAAGGGCAAATTGTCCTTTAGAAGATTCTCAGACACTTTTCACTTATACCATGTATACGTCACAAGTTTTGTACGTTAGGCATGGAGAGCTTGACAATGTGGCATGCGCAAAATAGATCCACAAATGGAGTCCAACAAATATCAGCAAATTCACACACATGAGGCCACATTGACTCCACCTTTCCAGGCTTTACAGGAGAGCCAATGAATTTTCGGCTCGATCTTGCTATGGATGGCATGAATCCATTCAATCTCTACTCGACTTCTTACAATGTATGTCTTGTAGTCCTTGTAAACTACAACATCCCACCATGGCTTTCTACAAAGAAATGACACCTAATCCTTAGCTTGTGTTGAGTGTGGAAATAATTTGTTTTTTGGGCTGATTTTTTGTTTTTTTTTTGTTGCTAAATAGTTGTTTTTTGTGATTGATTGTTTGAATTTGAAGATTTTTTGAAGTGTTTCGAATGGTTTGAGTATGTTTAAAGGGTTTATGTTAGTTTTTGATGAGGATATGTCATTTTAAAGGGTTTTGTGATTCTCTTTGTTTGGTTCTGTAAGGTTTGATTTTCTTCTATTTTATTCTGTTGTGTTTCTGTTTTGGTAGTTGAGATGGTTGAATGGATGTTTTGAGAGATGGTTGAGGTTGTGTTAAAAGGTTTTTGAAAGATTGAATTGGTTTTGGTTTGGGTTTTGTGGTATTTATGGATATGTTGAATGCTAAAATGATTAGATTTTTTTGTATATTTTTGTTATTTTTGAGGCCTGAATGGTTGATTTTTGATGGATTTTGAGTGATGTTTGGTTGTTTTGGAAGTGTTTGAAAGTGTTTTGGATGATATTGATTATGCTTTGGAATCTCATGATGATTCTTAGTAGAAATATGAGGCTCTGTGATGTTTTGATAGGTTATGTTGAGGTTTTGATTGATTCTGATAGCTTCTGTTTTGTTCTGATTTTCTCCTGTATGAAACATGGTGTGGGGGCTTTCACTCAACCGCCAAGACCCTCGGACCGCTTATTGTTTCAAGCGTTCCAAGCCGAGCACTAATGGCTACCTCTCACATAGCCGACGCGCAATGCCTACCTTACGGGTGTAGTGAGCTTACCTTGATGCCGTTCGAGTTACCTCCTCTCCCGCGCACTCCGGTAGCTCCACGATCCAAGTGCAAGCTCCATCCTCAAGCTTCACACTCCAAGCTCCATGTCCGCGACCAAGACAAGAGAAGAGAAGAGAAGAGAATAAGAGAGGAGAAGATGGAGAGCTTCTCCTCCTCGGTCCCTCACCCTCACACACTCACTCCCTCACACTCTCACACTCCCTCTCTCAAGCACAAGCTCAAGTAAGCAAGAACAAGAAGAAGAAGAAGAAGAAGAAGAGAGCTACTTTTGGCCACACACAAGAATGAGCTTCTCATTCACTTTCAACTTTATATACAAAACCCTAAATCCCTTTTGGGCGGTCATCCCCTTTTCCCCTTTTTACATGGCCGACCGTAGCCTAGGCCCTTTTTCCCATTGTCCTTCTATCTTCCTAGCTTCTTTTCCACCGCCCATCTACATTTACAAATTGCATGGGTGAGAGCCCAGCGCTCCTTGAATTAAACCATGATGCTCTTGCGCTCTTTTACAAAAGTTTTGACTTGCGCTTTTCCTTGTGCGCCTTTCTCCCTGATTTAGGACTCTTCTCCTTGTGCGTCTTTGTCTTCCTTTTCTCTTTGCCTTGGCCTTTTCTTTGTCTTCTGCTTTAGCTTTTCTAGATTTTCCACCTTCGTTCGTTTGAGGGTTAACATTACTCCCCTCCTAGACAAGTTCCAGTCCCATGGCACTCACCGTCATAGGTAGCAGGCTGTAGCATGCACCGAAGACGTGGGTGACAAGGACGTCTCTTCGTGAAGGAGTGTTGGTGGTGGTGTGGCAGAAGGTCCGGGGGGCCTGTTGGTGGTCAAGGTGGCTGGTGGAAGGTTGTTGGAGTTGGTGGTAGGGCTATTCTGTGTGGGGTTTGCATTGGTGGCCAGCACACGTGTTGGTTTGTTGGGGATTCTGCACAGGACTATTCTTTGTGGGCTTGTCGGATGGTGAGGATTAAGCATTCAGAGTTGGGTGTTGATGAAGAACAAATGACACTTCCATTGGAGTCTTCAACACCTGCAATTGAAAACCTCTCATGTGGTCTCTCCCTAAGGGTAGTGCTAGTCTTCTCTATTGTGCACAAGACATATTTTGATTAGTTTGGGAGACAGGTCAAACTCTAAGCAAGCCTGGAGTATTGTCCTGCACTTGAGGACCCAAACCGTGATATACTTCGGTGCAGATATTATGTGAGTGCTCGTGCATATTTAGGTATTTACTTAGCTAGAAGACTGTCGGCCTAGTTCCTTGTATAGCAATGGGTCAGTGAAGCAAGGGGTTAAATTGATGGAAATTTTTATCGATAAAGACAGGGAGTACACTTGAAGATTGCTTGAGACATCATTACGGTCTTGTCAAGGCCACGTAGCATAATTGAGCTCCTTGATGTCTAGCTCTTTGTAGCTAGTGACTACTTGTAGTGCTTGAAAAGTATGGTGTACTTTTCCATTGTCTTTCATGCCTTGCTTACCACTGTTGATTGTAATGGCATTGAGGTGAGTGCAAAAGAATTGTGCAAGTGGTTCAGGGTGACAGGTCTAACCATAGGCGAGGCGAGCTCCCGAGGTATGTCCTGCCCTTGATGTGCCTTGAACAATTGTGGGGGATGTACAAAGGGCTAGGGGATTAGGGACGGAGCCAGTCGACCAAGGTCACTGGACGTACCTAATTTGAGGACCCCTAGGTGCGGTGCAGTGATCGTGTGTGCTTTTTTTCTTTTTTCTTTTTCTTTTTCTTTTTCTTTCTTTCTTTTTTTTCTTTCTTTTCTTTTAGTTTTTTTTTTGTGGGAAAAGTGAATACAATCAATGCCATTCATTGAGGCTGTTAGCCTTTCATTTGGATTGAGAAATGTTGGGGTTCAAAGGCTATGAAGAATTGATATTATAGAGATGATTGTGTCACCAGCCTTGATGCTAGAGGAACTGTTGTTGAGATGAAGAGATACACTTGAGATTTTGCAACCCTCTTTGTAACATGTGAGACATCGAACAATTGAGATAGCACTTGGAGTGAGCTGTGCATGGACAAGGGTAGAGCATCTTGCGAATTGGATCCTGGATGATGAAGAGACATTCGCCCTTGTTGAGAGCATGGCTCCTGCCCAAACATAGAGTTTAGCCAAGAAGGAGGAGGTAATCGATGATTATGCTTTGGCCATGCTCAGTTGCAATATGCACTTTCTGCAAAGGTGTCCTTGGGTTCTCATCCAGTGGCGTTTCCGTCATGGCTTTTGTTTCTTGGTATTCCTGTCACTTCCTCCATAATGGTTATTTGTGGGGTTGGTGGTCTTGTGGAGACTTGGATATTAAACACTTCTAGACCTTGATTTGTGTCATTCTGCATCCACTTGTCACTTTGTGAGAGTACATGCTCACTTGCGTTAAGTACATCGGACCAATGCAATCATGTTAAGACATCATTTTTCAAAATGCTATGATTCCTATCCCATTACTTGTTAAGGTCCCATACATTAACGGTTAGGTGAAGGAAGTGTATACAAGTGGGGATCTTGCCCCTTTACTCATCAAAAACAAAAAGTTATGGCATGATGACTTGCCAAGCTACTTGTACAGCATAGGGGCTTCGTCGATAGGTACGAGGCGGGGTGAGTCCGGTTGGCTAGGCGACCGGGGCGGTGCTGGTGCGAGGCTCTCGTGAGGCTGGGCAGGGAACATGTCGGCCGGAACATGAATGGTGTAGTCCCGGGCTGCTACCATTTCCAGTACGTCTTTAAACAATTCATCAAATTCTACCTTCTCCCTGGCTGCCTTGTCACTTCGTGAGCACCTCGTGCCCGAGCGTGTGTTGGGGGTCTGTGCAACTGGCGTTGCCACCTCCTGCGTGTTTCTTTGAGTCTCAACTTTCTTGACTCGAGGGTTCTTCGGCCTTCGTCCGGGACAGTGTTGCTTAGGGCCTCACTTCTTGGCATACCTCTTGAGGGTGGGCACATAGCGCTTCGGGGGAGGGGCGCATGTCACATGCTCCCGTCATCTGTGAAGAGCGTCTTTGCATGCCAAATGTCCATGGTTCTCCGTGTGTTCCGTCTGGAAGCCTGCAAGATGCAATCCAAGGATTAGACCTTAATACAGGATACAACTATTCGCATGGAAGGGATTTTAGTGTGGTTTATCAAGCGCATGTGACAAGAAGGGAAGGGGTGAGGCATGCAGTGTTTTGTCGTAAAGGGATGGCCCCCATGATGATGTTCATTTTGCCTCCAACCATTAGCCGATATTGGCTTATGCTAAGTTGTGTGGACTGGTTGTCATGGAGTGGGATAGGGCACATCCTCGGAAGGATAGACAAAAATGGGAAGAAGGTGTATAGAAAGGGACTGCGCCCTGTCTACATCATCAGTGTTGTTGGTCAAGGCCTCCTATGGCAGTAATGTGGGTTGCATGCCCTTCACTTGGCGGTGGGAATGGTCACACGGCTTTTAAATGTGTGATGAGAAGAGGACTTGAGGAGTTTAGCCTGTTAGACCCAACTCTTCTCCCTGCACTTGACTGTCATTGCTTGTGTGCATTGATATTGTTTTTACAAGGTGACACAAGAATCAGTGTTTATTTATATGCATAATGTCACTTCACGAGGATAAGAACCAATTGTAGAACTCGGGGTTGTACTAGAGTGTGGCACACGCATCCAACACTCGTGGCAGCTTAGTTAGTACCAATAGATATTTTGCCACGTCGAGCAGCATGGACCCTTGTCTGAGTCTACTCGCAACATGTAACTCCTCCTCTGTGAGAACCTTATCAAATAGAGGGTTTTCTTGGCTAGGTGGTTCAGCCAAGTCCCTACCCCGAATTGTAGTCAGCACTTGTAGGGAAGTTGGTGCCACATAGGTTGGGTCTCTTTGAGACCACCATTTGGCCAATCGCTCCTCAAAGACTGTCATGATCTGAGCCCCTAGTTCGACCATTGCAACGCGGTGTTCACACCAACGCTGTTCAAATTGACTTCGGCCCTCTGTTAGTCGCTTTAGTTGCTCTATGTCTATGAGATTCGGTCAGTAGAGCACTTCATTGAATGTGACGGTTAAACGCAGTTCATCAGCTTCCTCGCCTGAGATGAGTTGCCTGCATTCATGTAAGAGCTTGTTATAGTGCTCGTCAAGATGTTCTTGCTCTTCCCAAGATAAGGGGAATAGCAAGTATTCTTCAAGTTGCTCCTTAGGGCATGCGCCCATGTCCGCAAGGACGTAGATACGTGCGAACACTTTGAGCTTAGCATCCAACTCAGTTAAGCATTCTGCGACACTTCTATGTTCAGCGAGGGCTTGCTCGGTTGCCATCTCATGCAAGGTTCTAGGAGTTTGCTTGGGCTTTAGCATATCTGGGGGTTCAGGCCTGTATGAGAAAGATTGGTCGAAGCGAGGATTACTCATGCTCTTGGGGTTTCCTTGTTTCTCTAGAGGCTTTGTTGTTGCGTTATGGTTCTTCTTGGATGTGACTAGTGTGAGTTCGTCACCTTGTTGTGACCATGTTGTATCCACTCTTGATTGGTCGATGTGGGTTCTATTGTCAGTGGATTGAGTGTTGAAAGAAGCCGTTGATGGCAACGACTGCTTTGGTTTTTCAGAGCACACGGATGTGTCTGAGGTTTCACCGCTATTAGGAGAGGCATTAGTGGGCTCATTGGTGGATGGACTCGATGCTTTATTCATTGGCTCTCCGGTGCTCTTGGTCTCAACGTTCTTGGGGTCCACAACCACCTGCAACTGTTGTTGTTTTCGTTGTTTCCTCTTCTTTTTCTTGGTCAGCACAGGTGCATCTAACGTCTCAGGACCTTGGGCTACATCGGCCGTTGATGTGCTTGGCCGGGCCTCAGCATTCTCTTTCTCTAGTGTGTCCTTACGGGACATGGCCGTGGCGTGCTGAATAGCCTCGCTAGGTTGTGAGAGCACAACTACCTCCCTTTTCGAAGAGTCTAGCTCTTCAGGCGACTCCCTCATGTCTAGCTCCTTCAACCTAGTCTTTAGGCACTTTGAGAGTGCTGGAGTTGTCGAGGGATTTGGTTGCGACACCTCCTCCTCCACAGGTAGACTACTAAGGACACGTTCTGCAAGGGGCATTGTTACGGCCAAGGGCTGTGACTGCTGTGATTCCTACGTGGAAGTAGTAGCGGCTAGTCCATTGGGCTGGCTACTCTTAGTGGATTGTGGTATGAGGTCCCTAGGGTGATCGGAAGTGGTCGTGTCTTTTGTTGCCCTTTGAGCACTCATCTATGTAGATCGAGCATGAGTTGATCTAGTCACAATAGGTTGCACAAGCATATCCTTGGGCCGAGAGCTACAGATGGCGTCATGTCCCACCTCTTGGACATTTGGAAGCTTAGATGGAAATGGAGATTGAGATTGAGCAGCCGCCCTTGACGACTGTTGTTGTGCTTCCTGTGCTCGTTTGGCAAAAGAGGGTGTAGGAGATCTAGGACTCTTAGGTAGACTTGGCACTCGCTGAATGATTTGCTCAAGGCTATTAGACGATTGTGCCATTTGCTTTGTTGAGCGATCAGCCTTGCCTTGAGCAATGTTGTGCCTATGATGCTTGTTCTCCCCTTGGGAAATCAAAGGCTCTTTGGGCACTAATGATTTTTGTGCATGCTCAATGGCTACATATGACATCTGTCTATTTAGCATACTAGGCTGAGGCTCTTTCCTTTGAACAATAATGTTTGGTTTCTTGCCTCGAGACCTAAATTTTCTCTTAGATTTTCTCCTGTGCTTCATTGCTTTTGATGCACTCTGGCCTTCAGCTGATAGAGGCGGTTTAGCAGGGGATTTTGGTACCCAAATCCATCGGTTACCTGCATAGTACCCTTAAGCACGTAGCAACGCTTTGGATATCCATCGTGGCGTTGTGCTGACCCTCCATCGATGCCTGTGTCTATAAGGCTTGGGCTTCTTTTGGGGTCTTCTACGATATTTGTAAGTCCAAAGCCTGTCCTTGGCAGTCTCTTGACCTTCTTTTTTCAGGCCTCGCCTCACTCACTGGTTCTTGTTGTTCGACCTGTGCTTGTATCAGTTTTTCCAACAAGTCCTTGCTCTCGTTAGTAGGTTTGACTATTACGTCAGCTCCTTCCTTGCCTTTCCCTTGAGGTTTGATGAGGTCACCCTTGCTAAAGGTTGTGACTATCCTCACACCCGGTAGTGTCAGGTGTATCCTCTATGCCACATAGTCGGCCTCACACTTGGTCGCCCTTTTGAAGGGTCTTCCTAAGAGGGTTTCTTTCCCGTAGCTAGCACTATTTGGAGGAACCTAAAATAGGATAGGCAAGCTTTCCGTTTCAATTGTCACAAGGATTTTGCACTTCCCTATGAGTGCTTGTGGGTGTCCCCCATAAGGGCTAAGAGTTGCACTAGTCGGAGTGAGCTCTGGTTGGCCTAGTAGGGTCCATGATTCATAGGTCAAGATGTTAAAATTTGCTCCTTCATCAATTAGAGCATCAATAGTATGCTCTCTTTTCGCGGTGAGTTTGACCCTAAGATAAGCAGGTGGTACTATGTCTTCATCTTCCGGGTCTTGGCTCGTAAACTTAAGCCTTCTGACAGATGCCCTTGAGTCCCCACTTGCATGACCAGACGTGGATTCTCCACCAATGTCTTGGGTTTTCTGTGCAGTGTTGCTCAAGGTACATCTCTCGTCTAGAGTGTCATGTCTAATCATCTTGGCATTTGTAGCTTGCTGATGTTGCATTTCGCCCTGACTAGACATGGTCTGAACACAGTGTCTTTGCGTTCTCGTGGTGTGGCCTTTTTGCCCTTGATGGCTAGGTTGGCCCATTGATGTTCTAGGGTCTCTGTTTCTCTCTATTTGGGTATGGGCTTTTGGTTGCTCTTTTGCAAGTGAGAATCCATGCTCGTATAGAGCCCTTACTTCACTAGGGTCCAATTTGGAGGGCCTGTTGGCGCGCATTTTCCCTCCAACCTACTTGGGGGAGGTGCGGAGGGGGCAGAGCCCCCCTCTGCGGGGATCCGGGGGGGTAGTCCCCCCAGCCCGCAGGGCCGTTACGGTAGATGCCATATGCAATTTGGAGGACCGTTTAATTTTGAACTACGTACTCTAAATTTTAGCCCAGTGAGGATCTGTGATGTACCTTTAGCTCTATACGGTCTTTGGGGTCAATCTTGGGGTAAGAATTCATATTCTAGATCCCTGTCCGATTTTGACAGTTTTCTGTCCGATTCTCAGATGTCCGATTTTCAGGAGTCCGATTATCAGAATCGGACATCCAATTTTAGGTTGATCCGATCGGACCAGTGGTCCAATTTTGGTCAGGTCCAATTCTGGGAATCGGATCGGTCAAGGTGGTCCGATTCTAGCTGGTCCGATTGCGGACTGGTCCGAGTGTCCAAGTGTCTGAGTCGGACGGGTTGGTCCGAATCTGAGTGATCCGAGTGCCATGTGGCACGTCCAATCGGGCTGGTCCGATTCTGTGAAACGGGCCAGACTAGTCCGACTCACTCTCAGTCGGACGGTCCGATTCTGGGAATCGGAGGTCCGATCCAGAACTCGGGTGGTCCGATTCTGGGAATCGGACCACTGTGAGTTGGTTCGACTGCATCGGCGGCGGGCGCAATTCCCGCGCGTTTGAGCCGCGATTTCAGCACGTTTGATCCCTCCTTACTGTCTGATGCACACAATCACCATAGACTTCCTAGATCTGATTAGAGCACTTATTGGAAAACACCAGACTCACCTGGAGTAGCACGAATCACTGGCGCCTAGAATTCGGGGTAGTGCTTCCTCGTCCTGTGAACCAGAAGCTCTCTCTCTCCCTCTCTCTTACACACACAAGGCCAACCGAGGAAATGTGGTCTGCCCTGGCCTCCCAGGCCTCTTAAGGTCCTTTCCCAGCGTTGCAGAACCTTACAACTAGTTCCCTGTCCCTGTCTCACCCAGAAACTTGAATCTGGTCCCTTGTTTCCCTATTTTAGCCTGTTATACAGCAACAGAAAACCCTACTGTTTGCTTGTTTCTTTCTTTGTTTTTTCCTATCCTAAATGCATCCGAATCACAAAATAAATACCTATACTACTCCATTTCACAACATAAATCTCAGAAAAGCAAAAAAAACTACTTGCCAAGGAGATCGAATACCCTCTTCAACCCCCTCGCTTCCTACCTATCTACCTCAAGCACCGGTTCGGGGAAAACCCTACTCCAATGCTCGATTCGAAGCGCGCAAGCGCTCAAGGCTTGAATCCGTTGGTCCCGGACGGAACCAAAATGTGGGGGCTTTCACTCAACCGCCAAGACCCTCGGACCGCTTATTGTTTCAAGCATTCCAAGCCGAGCACTAATGGCTACCTCTCACATAGCCGACGCACAATGCCTATCTTATGGGTGTAGTGAGCTTACCTTGATGCCGTTCGAGTTACCTCCTCTCTCGTGCACTCCGGTAGCTCCATGATCCAAGTGCAAGCTTCAAGCAAGCTCCATCCTCAAGCTCCACACTCCAAGCTCCATGTCCGAGAGCAAGACAAGAGAAGAGAAGAGAAGAGAAGAGAAGAAGAGAGGAGAAGATGGAGAGCTTCTCCTCCTCGGTCCCTCACCCTCACACACTCACTCCCTCACACTCTCACACTCCCTCTCTCAAGCACAAGCTCAAGCAAGCAAGAACAAGAAGAAGAAGAAGAAGAAGAGAGCTACTTTTGGCCACACACAAGAATGAGCTTCTCATTCACTTTCAACTTTATAAACCCTAAATCCCTTTTGGGCAGTCATCCCCTTTTCCCCTTTTTACATGGCCGGCCGTAGCCTAGGCCCTTTTTCCCATTGTCCTTCTATCTTCCTAGCTTCTTTTCCACCGCCCATCTACATTTACAAATTGCACAGGTGAGAGCCCGGCGCTCCTTGAATTAAACCATGATGCGCTTGCACTCTTTTACAAAAGTTTTAACTTGCGCTTTTCCTTGTGCGCCTTTCTCCCTTATTTAGGACTCTTCTCCTTGTGCGTCTTTGTCTTCCGTTTCTCTTTCCCTTGACCTTTTTCTTTGTCTTCTGCTTTAGCTTTTCTAGATTTTCCACCTTCGTTCGTTTGAGGGTTAACACATGGATTGATGATTGATGAAGGCTTAGGTCTTTTGAAAGCTTATTGAATATTTTTTGATAGTTGGGGATGGTTTTAGTATGAGTTATGAGGTTCTGATGTTCTCTATTGATCTTCTATTACCCTCTGTAGACTTTCTATACAACCTCTATTTCTGCTTTGTTTCTATTCTGTAAATCCTCTGTAGATCTTCTGTATGTGTTTTGTGGTATGAGGGTGTACTTTGAAAAAAATTTCTAACTTTTGGAAAGGATGAATTTAAGTTCAAAATAGCTAAAACAAATGGAAGAAGTAGCTGCTGAAGGCTCAAGTGCATACTGGAGTGATAGAGACAGAAGCGAGATATGAAGAGACACTGTAGTGGCTCTGGTGCCCTTTCATACCTCCCATACCTCTTGAAAGGTGCATCCATGACCTAAGAAGGATTATTTAGAGTAATTATTGAGTATTTTAGTGAGGAGATGATGTATTATTGATAGAGAGAGAGAGAGAGAGAGAGAGAGAGAGAGAGAGAGAGAGTCAGAGATAGCCAATTCTATCAAAACAATGTATCTATCTATAAGAGATTGAGAGAGAGAACTATGAAGACAATGAAGATGAATACTATGTGATTATTTTCATTCAAAAGTGGTGTCTTTCTTTTGTGTTTCTTGTTCTATTGATGGATTCTATGAAGATGTTAAGATTATAGTTAATTCTGTTAAATCCGTGGGAGATATCTACTATGATGTTGCATGAAGATTTGTTATTTTCCTTGTTGTGGTTCTCAAAAGAATGAAACAAAAGCTTGTTGATGTTACAAGATAGATTTTCTTGCAGTAGAAACCCCTTTTCCTTGGTGTGTCTCTTGGGGCTCCAGCTTGCTTGTTCCTAAGTGCTACAAAGTTAAGAACATGGACGTCTACCTCCATCCATAAGGTTGATGAGCTCAAGATTTTGTGCGAAGGGTCCTGCAAATGACATAAGCAAGCATGATGGTCGATAGTCTACTAATATATGAGCCATTCTTATGTGGACCATGCATGACTTTTCTAAATTGGGGGAGTGCTCAGGTAAGTGGGCTTCCGTTGTCATTGTTGCTAATATCTAGCGTGGCTCATTCAAGTTTGTGTTGACTAGATATGGATATTGCGGCAGGCCTGATTACCTCATGTTATCATGCATGTTTATTGTGTGGGCCACAATTAGACTCCCAAAGATCATAGACCATGAAGAAGATGGTATATCAGGGACACACCACTTTCTTGCCAGAGGGTCATGAACTAAGGAAAGGTTTTCTTGGACGACCTCCAGCACAAATGAATGTCCAAAGCTGGTATGAGTTGAAATGGTCCATGAGGAGTCACATCCAAGCGGAATGTGACAGTTCTCAAATTTCTATGAGTTGCCATATTGGACCCACTTATAGATCAGCCATTTATTGGATCCTATGCACATTTTCAAAAATGTGGGCAACTTATTATGGGACCATATCACAGAAAAAGAAAGACACTATAGGGATACGAATGGATTTTAAGAAGGCATACAAGATGGAGGCGCTTTGGCCAAAACCAAAATCCGAGCTCTTATGGTCACTTGCAACTACCTCGTGCTCCTTTGGTCCTGTCCAACTAAAGAAGAGTGCATGGTGAAGCAAATTATCAGGTCTACTACGATGGGTATAATGTGTTCCCTCAAGTCTGCTTTTTCTAAAGATGACCAACTAACAAGACTAAAATCCCATGATTGGCACAAGATATGCCAGGTTTGTCTTAGCCTTGGTAGCAAGTAACCTCAATATTTCACTATTTTGTGTCAATTCAATGTTTGTAATGCTTTAAATTTCTCGCAATTCATACTACCAATCACGATTGTGAGGTGTCTCATTCTAGAAATATGTTCGGTGATTTATAAGTTGTCAAATTTAGTGCAATGGATCTAACAGAAGGAGATCAAGACATTCTTTATTGAATTTGCAAGGCAAAGAGCGGTGGAGACAGTCTGTCTCTTTGAGAAGTACTTGTCCACGAGCATGCTCACGATACAAACTCACCTCTTAGGACATCTCATGGATGAAGTGGAGATTGCAAGACCGATCCATATACAATGGATGCTCTTCTTGGAGCACTTTATGAAAACCTTGAAGGGTTTTGTGCAACAATGAGCTCAGCCAGAAGGCAACATGGCTGAAGGTTGGCTAATGTCGGAGGCATTAGTGCATATTTTGGAGTGGCTGCTGAAAGTGGATTCAGACAACAGTATGCTATGGATACTAAAGGATGATGATAGACTGACCCGAGATGTGGTAGTTGGAAATGGAATAGAAAAGAGGATAGATGGTGCCATGGAGGTAAATCGTTTTTGTATATTGCATCATGCATCCATGGAGAAGTGGCTCGATAGGTACAAGTAGGCCAGAAGAGAGTGGGAGGGAGTGCGATCAAAAATTTGATGCAACATATGCCATCAACCAATTCGATATCCCGAGGGCATAGAGGAGATGCTGCAATTTATGTCTATGCTGTGGTTTAAAGTGGTAGCTTCTCCATGATCATATTTGATATATGATGGTTTAAAGTGATATTAGGAGCTAGGGCAACCGTTCAATGAGATCCATTTGAATTTTTAGACGTAAATTTTGAGAAAAGATGGAACGATCTACGAGATATGTTTGTCTTGTCGGGTTATTGTGAATATATGGATGGCCTTTTTAATTAATTTTTCAATGACATAAAACAATCACAGACATTGATTCACTCTTTGTGACACACTTATATGTGATATTGAACAGGTAATCTTCTATCTAAATCCTTGGCAACCTCAATGGTGGTATGTTGTGCCGTCAACACCTCAAAGCGCACGAGTGTATAATGAAAGCAATGTCCCTAGGGGGAGGAGGGCAAGGAGGGCTTGGAGCATGTGGAGGAGACATGCATAGGTAATGTAGACGAAGAAACAAAGAGGCCAATAATTTTTCGAGAATGAAGTGGACTTCTTTTTCTATGGAGACCTATGTATAGACCTTTTAATGTATACCAAGCTATGCCAAGAGCTTGACATGGAGTCATAGACCCAATCATATTTGCTTCCACTTGCTCAATTCATTAATAATTCACATTTAAGGGTACTTTAGTATAGCATTTTAATTAACATCCTTTTTTGCAGAGTTATGTTGTCATGCTTTACCCAAATCCTTATATTGATTATGCTAATATTGTTTTCTGATTGTGTAGGTTATCTTTGATGATACCTTGAGAGTAGGATGAGTCGAGGGATGACAAATGAGGAGCTGCAGGAGATCTTCATGTGTATGTCTCCGGATCAAATGGTCTGCTTTAGATATATTGCAGACTAAGAGTTGTTCCTAGTTGGTTGGTCATTTTGTAATGTCTATCGCAATATGTTCTGATGCTTTGATCTCTAGTAGGCAGAGTCAACCCTCTAGACTCTAGCTCTAGAGGGAGGGAGTGGTTCTAGGAGGTGATGTACAGATGTAGATGTTGTGAGTCCATGGCTAGTTGCTACTCTTTGCTCTTGTACTAGTTCCAGAGAGGGTGGCTGAAGTGGGTGTTATGGAGGCACCGATGCAATGTCCCGATCGTCTCGTCGATCTGGTGGACACTTGTCACCTCTAGATTTTGTCACACCTGTAGGGACATCTACTCCTATGACTCCAGGTTTTGCTCAACCATCCACAAGTGGCACCCCTATGGGTGCTACTCTAAGAGATACCACCCCTGCAAGTATGCCAAATGTACAAGGATCTCCTGGTTATGCCCAAGAGCGTGGTCGCAAGTGAGAGAGGCCACACCTTAGACATACCCCAATAGGGTACATATACCTCATAGATGAGAAAACAGGTGCTATGATCATGAATGATGAGGGGAGGAGGGTGATGGCTTACATGAGACAGTTGTGCCAACAAGTACTTAGACACAATGTTTAGACCATTGAAAGAATATACCAAAGAGGAGTAAGGACTATGTAGTAGTATCCTTACACAAGGAGTTTCTAGTACCTATGGCGACAAAGAGGTTTTCCAAATGGGTGGATGATGGATTGTATGCATGCATACATATCACATAGATGATCAAATGTATGCAAGGCAATCAAGAGTGGCGTCTCAAAGCCCAAGTGGTTGGATGCAAAGGATTGGTAGAGACTTAAAGAGGAGTCCACAGACTCTCGAAGACAATGGTGGTAGTAGCGGGAGGTAGTGAGGGCATGATTGGAGGCAGGGGTCATGCATCATCTAGGGAGTGGCAACCATAGGATTTATTTGGAGAATTTTGTTTTCTTTTGATTCTTCTTACTTTCTTATTTGGATATCACTTGTACTAACAACTTTATTTCTAACAATCATACTTTGTTTTCTTCGCAACACTCCATCACATGAACTATGCAGATTGAAGAGAGAACGAAGCTTCAATGGTGGATGCTATGCATGAGAGAGAGAGAGAGAGAGAGAGAGAGAGAGAGAGAGAGAGAAAATGATATAGTGTGTGGATACAATAGTGTACCTCTCTTGGTTTTCTAGATAGGTATATAGTACATAAAGTACAATGTCGGGTGGGCATGCCCAATGGTTAGGTACATTGCCCTTTATTCCCAACAACCTCCCCCCTAAAGGCAATGTGCCCAAAGGTAGAGAAAAAAGAATCAACTAAGTCTAAGTATGTACAAAGCTGAAGAGACTATACATATCCAATCCCCATCATCTGCAACAATGGGCAAACCACTATGTTTGGAAGACCCTTCGTGAGAAGGTCTGCAAGGTTATCATTAGTGTGTATCTTGACCAACTCAATGCTCTTGTTGTCAAGTACCTCCCTGATGAAATGATACTTCACATATATGTGCTTTGTCTTTGCATGAAAGATAGGGTTTTGTGCTAACATGATAGCACTCTGACTATCACAGTGGAGGATAGGAACCTTGGTAATACCAAGCTCAACAACCTCAAACGTGATAGCCATAAGGCCTCTTTGCATGCCTCAATGATAGCCACATACTCTGCCTTTGTAGTAGACAATGCAACACACTTCAACAACCTAGATGTCCAAGAGACTAATCCCCCCGTGAAGGTAAATACATACCCTCAAGTGGACTTTTTGCAGTCTACATCCGTAAAGCCAACGACAAATGCCTTCTGCTTATCAAAGTAGATGCACAAATCCTTTGTGCCTTTAAGGTACCTCATAATACCTTTCAATGCTTCTGAGTGCTTCTTGCTAGAGTTTGCCATGTACCTGCTAATCACTCTCAATGCAAAGGCAATGTCAGGACATGTAGCAACCATAGCATACATCAAACTACCAATAGTTGAAGCATAGAGAATATTGGCCATTTCAACCTTCTCATCATCAAATGTAGGGTTGTCCTTTGCACTAAGTTTCACATATGGAGGCAATGGAACCCCAATTTTTTTCCCACCTCCATATTGAAACGTTGAAAAACCTTGGATACATACTCTTGTTAGGATAGATAGAGAAGCCCCTTTAGTCTATCCCTAAGTATTTGCATCCCAAGAATATGATTTGCATCACCAAGATCCTTCATGTCAAAGCTACCATGTAGACTTTGCTTCAGAGAGTCTAAGTCATAAACATCCCTGCCTGCAATCAGCATGTCATCCACATACAAGACCAAGATAATCAAGCTGCCATCTTGCTGCCTTCTTGGTATATAAGCAATGACCCACTTAACTCCTATGAAAGTCCTGATACTGCATGAATGTATCAAACTTGTGATACCATTCTCGAGGTGCTTGTTTCAGTCCATACAAACTCCTCTTGAGTTTACATACCATCTTCTCTTTGCCCTTTGCCACAAAACCCTCAAGTTGCAACATATATATGTCCTCATGCAGATCACCATATAAGAATGCAATATTTACATCCATATGGATGAGTTCCATATCTTCAACTACAACCAAGACCAAGATGGTTCTCAAAGTAGTCATCTTGACTATAGGAGAGAAGATCTCATCAAAGTCAATTCCATGTTCCTGCTTGTATCCCTTTGCGACAATCATGCTTTGTACTTTGGCAATGAACTAGAAGTGACTTTCATATTATAAATCCACTTGCATGGAAGAATCTTCTGCCCTTTAGGTAAATGCACCAAATCCCAAGCACCATTGTTTTCAAGAGATTCCATCTTTGACAACATAGCTTTGAACCACTTCTTGCTGTCCTGTCTAGTCGTTGCTTCCTTAAAGCATGATGGCTCACCACAGTCTGTTACCATGACATAATTAGTAGCACACTAAGCACCAAGAACAAACCTATCAGGTGGTCTTGAAGGCCAGGGGTCGATGTGGCAAGTGAAGGTTCAGCATTTGCAGGCTACGGGGTTTGCAAATCTACATTTATAGCTTGCTTTCCTAAAATTTCAACATGTTGTCCTACCACATCAGGCTATCCAATTTGCATGTTTTCTGGCTGAGACTGTGGGGCATCATGGACAATACCTTGCTGACCATTTTTAGCGTCATTCCCTACAATTTTAGGGCCATTTACAATAGGTAATCGCTATTGTCTACTGGGCACAATCTGTTGTCCAACAAGTATATCTTCCCTGAAAACAATCTTCCTAACCTCCTCAGTCTTTTCGCGCTACTTATGCATGAGATCTTCATTCTAGCCTCCTCAGTCTTTTCGGGCTACTTATCCATGAGATCTTCACAGAATATTATATCATTGTTGCATACTATTTTCCTTTTCTCGGGATCCCATAACTTGTGCCCCATTTCACCCTCATCACCATATGCTAGGAAAATGCATTTACAGGACTTTGGCTGAAGTTTGCTACATTCCCCCTTAACGGATATGCACAAAGCCCTTGCAGCCAAACACTCTCAAATGAGAATATGAAGGTGACTTGCCCGAACCACTCTTCCTGAGGGACTTTCCCCCTCCCCCCCCCCAAAGACATGTTCAATGATCGATTAATCAAGCGAACAGCTGTCATAACATCCTCTACCCAAAAACCATGGGGCAATGCAGTATGAGACAGCATAGTATGGACCTTATCCTGAATGGTCCAATTCATATGCTTTGCAACTCCATTATGGGGTGGATTATGAGGGGCAGTGAGCTCCATCTTTATCCCTTTATTGTCACAAAAGTCCCGAAAGGCTTTGGACACGTATTCCCCACCATTGTCAGAGCAAAGACACTTAAGTGTCTTACCAGTCATGTTCTCAACCAATGCCAGAAATTTCTTAAATTTGTCAAGAACCTTAGTCTTACTACCAATAGGGTACACCCAGACTTTCCATGTAGCATCATTGACAAAGGTGACAAAGCATTTCTTTCCCCCTAGAGATAACCCTAGCATCTAACATACATTTGAATGTACTAACTCAAAAGGCAAAGATTTCAATGAAAGAGACTCATTATGTGAAGTATGTGCATGTTTACCATTAATACAATTATCAAGTGCTCAAAATCAACATATCAAAGACAAGGCAAATAACCCAAATGAGTAAGTACTTTCATTCAAGTTTAACTCATGTGTCCCAACCGGCCATGCCACAAGGAAACACTTGGCTACTCAATCATGGCAACAACATGGTCACGCACACTAGATACATGTAGTGGATACAAACTATCACTCTTTGAGCCTCTAGAAATAACTCTAGATCCCTTACAGATCTTCCATTTCCCATCACCAAAGGTGATATGAAAACCATCATCATCTAGCTACACATTACTGATCAAGCTCTTCTTGAGTTGGGGTGCATGCCGTACATTCTAAAGAGTAAAGGCAAATCCATGCTGAAACTGCAGTTGCACACTACCAATGCCCACAATGTCACATGCATAGTTGTCCCTCAAGTGGACAACACCATGTCTACCCCCAATATAGTCTGAGAACCACTCATGATGATGAGTGACATGAAATGAGGCACCTGAATCCAAGATTGAAGTATGCATGTCATCATCCGTATCTGCTACCAAGGCATGTGTGCTCAAGCAAGAAGAGACAAGGAGTATATCATTGCCACTCTCGCTCTCATGGTGGCTGACTACATTCACTTCTTCAATCTTGACACTACTCTTCTTAGCTAGTTGACTATCCTTATTCTCATCCTTGCTATCATTAGTCTTCTTACTCTTTCCTTTCTCTTTATTCCAGTTAAAGCATTCCTACTTAAAGTGTCCTTTCTTACCACACTAGTGGCACTCCACATCTTTCCCATGAGATTTACTGCATCCTTTGCTTTCAAATTTTCCCCTTTGCTAAGACCTGCCTCTAGTATATGCAAAGCACTCGGTGACTTCTTAGATGCATTATTTTGCCAATTCATCTCTTCCATAAGCAAAGAACTCTCTACATCAAAGTACAACAACATAACATTCGAGTTGCTCATGGCTGTCCTAAAAGTATCCCAACTTTTAGGTAGAGTACATAACAAAAAAGTAGCCTAGAACTCATCATCGATATTGAACTTCAAGGCAACCAACTGGCTAAAAATGGAATTAAACTCACTAAGGTGTGTAGATATGGATGTCCCCTCCTTCATGCATAAATCCATCAATTTCTTTAGCCAATAGACTTGACTTGCAACATTCTTCTGAGCATACAATTCCTTCAGTCGCTTCCAAATGGCATGGGTAGAATCGAGCCCTTCTATGTTGAATAATAAAGCATCAAAAATTGAAAGCTCAATGGTTGAACGAGCCAGCTCATTCCAATCCTCTTGCTCTATGTCCCCTAGTCGTGCTCCTTTCAACAACTTGAAAGGCTTCACCTATTTCTTTTGCACCAAGACATTGTAGCATTGCCTTTGCCAAATTGCAAAGTTATGTGCCCCTTCAAGCTTCTTGATGTACATAAGATGACTACTATCACTGCTACTAGCCATAATTGCAACTCAAATGATGAGAAGACAAGCCAAATCTGTCAAGAAAACAAGTGACCAAGAAGAGATGCAAAATTGACCAGCAAGATCTACTATTCACTATAAACAACACCAAAATGCATGCATAGATTGATTTGTTTCAGCCTAAAAATGAGGCACAAAGCATGTGCACCCAATGTCCAAGCATGTGTCAACAATATCAGTACCAAAATAATACATAAGGACCTCAATGGGAACCATCCATCTGTCCAAAATACTCTCTCTATTATGGTACTTACAAACTATAAATTTCCAGCCAAGACAAAATGCCCCAAGCTCAAAGCATCCCTAAATTTATTCCTAGGTATATGACATCCAATATAAGCATTTAGACATCACTTTGAGTACCCAAGATATTGCCTACAACCAATAGACATGTCATTCACTGACAAAATTGCATTCATCCCCTGCTATTACAACAGTGAATTCACTATCAAAATGAGCAATGATAGTGCCAGTGTCAGCTTCAAATTAGTATCAAATGGTAGGCATAACATCCCATGACAAGTAGGCATCCATTTGGGCATGTGTAAGCATCAAACAACCAATGTTATTCAAGCATATGCATGAACTGTCAATGCTTCCCTGTAAACTATTATGAACAGTCCAAGAAATTAAGTAAAACAATCCCAATGCCAATGCCAATGCCAAGCTCAAGAGTGAACTCTCAAGTATCCAATTATGGTCCTAGATTTGCCAATGATGAAGGAGATGATCAAGATAGTGGGTTGATCTGCATGCAGCCAAGATTTGTATACACTATCCTCAGAAAATAGCCTATGTGTTTTCAATTTTAGACATACCCCCACTCCAAATCAGCTCACGAGATCTTTACAAATCATAGAGCTCAAAGCGAGGTTCATTTTCATAAAAATAATTTTTTGAATCCAAGTTTTCTAGCTCAAGTTATGAGGAAAATAGTGACCTGTCGTCAATCTGTCCAGAACTAGGACATACTCATGGCTACTCATGTGATGACACCTGGATGGTTTTGGGAGGGCTAGAAGGCTACAATGACTCAATGCTAATGTGGAAGGGTGTCAAGAATCGTGTGGTGGGGGAACTTGCTCAAGATGATGCGCCGAACACACATAGAATGCACAACGAGAAGCTCACTCAAGAGACAAGAAGAGAGATGGAGGCCAAAACGTTTTCTTGCTGATTTCTTATTCTTCTTCCACACACTTTACAATGTACACAAAGTATAGATAAGATACAACATAAAGGAAAGTGGCCTACTAAGTCAAACAATGCATAACCGACTACACTAGTCGACTAGCGCTATAACTATGCCAGTTGTAAATAGATGTAACAACCTGAATATAATAAGTAATGAGTCAGTGGCCATGTGAGAGTCATAATGACCATCGACGTGCTAAGTGTAGACGTGTGGACCCATCTAATAAGGCGGTCCATCATCAATGTCCGCATGTGTTGAGCTTGTCATCTCAACACTCCCCCTCAAGCTCAACTACATCTCTGTGACTCCAAGTAAGCTTCGAAACTTTTGAAGCTTCTCTGTACCCAATGCCTTCGTGAAGATGTCAGCTATCTGATCCTGTGTGCTCATATACACCAAGTCAATCTCACCTGCTAGTACCTTCTCTCTCACAAAGTGGTAGTGTACCTCAATATGTTTTGTCCTGGCATGGAACACAGGGTTCCTAGCCAACTGTATACTGCTCATGTTGTCACAGTAAATGACAACTGGACCTTCCACCTACACATCCAAATCAGCCAATAACTTTTGCAACCATACTACCTCACATGCTGCAATAGCAGCACCTCTATACTCAGCCTCTATACTCGACAAGGCAACTGTAGATTGCTTTTTGCTACTCCAAGCAACTGCTGCACTACCAAGAGAGAACATGTATCCGCTGGTAGATCTTCTATCAGACATACTACCAGCCCAATCTGCATCTGTGTATCCAAACACCTGTATATCTGTACCTGCCTCATAGAAAAGTCCATAACGTAATGTGGACTTCACATATCTCAATATGCGTCTGACTGCATCCAAATGTGGCTTTCTAGGTACTTGCATAAACTGACTCAGAAGACCAACAGCATAGCTCAAGTTTGGCCTTGTAATGGTCATGTAGATCAAACTCCCCACTATCCTCCTGAACATAGTAGGGTCTTCTATCTCATCCCCAACATCAGCACTCAACTTTACATTCTGCTCCAACGGGACTGAAAGTGGTTTGCATGATGTCATACCATACTTGGACAACATATCCAAGCCACACTGTCTTTGGGACAGCCATATACCATCATCACATCTGATCACATCAATGCTAAGGAAGTATCTTAGCTCACCTAAATCCTTCATCTCAAACTTCTTCAAAAAAAATCCTTGACTTCAGCAATCCCACTATCACTATCACCTGTAATAATCAAGTCATCCACATAGATGACTATGATGACCAAACCTGCATCTCCCTTTCTCACATAAAGTGAGTGATCAACATCAGAAACATAAAAGCCAATATTGACAAGATACTCTCTGATCTTGTCAGACCATGCTCTAGGTGCTTTCTTGAGCCCATAGAGCGCCTTCTTCAACCTGCACACATACATGGGATGCTCTAAATCTTCATAACTTGCTGGCTGATCCATATACACTTCTTCCTGTAAATCACTATGCAAGAAGGCATTCTTCACATCCATTTACTGCAATCTCCAACCTTTGGCTACTGCCAAAGTAATCACACATCTGATAGTTGCCATCCTAGCAACTGGACTGAAGGTTTCATCATAATCTATGCCATATGTCTGGGCATAGCCTTTTGCAACCAGCCTAGCTTTGTACCTGCTAATAAAACCATCTGCATTGTGCTTAATCTTATAAACCCACTTACATCCAATGGCTTTCTTGCCCTTCGGCAATGATACTAGATCCCAAGTCTTATTGGCCTCTAATGCAGCCATCTCCTCATCCATTGCTGCATCCCAATGAGCATGACCAACAACCTCCTCAAAACATGTGGGCTCAACATCCTCAACTAGTTTCACCATATAAGCATAATGGTGAGCTGCATAACCTTCAAAACTAAATCTTTTAACAGGGTATCTGACCCTACTAGACCTGTGTACCACTGGATCACTCAATGGAGTCTTTGTATTAACGTGTGCTCTCTGCACACCTGGAGTCCTCTCACTGAAGGAATGCCAAGCTCATCATCCAAGCTCTCTGAGCCACTGGAGTCTCCATCAAGAACTGCATCAATGCCTTCTGACACTTTATTCTTTCATTTGTCTTTACCTGTAGTGCTACTAGATGCACCCGAAGATGTAGAGGTACTCCTTAGTCTCCCAGACCAAGGACTACCAGATGATGTCTCTGGTCCACTAAGAGTCCGTGATTCTTGCTTTTCAGCCTGCACATGAGTGTCATGATCATCATCATCAACCAATGCATCACCACTAGATGCATACCAACTGCTCATTTCATCAAAGATGACATCCCTGCTCACTCTGAACTTACATGTGACAGGGTTATAACAGTGATACCCTTTCTGCTCTAAAGAGTATCCAATAAACACACACTTTTCAGCCTTTGGATCCAATTTCTTCCGCAACTCATCTAGCACATGAACATACGCAATGCAGCCAAACACTTTCAAGTGTGAAACATCAGGCTTCTTACCTGTAAAACATTCTTCGGGGGTCATACCATGAACTGCAACTGTGGGAGTTCTGTTTATAATATAAACAGTAGTATGAACAGCCTCAGACAAAAAATGCTTAGGCATATTCTTTTCAGCCATCAAGGCGCGTGCAACTTTTGCAATATGCCTGTTTTTCCTTTCTGCAACCCCATTTTGCTGTGGGGTATACCTGCATGTGAACTGTCTCTTTATCCCATGAGACCTTAGAAAATCACTAAACTCATTTGAGAGGTACTCTCCCCCTCCATCTGACCTCAAGCACTTTACTTTCAAGCCTGTTTCTCTTTCAACTGCAGCCTTGAAAGTTCTAAAGTGCTCAAACCCTTCACTCTTTTCCTTCATAAAATATACCCACAGCTTTCTAGAACAATCATCAATGAATGTGACAAAGTATGAACTGCCTCTAAGAGATACATTTTGTGCAGGCCCCCAAATGTCTGTATGCACAACATCAAGGATATTTTTTATTACATCTCTGTCATGTGAAAAGGGTTGTCTTGCCTGCTTACCAAACTGACATGCTTCGCATACCTTATGAAATTCTGCAACTCTGAATGTAGGCACCAACCCTTTGGACTGCATTAATTTCAGCCTTTGTACATTTGCATGCCCAATGCGTTTGTGCCAAATTTCAATATCTGTAACAACACCTTTTTCTTTAGCATACATAGCAGCATTCATAGTAGGAATTCCAGCATCCAGAGTAAACATACGCCCAACTCTACTTCCCTTTGCAACTAACCTGCACTTGTCATCGAAGTCTTCTACAAAGTAGCCCTTTGCATTAAATCTAATTTGCAGCCCTTGCTCTACCATCTAACCCACTGACACTAAGTTCTTTGTAATAGATGGCACATGTAATACGTCTGAAAGACTCTTTGTCTTACCATCATGCAAGGACAAGGGAACTTTTCCAATGTGTGAAATTGGGTGGCATGAATCATCACCCGTCTGCACATAACCTGAATTTTGCAAATCCTACATCTCTCCAAACCATTCTGCATGGCTGGTCATATGGTTGGATGCACTTGAATCAACATACCAAACATCTTCATGTGTTCCCTTTCCTGTAATAGCATTCAGCATATGCTGCATAACAAACATTCATTCATTTTTGTCTTCATTCTGTCGTGAAGACGATGCATAGTTTCCTTGCTGCAACTTACCACTGCGAATATCATCTTTCTTAGCATAACATTGGGCTGCAATATGACATGTTTTGCCACAATAGTGACACACAATACCAGAGTTGTTAAAGCCTCTGTTCTACCATCCACCTCTTCCTCTAAAGCTCCCCCTGCCTCTAAAGTTACGATGACCTCCTGAAACCTGCATATCACCAAATTGCTGATTCAATCTATTTTGCTGGTTGTCACTACCACGGCCTCTTGAAGAGAACCTGCCACGTCCCCTCCTGAACTGGAGTAGAAAGCTTGGACCTATTCACCACTTTTTTTAGATGTCTCACTCTGCATGTTGATCTCTTTAGTGATCATAAGGGAGACCAACTCATCGAAATCTGGAAATGGCTTTCTAACATATATACGGAAGTTACAAAAGACTTCCAAGCCTTTTCATTGTTAAGTCCACCCAAGGTAGACGACACCAAATCATCATCATCGGGCATTGCATCAATCGCTGCCAATGCATATGCAATGCTTCTTACCTTCAGTGCATACTCATTGATAGACATCTTCCCTTTCTTCAATGTATTCAACTCTTGCTTGAGTTGAATCTTTCGTGCCTTTGTATTTACAGAAAACACACTTTCAAGTATGGTCCAAGCTGCATATGAATTATCTGCATTTCTAATGTGTCCCAGCATATTATTGTTAATTACTGCAGACAACCAATACACGACCTTCTTGTCTTTTGCATTCCATTCCTTTCGTGCCTTTGTCTCTTCTGCAGTTGGAGGATCACTCACCTCCGGCTCTTTTTCTTCACTTGAAACAAACTCGTAGAGGCCTTTTCCAATAAGGAAGTTCGTGACACGGAACTTCCATGATTGGTAGTTGTTCTTGTCGAGCTTCTCAATGATGGGGCTTTCACTATTCTCTGCCATTATCACAAAATTAATACCAACAGCAAGCAAATCTTCTGCAACCCTCGACCTGTAGTGCACAGCAATACACCAGACAGCCTTTTTCACTGTCTGCTCATCAACAATACATGCAATCTGCAACCAATTTGCAAATAAACCTTGTGTTTACTCGCTGGTAAACACCTTTGAACTTACAGATCTGAAATCTGTAACCTGCGCACCCACTTTCAGTCAATACAGTCGAAGTCACAGTGAACCCTGAAACTGTTGTCCGCAACCTTGCGGCTCTAAAACGGGGCCTTAAACGGCCTCAGATTGCCCAAAATAACTGCGGGAAAGCCCTAAAGGGCCTATTTGTAGAATGTACAGCACTCTTCGCGCACACCAAATCTCACTGCAATCTGAGATTTTTGCTCGACCCTGCTTCCGGTGCCTCCACAGGCACTATCCAAGAGAGAGAGTGGAAGAATGGAAGAGCTTCTTACCCGTGGCTTGTTTGCTCGAACCTTGCTTCTTCTCCTTCGCTTCAACCTTCGAAATCAGTGTCTCTCAGTGGCGTGGCTCTGATACCATGTCAAGAATCACATGGTGTGGGGGGATTTGCTCGAGATGATGCATCGAACACACACAGAATGCACAAGGAGAAGCTCACTCAAGAGACAAGAAGAGAGATGGAGGCCAAAACGTTTTCTTGCTGATTTCTTCTTCTTCTTTCACACACTTCACAATGTACACAAAGTATAGATAAGATACAACATAAAGGAAAGTGGCCTACTAAGTCAAACAATGCATAACCGACTACACTAGTCGACTGGTGCTATAACTATGCCATCTGTAAATAGGTGTAACAACCTGAATATAATAAGTAATGAGTCAGTGGCCATGTGAGAGTCATAATGACCACCAACGTGCTAAGTGTAGACGTGTGGACCCATCTAACCAGGCGGTCCATCATCAATGTCCGCATGTGTTGAGCTTGTCATCTCAACAAGGGGTTCCCAAATGATCCTTCCAAGCTCCCTCTTGAATCTCAAAGGCAATGGTAATGCTTATGCTTCACAAGAAGCAAAGAGATATGGTTGTCCTATTTCCAGCTTGAAGTGCTCTTCCAAAAGAGCTCAAGATATACTCAATAATTCCCAAGCTTTTCCCTCGTGAGGTTTAGAGGTGACCTAATAGATACCAAAGTAAATGAGATCAAGGGAAACCTCAATGAAGAGCTGCCATGGCTACCATAGTTGCGAGCTTTCAAGCAACTGTTGTTACTCTACTATGCAAGCTCCTGCTCTCCCGAATCCTAAGATTTGATACTAGTTTGAAGTGTGTGGATTGAAGAGAGAATGGAACTTCAATGGTGGATGTTATGCAGGTGTGTGTGTGTGTGTGTGTGTGTGTGTGTGTGTGTGTGAATTAGATAATGTGTGGGTACAATAGTGTACCACTTTTGGTTTTCTGGATATGTATATAGTACATAGAGTACAATGTTGGGTGGGCAGGCCCAATGATCAAGTACATTGCCCTTTATTCCTAATATCACAAACCGTGATCCTATAGGTTTGGAGTCTCAATATGCAGAGAGACATGGTCTCACTACACTCATCAATAGATTGTATGTGTGCAGTGGCCCAGTAAGTCAATCCTATTTCTTATTGTTGGCAGTCATTAGTTTTTTTGTGATGCATTATGTATCATGGATTAATATCTAGTTGTTTATATTGCAGAGTCCGTTCAATGCTCCATTGCATTGGGACAAGCATTTGGTTGGTGAGGAGCTATAGCATGTGCTTGGATTTGTGGAGCACATATCATTTCCTTTTTTGGCCATGTGATCTATGCAAGCTTTTTCTATGTAGCATTCCTTAGATATATTTCTCATCCTTTCTATAAACTCGCATTTTGCGATATTTATAGATACATTTCCATGTTTGTTTTGGACTTTTCTCTCCATGGTTCCATGTAGTTTTATGAGTTGTCATCATCAATCTTGTACTTATTTGAATATTGAATCAAAGACTGTTTTTCTCCAGTATCTCATGATGCACCTATCTTGATGACGATTGTATATTCAATATGTAATTTATGGAGCATTATTCAGTACATGGTATTGGGAGGCAGCTAATTTACTGCATGCGTTGCTATGTGAATCAATATATGCATCGAAAAGCATTGCTATTAGCATCACGTTTATGCTACTAGCGATGCAAATTGTGACGGATCTATAGAGATGTATATACCAACGCTTTTAGCAATGATGGGGGAAATTCTTTTGTTGAATATTTGTATTACTTTGAACATCGGTATGTGGCCTATAACTTGTTATGTTTTCTCTATGGAGAGAGGATTTTTGTACCACTCTATGGAATGAAGTTTTTTATCTTATTATTATTGAATAATGTATTACTTTTTCAATTGTTTATCATGTGCTAAAAAATTAATCTTAACAAACCATGTTTAACAAGATCATAAAATAAAGTTGTTTTTATATGTCAAAACAATGTGATAACATGCTTATCTTAATTTTAAAACTAAAGAAAATCCAAATTTTTTAAAAAAGGGGACTATGATTCCAACAATTGAATGCTTATGGTTGGTTGACTCAATAAGTCAGGTAACTTTTCCATATTAGATAAAGTGGTTTAGTTCATAAGCTTCCCAAAGTTGGTAGGATTAGTTACTATAAGTTCCATATTATTTATGGGGGCCGAAGCTAAGATTTTACCTTATGGATAGCAGGATCATATTATACTCTTCCTTGTCTCTCACTCCATTTGAACCAAGTGTGGTGTTAATCTTACTCTTATTTTTGGTTAATTATAAAGTAATCTTCTTAGGTGGACATTAGACTACTCTTAGAGGTGACACTTCAGACGGAAAAAATGATTGGCATAGATGTGTTTGCCTTTGAAAAATTAGTCACTCTACAAATTTATAGCACTTGAGTCCCATATTGGGTACATATTAGGGGTTATTTGCAAGATACAATGTAAAAGCGGTCTTAGAATATAAGATAAGGGACAATGAGAAAATACATTTTGGATGGTAAATGGAAATCAAGATTGTATCTTCCACAAAAATAGAGAAAGATAAAAATAAGCCAAAAGAAGGGGCATACTTTTAGGAAGGCACACTCAAGTAAGTGTTGGGGGTTAAAGATCACCTATGCCTAGCCACCCATATTTATCTTGTACTTATTGCCTGTGCATTTGTACACTATAGTGGCTACCCATCTCTATCACTTTATTCTTTATTCTTTCTATAACAATAGAATAAGGGAAGGCAAGCCACAGATGGTGACTATTGGATTTTCCATATACATCCTCGCTCTCTCTTGCTCCAACCTCCATAGCTTATGCTTCCACTTGTGCTCTCACTCTTGCTCACCTCTGTGGTTAGCATGTAGGCATCAAATACATCAAAACATAAACATGCATGCTTGCTTCCCACCATAGGGTATTATAGCAAGGAACCTTCCAAATGCTAAGCTAAACAAGTTCTAATCGATCCAAAAAGATTTCGTGAGCATTAATACATCATCTAAGCATCACAAACTTTCCCTACAAGCATTAGTAAAGCATTAAACAATCAAATACTAGCTACCCCAAACTGTCTATCGTGAAATGTGAAGCAACAGTTGATTTAAAACTTTCCAAATAATGCTCAAGATAGAGGCAAAGGAAATTGAAATGAAGGGAAATGATTAGCACGATCCAATCAATCAATGTAGGACAAGTCAGGAGTAGCCCTAAAATTGCACCGGAGGGCTACTCCTGGGGTACTTCTAGTTGCTACTAATCAAGCTAGAGCTAGCTCTTGGCAGCACTGATAAATAACCTTGGGAAGGCTAGGAAATAAGGTAGGAAGGTGGGGAGCTAATTCGGGAGCAATGGGACTGATACATACCTCAATGAGTGGTTGCCATGGAAGCTAAGAATGAAGCTCTCTTCCTAGGCTAAAGTGAATGTTGATGAAGCTCCTCAAATGCCCACTCTAATACCAGTTGAAAGGTGGAAGTTATACAGACTCATGGATTCTTGCCGCCGCTGATGTACATAATTGGATATGCTCTCATTGAGCTTTAAGATTTGAACTTGAGCTTGGATATCTACATATTTGTAGTGGCTACTTGCTTTGAATCTTTATTGATTACTATGGACTTGGTCACTTATGTTATGCTTATGCTCCCGAATGTACATTTGATGCCTCTTGGATTTCACAATGTTATGACACTATGTCTTGAACTTGCATTACTCTTTGCCATTCCAAATTTTATTCTAGTGGGAGTAGTTTGACATTGCATTGTAGAGATTGGTTTATTCGAGAGAGTGGGCATCTCTTGCTTATGTATATATGCTTAATTTGCTTTGGCATACCCTTTTCTTGTTGTAGACATTCATGATTGTGGGCTAATTTACCTTTGATTTGTACACTGTCCTTGTAAACATTGATGATCATGGGCTGATTGACCATTGATTTGTACACCTAATACTTCCTCCTATTAGCTTTGATAGCTTTGGATGCATGCTTGGTTATGTACTTGAATTTTTCTTCGTATACAATAAGTTACTTGTAGATTAGTGGATCTTAGTTGCTTTTGGAGATCTCTTATGTAAAGTTGGCTTATGTACATACTACTCTTTTGCTTGGGATTGCATTTAAAAACCTAACATCTTTGGGTCTTTGACAACATTTGGTGGCCCTGGTCAAGCACCCTGAAGATGAGGTTCTCCAATGGTGCCTCAAGGATGTGGAAGATTTCCTCAAAACCCATGAAGACGAGTCAATTAAAGTAGCCAAAATCAAATTGAGAGAGCAATGAGAGTTACTAGGAGATGGCCCCAATTCCTTCTACCTCTCCAAGTTGAAAGTGAAGTAGAGGGGAAGAATTAATAGCTTGTGTGCTAGACCAACAAGCTGGACTGAGCTTCAATAGGCCAAGCATTCATAGATCATGTGGCTTCCATTGTAGGCACCAAGCCACCCGCGATACCTAACTATGATAGAAGGGCCAATGCATTTTGGAATGAAGCTATGACTCCAATGAGCTTTGATCAAGCCCTTCTCCTAGATACACCCTTTTCCTAGAAGAAATCAAGGAAGTAGTGTATTGCATGAAGCTAGGGGCGAGTCTCGTAACCTAGATGGCCTCCCAGTAGAGATGTTCCAAAAAGTATGGCTTGCACGTGGAGCCAACCTAATAGCCTTAATAAACAACATTAGATTCTCTGGCTTGATGCCATCCTTCGTGAATGAAGAAGTTATTAAGATGATTCCTAAAGCTTAGGACTGTATCAAACTCTCCAATTGGAGACCCTTGACCATGTTAAATTTCTCATATAAGGCAATGTCAAAGGCATTGGCAATCATAATAAAGTTATTGTTTGCTAAGGTCAAACTCTCCAATTGGAGACCCTTGATCATGCTAAATTTCTTGTATAAGGCCATGTCAAAGGCACTAGCAATCTGAATAAAATTCTTGTTTGCTAAGATCATTCATGGCAAGCTATTTTGCTTTATCTACGGTTGAAGAATACACAACACAATCTTCAATTAGACTGTATCGATGGATCATGCTCTCAAGCTACAAATAGACTTCATATATTGATCAACATGGATTGGGATGAAGCCTATGATAGGGTCGACCGGTCCTTCATCTTGGCAGTCCTCTTAATCATGAAGTTTGGTCCAATGTTCATCAATATGGTGGCAACACTCTTCAAGGAAGCTACAACTACTATCAATATCAATAATGCCATAACTTCCCCCTTTCCTCTCTAGAGATCTATTAGGCATGGATGCACCTTTGCCCCCTTTTTGTTTTTTCAGGACCCAAAATGGGCCCAACACTGACTCTCTAGGTACTAGCTGCCTCTCTACACTCAAATAACACACCCTTTTGGCCTCATGGCCAGGATAATCTAAGGGACACACTGCCCTAACTTTTATCATAAATTTTACATTTGTTTTGGATTGTAATCTAATGGTTAAGCCTTCCCCACGGTCCTCAGAGGGAATCCCTACATATATCAGTATAAAACACCACATAAGCATAGATAAAGTTGGCACCCCTCGGTCGAATGCCACAGCCCCACTGTGGCTCTCCTACACCTTGAGGATTGGCCGCACTGCTAACACAAATAACACGTATGTCACAAACTCCACTCTTGTTTTCAAACGTTCCAGGAGATATAGATATTTTCCTCACTAAATAGTCCCCAAGGAAATAGATCATCTAAACCTATAGCTTAGGATATCTCACATACTCAACGTAGGTCATATGCATGAATACAATTGCAATGCATTTAATAATGATACCGTGAGTTGTGTGGAGTGCAATTGTGTATAAACCATAGTGTTCAATCATTTTATCATTTAGAAATCAGCGCTGTGAGGTGCAAAGACATTTCTTTCAATGATTTAGATGTAGACGTAATGCTGTGTTGCTAAGGGTCAGCACCAAGCATTCTCGTGCTGCTAGACTCTCTTAAACTTAAACCATAAATGTCCTATATGCCATGCATCAGCAAAATATCATAATTTAGAATCTTATCAGCAATTAGTCGCCCTCAAGACCCCTCCTTCTCCTTACCGCTTAGGTTATGCATGCGTTATTATGTGTAGGAAGCATTTATTATGTGTTTTTCCTTATAAAAGTGATAAAGACTCCACTTCAACACAAAGACAAGACTGAACTAAGGCTCATCCATTGTGATAGCCTGTGTCATAATGACAATTGGATTTGCAATAGGATTTGATGAAGGTGGGTTTACACCCACACTTGATGTAGGCTGACTTATTGGGGAAAGGAGAGCACTAGAGCTTCCTCCTCCCAATGGACTACTTGTGACTCTAGAACCACTAGATCCACTCCCTCATAGGAACATTGGACTACTACGTTGAGGGAAATACCTCCTCAAGATCTCGGCATGTCGCCTAGCTCTTTCAACTTTTTCTTACTTTTGGATTCAAGCTAGATGATGTTTATCAGTAAATAATGAATCAATCTTAGTGTCCTTTGGCATAAATTGGCTAAATGGCCGCTAGACAATCGATATTCGAGGACCGCCACTTATAAGCGGCTCCTGGCAAATGCACCACATGTCGGGACCCAAAATGGGCCGGACACTGACTCTTTAGGCACTAGCTGGGCCTCTCTACACTTAAAGAACACACCCTCTTGGCCTCGCGGCCAAGAGCATCTTAGGGACGCATTGCCCTAACTTCTATCATAAATTTTGCGTTTGTTTTGGATTGTAATCCAATGGTTAAAAGCCTTCTTCACACTCCTTAGAGGGAGTTCCTACACATGTTTGTGTAAAACACCATGTAAGTATAGACAAAGGAGGTACCCTTCGACTGAATGCTGTGGCCCCACTACGGCTCTCCTACACCTCAGGGATTGGCCCCTCGATGTGCTGCTAACACAAATATCATGTACATCACAAACTTCACTCTTGTTTTCAAATGTTTCAAGAGATATAGATCTTTTCCTCACTAAATAGTCCCCAAAGAAATCGATCGTCTAAACCTACATCTTAGGATATCTCACATGCTCAACATAGGTCATATGCACGAATACAATCGCAATGTATCCAGTAATGATATCATGAGTTGCATGCAATGCAATTGTGTATGAACCATAGTGATCAATCATTTATCATTTGGAAATCAGCATTGTGAGGTGCAAAGGCATTTCTTTCAATGGTTTTAATCTACATGTAATGCTGCATTGTTGAGGGTTAGCACCCAGCATTCTCGTGCTATTAGATCCTCTTAAACTTAAACCATAAACAATCTATATGCCATGCATCAACAAAAGATTAGAATTTAGAATCTTATTAGCAATTAGTCACCCTCAAAACCCCTCTTTTTCCTACTGCTTAGGTTATGCATGCATTGATAGGTGTAGGAAGCATTTTTAATGTGTTTTTCCTTATAAAAGTGATAAAGACTCCACTTTAACACAAAGGCAAGGCTGAATTGAGGCTCATCCCTCATGCTCTAGCCATGTCACACATCCACACGTGTAGATCTTATTTTTTCTTTATTTTTTGAATCCAAAAAACTTATTTTTTTTCCAATTTCCTTATTTATTTATGCATAAAATATGATACTTTATAAATTTCCAATATGGATTGATGGTGTGTACCGAGAAATATTTTTATATTATTTTTTATTCCACACGAAAACCATAAACACCACAAAAATCGCAATTTTGATCATTTTCCTTTAAATTGCGTAATCTCGGGTTTTGCGGGTTTATGCATAAATTATTATGTGATTGAAATTTCTTATTTCCTTCAGCATCTTTGATAGATTACAACATTAACAACCAAAGACAACTATTTCCAAACAATTTCAACCAAAATCTATCATAAAACAAGGAGAACGGATCGCTTACGTATAAAAACATGCTTTTTGAGACTCGTATTTCAAGGTTATGAGGCCGTTGGCGCTCTTTCTTGGCCGTTGACGCTCTTCCACAACCCGATTTATGATCCTTTGTGCTCCAGCACCATCATTCCATCAGCATCTTTCATAAAACCCCACCCCCTTCTCTCATAGAATCAAGCATATGAACGGGCATCAAGAGGAGTGAGGAGAGAGAAAGGCTAAGAAATCAAAATTTCATTTCCTTTATCATATTTCACATGCTTACAATCAAAATCTTGCTCTTGGCATGTAGATCAAGCTTCCATCTCTCTCTCTCTCTCTCTCTCTCTCTTGATCGTGGTGTATTGAAGAGACACAAATCCATCCAAAAATGGGGCACAAAACAAAAAGCGCCCCCTCCTCTTGTTGGGCAAGAATTTGCATGTTTGTTTTTCATTTACATATCATTTCATGTCATTTATTAAATGTCCACTTTGAAAAAGCCACTTTCACACTACTCCACGAGGGTTTTCAACCTGTTTGGAGAGGCAAATGAACTCGGAATTGCGATTTGACTAGACAGCTAGCTCTGTGACGTCAAAAGCTGTAAACTTTGACCTTGTCGCACACTTTTTGGCTCCTGCATCACATAGCTGCTTTAGAGTGCTAAACCTTGCAGGGATTAAATGGGGGTCAAATGACCTCCGATCGACGAACAAAGACTTGTGTTGGATTCCTAACGTCGAAATCCACTTAGGAAAACTCTAACTCAACCATTCTCCACCATTCAATTTTACATTAAAATTTGGTTCTTGACGCATCCCTGCCACTTGTTCGCTCCAAGAATGGGCTCAAATGCTTCAAAAATGGGTCCCAAAATCCAGCTCTCATGTTTGCTGTAATCACACATCCATTCCTCCAAAGATTTGACAAAGCTATGCAAGATGGTTCTATTAAGGGTGTATTACTCTCGGATGGATCTGAAACCTCAATGCAATTCTTTGATGATGACAATGCATCCATTCTTGAGGTTGACAAAGCATTGGTCTCAAAGCTCAAGGAAGTCTACTTTGAATTCTGCTAGCTCACTTCTTGTTCAATCAAGTCAAAACTAAACTTTTGTTTCTCTCATGGAAGGGGCTTGAGTCCAACTAGGCTTTAAGATCATCAAGCCTAAATAACCGGTTTGATATCTCACGGCTCCAATTGGACCAGAGGTTCATGTGGTTCTTGAACAAGTTCCAATAAAATATGAAAGGAATAATGGGTGCCCCCTTCCCCTAGTAGGGAAACTTACTATAGTTAAAAGCCTACTAGCTTCAGCAACAATCTATATTGCTTTATTGCTACCCTTTAACATTACGGCTTGGGTCAAAGAAAAACTCCTAAGACAATTTCTTTGGTCCTATCAAGATAAAGAGCTCCAACCGCAAATCAATTGGGACACACTAATTGAAGGCAAGGAGGCTAGAGGAGTAGGTCTAGAGAGCCTGTTGCTCAAAGCTCAAGGTCTTTACATGGCTCTACTCGAGAGGATGGATGGCTCTCAACCATGGATAGTCATCATGAAGGAATGGATTCCTATAGCTAAGGTGAAAGGAATGGCTTGGAACCATCTTTGCTGGTAGGATGTCACCTCTTGTCCACACTTGGTGATCAAGATCCCTAGGATTGGTCTCTAATTAGGAGAAAATCATGACTAGCTCTAATTGGAACTCAAGGGGTCCAATAAAGGGTAGTTCCTCATTGAGTAGAAGCATTTGGTTGTCCCCCTTTGCATATGATTTGGTGCATGCAATAGTGCATAAGAATCCTAAGCTAGCTAGAACCTTGCATTGTAAAGGTATTTCCACCTAGGATGACATTTGGTATGGCTAGCATTCTAGACGGTACCTCTTGGAAATGATTATGGCAAGCATTCTAGATGGTACCCCTTGGAAATGATTACGAACCAACATTGACTCTTAGATCAAGAGGCTTCATGGCTCAACACATCAATCCAATCATGAAGACAAGTTTGGCCCACCTCTATTGTTAAGAAGGATGATTCAATCCTTTTGGACTTACTTAGTCCCTTTGGCAAACAACTCTCCCCATTGTAGGACAACCCATGATAACAGATTTCCCTCTCCAATAATTTTGTTGAGTTTGCATCAAAAAAGGAAGAAGGAATGCTAGATGGCAAAGCTAGCCATGTGGAAGAGAAGAGTCTAGAGAGTGTGTAAGGCTTTTCCATTATATAGGATCAATGTCTTATGTTGGAGACTAATGATAAGGAAACTCCCCATGCACACAAAGCTCACCAAAATAATTAGAATCTCACCCCTCTTTCCATTTTGTGCACATACTAAAGAAACAAAGAAACACGTATTCTAGGACTGCTTGCATGTGGTCCTAGTTTGGCAAGTTGTAAGGAGATGGTTCAAGGAAGAAAATCTGAAAAGCAACTTTAGAATGACGACAACCTTCTTTGTATATCAAGCAAGACTAGATGACAATACTTGGAGAACTATATGGCTTAGTTTGTGGGGTGAATGTCAAGTCTATTTGGTTAAAAAGGAACAATATGATCTGTAGAAATTCCAAAAGGAAGATGCTAGATAGATGCATAAGCCAATTAGAGTTGGGAGTGTTTGACTATCCTTAGTGCTACTAAGAAAAATCACTGGAGCTACAAGCTACTCTACAAAAAGCTAAGTTGTAAGGCATAGTGCCCCTTCTTGCAACATTGATAAGATGCTGTACTTTTTACTTTTGATAATACATGAGCAAGCGCATTACAAAGAGGAAAAAAGTTTGCAACAACCAGGAAGCATAGAGTGTGATTCAGGGTGTGAGCTAGGAAATCGAACTATGATGCTTATGTGTGAACCCTCTTCTGCATGAAGCATGTCTTAGGATGCAAATCGCCCTAAGTATCGGTAACACTGCTGCGAAGTACCGACTTATGTGACCTAGGTAGTGAACGCCTAGCTAGTACCCTTCCTAGTTTAGAGCATATATACACATTAAATTCGATCAACAAAAAAAAAACATTTCGAGCCAAATAGCGCAATCGGCTGAACGTGTAAAAGATTAAACTTGGCACGGCAAATGAATTGTAATTTATGTTCGCATCAAATACTGCAACTTCAAAGCCGCCCGCCGAGAGTCCATTATTGTGGCGGCTGGAGTCTCTCGACGACTGTGTACAATTATACATAATACACCCGTCCTCCTCCGGCGCACGTTTCCTCCATCGTCATTGACCAGGAAGTATTCTGCCTCTCCATCATTCTTTCACCGATTCTCCTTGCGGAGCTTCTCAGGAAATTTCATCCTAATATTTGGCTGAAATCAGAAGGAGATACAGCTTCCTGGATCGGGGCTTCGTATCGCAAAGTTTATGGTAGAGGTGCACAGGTGCCTGACCGCATCTGCTTGTTGCTATCAAGAACCGGTTACCTTCCACAGTTAGGGTTCACTCCCAGAGACGCATCTGCTTGCTGCTATCAAGAACCGGTTACCTTCCACAGATAGGGTTTAGTCAAGGCAGTAAGCCATCCATTGCTGCAAAGGGCATGCTGCCAAAGCCTCGCAGGACTCTTTGAACTTTCAAAGCCATGAAGGATAAAAGAGGACAGGCCATCATCACGCATTTTACTCTCAATACTGGAGCTAAAATTCCTGCTGTTGGCCTGGGAACATGGCAGACCTGTGGAGATACTTGTAAATCTTCCTTGCGGACAGCCTTAGAAGTTGGCTACCGCCATATAGATTGTGCTCATCTCTACGGTAATGAGGCAGAAGTTGGACAGGCCCTCAAGGAAGCATTGGACGGAGATGTCCCAGGCCTCCAGAGAGAGGACCTGTTTGTGACTTCCAAGCTTCTGTGTACTACAAATACTGCTAAGCGTGTGGAATCTGCAGTTGAAGTTTCTCTCAGAAATCTCTCTCTGACATATCTAGATTTATATTTGATACACTGGCCAGTCCCCACGAATATTGGTGATGCCACGGATCCGCCTCAGAAGCAAAACAAGCAGCCTCCTCGCATTAAAGAGGCCTGGCAAGCAATGGAAAGATTAGTTGAGAAAGGGCTTGTGCGAGCGATAGGTGTTAGCAATTTTGGGATTTGTCAGATTAAAGAATTGCTAAGCTTTGCCAAAATTGTACCGGCTGTCAATCAGGTGCCATCTTCAAATCCTCAATAATTTGGGGCCGTGGTTTAGATTAATTGTTTTAGTGACCTCTAATATGTTGTTGTATTTCAGGTGGAGCTGCATCCTTTTTGGCGGCAAGATGAGTTAGTGAAGTTCTGTCAATCAAAAGGTATTCATGTTTCAGCTCACACCCCTCTTGGAGTACCTGGGAGCAGCCTTAAAAATATGCAAGATGATGCGTTGGGAGGGGAACATGAATTGATGTCATCTGGAGTTCCTAGTGTGTTTACAAGGTCAAGATCAGGACACGCCCCAATGTTGAAAACTTCAGTTGTTGAGTTCATTGCGAAACGAATCCACAAGACCTCTGCACAGGTAAGGAAAGCAATGAAACACTACTTTTGAGTAAATTATAAAAGAATTTCTCATGTTGAATATGAGCGATGATGCCTTATGTTGAATATGAGTGACGATTTCCAGAGTACTTTGCCTTGTAGTTTTCGATACCATCTTCGCCTTGTATAAAAGCACCACCTTCATAAATCATGGCAGGAAGACTCACAAAACTTATAAAAGTGCCCCACGTAACTCAAGTAACATCCTGAAATTACGGCAGGATGACTCATTGGAGTATATGATGGAAGTCATGCTGCCGTAAAGTAGAGGATACACCACCCAGGGTGGATGAAGATGGATGGGAATCTGGTGATGCCTTAGCTGTTGCATTTTCAGACTCTTGTTTTGTCTTCCTCTAGGTCACATGTCTGTACAACGGGGCACCTCGTTGCAAGTGAAGCAATGGTACTTTGAGTGAGTAGGGTGAGGAGCATGTTGTGGTGGATCCAAAGTGTATATTGTGATGCTTTTATATGAATAAGAAGTTCAAACTTTACCTCCATTTAATGACAGAGGGCTGAAGATTGGAGGCACATTTGAGCATACCCTAAGCTTCATAATTGCAATGTGAAAGAAGAAAACACATTTTTACTTGTAAAGCATTGAGAGTTCATGTCACTTTTATTGTTTTTTAAGTTGATCTTGTATATCCAATGTTTCAAGTCAATTGTTCCAACATTTAGTATATCATTTGAAATGTAGACTTAAATTTAGTGATGCGTGATTGCTCTATGCTTGTTTTGCTTAACAAGCGAACGATGTGTATGAAGATGATTTCACTCTAGCGCTCAATTGCTCTTTAGAGTGGCCAATTGTTGAGCCAATCGACCTAGGAATAGAACATTTATTTTCTGTTAGAGATCCCTCGATCTTAAGAGTACAAGAATCAAGAGCCATAGTTGATGTGTTTGTAAAGATGGCTCAAGAGGTCACTCAAGTTGTTATATATGATTGGTGAAAATTACATATTCTAATACTATGGTGCATGCCCATTTGGATTTGCCAGAAGAATAGGTTTTTATTAATTGCTAGCATCCCAAAGCTCGTTTTTATACAAGAATTCTTGTATCACTTAGGTGCAAGTCAATTGATAATTTATTTTAGGTAACAAGAATTTTTGGGCTAATAGAAGTTTAGCTTTAGATATGGCCTATAACTTTGCAATTTTGCGTAGATAGAGAGAATTTCTCAAGTAATAAGAGTTTAGCTTTAGTTGTGATATGTAGTTTGAGGGTTGTAATGTGGTATGTTGCTTAAAGTTAGCCAAGGCTTTCATGGTAGAAAATACTAAGGGATTGACAACGTGAAAAAAATGTTCATGTGAAAGGAGCTTGCTTACGTGCTTGCCATTTTATTGTCTTTGTGTCCAAGTACATTTGTCTATGCGAAAACGACTTTAGAAACCTTTTTTATGATTCAAGAATTAATTCGTAGTGGTTGTCTCACACACTTTAGATCACTTAGTTTTATAGCCCTAATTCTATACAGAATGTGTGAAAGGGCTGTATTGTTACTTGAGGCATTATAACAAAAATTGCATGACTATATCATGAACTTCAAAGATAATACATCAACATGATTGTAGAACCATAGAAAGAGAATAGATAATAAGAATGACAACACAAAATGAAGAAAGAACATGGAATCAATACAGAAATTTAGGGTGCAAATTGTCTTGATCATTCTTTTATCCATACTCTCATTCTCTCAAACAAAGTAGGATTAAGAACGAATGATTCTCTCAATTGCAATCTACGCTTGTTACATCCCATAGAATTAACTTATCTAATGAAAGATAAAGTCCATTTACATATCCAAGTCTATGACTAAAGAAAGACTAAGGCAAAGTATTCTAATAAATATCATGTCAAAGGCCAGGTTTAACACTTGACACAACTTGGTGATTGGTTGGCCACAACCAAGGTTTGAATCCTTAGTCTAAGCCAAAATGTGGAAATGCCTTAGCAAAAATAGACTAATCTAGAGAGTATAGTTATAACCCATCTAAAGCTTTCTTTCTCAAAATGAGTCACATAGAGTAGTCATGAATAGAGTCACTCTAGGATGTTCCATTGTTGGTTTAGGTGTGAAGTAATATTGCGATTAATTGATAAGAGTCTAGAAGATAATGAATAGATTAATTAAGGCACAATAACTCAATCACAAACTTAGAGGCCATGTATTAATGAGTGAGAGAGAATACAATGCCTAAGGTGATTACAATGAATAAAGTCACACTTATGTGCTAGTGAGTCATAAAGTGCCTTTTTATAATCTAAGGACTTAATCGTCATAGAAAACCCTAAATAAAGCCCTAATCCTAGAGTCACTTAGTGTTTAGGACACTAGGGGCAACAATTGCGTTTAATCACAATTTAAATGCTTAGAAGCCCGAACCATGGATCAAAGTGTATTAACGTGTAGCTAATGAGATGGCCTATATAAAGATTAAAAAAAAAACGTAAAGTGCTTTTATTGCAAGAAGAGTGGACACATTTAGAGTGAATTTAGAAAAAAAGTTGTAGATTAGAAGACTGGCACAGTCAAATCCATTGGATTAACCAAGAAAGTGTCTAGTAATAATGCTCAAGTAGAGCTTGAATCGTGGGTTGCTATTGAAGAGATTTGTACAATGGGATCATTGACAATGGTGCCGCTCAGCGCATGACTGGCCATAAAGTTTTGCATTCCTTGCTATAACTAGTAGGAGATGACATTGTGGTTATCGTGGATTTGAGTATTCTTGTTCTAAAAGAAATGTTTAAGTTTGGATTGGTTGTAGATTACCTCCAATAACAGATTTGCCAAATGCATGTAATGCTTGCATGAAGGGTAGGCAGTATTGGTAGCCCTTCCATAAGAAGTAAGTAAAGCACAAGCTCCTCTAGAGTTCGCACACACAGATCTTTGTGGAAAGATGGAGATGATAGCTTTGGGTGGTTCCTCTTACTTTATGACACTGATTGACAATTACAGTAGGAGGATAAGGACATATTTCTTGAAGACTTAAGATCAAGCCTTTGTAAAATTCAAACAATGGTATGCTTTAATAGAAAAAGAATTTGGAAACAAGCTGAAGAAACTTAGTTCAAATAGAGGGAGCGAATTCACTTCAAATGAATTCACAAAATATTGCAAGGATTATGGGTTTAAGCTTCAATCTATTGCGGCTCATACATCTCAACAAAATGTTGTAGCGGTGTGAAATAATTGTGTCATAGCAAGGATGGCAAGGACTATGCTCAAAGGAAAAAATCTTTTAAACGTGTTTTGAGTTGAAGTTGTAGACATTGTTGCTTACATCTTAAATCATAGATATATTGAAGTTGTGAAATGAATGACTTCTCTACAAGCTTTTATTGGTAAGAAACCTTTAGTTGCTCACTTTAGAATCTTTAGAAGTGAATGTTTTGTGCTAGTGGGAGGCAAAGAGTAAAAAATGCACATTTTTTGGGTATAGTGAAGAGTCAAAGGTTTATTGACTCTACAATCCTTTTGAAAAAAGGTAATCATAAGATTTGATGTGGGTAAATTTACGAGCTCAGGACTTGAGAAAATCATGGGATGTCGTTCACTAGTACTTGGTGGTATCTGGTGCCAATTGTTGGCCTAGGTCATTCATTTGGCCATAAGTGTCAGTTGGTGACACTAGAGAAGTGGTGTTTAATGGTACCTAATGCCAATCTGATGTTCAAAGATGACACAGAGACACTCGGGAATGGAACTTGCCTAGTCAATTTAATTATTGGTCGGTTAGATTATTTTTTTGGACACTGAAACAATTATTAGATTAATTTTTAGTATTTAAAGATTGAAAATTAATATTTAATTATGGATAATGTTGGGAAAGCCATTTGGGAAGGTTGCCATTTGGCAAACTTGCTCATGAAGGCTAGTGGGAGGTTGAAGAAGAGGAAAAACGTAACCATTTTGTTGTTGGAATTGTGGGGAGCTGATTGGGATTGTTTTTTCCTCCATTTTTCAGTAAGAAAGAGTAGGTTGGCTGCATGCAACAACTACTGAGGACCCCAAATTACAGGTGATAGCATTTGGGCTGCTGGCGGCAGCATTCATTGCAAGTGAATGTAGGGAGAGGGTTTCCAATAGTAGGCGACAACATCTTGTTGTTGAGACAGGGTAGCAGTAGTAAATGATTGATTTTTTTCATTTCTTCATGAAGAAAGTTTGAATTTTCTCTTTGACATACTTGCTAGTGGATCTACGAGTGTCCAAGTCACCTGCCATGTCGGCATCACAGTAACTGTCATGAGGACATGTATTTTTGAAACCTCACTTAACATGTGGATTAATTTTTAATCACATGATTAAGTAAATGATGCATATGTGAGGTGCAACTGGGGTTAAAGTAAATTTACGAGCTTGGGACTTGAAGAAATCACGAGATGTTAAAGGCAAAAGTTGCTTTAAGTTATGCCGCACAGGTACTTGGTAGTATTTGATGCCAGTTGTTGGCTTAGGTCATTCATTTGGCCATAAGTGTTAGTTGGTGACACTAGAGAAGTGGTGTTTAATGGTACCTAACGTCAATCTGATGGTCAAAGATGGTGTAGGGACACTTGGGAATGGAAGTTGCCTAGGCAATTTAATTATTGGCCAGTCAGATTATTTTTCAGGGCATCGAAATAATTATTAGATTAGTTTTCAGTATTTAAAGGCTGAAAATTAATATTTAATTATGGAAAATGCTGAAAAATCCATTTGGGAAGGTCGCCACTTGTCATAAATGCCCATCGAGACTGAAAAATGTCTTTAGAGGTTGGAGAGAGGCATTTTTAGTGTATTCAGTTTGTAAGAGAGAGGGAGGAGAAGCTGCTGGTTTGATTTGCAGCCATTGGAGGACCTTTTGAGGCAGACAAGGGCAAGAGACAAGAGAAGACCAATCAACAGTAGGTGACAACATCTACAAGCTGTTGAGATGGGGCAGTAGCATTAAATGATTGATTTTCTTCAGTTCTTTGCATCTACAAGCTGTTGTGGTAGGGCAATAGTTGCATTTGACTGATTTTCAGTCATTCTTTGCAATAAAACTTTGAATTTTCTTTCTCTATAGCTTTCTCTCTCATCTCCCAGCCATTTCTCAGCCTTGCTATGAAGATCCCAGCATTTGGACCCTTTGAGGCTGAGAAATTGCAAATTTCTCTGCTGTAAACCCTAATTTACAGCACAAATTAGGGTTTAGCAGCTTCTAAAGGTGAAAATTCAGCTAAATTCGAGTGGAGGACTAGCCAACCATTGAATTTGGGGCATTTCCATCGTCCATGAAGTGGGTGAAGGCCAGTTAAGTGCTCGAATCAAGGGGCAAAATCAACTTTTTTTTCAATAAAGCTAAAGAAATACTGAAATGGGCGCCAATTTTGGGGCCAATCAGGTGTGCATTGTCCAAGATTAGTAGGTAAATTTGTATTTTCAGATTTGCATTAATTGTTTGCTATTGTAATTAAGTTGTAATCAGGGATTTACCATCCATCCACAGAAGGAAGGCTGGTTACAGTAACCGTGCAAACTAAGTGTACCTTGCCCATATCAAATATACTTTCTTTGTGTACCCTTTAGGTATTGAAGAATACACTTGACAACCTCCCCTTGTATTTTGCCAGGATTTGATATAAACCTAGTGACAACTCCCACTGCATGAGCAATGTTTGGACGAGTAGCAACCATAGTATACATAAGAGAGCCACAAGCTAAGGCATAAGGGACTCCCTTCATTGCATTTACTTCCACAACATCTTTTGGGCTGTTGGCTTTACTAAGCTTAAGGTATGGAGGTAAAGGCATCCCAAAAGGCTTAGCTTCAGCCATGTTAAATCTGTCGAGTACCTTTTCAATGTACTTTTCTTGAGAAAAAAACAACAATTTCTGCATTCTATCCTTGTGAATTCTCATGCTCAAAATATGCTCTGCATTCCCTAAATCTTTCATGAAAAAAGCTGATTTCAGCTGATCTTTGAGAGCATCCAAGCTAGTCTTACTCTTGCTAGCTAGCAACATATCATCCACATACAAAACAAGTATGATGGGGCTGCCATCTGTATCCTTTTTCATGTACAAACAATGATTTGCATGGCTGTGTGCAAACCCATGAGATAGTATAAAAGTGTCAAAACTTTTTGTACCACAGCTGTGGTGCTTACTTTAGGGCATATAGGCTGCGTTTTAGTTTACACACCATCTGCTCTTTTCCAGGAACTACAAAGCCCTCGGATTGTTTCATGTAGATTTCCTCATCAATGTCACCATGCAGAAAAACTGTTTTCATATCTGTGACAGTAATGTGACATTAACAGTGATATTTAATGTTACATTAAGGTCATAAATATGGAATGTGACATTAAAAGTGATATTTAATGTCACATTAAGGTAAATCTAGAGGAACATGCACAAGAATGACCGTCCGGGCTCTTGGGCGCCCGAACGGGGTTAAGGGGAGCCTAGAGAGTAAGAGAGTCCAGGAATAGTAAGACTCCAGGAAGTTGACGGCTGGCAAAAGGATCTGTTTAGAGGGCCAGCACTTATCTAGGCGTGGCTGGGAGGTGAAGGATACTCGTGCTTTTCATCGTTTTGGGGGTTCTGACTCTCCGTCATCTATCATTGGTATCAGAGCCGTGAGGATTCCTGGAGGTCTTCAACGGAAGGGCAGTGATGAATTTGCCCGTAATTTGTTCAGACGAAAGTTCGATGGACCAGACGTGACGTGACTCGTCACGAAAAGTAATTGCTGGAGTCGTTGGTCATAAGAGACGTCGATAATAATCGACGGGTCGTGAAGAAAAACGAAAGCCAGAAGCGCCACGTCACATCGCGTGAGTACCAGGCGCCGTGAAAACGTGACGGGCCGGGTCGTGAAGGAAAATAAAAGGGGAGAAGTGCCACGTCACATAAGTGACATTTCTTTTGGGAGAAACGACTGATATAAGGCGAAAAAGAAACGGGGACTCGTTTCGGGTCCATCGACTGGCGAAAGGCGAAAAGGGGATTCCATTTCTGGTCAACGCCTGCACAACGAACCAGTGCGAGACAACACGATTCCGTTTCTGGTCAACAAAAGATGAGGTGTTAGCTGCATCAGCCGTGAGGCATTAGCCGTGAGGCAAAACATGATCTGATGGTGCTCAACGGAGGCAAAATGTGTCACGATTGCTGTGCGTGAGACAACTGCTGTGAAACAGATAGAAAAATATCATACACGACTGAAGCCACTGTCTGCCATTAAAAATCAGGGAAGTACTTTACTTGTATGCAAAATTCTTATTTTTGCTTTCCAATTCCAGTGTATTAATGGCAGAAAAAGGGAAAGAAAGGGTAATGGAAAGTTCTAGTTCCGGGGATCAACCTATGGTAGATCCCCATAAACCAGACACACAAGAAGAACAATGGGAAGAATTTTTTGCCACGCGAGAGCAATTCGATGATCTTACTGCTCGTGTGCAAACTCAGGGGGTTCAAATGGAATTTTTAACTCAAACACTTACTGAAATAAAATCTCAGTTAACTTTATTGTTGGAAAGAGATAAAAATAAGATAGAAATCTCAGATGTCCCATCTTCATCGAAAGATTTAGATGTGACTATGCGAGATCCTAAGGAACCCCAAACTTACCATAAATTGAGGGATAATCCAGTTCTAAAGGATATGAAACCACCTCAATTTTATGGGGAGGAAAAAGATAGGAATAAAGACACAATCTTTAATTTCCTCCAAAAATGGGAAGATTTACATAAATTGAAAAATACCCCACCACATCTCCAAGCACTGGAGGCTAGTTTAACTTTGGGACCTAAAGCATATAAGTGGTGGCGAACTTTAAAGGAGGCGAATAAAATATCTGAAACTTGGGCTCAATTTGAATCCGTCTTTTTAAAAGAATTTCTTCTTGAAAATGAAATGGAACGAAATTGGGAAGATTGGGATTATGTCAGACAAAAGGGAAGACCCCTGCTGACATATCTGGAGGAATATCGTGAGATAATCCTCAAAGTAGAAGGAATTGATGAATTCCAAAAAACAAGAGGATTCATTAGGGGACTGGATAAAGCCTGTAAAAAGGAATTAAAACGGAGTTTACCTAAGACGCTTGAAGAGGCAATTAAATTTGCATTAATTTATGAAGATAGTACGCGTCCAGGTACACTCACTAGTCTCACTGATACGGAGCCCAAGTCTAAGGAATTGAAAACCTCAAAATTTGTGGGCAAATTTAAAAGGAAAATGCCATTTTTCAAGGGTAAAAAACAACCTTTTGAAAAGAAACCATATATGAGGCCAAAGTTAAGTCATGATGACTTTGATAAGGCAAAAAAAGAAAAGTTGTGTTTTAATTGCCTATCCCCTAACCATGCTGCTTGGAATTGCCCTCAAAAGAAAAAGGGGAAAGATAAAGGAAAAGATAAGGACAAGGGCAAAGGAAAAGAAAAACAAATCCATGTAGTGCAGACCTTAGAATTAAAGGGCCATGAAAAGTATAAATCTTTAGAGGTCTTGCACATGGATGTACAACATAAGTGTTGTATGTCAACTTCTATGTGGCAGCCTACTTTTGGGCCACATGATTTACTTAGAGTACATGGATTGATAGCTGGAAAAAAGGTTAGAGTCATGATTGATGACTCTGCCACACATAATTTTATAAATTATGCACTTGTCAAAAAATTGAAACTTTCCCAACAAAACAGTGAGTATCAATATGTTGTTTGTATGATGCAAGGCCAAGACAATAAAATATGGGATACAATGGTATCCAATTTGGAAATCGAGATTCAAGGATATAAAGATAAGCTTGATTTCCAAATAATGAATATGGAAAGAGCTGATATTGCTCTAGGGAGGGAGTGGCTATGGGGATTGGAACCATCCTTAAAACGTAGCTATCACCATAATACATTGGAATTTGAAAGGGATGGTAAGACTTTTGTCATTCAAGGTGAACATGAAGTATTTGATAATCCTTTGCTGTGTTCTACTGAAGTTCAGAAGCTGATAAAGAAGGAAGTTTGTGAGGTATATATGTTATGGTCTCTTCCTGTACAGAATACTTTTACTTTCTGTAATATTAAGCAACAATTTTCTTATGTTTGTGAGTTGAATGTTAATAATGAATTGAATAGTTTGTTAGATGATTTTAAAGATGTGTTTCCTTCTGATTTACCAAGTGGCCTTCCACCAGATAGGGGTGATATAAATCACCCAATTGATATAAATAAGGATACACACCCAATTTCGAAACCACCGTATAGGTTAAGTGAAACACAGCATCAAGAAGTTGAAAGACAAATTAAGGATTACTTGGATAAAGGATTTATTCAACCTAGTAATTCACCTTGGGCTTCACCAATTTTATTGGTAAAGAAAAAAGATGGTTCTATGCGACTTTGTGTTGACTATAGAGCACTTAATAAAATAACAGTGAAGAATAAATTTCCTATGCCCAGAATGGAAGATCTTTTTGATCAATTGTAAGGGGCAAAATTCTTCACAAAGATAGATTTAAGATCAGGCTATCACCAAATAAGAATTAAGGCACAAGATGTTTCGAAGATGGCATTTCGTACTAGATATGGGCATTATGATTTTTTGGTGATGCCTTTTGGCCTCACTAATGCACCAGCTACCTTTATGAAGCTGATGAATAGTGTTTTACGGCCCTATCTAGGACATTTTGTAGTAGTCTTCTTGGATGATATCTTGATCTTTAGTAAATCAAGAGAAGAACATTTGGAACACTTACAATTAGTATTCCAACTGTTAAGAACACATTCCCTTTATGCGAAGAAAACTAAATGTGAATTCTTTGCACAAGAGGTCAAATATCTAGGACATATAATCTCGAAAGAGGGAATCAACATGGATCCAGAAAAAGTAAGGGCAATTATTGAATGGCCACCTCCAAGGAACCTGGAAGAGCTGCAGATCTTCCTAGGTTTATCTGGATTTTATCGTAGATTCATTCGAGATTATGCCAAAATAGCTGTTCCAATGACAGACCAACTTAAAGGGAAAGGGAAAAGTTTTAATTGGGGAACAGACCAAAATGAAAGTTTTCAAAAACTTAAGGTAGCTATTGCTACAACTCCAGTATTATTAATAGTGGATCCCAATAAACCATTTGTGGTTGAAGCTGATGCCAGTGATAAGACAATAGGCGCGGTCTTATTACACCGAAAGTCGACCAGTTGCTTTTAAAAGCAAGAAATTAGATTGTGCAAAACAGAACTACTCTGTTTATGAGAGGGAGCTGTATGCAATAGTACATGCAATGAAGAAATGGAGGCACTACTTGTATGGTGCCAAACTTTTGATTTTATCGGATCATGAAAGCATTAAGTGGCTTAATGATCAACCAGATTTACACGGGCGTAAAGCCAAATGGGCCAAACTCCTCCAAGAGTTCGACTATGAGATCAGATATAGAAAAGGAAAGTATAATATAGTAGCTGATGCACTCAGCAGAATGCCCATCATTAATGAATTGAGTTTTACTCAGTTCACTTCCAACTTGCTTGAATCTTTAAAAGGGAAATGCCAGGTTGATTCGGCATATTCCAACATATGGGAAGCAATAAAAAATGGGGATCCAATTGAAAGTGCTTCTACTGAGGAAGGAATATCTGAGGATGTTCAACAAGGAAATGGAGCATTAGGGGTTGCTCAAACTGGATTCAAGTGGAAGAATTTTACCATTGATAATGGTTATTTACTCTACAAGGGTAGGGTATGTGTCCCGAAAGATATAGAAATAAGGCGCCAGATACTCTTTGAGTGTCATGATACCCCTAGTGCGGGACATCCAGGAGTTAATAAGACTTATAGTCTTATTAAAAGGCAGTTCTATTGGCCTGGAATGAATAAGGACGTCCTTGACTATGTGGTCAAATGTAATAAATGCCAGGTTAATAAAGCTGAAAAATTAAAAATGGGAGGACTTCTCCATCCATTAGAAATTCCTTCGGGAAAATGGGAGAGTATCTCCATGGACTTTATTGTTGCTCTACCTAGAACACAGAGGGGGCACGACTCTGTGTGGGTGATTGTGGATAGGTTAACCAAAATGGCTAGGTTTATTCCAACTTCAACTGATGTTAAAACACCAGAATTGGCTAGATTGTAGAGAACATATACCGATTGTATGGCCTTCCGGCAAATATAGTTTCTGATCAGGATAGAAAATTTGATAGCCATTTTTGGCGTGCGGTATTTAGGAAATTGGATACTAAACTTAGCATGAGTACGGCGGATCACCCGCAAACAGATGGGCAAACTGAAAGGGTTTACCAAATTCTTGAAGATATGCTTAGGGCATATGTAAGTAAAAGGCAAACTAATTGGGAAGAGTATTTACCGATAGCAGAGTTTGCATATAACAATGCCAAGCACTCTTCCACTGGATATAGTCCATTTATGTTAATGTATGGGTTTCAGCCCAGAGCTCCTTTTGCAGTAGGACTGCATAAGGAAAAGGTTCAGGCAGCTAAAGACTTTTTGGAGGATATGAATAGTATGTTAAAATTTGCTCAAGAAAATATTAAAAAAGCTCAAAATCGAGCTAGAGCATATGCAGATCCTCACCGAAGAGACATCTCCTTTGAAGAAGGAGAATTGGTCTATCTTAAGGTGCCTGAACAAACTAAAACTATGAAAAAGGGACATTGTCCAAAGCTTTCACCAAGGTATTGTGGTCCTTTCATAATACTTAAAAGGGTGGGAGAATTGGCTTACAAGCTCCAACTACCTGTTGGTAGTAAAATACATCCAGTTTTTCATGTAAGCAAATTAAGGAAGAAGCTGGGTGATTTGGATAATCTAATCTTAAATGATGATATTGAGGAGTTATTCTATGACCAATCTAATCCACATGAACCAGAAAAAAATATTAAATGTTCGTAATAGACGAACGAGGAATACTATTTATCAAGAATATTTGGTTAAGTGGAAAGATTGTTCAGAAGAAAGCTCAACATGGGAGCGAGTAAGTACTTTAAAGAAAAGGTTTCCCGATTTATAGTTAGACCTTCCAAGTATCGTTTTCGAGGACGAAACCAATTCTTAAGGGGAAGGAAATGTGACATTAAAAGTGATATTTAATGTTACATTAAGGTCATAAATATGGAATGTGACATTAAAAGTGATATTTAATGTCACATTAAGGTAAATCTAGGGGAACATGCACGAGAATGACCGTCTGGGCTCTTGGGCGCCCGAACGGGGTTAAGGGGAGCCTAGAGAGTAAGAGAGTCCAGGAATAGTAAGACTCCAGGAAGTTGACGGCTGGCAAAAGGATCCGTTTAGAGGGCCAGCACTTATCTAGGCGTGGCTGGGAGGTGAAGGATACTCGTGCTTTTCATCGTTTTGGGGGTTCTGACTCTCCGTCATCTATCAATATCCATTTGGTACAGCTCTAAGTCCAATACAGCAGTGAGCAAAAAGCACATGTAGAGTGGTCATCTTCACAATAGGTGAGAAGACCTCTTGGAAGTCAATCCCTATCCATTTGGTACAGCTCTAAGTCCAATACAGCAGTGAGCAAAAAGCACATGTAGAGTGGTCATCTTCATAATAGGTGAGAAGACCTCTTGGAAGTCAATCCCTTCCTTTTGTGCATACCCTTTAGCAACCAGTCTTGCCTTGCGCTTGGGTTTTCCATCAATTGTCTTTACTTTGTAAACCCATTTGTTTGGAAGAGGCTTCCTTCCTTTGGGCAACGACACAAGATCCCAAGTATCATTAGCATACAAAGATTTAATCTCTTCCTGCATAGCTAGCTCGCACTTACTACTAAATTGGCATGACTTGGCCTCTTTGAATGTAAGAAGCTCTCTCTCATCTGTAAGCATCACATAATGCAAGGAGGGGTCAAACCCGTGTGGTTGCCTTCTTACGCATGTAGACCTGTGTACCCAATAATCTATATTTTTAGGAATTGGGTCTACATCTGGAGGTATGTTATTTTCAGCATTGATTGACTGTTGTAAGCCATTTTCAGCATGTTGTTTATGCTGTACAACATCTTCATTTTCATTACTAGTACCTGCATTTTCATAATCAGCAAGTCTATCTTGCTGTCCATGACCTCCTTGTGCTTCTATTTGCTGTCCATCATCATTTGGCTAAAAAAATAACCAGCTGATCATCAGTTTCAGCTTGTGGTACAACACCATGATGCTTATCATTTGAAGTAATAGGTGGCTGCAAATTTTGAAATTTGATATTTTTCATATCTTCATTTAATGCTAAAGTACCTTTCAGCAAATTTGCCTCATTAAACACAACATTACGGTTGCGAATAATATTCTTGGACTGAGGCAACCACACTCTATAGCCAAATTCACCCTCATCACCATAGCCCATGAAAATGCCTTTGGTGGATTTCGGGTCAAGTTTGTTTCTCAGCTCATCTCAAACGTGCACAAAAGGATCACAGCCAAATATGCGTAAATGGTCATATGAGGCCGATTTGCGAGACCAAACCTCCTTAGGGATGCCATTATTTAAGGACCTGTTTGGAAAGCGGTTGCAAATGCGAACCGCAGTTTTGAGTGCCTCTCTTTGAAATTCATGAGGGAGATTAGCAGTGGATAGCATGTACCACTCTCTTTTACATAAAGCCCTGTTATATCTTTCAACCATCCAATTTGAAGAAGGGTTGTAAGGAGTTGTAGGCTCCCTCTTAATCCCATGCAAGTCACAAAAGGACTTGAATTCAGTAGATGTGAACTCATCTCCATTATCAGTTCTCAAGCATTTCAGCTTTCTACTTGTTTGAGTGGTCGCAAATGCATGAAAAGTTTTAAAAACAACAAACACTTCACTTTTCTTTTTCAACAGGTAAACCCAAATCTTTTTGGAACAATAGCTTTGATATGAAAGATCTTGGTGAGGCAAATCACATTCTTGGCATGCGTATACTCAGAGATAGATCAAAGGGTCTTCTTTATCTATCACAGTAGGAGTATATTATGAAAGTTTTGCAACATTTCAATATGGATGGGGAAAGCTATTAGTGTACCATTGCCTCCATATGTGAAACTTAGTGAAACCGGCCTGTTCACTGGGAAGGGTGGTAGTGTACAACCAAAATATATAAATGCTTTCACCCAATTTAACAGTCGCTCACTTTACCTGAACTTAAAGACACAGAACCAAGAAGACATACAGGAAGCTAGAATGCTCCTCTTGCAACACATACACCCTGTTGGCCCCTAAGTTAGGCGCCCCTTGCGGTATTTCTTTAATTTTAAAAAGAGAAAATACAATGGGCTGTCTTTCACCTATTCTGGGTGAAATTTGACAGCATAATAGTACAATTACTGACCCAAATCAAGTTGTCCAAGAGGGGAAACTTTGCCCAAGACTGAATCTTCTGGTTGGAGTGCAGAATTGACCATTTCAGTCTGCTGTAATTACTGGTTCAGACCTGTTTACAACACATATTGTTCCCTGGACTGTTCTGCCCACTAATTACTGGTTCAGACCTGTTCTGAGACCTGTTTTCAGCTCATACTGTTCTCTGCACTGTCCTGCATCATCTAGGCCAAGTGCCCCTTGATTCTGACATCAATGGGGCACTGAAATACCCTCTGAACAGTCCAGAATCAGTTCTGGTTTAGTGCTGTTTCCTACAGTTGCTTGGCGAGATTACCACCCTCACCTGTCCCTATTGGGAACTGCAAACAACTGCTCCTGTTCCTGGAGAAAAGAGGCTCTTGCCTCATGCAAAAACAACATATTCCACACAGCTGTACCTGAATCAGAAGAAAGGCCCTTGATTTTGCAGCATAACCATACTGTCAGGGAGAGAGAAAGAGAGTACGAAGCAAGCTCGGCCCTCTGTGCATCATAGACAGGGTAGACCAGCTCTCAAGAGCTCTCCATCTGTAGCAATCCATCTCCCTTTCACAAAAATGAGCCCCCCATGCATTGACACTCGTTTTTGTGTTGCCCTCTGTCTCTCTTTTGGGAATTTATGTCCAATACATGTAACAATTTTCCTGTTTAAACCTTTCGGTCTAAAATTCTCCATCCTCGGTTTAAAATTTGACCTCGGCACAGACCAGAGGATTAATCCTCGTACAAAAACGAAGATAATGACGCGAACAGATTTTGGGGTCCAAAAATAGTAACTCCCTAAAGTTTAGGGGTTGCTTCCATTGCATCCCCACTAGTCTTCTAACCATCTTTGCAGACTATGGCTACATCCAAATCTGTAATGTAGCTCAACTGAAAGTGAATTCCACTGATGACCCCACATGGGCTAATCTCTTGCAGATTTGTCTATCTTTCCTTTGAACTAGTCTCTTCCAGGCTAGTTCTTCAACACGCTTGTCCATATACACTTTCACAAGTCTCTTCCAGACTTGTCAATCTACAGTGCCATCGGTCTCTTCTAGACTTGTACTGGACCTTAACTGTCTAGTCTTGACTCACTAGACATTCCTTCTGTTTCACATACTGGCCATGCAACTCAGGCGTTTAGATTTCAAGAGGGATCCTTCCAAAAAGAAAAACCAAATAAAATATGTAATAAAGAAATCAACAAAAAAGGTAATAGTTGTCACAGTCTTGTGACACTTAGTGCAGATGACAATCCTACATCAGATGATAGTAAGGCTAAAATGGCCAAGATACCTTATGCTTCAGTTGTTGGCAGCTTGATGTATGCTATGGTTGCTACATGTCTTGACATTGCATTTGCGGTGGTTGATGTATGCTATGGTTGCTATACGTCTTGACATTGCATTTGCGGTGGGAGGAGTTGGCAGATACATGGCATCTCTTGGCAAAAAGCATTGGGAAGTAGTGAAGGTTATCATGAGATACCTTAAGGGCACAAAGGATTTGTGTATCTGCTTTGGTAAGCAGAAGTCATCTATTGTTGGTTTCACGAATGTAGACTATGCCAGCCATCTTGAATGCAGGAAGTCTAACTTAGGATATGTGTTTATGCTCACAGGAGGAGCAATCTCTTGGATATCTAGGTTGCATAAGTGTGTTGTAGTGTCTACCATAGAGGTAGAATATGTGGTTGCCACAGAGGCATGCAAATAGGCTTTACGGCTTTCACGTCTGGTGAGAGAGCTTGGGATTACAGAGGTTCCTATCCTCCAATGTGACAGTCAGAGTGCTATCATGCTAGCACGGAATCCTGTCTTTCACGCAAAGACAAAGCACATACAAGTGAAGTATCACCTCATTAGGGATGTACCTGACAGCAAAGGCATTGAGTTTGTAAAGGTACATACAGATGATAATCTTGTAGACCTTCTCACGAAAGGTCTTCCAGCCGAGCGGTTTGTTGATCATGTATTTGTATAACTCATCTAATTCAACCCAATCCTCTACATCAAAGCGTGCATGCTTTTCACCCTCATATCTCAATGGCTTAATATGCAATTTTTGCACTAGAATCTTCCAGATTTGTGCTTTCCAATAGTTATAATTTGTGCCATCTAAGTTGTCAATGTTGAAGAGAGTACTATCATTTGACCCACTAGCCATAATGCAATGAATGAAAGCACAATCCAAGAGAAATAGTGCTACGATGGGCAGAAATGAAAACAAGCTCAGTTAGATTCGACTTCACTCATTGAGAACGTCTCACGAGTCGAACTTGAATACAAAGGCATGAGACTTGTTTCTCCTCCCAACCTTGCCTAGATAGTTGCTGGCAACTCCCATCGTGATCCGATTGCCAGCCGTCAACTCTTAGTGAGTCCTACTATTCTTGGACTCTCTTCCATTCAAGGCTCCCCTAAACCCCGTTCGGGTGCCCAAGGCCCCCGGACGGTCATCCCTCGCGCTTGTTTCCCGTAATTTACCTTATTAATGTAACAAATAGGTTCCTTTAAATGATAGTAAAATAAGCCAAAATCAAGGCCAAGATAGTATCTAAATAGATAAAATCAGCAAAGATGAGGGTTGTCCACGAACTATCAAACTATCAAAGAATGATGGTCAAGTCAAAACATCTACCTTCATAGATGATGCATAAACCACTAGTAGTCACCGATCATGTAATTGATATTGAGAACTGTCAAACTCAATGAATTAGAGTGGGATACGTCCAATACACATAATTGTTATGCATATAGTAGGTCTCAAGATAACAGAAGAGAACTGCTAGATATATAATAGATAGCCAAGTAGGATGAATATATCATTGACACAACAATTTAACAAAGATAGGTATTGGCTCAAAGCATAAATCAAAACAGCCCATTAGGCAACAACTACATCCAAATAGCATCCAAAGAGCATAGACATAACTCAACTAAGTTCCACAGTCTCACTCAAGTAAGCTCAACTATATAAACCCAAAGCTTTGCTCAAATTCAAAATAACTATTGGAACATACACTTAGCTGATTCTTTCCTCTACCTTCAGGCACGTTGCCTTTAGGTTGGAGGTTGTTGGGAATAAAGGCTCACCATGCCTTTTACCGTGTTCAGGTGTGAACACACCCTTACACTTTGTACTTCATATATATTCAAAACCTTAAATGTGGTACATTCTTCATTGTACCGAATACCCATTGTGTAGTGCTCACCCACTCACTCTACTACTCTCATCTCTCTGCACCTTCACTCTCAGCTCCAGCTCAGCTCACACAGATTCCAGAACAACATATTATTGTGGAGCTGCAGGGGGTTTTTAGAAACCAGGTTTCTAGGGATCTCCACTTGTGGGCCAGTTAAAGATGTAACATCCTAATGGTTGGCACTTGGATCTCCACCTGTGGGCCACCACTTAAGGATGTGACTACCTCTTCAGTGGTTGGCACCTGGTCACTAACACGGCTTGAATTTCTGTCAGTATTAAGACGCCTTGTGTACACTCACTACACTTTGTGGCGTTGCTTATCTTCTTTTACAAGTGTTTCAGGCTGCCTTTCATTTTACCTTATATTGACTATCACCTGTTCTATACTAAGTAGTCCATGGTTCTAGGAACAAGGGAAAGAAAGACAAATTGACAAGTCCTGACCAGAAGCTGAAAGCTGATATAGTCAGAATTCAAAGTTCAACTTATTGCCACCTATCGAATTTTGTTCACAGTGGGTTTGCAAATTCATCTTATGAGCCATCAAGCAAGTTCTTCTGTTGGAGTGAAAGGATGAGCAAGAGAGAGGAACGAGGGAGGGAGAAAGGGAAAGATCATGATATCTGCTTAACATAATTTGATGCAGGTGATATTAAGGTGGGGAGTACAACGTGGCACTAGTGTACTTCCCCGGAGTCTTCACCCAGAAAGGATTAGATCCAATTTTGATATTTTAAATTGGTCACTGTCTGAAGATGATTGGAATGAAATAAACTCAATGGGGCCACAGGTCCCACTTATTGACAGCAGAGAGACTTTTCTTCCTGGCACAGCACTGTTACAAGCAGTTGAAGAAACTGATGATAATGAGCATTGTGACTGACTCCTTGCCAACAGTCAGAAGGAATTCCAATGAATTTGTACATTATTTGGAAGATTTTTAGTCTATAAAAATGATCAGTACACAACTGTCAGCTTGTTTTGGTTTTCTTGAGCTCCAAGCATCTTCACTTTCTGGAGTATTTTGCAGTTGAGTTCACACATCAAAGTTTTGAGTGTGAAAGTAATCCACTGTACTTTTTGCATTAGTACATAGGTGAACAGTCAGTCTTACTGCAACCTTTTCAATTCACTGTTACTAGCAACATACAAGTAACTTTCTTATGTGCTCCTTTGTAACTGCAATGCTGTCTCCAGAAAAGTAGTACTGACCTTGTCTTTTTGGGGCACAATAACAATGGCATCTTGTGTTTTGTAAGGTTTTGACTAATTTAAGGTGGTGGATTCACTCATACGTGATCACTCCCTTTGGTTGCAAGGTGTAGAGCTTTATAGAGAACCTATGAGGGCACATGATTTAATAATAGTTATCATGTTATGTGGAAGTTTGACAAACAATGTCTATCGTGAGCTCAACACCCAATCACGCTGAATGATCTTTCACAGCAATGATGTTCATTTGTCCAGTGGTTCAGTGATATAGCTTAAGCATGCATCGGTCCCAGGAGTATGCCATAAGCATCCAAGCCTTGTCACGTGTTTTTTTTCTGGCAAGACTGATGAAGCAACATTAGTAGATGATCTCCATAGTTTTATGGGTTTTGTATGCTAGCTGTATACCAGGACTCTAGTAGGTGCTCAGAATTCCAGGCTGTTTTTTTTTTTTTTTTGGGGGGGGGGGGGGGGGGTTTTGGGGCCATGGTGGCCTTTCCAGGTCATCTAACGACTGCTTGTTTTTAGATCGCAAGTTACAATTCATAATGTTAAGTATTGCAATATAACCATGATTTTATCTCATTCTGGTAAGTTGGTCTGCCTCCCTCTAGGCTGATGTTGTGAGTTAGGTGAGGAGGTACTAGTGGATTTTGATTGATGTAGATGTCCCCATACGAATAAGTTGTAGCAAAACCATCTTGCCTTAATATTTTCAATGACCTTTGGTGTATATATCACTGGAATATTGACATCTCATTAGGTAATGTTCAAGAGTTAAGATGTGCCTAAATGGAATGTAGTTGATTGTATTGGATTGTTGTAGGTTGGTGAAAAATTACCATTGGACTGTGGGTGTGCAGTCTGTAAGGCATTTACATGAGATCCTCGTGAAATATTTTCACAGGTATTCGATAAACAAGTCCTATTGTAGTATGTAGTGTGGTGCAAGCTTTGTTCAAGTATGTTTGTGCATATGTTGTGAAATTTGATGAGGCTTTACAAATGTGCCCAAATGGTGCAATAAAGGGTACAAATAGAAAACTCTCCTATTGAGAAATTTTTGGATGCACGAAATATGATAGACACCTGTTGTTACTTGAACTTATGCATGGTAAAGGTTGCCGTAAAGTGATCCTTAAATCCTAAACAAGCTAGTTGGCTTGTTTTATCAATCTTTTAAAAATGATTTTATTGGGGACTTAAGAAATATTGAAGAAATACCGTTGTCTTGGCCTTTTCTTGACATTAAGACAGGTTGAATGGTCTTGAAAATGCAATCTAACAACAATTGAGTTTATAACAATGGCCAAGTAATTTAGAAATTGACTTTAGTATATATTTGCATGTGCATGTAAGATTGGATCAAATTTCCAATTTTTTTGAGAATATACAAAACCTTATAGGTTAATACTCCCAAGTGCAATTTGTTAGGCTTAGTTTGTATGTATGAATAATTGAAGAGAGCACAAGATTGGGAGAGATGAATGTGGGGGATCCTCACCTCCCTAAAAGGAGGCTCTTGTTAAATACCATGGGATGAGCTAGGTAAGGTGATATTAGGAAGCACCTACTAGATACCATGGAATGAGCAAGGTAGTGATGGCCATGCATAAGATATGAGAGTGAGATGAACCAAAATGATAAATGTAGGTCAAGGTGATTAGAAAGCATAAGATCATTTCAAACTATTAAGCTAGCTAGGATTCTCAAATAGGTGTGCATAGAACCCAAGCAAAAGAATTCATTTCAAACTATTAGGTTAGCTAGTAGTCTCAAATAGATGTGCATAGAACACAAGCGAAAGAAAAGTCTAATGCTAATGAAACACATTGTCGAGGAGCATGTTGCATTTTTATATCAATTTTAGATATAAAACACTTGTTGCTTGGTTGTTATAAATTATAGAAAGGTCAATTTATATCATGGCCACCATACAGTTGGGGCAAAAAATAAGGGATCCATATGATTTCTCAACTTTATAAAAGTGAGTGAATGTTTTGTCAATCAAAGGCCCATCATTTAGAAAATGGGGAAAAATGTTCTTGAAAAATCTATATTCTAAATATTTTAGTATATATTTGCATGTTAGACATTTTGACTGAAAGCTTGCATGTGAGTGAATGTTTTATGAGTTTTTAAGTCCCTAAAATTAGCCTTGTTGCCCAAAAAGCCTCCCAACAATAGCCATTGGGCTAAAATTGGTCCTTGATTTTTACCCTACATACATCTAGGTGAATGCTCTAGAAGTGTACAAGTGTTTGTAGGCCTACTCTTTTTATCTTAATAAGAGAAATTTGTAGGCCTACACTTTTTATTTTGCAAAATAATAACTTTCTCAATGAGAGAGAGAGAGAGAGAGAGAGAGAGAGAGCACAATTCGTTAAGTTGAACAAGGTGATGACCGAAGGTCTTCGATTCAACTCCCACATTTTGCACAGTCATTTAGTATATGTGTTATAGATTGGAAGAATTGAACTTGGGTTAGTGGGTTAGGAAAAACGAGTGGCTTATTACTAAGGTAGCCACTTGATAACGAGAGAGAGAGAGAGAGAGAGAGAGAGAGAGAGAGAGAGAGAGAGGAGTTGCATTAACATCCTTTTAGATGCCTTAAAGGTGTACATGATAAGTTTACGCATTAAAATTTTAGCTACAAGCCACTTCAAGTTGCCATTAGGACAGATAAACACACTTTAGGGTGCCATTGACAAAAATAGAACCTATTGCTAAAGCTATAAAAGTTATTGGATACATAACGACCTAAAAGCAACATAATGCTTAGACTTTATGAACTCCTCTATGATGTCTTTGCTAATTTGATAAACTACCCATTGGCCTCCTTTCTAACTGCCTTCAAGTTGGCGATTTCACTTGGTAATGCTTAGAGTAGAGCTTGTGTAAGCTCATTTGATCCATAGTTTTGGTTTCCTTGAAACATTTTGATTGGTTCCCTTGAAACAATTTGATTGCTTCCATACTTTGGTTGTATCTTGCACACTTCCAAAATCTTAAGTTGGTTGTTTTTTCCCTTGCTTGACAATTTTCCATGGTACTTGAACGCTTTTGCTACTAGATCTTAGTTTGTTCTATAGCATGTATGTCTTTGAACATTCTTGGTGTCTTCATCATCTAGTAGTTCTTGTGTTTCTTCATACCCTCCATAAAGAATGCTTCCCAAACATGCAAGGAGAGAGATCTTTTGCAATGCAGCTTTAGTAACCATTGAAAAGATAGTGTGTACAATACCTACCTTATTTGATTGCTTCCTTGTTTGTTTCGACTTCCATCTATATCTTCTCTTGTGATTCGGTCATTATTTCTTTGGCACCATATTCAATCTTCTTACTATTTCTAGCAATCGTCTCTATTTTTGCTTCCTCTCTAGCCCTACTAAGTGCATAAGTACTTGTGGTTTGCATCCATTGCTGTTCTTTGACCACAATTGTTTCTAGCATGACTCCATATGAGACTTTTGATGGGTGAAAGCACAAAGTTTCTCATTTTGTGTTTTTGGCTATGATGCTTATTTGCATGTACCTAAGGAGAATCATTTGACCACAATTGTTTATGGCATGACTCCATATGAGGCTTTTGATGGGTGAACATGATGTTTCTCATTTTGTGTTTTTGGCTATGATGCTTATTTGCATGTACCTAAGGAGATAGTCTTAACTCCAAGCTTGACATCTTCATTGGCTATAGCGAAACCACCATAGAGGCCATTTCCTCTATGATTGTGTATCCAATAAGGTCTAATTGGTCCGAATGTTCTCTCTCTTGAGGATAATCTCCATGGTAGCATTACACTAGGTGATCATTCTACCTCTAGTTTTACTAGTATGGAGGCACAACCTCTAACTATTCAAGAGCCACCCCATTAGCCTCACCTTCTGCCCTTGCTTCTTACTTGATAGAGGCATCCTATCCCACTTCCACCTATAGGCCAAGTTAATCCACTAGTTTCTTCCTAGGCTTCCCCTCAAGTTAGCTAGCAAGGATCCCCTTAGGTTTCATGTCCCTCTCCATTGAGGCTTGAGCCTTAATCACTAGTTATAAATTTCTTAATGCCAAAGGGGGATGTTGAGGAGAGTGAAATTGAGATACATGTTTCATGTGCCCACAAAGAGCTACACTATTCACATAGTTAGAATTTCAAGTCCCTTACTAGTCATCTGTTGGAGTCTAGTGTTTATGTCTTTCCTCAGACTAGTCAAGATGGGCTTTGCACATCTCAAAGGATTCAACATTTGCAGAGCAATGATATGTTGGAGCATATTCATCCTAATTTTGTTGAGGATTAAACATTTGCAATTGATGCGTAGTATTATGGAGTATAGTGAGCCTACTTCTATTGAGGAGGCTTCGAGACAAAATACTTGTTGCTATGACATGCAAGATGAGATTGACTCCATTGAGAAGGATTACATATGGTAGTTGGTTCGACGTCCTCTTCCAAGGAAGGCGGTTGTGGTTAGTTGGGTCTCCAAGACCAAGTATCGGGCTAATGGCACCTTGGACAAGCACAAGGCTAGGTTTGTTTGCCAAGGGTTTTGCTCAAAAGCTTGGCTTGGACAATGTAAAATTTGGTATTGGCAACTCATCATAGATGACTTGTTATGGATGTAAAATTTTCCTTCTGAATGGTGATCTTCAAGAGGAAATTTATGTGGAGTAGCCACCCAATTTCCATGTCCCAAGATTAGAGGATTAGGTTGACCACTTGTGGAAGGCCCTCCATGGACCGAACCAAGTTCCTAGAGCTTAGTATTAGCAGATAGACCACTTCTTTCTTGACAATGGATTTTGGTAGTTCCCAAACTCTATTTTTTATTTCCTAATGGGTTGCCACATATGTCACTTTCTATCCCAATGATTTGAAATTATTAAGAGTTATTTGTGAGCATATTGCACACGTTACTCAACATTGAGCTTGTGATGATAGATCTTAGACTTCTTCACTTTTTTCTTGGGCTAGAGGTGTTTCAGACTTCATTGGGATTTTCATATTCACAATAGAGACATGTAGCTAAGTTTTCAACAACCTTAATATGATTCATTATAGACCGATATGCCCCATGGAACTAGGGTCCAAGTTGTCCCATTATTCCTCAGTTGCAATGTGAGGAACATCACCATGTATCAGGTCCTTGATATGGCTTATTCATACATGATTATATATGGCTTTTGCTATTACCATCCATTACCATCTTGCATTCATGCAAAGGCCTCTTTAGCCCCATTCACAAGGTTTTATGGTACTTGTGGGACACATTGATCCATTGGATGTTGAATGGATTGGATATATTTAGATTGGGTCAATGGCATAGACTCTCAGAGATTTATTACCATTTTTTGTTTTACCTTGGGATCATTTTCCATTTCTTGGTAGAGTAGCAAAGTGAAAACCTATATTGATTTTTCTTCCATAGAGGCACAATATCAAACCACTTGTGTAGCCATGCAATCTATGAGGAGAATGATAAGTGTGATTGAATTTTCATTGTCACAATCCACAATGATTAATAAGGATAGTTAGAGTTACTTGGCCATAGCCAAAAATCTAACATTCCACTCACACATGAAGCACATTGAGATCCAATATCATTATGCTTAAGAACGTATCGAGGAGAGGAAGTTAGAGCTGGTTTATTGCTCAAGAATGGACAATGTGGTAGATATCTTCAATGAAGGCCCTTCCATTGCCCTTTATGTCTTGGGAGTTTAGGCAGAGCCAGGATTCGAGAGAGGGTGTGAATGGTCATTGCCATCTCCTAGGATTGAGTTGATGAGAGACATTAGAGCTCTATTTGGGTCCATTCCTTTTGACCACTTTTGGTCTTATTGGATTTTGTCCTTATTTTGGGCCTAGGATGCCACCTAAGAATATTTTGATTTTCTTTAGGGTTACACCACCTAAGAGTATTGTAGGGCTTCTTTAGATTTTCTTGCCCATTTACAACACACTTGTCAATTAGCCATTATCATTTCCTCCCTTTTCATTCCAGTGCTCTTACTATAGCTACATACAGTAGCATGTGCAAGGGTCAGCCTTGTATTAGGTTTCTTTATCATTCAATTGAGATCGTCTTCTTACTTTCATTCTCACCTTTCTCAAGTGTTATTTTCCTTCTTTCGATGCCATCTCTCATAGAGTATTAGAACTCTTGTAGTTTGGAAGAGAGCCTTAACTAATATGGGGCTAGCAACTAGCTCTATTTACATAATCTCATGTGGTACACATCATTTGCATGTATCATCCTAGAAATCATTAGTACTAATGGCCTTTCTCTTGGTGGTAGCAAATACTTTGTCACGTTTATTGCTGATTGTTCAAGGAAGCTATGTATATATTTCATTAAAGAAAAGAGTGATGTATTTGAGCACTTTAAAACTTTCAAGGCTACTGTTGAAATAGAAACAAGCTTGAAAGTTAAGTGCTTGATATCAGATGGAGGGGGAGAGCACCTCTCTAATGAGTTTAGTGGCTTCTTGAGGTCTCATGGGATAAAGAGACAGTTTACTTGCAGGTATACCCCATACCAAAATGGGGTTATAGAAAGAAAAAATATACATATTGCAGAAGTTGCACAGGCCTTGATGACTGAGAAGAATATGCAAAATATTTTTGGTTTGAAGCTGTTTATATTACTGTCTATATTATAAATAGAACTTCCACAGCTACAATTCAAGAGATGACATCCGAAGAATGCTTTACAGGCAAGAAGCTTGATGTGTCACACTTGAAAGTGTTTGGATGTATTGCATATGTTCATGTGGTAGATGAGCTGTGAAAGAAGCTTGATCCAAAGGCTGAAAAATGTATTTGTATTGGATACTCTTTAGAGCAGAAAGGATATTGTTGTTATAACCCTATCACAAGTGAGTTCAGAGTGAGCAGGGATATTATTTTTTATGAGATGAGCAGTTGGTATGCATCTAGTGGTGATGCATTGGATGATGTGATTATCATGATAGTTATATGCAAAAATAAAAGCAAGAATCACAGAGCCTTAGTAGACTAAAAACATCATCTGGTACAACATCTATAGTTTTGGGAGACTAAGGAGTAGCCCCACATCTTCATGTGCATCTACAAGTGTTGTAGGTAAAGACAAAGGGAAAAGTGTTGGATGGTAATGATGCATGTACTAGTCATTTGAGATTTGATGGAGATCCCAGTGGTTCAGAGAGTTTGGATGATAAGCTTGGTATTCCTTCAGTCTAGACACTAGGTGAATAGAGAGCACATGGTAATGTAAAGGCTCCACTGAGTGATCGAGTGATATGCAAGTCTAGTAGGGTCATATACCTTGTTAAAAGATTTGGTTTTTAAGGTTATGCAACTCGCCATTATACTTATATGGCAAAGGTGGTCAAGAATGTTGAGCACACTTGTTTTGAGGATGCTGTTGGTCATGTTTATTGGGATACGACAATGGATGAGGAGATGGATGCATTAGAAGCCAATAAGGCTTGGAATTTGGTACCCTTGCCTAAGGGAAAGAAAGCTATTGGCTTTAATTAAGTGGGTTTACAAAATCAAGCATAATGCAGATGGTTTAGTTAGTAGGTATGAGGCTAGGTTGGTTGCAAAAGGCTATGGTCAAACATATGGCATAGATTATGAAGAGACATTCAGTCCGGTTGGCTAGAATGGAAACTGTTAGATGTGTGATTGCTTTGGCAGCAATCAAGTTGGAATTTATAGCAAATGGATATCAAGAATACCTTCGTGCATGGTGAATTGCAAGAAGAGGTATATATTGAGTAGCCATCAGGTTATGAGGATTTGGAGCATCCCACATATGTGTGCAAGTTAAAGAAAGTACTCTATGGGTTGAAGCAAGCACCTAAAGCATGGTTTGACAAGATAAGAGAGTATCTTGTCAACATTGGCTTTTATGTTTCTGATGGTGACCACTCACTTTATGTGAGAAAGAGAAATGCAGGATTGGTCATCATAGTCATCTATGTGGATGACTTGATTATTACAGGTGATAGTGACAGTGGGATTGTTGAAGTTAAGGACTTTTTGAAGAAGAAGTTTGAGATGAAGAATTTGGGTGAGCTGAGGTACTTTCTTGGTATTGAGGTGATAAAATGTAAGCCTATTTCAATGCCATTGGAGCAAAAATTAAAGTTAAGTGCTCATATTGGGAATGAGATAGAAGACCCTACTATGTTCAAAAGGATAATAGAGAGTTTGATTTACATGACTATCACAAGGCTAGACTTGAGTTATGTTGTTGGCCTTGTCAATCAGTTTATGCACATGCTTAGAAAGCCTCATTTGGATATAGTTAGACACATATTTAAGTATGTGAAGTCCACTTTACATTATGGACTTTTTTATGAGGTAGATAAGGATATACATGTGTTTAGATACACAAATGCAGATTGGGATGGTAGCATGTCAGACAGAAGATCTACCAGTGGATTCATGTTTTCCCTTGGTAGTGCAACAATTATATGGAGTAGCAAAAAGCAACATACAGTTGCTTTATCAAGTACAGATGCTGAGTATAGAGGTGATGCTATGGAAGCATGTGAGGTGGTATGATTGCAAAAGTTATTGGTTGATTTAGATGTGCAGGGAGATGGTGCAATTGTTATCCATCCACTATGACGACATGAGTAGCATACAACTAGTTAGGAACCCCATGTTCCATGCTATGACAAAACACATTGAGGTGCACTAAGAGAGAAGGTACTTGCAGGAGAGATTGACTTGGTATATGTTAGCACACATGATTAGATAACTGACAACTTCACAAAGACGTTGGGTGCAATGAAGCTTTGAAAGTTTCAAAGAAAATGTGAGCATGATCAATCTTATGAAAATGTATGGAACATGATTAAAAGAAGAGATTATTCACCAATTCATGCACAACATGTGAATTCCACATAGGTATCCTCTTTTACAAGTGATGAGCTTAATCGATGGAAGAATTTTACCATTGATGATGGGTACTTGCTTCATAAAGGTAGAGTATGTGTAACATTGGACACAGGATGCCAAATTCTTTATGAGTATCATGATAGTTCTACTGCAGGTCATCTAGGGATAAGAAATACCTATGCATGTGTACTTAAACACTTTTATTGGTTTGAAATGCATAAGGCAAGAGTAATATGTTATTCAATACCAAAAGTGTCAAGTGAACAAAATCGAGTGCTTGAAGGTAGTGTTGAGATAGCAAGCTCAACATGTGCGGACATTGATGATGGACCGCCTAGCTAGATGGGTCTGCACGTCTATAGTTAGTACGTTGATGGTTATTATGATCATCACATGGCCATTGACTTATCACTTATTATATTTAGTTTGTTGTACCTACCTAAAGCTACCGTAATTATAGTTGATTAGTATAGTCAGTTATACATTATTTGACTTAGTAGGCCACTTTCCTTTATGTTGTATCTTTCTCTATCCTTTGTGGACATTGTATTGTGGGTGAAAGAAGAAAAATAAACCAGCAAGAAAATGTTTTGGCCTCCATCTCTCTTCTTGTGTTCTTGAGTGAGCTTCCTCTTATGTGTATGGTGTGTGTTTAGTGTAACAACTCAAGCAAGCCCTCCCACCATACGATTCTTAACATGGTATCAAACCGGTGCCATTGAGAGGGGTTGATTTTGAAGGCTGTAGTGAAGGAGAAGAAGAAAGGATTAGAGCAAGCAAGAAATGGGTAAGAAGCTTTTCCATTCTTTCACTCTTTCTCTTCGATAGTGCTTGTGGAGGCACTGGAAGTAGGGTAGAGTGAAAATCTCAGATTGCTATGAGATTTGGTGTGCGAGTAGAGAACTATATATTCTACAGATAAGCTCTTTAGGGATTTTCCATTAATTTTTTTGGGCATCTAAGCCTATTTGGAGCTCTGTTTTGAACAACAAGGTTGCAAACAACAATTTTGGGGCATACTGCAATTTTGGCTGTGTCAACTGAAAGTGGGTGCATATGTTATAGATTTCAAATTTTTAAGTTTTGAGGTGTTTGATAGGAATAAAACATAAGTTTTATTTGCAAACACATTGCAAATCTTTTGTACTATTGAGCAGACTCAATGAAAAAGACTGCTTGGTATATTGCTGTGCACTTGTTGTGAAAGGTTGCAGAAGACGTGCTTACTGTTTTGCATTATTTTTGTGATAATGGAAGAGAACAATGAAAAACCCATCATTGAGAAGCAGGATAAGAACAACTACCCATCATGGAAGTTCTATGTGATGAACTTCCTTATTGGAAAAGGCCTTAATGAGTTTATTTCAAGTGAAGAAAAGGAACCATAACTGAGTAACCATGTGTCTACAGATGAATTAAAGGTGTGGAAAGAATGGAATACAAAGGACAAAAATGTGATGTATTAGCTATTTGCAGTTATTGATAATACTATATTGGGACATGTTAAGAATGTAGAAACTTCACATGCAGCTTGGATAATTTTTGAGAACATGTAGTAAATATAAAGGTACGGAAGATTCAACTCAAGTAAGAGTTGAATACTTTGAAGAAAGGAAAAATGTCTGTCAATGAGTATGTTTTGCAGGTGAGGAGCATTGCAAATTCTTTGATAGTGATTGATGCAATGCCTGATGATGATGATTTGGCTTTATCTACTTTGATTGGCCTTAATAATGAGAAGGCTTGAAAATCATTTGTCACTTCTATGGAAGCCATTTCTAGATTTTGATGAGTTGGTTTCTCTTATGATTACCAGAAAGATCAATATGCAAGGTGACTCATCTAAAAGAAATGGTGAACATGTCCAAGTATTTTACTCAAGTTCAGGAAGGGGACACAATAGATCCTCTTCGAAAAGCCATGGTATGGGACATGCTGGTGATAGCTAGTAAAATAGGTTAAATCAACAATTCGATAAAATGGAGGTTTCAAGAGGCCATGGAAACTTTAGAGGTAGGGGGAGGTCTAGAGGAAGAGGTGGTTGACGACAGAACAAAGGTTTTGGCAATTCTAGTATTTCTTGTCATTATTGTGGCAAAACTAGTTATATTGCAGTCCATTGCTATGCTAAGAAGGATGATATCCATAGTATAAATTGTAGCAAGGAAACTATGTATCGTCTTCATGATAGAATGAAGAAAAAAATGAGTGCCTCGTTGTTATGTAGTATATGATGAATATTGTTATAGGAAAGGGGATACATGATGATGTATGGTATGTCTACTCAGGTGCATCTAATCATACGACCAGTCATGTTGAATGGTTTAGAGAGATGCGGGATTTACAAAATCCAAGTTATGTGCAAAAAAGTGATGATTCATGCCACCTAATCTCACACATGAAAAGGTTCACTTGTCCTTGCATGATGGCCAGACAAAGAGTCTATTAGATGTATTATATGTGCCATCAATCAATCAACAAAGAATTTAGTGTCTGTTGGCCAAATGGTAGAGCAAGGGTTGTAAGTGTGATTTAATCCAAAAGATTGTTTTGTAGAAGAATTTAATGATAAGTGCAAGTTGGTTGTAAAAGGAAGTAGAGTTGGCCACATATTCACTTTAGATGCTAGAATTCTTGCAATGAATGCTTCCATGTATGCTAAAGGAAAAGGAGAAATTGTAGATATTGAAATATGGCACAAACATATTGGACATGAAAATGTGCAAAGATTGAAATTAATGTAGTCCAAAAAGGATTAGTTACAAGGTTGGCTACTTTTAGAGTTGCATAATTTCACAAAGTGTGTGAAGCATGTCAGTTTGGTAAGTAGGCACGACAACCTTTTTCATATGACAGAGATGTGAGAAGAAATATACTTGATGTTGTGCATATAGATGTTTGGGGGGTCTACACATGGCCACTTTAAGTTTATCAAAATTGCATTGTTGTTCCTCACCCCAAGAGAAAGTACAACCTTGAGCTTTCAATTGATTTTTCATAGGAACATCTATCTTAGCATACTCTTTAATAAACTTACAATAAAATCCTACCAAACCAAGGAATATTTGTAACTTCTCTAGATTTGTAGGATGAGGCCATTGTAGGATAGTTTGGACCTTTTTTGGATTCAGTCTAATATCTTCTTTAGATATGATATGGCCAAGGCAGTGAGCCTCTATCTTTAAAAATCCACATTTACTTTCCTTAGCATAAAGTTTGTGCTTCTTGAGCAACTCAAAGACTAAGCAAAGATGTTCCCAATGTTCTTCTTTAGAATAACTCTATATAACGATATCATCAAGAAAAAAAAAACATCAAATTTTTTGAGATATGAATACAAGACACTATCCATAATTGTCATGAATGTGGTAAGAGCATTAGTCAGGACAAAGGGTATAACCAAAAACTCATAATGGCCAAAGCACATTCAAAAGGCGAGGGGGATCCGGATGCTATTGATACCAAAAGTGGGTAGGGGACTACTGAATGGTCGAGAGGGGGCCCGATCATTGCTGGGTTTAGGGTCTCCCATCACCTCTTTCTTGACATCACTAGAGTCATATCTAAGACCTTTCAGGTCCTTGTCTACAACATGGTTCTCTACATATGCCATATTAGCCCCACAATCTACAAAGTTGAGCAAGATGATCCATAACAAATAAGGAAAAAAGAATAAGGTAGAAATTATGAAAAAGAAGCAAATAGTTACTCTCTTGAATATATCCATCAACTCTTGGCCACTTTCGAGATTTGATGATTGCATCAAACTTTTACACAAGTGTCGTTTATCGTGAGAGTGGTAGCAAAACATAGGGACGCTACTAGTGCATGTAGGCCAGCATGAAAGAACCCACCACATTGGTGGAGTCTAAAGACTCCCCATGAGCAAGACAAGTCCCCAAAACATGGATTGTGTTGCCTTCATCCACAACCTAGGGTCTAGGAAACCATGTGAGCCTTCTACCTCCTGCCAATTTTGCAATCAAGATTTTAAGAAAATCACTCTAAAGAATCCCCATGAGCAACACAAGTCCCCGAAACATGGATTGTGTTGCCTTCATCCACAACTTGGGGTCTGGGAAACAATGTGAACTTTCTGCCCCTCCTATCAATTTTGTAATCAACATTTTAAGAAAATTGCTTTGGGACTCAATGTATTGACTCTCAACTATGAGTAAATCACATTCCATTTGCAAGAAAAACATGAAAATGTCATCAGTAAAGAGTACCAAACAATATCAATATGATCAAAAAGCACCAAAAGGTAAATCACAAAAATACATTTAAAAATATCAAAATATTTTAGAATGTATAAAAATGCACAAATAGTTGGGTGCAAAATGCACTATAATACAGACAATAAAAATGTGCAAAAGTACCAAATAGTACCATGGAGTACCAATTAATATTTAATATTCAAAATAAAAAGAACCAAATAGTATAAAAAATACTAGAAAGTACTAGCAATGGGGGTTCCTCCGCAAAGCAATGGGGCCCCTTCGAAAAAGTTCACATGAGGGTCACCACCAAGAGATGAAGAGCCCTCCGCCAAGGAACGGGGGGTCCTATGCCAAGCGATGGGGAGTACTTAATAATATTTAACATTCAAAAATATCAAGAAGTATCAAATAGTACTAAAAATACCAAAAACGTACCAAGTCATGAGGGTCCTGGGGATCCTCTGCTAAGAGATGGGGAGTACCAAACTATATTTGATATTCAAAAATAAAAATTAGTAAATAGTACCAAAAATACTAAAAAAAGTACGAAATAACGAGGAGTTCTTTGCCAAGCGATGGGGGGTCCTCTGAAAAGTCCCATAAGAGTCCACCAAGTGATGGGGGGTCCTCCACCTCAACGAGGGGCCTCCTTTTCTTGGTGGTGACCCATACACCAAGTGGTGGGGGGCCCTTTTGCTATAGTGAGGGACCTCCCTTGCTTGATGTTGACCCATACAATGATTGGTACACATGAACTATGGCAAGCATAGTAAATTTGTGCCTCTTACCACTTGAAGTTCAAAGTTACAATAGAGAACCCACTTTAACCCTTAAGAGTAAAAATATTAGATATTTATCGAGCATAAATTATGTGCTTTAGATTGTTTTTTATTTTGGATGAGCATTCCTTGTTATTGTCCATCCATAAACATTTTTCCAAAAACTTTAGAGTTCCATATAGATTGGTAATTTTTTATGTTGACAGTCCAATGGAAAGTTCCATATTATTTTGCTATCCTTAGGACTAGTTGGAGACCCTTGAACCATCTTTGCATCTTGAGTTTAACCTTATTGTACAACCAATAAAATTTCTACTTTAGCATGAGCCTGGCCCCAATCATTGAATAGCCGAGGTATCTTATGGTTCCTCAGGCTATACTACCTTAAAGTTGGTCTCTATGAGCTAGCTCGAGAGAGGGTCCCATTAGAGCAATATTATCTTTGTTTTTTCCCTACTAATTTTAGAGCTAGGTGGGATAGCAAGTATTCATATGTCTGAAGTAGTTTTTTCATGGAAGGTTGCTCCAAAACCCATCACTTTGTAGAAGGTTGCCCCAAAAACCATCACTTTGTAGAAGGTTACCCCAAACTCCATCACTTGGAGGGTTCCTAGTAGAAAGAATCATGAGAGCCTATCGTAAGATTTTTTGAAATTCATGATCAAAAGGAGGTCTCCAATCTATAGGATTTTCTCACCTCCTGAACACAATATTCACCCTCACCACATACAAGGGTCGTGACCATGCGATATGAGGGCCTTCTGCCCATTGACATGGGTATCTCTTGCTTGTGGTGACCCATGCAAGGCTCACCTCACAAAAGGATCACCACCGAGCGATATGGTACTCTCTGCCCTTGGCAAGGGCAACTTTTGCTTCATGGTAACCCATTGTGGGTTTAAACCACATGACACTTTCCAAGCAACAAGCTCTTAGGAATTGAAAAAGTGAGATCAAGAAATAATGTTGCTTTGATGTCACAATTCACCATATCATTATCTAAATGTGAAAAAACACATAACAAAAAAAGTGAATCCCAAACAAAGTAATACATGGAAGCTCACATCTAGGTTTCGTTGAGGACTTGTCTTCATCACCAAACATGACACTAACGTTTTCTCGAATTGCTCCATGGAGCAACTATCCTTGCTTGCACCAATGTTTGGGGTCCATGTCTTCTCCAAGATGTTGAGAACACAATGTCTTATTGATTCTACAAGGGGATTCCATCCCCTCTTGACACTTTGTCTTGCGGGGACTTCATTGGGGTGGATTTAACAGCCCCCTTCCTTGACAGAGTCCTCATGGCAATAGGCAACCTGGCAAACTAGGTGCAAGGCACCAGGGAAGAAAGTTTCAATAGTACAACAAAGAGTCATGGGGGCTGCATTGAGAGCATACTAGCTAGAGGGGCTCATGTTGTATCTGGGGGGGGAAATGAGCTTTAGCATGTCTCTTGTGCCCCACAATTGGATGATTATGAGATTCATTTGTAGGATAGGGCGTTTCTCAGTAGTTCAAACTGAAGTCTACTCAACAGAACTCCATCCATGCACGATCATAGTAACACCATACATGTACATCACAACTTGACATCATTTGGGCCATCAACATGCCTAGAATTCTTTAAATCTTAAAATTTTCTTATCTAGGGATCTCCCTCCAAAACCCAAATTAAGAATTAAATGGAAGCACCAACCGTGGACATAAAAAATTTGCCCTTTTCTTATACCACCAAACCATGCTTTCACCCGCCAACAAGGGCCAATTTTCTCTTGGATTGTGATTTTTTTTCCAATGGTGTATTTTAAAAATTACACCACTTTTTCTCTCCTCAATTTCTTATAGGTCCAAAAATTGATCTCAAATCTCCCCTAATGTTCCTTTGCCTAGTGGAAAGCGTACTTTGCCATGCAAGTGGGTGTACAAGTTAAAGAGTACCCTTGGACACACCAAGCGAGTGTATAAGGCCAAATTGGTTGGTAAGGGTTTTAAGTAAGAACATGGTGTTGACTTTGATGAACACTTCTCTCTTGTAGTCAAGATGACTACACTATGATTAGTTTTGGCCTTGGTTGTGCAATTAGATTTGGACCTTTATTAGATGGATGTCAAGACGGCTCTCCTACATGAGGACTTGCATGATGAGATTTATATACAGTAACCTAAGGGCTTTAAGAAAAAGGCAAGGAACACCTAGTGTGAAAGTTGATAAAGATCATGTATAGCCTTAAGAAAGCACCTAGGGAATGGTACCACAAGTTTGATACTTTCATGAATTCACAAGGATATACCCAAAGTGATACGAAACCATGTTTATACATGAAGAAGGACCATGTGGTAGCTAGGGAATGCTCATGATGAGCTAGATGCCTTGAAAAGTGAGCTCAATAAGAGCTTTGAGATGAAGAACATGGGACAACAAGCCTCACATATTCTTGGGACGGGTATTACATGTGATCATTCTCAAGGGCTCCTTTACTAACACACATCCAGAAGGTCCTTGAGTTGTTTTATATGTAGGATGTTAAGCGATTAGTTGTCCTTTACCTTCTCATGTGAAGGTTACTTAGGCCGATTGTTCGTAGTCTGATGAGCAAAAGGTTGAGATAGCCAAGATTCCTTATGCATCCGTGGTGGGCAATTTGATATATGCAATGATAGCCATGCATCGTGACATAGCATTTGCAGTGGAAGTTGCAGCACACGATATGGATACACTTGGTTGGCAACATTAGATGTTGTGAACGGTATCATGAGGTACCTTAGGGATGCTAAAGATATGTGCATATGTTATGGTGGCCAGGATATAGGAGTCGTGGGGTACATCAACTCTGATTATGAAGGACATGCAGAAAGTGGGAAGTCCACCTTTGGCTATGTCTTCACCTTTGCTGGAGGTGCTATTTCTTGGATGTCTAGGGTGCAAAAATGCACAGCCCTATCTATTATAGAGGTCGAGTATGTTACAACCACACTGAGGCTTGCAAGAAGGCTCTTTGATTAGGTTGTCTCATCATAGACCTTGGTATTAGTGTTGTACACTACAAGTGGCAGGCGCCCATCATTATCGCTTCATTCTTTATTCTTTTAGTGGACTAACATAATTAGAAAGGTCGGTCGCACATTTGTGACTATTGGAGTTCCCATATTTTGAGTCTCTCTCTCTCTCTCTCTCTCTCTCTCAATTGCTCCATTTGCCATATCTCACACCTCCATTGCTTCTGCTTGCTTGTGCTCCCCCTCGGGCTTCTCCCTTCACTTTTCAATTGAATACAAAGTAATTTTTGCATGGAGTTGCAATCGTGGCATCTTTTTCATAGTATCCAATTCTTTTTGGACAAGGTTGTTTCTACATGTAATCTTGAACTAAGACTCTTTATGCCTTAAAGTGGGTGCTCTTATACTCAACACCTATGTAAGTCGATGCACTTAGGGTTGCAAATCTAGTTGATCAAACAAATTTTTTCTTAGTGACATTGTGTGCAATGGTTCTCTTTCTACTCAATCATTATACTTCTTATAAGACAAAGATTTGCATAAGAGTGCTTGAAGGTATGATAGTGCACAATCAAGATTTCTCCTTTCAAGAAAATGTGATATTCAAGTGACATTTTCAATTGAATGCAATGCAACCTTTGCATAGAGTTGTTGTCGTGGCATCTTTTTCTTGGTCTCCACTTCTTTTGGATGGGAAGATTTCTACGTGTAACCTTGACCTAGTACTCTTTATGCCTTAACGTGGGTGCTCTTATACTCAATGCCTATGTGAGTCAATGTACTTAGGGCTTTGAACCTAGTTGATATTGGATCTTATGCTTAGTGCCTATGCAAGTCAATGCAGTCTTAAGGTTGTGAACCTAGTTGATGTTGGCTCCTTCAGTGTGCATCCTCATTCTATAGGCGGTGAGTGATTGATCTCACTTCAGCCTAAGAAATTTCATCTTAGGTTATGTGCTCCTTACAGTGCATTATGGTGAGTAGTGTAAATGTGATGGTGCTCTAGCTATGGTGATATTGTGGTAATGATTTAGAATGCCAAGATGCTAAGTGGACTATGTGATGAGAGGCTTGTGCCTATGTTAACTTAATGCATGATATGGTTATTGCTATGAGAGTAGTTTTAACCTAAATGATGTATTGCTAGGAGTTATGGTATAGTTGGAGAATCATAAGGGTTCTAAGAGAGTAAAAGAGGCATCACCCTAGTTGCCCAAATGGCTAGGATTGGATATGTGCTAAGTTGTAGACATGAGGCTTCTACTCAAGCTTATTGTGACTTCTAAAGCCACATGGCTCTAGTGTTCCTAGGTTACCATGTAAGTCTAGCTAGAGCGGAGGCTAAGGGATCACATACATTATGTGACTACCTCTCACATAACCACGACACATACTCTCTTCAAAAACAATCTAGCACGTACCATTCCTATCCCAAAAAAGATAGATGCAAACTGATGTCAATAGTGAGTATAGGCTTACCTCTTCATTGTAGTCGTTCTCTTCTTACCACGCACTTCACAATGCAACTATGCTCCTTGCATCATCCAGAGAGCACAAGAGAAGATAGGTTATGACAGCTGCCATGGAGGAAACGAAAACCACCATGGAGGGGATGAAAGAGCTACAAATGTGAAATGAAGTAGCAAGAAATACAACAGTGGATCTCTCAGTCTCAATAAAACAAGAGAATGCCAAAGCAACCACCTTGAGAAGAGAGTTAAAGGAAACCTTCCAAGCACATGAAAAATTGAAACAGAACCTTCTCAAGGTTACAAACCATCGTAGGCATTGCCGTGGTGGAAGTACCAAAAAGTTGTGAGGAAGAAGCACAAAAAAGGCAAGAGGTCAAGGATGAATTCGTTAAAAAGTTGGCCTCTAACTTGGCAAGTTGCCTAGTCACATTATCTCCTTGCAACAAGAGCTTTATATAAAGGCCATCCTCATTTTCCACTGCACCATCTTCTAAATATGTGGAGGAGATAAATTCCAAACTATCATTGGCCACATCATTCTCAATGATTTTGACCAAGAAGTTAAAGTGCCCATATATGAACAAGCCTAAGTAAATGTGGTGGAGAACTCAAATTAATAGGTCATGGGAACTAGGAACTTAAGGTATGGGATTTCAAATGACTACATCCTCTCAAACACCTTCAATATTAAGCACCCATCCTGATCCACATGAGGAGGTTTCCACATACGCCTAACCACCAAGAGTGGCATCATTGTCACTTGATTATATAGATCCATGGGAAGTTGATTCACTCATGGAAGTAAATGAGGAGGAGTTGCAAGAACGCCATGACAAAGAGTGATGCTAGGAGGCATATTCCACGGTGGATTCTGTGAGGTTTTGTAGTGGATTCCGTAAAAGTATATTTGTTGCCGGAGCTCATACACAAGGTGGATTCCTTGTGCGAAAAGTCGATGAGGATGCCTGTTCTTTTCAGGCGTCTTGTTAATTTAATGTGCAAGTGGGTGATTCCATAGCGGGTGATTCCGCAAAATGCATATTTAAATTAATGGACGTTTATGAGTTTAGAGTGCGCACTCGTAATAAATTAAGGTTAGGATTGAGTTCTAACCAATTTATTTATTTTGTAGTTGAAGACTGCTAGGTATTCACTTTTGTTGGTTTAATTTTATTATTTTCTAACAATTGTGAATGCTTTAGTTGATGTGTAGAGTAGGCAGCGGTGGCGTTGGGAAGCACTGGGCGATAGCATGTATTCAAGTTATTTAGAAGAAATTATCATTTTGATGGACTCGTATCTTAGGCGTGGCGCTAATATTTATTTTGACGCGCTTATTTATTGAAGTGCCTGACATTTATTTATGATTTTATATGCGCATGGGTGCAGGATTTAAATATTTGTTATTGGACATTGTATTTGGGCACAACCTGACTCTTTGGACGCCCAACCGCTTTATTTTTTAGTTGGACAAAAGCAAACACAAAAGCTAAAGCGTGCTAATTGTAAATTGGGCTATTTTTTGAGCTTGGAGATGAATAATATATCAAATACATACTTTGTGGAGCGCTCACACAAGGCATGGGGGGAGATTGTACCCAATTAGTCTTTTTCTTCATGTCATACAAGTCTTCTCTCTTGTTTTTTGTGCAAAAGTAGAGTTCTTTTGTTCTTGGGGACCTTTCGGCGCTTGCTATGTACGCATGCAGTATCCGATTTGTGCACTAGTGGTATCAGAGCGAAGCTGGGATTGAAGGGCTTCCAATCGCTTACCATCTCGCACGAAGGCAAAGCTCCTAGAACAATCGACCTCTACAGTCAGTCTCGCGGCAATCCATCAATACCAGCGCGTTCCTAGCAGAAAACCCCCTGCTACGCTGTTGGATCGCGAAGGACCAGCCTCTACAGGTGAAGGACCACGCGGGAAGCTTCTTCATTAAGACTTCTATTTTCAGAAGAAAGAGAAGAAATTTTCAATTAGTGTGACTATGAAGCTTAATAAACTTTTTATAAAGCTTAATCTCCAAAAATTTAACGGCAGCGGCGACAACATATACTGATCGCTGCCATCACCATTCAGAAGCTGCCAACGTCCTCAAAAATCAACAATTTAAGTTAAAAACTTTTATTACTTAAAGCCTAAAGCTTTTAAGCTTTACAAAGGCTCAAAAATTCAATTCCAATCTTATTATAGAGGTTGTTCACACTACAACACTCTCGAACCAGTTTCATACTTCTTTGCAAGCCCATGTTCACACCTATGGTCTGACAGAGTTCAATTCCAGCAAACAGATTGCTACACGCTAACTATACGCACGAAGTATCCTCTTGGAAGAAGACCGTGATATCAAATTTAGCATCCACAAAGAAGAAATAATGCAAAAAGTCATTTTTTTAAAATTTAAAAAAATCATTGTAAACCCGATTTTGAGCTACTCTCGTCCCGCTAACAAGATTTCGAGTGTGTGAGGTCTTTTAGAATTTTGCAGGATGTCTGATCAAACCATGGAAGATTTTATGGCCGAAGGTGATTTAACGGAACCAGCAATGAAGCAAAAACTGGACCTAATTATGATGCAACTTCAAGAGGAACAAAGAGCATGTCAAACTTTGCAAGCTCAATTGGCCAATCTGCAACGATCTACCGCTGACCAAGATGGACCGCAATCTGAAGATCTTATACGACGTACGATCGATGCGACACTTGAAGCGCAATCTATTCGGAAAGAAACAAAGATAAGTAAAAGAAATTTTAAATTTCATACTTTCAATGGGTCACGCGATGGAAAGACCGTATTTGCTTTTATCAGTCAATTTGATGATTATTTCCATGAAGAACAGTATGCTAAGAAAGACAAAATTAAGTGTGTCACTAATCATTTAGTGGACAGAGCATCCCTATGGTGGACTGTTGTCCACAAAAGCATTGATTGTCCTACTACTTGGGAGACTTTCCAAAAGAAATTTTTGCAGAATTTCCTTCCACCCCAATTCCATGAAAAAGCAATCAAACAGTGGGATCTTTTGCAATAGAGGGATCGTGAGCCTATTTCACAATATACTGAGTGTTTTTGCAATGCTTTATTGCAACTTTGAATGCTCGAAGATGTACTTGAGGCAACCCATAAACACAAGTTTTTGTCTGGCTTACTTGGACATTTTTATGCGGAGGTGAACATGTTCAAGCCAACGACTCTCAAAGATACAATTTCCTTGGCCCATGATGCTGAAGACAAAATTTGAGGACGAGAGAAGCGACCACAACAATTTCAAACTAATGGTAACTTTGGTTCAAAATAATTCAATTCAAATTTTCGAAGATTCAATCAAAATCATTTCCTTCTATCTTCATTCCGTAAAACCTGGACACGACCCCCTGCTTTACCATCAAACACAAATCCAAACCCTAAGCCATCTTTCCAGCTAAATCCCAACATTCCTAAACTTCCTGCTATTACCAATAATGTGTCTAAGGCCAAACCCATAGTTTGTTACAAATGTCATCAACTTGGACCTCTAGCAACGGATTGTCAATCCAAAAAGACGACTATTTACATCAATTATTTAGAAGCGACAGAAGATGAAGAACATGAAGAAATGCCAGATTTCACGGAAGACGATGACGATGTCGGTACTACTTCAGATACTTTACCAGGTATGCCAAATCCCCATTCTTTATTAATGATGAAATGTCTTGTGCATGGTAGAGAAAAGACTATTTTACATTATGATGGGAGTACACACGACTTTATTTTTGCAAAATTGGTCAAAGAATTGAAATTGCGTACTGTTTCCACTCATTATTGCATCAAGGCTGCATTCTTAGGCACTAGATATAATGGAACACAATAAGTGCATGATTGGTGATTATGTTGAACGTAGAAATTTCTTGGTTGTGCCTTCGCAATCTAGTGACATTATCTTAGGAATGCCTTGGCGCATCAGTATAATCCCGATATAGATTATTCCATGCATTCAATGAAGATTCATTCTAATGGGAAACAAATCACATTGCACGGTATGCACACTTTCGATAAATTTTCATTGCTTAGTCATACATAAGCTAAACGTGCACTACGAAAAGATAGCAAATCCTACTTAATATGGGTGAATGAAATTGAAGTTAAAGAAAATCATATGAATTCTAAGCATGCACAATTTCTTTCACAATTTCAAGATTGTTTTGTTACTGACTTACCACCTGGCTTACCACCTATACGTCCCGAAGATCACAAAATAGACCTAATTCCTGGATCACAACCACTATGTAAAGCACCAAATAGACATAACCAAATTGAACAGAAAGAAATTCAATCCCAAGTTGAAGAATTGTTAACCCGAGGACTCATTAGACCTAATAGTTCTCCATTTGGTGCACATGTCCTATTAGTGAAGAAGAAAAACAATACCTAAAGGATGTGCATTGATTATCGTGCCCTAAATAAGATCACTGTTAAGAATAGATATCTTATTCCTAGGGTAGACGATCTTATGGACAAACTACAAGGGTCTGCAATATTTAGCAAGATAGAACTTAAATCTAGATACCATCAAGTACGATTGGACACATTTGATATTTTCAAAACTGCATTTAGAACACAATTTGGACACTATGAATTCCTTGTTATGCCTTGTGGTTTAACTAATGCACCAGCCACATTCAATCATATGATGAATCGCATATTTTTGAAGTATCAGCATTGTGTCATTGTTTTCTTTGATGACATATTGGTTTTCAGTAAGAATGAAAACGAGCATTATGAACATTTATCTTTGGTTTTCAAATTATTGAAAGAGAATCAATTATATGCTAATCCTGAAAAGAGTGAATTTTTCCAAACAAAAATTGAATACCTAGGACATATTGTTTCATCTGAAGGTATTAAAGTTGACCCTAAAAAGATAGAAGCAATTTTGAATTGGCCGATACCTAAAAATGTGCACAAATTACATTCTTTCTTAGGTCTTGCTAGCTTTTACAGAAAATTCGTGAGAAATTTTTCATTGCTTGCATTACCTTTGACAAAATTATTAAAGAAATGCATTGTGTATCATTGGTCCGACAATCAACAAAAGTCCTTTGATTTACTGAAACATGCTTTAACTCATGCTCCTGTATTGCAATTACCTGACTTTAATAGACCATTTTTCCTAGTAGTCTCACTGACGCTAGTGGATCTGGAATAGAAGCAGTCCTTATGCAAGATTCCCATCCCATAGCCTACTCTAGTTGCAAACTTAAACCCTCTGAACTTAAGTATTCTCCTATGATAATGAATTGCTAGCTGTAGGACAAGCTTTACGTCAATGGAAACACTATTTAATGGGATTTGAATTCATGATCAAAACTAACCAACAAAGTATTAAACATCTCCTTAATCAACCACAAATATCTGACCGACACATTAAATGGGCTGCTTTTATTCAAAGTTTTCATCCACTCATACAATATCAACCCAGAAAAGAGAATGTTATTGCCGATGCTTTAAGTAGAAGACCGACTATTCATAATATCTCCGTGATATCTTTTGACTTTCTTCTTCCTATGAAAGATACCTATGACCAAGACCCTAGTTTTCAAGCTTATTGGAATAAATTAGTTGCAAATAACTGGATTCCAATTGATTCATTGTCTTATGCTGATGGATTTATGTTTTATGAAAAAAGATTATGTGTAACTATTCCATTTCAATCATTTGTCTTGCACGAAATTCATTGTCCCCCATACCAAGGCCATAGAGGAATTATTTCTACTTTGCATACACTGATTGAAGATTTTTATTGGCCACACATGGAATCTGATGTATCTAACTTTGTATCTAAATGTTTAATTTGCCAAAGAGTTAAACGACACCATGGTAAACAATATGGTTTATTAATGCCTTTACCAATTCTAGAACAACCATGGGAACAAATTTCAATGGAATTTATCACTGGTTTGCCTAACACTAAAGCTAATCATGATATGATTTGGACTATTGTCGATAGGTTTAGCAAACAAGCATATTTCATGCCATGCAAGAAAATGTTAACTGTATCTCAAGCTGCTCAATTGTTCTTGAAAACTATTTTCGCTAATCATGGTTTGCCAAAAGTTATTATTTTTGACCGTGATTCTAGATTCTGCAATAAATTTTGGATTGCTTTGTTTACTAATTTAGGAACAAAGATTGATTTTTCATATGCATTTCATCCTGAAACAAATGGGCAAACAGAAACTACTAACAATACAATTTTAGATCTTTTGCGTGCATACACAATTTCAAAACCACAAACATGGGACACATATTTACACTTACTTCAGTTTGCATACAATAACACACCACATACAGCTACACAAAAAAGCACCATTTGAAATCATTTATGGATATAGATTACTTACACCAGTTACATCATTGTCAAACAAAGTTCAAACTGTTGATGATATTGCTAACATGTATGTTACTATTTTTGATGAAGTTAAAGATATGATTGCGAAAGCCCAGCAATCATATACAAAACAAGCTAACAAGAAAAGAAAAGCTACGAGTTTCAAAGTTGATGATTATGTTTGGTTACACATTGAAAAGCAAAGATTACAAAGTGTTAACAAACACCCTGTTGTAAAGTTAGCTCCTCGATTTTATGGACCTTTCAAGATCATTTACAAAATCAATGACAATGCATTTAAACTAGAATTACCACAACACTGGAAAATCCACAATACTTTTCATATTAGTTTATTACGACCTTTTAGAGGCCAATTACCTGTACATCCTGTCTATGAAAACCCTCCTTTGTTAGAAGAAGAAACTGAAATTCTTGAATCTGAAACTATTCTAGATAATGACTTTATGGAGCCCCAAGAGGAACACCAAGGAAAAGGGAATTATCTTGCACGAAAATCTATCTTGTAACATCAACAAGCTTGTTTATCATGTTTCATATGATCACAATGAAGAAAAGAACACCAGGCACAACAAATCTTCATGCAGCATCATGTAGATCTCCCACGGATTTGATAGAATCAACCATATTCTTCAATATCTTCACAAAATCCATTAATAGAACAAAGAAAGCAAAGGAACACACCATCTTTGAATGGAAATATATCACATAGTATTCATCTTCAATATCTCCATAGTCTTCTCTCTCAATCTCTCATATACAATCACTCTGTTTGAGTAGAATTGGCTATCTCTGACTCTCTCTCTCTCTCTCTCTCTTCATCAATAATACATCATATCCTCACTACAATCTCCCAAAATCACCCTCAATAATCCTTCTTAGGTCGTGGATACCCCTCCCAAGAGGTATGTCTGATATGAAGAGTCACCAGAGCCACTACAGTGTCTTTTCATAGCTCACTACTGTCACTTCACTCTAGTCTTCACTTGAGTCTTCAGCAGCTACTTCTTTCAGCTCTTTTGCACTTGTATTCACCTCTTTCCAAGGCTAGAAAACTTTCCCAAGCTACACTCTCATCCATCAGAACACATACAGAAGCATACAGAACAGTCACACAGAATAGTACCAAAACAACTACATTACAGAACAGAACAAAGACAGAGGCAGAGGCTCTACAGAAGGCCTACAGAAGGTTACAGAAGGTCATCAAAACCACATAACTCATACTCAAATCATTCCAAACTCTCACAAAACCATTCAATAAGCTTTCTCAAGATCTCAATCTTCATCAATCAATACTCCATCCCTCCTTACAGAAGACAATCAGAACAAAACAGACCAAAACAGAACAAAACAAAAGGTATACATAACCAATCAGAACATCACAGAATCACATATCTCCACTGAAAAACATCATGAACTTCCAAAACACAATCAATATCATCCAAAACACTCTCAAACCACTTCCAAATCAATCAATCATCTCATAAAATCAACCATTCAGCTTTCAAAAACAACAAAAATCAGCCAAAAAACAAGTCATTTCAACACTCAACATATCCCCACACTTAATAAGGAAGCGTCCTCGCGACCCAGGAAAAAGGGAATACAAGTTTAGGGAAAAGCTCAACTTTGATCTTCAATATATTTTCAAAAAGAATCCATCCACCACGACCCCAACTTATAACCTGTATCTGATATAAAAATACAAAGAAAGGAAAACCCTTTATACATTAACACTTCTTATCAAACTAGAAAATCACAACAAATTTGTAAAGGATATAAGAGTTTTCTTCTGCTTCATCAGCATCAGCTTCAACTCTGCAACCACGACCCCATCACCACAATTCTCTAAAATGTAGTGCGCACGAAATCCAAGCCAATAGGAAGCCACCACATCCGTTTTACATAAATGAACTCACAACACAAACACTAATACACAACCATCTGAATGACTCCTTCAAAAAGAGAGATTTTCATTAAAAAGCTTCCACCATACATTGGAAAGGTATCAATGAAGATGATCCCTCTTGAAAGATTGATGTTGTCGGAAACGATCCATAGACAAGGATTCATCTACAAAGGTTTTGGGAGGATTTTGAGAAAACTGAAGACATCACATCCTTTCCAACAGGACCAAGTATCTACTAGGCAAACAAAGGGCATGAAAATACAAAATATCCAGCTGCTGGGAATCAATGCTCACATTGACATTCATGCACAACTTTGGAATAGGCTTGGAATCATTATGAGAGTGCCTATGCATATACGCCAGGTACCAAGCAAAATGAGCAGTTAATCTCACTGAGGGATCCGCAGACTGTGAATACTGCTGAGCAAAATGAACATAGTTCTGATAAGCTCGACTGGAAGCTGTCCATTCTCCTGGAATTACTGGCCAATTAATCTGAGGTCTTGTAAGGGAATCATCCGAACTCCATCCCCTTCTTCTGGAAATCTGATTATCAAACCCGTCACAATCACTAACCAACTGAGGTGGTTGAGATATAGAAGTGTTAGGAGAGGGTAGTGGAATAAGGAAAAGTGGATGAAGGGAGGGATAGGCAAAATCATAAAAGGAAAAAAATGTTAAAGAAGGAGTGGCAGAAATTTGGACGGAATCACTAAGGAAGGGTGTTAACTGATAAATAGGGAATGTGGAGGGTACATGAATGGATGGAGAAGGACAGAGCGAAGAAGGGGAAAATGCCCTATCCTCAATAAAGGAACAATATGTAAAAATGGGAATTTGAGGGAAAGATGAAGGTTGAAAAAGAAGGGGTAAAATAATTGTGGAATTAGATTGACAAAGGGAAAGATATAGAGCATATCGGTGAGCCATTTGTTGGTAATAGAGGAGGGTAGGAACAGAAGGTCCTAAGAGAGATCATCTATGATAGGCATCAAAGAAGGAAGAATCAAACAGATTATGTTTGGAAAGATAGGCTAAGAGATCCATCCTCAATTGATTAGTACTCTGGGTAGAGGTAGGAGCTGTGTTTTGTCTTTGATTCAGGACCACAGAGTCAATCATGGGATGCCACGAATTATCATGACAATCAACCACTTTGGAGGAGTAACTCTGGAACATGTCATCTATGTGCAACTCCAAATGGTTGACATATAAAACAGCCTGTAATACCACATCCCCCACATACCATGCCATATCCACCTCATCTGGAATTAACAAGTCTCCTCGTAGATACATGTATGATATCAACATGGTATCTGGCGTGACAAAATCTTCAAACACCATCCTTACTACCTTTGTCAACAACTCAGCAGACCAAGCCCCACTCCATCCTCTGGAAGAGGTAAATCCATCGTGGAAAGCTTCATGTAGAAGACCAACTTTTGTAAGTGGTAGTGGACAAAGAAAGAATGATCTGGTGGAACATATTCCTGAAACTGCTCAAATGTAGACCATAACAAGTCCATTCTGGACTGCAATCTTTCCACTTTATCTTGAAATAGAGGGCACAAGGTAGCCTGTCTCTGAAGAGCAGCCAAGTCCTGTTGTGAAACAGAAGGGATCAAGGGAACATTAGGGCTTGGAGGAACAGAGCGTGACTTTGCGAGTTGATCTTGAAACTGCTGGATTTGGGAGGCTTGGGATGCCACCGTGTCATTAGCAATCTATAAAGCTGAAAGTTTGTCATCTAAGAGAGCTTGGAACTCCTGCGCTTCTCTGGACATCCTCTCCTTCTCCTCTGAAAGGCTAGTAACCTGGGATTGAGCCTCTAGTAACTGGATCTTCAAAGAAGAGATCTCATCGCTTTGGGTGGCAACCAGTTGGGTTTGTTGTTCCATTTGCTTAAACAAATCTGCTAGGGTATTCTTAGCAGAAGCTAACTCGGATGTTGCCTTATGCAACTGGTCCTTAGACTGCATGAGTTCTTCATAAAAAGACGCGTACAGCTGTTGAACACAGGCTGTCACTGACAACTCAATGGAACTTTGAATATCTTTACAGAGGAAAGGAATTGCATCTCCTGAGACGAGACTGTTCAGGGAGGGAACTGATATGTCCAATGATTCTTCGCGATGTGCTCTGAACAGGTTATTACAAGTGAGATACCCAGGGAGTTCACTGCCAGAGGTAGCAGGGATGGGTACTGAAGGAAGTACTGAAGGAGCTTTATCCGCTACCCGCTTCAAGCATTTGCGTTGTATGACCAGGGGAGGCAGAGAAGCATCATTCTCTATGTCAATAGGTTCTGACTCATCTGAAGGTGGAGGAGGAGGTACTGGATCTGATGGAGGAGGTGGAGGCATAGTCTTCTGTAAAACTGAATAGGTCAAGAAGGTAGACAAATATGATCCATATGTGACATTGGTAACATTGCCCCTGGTGACTTTGATGAAATGTTGATCCATTTTAGTGAGGAGGTAAGTGCTCCAATCAATAGCGACTCCTTTCAACACCATCCTGGAAGTTGTAAAAAGCTCTTTGGACAAGTACTGGGATGGCGTTTTGGCAGGCATAAACCTGTCCTGGAGAAACTGACAAATCATCTTCCATACGGGATCAGTGATCATGGAAAAGGAAACTCTTGAAGAGTTGATCACCTTCTTAACATCCAGCATTTCCCTTGTCTGCTTTTGCAACAGCTTCAGAATCTCTTCATTAGAGAAAAGCTGACGAGTGGTAACAAAAGGTTCACCTTTGGAGGGTAGAGACAGAGCCTTCCCTAAGCCTCGAGGTGTCAAAGTCATAGAAATTCCCTGGACTAGTCCTGTCTTCTCACTGTAAGAGGCCAGAAACTCATAACATAACAACGGATCCTCTGGAAGCAATGGAAAAGAAGTAGCCACAAAAGCAGCGAGTTCCGCCTTCGTGAGAGGCTCAAAAGTAAGTAGGGAAGAGTAATCCCTACTAACTAGTGGGACGTACTGGATAGGGGGAGGAGCGTGAGAAGGCGCCATTCAGATGGTTACACACACACCACAAACACAGACAATCAAGGAGAATGCCAACAAAGCAACAGACAAAAATCCAAGGATAAGAGAATAACCAAAACAATAAAACGTGACTCGACCAACTAACCCCAAGCAAACCACAGCCTAGAAAAAATTCGACATGACCTTGAGACAAATGCGACCGAAAGCTTCATGCTATGCATCAGACAAACACCCAGAACCCCGTATCAGGCAAGAAAAGAAAAAACTGCACACCGTACCCTTAACCGTAACAAAGACAGTAAACCAAATCATCACCACATCCGACACATATCAAGACTACATCGTTGATAAACCAGGACTGGACCATGGAAATAACTCCAAAGACTGCGCATACCCATCCCACGAAACGGGTTCGTTAAAAATGGGAATGAAGTGCAGTGAGGGGGGATTAATTTAATGAAGGGTTGATTTTAAAAAATTATTAAAAAATGGGTGAATTTTTATTAAGTGATAAACCTTAGCAAGAAAACAGCGGTTCCTTCTTATAAATTTAATTACCAATTATTAGGTGAAAATAGTGCTTTAATTCGAATCTCGGACTTCGATACCCAGACTGGGTCTCTAAATGCAAGTTCATTCATTACAAATTAAGGTGATGTGGAGCACTTTTTTGCCAGCGCGTGCTCATGTGATGGCTGGTTCATTTTAATTAAAAATTAAAGTGCCTCTGTAGCGCACGTAGCTCGTGCGAAGTGAACGGTGGGTTTATTTTAATTAAAAATTATATGTGTGTAGCGGGAATGCGCGTGCCATGGTAGTAGTTAGGTTTTATTTATGTTAATTATGGGTTTCGTTTATTTGTTGTGTTTGTTTTTCGCGGTTGGGTTGTGTATTTTTATATTAACCGTGGGGTTTGGGGGAGCTTTTGTTTTTGTTTTTTTTTTTAAAATAACGAATAAAAGGGAAATACCTGGTAGTGGGTGTATGGAAAAGCAATGAATGTGCTCTCCTCAATCCAAAAATATCTGGATTTGTTCGAGACGTTTAGTTGGGGTGTTGGATGAAAAAGGTTTTATTGATTTATTTTTTTTTATTTTCAAGGAATTTAGGTGTGAAAGGAAAGATTATGACAGCTGAGAAAAATATGCCAAAGATAAATAAAAATATTAAATAAAATGTTAGGAATTTTTCAAAAATTAATTTGAAACTTGTAAGCATTTTTAATGAATTTTTAATCATATTTTTGGGTATTTTGAAAGATTTTGGAATTTTAAAATGCACGCAGAAATATTTTTGTGAAATTTACAAGTTTAGAAAAATATGGCCATGGGTTGCAAAAATAATAGGAAAGTTTTCTAGATTTTTTTGGATTTGTTCAGAATTGAAAGTAGTTTTTAATGATTTGGTTTGTATTTTTCAATGGTTGTGTTTGTTTTTTGTTTTTTTTTAAAAAATTGTAAAAGGGTTTGCGGGTGTGTGAATTAAAAATCTGGGAAAATACCCAGCAATAGGCTGTGTGGCAACTGCGTGTCAGCAACCAACGATCAAAATCCCGCAGCCACGTACGAACAACCACACGATCAACTACAAGCGCGTACACACCCGCACGCATGTCGACGGATGGAAAAGGGTAGCTGCGTGGGAACACAGGTTCAGGAAGGGATACGACAGAGGTGGGTGTGTGCAAAAAAGGGGGGGAAAGAAGGCCTGGTTAATGGGGGTGTGTGTGCGTGGGTATAGGGTGTGAAGGGGGGCTAATGGGAAGTAAGGTAGTTAGTGGGTGCTGTGGGCAGGAATAGGGATTAGTGTAGGAGGTGGGGTTGTGGTGGGAACAGGGAGTAGTGGGAGTAGGGTATGGGGGTTGTGGGAAGAGGGTGTAGTGGGGGGTTTAATAGGGTGGAATGGGTGGGAGGGGTATGACGGGTAGGAAGGGGGGCTAGTGGGGAGGGTGGTGTAGAAGAGGGTGGTGGGGGATGTCGGGTAGGAAGGGGGGCTAATGGGGAGGGTGGTGTAGAAGAGGGTGGTGGGGAATGTCGGGTAGGAAGGGGGGCTAATGGGGAGGGTGGTGTAGAAGAGGGTGGTGGGATAGGGGTAGCACGTGGCAGCAGGAGCACCGATAGGGCGGGCGGAAGTATCGGCGGTGGGCGACCGTGGCGACGAGGGCGAATGCGGGCGGGCGGCGGTGAGGAGCGAAGTGCGGTGCCTTGAATACGTGTCTCGTTTGTGGCGAGATCGTGTTCGAGCTCCATGGTTCTCAATGCTAACGGCGATTCTCGTCGTGAATATTGTGCGGCTTGTATCGATACGGATGGACCGAAACCGATGGAACGATGTGATGGAGGTGCTTCTTCGTCGGCGGGGCTTGTTCCTGGTGGGGTTGAGTGCGCCTCATGATGGGCTTTTGTTGATGCGAAACAGTGGAATGCATGAGCATCTCCATCGTCTTTCGACTCGACACGAGCTCGGAATGTGGCAGACAAGACAACGTGGAGCACGCCTCGTGCGTGGTGGTGGCGATGGCCGATGGACGTGCTCGTGTGCGGCTTTGTCCACGGTGGGAAACGAAAGCATGCCCTCGTCCCATCCCCATTTGTCGTTTTCTTTTTCTCCCCGTAAACTCTCGAGCCTTCGTGCTCCTCCCCTCTTTCTCTTTACATCAAGAACAATACATTGGTGGGGCGGACGAGGCCAAGCCGGGGCGACTAGAGGCCGACGGGGGAGGACGCCGGGGCGACTGGAGGCCGACAGGGGAGGGGGCGAACGCAGGTGGACGAGGGCGCAGGACGGCCGTCGAGGGCGGACGAGGCCAGGCCGGGGCAAATGGCGGGGGCGCGGCGATGGCGGGTGTCAACGATGGCGACGAGTGGTGGCCGGGGCACTGCTGCAAGGTGAGGAGGCGAATGCGGCACGCAAGGCGCAGGGAGAGAGGGAAAGAGGGGAGGGGAAACAGTTAGGGTGTGGGAGGGGTCGGGGAGAGAGAAAGACATGGGGGGGTGGAAATGGAGATGGGCAGGGTGCCCAGGGGGTGGGGGAGGGTTAGGATGAGGTGCTAGGGGTAGCCCAAGGGTGGGGGAGGGTTAGGATGAGGTGCTAGGGGTAGCTCAAGGGTGGGATAGGGTTAGGATTAGGATTAGGTGCTAGGGGTAGTGGGTAGGGTAGGGAGGGTGCCCAAGGGTGGGGTAGGGTTAGGATTCAAAAAGGAGGCGTACCCCCCCGTCCCACGCGAGTGCGCGGGGCGGGGGTAAAAAAAATTTACCGTGACGGAATTGAAAGGGCGCCAGGATGCGGGGACGAGGCACGCAGAGGCGACGGGGCGCGTTAAGATGCGGAAAATAAAAAACGAGCGCGTTCACGCACGGGACGGAGCGCGTAAAAACCAATAAAAATAAAGAAAAATAAATAACTCCCAATCCGGACATCTAAACGAAATAGCGTAAAAACAAAAAGTGGGCAGGACGATAGGGGGAAAACAAGGAAAATATGTGACGGAGGTTCTGGGGGGGTAAAGGGCGGTCACGTGCAAAAAACACAAAAAAGGAACCAAAAAAAGCAAGTAAAAATTAATATCGAAAGATCCGTACAGCGGAATGAGGTGTAGAAAAAAGGAAAACTGTGCAAAAAGACGAGCCCGACAATCCTATCACATCAAAACATAATTTCGACTGAGATAAGACGCGTTCACATGGGAAAAACCCAAAAAACAAACCCGAAAATGGGATCAGAAATTAATATCGGACGAATCGTTCACCAGAATGACACGTAATAAGAAGGAAAAATCTCTGTAGGAAGGAGTGGCACAGGGTTATCATGTTAAACCGTAGTTCCAGTGGAAGTAGGAGGGGTTCACATGTGAAAAACTCCAAAAATACGCCTAAAAACTCATTTAAAAATTAATAAGTAAAAATTCGAAAGTCGAAAAAGGATGGAGGAAAAAGGAAAAAGGTAGGGAAAGACACGAGAACACGGCTGTCAAATCAAAGTGGAATTCCGATGCAAACAGGGCAGGTTCACATGGAAAAATGTCAAAAAGACGCACGAAAAAGTCGTAAAAAACCAGAAAATTAATATTGGACAAACCGTGTATCGGAATGACTCGGAGTAAAAAGGAAAAATGTCAGGGGAAAAGTGATTGTCAGGGCTATGACATCAGATCACGGGTCCGAAGCAAGCAAAGCACGTTCACATGGAAAATCGACTAATTTGCGCAAAATGCTTCAAAAATTAATAACGCGAAAACCGTGCACTGGAACAAGGGTAGGTAAAAAGGAAAAATGGTCATTTCAGAGGGAGGAACAGGGCTATGAGGTTGGATTTGGACTTCGGTGAACGTAGGATGCATTCACATGGCAGGACCTCAAAAGCAAGGAATGAAGGAAAACTGCAAGGGAACAGCCCCAAGGGTGGGGGGAACATAAACGGGTGGGTGGGAAGGGATCCCATTAGGGTAAAAGCGAGTCATGGCATACATGCATGAGCAGGTTAAGGCATATGCAGAAGGGTATGCAATGTAGACGCGCAGGGACGCGTCCCCACACTTAAGACCTTAACAGATAGGGTTAACCGAGTAACAGGGACCTAGGACCACGCCACAGACCATCCACTAACTTTCCCACACTTAAAACATGACCGTCACAGAGAAACTGAATGTGTAGGGTTAGAAAAACTTGGCCCATTTTGTCAAGAATCACAGTTGATTGTCGATAGCACGTCCTGTATTGTTGTCGGCTGCTGGAGGTACCAAGGCATCTTCTCGGCACACGTCCGTCATGGCAAGGACCATGTGGCAGCACCCAGGGAGGTAGCTGATTGAAGGAATCGCAGGAAATTCGTTGTCGATGATGAGGAATGTTGCACTCAACTCATAGTCACTCAAATGGAATGAAAGAACAATCACTCACCCCATGACTAATATCACTCGAGGAATAAGGATTGAAACCCATATCTCGTATCCGATTGAGAAATCGACAGGGAAATGGGGCAGAGGAAGTATGCCAGGGTGCACAGGTGATGGTGCATTAGTGCGTCCAACCCGTTTGGCATAAGTGCAAGAAGGAAGGCAAGGGAGCCTTATAGTGCAATGTACAGAACAGGGTGATGTGTCTTGTGATGACAACAAAGACCCATCCCGTGGGTGCATAGGGAAACATGAGCATACCTGACTCTAAGTGTCGTAACGTCCCTCAATCTCACCTCTCGGTAATTGATTGAAGAAATTCCAGTCACACTCAACCCACCCTCTGTCTCACACTCTGTTGATAGATCCAGGAGGGCAGCCTTTTCCTGAAACCCATTGATGTAATCCGCACGGTCACTTGTGCAAAGGTTGTATGCCTTGTGCGCATTTGATGGTGCAACTGTGCATCCCGCCCTGTGCTGGCATACGGTGCAAGAAGGAAGGCCAGGGAGCCTTATGGTGCAGTGCACAGAAACAAATTGTGCTTTGTGCATTGAGAGGTCCATCCCGTGCGTGCAACACTTCATTCACACTTCTCACCTCTCATTGGATGTGAAGGGAAAAGACTGGTCTCTCGCCCCACCCTCTGTCTCACACTCTGTTGATATTTACAGAGGGCAACCCATACTCACATCCCCATCCGGTTAGGATGAAAGCTCACGTCACTCAGGGGGTTGTCGATGAAGATCGCGTCGTCAGTTGTTGAAGAGGCGAACCCAGGGAGGTAGCCATCAAATCGAACGTTGTGTTGGACAGAAACATGTCGTCTGCTAGAGGACAGTTAGACACTCTACAGAGAGACCCAGGACACAACGTACCAAGGGAGGTAGCTTCGGAATTGGATCCTGGAAATTTCAAGTGATGAATTCACTTTCTGGACTGCTGGGTGTTGCCACCTTTTCCACATCCAGCTTCTCGCCCAAGGGTGTTTGCCACATTTTCTTGGAACGAGGCCTGCTATGACAAGGAATTGCTTCCTTTTCTTCCATAACAGTTTTGTTTTTCTGTTTTTTGTTCTCGTTTTTTTCTTGTTTTCCCCTATGCCCGAGGGTGTTTCCACCTTTTCTCAAAGAATAGGTCGGCATGACAGGGACCTAAGTCCTTTTCTCCCATGACCGATATGTTTTTTTTTTCTTTTTTGTTTTTTTTTTTTCGAATTGAGCAAGGGAATGGTAGAAAGACCATTTGTCAGAACCAACCTCGCCACTGTCGCTGGTGGAAAATAGAGGATAAGAGATCACGGCTGGAAGGTAGGGTTGAGGGGACAAAGGGTTGCGTCCACCTCATCAGGAGTGGCTGAAGAATGGCTATCAAAAGTAGCATCATAAGAAGTACAGTGCCACGCCAACGAGGGAAAGGATCAAGTGACCGTGATTGTCAAGATCCCCAAGGAGGGAAGTGCTTCTTCAAGCGATATCCATTGATCAGGATCAGCAGCTTTAAAAAGCTTAGGAAGTTCCAAGGAATCTATTCTTTAAGTCTAGTAACTTTTTCAACGGGCTGCACTTGGACAGAGCCATTAGGGTTGACGGCAAGTACCTTATATGGACCCATCTACCGTTGTTGGAGCTTGCCAGGAAACTTGCCAAATCGTGAATCATAGGCTAGGACCAAATCACCTTCTTTGAACTCCTTGTGCTTGATGAAGCTGTCATGGTAAGCCTTGCATCGAGCTTACGTGGCTTTCATGCACTGTAGAGCCATCCTGCGAATTTTGTCCAAACATTCTAGGTGCAGGAGACGGCGTTGCAGTGAATCATCGTCCCCCAAACGCTCTTTGATAGCCACTCTCAAAGAGGGTAATTCCAGTTCAACAGGAAAAACAGCTTCTGTACCATACACTAGCTGGAAGGGTGTCTGTCCTGTTGCGGCTTTATGGGAGGTTCTATATGCCCAGAGGGCCTCTGTAAGTCAATCATCCCAATCACGACAATGTGCGGCAATTGTTCTTGTCAGAATCGAGCAGAGGATGCGATTGGTGACTTCAACTTGGCCGTTGGCTCTAGGGTAATAAGGAGTGGACTTGCGATGGCGGATCTTATACAACTCTGTCAACTCTTCCATGACTTTATTAAGGAAATGAGTGCCTCTGTCACTTACCAGCTCTAAGGGACTACCAAAACAGGTGATGATATTCTCGTACATGAACAGGGCCACGATGTTACCATCGTCCCGCTTTAGGGCTTTAGCTTCACACCACTTTGTAACATAATCTGTACATACGAGGATGTATCGGTTCTGCTTCCTTCTGGTAGGACGATCGATTGGGCCTACGAAATCAATGCTCCACTTCTCAAATGGCTTCAGGGGAAGGATAGGCTACAGTGGCATGGCACTTGTCTTGGTGGGTTTCCCCATTCTCTGACAAGCATCACATCTTTTACAGTAATCATAGGCATCCTTGTGAATGGTAGGCCACCAATATCCTGCTAGCAGAGCCTTCCTGGATGTGGCTTCTCCTGCAAATTGGCCTCCACATGGCTCGTGATGGCAAGCCTTCAGAACAATCCCAATCTCATCTCCTGCAACACATCTTCGGAGCACTTCATCTTTGCCTTTCTTGTACAGTGCACCATCTAGCAGGGTGTAGGGGGCTGATTCTAGCATAAGCTTCTTCCTTTCCCGACTAGAAATGCCAGGAGGGTATTGTTGGATTGCCAGCAGATTGGCAATGTTTGCATACCAGGGAGTTACAGTTTCTACCAGGAATAGGGAAGCATCAGGGAGGTCTGGATCATCCTGCTCCTCGTCTGTAGTTTGTGGGATACGCGACAGATGATAAGCCAGAACATGGGAACGACCAGGCTTAGTAATCACCTCAAAGTCGAACTCCTGGAATAGAAGGAGCCATCTCATCATTCGTCCTTTTACATCCGCTTTGTTCATCAGGAAGGACAGGGCCTCATGATCCACATAAAACTTAAAGTGGGTGGATAGGAGGTAGTGACGAAACTTCTCTAGGGCAAACACCATTGCCGAGCACTCCAGCTCTGTCACTGTGTAATTCCGTTCTCTATCAGTGACTTTTCGGCTTGCATAATAGATCAGTTGATCCAGCTTCGAGGAACCCTTTTGGCAGAGGACTGCGTCTAATCCTTCAATAGATGCATCAGTGTGTACATGGAACTCTTTCGTCCAATCAGGAGGTTGCAGAATGGGTGCCTCAATCAGACACTGCTTCAGAGTGTGGAAGGCTTTGTCACATTCTTCCATCCAAGTAAACTCTGCATCTTTCCTCAGAAGCTTGTGCAAGGAGGTTGCCTTTGTTGCGAAATGGGCTATGAACCTTCTGTAGTAACCTACATGGCCTAAAAATCCCCTCAATTGTTTGAGGTTGATGGGTGCTGTCAGAGCTGTGATCTTTTCGATCTTTGCAGGGTCTGTTGATATCCCTTGTGCAGAGACAATGTGGCCCAACAGAACTCCAGAAGAGACTCCAAAGATGAATTTGTTGGGGTTGAGGGAAATCCCATACTCCCGGCATCAGTCGAAGCATTGTTCCAGGTGTCCCCAGTGTTCACGGATCAAACTATAGACACAGAAGTCATCCAAATATACTTCAATAAAGTCGTGCAGATGATTTTGGAATGCGGCCATCATGACTCGTTGGAAAGTAGCAGGGGCATTGCAGAGCCCAAATGGCATCACTCGGTAAGCGTAGGTCCCCCATTCTGTGGTGAAGGTTGTTTTGGACTGGTCTTCTTCTGCGATTTGGACTTGGTTGTATCCGCTGAATCCATCCAGAAGGGAATAAAGCTCATGTCCTACCACTGTGCCCAACAGTTGGTCTGTGAAAGGGATAGGAAAGTGATCCTTCTTCGTCTTGGAATTGAGCTTTTGGAAATCCACACATATTCGCAATTTGCCATTCTTCTTGGGTACAACCACGATGGGTGAAACCCATTCACTATTTGCCACTGGATAGATGAACTCGGCTTCCAGAAGCTTCAGCAGCTCTACTTTCACCAATGTGGAATAATTCGGGTTCATTCGTCTCTGTCGTTGCCGTATTGGCTTGGCATCAGGCTCCAAATCAATATGATGTTGACATATTGTGGGATCAATCCCCTTTAGGTCTTTGTAGGACCACGCAAACACATCCAAATTTTCTTTCAACAAGTTGTACAAGGTTGACAACTCCTCTTCTGGGAGACTGCTACCCACCTTCAAGTGGCGTTCAGTGCCTTCTGCATCCACAAAAGTTAACTGCCTTTCACCTTCTACTTCACGGATGAAGGTCCCGCGGACTGCTTCTGGGTACAGATCCAACTCCTTCAAAGGAGTGGTATCCTCTTCTGATGTCCCACTAGAACCAACTTCTTCTTTTGGTGGAGACTTAGGTTGCTCCTTAAGATGTTGAAATGGGATTAGAGCCGTTTCGGGTTTGGTTTCAAAATTAATTACCTCTTGGCTTGAAGACTCCTCTTCTGAAGATGACACATCCAAGAACGTCACATAACAGGGACCCTCTGGTGCCTGTTGGGTTTGTGGGACTAGTGCTCATTGGCACGGTGCATCATCATCATCTTTCTTTGGCAAAGATGGGTTAGGACGGCATGAGCCACTGCTGAAAGACGGCTTGTTCTTCTTAACCCACGTCTTATAAGAATTCTGCATATAAGAAGATCCATTTACCAGACCAAATGGTACCATCGCCATTCTGTCCCATAGCATTAGCTCGTCTGCTTCTCCTACTTCCGAAACTTCTTCTCCAAATGTATCCTCTGCAGGTGGGATAGATTCTTCTGGCTCACTTTCATTACCTTCTTCGTCCATATCATATCCATCCTCTTCTGTCTCTGCTTCTGCTTCTGCTTCTGTCTCTGTCTCTGTCTCTGTAGGAGCTCTGTAACAGAAGAACAGATTCTCTGTTTCCTCTTCTACCTCTGTCTCTGCTTCTGATATGACCATGTAACAGGGAGAGCAGTACATCCATGCTTCTATCTCATTGTCAAAAGTGATTTCAGAAGTCATTCCTGGTTCAGGCAAGAAGTATTCACCCATTGATAATGGCTTTGCATCTTTTGGAAGTCGACTTATAGTATCCACTGTTAAGGAACGTGCCACTGTTTTCTTGGGAAGGATCTGTTTGACAGCATCTTCGTCTGCTGATGTTCCATCCGTAGCCTCATTAGGGGAGTCAGAAGATAATTCCAAAGAGGTAGATCCATGTCCTTTTTGAGAACCATAAAGTTCCAGCACCACTTTATTTGGTCCTCTCCCCAAGGTCAAGGTTCCTTTGAACCAATCCGTCCTTGCTCGGGCTTCAAAAAGCCATGGTCTGCCCAATAACAAAGGTTAGCCAATAATCTTTTCCAGCCACTATAGTCTTCACATATGGGGGAATGCCTAAAGGCTTGATTCGACTCTGATCCGCCAGTTTGATGAGCCATTGGGTGGGTTGCACACCTTGTAGGCCTAGATCCTTCATTGTCACATCCGTCATAATGTTCACTGATGAACCACCATCAATCAGTGCATTTACAATGAAGCAGCCTTCTATCCACACGCCAGTCTCTGGGGTACCCGGATCTAGGAAGGCGTTAGCCACGTCCACTTCCTTGACAGGCTCTGGAGCCTTATTGGACTTTGTTGCTGTTGAGGGAGCAATCCTTAAGCCACGTCTTCTTGTCAGTATACTTTTGAACCTTTTTCGGCAACTGGGAGACAACATCAATAATTGTCGGAATGTGAGGTTTGGTTTAAAGGTATCTAGATCTCTGACCAGATCGTATTCCTTAATAGGATCCACTGGCTTCTCTAACCGGTTAGGGAATGGGGCAACACCCATTTTCATTTTTCCTCTTTCTTCCAACAAAGGCATCATAGGAACTTCTTCTGCCACTTGTGGCACTTCCTCCTCTTCTATCTCCTAGACCTCTGGTCCTGTCTCTGTAACTCTATGTGGCAGTGTAGTGCTCTGTACGGCACTGTCAAGCTCTGTTCTGTTCTGTTCTTCTGGTGGAAGATTGAACTTCACTGTTCTGACTGGAGGGTTATTTTCTTTTTGGATAGATGGTTCCTTCTGCTTTGCACGAGTGATGGCAGCAACTTCCAATTCCACTAAATTGGAGGTAGGCTCTTGGGCCTTGGCCGGACTATCAGTAGCACTGTTTTTCACTGGGACTGGGCTTGGACAGTCTTTTGCAGTGTGGCCTTCTCCTTTGCATCGACTGCATAAGGGCTTGTAATTCACTGACCTTCTGGGATTTGGACAATTTGGTAAGATGTGTCCATTTTCTCTGTATCTGTAACACTCCACTTCTGTCCTCTGACCGCCGCCAGACTGTCTTCCTCTGTAACTTTGAGAAGGAAATCTTCTGGGTCCGAAATTAGGGCCAAACTCTCTGGGCTTGGGTCCAATATCCTGTGTTGTCATTTTGGATTCCAACAAGTTGAATCTTGTGTCTTCTTCCTTCCTTCTCTTATCATGCATCTCTTTCAAAGAGCAAATGTCCTCTGTATGGTTCTTCTGCAAACAGTAGGAACAAAAGGCTCCAGAAATGGTTGGTTTTCGTATGCATTCAGTGGCTAAATGGCCTACTTGATGACACTTACCACACCAAGTATTTGACCGCATCACATCTCTTCCTGCTCCTGCAACGTTGGATATGCTAGCGGTATTCACTTTTAGCGTCTGTAGTTGCTCTGTAATCACATCCATCAACTCCTTTTTTATGTTTGCAACCGAGTTGGATAAGTAGTCCTTCAAGCTTTCTCCTCTTGAGACACTGGCAGGAGGGTTTTGAGGAGTCTCTGTAATCACTGCATAAACAGGTTGGGCTGGTGCAGAGGGATCTCTGCTCTGATTCTGATTTAGAGCTCCTGTTTGAACTGTTGGCTGTTGGCTCCAGTTGGTAGGGTTCCACTGTTGCTGCTGCTGATTTGGCATGGAGGAAATTGGTTGGGACCATTGTTGTTGTGGTTGAACCATCATTTGAGGCATGGATTGTGGCCACTGTGGATTTGGTGCACTGTACTGTGATACTGGAGGCATTTGTTGGTAGGGGTAGGGGACAATTCCTGGGACTGCATTTGGTGGGTACATCATTCCTGGCATAAGAGGAGGTAGGAATCCTCTTCCTATATTCATTGCTAATCTAGCTTTCACTTCATCACACAGTCGTGCACCTTCTGTTGCAGCTTGCAGCGTGGCTGGTCTTTGTAGCTCCACAAACTTACGGACTTCTGGTTGTAATCCTCTGAGAAACACCCGCTTCTGAATGCCATCATCTAGATTATGGTTAGTCCATCTCTTCAGGATGGATTCCATTTGTGAGACATAAGCTTCTACTCTTTCTCCAGAGGACTGACTTAGGTTCATAAATTCCTCTCGTATCCGCTCTTCAAAACCTTCATGCCTGAATTTAGTGAGGAAGGCCAACTTCAGGTCGTCCCATGTGCCAAAAGTTCCTGCTGCTTGTCTCTCATACCACTGGAACGCCGCGCCCTTGAAAGTGGCGGGGAATATTGCTAACCAATGCTCAGGGGTTCTGGCATTGTTAGCCACACATGCTACCATAAACTCTGCTACATGAAGATCGGGGTCTTCATTGTACTCTCCCTTAAACACTGGCAATGGAACTACATTCGCTGGCCTGTCATCAATATTTCCAAGACAGATCTGGCTTGGAAGTGGACCCCCAGCAGGGGGAGGAAGGACTTGATGTGCCATTGGGACTTCTGTAAAGAGTTCCGCAAGGGCGTCAAAGGCGGCTTCTGCTGCGAGCTCGTTCTCAGCCTTGATTTTTGCTTTCTCTCTTCTCACGTACCTCTGGACTCGTTCTAACGCTTGCCTCTTTATTGCGTCATTCATCAAGGGGTTGGCTCCACTATGTTGTTAGTGCTCCACAGAGGGTTGACAGAAGACTTCAACCTCTGGAGGACTCTCTTGCCAACATTTCTTCTACTTCTTTCTTTTCAACGTCCCTGAATTCTGCTTTCATTCCACTGCACGAAGGAAGGTATTCGGTTCTGAAAGTGTCAAAATGCATATGTCTGAGCATTGTGGTAGTGCCATCATCATAGTAATGCTAGCTTCTGATGGTTTCAACAGTGTATGTTGTGAAAAACACTCTATCTACCAACTTCCAGTGGGTTGCCAATTGAACAAACAGAAGATTATCAGTACACCAAGCATCCCATGTATCTTGCTGTTGAGCATCAACTCTTTTCCTTCTTGTCTTTGTGAACCTCTACAGACCAAGACTCCTGAAGCTTCTTCACAATCTCCCACTTGATGTTGTCTGGAAACTTCTCAATGAATGCCAAATCTTCCATGGATGGTCATTCTCTCTGTTTCTGCTCTTCAGTTTATTCCCAAACAGTTTGCCACCAAGATGCAAGTTTCTGCTGCTTCAACAGGAAGAGGAAACTGTCCACCACAGCAAGTTTCTGCGTACCAAAAACATGGAGCCCCAAGAGGAACACCAAGGGAAAGGGAATTCTCTTGCAAGAAAATCTATCTTGTAACATAAACAAGCTTGTTTATCATGTTTCATATGATCACAATGAAGAAAAGAACACCATGCACAACAAATCTTCATGCAGCATCATGTAGATCTCCCATGGATTTGATAGAATCAACCATATTCTTCGATATCTTCACAAAATCCATCAATAGAACAAAGAAAGCAAAGGAATACACCATCTTTGAATGGAAATACATCACATAGTATTCATCTTCAATATCTCCATAGTCTTCTCTCTCAATCTCTCATATACAATCACTCTGTTTGAGTAGAATTGGCTATCTCTGACTCTCTCTCTCTCTCTCTTCATCAATAATACATCATATCCTCACTACAATCTCCCAAAATCACCCTCAATAATCCTTCTTAGGTCGTGGATACCTCTCCCAAGAGGTATGTCTAATATGAAGAGTCACCAGAGCCACTACAGTGTCTTTTCATAGCTCACTACTGTCACTTCACTCTAGTCTTCACTTGAGTCTTCAGCAACTACTTCTTTCACTTCTTTCAGCTCTTTTACACTTGTATTCACCTCTTTCCAAGGCTAGAAAACTTTCCCAAGCTACACTCCCATCCATCAGAAACATACAGAAGCATATAGAACAGTCACACAGAACAGTACCAGAACAACTACAATACAGAACAGAACAGAGACAGAGGCAGAGGCTCTACAGAAGGTTACAGAAGGTCATCAAAACCACATAACTCATACTCAAACCATTCCAAACTCTCACAAAACCATTCAATAAGCTTTCTCAAGATCTCAATCTTCATCAATCAATACTCCATCCCTCCTTACAGAAGACAATTAGAACAAAACAGACCAAAACAGAACAAAACAAAAGGTATACAGAACCAATTAGAACCTATCAGAACATCACAGAACCACATATCTCCACTGATAAACATCATGAACTTCCAAAACACAATCAATATCATCCAAAACACTCTCAAACCACTTCCAAATCAATCAATCATCTCATAAAATCAACCGTTCAGCTTTTAAAAACAACAAAAATCAGCCAAAAAATAAGTCATTTCAACACTCAACACTTTATGACCACTAGAACTGGCCGTAGATATTCTAGATATTTGGTTAAGTTTAAAAATTATCATGTTGAAGAGGCCCAACGGATGCACGCTCGAGACCCAAGTGCTTACCCCTCACTGTTGGCTCCACATTGAGCTAATAGCAATTGAGGACAATTGCTATCCCACCCCGGGGGTATGATACCAGGAGGCATATTCCACGGTGGATTTTGTGAGATTTTGCGGTGGATTCTAAAAAATTATATTTGTTGCCGGGGCTTATACACAAGGTGGATTCCTTGTGTGAAAAGTCGATGGGGACGCCTGTCTTTTTCAAGCGTCTTGTTAATTTAATGGATTGAGTTCTAACCTATTTATTTAAGATGCGCGTCCATCAAAATGATAATTTCTTCTAAATAACTTGAATACACGCTATCGCCCAGTGCTTCCCCCAATGCCACCACTGCCTGCTCTACACATCAACTGAAGTATTTACAATTGTTAGAAAATAATAAAATTAAATCGACAAAAGTGAATACCTAGCAGTCTTCAGCTAGGCGCCAATATTTATTTTGAAGCGCCTGACATTTATTTATTATTTTGTATGTGCATGGACACACGATTTAAATATTTGTTATTGGACATTGTATTTGGGTATAGCCTGACTCTTTGGGCGCCCAACCGCTTTATTTTTTAGTTGGACAAAAGCAAACACAAAAGCTAAAGTGTGCTAATTGTAAATTGGGCTACTTTTTGAGCTTGGAGATGAATAATATATCAAATACATGCTTTGTGGAACGCTCACACAAGGCATAGGGGGAGATTGTACCCAATTAGTTTTTTGCTTCATGTCGTGCAAGTCTTCTCTCTTGTTTTTTGTGCAAAAGTAGAGTTCTTTTGTTCTTGGGGACCTTCCAGCGCTCGCTACGTACGCATACAGCATTCGATCTGTGCACCAAAGAGTCCTAGGAGGAGCTAGAGACATCTACATACACTCAAGCGATACGATAGGATGATCAAAATCATTAGTGCTCAAACATAGATGGTGTTAGATATTTTGCTACCAATATTCCTCTTAGCATTAGAAGAATGAGAAGACCTTGAAGAGGCACTTTAATGGTTGTAAAACAATGACAAATCAAAAACTTTATGTCGTGTTTGACTTCAAGAGCTAAGGATTAAGGATCTAACATATTTGGCATTAAAAGCACTTATCAAAACTTATTGTCAACATTGGAAATGAACAAATTTGCTAAAGTTTGCAAGAACAAAAGAGACTGGAAATTAGCCTCGACATGAGGCCTAAGGAAGCGGTAGAAGATGACACCAAAATGGCACTCTAATCTCCTAGATATAGATGAGCATGCTTGGCGTGCTCTTTGCTACACTTCTCCCTTAAAAAGCTTAGAAAGGGTGGATGTCATTGGTTTCTATATCCTAAGTAGTATTGTTTTGATTAGAATCCAGAGGAGCATGGGAGATACAACTTCCCTAAGATCACAAATGTGCATGTTGTTGAACCTAAAATAGTATACCTATTTCAACCAAGAGATTTGAAGGGGTCGTTTTTTAGCTTCATCTCACAAGACGCTCAATTGTTGCCATAATCTAGTTTTCATCGTATCATGGAATTACTTAATGCTTCTAATCAAATTACTAAACCAAGATCCAATCATATTCAAAGATAGGCTACTAGCATTGCCTTTGATGTCAATGCCAAGAAGAGTGATCAAGTTGCTATGGCATGGATCCATGTCTGAGCATTGCTATTCATATCATACTACCTAGCACTTTTGGAAGATATCGTTGACAACAAGTTTGCCCAATGTACACACTTGTTCTTCTTGAACTCGTCTACTCCATTATGAGAATTTCTCAAAAGAGCATGTTTCCTCTCATGAACCTTGCTACCACTCCCTTAAGAGTGATTTTCACTTTATATATATCAAAAAAGGAGGGGGAAAAGGAAAAATAAATAAATAAATAAAAACAAAAAGGGAGCAAAAGCTCTAACATAGAATAGGTCCACCCACAAGCATTTCACATAAGGGTTATCAAGCTAGAGATGCCCTATGGCTTGATCTACTAGCTTCATCTCTAACTCCCTATTCCGTTTCAACCTACAGCACAAATTCAAGGCACCCTAAAGGGCAGAACATTAAATGAGATTAGGTGCCATAGAAAATTTGACTTTATGATCTTTTATGAGATTTGTTGTGCATTTTGATTCATTAATTACTCGCATAAGATTTGGTATATGCTTCAAAATTCACTTGATTGAGAGCTTGAGAAGAAGATAAGATAGTGGTTGGGAGTGGATAAGGTGTTCTATCTACTTGTTGAATGTTGAGTGCTAGTCTATCTACTTGTCTACATTAGCTAGAGCACAATTGACAAACGAATAACTTTTCTAGATGTCTACCCCAGTCTTAGTCTACCTAAGTCTCAACCAAGCTAAAGGTTAGTCTATATATCTACCTGCTCCACGACTAGCTACCACCATACTAACTTAGGTGTATCTACATAATCGCAAGAGTCAGAGTGCATGGATGTCAATTGGGGTCAATGACCAACACAAGAGCTTGATTTTCATATTTCAACTTGCTTTTTGAGTCTTAGTTTATCTTGTGTAACCAAGATCATCCCATGATCAACAATGGTGCCCACAATTATGCAAATGGATCACGACTAACTTTAAGTAGATCACACACCAAAAATAATAGTTGCTTTTTGTTCTCTCTATCTTAAAATTGTGATTCTAAAACTTTTTCTAGCCCAAAACCTATCCCATTTTGGCAACGATTGTATTATTAACCCCCATGACTTACATCTCTTCATCACAATTGTTCGTAAGCAGCCTACAACTTGCTTTTTGGATGGCCTCACATTAAAAATAGCCCTTCTTACTCTCCACCTAAAAGCTAGCCTACATGTTGCCCTAAGTTGCACCTCGCTTTCCATGACTTCCTACAAGTTCATACAATCCATCCCCAACTAGCACTCAACTTAAGAAGCCCATGAGCTAGCACTTACCATAGGAAGCCCACAAACCAATATAACTCGGCTACCACCAATAGCCCACGATTTGTAGGATGTGACCGACAACCCATGACCCATCTCAAGCAACCCACAACCCACTTTAAACAAGCCATGATTAATGCCAATTACGAAACTTGGATGCAAACCCTCTATACAAGCCACACGTTGCCACATAACCAAATGATGGACGGAGCAACCCATGATTTGATCTTTAAAATGTGCTTCATCCACAAACATATCTAAGAGGCATACTACCCAACCAATAGACCATGACAACGTAGGCAAAGAGCCAACCCACAAAGAGAGAGAGAGAAAAAAAGAAAGAAAGAAAGAAAGAAAGAAAGAAAGTTATATTAACGTCTTCTAAAGACCAAAACTGGCCTATGAGACAAACTGTGATACAACTGATGAAATCCAACAATCCAAAATAAAAGTGATGAATGAAAAGCTAAAAACTGGAAACTGAAAATACGATGCTGTGAGTGTGATAAGTGTCGTGTATGTGTATGTGCGTATGTAGCTCTGGTACTCCAGATAATGGCTACAAAAGGAGAACAAATGTCGACTGTGATAAAGTGGTGCGATGTGTATATGTAACAGATGCAGGGAGATATACTATCCTGGGATGTAGCAACAGTCCTCGAAGTCGCTAATAACAAGTGATCCCTCCTGGATGCAGAATGTGGTACATCGACGGTGGAGAAAGAGCAAACTGGAGATCTGAGATCCAATGTGTCGAGTGTCGTCGGATCTCAGTCTGCTGTCGATGTAGATCAAGAATCTTCCGGATCTCCTATCGGTGTGGCTGTGGCGTTATAGCTCATGGTCTCACAAGGGTCATTTTGACCCTTTGTGAACATGAATAAAGTATTTCCTCTCTCTCAAACATGAAACTCTAAAAAATCTTTTCCTTGACATTCTCAAATATGTCCTACCAAGACAAGTTATCTAGAAATAGTTTAAAACATATAACCTACAAGTTACTATAGTCATTAACAAATATGCCAATGCTAGCATGATAAAAGTAGGCTTTCTAAGATATGGCACTTTGTATATATCTTGATCTTGGTTTCATGCCTTTACTAACACCTTGTTTTATGTATACGACTCACTAACACCCCGTCTGATCTATGGTTTTACAAGTTCATTAGTTAGTTAGAAGAATTGGCAACTGGATCGGTCCTAGATTTGTGAGCCAGCTTGCTAATGATAAACAGTCACTATTGTTAGAAGTGGTTTCTGGGCTGGCATAAAAGCCATAGTGATTTTCTTAAATTTATTTTAAGGTTTTTAAATGCAAAAGTGAGAGATTATTTGGTAAAGTACTTACATCTTCCCTTACATACTATGGGAGGGCAACTAAAATTTCAGCCCTTCAAAGAGCTTTACAACCGATTTAAGGGCATCATCAGACAGACATCTTCTTAAGCATCTGGGCAGCATCCAACAAAATGCCATTGCAAAGACCATAGTGAATTATCGAGTTCTATTCGGGGAAGTGGCAGTTTTCTCAGTAGTCTGCCAAAGCTCTTTGCAAGCAATTCTCTTCCATAGACAAAGTCATGTACAATTGAATAGGAGATAAAAAGAATACGCCAACTTGTTTTGAGAGGCAAATCCTTTCATGTGGCTACCTAAATATGTCAAGCTAAAGGAAAGCTGAGGCTGACCATGTCAAGTTGGCACAGCTTTTTCTCAAACTAGGAGCAAAGGTAGGTCTGCTTGTGTCAAGCCATGGTCAATGCTGGAACTGATTCTGTCGAGCAGTGTAGTGCCTGCTCAACAGGCTGAGAGAGAGAGGTGGAGGGAGGGAGAGTGTGTGCGTGCATGCACAAGTGTAATACTCAAGTGGAAACTCCTTTTTGTAACAACACTACATTTCATTTTTGCCATGCAACCACAATGCTTCCTTTTTTAAAACCCATTAAGCTACTTAGTTTCTCCTTTTAACCGACTAAGCAGTGCTTTTGTTATCCTTTCAGACTAGTATACAAAATTCCCCTCCATTTGGGTAAATCAGCTAGCAATCCCACGTTTTCCAGCACTTCTATGAATGATGGATGACTCCTATCTATACTGGCAATGTCCTGCTGTAAGTTGGCTTGAAATTTTGCAGAAGAGACAGACTATGTACAAAGGTAGCTTCTGTATAATGCAAATCACATTTTAAATACTTACACCAGATCTCAAACCATGCCCATTTACACCCTTAGTGAGACCTTAAAACATAAATACTAGGTTACTTGACTATGGATCAAAAATACTTTGTTCTTTATGTCTTGAAAGTTTCTGCCAGATGTCCCTTAAAACATTAAATCTTCTTTATTCCTCACTTGGTGAAGTTCATGCCGATAGCAAACTCCTTGATTGCTGGCAAAAATCAAACAAAGAGCTAATAACAAACCTATTCTTGCCACTCCAATGATCACAGTAGCATCGCTTTCATTACAATGGGACAAAGCTCTGCCGGATTCTTCACCACATTCCAAAGTTTAAAATATCAAAATGATTGTGAGAAGTTTTTGGCTTCATTCTTCCAGTTGCTGTAGTCATGGAACTCTGCAGAACAGCATCTTTCCAGACTTGATGCACCCAGTATCTCAATGTAACAGGACTGTCCAGTATCTCAATGTAACATGACTGTCTGTTTCAAGATGTGAAGCATCCACCATCTGAATCTAACAGGATTGCTGGGAAGCAAACAGAATCTGTTTCATGTACAAATAAATCCAAAGAATATATCATTTGATTGTTTCTGCTGTGTGGGGTACCCAGCACCTCTTTTTAAACAATATATCATTTGATCATTTCTGCTCTGAGAGGTACCCAGCACTCTTCTTTGCGACACAATGACATCATGTTAGTCTTCCTTATATCTTGAACTGCTATAAGGGCCTGCCTTTTTCTTCAGCTTAGGCTGCTGCTTGTCTAGCTTAGAAGCCCTTATAATGAAAAGCAAAGTTTCTACAAGCATGCCCAGAACCAAACCAAATATTCCACCTGCAGCATGCTGCCAACGAGCAAGAAAGAAGAATAATTAATCAACTTCATGTGTGCATTTTAACATAAGTGGCCAATCTGACATTATCAGAATCTTGTACAATGCACCAAATCAAGTCACCTAAACCAGAATGACTGCATACCAAAATCTATCACATACGCTTATTGCTCACCAAAACTGCCGAGCCTCCAAATTGAGAACGGAAAAGAGCATGCCCACAAAGGTAGCCTGTGAACATTATGACCACCACGTGAAGTCCTGTATATTTGAACCAAAGATTGAAATATAGTTATAGATTAGCTTGTAATCCTTACAAAATCAATTTGAAACCATGTGCTATATATAGTTAGAGAGTAGCTAATAACCTGTCCTAATAATTAATTTGAAAAACATGTGCTAACACCTTTGTACTGTACTCTTTCCTTTAAGTGACACTTCAACGAGCTCATAAGTGTAAAATCACCTTTTTCAAGACAACAAATGATTGTGAGATAGAGGCGTCCTTAATATGAACATCCACTTTGGTCCTAGTACTTCGCTCTGAGTAGTGCTACACTTTAAATGAAGATGTGATCGTCATCTATTGTCACCTAACAGCCTTAGAACCATATCGCAAATAAGGTCACAAAAACTCATTTATCTTGTCATGCCTATCCACTTGAATAGCCTAGTCTATTCCCTTAAACGAATGTTTCCACTACAGTATAACGAAGAAGTTGAATAACTATATTGCCAAAGCAAAGAGCTCTTTAACAAGCCTTAAGACAGGCAAACAGTCATCATCAGAGGCAAGGCTTGGAGGATAACTTATCAAATAGGTCAATTGAGCCTCTGCAGCTCGACTTTCTGCCAGGAATGTAAGAGACTAGTGAAAAACTGTCAAAACATGCATATGTTGAAACATTGTGACAGGAAGCTCCAAATGAATGAATGAGATCCATGAATAAATCTGAGTTGGTATGATTCAGGATACACAATGACAAGGATGCAGTGCTGATGCAAAGAGAACACGCCCAAGAAGGAAGAACTGAAATTCCAAAACAATAATTATGCTAGGGCTGACTATATATAGGCACACACATACGTGCGAGATGAGAACAAAGGGAGGATCAAAGTAGCTGACTAAAAACTGTCCTAAACTCTAAAGCAGCGGATAGAGCTCATAATGCCCCCCACCAACTCAGAGTGATAGGACTCACAGGCAGAAGATCACAACACAGAATATACCTGCTGAATGAGGACACTACTTCAAGAGTCTGGTGTTGACTCTTTTCTAGAGCCCAATTCAATAGATTGCATCAACTTTAAAGGGTTTAGAAGCATAATTGAGGGAAACAGGGGAATGGAAACAGAAACCGAGAAACAGAAATGCCACATCATCAGAAGACGGGAGGGGTAGGGGGGAGATCTTAGAGCCTAGGTGCTTAGAAGTTAGAACTTAGAATACAAGTTGCATGCTCAAAATCAAAGCTTTATAATTTCCAAGTTGTCACTAAGAGAGAGAGAGAGAGAGAGAGAGAGAGAGAGAGAGGATCTGATCTGGTCATTCTTAGCATAGCGGCCATTATCATGGTAGAGAGAAATTATCGCAATTAGCCATGATCTTTGAGAAGTTGGAATGGGTTGTGCACCTATGGACTGGTTTGTGCCACGAAGCCCTGTTGACTCAAAGGATAAAAGTGAAACATTAAAAGAAAAGTGGAACATTTAAAATGATAAAATTAAAAATGACTGAAAGGAAACATTAAAAGGATAAAAACGATAACATTAGAAATAATAAATACAAAACATTAAAAATGAAAAATGAAAAACATTAGACATTAACATTAAAATTAACCACATTACAAAAATTGTTTTGAGCATGTGGGAAAATGAGTGAGCCCAAAACATGTCCCCAAGCCAAAACGCCATGTGGCAGCTCTTTCCCCTAGAGAGAAAACGTTTTTGGTTGGGGAAACATGTTTTAGACTCGTCTCCTTATATTTCAGCATTTCGAGTCCTCCCTGTCAGAGTGCAGCGATGCAAAAGCATAGGACAAAGACTGAGAGAGAGTGAACACAGAGAGAAGAGAGAGGGAGAGGAGACAATGAAACACAGAAAATCTGTAGTGTAGTATGTTGTATAGGAGTGCAGAAATATACATAGGTGCATAGAAAATATCTGTGGGTGTCTCCACCTCGAGATCCTCAATCTCCGTCGGCCCGAATGCTGTCAATCTCAACAGGCCGACTCTGTCAGATGTCAGATCAGAATATCTAAGTGTGTGCCACAAACTGACTATAAATAGCCAAGAAAAAAAATAGTGCCCAGCACTTGGTTGGTTGCAGTAAATGCAGCCGACTGCATAAAATAATGCTAAAAACTGTCCGACTAATCAAACTGTTGTCTGACTGATCAGTTTGCTGCCACGTGGCATCTGCGGCAGCTGACGTGGCTCCTACTCGACACCTACTCTACTAACGTGGGACTTTGGCCGTACGGTTCTGCACACTGCTGTCTAGGAAATGACTCCCTAACATCCCAAGATGTGTTTCAGGGTATTTCCCTATGTTAACCCTAACCCTAACTGTGTTTCTTTAAAATATGTGCATTTGTCATATAATTGTATTTGTACTTTGTAGTCGAGCATTTCCTTACACTGCCAATGTACCCCACTACCTACGAAGGCTGAGTATCACACCTTTTGCTCTACCACACAAGAGGTGGTATGGTGCTGTCATATGTTGGCAAAGATTGGCTTTTCACAAATAGAACCCACAATGCTACACATGGATAACCAAAGCACCTTGGTTTTGACAAAGAACCTCGTGTTTTATGCCTATACAAAACACATGAAGGTTTAGTATCATTATGCTCAAGAGTGGATCGTGGATTCCAAGCTAGCAATGCTGAGTGGTCTGTCCCACAAAGGACAACACAACAGATCTCTTCGCAAACCCTTTATCTCAAGCTTCTATACATGAGACTATCGGGTCTTCAAACACTCCTATGATTTGAAATGGGGTCTTAACATTCATGTGTTTTCCATGCTTGTCATCTTGTGGTTGTGAGCTCTGTCTAAGTATAATAGAGATATTGGAGCTCTAACTCTTCATGCATTTCAGTTTCCAGCCCTAGCATTTTAGTCATTACACATTTTGGTGTGTTCACACTGCTGGTTAGTGAACTAGTCCTGGTGCATTTCTATTGTAGTGCCACCCTGCATTCGCACTAGAGGAGGGCTGGCAAACTGATTTTGCAGGTCGGCTGCATTAATTGCAGCTGCCTGCATCAGGTCAGCTGCAATTAATAGAGCTGACTGCAGGCCAGCCACTTTATTAGCCAGCTGCTATATACAACAGCACTCATACAGTTGCCTCCTCGATTCATTTTGCAGATTCCAACATACTCTCTATCCAGGCTGCATGCTGTTAGCCTACCTAAGTTAGTCATGTCAGTCTATCATCTCCTGGTTGTGAACTCTTGTCAGAGTCTGATGGAGACATGGGAGCTCTGGTAGTTTAGGTGCATTTTCTTTCTTTGTCGACTTTTCGTGTGCATTCTTAGGCCAGTATCTGCTTCCCATAGTCTGCCTACACCTGCTAGACATTGTCATTGTCATTTGGGATTTTTTCGAGGTCTCCCTTGTTTTTTTGGCACTTTTCTCTTCGATGTACCAAGGTATCTAATCCTGTTTGCTCCCCACCAACATTTTTTGCTGGTCAGCCAGCATCTAGGGCCCCTACAAGAGCAGATCTGCCAGTTTTTTGGTGTTTTGGCTATTTATAACTGCAACCCCCACTTGGCAAACACACACTCTTCAGTCTTAATCTTCTGTTTGCATATGCAAACTTTTACACTCCAACTCTCCGTGCTTGGTACTACCATCGTCATCAACCTGATCCGGTGCCCTCACTAACGCATTCGGCTGCATGCAAGGACTGATCAATCGATTCCCATTGTATCAACATTCTTCTTCAATCAATGTAGTATTCTTCCTTCATCTTCTACTTCCTCTTTCTCTCTCTTTCTCTCTCTGCTTCTCTCTGTGTTCGTGTTTCTCTTCCATTGCACACACTCACATGGTATCATCGCCTAAGTGAGGACAAAGTCTGGAGATTTCTTATAGAAGAGCAGGTATTCATCACGGAGAAGCAGCCCAAACTTATTAAATGCAAATTTTCAGCCTGCATTTACAACCCGTACAGGTGATCTGCTGCCCATTTGACATTCTTGGCAGCTAGGCAACTTCTCCAAAAGATTGGGCATCAACATCCAGGCATTCCACAGCCCCTATTTTCTGTATTTTGTAGGCTATAGCTTCCTAGTGTAGGCAACAACTTTCTAGCATAGCCAACAGCTTCCTAGTGCAGATGACCCCCTTCTACTGGCAAGCAACAGCCTTCCTTTGACAAACGTAGCTTTTTGAGTGATTGCAAGATCAAAGATGTCTTACCAGTTCATGCGCTTTGATGACTTAGAGGAGGAGCTTCTTTCCAAACCTTCTTCTGAATGGAGACACAATTATCACAATTATAGTCGGTGAGAGGAGACCCCTATTACCACCTCTCCCCCTTCTATTCATCTATCACAGAAGGCTCCATCCTTAGTGAAGATGTTGTTCCTTGATAGCCTCGATGCAAGTGCTTGTCTTACCTCATTATCCAAAGAAGACAAACTCGATGGTTCCAACTATTCACTCTGGTCGTGTAAGGCAAAGTGCATACTCGACACCTTCAATCTTTCGGCTCTTGCTTCTGATTCTATCCCCGTCCTAAGTAGAATCAAGCAGATGGGAATTCTATGGACCAAGCAACCTTGTGGAATCGGCTCAACTCTCGAGCCCAATGTCAAAATAACATGTATGCTCTCATATCATGTCAAAATAAGCGACAGTGCAAAGAGATATTAGGGTTTGCAGGGAGTAACACAGTGTGTGTACAGCAAACACTAAGAGAGAAGAGAAACTCAAAAACACAAGAACATGATGATGATCCATTGAACCGTGCTATGAGAAGAAAAGTTAATACAACGGAGCCGAAGCTCAAAACATAACCACGTTGTCCTATCTAAATCAGACAGTAGTACTTGTGGGAAATCTGCACAGTGAAGGGAGCAAAACACAACCCTCCAAGCAGTGGCCTATTGAATTAATCACTAGAAGGTGAAGAACAGTTGTTGAGGTAATGAACCGCAGTCCTTTGATGCCGTCAGAGATGAGGAAGATGATCACCAATAATCGAGGGAGTGAGAACCACAATCCTCTGATGCCAGGGAGTAACCTGGGCAGCAAAACGCAAATCCCAAAGTGTCGAAGCAGTCAAATGCAGGGGGAGCAGCCCAAATGCTAACGCCAGGTGGATAATGATGACATCAGATGATGGAGGATGAGCCGAACTGCAAAAACGTAGGTCCCAACAGCCCCTATGATAGAGGAATGATAAAATCACTGACGCTAGGTGGTATAGATTGTCGCTAGAGACTAGGATGTTGACACCAAGCTGGAGATGATGACCCCAAGCAAGGAGAAGACCTCCAAATTGAAAAACGCAGGTGAAGGTGATGCTTGAAGGAGAAGGGTGTTGACGCCAAGAGCAGATGATGGTGTCACCACGTGGAAGATGCTCCAAACGCAAGGTTTGATAATAGAAGAGAGCACTTGAAGCAGAAGAGGAAGGATAAAGGCAACCACGGGCCACAAACTATAATGTCCTCCTGAAGCAGAAGAGGAAGGGGTGTGAGGGTAGTGGAAGGGGCTGGTGAGAGAAGGGAAGTGGTGGTGGTGACTGAAAAAGGTGGTGAAGAATAACAAAAGAGAGAGTGGTGAATGAATGAAGTGACTGCCTATTTTATTGGCATAAGCTGTGCTGTCTACGTGGTGCACCACTATGTGGGCACCCACTGAAAAAGTGGCCAAAATGTGAACACCAGCCCTTTTTGGGGCTGTCAGTGTGAAACTCTAAATGAAGTGTGTAAACTGAAAAAGTGGTTTCTCAACACCCGATCCTTTCTCTTTATGAGTTTATAGGATTTTGTCCTTGTGCATGTTCGCAAGTTGAAGACCACAGCAAAAGTGTGGAAGAAGCTTGCATCTTTGTATCAGTACAAGATGTTTGCCTATAAGATTTCCCTTGAGAAGAAATTGTGTATGCTCAATCTTGATAATTCCTCCTCTATGAAGAAGCACATCACGAAGATGAAAGACATGAAAAGTGAGCTTAGCTCTCTTGGTCGCATGATATCCTCCGAAGACATAGCTATGATCCTTTTGACTCAGCTACCATCTCCTCGATTCGATGTCTTCTAGACTAGTCTTACGGTTGCGGTGAAGAAAATTGCTTGCCCCAATTAACAAAGTTGATGAATGGATAACAAGTTCACCCCAAGCTGAGAGACATAATAGACATCATCCAACGAAGCGAGATCTGGACCCAAGTTCGTGGAAAAACAAACGCCACCCTGGCCTTGAATCTTAACCAAGGAGTTGTTTCCTACGCGAATACTCCTGGCTACAAGAGCTCAGAAAATAAATATATCTGCTCTAGAAGTCATATGATGGATAGCTCCATTGTCCATAAGCCAAACAGGCGTTGACGTGCTTAGTTGTGACAAGTCGGCTACTACATGCACCACATTAGGAGACAACTCGCTGATGTGAACGAGACTCACATCCGATGTCTCTAAGGAGGTCATGCAAATGCTCCGTATAGTGTTGGTCATGAGAAAAATATTGCTAGTGATGCAAACAATGTATGAGAAAATGTATCTTGGTATGACTGGTAGTATGCAAATTTCCATGCACAATCACATTGCAATGGTCCAAAGCATGAAAACAAGAATATTTTCTTATGCATCTGGTGCTCCTAGCATGTCAAGTATACATTAGGGGCTAGTCAACTAGATGCATCGTTGTATATTAGTTAAGTTGGAATTGCAATAATGTGGAAGTATAAAGTATCACAATGCTTAACGAGAAGAAAGGCCTACAACCTAGTGGAGGTTTGAGACAAGTACAATTAGAGGTAATGTTTCCACATGCTAATACAAAATGGATGGAAGAGGATGACTTGGCAGACCATCCTCGTGTCAAAATATGACATACCAACAAGATAGTAGGGTTTGCGGGAAAGAACACAGAGTGAACTCGACAAACATGGAGAAGAAAAGAGAAGAGAGAAGAAACTCTGATGAATGGAAGTGAATGCGATACAAGGGAACAAGGGTGCCGTTGCATAAGGAAGATGATGAAGATAGCCACGAACCACGAACCGCAATGTTCTCATGAAGGGGTGTGAGGGTAGTGGAGTGGCTGGAGAGAAGAGGTGATGGACCGAATGAATCACCCGTAGTGAATGAATGAGAGAGTGGCCTATAAATAGGCATAGTCAGTCTAAGATATCGCCCCTTTTGGGGCTGCAAACCCTAAACAAAAACCCTAAATGCAAAACGTAGCAATGCAAACTGCGGGTGAAAGGTTTCTCAACACCCCCTCTCAGGCCCAAAAAGGGGAACAGGAGAAGAGTGAGGTGGAGATGCAATGCTACATGCTGAAGAATGCTCATGCAAGAGGTGCCACTTGGATAGTGTCCCTCGTGGGAAAATTGTTCACTTGCCCAAGCGCCTAGTACAAAGATGATGAAAACATGCAATACATAGGAGGAATGTCAGACTTTGTGTGGTGCCAAGAACCATAAGGATGCTCCCGTACTTGATCTCGGGAGTTAGCTCCATGCTAACCAAGGGACAAAGAAGATCCACCCTGTAATCTAAGAATACCACCTAAAAGGAGACCTTTGAAGATAATCAGGAGACTGGATGAGTTGTAGAACCTGAAACTCAACCTCAAGAGAGAAGTCACTAGCGCCGTGACTCCATGCTGGAAGGAATACAAAGGCCTAGCCACCAAGTCGCTGCTGAAGATCCAAGGGCACCAATCTAGGTAGATCCTCTAGATCCTAGGTATGAGTAGAGGAAATGATTGCTCAAAGGAGAGGCACGCACTCCTCGAAAGTGAAAGGTGGTGGTGTGTGAAGAACTTCATGGCACATAGGGTCCCTCTTTGAATCGGAAGCAGTAGAAGTAGGAGCCCCCTCTGAAGCCAAAGAACTAGAAGCCCCCTCTAAGGGCGAGGAAAATCCCCCTCTGAATCCCAGTCTAAGAGAGAAAGGGAATCCAACCACTCATGGCTCATGGACCGCAAAGCATCTGATATCGAAGATAGTGCCACTGGTCGTGCCCAAGAAGGTATTTGGGGCTCAGAAGAAGAAGCCGGAAAGCATCCAGAAGGAGCCTCTTGAACCTGAGTGGAAGAGGGTGGGGGAGAAGGAGGCTCAGGATGAGCCAAGGGTGGGGAACAGTCACGTGCTCTTACAAGAGTGGACTGTGGAGGAGATGTAAGCCGTGGAAGCCACTGTACCCGGAAGTGGATGGGGGGAGCCTTCGCGATGTGGAGTGGTCTCCAAGAGGGCTTATCGCCTCGTAAGGTCTTAGAGCCTCCATATGCTCAAAAGGACTTAGTGCGTGTCGGGTGCGGCTTATTGCCTTGAGCATAATACTTTGATAGCCGATGCAAAACGATCTCTGTGGCCCAGAAAGGAGAGGTGGCACAAGGAGTGCCTGGTGAAAGACGCATATACTTCGGGGGGATGGGGAGCAAAGGTCGAAGTCGGCAGTCTTCGGTGGGATGACCGTTCGTGCCACAGTAGGAACACCTAGTAGAAGAGCAATCTATCAGGGGAGACGCCATGGTACCGGTGTGGTAAACTAGATAAGGGAGGGTAGGAGGGAGAAAAAGGATATCTCCCAATGCACAGCAGAAATGATAGAGAAATCAAATGTTGATGCCGAACCCGCCACTGGTCCTTGTCTTCTCTAATGAGGAGGAGATAGAAAGACTAAAAATGCAAGTTGCAGGAGAGAGAAAAACGCAAGAAAACCCAGCAACAGCAATCAGCATGCTGAAATCAGCTCCAAACAGTGTGTGATAGGCTGGAAACAAGCGCTAGACTATTGTAGACAGCAATGGCCAGCTTGGACTGTGATGTCCTTTGCATGTCCGGGGTGTGGGCAGCAAGCTTGAATACCTGAAATCTGCAAAAACGAGATTGTTTTCTGAATGGAAAGTGATCAGCAACAGTCACTTTGCTGTAAACGGCTGCAAACTACGGGTGGAAGGCTGGTAATAGGTGCTAGACTGTAGATGACAGCAAAGGACAGCTAAGACTGCGATGTCCTCTACGAAAGGGGTGTGGGCAGCAAGCGAGAAACACCTGAAACCTGCAAAAACGAGATTTTGATGCAGTGGAAAAAGAAGAGAAGTGGATGCCGAATCCACCACCGGTCTTTGCCTTCATTGGAGTGAAGGATCTTTGCTACTATTTGAGCAGATCTAGCTCTGATACCATATCAAAAGATGACGTACCAGCAAGACACTAGGGTTTGCGGGGAGGAACACAGAGTGAACTCGGCAAACATGGAGAAGAGAAGAGAAGAGAGAAGAAACTCTCATGAATGGAATGATGAAGATTTGAATCATGGAGTGAATGTGATACAAGGGAACAAGGGTGCGGGTGCCGTTGCATAAGGAAGATGATGAAGACAGCCACGAACCACAAACCGCAATGTCCTCATAAAGGGGTGTGAGGGTAGTGGAGAGGTTGGAGAGAAGAGGTGACGGACTAAATAAATCAGCCGTAGTGAATGAATGAGAGAGTGGCCTATAAATAGGCATAGTCAGTCTAGGATGGCGTCCCTTTTGGGGGCTGCAAACCCTAAACAAAAACCCTAAATGCAAAACACAGAAAACAAACTGCGGGTGAAGGGTCAAGGGTTTCTCAACACCTCAGTTGTTGCAACTTTACCTAGATGCCTTTTAGTTACAGTTGACTTCAATTCGAGCTCAAACACGTTCAACAAAGCAAGGGTCTAGAGTATTCCCCAATGCTCAAGGGAGAGGTAGCACTTCCACTCCACCAGTTGTGGACAGCTCTCATATGTAGTGGATCTCGGATGTATTTAGCATGCATCCAAGGTACTATGCTAACAGTATGTTTGCCATGAGGTCACTACTCAATGTACTAGTCACTGTGAGATATATGCAAATGAGTATGAGTTTCACTTGGGCATTGGAACTATACTTTTACATCAATTTATGATCAATTTGGCATGAGTTTTTGCCTTAGTTTTGAGACAAAAATTCTGATCAATTTTAGCTCAGTTTTTTATCAGTTCGAAAACTATTCATGGTCACTTTTGGGATCAATTTTGCATCAATTTTTACATGAGTTATTGATCATTTTTTGCAATCAATTTCTGATCAGTTTGGGGTCACATTTGCAACAGTTTGTGATCAGTTATCAAATCAGCAAGTGATCGGTTTATGATCAATTTATGCTCAATTTTCAACGGTTTACAACTAGTTCCATGGACAACAACATGTTAGTAAATGCCATTGACAGTTTCAGCCATGGTTTACGCTAAAAATATGCTTACTATGGTTTTGAAGTCAAAACTGTTGAGAAAGATGAGTGATGGATGCATCCAATGGGTTTCTAGCAACAACTCTTGACTAATTTTCAGTTTTATGTTATGTTTATGCTGGCTGGAAATTTTCAGCAAGGTTTGGGACATGTGGCATAGTTGGACAACAGTGACTAATGTTGTAACTATGATACCTTTTGGAACTTTGAATGCAATATCCCTTTCCTTTGGCACAATGCAATGCAATCGAGGACAATTGCAAGGTTTTTAAAGGGAAGGTCTGTCATGGGGACGTGAAATTTTAAGATGTTTTAATCTTGCCAATAACATTTGATCAAATGTGCAAGGTTGTTTAGCACATGTGATGCACATTGCAGTTATTTCATAGTAACAAGCTAAGGACCCCAAGGATGCTATGGGTGCCAAAGGCAAAAGTTGTAATAAGTTATGACTGGCAAGTACTTGTTAGCAGAGTATTTGTCAACTCATGTGTGAGTCTGAGCTTGATCTGGGTTGGGCATTTTTATTAGGTATTTTAGGTATTTTTCTGGTATGGCATTTTATGTCATTGGGACATTTTATGCACCAGTCGGCCAGCATTAATGCTGTCCGACCAGCATTATTGCTCCCCACTTTTTCAGCCTATTTATACTCAGTGGCTCCTCCTCAGTCAGTCACTTCATCTTCACCATCTGCAGACTCTGTGGAGAGAGGAGCCAGTGCCAGTGCCCACGCAGCCAGTGACTCACTGTTGTATGCGACTGTCTCGTGTTCAGATATATGGATTCCATTTCCTATGCATACATCTGAGTTCTCATCTGTATCGTGTTCTTTCTTTTCTCTTTTTGTCTTGTGTTTCAGCAGTTTATTTCAGCACATGTTTATGCTTCCACCGCTGCTCCACTTCTGACAGTACTTGGTGGTACTTTGTGTCAAATTTTGGCCTAGACCAATTTATTGGCCACTAATGTCAATAGTGACATAAGAAACTAGGCATCAATTCATTAATTAACACCGGTATAAGGATCAATAATTGCTCAGAGGTATCTGGAAGACAAATTGGCCTAGCCAATTTAATTATTGGTTGGTGTATTTAATTTTTTGAGCACTAAAATAATTAGTAAATTAATTTTCAAAATTAATATTTTGAAAATTAACTTAATAAGCTAAATAATGCTGGAAAATGAGATTAAAAGGCTACCACTTGGCAAAACTTGCCCATGCAAGTGAAAAAAACGTTTTTAGGGACTGGTGGAAGTCTATTCAAGCCATTGTGATAGAAAAAAAAAACTGTTAAAGAGTAAGAAGAGGCTGCTGATGTGATTTTTAACTCAACAACATAGTACCATTTATGGCATTATTTTTGCCTATTTATTCACACTCCTCCTCCACAACCATTATGCATCATCTGTCATTCATCATCTAGTAAGTTTTGGTGGAGGGAGAGAAGCAGGTGTTAGTGCCTTCACAGTCGGTGGCTCGCATTCGTTCTATACTATCTCATATCTTGGTATATGGATTCCATTTCCCGAGCATCTCTTTGCTTCGGTGTTCTTTGAGTAGTGGTTTTTTATTGTGCACTGTTTCTCTTTCCTTTTGTCTTTTGTGTTCAGCAACACTATTACAACAGTTTTCCATGCTTCCATCACTACATCGACTTCTAATAGTTTCTGCATTTCCCAAGTTGTCCACACCTGTCGAACATTGTCTTTGCCAGTCGAGATTTTTTAGTGACCACCTACCATTTTTCAGGCATTTATTGTGCCACGACCAACATTAAATGCTGGTCAGCCAACACTTATGGCATTAATAGCCATTGGTTGGCCAATTTGGGGATTTTGTGGCTATTTATAGCTGTCCCCACTTGGTAGTCATTTATCTCAATCGGTCTTCTTCCTCTCCAATAGGTGCACACACTCACTCTCCATCTCCTTCATGCTTGGTGCTACCATTGTCATTAGCCTGATCCGGTGCCCTCACAAACATTATGGGCTGCATGCGTGGATTGATCAATCTCCTCTGTTTGTATCAGCATTCTTTCTTGTTCAGTGCAATTTTCATTCTTCCTTTCTTGCAGTCTCTCTCTATTCCTTTGTTTCTATATTTCCGGTATATACTCTCACAGAGTGACTCAGAGCGGTTGGAGCTAGTGGTTCTGGCTCCACCAAGGCATTTACTGCAGGTATAGGTGGAGGGAAGAAGAAGGTGCAGGCCAAGGACAAGAAGCAAGAGGACAAGAAGGATGAGAAGAAGGAGAAGAAGCCCAAGTGCCCGCACTGTGAAAAGAGCACTCATCCCGAGGAGAAGTGTTGGTAAAAGTACCCCCATTTGAAGCCAAAGCTGAAGGATTTGAAGGATATGAAGGCTGCTTTCGCGAGTGTTAAAAGTTGTCTATATATTTTTAATACAGCACCAAGGCCTAGCTTGCAGCCAGCTTTCTTTTTGATATTCAATTTCTGGTTGATCCACTTCACATATGTCATCCCACCTTTAGCCTAACAAATGAGAGTATCTGGCCACATATACACAATAATAATACTCTTGATTCGCATTAGCCAATTCCTATTCTCGTGTGATTTTATACTATTTATTTACAGTTTATGTGGATTCTCTTTCATTATTTCATTACATAATGCACTTCTAATAGTGAAACCATGAAAGACACCTACTACTCTTGCTAACTTGTCTCTAGGACATCACACCTGTATCAAGAAGAGTACAAGGTATCTTTGGTCTAAAGACTCAAATATTCAAGAAACGGTCCACGGGGCATCTAAAGCTATGGTACTCCTCTAACTCTAATTTCCCCATACGAGATATATGCAAACTCTATCCTCTTGTGGTATACCCACCTGGTCAAATAGCCTCAATCAGCAGCTAATGTGGCAATACTCATATATGCTCAAAACAATTCTCATAGCATGAGACCTGTGTCTGTGTAAGTAGCTCAGCATCTGAATGTGTCCTTCTAAGATGAATGAAAGCAAAATTTGGTTCAAGGCAATATTACATAGGCTACTATTTTATAGGCCCAAAAAGGACACACAATGCAACAGACGTGAACATGCCACTCGACATAACATGTGACATTCCATACGCTCCCTCTAAAATGAGCCTCATAATCACGATTAATAGACACATTTCCAACCTTTCCATTCAAGATAGCTCTTTGGGAAATTTTGACTACCATCTACATTACATGCTATCAAGCGGTATCATACCTACGGATTCGAGTGAGTATAATAACTATTTGTCATAGAATACCAGTATGCACAACCACAATACCATCGCTAGCTTTATTTTCACAGCCTGGCATGCGAGGATACCCTAATAATGAGGACTTGGCACCTAGGAAGTGAGTTTCTATGATCTATGCACAGCCAGACCTAATTGTCTTGCATTACCCTCAATCATATGAAAAGCATTGTTTGTAAAATACAAGCAAATAATAGCTTACCAAAACCAAGTTGGTCCCTATAAGATGAAAAGTATTCTATCTCCTCTTGAATTGGAGCAACATCCTTTATGAGATCTTTGTAGGCTTTCCTGTCTGCAAGGTCCTGCAGCTTTTCCAGTCTAGCTTTGAGTTCTTCGCTCTAAAAAATATCGAAGAAGAACAAGTTAAGGCTAGAAAAGTAAGAAGTAAATGGCAAACAAAGAGAATTTTGGGAGGAAAAATGAAAAAGAGAGCAAGATCGGTAACAATACTGTGTTCAAAAAGGGGGGAGTAACTAAATGGACTCATCTTTATCAAATTTAAGACCACTTTCACGAAAATTTCACTTTTAATTTTCAGTGTTTGTATACATGACTTCATCTTTATCAGATTGAAGACCTCCAATATGAGGATTTCAGCTTTCTTTTTCCTGGTTTACAATTCATTCGACAGTCGACCTTGGTCGTTTGTGAACACAACCAACAACGACAGACTACATAAAAGGGAAGGGCAACCAAAAACAACCAGGAAACAGAAAATGAGAAATTACAACAATGAAAGACACAATAAAAGAGCAAGAGATCAAACAGAAAGGGATATAAAAAATCAAACAACGATAGAACAAAACAAAGAAGTTACCTTCTTCCGAGGCTCGGGACTCCTGAAGATGATGCTGCAGCCTGAAAGAATCTCGCGCAGCGGCGGCCTGGAAGAAGGAGGTGATTTGATCCATGCATCCCTTACCAGCTTGTAAGGCACCGCGTCATCATCTGCTTCAATCTGAGACGAGGAATATAGAAACTTCTTGATGGCAGGGGTTGATTGAAGAAGCAACCCTGTGTCAGGCGATGAGGAGGCGTTTGAGACAGTCGCTGAGAGGGAAGAAGAGGATGTAGAGCTACTGTCCATAGCAGGAAAACGCAAATTTCCGTGCATACGAAGAACACGCCTGGTGCAACAACATATATCGGAAAAGCTAAAGAATTCTCAGGTTCACCATAGAATTACAGGCGTGTTGGTCGTTAAGGTTCTTTGTAGGCGCTTGGTGCATAGATTTTTCTTGGTGCTTCGCACTCATATTAAATGAATGCTTCGCTCTTTGTCTTTTAAGGCTGCTTTAAGGCTTTCAGAAAGCACTAGTCTTATCAATCCGATACATCACTAGTCACGGCACTTTGAGTCCAAAGCCATACTTTGTGTGGTAAGAGGCTTCACAACCATTTTAAAACAAAGCATTGAAAATAATCTATTGAATAAAATTTTATTTATTCACACATGTGTGTAGAGAAAGAGAGAGAGAGAGAGAGAAAGGAGAGAGATCATCTCATAAATCAATTTGCACAAATAGAATGTGCAGTAAGCATGTAATGCTTATTATTTTTATCTTTTACTACACATACACAATATCATGTTTCACATGCAATGCTTTATCTATCATCATAGTACCGTGATCTACCTCTACAATCATAATGAAAGATACGTATGGACTCTCCAATGATAGCATCAACTACAACAATGTGCTTAGATGTTGAGTTTAAATTTTCAACTTGAATCATCTATTATATATTATTTTCGCTAGAGGCTCAAGAGGTCCCAAACCTCTAAAGGGTCTCTTGAGCCTATAGCAATTTCTAAATCTGTTTGAATTTCAAAAAACTTCTCTCTCTCTCTCTCTCTCTCTCTCTCTCTCTCTCTCTCTCTCTCTCTCTCTCTCTCTCTCTCTCTCTCTCTCTCTCTAGAAAGAGGTCATGTATACGACTTCACATCTTTGGGCATTGGAGGATCTGGCATTTTTGCTCTCGCTTTTCATGCTCTAAAACAGCCTGCCTAGCCTGGGGTCACATACATTCAGATTCGTAGTGTGCAGGATTTTTCTGTTCTTTCAAAGGGTTACACATTGTCAAGCTTAGAGGCATTGCAGAAGGAAGGCTCCTGGAATGTGCAAGCTGGGACAGCATTTGTGGATGTGCAGTTTCAGGAGAAGGTGAAAAGTGGGAAACTTTCTTCATTGAAGATGGTCTCTCTGACATTCAATAGGTCTATCGACGGGGCTTTTTCCCCGTGAGGCGACATGCCGCTCGAGCTCCATAACGTGGAGCTTCTAATCAGCCAGGCTATCAAGGAGGCGAAGAAAGATTTCAAGAAGGATGTAGATAATGCCTTGAACCAAGAAACCCGCCGGCTCCATGAGAGGATCCGGCGACTAGAGGAGATGGTGAAGACACTCACGGAAGAGAAGAGGGATCTCAAAACCGACCTGGACAAGCTACAAATGGAAGTGTCACATCTACGGGAGGCAAGAGAGGATGCGGATTTCAAAGCGGACCTCCGAGAGGCTATCACAAAGGAATGCTGAGAGGACCTCCAGGTATGCATTAAAACCGAAGTTGAGGCTTCGAGAGAGGGATGGAGGAAAAAATCAAAGCAAACATGAAGGAAGAATTAGAAGGGAATAAGGAGGGGTGGATTGAGGTAGTGAAGAAGAACATTAAGAAGGAGGTCCAGGAAGAAAATAAAAAGGAGGAGGTAGTCCGGGTTCAGGAGACCTTAGAGGAGGAGAGGCTCAGGAACGTGCGTAGATTGAACATGCGTATTACTGGGCTCCCCGAAGGGGCCTCTCCGGAGGAGGACGCACGCGGGCTATGCACCCGACTAGGGTACACGAGTATGCCCTTTACTCAAGCATGGCGTGCAGGACGAGATACTACCAAGGTCAAAGCTCTGATATTACATATGAGCACACTGGAGGATAGAGCCGCTTTCTTTCGGAAGCGGATTTCGCTCCGAGGGATGACTGGGGCTCCCATCTTCATGGATGAGGACCTGACTCAGATGCAAATTGCACACAGACGAGCATGCATGCCACAGATACTCCAAGCACGTAGAGAAGGCCGTAAGGCCTTCTATCGAGATGGCCGGATTTTTATAGATGGACGCCCCACCAAATAGGGGGGCATGGCCTATGAGACGGGGCAGAGGACTGTACAGGAGACCCCGATACGTGTGGCAGTTTGGAACTGCAACGGCTCCCTATGGTCATGACTGGACAGACTTGAGGAGATTTTACCCGACTATGATGTTATATGCCTCACAGAGACACATGAGAGCCCAGAGAGAGGACTCCCACGCATTACAGGATTTGATTGGGTATCTGCATACCGGGCTACTACTAGGCAGAGCACATCTAGGGGCTCACGAGGGGTGGCAGTTCTATTCCGTCAGGGGATACAGAGACATATCCAGTTAGTGAGACGAGATGAGGAGGCCAGTTACATATGGATCAGAGTGCAGATATTAGATGAGAGATGGATCTATATGGCAGTATGCTACTTTTCACCACGAGGGTCCAGATATGCTACTACGTAGGGTGATATTCAGGCCAGAGATTCCCCCTCCCCTTATTCACAGCTCTCAAAGGACATTATTCTGTATTCTAGTTTGGGTGAGGTCTTCCTTATGGGGGGACTTCAATGGGTGCACATAGAGCCGACAGTGTGAGAGTTTTGATATGGAGCAACCAGAGATCATGAGAGCATTAGACCTTGAGGAGTTGGGGATCAGTAGGGAGTTAGCAGATACTGGGCCAGATGCCACAGGGTATGGAGGGCATTTACTTGAGCTTGGTAGTAGACATCATCTCGTTATTTATAACGGATGGCACGATGGCCATATTCAGGAGGTCTTACATGCTTCCCACATGGGGGGGGCCGAGAGTACTGTAGATTATCTGCTCGGACCGATCGATGGGATGCATACTATCGAGTCCTTTGGCCTTGGAGACTTACACTCGGTGCCGATCACACCTTTCTCAGTTTCTCACTCCTCACCTCATTACCATCACCACCTGCAGATATCATACCCCACATGCATACTACCATACACTTCACTCATGAGCTCTCACATGTTTACTCACAGCATCTGGAGGAGCACATCACGTCACTTGATCCATACGCACCCCTTGATACACTGACCCACTGATATCACACGCATTCTGCATGATTCTGCTACACTCAGTTTTCCACATCACACATACACGCACCCCCCTCGGACTAGTACCATGCCACAGAACAGGTGGTATGATGATGAGTGCAGAGATCTACGTCGACAACTACGCGATTTGGAGGCCAGAGGAGAGATCACACACAGACAGGTGCAGAGACGCATGCACCGCTTGACCCGCCGTAAAAAGCGGGAATGGGAGGAGGAGAGATATTGGGATATATACCACCTTCTTATGAGCAGAGATTGTGCAGAGGCATGGAGGCAGATCACAGAACCACGCTCACCCACACCGATACATGACCTTGCAGTATGGCATGGATATGCACAGAGTTTATATCATGTACCCTCACAGCCGCTGACACCCACACCATGTACACCGAGACCAGGTATTTCATCCTTTTTCACCACTAGTATGGTGAAACATGCTATCTCACGGTTACAGCATGGCCGCGCTCGAGACCAGTTTGATCTTCAGGCAGAGCATATTATATATGGCAGAGACACATTGGCTCCACTCATTGCTCACCTCTTCAACCATGCATTGTCTGAGGGGTTCCCTGACTCGTGGACAGAGCACACCATTGTACCTATCCACAAGTCAGGGGATCCTATGGATCCTAACACATATAGGACCATCATGATTGGGCAAGTTTTGTCCAAAATTTATGGCACGGTGATGGAGGAGGAGCTCAGCACGCTAGCAGAGAGAGTGCATGCGCACACCTGGACAGGCAGGGTTCAGACGGGCATTTTCTACCATAGACCACATCTTCACTCTCCGTTGTCTGATCGACCAGACACAAGTGAAGAAACAGAGATTGTACTGTTGCTTTGTGGATTTCCGCAAAGCCTTTGACACGGTTCCAAGAGAGAGGCTTTTCAGACGCCTACTTGATCTGGGGGTGGATGATTACATGATGTGGGGTATTTATGCACTATATGAGCAGGTCACTGGCAGAGTCAGATGTCTAGGAGGTATATCAGATCCCCTTGTGAGCACCATTGGTGTAAAGCAAGGATGCCCACTCTCACCGACTCTATTTGGGCTATACATTGATGAGATAGCAGAGTTTATTCAACAGCGAGCCGGTGGAGGTATAGATCTCAGTGGAGCCACAGTTCATATCTTACTATATGCAGATGACATTGTGTTGGTCTCAGACTCAACTCAGGGATTACAGCAGCATTTATCAGCATTGGATGATTTTTGCATACAGAGAGGCATGACAGTGAACCTTGGTAAAACCAAGGTTCTTATATTCCATACATCAGCTCAGATACGCAGACATAGTATTTTCATGGCAGCAGGAGGGAGTATTGAGGTCACTGGATCATATGTATATTTGGGAGTCACCTTTACAGCAGCTTCAGGGACTTTCTCGATGACACAGGCAGCTCGTGACCGCCTCACTAGAGGATACTCAGCATTGGCTCTTATGGAGCGACAGTGTCATCAGGCACATTTCCAGGAGCCCCGCACCAAGGGGTGGCTCTTTGATACTCTAGCCACTCCAGCACTGATGTATGGAGCAACTATATGGGGGCCAGGCCTTGCCGATTATGTATGGACATTGATGGAGAGACCTCAGGTGATCATGATATCTAGATTGATTCACAGCAAGGCCTCAGTCCCACATGGCATTGTGCGAGCAGAGCTTGCCACACCGCCCATGCTAGTCGAGGCATTATTTCAGACAGTCTGCTTCCTACACAGATTTCAGGATATGGACAGAGATCGCATTGCATATAGAGCATATATGGCATCTCAAGAGATGGCTTGAGCGGGGGATACCACATCATGGTATGCACAAACTAGAGCTTGGTTTGACATACATGGGCTGGACATTGATAGACTCCCACCTCTTCTATATGATACTCAGGCTCCCACTTACACCCTCTCTCTCTCTGAGAGGAACAGAGTCATCAGACAGGAGATATGGCATATTTATATACAGAGGACATGGGTCAGCCCTGCACAACCACTGCCATCGAAGATGGCACATTATTATACACAGTTCTTGAGGATATCAGAGCAGGGATTCATAGAGATTCCGAGATATATGCAGATCTATATGTCACATCGATTGAGAGTTCTTATTGGACAGCTCAGGGTATCATGACATCAGCTTATGATTGAGAGTGGCAGAGCCAGTGGCATCCCGCGGGAGGAGAGGATATGCCCCCTTTGCAGATCAAAGGTGGAGAGTGAGGAGCATTTTCTTCTCAGATGCCCGGCATACTCAGAGTTGAGATCTAGATACACATTGAGCAGCTCACTTCAGGGTTGTATGACTGATATGGATCAGAGATCATTTGGCCGTTTTCTGGGAGAGGCATGGCACATCAGAGAGCAGAGCACACAGTGGATCCTAGTCAGAGAGGGGCCCACCCAGACGACTATTACACAGTTCTTTCAGACAGACAGAGTGAGAGCTACTGTACCAGCCTCCAGCCAGACCTCCGGGCTCACTCTACAACAGGCTGAGGACCAGCATACCCGACGCCGCACGAGGATCCGTGGGTTTTGGACCCCACAGCCACACCGACAGGAGATCCGGAGGATTCTTGATCTACATCGACAGCAGACTGAGATCCGACGACACTCGACACATTGGATCTTAGATCTCCAGTTTGCTCTTTCTCCACCGCCGATGTACCACATCCTGCATCCAGGAGGGATCACCTACTAGCGACTTCAACGACTGCTACTACATCCCAGGATAGTATATCTCCCTGCATCTGTTACATATACACATCGCACCACTTTATCACAGCCGACAGTTGTTCCCCTATCACATCTGACATTTGTTCCCCTTTTGTAGCCATTATCTGGAGTACCAGAGCTACATACGCACATACACATACACGACACTTATCACACTCACAGCACCGTATTTTCAGTTTCCAGTTTTTAGCTTTTCATTCAGCACTTTGATTTTGGATAGTTGGACCTCATCAGTTGTATCACAGTTTGTCTCATAGGCCAGTTTTGGTCTTTAGAAGACGTTAATATAACTTTCTTTCTTTCTTTCTCTCTAGTGCTCTCCAAAGCTTCCCACACTCCACACACACTAGCAAACTCACAAGTCCTAGGACCATGCCCTAAAACAAAAGGTATGATGATGAGTGCATGGAGCTATACAAACACCTCTAGATTTAGAGAGGGCTAGGTTCTATCACTGAGAGGGAGACCCATATTCAGATGAGGACCCTAATGAACCATAAGCGACAAGCATATGAGGATGCATGGTATTGGGATCCATACCATTTATTCATGAACAAAGATGTAGCCATAGTGTGGCACATGCTACAAGAACCATGCTGCACTGCACCCATCAGAGACCTAGAGACACAGCACTCATATGTAGAGGGACTATATGATGTACCACACCAACCACCAATTCCTCACCCACCGGAGCCTCATCCTACCACATCCACCTTCTTCACACATGATATGGTGATGAGAGTAATAGTGCATCTACATCATGGATGATCGATAAACCACACACATACACAGGGTGAGCACTTCAATTATGCAATGTACATTTTGGCTCGTCTCCTTGCTTTTACGTTCAGCAGGGCTCTAGTGGAAGGCTTCCCAAATGAGTGAGCCATGCATATCGTCATGCCTATCCATAAATCAAGGCGTTCCCTAGATCTTGGTAATTACAAGACCATCATGGCAGGCCATACATTGGTTAAGATATATGAAGTAGTGATGGAGACACAGCTCAGTGCATATGTAGAGAGAGGGAGATCAAGGTAGCAATATAGGCTGGATTCAAATGGGGATTATATACACTTAACCATATCTTCACCATTGAGGGACATGGTTGAGCAAGCTAATGTGAGGAAGAAGAGACTCTGCTCTGTTGCTTTGTGGAATTTCCACAAAGCCTTTGATACAGTTCCATAAGATAGACTACTATAGATGTTACAAAGACTGGGGATCCCATCTTACATGATCTAGGGTATCCATGCACTGTATGAGAGGATGGTAGTTAGATGAGATACCTAGGAGGACTTTCAAACATGGTCTGTAACACCATTGGAGTGAAGCACGGATGTCCCCTTTCCCCTACACTCTTTGGAATCTACAATATCGATGAGATAGAAGACCATGTCACATGAGAAGGAGGGGATGGGATGGAGATAGCAAGTATATCGGTCTTTATTATGCTTTATGCCAATGATATTATTCTGGTCTCTAAGTCACAAGAGATTCTACGACATCTCCATGCCTTCATGGCTTTTGCGCACAACATGGATTGATGGTTAATCTTGGGAAGACCAAGATCCTGATCTTCCACACATCAACCCCAATGAGAAGGTGATCATTGTTCACCCTAGAAGCATAATATGTGGAGGTCGTGGACTCATATGTCTACTTAGGGGTCACATTCATTGAATTGGCTAGGAGATTCACCATGGAACAAGCAGCTAGAGACTGACTCATGTGAGGATATGCAACATTGGCCATGATGGAGAGATAGTGCCACCATGCACACTTCCAGGAGCCATGCACACAGAGGTGGCTATTTGACACATTGGTCACACTAGCCATGATGTATAGTGCTCTTATTTGGAACCCTTGGTCCTACATGCCCATGGACATAGATTGAGAGACCACAAGCCATCATGCCCTCATAGATGATCCACAATAAACATCAATACCACATGAGGTCATTAGAGCCGAGTCTATTTACCCCCCATGATGAAGGAGGCCCTTTTTCATACCATTAGCTTCGCACATAGATTACATGACATGCATCCACATAGACTACCTAGGAAAGCCTGTGAAGCCTCTCAATAGCTAGCTCAGGTAGGACATGGGGTTTCATGGTATGCATAGGTCCATGAGAGTGGCTCATAGGATATGGGATCAACATGGACTACCTCCCTACCCTTTCAATACAATCCTAATTTCCCCTCCATACACCTCTTCCACACTAAGAGAAACTTGGTCATGTGATAAGACCTTTACTAGTTGTATGCACATCACACATGGATTTCACCCCAATAGTCTCTTCCATAGAAGATGTCGTACTACAAGGATCACTTTATGAAGACTATAGAGGATGGCTTCATTGTGAGACCCTAATACCTAGATATATACATGCCACAAGAGATGCGAGTAGCCATAGGCGAGCTCAGAATATCCTCTCATTAGCTTGAGATTGAGACTAGGAGTAGCAATGTTGGGGGTTAAAGGTTGTCTTTGGCTAACTGCCTACATTTACTTATACTCCCTACTCATACACCTATATATTGTAGGTGGTGGCCGCCCATCACTGTCACTTTATTCTTTATTCTTTCTATGACAATAGAAGAAGGGTAGGTAGGTCACACATTGTAACTATTGGAGTTCCCACATATCATCTTACTCTCTCTCCTGCCTGAACCTCCATAGCTCTTGCAACTTATTACTTCCACTTGTGCTCTCACCTCCTCTTGCTTCACCTTTCAACTAGTATCAAAGCTAGCATTCAAGGAGCTTCACCGATATTCACTTCAATTAGGGAGAGAGCTTCATTCATAGCTTCCACGGTAGCCACTCGACGAGGCATGCATCAATTCTGTTGCCTTGCTGATACCTTCCATCCTTTCCATCATTGATCAAGACTCTCTAGGGATTGCTTTGAGTTGCAACAAGTGATCATCAAGCTCAACCATAGCCTACAAGACCCTAGGATCAACCAGCGCTTGCATCTTCTCTAATTGTTGTTGAGCTCCAACATCATTCTTCAACTACTTGGCATCATCCCCGACACATGTGGCTTTGATCTTGAGCATTATTTGGAGTATTTGAGGTTAGCCTTTGACCTACATTTCAAGACCAAAGACATGATATTCACTGTTTGGACAACAAGTATTTGCTTGATTTATGCTCTACTTATGCTTATGGGGCTCGTTTCTTGTGCTCGAATGATGTATTAATGCTCAAGATGAAAGGCTTTTGGATGGATCAGAGCTTGTCTATGAAGGCTTATGTATTGACTACTTACAGATGCTTTTGGGATGCTACATTGATATATTGATGCTTGGCATTGGTTATTATGCACGGATATGCTTATGTTGAGCTCTAGGCTTTGGTTTTGAGCTCCAAGGGTTGCATATTTGCAATGGCTACTTGTTTTGAAGCTTTTTTTATTATGGGCTTGAAGGCTTATTGCAAGTACATGCTACTAGTTGCATTGTTTCCTATCATTGGGCACAAAATGCTATGAGACATATGTATTGAGCTTTGCTTGGATCTTGAATATTCCGATTTGCTTCTATGGGAGCACTTTGATTCTTTTTTTGTAGAGCTTGGACTCTTGAGTCAATGGGAGACTCTTACTTGCCTATATATATAGCTAGTTATGGTCTACATTGTTCATGAAAATACTGATGATTGTGGGCAAACTTGGCTTTGGTTTGTACACCTGGTACTTCCTCTTATTAGATGGATTTTTCAACTTCGGATGCATGCTTAGTTATATACTTGAGCCTTATTGTGCATATGCAATGAGTTAGTTGTAGATTCATGGATCTCTGTTGCTTTTGGAGATCTTGTATGCATAGTTGGCTTATGTACATGCTACTCTTTTCTTTTAGATTGTATATATGTCTCTAATGTCTTTGGGTCTTTGACAATATTTGGTACTCTGATAGTTTATGCCTATCTTGCACTGCTAGTTGCATTGCATATCCAGGTTACTATTTGGATATTCCTACAAATGGGAGCTTTGCATTTTGGTTTTTTGCCCATAGTCACACACCTATTTACTATTGTTTCATGATCAGCCATGGCGTGATTTCAATTTTAAGCAGTCCTTTGAGAGTAGACACTGGATACAGGAACTCTATGGCATCTGTTTTGTGGACAACTATATCTTGCATTATATCCTTCCTTTTTTTGTTGATTTTTGGGGCTATTTTAGTGCTATTATAGCAGCCCATTTACTCCTTTCTTTGCAGTTATCATGGCATTTGCTATTATTGGGGATAATACCATCTTTAACATAGATAAGTTGGATGGCACCAATTTAAATTACTGGAAGACCCAAAATTGGAAAGTGTTGGTGCAAAAGAAGCAAATCCAAACGATGAAATGAAAAGGCATAAAGCTTGAGGAGTTTGAGGTAGAGACATGGGCAGATTTGGATTAGCTATGCAAGTCCACTATTATCTTGACATTGTCCAAGCATGTTTATTACAATGTTATTGAGACAAAAGGTGGTGTGTATGATTTACGGCAAAAGATATGTGATATTCATGACAGGTAAAGTCATGCATCTCAGTTGCAGTTGTATTGGCTAAAGAAGCTTGTGGACCTTTGTATGAAGAAGGGTGCTCCTATGTCCATTCATTTAAATGAGTTCCACTCCATTATGAGTTAGCTTATCTTGCAGGGCATTAAGTTTGAGGATAACCTAAAATCTCTATTCTTACTTGTTATACTACCTATGTCTTGGGATATATTCCAAACTATTATGAGTGCTAATCCCCCTAAAGTTGGGTTTAAATGCTTCAATGTAGAGGGAGATTTGCTTACAAAAGAAGTGAATATGAAGAATAATGATGCAGCCTATACTTCTCATGCACTTATAGTTAGAGATAGACATGCTGGGAAAGGGAATAATAATATTGGTAGAGGCTCATAGCCCAATACGGGTGAGTCTAAGTCTTATGAGCAATCATGTAGTAAATCGTGTGATCCTAAGTTCTCACTCACTTGTCATTATTGTGAGCAGCAAGGTCACATAAAGCCATAGTGCCATAGATGCACAATGATAGTCTCGCAGAAAAGGCAAAGGGAAAACACAGGATAATGCCAAGTCTTCTAATGATTGCACCATTGTTCCTAAGTCTAGTGTTAAGCTAGACGAGATAAATGCATTATAGTACACCTCAAATGATTACATACTTACTACTTCTTCACTTGATACTACTTAGTTACTTGATGTTCGGTCTGCTTGCTCTTAGTGTTGACTTCTTGATTCAGTGGAGACTTCCTTCCATATTACCTTGTGTCATTATTAGGTTTATACCTACCACACTATTACAGGTTCAGCTAGATTGGGTGATGATCATGTATTTGACATTGTCAGAATAGGTGATGTGAGACTATAATTTGGTGCTGGTCCTCCATTTGTGCTACATGATTTATATCATGTCCCAATTTTGATAAAGGCCTCATCTTAGCTACAAAGTTAGATGATGACAAGTATCATGTCTCTTTTGGTGATGCTACATAGAAGATTGCATGTCGCAACCTCATTTTTGTTAGAGGTGCCAAGGTTGGCAACCTATATTGCTTGCTTGTATCTGGATCCATTGATCATGTTTTGGTCGTGACCAATCTTACACATGTATCTATTTGGCATTGCTGTCTTAGATATATGCCCCTTAAAGTAATGAAAGTCCTTGCTTGTCTAGAGTACTTACCAGCTTTGGACTACTCATGTTTTGATTCATGTGATCATCATTTATATGGTAGGTAAACTTGTAGCTGGCAGAAAAAGTTTAGTTCTATGCACATGGATGAACAATTACCTCTTATACATTCTAATGTTTATGGTCCCATGCCTTGTCAGTCTCATCAGGTGGTACAAAGTAGTTTGTTTCGTTCATTGATGATTATTTGCATAAGATTTTGGGCATGTCCCAAAAAGTAAAGTCAAAAGTTTTTCTTACATTTCAACACTTTCTTACTATGGTTGAGAATCAAATTGGACATAGGTTGAAATGCCTATGCTGTGAAAATGACGGTGAATATGTCTCTAAGGCATTTGAGCAGTTTTGTGATGAGAGGGGTATTAAGCGCCAATTGACCACCCCATACACTGCACACAAGAATGGTTTTGCAAAGCACATAAATAGGACTATTCAAGAAAGAGTCCAAAGTATGCTTATTTAGGGAGGCTTATCACAACACTTTTGGGCTGAGATAGTTACTACATCCATTCATTTGATTAACACATCCCCATGCACTTCTCTTGGTGGTAGAGTTGCAAAAGAATTATGGTATGGTAAGCGTTTCTTGTGTAAACACTTGTGAGTCTTTTGATGTGAGACTTTGTGCCATATTTCTAAAGACAAATGTAACAAGTTGGATTTGAAGTTTGTTAAATGCATCTTCCTTGGATATGGTGATGCAAATGAGATAGGCTATCACCTGTGGGATGCACATGCTTGGAAGGTTATTCGTAGCCATGATGTTGTGTTCTATGAGAAAAAGATGCATATGAGACCAAAGCAAGTAGTTGAGGAATGTAGGGTGATCTTTCAAGAGGAAACTCCTATTACAGTACAACCAACACAAATTAGATAGCATATAGCGAATGATGATGTAGTGGTCTACGACGCACTTGTGCAAGATCATGATGTTAGATAGAAAGGACATGTTGTATAGGCCCCATAGTTGGCTTGGAGATGGTTGACAAGAGCCTCATGTCCTCATGATCGATATGAGCCCTCTATGCATTATTTGATGGTGAGTGATTTTGATGAGACCTTTACTTATGAGGAGGCTATGTGCAAAGGTGGGTCTTTTATATATCTACGAGCCATGTTGGGTTGTTTTGCTATTGGGTATTTGAGAAAACCCCGTAGATTCAACTTCATTTGGTTAGGCACCCCTTTCATATTCTAAGATCATCACCCACCCCACAACTAGATATAGTGTACTACCATCCTAATTGCTTCTTGATGTGATACTTTAATAGATGGATTAGAATGAAAGGCCAAGTGCAATATAAAGCCCAAATAAAGTTTCAGGATGTCATGCAAGACTAAAGTTTTAGGATCTCATGCATGCAAGACTAAAAGTGTATGAAATGGATGTTCTTGCAAAGTACCAATGAAAAATGTATGTGTACCTTAAGAAGCTCAAGTGTGGTAATTAGTCAGAGTGCTTATTCTAAAGAAGTGAAAAAACTTATAGTTAACGTGATGGTGGGGTTCATGATGTGTGTGCTTATGAAAATTACATCCACTCTCTTTTGGAGATGCACCATGTTTGTTGCTTGAATGATACTTTGAGGCTATTATTTTTCTCCGGAGTGTGATGGTGAGAACAATTTTCCCAAATTTTTTGAGTCTTAATGACCCTTCTCTCAATCAACGTCCTTTTTAGTAAGTTTGATTGATTCGACATTTTCTACATACCCTAAATCTTATGAACTTTGCACAAAGGAGAATAGCAATAAACTATAGCAACACACACACACACACACACACACACACACACACACACACACACACACACACACACACACACACACACACACACACACACACACACACACACACACACACACACACACACACACACACACACACACACACACACACACACACACACACACACACACACACACACACACACACACACACACACACACACACACACACACACACACACACACACACACACACACACACACACACAGTGTGTGTGTGTGTGTGTGTTGTTGTAGGATCCTAGCCTTGACCATTTGATTAAGATCTGGATCTAGAGTTTGATGTGCCTTTTTGAGAGCTTAGGTTCCATAGGGTACCTCACAAAGCTTTAGCTTTTATTATTCCAACAGTTAACTATTTGCTTGAACTCATAGAGTAGCCCTTTTTTGTGATCACTCTAAATATTGAGATAGTCAACTTGGAAAGAGTTGATCTAGGCCAAAAAGCCTTTGATACGACCATTTTCTTCAAGGATCTTAAAGCGTGACCTTCTTGGGATTGATGGAATCTCTTATACATCAGTTGATGGCATTAAGGAGTGGATGAACTCCATGAACATCAATTGTTCTTAGGATTGATGCAATCCCTTCTGCATCAATTGATGGCATTAAGGAGTCCATGAACTCCATGATCATCAAGTATTATAAGAGAAAAATGAATCTCAACTAGCATCCCATGTGCACTACACTCTCGTACACTACTCACATACACCCAAGTTCATAGTGCACTAGTCTCACACTTGCACATGGACACTAGTATATTTCTCTTGTAGATTGCATCCTAGTGCACACACATTGTGCACTAGCCCCACCCTAGTGCACTGCATTATAGCACACTACCCTAGTGTCATATACCATGCACACACACTCTTGCCCTTCGTGTCATATGACTTCTCAAGAAGATTGACTCTTGGATCTTTGTTCAGAGGATATAATAATCACAATTGATGATATCTCTTTGGTTCTTATTTGTGGTGCTAGTTGTGTTGCTACATCATCCATTGAGCTTTGTATAGGAGGTTCTATGTGTTCCAAACTTGGGCTTCCATGTTCTCTTGCCCACACCCTCTATGGCATGACATGGCATGCCATCATGTCTTGTCATTAGAACCATGTCAACCCCTCCCCATGATGCAATGTGATGCTCCCCTCGGTGTGATCCACACTGCATTGTGTCATCTCCCTTGACCTTGCCATTAGATGATGACATGACACTCCCCCCACCATGGTACCCCTCACCTTACACCATGGCACAAGATCCCCAAATCATGGTGTGTTATCCCATCCTGCAATCTTGCCTTCAAGTACTTGTAGTCAACTTTGCATCTACGTGTTGTCATGTTGCAAGTGTTAGTAAACAACCCCACAAGTCCCTGGAATCACAACCCTTCAAGTACTTTTTTTTTGTAACTACGTGTTGTCATGTTTCAAGTGCAAGTGAACAACCCCACAAGTCCCTGGAGTCACAACCCTTTAAGTACACCATGGCACGAGATCCCCAAATAAGTATGTTATCCCATCTTGCAGTCAAGCCTTCAAGTACTTGCGATCAACTTTACAACTATGTGTTGTTACACTGCAAGTGCAAGTGAACAACCCCATAAGTCCCTGGAGTCACAACCCTTCAAGTCACAAGTCCATGGCCTCACAACTGTTTGAGTGCTTGTGGTCAACTTTTTTTAAAAAAAATCCTCCACTCGTGGGAGGGGGGGGGATCCTAGTACCTTTAAAAGATAATTTGTGGTCAACTTTGCTCGTCAAAACGAGCCTGCCAAGTTCCTATAGTCAAAATAATTACCTCTCTTTGCATCAAATCAATCTAGGATTCCTACTCTAAGTTTGCCTTGCTAGAGGGTCAATCTATGGCCATCACATCTAAAGTGCATATTTTGAGGCCTTGCCCGACGATAAGCCTTGAATGTAGGATACCTCAAATTTTAGGCCCACTTAACAATGGTAACCACTGATAGTAAGTCATCTTGCTTATTTTGCTCTTGCTTATACGTGCTTATCCTACTCTTCTATCATGGACACACCTACTTCTGCTTCTATGCCTCTTCTTGCTACTGCTGACGAAAAGATGGACGCCTTTCTTTTTTGTGGGTTTTTTCAAATAAAAACTATACGGAAGGTCTCACGTGGTTCCATCACAAACTTCCTTTGACTTACCTCAATTTTTGTCCTTACTACATGATGAGCTTGGATATGATGGAACATTAAGCTTGGATATTGAAGGCACATTGCCTTGTTGTTATAGAATAACCTAGTCATTTGGGTGTTGAGAGGAGAAGGAACCAATGAGTTTGATTGCATGTGATGATGGAGGGTGGGCTTTACAAGCTCTTTCAAACCATGAGCTAAGATTGTTTTGGCATGCCACCTGATATAGTCTTACCCGAGTTGTCTTTACACAAGATGGGCTGGCTATGGAGGATTTGGAGGAGTGCTAACAACACTAGTACAAGAGGCTATGAGAGAAATGGATAGAGAAGATGAAGAGGAGGAGACACCATAATAATAATCGATCGATGAGCTCAACTAACCCATTCTAGTGAGCCCTCCAGTCTCTCTTTCCACAGAAAACCTCGGAGAAGAAGATGCTAACAGGGTTCAATGAGAGGAAGAGGAGAAAGCAGCCAAGAAAAGGCAAGTCAACCATCAACCTCAACAACCAAGAACCTCAAGCAAAAGAACACTGAGTGAGCAAGGCAGCAAGGCTTAGCACCATCTAGCTAGGGGCACATGCAAAGAATCATGCTGAAGATTCCCATGAGGAGAACTAGGTCCACCATAGAAGGAGGTAGAGAATCGAGAAGGGTTGAAGAAGAATCTAGGAAACTCAAAGAGGAATGCAAAAAGAGACAAGAAGAGCAAGAGTAGATGGTAATGACCCTCTCACAAGAATAGAACTAGAGCCTGGAATAGATGAAAGAGAGAGTGAAAGGATGGGCAGAAACGAATGAGGCTTGGATCAGAGACCTACCAGAATGCCTAGCATTGTTAGAAAGTGAGCACATAATTGCTAAAGGAAAAGCGGAGGTGTTAGAGACAAGGATGTTAGCATAGCAAGAGGCCTTCTTAAACACAGTGCTATATGTCACTGAGGTTGAAGGAGAAGAGACAATGGAAGAGATTAGAAGAAAATTAGAACTCACAAGGAGAGCATTGAGATATATGACCTACATGAAAAGACACCCAGAGCTAGTACCAGCCTAAGCATAGCAGAGCAAAGGGAACATCTGGTCAAGGTAGGGTTATCTAGGCAAGAGCTCAAATTGCTAGGTTATGAAGAACAAGAGTCACAAGCACAACACTCCATTCAAGAACTTGTAGAGCCAAACCTGGAAAAAGGGCCCGATTTTGAGTAGCAAGATGATGAGAAAGAGTAGCCTAATGTGCCAAGCCCACCTCCACAACTGAAATCACAAGTAGAGGTGCATGATGAAGATCTTGTTGCACTAGAAAGGACTGTGGAAGTGAGGTGCAGGAGAAAAGAGTGGGTAGAACTATCACAGAGGAAACTTAGTGCCAAGCCTCAGCTAATGCCTGAAGCCCCTATCCCTAAACGCGAAGATGTCTTACCCGTCAATTGGGCACAAGAATTGTCCCTATGGGAGCAGTATGAAAGCCGTTGCAATCCCTTCTAGTTCGCCCCTACCCGTGATCACTTGATTGAGTGCTATCCCCAAGGGTGGTGGAGGAGGTGATCAAGCTCTCGATGCGGTTTTGGGCAAAAGGTGGCTAGGGGAAAGAGCAAGGCATCTAATGCTATGGCAGAGGAGGGAACTCGCTTGATATTGGGAGGATAAGGTGATGGAGGAGCCTCGAATAGTAAAGGGCTATGAATCCTAGCCAAAATGAAGAAGGAATATATGGGATGGCAGTATGGATGCATGGATGGACTTCTGCAATACCATACAATATGAAAGGGATAATCCTATCTACATGCCCTACCTAAGAAGACACATGGTAGATTTTGATCTGGAGGTGCATGGGAGGTACGGTTTCCTTTGAATCTCCAATGTTAATGCTGCGACCCCTGAGGGGTGCATGATCTTCATGGAAAAATATCTTTGACCATCTATCGTGCACTTCCTCCAAGAATTTTCTTCATGTCCACCACTTGTAACTATCTCTGCCTCCTTATGATACTTCTTAAGCAAAAGTCGGCAGCAGAGGAAAAGCAACCTCTGCCCATCTTTTTTTATATGAATGTGGGTATAGATAGTTGCCCATCTTTTTTTATATGAATGAAATTTTATTTATTCACGCATGTGTCTAGAGAGAGAAAGGGGAGAGACAATCTAATAAATCAATTTACACAAATAGAATGTGCAGTAAGCATGTAATGCTTATTATTTTCATCTTTTACTACACATGCACAATATCATGTTTCACATGCAATGCTTTATCTATCATCATAGTACCGTGATCTACCTCTACAATCATAATGAAAGATACGTATGGACTCTCCAATGATAGCATCAACTACAACAATGTGCTTAGATGTTGAGTTTAAATTTTCAACTTGAATCATCTATTATATATTATTTTTGCTAGAGGCTCAAGAGGTTCCAAACCTAAAGGGTCTCTTGAGCCTATAGCAATTTCTTTGAGAGTGGCAGAGCCAATGGCATCCCACGGGAGGAGAGGATATGCCCCCTTTGCAGATCAGAGGTGGAGAGTGAGGAGCATTTTGTTCTCAGATGCCCGGCATACTCAGAGTTGAGATCTAGATACACATTGAGCAGCTCACTTCAAGGATGTATGACTGATATGGATCAGAGATCATTTGGCCGTTTTCTGGGAGAGGCATGGCACATCAGAGAGTAGAGCACACAGCGGGTCCCAATCAGAGAGGGGCCCACCCAGACGACTATTACACAGTTCTTTCAGACAGACAGAGTGAGAGCTACTGTACCAACCTCCAGCCAGACCTTCGGGCTCACACTACAGCAGGCTGAGGACCAGCGTACCCGACGCCGCACAAGGATCCGTGGGTTTCGGACCCCACAGCCACATCAATAGGAGATTCGGAGGATTCTTGATCTACATCGACAGCAGATTGAGATCCGACGACACTCGACACATTGGATCTCAGATCTCCAGTTTGATCTTTCTCCACCGCCGATGTACCACATCCTGCATCCAGGAGGGATCACCTGCTATTAGCGACTTCGACGACTGCTACTACATCCCAGGATAGTATATCTCCCTGCATCTGTTGCATATACACATCGCACCACTTTATCACAGCCGACATTTGTTCCCCTTTTGTAGCCATTATTTGGAGTACCAGAGCTACATACGCACATACACATACACGACACTTATCACACTCACAGCACCGTATTTTTAGTTTCCAGTTTTTAGCTTTTCATTTAGCACTTTTATTTTGGATAGCTGGACCTCATCACTGAATCACAGTTTGTCTCATAGGCCAGTTTTGGTCTTTAGAAGACGTTAATATAACTTTCTTTCTTTCTTTCTTTCTCTCTCATCAAGCCTTAGTGTCAACTCTAAAGCATTTTTTCCTTTATGTAAGCTTTTATATATATAAGCATGCGACAGACACATGTCAGACAATGTTATGGGTAATAGGACTCTCCCTCTCTCTCTTAATAAAGCAAAGTGCAACTCATGGACTTAGCAAAGTAAGCGAGTCAAGTTGCATCTCCCCCCCCAAATCTCTCTCTCTCTCTCTCTCTCTCTCTCTCTCTCTCTCTCTCTCTCTCTCTCTCTCTCTCTCTCTCTCTCTCAGGTCTAGGACCATGCCCTAGAACTACAGGTTTGATGATGAGTGCATGGAGCTATACAAACACCTCCAGATCTAGAGGGATAGGTTCTATCACTAAGAGGGAGACCCATATTTAGATGCGGACCCTAATGAACTATAAGTGACGGGCGTATGAGGATGCACGGTATTGGGATCCATACCATTTATTCATGAGCAAAGATGTGGCCATAGTGTGGCACATGCTACAAGAACCATGTTGCACTGCACCCATCAAAGACCTAGAGACACATCACTCATATGTAGAGGGTCTATATGATGTACCACACCAACCACCAATTCCTCACCCACCGGAGCCTCATCCCACCACATCCACCTTCTTCACACATGATATGGTGATGAGAATAATAGTGCATCTACAACATGGATGATAGATAGACCACACACATATACAGGGTGAGCACTTCAATTATACAGTGTACATTTTGGTTCGTCTCCTTGCTTTTATGTTCAGTAGGGCTCTAGTGGAAGGCTTCCCAAATGAGTGAACCATGCATATCATCATGACTATCCATAAATCAAGATATTCCCTTGATCTTGATAATTACAAGACCATCATGGCAAGCCATACATTGGTTAAGATATATGAAGTAGTGATGGAGACAGAGCTTAGTGCATTTGTAGAGAGAGGGAGATCAAGGTAGCAATATAGGCTAGATTCAAATGGGGATTATCTACACTTAACCATATATTCATCATTGAGGGACATGGGTGAGCAAGCTAATGTGAGGAAGAAGAGACTCTGCTCTGTTGCTTTGTGGATTTCCACAAAGCCTTTGATACAATTCCATAAGATAGACTACTATAGAGGTTACAAAGACTAGGGATCCCATCTAACATGATATAGGGTATCCATGCACTGTATGAGAGGATGGTAGTTAGATGAGATACCTAGGAGGACTTTCAAACATGGTCTGTAACACCATTGGAGTGAAGCATGGATGTCCCCTTTCCCCTACACTCTTTGGACTCTACATATCGATGAGATAGAAGACCACGTCACATGAGAAGGAGGGGATGATAGCAAGTATATCAGTCTTTATTATGCTTTATGCCAATGATATTATTCTGGTCTCTAAGTCACAAGAGAGTCTATGACATCTCCATGCCTTCGTGGCTTTTGCACACAGCATGGATTGATGGTTAATCTTGGGAAGACCAAGATCCTGATCTTCCACACATCAACCCCAAGGAGAAGGAGATCATTTTTCACCCTAGAAGCATTACATGTGGAGGTCGTGGACTCATATGTCTACTTAGGGGTCACATTCATTGAATCGGCTAGGAGATTCACCATGGCGCAAGCAGCTAGAGATAGACTCATGTGAGGATATGCAACATTGGCCATGATGGAGAGATAGTGCCACCATGCATACTTCCAGGAGCCATGTGACATAGATTGAGAGACCACAAGCCATCATGCCCTCATAAATGATCCACAACAAACCATCAATACCACATGAGGTCATTAGAGCCGAGCCTATTTACCCCCCATGATGAAGGAGGCCCTTTTTCATACCATTAGCTTCGCACATAGATTACATGACATGCATCCACATAGACTACCTAGGAAAGCCTGTGAAGCCTCTCAATAGCTAGCTCAGGTAGGACATGGGGCTTCATGGTATGCATAGGTCCATGAGAGTGGCTCATAGGATATGGGATCAACATGGACTACCTCCCTACCCTTTCAATACAATCCTAATTTCCCCTCCATACACCTCTTCCACACTAATAGAAACTTAGTCATGTGATAAGACCTTTACTAGTTGTATGCAAATCACACATGGATTTCACCCCAATAGTCTCTTCCATAGAAGATGTCGTACTACAAGGATCACTTTATGAAGACTATAGAGGATGGCTTCATTGTGAGACCCTGATACCTAGATATATACATGCCACATGAGATGCGAATAGCCATAGGTGAGCTCGGAGTATCCTCTCATTAGCTTGAGATTGAAAGTAGGAGTAGCAATGTTGGGGGTTAAAGGTTTTCTTTGGCTAACTACCTACATTTACTTATACTCCCTACTCATATACCTATATATTACAGGTGGTGGCCGCCCATCACTGTCACTTTATTCTTTATTCTTTCTATGACAATAGAAGAAGGGTAGGTAGGTCACACATTGTGACTATTGGAGTTCCCACATATCGTCTTACTCTCTCTCCTGCTTGAACCTCCATAGCTCTTGCAACTTATTACTTCCACTTGTGCTCTCACCTCCTCTTGCTTCACCTTTCAACTAGTATCAAAGCTAGCATTCAAGGAGCTTCACCGATATTCATTTCAACCTAGGGGGAGAGCTTCATTCATAGCTTCCACAGTAGCCACTCAATGAGGCATGCATCAGTTTCTTTGCCTTGTTGATATCTTCCATCCTTTCCATCATTAATCAAGACTCTCTAGGGATCGCTTTGAGCTACAACAAGTGATCATGAAGCTCAACCATAGCCTATAGGACCCTAGGAGCAATCAGCTCTTGCATCTCCTCCAACTGTTGTTGAGCTCCAACATTGTTCTTCAATTACTTGGCATCATCCCCGACACATGTGGCTTTGATCTTGAGCATTATTTGGAGCATTTGAGGTCAGCCTTTGACCTACATTTCAAGACCAAAGACATGATATTCACTGTTTGGACAACAAGTATTTGCTTGGTTTATGCTCTACTTATGCTTATGGGTCTCGTTTCTTGTGCTCGAATGATGTATTAATGCTCGAGATGAAAGGATTTTGGATGGATCAAAGCTTGTCTAGCTTAGTTCTCGAAGGGTTCTTTGTTGTAATATCCTGTGGACAACAAGCATTCACTATGAAGACTTATGTATTGACTACTTACAAATGCTTTTGGGATGCTACATTGATATATTGATGCTTGGCATTGGTTATTATGCTCGGATATGCTTACGTTGAGCTCTAGGATTTGGTTTTGAGCTCCAAGGGTTGCATATTTGTAATGGCTACTTGTTTTGAAGCTTTTTTTATTACGGGCTTGAAGGCTTATTGCAAGTACATGCTACTAGTTGCATTGTTTCCTATCATTGGGCACAGAATGCTATAAGCATATGTATTGAGCTTTGCTTGGATCTTGAATATTTTGATTTCCTTCTATGGGAGCACTTTGATTCTTTCTTTGTAGAGCTTGGACTCTTAAGTCAATGGGAGACTCTTACTTGCCTATATATATAGCTAGTTATGGTCTATATTGTTCATTAAAATATTGACGATTGTGGGTAGACTTGGCTTTGGTTTGTACACCCGATACTTCCTCCTATCAGATGGTTGGAGGAGAGAGAGCAGAACCCCACATTATGGGCCACATAAGATACCAAGTTTTGGCAAAATAAAGTTTTTGAAGTACTAGGGTCTGTGCCCGGCTATGAATGCCAAGCTACATGGAGAAGAAGGGTCTATGACACCAACTTGGACACTTGGATGGCCTTTTGTAACACTCAACCCTTCGAGCAAAATGACCCAACCTTTATGCCTTACCCTTGAAGGGTGGGAGTGGATTTTGGCTTCAGTGTCCACAACCGTTATGACTTCCCTGTAATCTATAATCCTCACTGTACTGCATATGAAGATGCCCTCATCTTCACGTTAGAAAACTTGTATGATACTCTAATCCAATTCACTAACCAATTCTCTGCATGCCCGAACCCCACCTTCATTACCACTTGTAATTACCTTAGATTGCTTAGGATACTCCTTAGGCAACACTCCATCCCATAGGAGCGCGGCCTCCTAGTGCTCCATTTTGATCCTAATGCTATAGATAGTTGTACAATGGCAGCTAATGATGCGAGCCATTCTTTTTCCTTCATTTTGCTTAACTCTACCAGAGGACATGAATGATAGCCGCTTCACCCACTGCAATCATCCATTTCTCTCCACCACCACCCTTCAAGTCCGCCTAAGCCTCAAGGGGTACCTCCAAAGCTGCCAATTCCTTAGTAAATCTATTAAGCCCCATTCTCCACCTCACTTCGATGAGACGAAGGTTAAACTTCTATCACGACTATGTAGCTTTATTATTATTATTATTTAAAAAAATATGCCGCCACTACAAGTTGCACATCTAGCACAGCCACCGCACTTAGGGGTCAAGTTAGGTGCGTCTGATAGCCTCGATCGGCCAGCTCTGTTCCTAATCCCTTAGTCTCATTTTGACCCCCCATGTCATGCTTACGGCACATCAAGGGCATGACACACCCAGGGAGGTAACACTCGCCTTTGGATAGACCTGTCACCCTAAGCTCCATCCCACTAGCTTGCCCACAATGCACCACACAACAATGGCAGACACCCATACGTAATGCACAACCGAAGGCCCCCACCAGCTTCAGCGACCCCATCATCCATGCAATGTGCTCCCCATCTTCTGAAACATCCTTCCATGATGACCCAACAAACCAAGGGACGGACAAAACAACCCCAATCGAAAAGTGAATGAAGAAGCTCATTTCGAATAGTGCATCAGCAGGTCATCACAGAGGGCCAGGCGACGGATCCATCTAACACAATATTCAATTTCAACACTAGATTCGCCCACTAGCCTCTCTCCACAACCAGGGCTCAGTCCAAATTCAAGGGCCCTTCAGGTCCATAAATCCCTCGAAGACAAGGGATCATCTCCAACGCAAGGCCCTTTCAGATCCAAAAATCCCTCCAATAGGTCCATAAATCACTCCAAGATAAGGAATCATCTTCAACTCAAGGGCCTCACAGTTCCATAAATCCCTCCAACACACCTTCCAACTCGATTCGTACACAAACTCAAAGAGCTATTTGGCTACTTCAACAATAGAGCACCCTTCATACCCTAATAAGTGCCATGGGACTAGCACTCCGCTAGGAGGGGGGTAATGTTAACCCTCAAACGAACAAGGTGGAAAATCAAAAAAATCTAAAGCAGAAGACAAAGCCAAGGCAAAAGCAAAAGGGAGAACAAAGGCATGCCAAGAAAAATTGGGAAACACAAGATGTGTGAAAAAGTCCTAAATCAAGGAGAGGTGCTCAAGAAAAAGCACAAGTTAATACTTTTGTAAAAGAGTGTAAGGTGCATCGTGATTCATTTTAAGAGTGCCGGGCATCGACCTGTGCAAATTGTAAATATAGATGGGCGGTAGGAAGAAAGCTAGGAAGATAGGAGAACAATGGAAAAAAGGGCCTAGGCTATGGCCAGCCATGTAAAAAGGGGATGACTGCCCAAATGGGATTTAGGGCTTTGTATATAAAGTTCTAAAGATGATCAAGAGCTCGTTCTTTGGTACGTGGCAAAGTGGACTCTTCTTCTTCCCTCTTTTTCTTCTATTTGCTTGCTTGTGTGTGCTTTAGGGAGGGAGTGTGAGAGTGTGAGAGAGTGTGTGTGTGTGAGGGTGAGGGATCAAGGAGGTGAAGCTCTCCACCATCCTCTCTCTTCTCTTCTCTTCTCTTCTCTTGTTCCGCGTGTGGCTATGGTGGAGGATGGAGCTTGGAGGTGAAGACTTGAGGATGCTTGAGCTTGCATCAAGAATCGTGGAGCTATCGGTGTGCTTGAGAGAGAAAGCAACTCAATTGGGCCTCAAGGTAAACTCACTATACTCCTAGAGAGGGATAGCGCATCGGCTATGTGAGAGGTAGCCATTGGTGCTCGCTTGAAACACTTGAATAATAAGCAGTCCGTGTGAGAGGTATACACACAAGAGAAAGCTCATTCAAGAACACAAGAAAAGAGATGGAGGCCAAAATATATTTTTGTTGAATTTTTTTCTTCTTTTTCTCACAATAGAATATATACAAATTATAGGTAAAATATAATATAAAGGAGAGTGGTTTACTAAGTCAAATAGTGCATAATTAACTATACTAATAGATTGGCACTATAACTATGCTATCTATAGGTAGATGTAACAAACCAAAAATAATAAGTGATAAGTTAGTGGGCCATGTGAGGATCGTAAATGACCACCAATGTGCTAGGTGTAGATGTGAGCATCCATCTAACCAAGTGGTCCACCATCAATGTCCACATGTGTTGAGCTTGCCATTTCAACATAGGGGTTCAAGCAAGGCTACATGTCATTTCTAACTTAAGGATCCCTAAGTGCGATGTTGTATTTACATATTTTTCTCTTTTTTTCTCTTTTCTATCTTTTGAAATACAATGCAATATAGAAGAACCTTCCAGCCTTGGTGAGAAGAATATAACCAAGATCAAGAGACTTAAGGCGGCTCTTAAGGTGGAATAACCTGATCCAAATCGAATAAGTAATGCTGAAGTGATTTATGAGACTTGAGATAGGACGTTGTTGACATTGTGGCTTAGTTCTAGAAGGAGTGAGCTTTCGTTGATCTTTCGTTGATGTAACATTTCATTCAAAGTGAGTACAATCTAAATGTAGCATGTAGGTGTTCGTGTGCGGCCTAGTTGCCCTAGTTGGCTAGCATGGCGCTTTGAGTTCTATGGTCTATGTTTTTAGTTGTTATGTGTGGGCTTCCTTGTATTAGAATATTCCTTGGCCTTTTTTATTTTTCCTAAGCTCTTAGACCTATCTCTAGGTTTGTTTTCTTCCCATTCTAGCTAGTAAAAGCCCTCTCATTCAGCTCATTCTCCTTGCGTGTTCTTGATAGTACCTTAGTCTCTCTTGTAACTGTGGGTTTTGGCATGGTTCACTATTCCCTTGTTGTTATTTTGTAGTTGTGATGCCTATTTTTCCTTGCTAGTTTTGTTTGATGTGGAGATAGGTTATTTTTAATTGGGCTCTTTGTTATGTTTTCTCTTGTGAGACACATGGTGTTTTTAGTTCTCTCTCCCCAAATTCTTATTATAATTGTGTGTGTACAAAAAGGTTTTCCATTATTCCTAATCAAGTTGTTTGCGTTATAGCTCAAGCACGCTAGTTGCAACTCATGCTCAATCAAGCTTTTCACTTTTCCGATCAATATTATGTAATGCACAAACAAATTCTTAGCACTGTGTAATGTAGATGTCCTCCTCAATTCCAAGCATGCTTTTTTTCTCACTAGAGTGCAGTCCCCTTGACCGTAATTGAGTAGTCTTCACTGTAGTGCAACCACCCTAGGTCTAATTGTGGTTAGATAAAATAACCAAGCCTAGTCATGGACACTATTGAAAGTGCTATTCTAGCCTAAGGTTTCTAGAGCATTTGTTGGCTTGCAAGTAATTGTTGATTCCAACATCATTCTTCAATTACTTGGCATCATCCTCAACACATGTGGCTTTGATCTTGAGCATTATTTGGAGTATTTGAGGTCAGCCTTTGACCTAAATTTCAAGACCAAAGACATGATATTCACTATTTGGACAACAATTGTTTGCTTGGTTTATGCTTTATTTAAGCTTATGGGGCTCATTTCTTGTGCTCGGATGATGTATTAATGCTCGAGATGAAAGGCTTTTGAATGGATCAAAGCTTGTCTAGCTTAGTTATTGAAGGGTTCTTTGTTGTATTATTGTGTGGATAGCAAGCATTCACTATGAAGGCTTATGTATTGACTGCTTACAGATGCTTTTGGGATGCTACATTAATATATTGATGCTTGGCATTGGTTATTATGCCTGGATATGATTATGTTGAGCTCTAGGATTTGGTTTTGAGCTCCAAGGGTTGCATATTTGCAATGGCTACTTGCTTTGAAGCTTTTTTTATTACAGGTTTGAAGGCTTATTGCAAGTACATGCTACTAGATGCATTGTTTCCTATTAGTGAGTACACAATGCTATGAGACATATGTATTGAGCTTTGCTTGGATCTTAAACATTTCAATTTGCTTCTATGGTAGCACTTTGATTCTTTCTTTGTAGAGCTTGGACTCTTGAGTCAGTGGGAGACTCTGACTTGCCTATATATATATATATATATATATATGCTCAAGCTAGTTACAGTCTACATTGTTCATGCAAACACTGATGATTGTGGGCTAACTACCCAGTACTTTTTCCTATCAAACGGATTTGTCAACTTTGCATGCTTAGTTATGTACTTGAGCCTTATTGTGCATATGCAATGAGTTAGTTGTAGATTGGTGGATCTCTATTGCTTTTGGAGATCTTGTATGCATAGTTGGCTTACGTACATGCTACTCTTTTCTTTAGGATTGTAGCTATGTCTCTACCATCTTTGGGTCTTTGACAATATTTGGTACTCTGATAGTTTATGCCCATCTTGCAATGCTAGTTGCATTGCATATTTAGGTTACTACTTGGATATTCCTAGGAATGGGAGCTTTGCATTTTGGTCTTTTGCCCATAGTCACACTTATTTACTATTGTTTTATGATCAACCATGGTGTGATTTCAAATTTGAGCAGTCCTTTGAGAGTAGACACTTGATACAGGCACTCTATGGCATTTGTTTTGTGGACAACTATATCTTGCATTATATCCTACCTTTTTCTGTTGATTTTTGGGGCTATTTTAGTGCTATTACAGCAACCCATTTACTCTTTTCTTTGCAATTATCATGGCATTTGCTATTACTAGGGATAGTACCATCTTTAACATAGATAAGTTGGATGGCACCAAGTTTAATTACTGGAGAACCCAAAATTGAAAAGTGTTGGTGCAAAAGAAGCAAATCCGAATGATGAAATGCAAGGAGTTTGAGGTAGATACATGGGCCGATTTGGATTAGCTATGCAAGTCCACTATTATCTTAACATTATCCAAGCATGTTTATTACAATGTTATTGAGACAAAACGTGGTGCATACGATTTATGGCAAAAGATATGTGATATTCATGATAAGCAAAGTCTTGCATCTCAATTGTATTAGTTAAAGAAGCTTGTGAACCTTTGTATAAAGAAGGATACTCCTATTTCCACTCATTTAAATGAGTTCCACTCCATTATGAGTTAGCTTATCTTGCAGGGCATTAAGTTTGAGGGTAACCTAAAATCTCTATTCTTGCGTGTTATACTACTAAAGCCTTGGGATACATTCCATACTATTATGAATGCCAATCCCCCTAAAGTTGGGTTTAAATGCTTCGATGTAGAGGGAGCTTTGCCTACAAAAGAAGTGAATATGAAGAATATTGATACAGCTTATACTTCTCATGCACTTATAGTTAGAGATAGACATGATGGGAAAGGGAATAACAATCTTGATAGAGGCTCACAACCCAATAGGGGTGAGTCTAATTCATATGAGCAATCACACAGTAAGTCCTGTAATCCTAAGTTTTCTCTCACTTGTCATTATTGTGAGCAATAAGGTCACATAAAGCCATAGTGCCATAGATGCACAATGATAGTTGCAGAAAAGGCAAAGGGAAAACACAAGATAATGCCAAGCCTTCTAATGATTTCACCATTGTTCCTAAGTCTAGTGTTGAGATAGAAGAGATAAATGCATTGTAGTACACCTCAAATGATTACATACTTGCTACTTCTTCACTTGATACTACTGAGTTACTTGATGTTTGGTCTGCTTGCTCTTAGTGTTGACTTCTTGATTCAAGGGGGCTTCCTTCCATATAACAAGGAAACAGAGGTGGCATTCAAGGTTGATGCATTGATTACTATTGGACATATGGATAGATGGAAACATGGGTACATGGAAACAAGCAAAAGACCAAGAAAAGGAACGAAGTCAAGCATATCCTCAAAGTCAAGAGTGAAGCTTTAAAAGAAAGCTTCAGTTCAATATTGCCATCAGAAATGCTGCCATCCTTACACTTCAATATTGCCATGCTTATAAAGCGCCCCCTTTATTGTGCTGCTTAGTGAACATGGGCTGGCCATCAAAATAGCAACTACAGACTGTTTAACTTTATCTAGTTCTGGGCTTTTCAAATAACTGAAAAGTTTGTATTTCAATTCCACTTCTGATACCCTCTCAACAGCAAACCACTGAATGAGTCGCAGACTTGTCACTGCAACTAATATTTTTTTCCTCCATGGACCTGAATCCTGCAAAACTGTAATGGCCCTGCTGACAGCATGCCCAACATGGGGCTTGGCATTATATTTTCTCTCATGTTTATCCTGCTTGACAGGTTCACTCAAAGAATGGAGACTTATAAGTGCTGTAGTGTAGCAAGGGAGGGCAGGTTTTCCCTTGATGTGGACTGTGGAATCCACTAAGCTTCTGAGGGGTTTGCCCATCTTCCACGGCAGGATTCTAGTTTTGGAATGCACCAACTCTCCCACATGTCGGATGGCCATACAGCATCAGCCAAAGCCTCAGAAACAATTTTCTGGAACCAAATCACTGCTTTGTATTGCCTCCTCTTTCACATGAGCTCCAAGCTCTGTGGGTGTTCGTGTGCACTTTGTTGTTGCCCACAGCTTCAGTAAATCATTGACCAGATCTTGTTTCAAACCTGAATGCTCATTGGTAAGCTGGTTGCTGAGCTCATTGGTGAGCTGATTGCTAAGCTCATTTCTGAGCTCTATTTTCATTTGTTGAAGAAGACTAGCGAGCTCATCCATGTCGACAACTGGAAAACCACAAATAAAGTGCCATCAGTATAAACCATGATAGGTTACGCATCAAGTGTGATGGATTAGCCACCAGCTATGATGATGCATTGTCTGCCTAGGCAGGTATGCAGGACAGGTTTTCAATTATACTTATTCAGGTGTACCATGCTCGATGCCTAAGGTTTGTGCATGCTGGGTGTGTGACACTCCAGCAAGGAGAGTATCCTTGCAATTCGAGGCAAGAAACATCTCGCAACAAGCACGAAGCAGGAACCCAAGGAGAACTTGAAACTTTGTTTCATCAGGTCGACGAAATTTTCAATCATGGCATGGTAGGTCATGATGCTCTAGTTGGACTGGAAATTAGAGTTTGTTTGAGCTCGACTCCATCTCACAACAAGAGACTAGAGAGTTGTTACGTAGTAATAAGCTGCGTCGCGGTGTTGAACAAGCAGTGAGAGGGAAAAACCTACCCAACACCTATCTACTCCTACAACCTCATCTTGGCCGTCTCACCCCCTCTTGCTTTTGCACCCATTTGCTTCCACTCCCAACCTACCTCATAATACTTGGGGTTCTCTCTATTGATCATGTTTATATCACATATGATCAAGAGTAAGCACTCCACACCACACTCCATTGTTAGAGCAAAGATGGGAGCAGCACCTATGGTTGCGGAGGCACTTTTCAGGGTGGTGACTTTCTTACACACGTTATGGGAGTTACCATGCTAAAGATACCCTAGATTAGCATTGATCTCCTCCAAAGGCTAGTAGCAGAGCAGAGCACCACATGGACTATTGGTGCTCACAAATGACCACTTGGATGAGCTTGTGTGGATTGGATATTGATAGACTCCCACCCTTTGACTATAGCTTGGACTGCCCCACTTTGCCCTTCAGCCAGCCTGAGCTGAATAGAATCATTAGGGTTGAACTTTTGAGGACTAAGACAGAGAGGACATGGATTCAACTGCCACTCTCCACGGAGTCGAAGATGGAGCTCTATCAAAGTCATTTCTTGCCCCTATCTGAGGATGGATTTGATGCTAGGCCAACATACATGAACTTACACTATCCCATGGTATGCGGACTGCTATTGGATAGATTCATACCTCCTCCCACAGATTGAGGATAGAGATAGGCAAATGTACAGACATTCTAGCAGATAACATGATTTGTGAGTTATGTGGATGAGAGCCTAAGATAGAGTAGCACTACTTATGCAGATGTATAGTATACTATGACATACAAGGGAGGTACCACTGCCTCTTCAAGGAAGGTTTTGGCCTCTTTGTCGTGTCATGGAGTATGAAGTCCAGAGATCCTTAGGTCTCTTTATCCTGGAGCTTCGGAGCTGTCGCACAACACTACTATGGGGGACAAGAGATCACCTTGCTAGCGGGTCCTAGATAGAGAGTTGACAAACTTTTTTGGCAGACCGGACCCTATGGGCACTAGTAGCCCAAGCCACTTTGTCAGATACCACACACTCCACACTATTGTAGAGTCACTTTGGATAGGGCCACCGCACTCTCTAGAGCATATAAACCTTGACTGCTAGGGCCATGTCAAAGGAGGCTGCCATACTTGTCAGAGTGCGACGGTGCGGAAGCGTATGACCAACATTGAGAGATAGAGTGAACTGTGATTGTGTTTCCAAGGCGTGCCTCCTCCCTAAGAGGGCCGAGCCCAAATGCAGGTTTTCTAGTTCGAGTAAGACATTCACACCACGCAAGTCACCTCCTCCTTAATTGTTATCAAGGTGTGCCTTCTCCATGAGAGGGTCGAGCCCAAATGCACAAGGCACATATAGAGTTTCTAGTATATGTTTCTTATTAAGGTCATACCTCAATGTTGGTACTCACAAATGACCACTTGGATGAGCTTACATCATCTATGACCCACGCACTTTGACTATAACTTGGACTACCCTACACTTTCCCCCTCAGCCGATCTAAGCTGAGAGGATAGGATCCTCTCTCTCTCCGTTGAGGCTCGAATTGCACTATATTAGTACTTTTATACCTTAGTACTAGCATACATGTAGAATCAGCATATGGAAAGTGACCTAAGATGTCATATGAAGCATTCAGGTTTTTACCTGACATTCAGGCGCCTTCCTGACAGTCAGGAGTTCGTGTCTTTTGTATTCCTGCGTGATGAGAACTGATGTCTTTTTCAGGACAGCGCCAGATTCTGGTCGCTTATGTTTGGTTCTAATAATGTGTATCTGTGTCCGAGACTCTAGACGGCGAGGGCATAGGCTTCTTCAATGGCAGTCGTGTCAAGAAGTACTACCGTCCCATACATCCTCTGCATGAGCCACCAATGTTAGAACCCCCTATCAAAGTACGAGTAGCCATGATCACTGAAATGGATCATGAGGATGAGGAAGCCGTAGAACTTGCATACCTACACATCACGATCATGGCCAAGTGAGCATGCGCTTTGAATGCCTTGATCGACGAGGGAGCAGACTTCAATTTCTTAACCAACGATCATTGGACCCAACTAGGCAAACCACCACTACAGCCGGCCAATGCCAAATTAAGCCCATATGGGGGCCGCTCATATGCACTTCTCGGCAAGTGTAGGGCCGCCATTTCTATCCAGTCTGAGACTGTATCAATGATCTTCTACGTGTTGCCGAACACTGAAGACGCAATATTTGCGTTGTCTACTGCAAGTTATTTGATCAGGAGTGAATATGATGATAATAAACTGTATGATCGTTTTCAGGACAGTGGTTCAGCAATGATGAATATAATATGTAGTTCGTGTTTCTATATTGTTCTTGAAGATTAAATGTACGAAATGGCTGTAGATTGTGTCAGGAAGTTCCCTGCAGTGCTAATTTCCTGCATCTCCTGTTATGGTCCTGATGGTCCATAACACACACACACACACACACACACACTCTCTCTCTCTCTCTCTCTCTCTCTCTCTCTCTCTCTCTCTCTCTCTCTCTCTCTCTCTCTCTCTCTCTCTCTCTCTCTCTCTCTCTCTGTGCACACCTTATGCGTATTAAAGGACATTCCTTAACTTGATATAATGCACCAAAGTTATAACTTTAATAAAATGAACCAAAGTTATAATGCACGAAAGTTATAAGGTTTTTATGTAAAGAGGAGGGGATAAGCAGAAATGTTCTAGAACATATGGAAAAAAAATAGGGAAAAAAAAGTGAGGATGGGATGAGGGCAAGCTTTCATTTCCGTCCTCTCAGTGAGGTGTAGAAAAATGCTTCTGATACTGTGTCATCTACCCAATGGGAGTGGGAGACTAGTACATGTCCTCTCAATATCCAACCTCAATATGTCCATCCTGATCACCCAATTTAGCTTCGCACAACTGAGATTGAGTGTAAGACAGTCAAGGCTATAATCAAATGGTGGTAGCCTATCTATTTGCAATCCATGCCAAGACGACAAAATCACGTCATATGGTTGTATTTGCAGCAAACACAGATGTGGATGGCCTTCTTTGCAACGTCCATGAGCTTTGTGTCTCTCTCACATACCATGCTTTAATACCATGTGAGAGTGCGCAATGGAAAGAAACTGAGAACACAGAGAGAAAGGAACATAAAGAGAGACTGCAAGGAAAGAAGAAAGAAACACTGCATTGACAGAAGAAGAATAATGCTGAATACAATTATGAGGACTGATCAGTCCCTGCATGCAGCTCACAGCATCCCAGTGAGGGCACCAGATCAGATTGATGGAGACAGTAGCACCCGAGATGAAGGGAGAAACCAGAGTCAAAGTGTGCACCTACCAGAAAGAGAAGATGATGATGACCAAGTGTGAGAGGGTCAAGCCGGTGTGGAAGATGGAGAAAGACAAATGGTAAAGTAGAGGTAGAGAGAAAGAGGTAGTAGATGTAGTGGGAGAGGGAGAGAGAAATAAAGAAGGGTGTTGTGATGGCAATGAAGCCGAAAGTTCATCTTATTGGTGAAGACGACCAGTAGGTCAAGTATTATGGAACATTAAGCTTGGATATTGAAGGCACATTGCCTTGTTGTTATAGAATAACCTAGTCATTTGGGTGTTGAGAGAGAAGAAGGAACCAACGAGTTTGATTGCATGTGATGATGGAGGGTGGGCTTTGCAAGCTCTTTCCAACCACGAGCTGAGATTGTTTTGGCATGCCACCTGATATAGTCTTACCCGAGTTGAATTTACACAAGATGGGGTGGCTATGGAGGATTCGGAGGAGTGCTAACAACACTAGTCCAAGAGGCTATGGGAGAAATGGATAGAGAAGATGAAGAGGAGGAAACACTGTTGAGCTAAAATATGCATTACTTGATGATTAGCCTCTTAAACAGCCCCAAAACACACTAAAAAATGCACTTTCAGAGTAAAAACCCTAAAACGGGGAGAGATTCGAGAGAGTTTAGTGGAAACCCTAATTTTTGGGGTGCCCTTCCACATCTATAAATAGATAGGCTGCCCCCATTCAGCCTCATTCCGTCTATGTAGGTTTCACACTCTCTAGTGCGGATTTCAGTCATTAGTCTACCTCCATGTTGTTGAGATATTTGCAATCACACCTACTTTAGTCCCTTTGTGAGAAGCAGTGAGGGCTCAGGGGGACCAGAATCCCATCTGCACAGTAGGAGAAAGTACCAACACTCAATTCCTATAAAGCATTGTACTTGCACTCTTTTTCTAAAGCAATGATAGTACTCTTTTCTTTCCAATAAAGTGTCATGTCACTGTCAATACACAAGATTGTGTTTATGAGTCCAAGTCTCAATCTTGGAACCTAATTCACTTGTGTAACAATTTGTCCTTGTCAAGTTCAATGTCTTCATGAGTTTCATTTTTCTCTTTCAACCTCCATAGCTTTCGCATCTACCATGCTCTAGATCCCGCGCATTTCAACATGGTATCAGAGCCTAGTCGAGCATGGCACTACTTCTCTAGCCTCTCTTGGTTCCTCTCAATCTCTGTAGTTCTTTAAATTCATGTTTAGTGCACCTTGTTGCAGCCATAGCCAGTCTGCACCCTCTCTACTTTGAAATCCTGGATCTCTGATCTCTCTCTCTATAGGTCATATCTTGCTGTGATTCCTTCTATGAACTTATAAAGCTCCTCTATGGCACCTCAGTGCCTAACATCAGTAGCCAATAGCTCCAACATTGCTCAAACTCTTAGTCAATACCATAGCCTAAATCCGTGACCTGCAGGACATACCTTGATTAGAGTTCCTGGATCTCCCAATACAAAGCATATCTCCTCTTGCTCTCTTCTAGAGGATCATTCCTCTGGATCTCCCAATACAAAGAATATCTCCTCTTGCTCTCTTCTAGAGGATCATTCCTCTGGTCAAGGCGCTTCATCCCAGCACCAACAACCATGACATTGGTCACTCTGTGCTCCAGCATTGACGAAATCGTGAAAATCCGTCAAAAATTGCGCCTATTGCTGTCGTCCACCCCGTGCGCCTGAATTCGCCAGCGATTTGATCGATTAGCATAGGGCTTTGATAGATCTTGAAGAGAGCTACATTTCCATAAAAAACTTTTGAAAATGATCCACTATAGCTCCCACAATCAGCAAAAAATCAGGCTCCCCCCAGAAACCCTAATGCAAAAGCCATATCCAAAGCTTCAAAAATTTGACATTTTTCAATGTTTCTCTCACTGAAGTTATCAACAGTGATTTTAATCATTGAGCAATACTCTTTGAAGTTCATTACAGTTCTGGAAGTGCCCGAGGAAACTCAAAAGTTATTCACAAAGCTCGTGAGAGAAAGCAGATCAATATCTATCAAGTGTCATTTGACACTAGTCTTCTTTTTTACTTCATCTACTCATCACTGATCCCAACACACCGAAAGTCCTGCCACTCAGATTTGAAGGTATCAGCATCAAATCAAGAAGGGGAAGATTAGATTTGGATTTAAAAAGAGTAAAGGATTTTGCAGATTTGGAAAGACTCAAACATAGTGTTCATTCATTTAGTGTTTTTTAGCACTTGTATCTCTCAACCAACTCTTCTGCTGCTCAAATCTAATAATTCTGAAGTTGATTTGCTACTGTTCCCATAAGTCCAACATGGGAAAAGACTCTTCAATTGCTTGCTTCAAAGGCGTCGGGTTTCACACCTGGCAGACCCGCATCAAACTCATCCTGATGAAGAAGGGCCTCTGGGCCATTACCATTGGAAAAGAAAAGAAGCATCGTGATGCGGATCTTGTTGTCACTTGGCAAAAGAACAAAGAACGATGATAAGGCTCAGGCCATTATCAAACTGGAGCTAGATGACAGCTATATCCACCATGTGGATAATTGCGAGACCTCACATGATACATGGAAGAGACTTGATACCTTGTTCAGTGCATAGTCTAAATCATCAAAGTATGGTCTGCTGATTGAGTTTTTCAGGCTTGAAATGAAGTTTAGCACATCACTTGCCACACATCTAAATTACATGGAAGGACTTCTAACCCAACTTGCAGGAATCAACATTAAAATGGAAGAAGATGTTTGCATCGGTGTTCTACTTAAGAGTTTGCCTCTTGAATATAATAATGTATCAATAACTTTAATCAACATGCCAAATCTTGAACTTGTTGACATCCAGGCATCACTGTTAGAGGAGGAAAAGAAGCTGAAAACTAAGGAAGAACCAAGTACCTCTAGAGATGAGCATGCATTATATGTTGGCAATAGGTACAAAGGCAAGAAGGATCAGCTCTTCTGTGACTTTTGCAAAAGGAGTGGACTCCAAAAAGGCCTATCTAGTTGTAATAAAAAAAGAAGAAGAAAATGGAGCAAAGGAAGAAGAAGAAGAAGAAGAAGAAGACCACTAGGAGAAGGACAAACCTCATCAGTCCTTCTATTCAGATAGAATTGTTTAGTTTTGTATTTCCTAGCCCTAATGCCTCAAACATAAACTTGTAAACTCCTCAGTTATCCTTGTACTACAGCCTTTGTACACTTTGTGAGGTCCCTGCTATAGCCTCTGGATGTCCATCATGTTTGTGGTATCCACACTTAGCCTTTTCTGCGATAGCCTTTGGCAAATTGCCATGTTTATGGTGTGCCCACACTTTGCAGGTGTTACTTTTACTAAAGCCTCTATATGCTTTGTACTTCTGGTTGTGATTGAGGAGGGGTGCTGAGATATTTGCAATCATGCCTACTTTAGTCTCTTTGTGAGAAGCAATGAGGGCTCAGGACCAGAATCCCATATGCACAGTAGGAGAAAGTACCACCACTCAATTTCTATAAAGCATTGTACTTGCACTCTTTTTCTAAAGCAATGATAATACTCTTTTCTTTCCAATAAAGTGTCATGTCACTATCAATACACAAGATTGTGTTTATGAGTCCAAGTCTCAATCTTGGAACCTGATTCACTTGTGTAACAATTTGTCCTTGTCAAGTTCAATGTCTTCATGAGTTCCTTTTTGTTCTTTCAACCTCCATAGCTTCCGCATCTGCCATGCTCTAGATCCCGCACATTTTAACACACATGGCAGCCTTTGCGATTGCTACCACCACTCCATCTAGCCTTGCAGTGCCCTGGTGCCTTCTTCCAATTGTTGCCCACTGTCTGGCACCATCCCTCTTGCTACGTTTGGCCCTATTCCTCATCGCCAGCACCTCACCCTCATACGTTCTCTACTTTTGCACCTTCTGGCTATTGGAGACAGTAGGCAGCCCTCCTCCTCCATCAGGTGACACTTTGTCTTGTTGAGATATCGAGCTCCACTCGTGATACACCAGGGTGACCGTTGTATATTTATGTCACCGACTTGTCAGTTGCAGACGCGGTTGGTACACCGCCCATGAATAATAGCTACATGATAGCTATCCTTATCTACTCTAGTTCGTGGCTCAGTTAGTATGCCACCTTAGTTAGTTGAGTTTGGTTTGAGACCCATATATAGGGTTCTTCTATTTCTTTGTACTAGAGTTCTTTTTGGCTTACACAACTAAGAAGAGGAAAACTGTTTTCAGCCTCCACCCTTGTGTGTCTTCCCCCATTGTGAAAGCAAGAAAGCTTCAAGCGAGACTCCTTCCTTCTCTCCCACAATCTTGACATGGTATCAGAGCCTTGTTCGTGGTAAGGAGCTCAAGAAAGCAAGCCAAGCTCGCGGTGGTCTGGTAAGAGGAGCAGTGTTGCTTTCATTTCCTGTTTTGGGAGCAGATCTCTGCAGGTAGCACAGCCGGAAATTGCAGGAGTGCATTGTCTCAGGTTGAGACGCCCTTCGCGGTGAAGCAAGAGGGCAGTATATGCTGCGGGAGAGGGCTTTAGCCCTTGGCGACCTTGTTTTTTTGATTTGAGGCCATTTCGGGGCCTGTTTTGCAGACGGAAGTTTTCTGCACGCACTCAAGAAAAGGCTCAGTTTTATGCTGTGCGACCACTGTTCTACAGGTCGGTGAAAAGTTACTGTAGAAATTGTATCATATGCTTGTGCGCAGAGACATTGGGAGTTTCAGAATCATCCTTGGTTCCTGTTTATGCAAAATCGTCACTAGGAAGTGACTGTGTGGTCAAATACCACTTTCGCCAGTTTTGCAGATTTGCCCTTGTGAGGGTGAAGCTCTGTTTTTTGCAGTGACAGAATTTCTTGCAGTATTTTGTAATGGCGTCTGATTCTCTTTCACAGATTGTCACTGAAAAGCTTGACAAGAACAACTTCCAGGCATGGAAGTTTAGAATGACGAATTTCCTTATGGGAAAAGGATATTGGGAATTTGTTGCAGGAAATGAAGAAGAACCAGTTCTTCCTGATGTTCCCAATCAACAACAAATGCAGGCATTTAAAACATGGCATGAGAGAGCCAGGAAAGTTATGTATTGGCTGTCTATCAGTATTTCAGACTCTATGATTGTGCATATTCAGGATGCAAGTACGCCAAAGGAGGCATGGGATACTTTGTCAAAAATGTATAGCACAAATACGCAAGCCAGGAAAATGCAGCTCAAGCAAGAGTTGCATAATGTGCAAAGAGAAAGTATGAGCATCAACGACTACCACATGAAGGTGAAGAAGATTGCAGATGCACTTGCTTCCATTGGGTCGCCAGTGGAAGATGATGATTTAGTTTCCGTGACCTTGAATGGTCTAGGAAAGGATTATGCACAGTTTCGGACATCCATTTCAGTTCGTGAAAGATTTCCTGATTTTGAGGAGTTGATTGCTCTTCTAATTTCTGAGGAACAGAGAAATGGTGGTGCATCTTCTTCAGGAGGAACTTCAAAAGAAGCTGTCTTCTACTCAAATGCTGGAAGAGGTAGAGGCAGAGGTAGAGGAGGCCGATTTGGAGGCCGTGGCAGAAATCAGAGTATGCAGCAAACTCAAGAAAACCAGTCCTATGGAGGAGGACGTGGTAACTCTAGAGGCAGGGGGAGCCAAAGAGGTCGTGGTGGATGGCAAAGAGGCCAAAATGCAAACAGTAATGTTGAATGCTACTACTGTGGTAAAATGGGTCATATGGCTAAAGACTGCTATAAAAAGCAGAATGACATCATGAATGGAAAACTGCAACAAGGGAATTATGCATCTTCTAGTAGACAGGGTGATGACAGAAATGAGCATTTGTTCATGGTGCAGCACATGAACAATTCTATGACAAGTGCAGAAGAAAGCAATGATGTATGGTATGTTGACTCAGGTGCATCAAACCACATGACAGGTCATGCAGAATGGATGGAGGATGCAAGGAAAATGGAAAAACCAGGATTTGTGGAGACTGGTGATGATACTGCACATCCTATTGTGCAGATTGGAAAAATTCCCTTGTCTATGCAGGGTGGGAAAAAGAAATACCTGTCCGATGTATTTCATGTCCCGAATATCACCAAGAATCTGGTTTCAGTTGGTCAAATGGTTGAACAGGGCTTGCAGGTCAGATTTAATCCTCATGGATGCTTTGTTGAGGATATGAAAAATAAAGGTCGCTTGATAGCAAAAGGAAAGAAGAAGGGCAGAATGTTTACATTGGATGCAGACATGTCTGAATTGAGTGCAGCAATGTTTGCACATGGGACCGGTGTAGTTGCAGATATTGATATCTGGCATAAACGCATTGGTCATGTTAATGTACAACGACTTAAATCAATGCAGGCCCAAAATATTGTTGCAGGATTGCCCAAATTCAAGGTTGCAGAAATGCATAAGGTATGTGAAGCCTGTCAGTTTGGAAAACAGGCAAGGAAACCATTTCCTAGACATGTTCAAGAGAGTGAGAAGCCATTGGAATTAATTCACTCTGATGTGTGGACAACTAAAGCTGCATCTCTTGGAGGCTGTCATTATTTTGTCAGTTTTATTGATGACTATAGCAGAAAAGTTTGGGTGTATTTTATGAAAAAGAAAAGTGAAGTTTTTGGGCATTTCAAAACTCTTAAAGCTATGGTTGAAAAAGAAACAGGCTTGCAGATAAAATGCCTAAGGTCAGATGGAGGGGGAGAGTACCTCTCAAATGAGTTTGCAAAGTTCTTGCAGGAGCATGGCATAAAGCAGCAATATTCATGCAGTTATACCCCACAACAAAATGGAATTGCAGAAAGGAAAAACAGGCATATTGGAGAGGTATCTCGTGCCATGCTCAATGAAAAAGACTTGCCAGATTTTTATTGGGCTGAAGCAGTTGCTACAGCAGTCTACATAATGAACAGGACTCCCACTGCAGCAATACATGGAATGACTCCAGAGGAGAGGTATACTGGTAGGAAACCAGATATTTCTCATTTGAAAATTTTTGGTTGCATTGCCTATGTACATGTGCCAGATGAGCTGAGATCCAAGTTGGATCCAAAAGCTGAGAAGTGCATCTTTATTGGTTACTCTCTGCAGCAAAAAGGGTATAGATGCTATAACCCTTCTACTCGTAAGTTTACAGTGAGCAGAGATGTTGTTTTTGATGAGATGAGTAGCTGGTATAAACCAGTAAATGTGATTGATGATGAAGATGCACAAAATGGTAATGCTACACAGAATTCACAGCAGCAGTCACAAAATATTAGTGGACCTGGAGCGTCCTCTAGCAGTGGTTCACATTCTTCGCCATGGACAGGCAGATTGAGATCAGGAGAATCTTCTCAAAGCAATGCAGATAGTGGTATGCAGGTATCACGAAAAGGAAAAGAGAAGGTTGATCAGCCCATGTTTGATGTGAATGCAGGTCACTCTTATGTGGATGGTGAATCCAGTGGCTCAGAACAGAGCATTGATGATGAGTTGGGTATTCCTTCTATTGTTACACCTGGAGTAAGGAAGACCAGGGATGTTTTGAGAGCACCTGGGAGTGAACCTACTTTGCGCAGGTCTACAAGAGCTAGGTATCCTGTGGATAGGCTGAAATATGATGGATTTACAGCCATTCACTATGCATATATGGTCAAAGTGATACAGGAACCAGAACCCACATCTTTTGAGCAAGCCATGGGAAAAGAAAAATGGGAGAAAGCCATGGATGAAGAAATGGATGCCTTGGAAGCAAATGCTACATGGGAGTTAGTACCTTTGCCTGAAGGTAAGAATGCAATTGGCTGTAAGTGGGTTTATAAGGTGAAGCACAATGCTGATGGTTCTGTGAACAGATACAAGGCAAGATTAGTAGTCAAGGGGTATGCACAAACATATGGCATTGACTATGAAGAAACATTTAGTCCGGTTGCAAGGATGGCAACCGTAAGAGCAGTCATTGCTATGGCTGCATCAAAGGGATGGTCTTTACATCAAATGGATGTAAAGAATGCCTTCTTGCATGGTGATTTGCAAGAAGAGGTCTATATGGAGCAGCCACCAGGTTATGTGCATGCTGTTCATCCTGAGTTTGTTTGCAGGTTGAAGAAAGCCTTGTATGGCTTGAAGCAAGCACCTAGAGCATGGTCTGACAAGATAGGACAGTATCTTGTCACTATTGGCTTTCAGATTTCCAAGGCAGATTTCTCACTTTATGTGAGAAAAACAGAGAAAGGTATTATGCTGCTTGTCATTTATGTTGATGATTTGATTATGACAGGTGACAGTGATGAAGATATCCTTCATGTGAAAATGCTATTGAAGCAGAAGTTTGAGATGAAGGATTTGGGAGAGCTGCGTTATTTCTTGGGCATTGAGGCGATTAGATCACCAAGTGGGATACAGCTCTTGCAGAGGCAGTATGGATTGGACATGCTGTCCAAATATGGGATGACAGGCTGTAAGCCTATTTCAGTTCCTTTGGAGCAAAATGTGAAGCTGAGCACAGATGCAGGTGAGCTTCTAGAAGACCCTACTATGTACAGACGCATAGTAGGAAGTTTGATTTATATGACTATTACCAGGCCAGATTTGAGCTATGCTGTTGGATTGGTAAGTCAATTTATGCAGGCTCCAAGGAAACCACATTTGGATGCGGCTAGACGCATACTTAGGTATGTGAAGTCCACATTGCAGTATGGACTATTTTATGAGACTGGGGTTCAGATACAGTTGCATGGATACACTGATGCTGATTGGGCTGGTAGTATTTCTGATAGACGATCTACCAATGGATATGTATTCTCTTTTGGGAGTGCTGCAGTCACTTGGAGCAGCAAGAAACAGCCTACAGTTGCCTTGTCGAGCACAGAGGCTGAGTACAGGGGTGCAGCAATGGCTGCATGTGAGGTAGCTTGGTTGCATAAGCTACTTTATGATATGCATCAGTCTACAGATGGGCCAGTTGTCATTTATTGTGACAACATGAGTAGTATACACTTGGCAAATAACCCAGTCTATCATGCTAGAACAAAGCACATTGAGGTGCATTATCACTATGTGCGAGAGAGGGTTTTACTAGGTCTTATTGATCTAGTTTATGTCAGCACAGAGGATCAGGTAGCTGACATATTCACGAAGGCATTGGGCGCAGAGAAGCTGCGCAAGTTCAGAGACCTGCTTGGTGTGCAGGAATTGGGATTGAGCTCGAGGGGGAGTGTTGAGATATCGAGCTCCACTCGTGATACACCAGGGTGACCGTTGTATATTTATGTCACCGACTTGTCAGTTGCAGACGCGGTTGGTACACCGCCCATGAATAATAGCTACATGATAGCTATCCTTATCTACTCTAGTTCGTGGCTCAGTTAGTATGCCACCTTAGTTAGTTGAGTTTGGTTTGAGACCCATATATAGGGTTCTTCTATTTCTTTGTACTAGAGTTCTTTTTGGCTTACACAACTAAGAAGAGGAAAACTGTTTTCAGCCTCCACCCTTGTGTGTCTTCCCCCATTGTGAAAGCAAGAAAGCTTCAAGCGAGACTCCTTCCTTCTCTCCCACAATCTTGACATGTCTGCTGTGCTTGTAGCCTTCTAGGGCTGCCCTCTGCCCTCTGCACCTTCTACACCTTGCGTTTGTTTCTCCAGTAGCCTCTGGTACCATCGTTTTGCAGTTTTCTCTCTCTTCACACTCCGAGTGGTGGTCACAGACTTGGGATCCATCTCCGATGGACATCACACTCCGACATTTCTCTGCCCTTGAGTTTGAGTTTTGAGTTTTGCATTTAGGGTTTGAGTTTTGCCCTCTATTTCTGTGTCTATCTCTGTGTTTCCGTCATGGTTGTACACTCTGTGTGTCCTCAGTGCAAACCCTAGTAGTTTTCTTCACAAACACCATAACAATAATCGATCAATGAGCTCCACTCACCCATTCCAGTGAGCCCTCTAGTCTCTCTTTCCATAGGAAACCTCGAAGAAGAAGATGCTAATAGGGTTCAACGAGAAGAAGAGGAGAAAGCAGCCAAGAAAAGGGAAGTCAACCATCAACCTCAACAACCAAGAACCTCAAGCAAAAGAACAGTGAGTGAGTAGGGCAGCAAGGCTTAGCACCATCTAGCCAAGGGGACAGGCGAAGAATCATGCTGAAGATTCCCATGAGGAGAACTAGATCCACCATTGAAGGAAGCAAAGAATTGTAAAGGGTTGAAGAAGAATCTAGGAAACTCAAAGAGGAATGCAAAAAGAGACAAGAGGAGGAGGAACAAAGATTGAGATGAGAGGAGGAGGAGTAGGTGGCCATTGCTATCAAAAGATCAGTGGAGTAACCCTCTCAATCTCAAGAGCTAGCCATGATGAGCTCTACATGTGAGGACGTGCCTAGCACAAGTGCTATTGTAGAGAAGGACGGACAAAGACCAGTGGTGGAAGGCAAGGGAAAGGCCCCCATGCATGCAATTCCACCAGTTATGGCCCCCAAAATCACCCTAGCACAAGAAGCCACATAAGTGGTGGTTAATGAAAGGAACATGATGGCGTGGGTGCAATATATATTGGGAAAAGTGCATGAGCTGGCACCAACAACATCAGAAGTAGCCCCAATGGTTGGAGCCAAGAGAAGGGTAGGAGTAGACGTTGAATCCCGCCAAGGTCCAGAAGGTGCCAAGACTACTTCGGTATCATCAACACGCAACACAGAGGAATATGATGAGCTAATAAAAGAGCTCTAGATCCAGTGCTGTGAGAGGATGAATGAGGAAAGGAAAGCTGCACTCAAGCTGAGATAGAAGCAAGAAAAGGAGGCCTTTGTAGCCTTTTGATAGGAAAAAATGAGGCAAATGATTATATATACCAGGGAGATGATAGCTTTGAAAGAGGCCCTTAAGGTAAAACATGGTGGAAAATATCTAAAAGACCTATGCAAAGAAGAAAAGGAAAGTTGTATGGCTTAGAGCAACTCTGTACGTTGAACTCCAAGGAAAATAAATATCTAGAGTTAGAAAACAAGGAGCTGAAGGGGTAGAGAGAGGAGTTGAGACAAGGTTTTCATGCTACAAAGATGCAAAAATATGAGGAGACCATGAAGAAGATGGTTGAGTTACATAATCAACTTCACGCATCACTCCATGAGTAGGCCATCCTAAGGAAACATGTGGAATGCCAGTGCTAAAACAAAGAGAGGATGTTGACCATATGGAAGGAGCAAGAGCAGATGGTAATGACCCTCTCACAAGAATAGAACCAGAACCTGGAATAGATGAAAGAAAGAGTGAAAGGATGGGCAGAAAGGAATGAGGCTTGGATCAAAGACCTAGTAGAATTCCTAGCATTGTCAGAAAGTGAGCACATAATTGCTAAAGGAAAAGTGCAGGCGCTAGAGACAAGGATGCTAGCACAGCAAGAGGCCTTCTTGAACACAGTGCTATATGTCACTGAGGCTGAAGGAGAAGAGACAATGGAAGAGATTAGAAGAAAATTAGAACTCACAAGAAGAGCATCGAGATATATGACCTACATGAAAAGACACGCAGAGCTAGCACCAGCCTAAGCATAGCAGAGCAAAGGGAACATCTGGTCAAGGTAGGGTTATCTAGGCAAGAGATCAATTTGTTGGGCTATGAAGAACAAGAGCCACAAGCATAACACTCTGTTCAAGAACTTGTAGAGCCAAACCTAGAGGAAAATCTTGATTTTGAGTAGCAAGATGATGAGAAAGAGCAACCTAATGTGCCAAGCCCACCTCCACAATTGAAATCCCAAACAGAAGTGCATGATGAAGATCTTGCTACACTAGAAAGGATTGTGGAAGTGAGGTGTAGGAGAAGAGAGTGAGTAGAACTATCACAGAAGAAACTTAGTGCCAAGTCTCAGCTAATGCCTGAAGCCCCTATCCCTCAACGCGAAGATTGCTTACCTGTCAATTGGGCATGAGAATTGTCCCTATGGGAGCAGTATGAAAGCCGCTATAATCCCTTCACGTTCACCTTCTCCTACCCCTGATCACTTGATCGAGTGCTATCCCCAAGGGTGGTGGAGGAGGTGATCAAGCTCTTGATGCGGTTAGGCAAAAGGTGGCTGGGGGAAAGAGCAAGACATCCAATGCTATGGCAGAGGAGGAAACCCGCTTGATATTGGGAGGACAAGGTGATGGAGGAGCCTCGAACAGTAAAGGGCTATGAATCCCATCCAATGGAGAAGGACTATATGGGATGGTAGTATGGATACATGGATGGCCTTCTGCAATACCTTACCATATGAAAGGGATAATCCTATCTACATGCCCTACCTGAGAAGACACGAGGTAGATTTTGATCTAGAGGTGCATGGGAGGTACAGTTTCCTTTGAATCTCCAATGTTAATGCCGCGACCCCTAAGGAGTGCATGATCTTCATGGAAAAAGATCTTTGACCATCTATCGTGCACTTCCTCCAAGAATTTTCTTCATGTCCACCACTTGTAACTATCTCTGCCTCCTTAGGATACTTCTTAAGCAAAAGCCAATAGTAGCAGAGGAAGAGCGACTATCGCCCCTCTTTTTTGATATGAATGTGGGTATAGATAGTTGCACTATGACTAGGTTTATGCTGAGAGCTACCTTATTGCTAGTTCTCTGTATGAATCTCCTAGAGGACATGAGAGATATTCAATTCATGAAGTGTAATCACCCACTTTTGTCCACTACACCTCTGAACATGAAGGTTAACTTAAAAAGCCATATGTTGAGCAGGTCCTTCCTAAGTAGGCCACTAAAACCTCCACCTAGCTTTACCCCTACAAGAGAATAGGATGCAACTCAGTATCATTCCTTTTAATCAATTAATTTATTTATTCACAAAAAAAAATCTCATTTGTGATGTATGAGTGCCATGAACACTGCATCTAGGGACCATTAAATCCCTAGCCCCTCCCCACTTCACACACTTAGGGTACATCAAGGGCAGGACATCATGGTAGACTAAGTCATGGACAACACTTTTTCCTTCCACGAATTGGGTCCTTATGTGTGGGACAACACCTCAAGCTTGACTATGGTTGCCTAAGGTTCATTCGGCCCAACTTCCAATTTTACCACCTTTGGCACAATGCACTACACGACGATAAGGCACACACACCCCTAGGTAGTTCACCTACTTTTCCTTTACACTTACATTTTGTAGCCATGTAGCTACCCAACAACTTTGGAGGCCCTCTTCGATTAGTGACCATGTCCTCAGTAGCAATAATCTCTAATCATATGTTGCAAGCTTATCCTACATGACCAATTCCCCAAAAAATCCTCAAGTTCCATTTACCAGACCATCATCAACTCTCCAACCCTCACCATCCGGCGCCATGGACTAGCACCTAGCTAGGAGGGGGGTAATATTAACCCTTGGAATGATACAAGGTGCTAAGGCACAAAACAAACAACACAAGGCGCAAAGAGACTTATGAAGGAGCATGAAAAGATAGCTTGTTGGAAAAAGAAGACCAAGAAGCATGGAAAAATGTTTTAAAAAATCAAGACATGCAAAAAATAAAGCGCATTTTTGCCCTTTGTAAAAGAGCGCTAGGCTCCCTCTTGTGCAAAGTTATAAATGAAAAGACAAGTAAAAGAGCTATGAGAATATGAAAACAATAGGAAAGAAATTAGGAAAAAGGACCAAGACCGAATGGCTAGTCATGGAAAAAAGGTTGGGTATCCAAAGGGAGAAGGACATGTATAAAAGTCAAAGAGTGAATGGATAAGCTCATTCTTGGTGTGTGTGCAATTTAGCTCTCTTCTTGTTCTTACTTTTGCTTCCTTCTTGTGTATGAGAGAGGGAGTGTGAGAGAGGGAGAGTGCGAGTGTGTGAGAGCGAGGGACCGTGGAGAATCTCTTATTCTCCTCTCTTCTTCTTCTCCTTCTTCTCTTCCCTTTTCTTGCATGTGTGGCTATGGAAGTTGGAGCTTGGAGATGAAGCTTGTTTGAGCGAGCACCTTGAATCCTGGAGCCATTGAAGGATTCATGGAAGTGGACTACAGTGATTAGATTCAACGGTAAGCTCACTATACCCTTGTGTGAGAGCATGCACATCTATGTGAGAGGTAGCCATATCCACTCACTTGAAACACTTAACTTGATAAGTGGTCTGTAGTAGGGTCTTGGTGGTTGCTAGTGATAGCGATTGAAGGGAACTACAAGCTCTACCCCCGAGACCTACGGGCCACTCATTGGTCAAGCGTTTCAACTACAAGCTCTACCCCCGAGACCTACGGACCGCTCATTGGTCAAGTGTTTCAACCCGAGCGGCCATGGCTACCTCTCACATAATCGACGCGTCCTCTCTACCTATGGGCTGTAGTGAGCTTACCTTGATGCTCGATTGAGTACCCTCCTCTCCCGTGCATGCCGATAGCTCCACGATCCTTGAGGCAAGCTCAAGCAACCTCAATCCCTCTCCAACAAGCTCCATCCTCCATAGCTGCGCGAGACAAGAGAAGAGTAAAGAAGAGAAGAAGATGAAGATAGGAGATGGGGGGCTTCTTCTCCTCGGTCCCTCACTCTCACACACTCACTCCCTCACTCCCTCACACTCACTCACTTCCTCTCTCAAGCACAAGTAAGAAGGCAAGAAGAAGAGAAGAAGAAGAAGAAGCTTTTTGCCACACACAAGAATGAGCTTCTCATTCCTTTTTCAAGTTTATATACATGCCCTGCTTCCCACGGGCGGTCATCCTCAATTTTTACATGGCTGGCCATGGCCTAGGCCCTTTTTCTCCATTCTTTCACTTCCTAGCTAGTCCTACCACCCTTCTAAGTTTACAATTTGCACAGAAGGGAGCCTGGCACTCTTTTACAAAGATTTGAGGGCGCTTTTGCATTTAAAGGTGCGCTTTCTTGCTCTTAACTCCTCCAAACTTCGGCGGCTACGCCTTGGACTTTTGGTGGTTGTTCCCATGCTTTTGGATTTTTTCCGGACTTATTATTATTTTGGGCGCCTTCTCCATGCCTGCCATGCGCCTTTTCCTACTTCTCAGTTTTTCTATTTTCTTGCTTTTTTCCTGTTGTTGGTGTTGTAGTAAACATTATCCCCTCCTAGCCAAGTGCCAGTCCCATGGCACTAATGGGTGGTAGCTTGGAAGGTGGTAGTTTTGGTGGCCGGGTGGCCTTTTGAGTTTGTATACATGCCCTTATCGAGGATGGTGTTGGAGGGATTCATCTTTGAAATTGAAAATGGTGTTGAATTGGGTCCCTTCGGAAGGATGTCTTGACAAAGATCTGCCCTTAAAATTGAAAATGGTGTTGGGGCGGATTCATTGGTTGATGTGCTTTCTCCTTGATACGGCCCGATCTTAACATGCAAGGCAAAGTTGTGCACTTCCTAAGGGGTGTGTCTGCCTCTCCATGGTGCGTGCAGTGCATGTGGCGGTGGAACTGGGAGTTGGGTCGAACCTTGGGCAAGCCCGCGGTGTTGTCCCACATTTGAGGACCTAGTTCGTGCATTGTCATGGGTGCGGTGCAGAGGTTAGGGTGACAGGTCTGGTAGTCCTGCCCTTGATGTGCCCTAAACGTGAGGTGGGGAAGGGGCTAGGTGGAAACCCTAGGTGCAGTGAATGTGGCACTCAAGATGTTTCATGGGGAGCTCAAACCTTTACTTTTCTCTTTCTTGCACCTTTTTGTCCTCTAGTGCCCTCTTTCTTTTCATTCCTGGTACTGGCCTCTTTTCTTTTTCTTTTTTCTCTTTCTTTCTCTCTCTCTCTCTTTTTCGTTTTCTCTCTTTTTTTTTTATGATTTATTGATCATGGCTACGATTGGAATACAAAAAAAGTTCTTATGATGTATTCCTATCATCCTCGGATGGTCCACAAGGTGGCCTCAGGCACTTAGGAAAAAATGTACAGCTTTGCTAATATTCTTTGATGCTAGCTCTTACCTTCAGAGGTGTTGATGACAAAAAGGGATGGTTACACCTCGTGAAGTGGGTATCGCTCATGTCCTCTAGGATTTCTATGCAGAAGGAGGGGAGTAAGGTCACCCTCATCATGAGCCTAGTCATGGCACGACTATCGATGCCTAAGTTGATATCAAAAAAGAGTGGGGGAAGGTGGGCTTTCTCAGCTACATGCCTTTTCTTAAGCAAGAACTTATGGTTCGGACTATGAAGAAACATTCAGTCAAGTAGCTAAAATGATGACAGTGAGATCAGTGATGATTGCCTTGGCTTCTATCTATGGTTGGAAGCTTTATCAAATGGACACGAAAAATGTATTTTTGAATGGCAACTTAGAAGAGGAAGTGTACATGGATCAACCAGAGGGCTATGTAGATCCAAAATACCCACATTATGTATGCAGGTTGAAGAAGACTTTATATGGACTGAAGTAAGCACCAAGAGCATGGTGTGATAGAATCGGCAAATTCTTATGCAATATGGGATTTCAGCAAAGCAAAGATGATTGCTCACTTTATGTGAGGCATACAGAAGATGGTATGGTTGTTGTTGTCATCTATGTTGATGATCTAATTATTTCAAGAACACTTGAGAAGGAGATTACCGAAGTTAAGCATGGGTTACATAAAGAGTTTGATATAAAGGACCTTGGTTTGTTGAGATACTTTTTGGGTATTGAGGTTATTGATACCCCTCATGGTATATGGCTAACACAAAGGCAATATGCACTGGAGATGATGGAAAAATATGGCATGATAGGATGCAAACCGGTTGATACACCATTGGATCAAAATGTTAAGTTGATGGATGATGGATCTTATGTTGAGAATGGCACTATGTTCAGAAAGATGGTTGGTAGTCTTATCTACTTGACCATTATAAGACCAGACTTGAGTTATGCTGTTGGATTGATAAGTCAGTTTATGCAGAAAGCATGCAAATCACATTTGGATGTAGAGAGAAGAGTTCTTAGGTATGTGAAGGAGACAGTTGGATTTGCCTTGTTTTATGAAAAAGGAATCAAGCCTACATTGTTTGGGTACTCAGATGTAGACTGGGCAGATAGCTCTATGGATAGAAGATCTACTAGTGGCTATGCATTCTCATTTGGTTTAGCCATGGTAAGTTGGAGCAGTAAGAAGCAACCTATAGTTGCTCTATCAAGCACTGAAGCAGAGTATAGAGGTATTGCATTGGTAGCATGTGAGTAGACATGACTGAGATTGATCTTATATGACACGGGGATAGAGATTGATGGTGGAGTCATTATGTATTGTGACAATGTTAGCAGCATTATGTTGGCAAAGAACCTAGTCTACCATGCAAGGTCAAAACACATAGAAGTGCACTATCACTTCATTAGAGAAAAAGTCATTGATGGAGAGATTGACCTAGTCCATGTGAAAACAAATGACCAAGTTGCTGATATCTTTACCAAAGCATTAGGTAAAGATAAGTTTGAGTACTTCAGGAGTGCACTTGGAGTCTTATGTGTGCAAGCTCATTCTGAGCTTGAGGGGGAGCGTTGATAAATATGACATATTCTAAGTCATATCCTATGGATGTATGTATCTAAAGTAGAAGCATATGTAAAGTGTCCTTAAGTTGGGGGTATCTATCACTGGAGGATACCACTTGTAGTTAACTTTGAGAATGAAAAAAAGGAGAATAATGAAGGAGAAGATAGCAGGTAGCTCTTGGCCATCACTACTTGCTCCATCCCAGTCTTCCTCTACTTTATGTTTATCATCCCCCATTTGACCACCACCCTGCCTCATCTAGACTGCACATTGTTTTGGAACAGTTTTGTACTTGCCCAAATCTTAGGAATGTGCATCCTACCTAGGCTGAAAGTACTTGTCATAAGCTTCATTTTGACATGTGGCATGCCCCGTTTATAGTAGCCTATCAAAAGTTATGACAATTTTACCTCAACAGGCCAGTCATGGACAGCACACTGTCCCTAGTCTTTACCCATCCATTTTCATTGTAATGTGGCTCAGAATAGTACTCTGCATCCCACTCCCTAAGCCCAACCACCACCACTTCCCTCCAGTTCTCCTTTTTTTAGACCTTCAAGGTGGTGATGGATTGTAACAAGCGGTATACATAGAAACTAGGGGTTAGACACCTAGTCACATTGACTGGGGTATATAAGGTATAAGAGTCCCAGTTTGGGGCAACCAGTTATTATCAAGAACATACTCTTCATCTTCATCTTCAGCTTCCATGGCTTCCTCCTTCTTTCTCCCTTGTTTTTTGTCTTTCTCTCTTCTCTTCTAGTCTTCTAGTCTTCCCTTCTCTTCTTCTTGCTCTCTTTCTCTCTCTTCAATTATTTCTCCTCTCTTCTCTCAGCACGACCATCCTCTCATATAGTGAATAGATACCCTAGATCATGTCCGATGGGATCCCTAGTCTTTGTAACCTCTGTAGTAGTCTATCTTGTAGAACTATATCAAAGGCTTTATGGAAATCCACAAAGTAGTAGAGTAGAGTCTCTTCTTCCTCACTTTAGCCTGCTCAACCATGTCCCTCAAGGTGAAGATATGGTTAAGTGTAGAGAATCCCCATTTGAATCCAGCCTATCTTGCTAACTTGATCTCCCTCTCTCTCTACATATGCACTGAGCTCTTCCTCCATTACTACTCCATATATCTTAACCAATGTGTGGTCTGCTAGGATGGTCTTGCAATTACCAAGATCTAGGGAATCTCTTGATTTATGGATAGGCACGATGATATGCATGGTTCACTCATTTGGGAAGCCTTCCCCTAGAACCCTGTTGAACATAAAAGCAAGGAGAGGAGGCAAAATGTACATTACATGTTTGAAGTGCTCACCTTGTGTATGTGTGTGGTCTATCGATCATCCATGCTGTAGATGCACTATTACTCTCATCATCATATAATGTGTGAAGAATGTGGATGTGGTGGGACAAGGCTCCGGTGGGTGAGAAATTGATGGTTGGTGTGGTACATCATATAGTCCCTCTGCATAGGAGTGATGTGTCTCTAGGTCACTAATGGGTGCAATGCAGTATGGTTCATGTAGCATGTGCCACACTATGGCTACATCTTTGCTCATGAATAAATGGTATAGATCCGAATATTGTGCATTCTCATATGCTCGTTGCTTAGTGAATTAGGGTCCTAATCTGACTATGGGTCTCCCTCTCAGTGTGTGTTACGTGTGTCCCGCAGCACAGAGGAGCGGAAAATGGAAAAAAAAAGGGGAAATAGCAAAAAAGGCGCAGGATAAAAGCAGAAAAAGGCGCCTTGATCGGTAACCAGTCCCTGAAAAATTCAAATGTTTGCACGACCCTCAGAAAGCCTCGGTGTCGGCCCGAGACAACAAAAGAGAAAAAGGGCGCACCATTAAAATGTGGGAGCGCCCCTGGATCTTTGTAAAAGAGTGCCAGGCTCGCTCCTGTGCAAAGTGTACGTATTGGTTGGGAATAGGATAGATTAGAATGGTGGGAAATGGGAAAAAGGGCCTAGGCTATGGCCGGCCATGTAAAAGAAGGAAAAGGGGATGACCGCCCAAAAAGGATTTAAGGCTTTGTATATAAAGTTGAAAAGTGAATGAGAAGCTCATTCTTTAGTGTGTGGCAAAAAGAGTCTTCTTCTCTCCTTCTTGCTTGTGTGTGCTCTTGAGAGAGGGAGTGTGAGAGTGTGAGGGAGTGAGTGTGTGTGAGAGTGAGGGATCAAGAGGGTGAAGTTCTTCACCATCTCCTCTTCTCTTCTTCTCTTCTCTTCTCTTCTCTTCTCTTGCGTGCGCGGCTATGGAGGATGGAGCTTGGAGATGGAGGAGGCTTGAGGATGCTTGAGCTAGCATCAAGAATCGTGGAGCTACCGGAGTGCAAGGGAGAGGAGGGTATGGGAATTCTTCAACAATACATATGAACACACAGATATTTTCTATCAAATGACCATGTTTAGAAAACCATCTACTGCCACTATGCATGAAGATTAGTCTACGATTAAGTTCTTAGAACAATGGCAATCTTTCCTAGATGAAACCATAATATTTAGTTTAGTCATCTCAGCAGTATTACAAGCCATGTTTCTACTCTCTTCCTTGCCTCTATCTTGGAGAGCCTTTATTACTACTCAAACCTCCACTGATAAACTCAAACTTCAACTACTGATTAATAGAATCAAGCAAGAGCAAGTCATGAGAGACACTCTTTCTACTTCTTCAAATCAAAAACTCGATCAAGCATCAGGGTAAGCTCACTACACTCGTAGGATCGACGGCACGTCAGCTAGGTGAGAGATAGCCATTAGAGCTCGCTTGGAACGCTTGAACAATAAGTGGTCCGTGGGTCTTGGCAGTTGAGCGAAAGCTCCCACATTTTGGTTCCGTTGCCGGGACCAACGGATTCAAGCTTGAGCACTTGCGCGCCTCATATCGAGCATCGAAATAGGGTATTCATTCCCGAAATGGAGCTTGAGATAGGTAGGAAGTTGGGTGTTTTTGATCTTCAAAACAGGTAAGTATTTTGGGATATTCTGGTTGTTTGATGTTTGGAAAACATGGAGAAATTAGTTCAGTATTTTGCTTTCGATTTGTATTGCGTTTAGAGTAGGTTAACAGTAGGAAATCACACCTGAGAGGCATAGGGTTTGTTGCTGTAAAACAGGGAGAAAATCGGGGAAAATAGGGGAAAAATGGAGGAAATGTGCATTTAAATGTGTAGGAATCACTAGGAGAGTGATCTGTAGCATCCGGGGAATGAGCAGTAGGGTTATAAGTTCTGGAAGGGCAAGGGAATCCTCATTTGCAACCAGCTGAGAGAGAGAGAGAGAGAGAGAGAGAGAGAGAGAGAGAGAGAGAGAGAGAGAGAGAGAGAGAGAGAGAGAGAGAGCTTGGATGACTGTTCGATCGATCAGGGCACAGACTGATGTTGCATTCGGGTATATAGATCTATATACCTGGGCGATCCCCAGGTATATAGATCTCTCCCCCACCACTCCAACATCATTACTGGTGAATTTTGTAGTCTATAATCATCGATGTCTTGAGATTTTGGACAAATTTGTGCTCGAAAGTGCGTCAGGCCGACGGAATTGGACACCCGATTCAGTGTCCGATTTTCATAATCGGATGCTCCAGACGCACCAAGAGGGACTTACCGGTCCACCTGAGGCGAAGACGGTTGAGGCAGGATAAGGCAAAGCATCCCAGGGATATAGGATTAGAAGAACAGCGGAAGCCGCAAGACCTCCCTAAACGCTTCATTGAATTCAAAAAATGGGATAGGGTAGTGGTTCTGTTAGGTGCCAAGCGTCAAGGGCAGACGAGCGAACCAATCGAAGGACCAACCAAGGTCAAGGGGGTAGACCTAGCCCTGGAAGGGAAGACACCCGACCAGTGTCCATTGCTGATGACTTGACTAGTAAAGAAGAGTTGAGTCTTGTCGCTCTCTTGCGGGAGTACATAGACGTATTTGCCTGGTCCTTAGAAGAGCTATAGGGGGTAGATCCGGGTGTTGTGACTCACAACATACCCATGATGTCGGATGCAATGCCAGTCAAGCAGCGACTGTATCCCATGAATCCAAAACACGCTCATGCTATCAAAGAGGAAATTGACAAGCTGATGAGAGCTGGATTCATTTACAAAATTGAGCACACAGACTGGGTCTCACCCATAGTCATTGTGATGAAGAAGAACGGCAAAATTCGAGTGTGCGTCAATTACAAGAAGGTGAACGCTGCTACGAAGAGAGACAACTATCCCTTGCCCTACACCGAGCACATGCTTGAGAGGGTGGCAGACAAGGAAGCCTACAGTTTCTTGGATGGTTTCTTAGGGTACAACCAGGTGCAAGTGCATCCTATAGACAAGCATAAGACCGCCTTTGCCATGGAGTGGGGCATCTTTGCATACATAGTCATGCCCTTCGGTTTGACCAATGCCCCTGCCACCTTTCAAGGTCTCAGTGCACCATCTTTAAGGACATGCTTTGCAAGGAGTTAGAGGTCTTTGTCGACGATCTGTGTGTCCATTCGACCTGGATCGAACACTTAGACAAACTCTGCGCAGTCTTTGAACGGTGCCGCTTATATCGTCTCTCCTTGAACCCCTTGAAGTGTCAGTTTTGGGTGAAGCACGAATGCATCTTAGGACACGTGGTGTCGAAGAACAGCATTGCCATTGACTTCTCGAAGGTTAGGGTTAAATTATCGACCTTCCACCCCCAACTAATTACAAGGGAGTTCAATGCTTCTTAGGTCACACAGGATACTATCGGCGGTTTGTGCTGAACTACGCGCTGATCGCCATGCCATTGTACAAGCTGCAGATTGTCTTCGAGTGGACCGAGGCATGCCAACGGGCATACGAAGAATTGAAAAAGGCTCTGACAACAACACCAATTCTATGAGCCCCAGATTGGACCATTACCTTCCACGTACACATCGATGCTTCTAAGTTTGCCGTGGGGGTAGTGTTGTGCCAACCTGGTGAGCATAACTTAGATTATCCAATGAGCTTTGCTAGCAGACAACTCACCAAGATGGAGATGAATTGTTCGACAACAGAAAGGGAGGGATTAGCCATGGTGTTCGCCGTGAAGAAATTCTGGCATTATCTATTAGCCACACCTTTCATCTTCTTCGTGGACCATCAAGCCCTGCTCTATTTAGTGAACAAACCTTATGCTACAGGACGCATAGCTCGATGGCTCTTCCTGCTCCTAGAGTTCGATTTCTTCGTGGTGGTACGAAAGGAAAAACAGCATTACATGGCTGATCACATGTCCCGTATACCACTTATTCCACATGTCCAATGTGAGAGATCTATTTAAGGCTGATCTGACGCCATACTGGGTAGACGACATAGTCCAAGTGCTCGAGCACGGACTACCTGAGTGACCAATAGAAAAGGCACGACTTAGGCGCTTGATCCTGAAAATCTAACCCTACAGCTGATTGCAGGCCAACTCTATAGGCTGGGGCAAGACGGATTGCTGTGTAGGTGCGTGTGTAAGCATGAGATGCACGATGCGCTCTCAGAGGCGCACAGCGGCATTACAGGAGGACACTTTAGCGGAGACATGATAGCACGGAAGGTGCTGCAGTCCCAACTATGGTGGCCCACACTTTTTCGTGATGCCAAGCGATTCGTCAAACATTGTGACGAGTCCCGACGGACACAAGTCCCGATTCGTAAGGATCAAATGGAGTTAACCCCAATTATTGCTCGCCAACCCTTCGAGAAATGGGGAATTGACTTCATAGGACCCATCAGCCCTGCGGTGCAGTACTCATAAGCCAAGTACATCATGGTGGCCATGGATTACCTCACGAAATGGGCAGAGGCAAGAGCCACACGAAAAAACGACGCTAGGACGATTGTAAGTTCTTATGGGAGCAAATGATCTCGCGCTTCGGTTGCCCCATCGAACTGGTTAGCGACCAAGGCACACACTTCATCAAAGAAGTGATAGCACATCTCCTATCCACCTTTCTTATCATCCATTGCAAATCCTCACCATACTACCCTCAGGCTAATGGCCAGTAGAATCAACTAACAAAATTCTTATCAACGTCCTGACTAAAGTAGTCTGAGCCTCACGAAGCGACTGGGACAACAAGTTGATGGTAGCCTTATGGGCCTACCGCACAGCTTATAAAACGGCCGTCGCGCCAGACCCCCTTTAGGCTAACCTATGGAACTGAGGCAATTCTACCATTAGAATTCTTTGTCCCTAGCCTGAGAATAGCACTTCAAGAACGATGGGAAGGGAAGGAAGCATGGACGCAACACCTAGTCGAGTTGGAATGCCTATCAGAGACTCGTCTTCTAGCCACCCACGCACTTATTTGCGAGAAAGCCCAACGAAAGAGCTGGTTTGGCAAGCATGTCAAGTAGCGCGAGTTTGAGCAGGGTGACCTAGTGCTCCTCTACTCAGTTAAAGGACATAAGCAAAAGATGAAATTCAGAGGTCTCGGACCCTTCAAGGTTCGGGCAATCAGCCGAACCAGTAATGTCGAGCTCGAGACCCTAGACGGTGAAGGAATAGGCTTCTTCAATGGCAGTCGTGTCAAGAAGTACTTCCCTCCCACTCATCCTTTGCATGAGCCCCCAATGCTAGAACCGTCGGTCAAAATACGAGCAGTCACAATCACTGAAATCAACAATGGTGATGAGGATGCTGTAGAACCCACTTACCTCCATATCACGGTCACTGCCAAGCAAACATGCGCTTTCAACGCCTTGATCGATGAGGGAGCAGACTTCAATGTCTTAATGCACACCTAGGACTAGATGCGCCTGTCTGCATAAGACCCACAACTCTAAACCTAGAAGGCCACGACGCAATCACCGGAAGCACCACGTGATTAAGCAAATATGGGTCCCTAAAAACCTCTTGCGTGCGCTAGGCTACTATGAGGGAAATGCCTCCTTGTGGATCCCTAAAGTCCCCGTGGCCAAAGGCACTAGTCATACGCCACCCTTAAGCTTGATCAGCCCATTCCCCCCAACACCTCAAGACCATAGGCTGCAATGCTCTCCAGAACCCTAGCCATCCAACTCATCTACGCTTCGGCCCAAGAGAGTCGCACAAACCTATCGGCCCAAGCAACAGCCACCGTCACAGGTGGCATCATTTGACTAAGTCAACCCGAGTCTTTGCAGCAAAGCTGACTGCAGCAGCCCAGCTGCTGCGACTACCCTAACCCACCCATCTTACAAACAGCCCGGTTGCAGGCTCAAAGAGACTCCCAACTGCAACTATGTACTGTCAAAGCCTCTAGTTCTAGCGAATCTCAACCACCCGTCGGCCTTACACCCTCCTATGAACGGAAGTCATTTCTAGCGCTAGTCGCTGACCTTGCCAAGGACACCGGAGATGATGTGGTGGACTGCATCCAACGGCTCGATGCCACCTTTGTGTCGCTAGCCCTTAGCTATGACCGCTTGGACTTGGGTCTATTAGCGGAACCCTTTGCAACAGAAGTGCGCAATATGCCTTGCTCTTGGGAGACTTTTGAATTCGCCTTTGCACAGGTTTCTCGCTCTGCTGCTGAGTTGCTCGGTAGCGAGGTCACATGTAATAAGAAGGCCGTCCACATATAGGACTATCACTACAAACTTTTCACCATCCCTGTAAACATACAAGTTAGCATTTGAGGCACATCTTTTTAATTTTAAGCTTAAAAAGGACTTATTTATCCATTGGTACCATGCTTTGGGGGCTTGTTTCAGCCCATACAATGCCTTCTTCAGCTTACATACTTTGTTCTCAGAATGGGGGGACTCAAACCCTGGTGGCTGAGCCATGTACACCTCCTCCTTGAGGTCACCATCTAAGAATGTTGACTTAACATCCATTTGGTAAACTGGCCACTACTTGTGGTGGGCGGCCACTGCAAGTACTATGTGAATAGTGGTCATTCTAGCAATTGGGGAAAATGACTCTTGAAAATCAAACCCTTCAACATGTGAAAATCCATGGGCAGTGAGTCTAGATTTGTACTTTTCTAGGTACCACTAGCCTTGTACTTTACCTTCTAGATCCACTTGGTGCCAATCACCTTTCGCTTTACTAGTCGATCCACTAGCTCCCAAAAGTGTCATTCTTCATTATACTATCATACTCCGCTTGCATAGTGCCTTCCATGCTGGATCGGCAAGTGCTTCTTCTAAGTTAGTTGGCTCCTTTACTTCTCTCATAATTTCAGCCACCATCAAGGCTATATTGACTATGTGAGCAAAAGCCCTCCTTTGCTCCTCTATTCTCTGAGACCTCCTTGGTCCCCGTCTACCTTCTCCTCAATAGATGTAGGCATAGGATTATTGTGGTCATAGAGCTGCTTCACCCAATGTTGCAATGGATTTTTTGGTGGGGTGATGTCAGGTTGGTGAAATTTTTCCTCATCATTTGAAGATGATGCTTCCTCCTCCTTAAGGATAGGGACAGCTCTCAGGACAGGTTCATAGTGGACTACTTCTTCACTTGATGATAAAGTGGAAGAACTTGCCTTCTCCTCCTCCACTATATGTGGCTTCTCCGTGAACACCACATCACGGCTCACGATGATTTTCTTTGCCTCTTAATCATATAATTTGCACTTCTCATCACTATAACCCAAGAATATACATTTTTTGCTTTTTGGTTTTAACTTGTTTCTCTTCTCATCTGGAACACGTGCATAGCATTCACATCTAAAATTTCTAAAATGTGAGACAGATGGTTTCTTGCTAGTGTAAGCCTCGTGAGGTGTTTTTCCCTTGAGAACCTTTGTATAGCTCCAATTTAGAATGTAGATTATAGTATTAACAGCTTCAGCCCAAAAATGGTCTTGCCCTTTAGCATGCATCTTGCCATCTCCAGAATGGTATGATTCCTATGTTCCACAACACTGTTTTGCTAAGGTGTGTGAGGCGTCGTCAATTGACACTTAATCCCTTTGCTCTTGCAAAAGTCTTCAAACTCCTTTGAGTTGGACTCACCACCACCATCTGTTCTAAATTTCTTCACACTTTTCCCTATCTCATTCTCAACAAGCTTTAGCCATTCTTTAAACTTGTCAAAAGCTTGAGCCTTATCACAAAGGAAGTACACCCACATCTTCCAACTGTAGTCGTCGACAATCAACATAAAATAAGAAGATCCCCCAAGGCCCGTGTAGATATCTTACCGCACAAGTCAACATGCACCAACTCTAGAGGAGCCTATGCTCTAATCTTCCTTTCCTGTAGAAATGCCTTTCTCTGTTGCTTTCCCATCATGCAAGCTTCACATGGTTCCTTCAATTCAGTCCTGCAGGTAGGTGAGCAACCATACCTTGCTTGTGCATCTCCTTCAACACTACAAATCCAACGTGTCCAAATATGTCATGCCAAAGCTTACTTGTGCCCACTCCAACGATGGCTATAAGAGCACTTAGCTCATACAGGTTGTTCCTTCTTTCTCGTTTGCCAACAACTTTGCCAGCACTGTTAAGAATTTTTGCAGCAACAAAAGAAATAGTACATGTGCCCAGAGCAGGGCATTTTGCATCACTTACAACCGTCACAGTGATGGATTCTTGTAGAGGCTGCATAGAATTGTATGTTGAGATATCGAGCTCCACTCGTGATATGCCAGGGTGACCGTTGTGCATTTATGTCACCGACGTGTCAGTTTGCAGATGCGGTTGGTACACCGCCCATGAATAATAGCTAGATGACAGCTATCCTTATCTACTCTAGTTCGTGGCTCAGTTAGTATGCCACCTTAGTTAGTTGAGTTTGGTTTGAGACCCATATATAGGGTTCCTCTATTTCTTTGTATGAGAGTTCTTTTGGCTTACACAACTAAGAAGAGGAAAACTGTTTTCAGCCTCCATCTTTGTGTATATTTCCCCATTGTGCAAGCAAGAAAGCTACAAGTGAGACTCCTTCCTTCTCTCCCACAATCTTGACATGGTATCAGAGCCTTATTCGTAGTAAGGAGCTCAAGAAAGCAAGCCAAGCTCGTGGTGTTCTAGTAAGAGGAGCAGTGTTGCTTTCATTTTCTGTTTTGGGAGCAGATCTCTGTAGGTAGCACAGCCAGAAATTGCAAGAGTGCATTGTCTCAGGTTGAGACGCCCTTCGCGGTGAAGCAAGAGGGCAGTATATGCTGCGGGAGAGGGCTTTAACCCTTGGCGACCTTGTTTTTTTTTTTTCGAGGCCATTTCGGGGCCTGTTTTGGAGGTGAAAGTTTTCTGCACGCACTCAAGAAAAGGCCCAGTTTTATGCTGTGCAGCCACTGTTCTACAGGTTGGTGAAAAGTTACTGTAGAAATTGCATCGTATGCCTATGCGCAGAGACATTGGGAGTTACAGAATCATCTTTGTTGCCTGTTGATGCAAAATCGTCACTATGAAGTGACTGTGTGGTTAAATACCACCTTCGTCAGTTTTGCAGATTTTCCCTTGTGAGGCTGAAGCTGTGTTCTCTGCAGTGACAGAATTTTTTGCAGTATTCTGTAATGGCGTCTGATTCTCTTTCACAGATTGTAACTGAAAAGCTTGACAAGAACAACTTCCAAGCATGGAAGTTTAGAATGACGAATTTCCTTATGGAAAAAGGATATTGGGAATTTGTTGCAGGAAATGAAGAAGAACCAGTTCTTCCTGATGTTCCCAATCAACAGCAAATGCAGGCATTCAAAGCATGGCATGAGAGAGCCAGGAAAGTTATGTACTGGCTGTCTATCAGCATTTCGGATTCTATGATTGTGCATATTCAGGATGCAAGTACGCCAAAGGAGGCATGGGATACTCTGTCAAAAATATATAGCACAAATACACAAGCCAGGAAAATGCAGCTCAAGCAAGAGTTGCACAATGTGCAAAGAGAAAATATGAGCATCAATGGCTACCACATGAAGGTGAAGAAGATTGCAGATGCACTTGCTTCCATTGGGTCTCCAGTGGAAGATGATGATTTAGTTTCTGTGACCTTGAATGGTCTAGGAAAGGATTATGCACAGTTCCGAACATCCATTTCCGTCCGTGAAAGATTTCCTGATTTTGAGGAGTTGATTGCTCTTCTAATTTCTGAGGAGCAGAGAAATGGTGGTGCATCTTCTTCAGGAGGAACTTCAAAAGAAGCTGTCTTCTACTCAAATGCTGGAAGAGGTAGAGGCAGAGGTAGAGGAGGCCGATCTGGAGGCCGTGGTAGAAATCAGAATATGCAGCAAACTCAAGAAAACCAGTCCTATAGAGGAGGACGTGGTAACTCTAGAGGCATGGGGAGCTAAAGAGGTCGTCGTGGATGGCAAAGAGGCCAAAATGCAAACAGTAATGTTGAATGCTACTACTGTGGTAAAATGGGTCATATGGCTAAAGACTGCTATAAAAAGCAGAATGACATAATGAATGGAAAACTGCAACAAGGGAATTATGCATCTTCTAGTAGACAGGGTGATGACAGAAATGAGCATCTGTTTATGGTGCAGCACATGAACAATTCTGTGACAAGTGCAGAAGAAAGCAACGATGTATGGTATGTTGACTCAGGTGCATCAAACCACATGACAGGTCATGCAGAATGGATGGAGGATGCAAGGAAAATGGAAAAACCAGGATTTGTGGAGACTGGTGATGATACTGTACATCCTATTGTGCAGATTGAAAAAATTCATTTGTCTATGCAGGATGGGAAAAAGAAATACCTGTCCGATGTATTTCATGTCCCAAATATCACTAAGAATCTGGTTTCTATTGGTCAAATGGTTGAGCAGGGCTTGCAGGTCAGATTTAATCCTCATGGATGCTTTGTTGAGGATATGAAAAATAAAGGTCGCTTGATAGCAAAAGGAAAGAAAAAGGGTAGAATGTTTACATTGGATGCAGACATGTCTGAATTGAGTACAGCAATGTTTGCACATGGGACCGATGTAGTTGGAGATATTGATATCTAGCATAAATGCATTGGTCATGTTAATGTACAGCGACTTAAATCAATGCAGGCCCAAAATATTGTTGCAGGATTGCCAAAATTCAAGGTTGCAGAAATGCATAAGGTATGTGAAGCCTGTCAGTTTGGAAAACAGGCAAGGAAACCATTTCCTAGACATGTTCAAGAGAGTAAGAAGCCATTGGAATTAATCCACTCTGATGTGTGGACTACTAAAGCTGCATCTCTTGGAGGCTATCATTATTTTGTCACTTTTATTGATGACTATAGCAGAAAAGTTTGGGTGTATTTTATGAAAAAGAAAAGTGAAGTTTTTGGGCATTTCAAAACTTTTAAAGCTATGGTTGAAAAAGAAACAGGTTTGCAAATAAAATGCCTAAGGTCAGATGGAGGGGGAGAGTACCTCTCAAATGAGTTTGCAAGGTTCCTGCAGGAGCATGGCATAAAGCAGCAATATTCATGCAGTCATACCCCACAACAAAATGGAATTGCAGAAAGGAAAAATAGGTATATTGGAGAGGTATCTCGTGCCATGCTCAATGAAAAAGACCTGCCAGATTTTTATTGGGCTGAGGCAGTTGCTATAGCAGTCTACATAATGAACATGACTCCCACTGCAGTAATACATGGCATGACTCCAAAGGAGAGGTATACTGGTAGGAAACCAGATATTTCTCATTTGAAAATTTTTGGTTGCATTGCCTATGTTCATGTGCCAGATGAGTTGAGATCCAAGTTGGATCCAAAAGCTAAGAAGTGCATCTTTATTGGTTACTATTTGCAGAGCAGAAAGGGTATAGATGCTATAACCCTTCTACTCGTAAGTTTACAATGAGCAGAGATGTTGTTTTTGATGAGATGAGTAGCTGGTATAAACCAGTAAATGTGATTGATAATGTAGATGCACAAAATGGTAATGCTTCACAGAATTCACAGCAGCAGTCACAAGATATTAGCGGACCTGGAGCGTCCTCTAGCAGTGATTCACATTCTTCGCCATGGACAGGTAGATTGAGATCAGGAGATTCTTCTCAAAGCAATGCAGATAGTGGTATGCAGGTATCACGAAAAGGAAAAGAGAAGGTAGATCAGCCCATGTTTGATGTGAATGCAGGTCACTCTTATGTGGATGGTGAATCCAATGGCTCAGAACAGAGCATTGATGATGAGTTGGGTATTCCTTCTATTGTTACACCTGGAGTAAGGAAGACCAGGGATGTTTTGAGAGCACCTGGGAGTGAATCTACTTTGCGCAGGTCTACCAGAGCTAGGTATCCTGTGGATAGGCTGAAATATGATGGATTTACAGCCATTCACTATGCATATATGGTCAAAGTGATACAGGAACCAGAACCCACTTCTTTTGAGCAAGCCATGGGAAAAGAAAAATGGGAGAAAGCCATGGATGAAGAAATGGATGCATTGGAAGCAAATGCTACATGGGAGTTGGTACCTTTGCCTAAAGGTAAGAATGCAATTGGCTGTAAGTGGGTTTATAAGGTGAAGCACAATGCAGATGGTTCTGTGAACAGATACAAGGCAAGATTAGTAGTCAAGGGGTATGCACAAACATATGGCATTGACTATGAAGAAACATTCAGTCCAGTTGCAAGGATGGCAACCGTAAGAGCAGCCATTGCTATGGCTGCATCAAAGGGATGGTCTTTACATCAGATGGATGTAAAGAATGCCTTCTTGCATGGTGATTTGCAAGAAGATGTCTATATGGAGCAGCCACCAGGTTATGTGCATGCTGTTCATCCTGAGTTTGTTTGCACGTTGAAGAAAGCATTGTATGGCTTGAAGCAAGCACCTAGAGCATGGTCTGACAAGATAGGACAGTATCTTGTCACTATTGGCTTTCAGATTTCCAAGGCAGATTTCTCACTTTATGTGAGAAAAACAGAGAAAGGTATTATGCTACTTGTCATTTATGTTGATGATTTGATTATGACAGGTGACAGTGATGAAGATATCCTTCATGTGAAAATGCTATTGAAGCAGAAGTTTGAGATAAAGGATTTGGCAGAGCTACGTTATTTCTTGGGCATTGAGGTGATTAGATCACCAAGTGGGATACAGCTCTTGCAGAGGCAATATGGATTTGACATGCTGTCCAAATATGGGATGACAGGCTGTAAGCCTATTTCAGTTCCTTTGGAGCAGAATGTGAAGCTGAGCGCAGATGCAGGTGCGCTTCTGGAAGACCCTACTATGTACAGACGCATAGTAGGAAGCTTGATTTATATGACTATTACCAGGCCAGATTTGAGCTATGCTGTTGGATTGGTAAGTCAGTTTATGCAGGCTCCAAGGAAACCGCATTTGGATGCGGCTAGATGCATACTCAGGTATGTGAAGTCCACATTGTAGTATGGACTATTTTATGAGACTGGGGTTCAGATACAGTTGCATGGATACACTGATGCTGATTGGGTTGGTAGTATTTCTGATAGACGATCTACCAGTGGATATGTGTTCTCTTTTGGGAGTGCTGCAGTCACTTGGAGCAGCAAGAAACAGCCTACAGTTGCCTTGTCCAGCACAGAGGCTGAGTACAGGGGCGCAGCAATGGCTGCATGTGAGGTAGCTTGGTTGCATAAGCTACTTTATGATATGCATCAGCCTACAGATGGGGGCCAGTTGTCATTTATTGTGACAACATGAGTAGTATACACTTGGCAAATAACCCAGTCTATCATGCTAGAACAAAGCACATTGAGGTGCATTATCACTATGTGCAGGAGAGGGTTTTACTAGGTCTTATTGATCTAGTTTATGTCAGCACACAGGATCAGGTAGCTGACATATTCATGAAGGCATTGGGTGTAGAGAAGCTGCACAAGTTCAGAGACCTGCTTGGTGTGCAAGAATTGGGATTGAGCTCGAGGGGGTGTGTTGAGATATCGAGCTCCACTCGTGATATGCCAGGGTGACCATTGTGCATTTATGTCACCGACGTGTCAGTTTGCAGATGCGGTTGGTACACCGCCCATGAATAATAGCTAGATGACAGCTATCCTTATCTACTCTAGTTTGTGGCTCAGTTAGTATGCCACCTTAGTTAGTTGAGTTTGGTTTGAGACCCATATATAGGGTTCCTCTATTTCTTTGTATGAGAGTTCTTTTCGCTTACACAACTAAGAAGAGGAAAACTGTTTTCAGCCTCCATCTTTGTGTGTATTCCCCCATTGTGCAAGCAAGAAAGCTACAAGTGAGACTCCTTCCTTCTCTCCCACAATCTTGACATTGTATAGACCTTTCTTGTTGGTCATGTGATGGGAGGCCCCACTATCTAACAACCATGAGTCAATGGTAGATTCTTCTTACGCTGAGGAGCACACTTCCTCAATGGTTGCCATGAATAACTCCAACTTTACTTCCAACTTTGCTTCAATCGTATTGGTTGTCTCTTTCCCTTTCCTCAATGGTTGCCATGAATAACTCCAACTTTGTTTCAGTCATATTGGCTGTCTCTTTCCCTTTACTTTAAAGGGCACCATTCTTTTCATCTGCCTTCTTGACACGACAATCTGTGATTGCATGTCCTTTCTTCTTGCAATAGAAGCGCTCTCCTTGAAACTTCTTCTTGCTGCCCTTCTTCTTTTTGTCACCATTGTTTTTTGTGGAGGAACCACCTTTGCCTTTTGCATTGGCAGAGAATGCAACATCTCCATTGTTGCTTCCTTCCATCAATAATGCACAAAACTCCTCAAAATTCAAAGCTTGAGGTCTCACCTGAGTATTGAGGGCAGTTACTATTCCATCAAACTTTTGTGGACAAATCCGAAGACACCTCCAAGCTAGCTCCTCACTAGTCTTTTGTATCCCAGGGCCAGCCATCTGGTCACACGGATTCTTAATCTGAGTGCCATCTCTCCTTCACCAAACTTCTCCGCTGCTAGTTGATTCTCCAAGTTTTGAATCCTTGTTTGGTTTTGCATTTCATACTGACTCCTTAGTACATTCCAAACCTCTGATGCTTTGGTTGTATGTTGAATCAAAGTCAGAACACTATCAGAATAGCTTGTAACTAAGGCATACAATGCATCTACATTCTTTTGTTTCCAAGATTATAGAAGATCTACATTCAAAGGAATCATCACACTAGAGTTTGATGGGTCGAGGGAGGCTGTGGTTCTACATCAGTCCCTAACACAATCTCCAAAAGCTCATAAGAATCAAGAATAGTTGTAATTTTGAACTTCCACAAGGTGTAGTTTGTACCATCTAACTTGCCTTCGCTGAAGGTTGGTGGACGAATCCTCAATGTTTGAATAGCTGGTACAGGAACACCACCTCCTACACCACTTCTTGATGTGCTAGAACTGCTTCCAAAAGATAACATCGTTTCTCTTTGATGTTGTAGCCTTTGCCTCTTGCGCACTCTTTGATCCCTAGAGCCCCTTGGGCTCTCATACCATGTAAAGATTACACAACACATTGAACAAAATTTGAGAAAGAGATAGAGAGTACACAACAGATAAGAGGAGAATTTAAGAAATTCTTTATCTCCAAAAAACTGATACAAATATGACTCCATCCACCCACGTGCTTCCACTGTGAAGCTTAGATGGTGATCTAGACAGAAGATAGGTGAAGAGCTTAAGGCTAGCTGGAACAACTCTGGCTGGGTGAAAGATAGATTATAGATGGTTATGAAGGGGTTTAGCCTTTATAGCCCGTGAAGGCAGTTAGGTTAGCTTGACTGACCTACTATATGAGCCTCCACTAGTTAGCCAGGGAATATTCCCTTTACCGTAGGGCTGGGGGCACTGCCCTCGAACCCCCGTGCTAGGGGGGCCACTGGCCCCCCTGGGACCCCCCAACTAGGGGCCTCTTCTGCGGCCCTCAGACCCCAAAATAGGTGCCCCTGATAACTCACTTACCCCGCAACTCGATGCAATGTGCCTCGAGTTGCTACTAGCTTAACTACTCCATCTAGCCCAAAGATTAGACCCACAACGGTCACCTTTTTGCCATCCAATCACATGGACCTTATCTGACATACAAGTCAGGACTCAACCAATATCTAGGCTCACATATGGCTTCTCCTCATAATGGGAGCCTTATAACTTTGAGTACCATGGATCATTGGTGGCACCTTATGAGAGTGGGGCATTGAGCATATCTAACACCCCCTCTCGGATATTTGCACACTCACTACTTGAGAGTCCATGGTCCTATCTGAGTGACATCCTTGTGTGTACTTTGATGATTCATTCTCATTGGAAATTATATTGTACCAAGTCATCGATGATCTAAGAGAGGGTGTTAGTAGATGTGTCGATTCATGAGTGAGTTTGTGCATGTCCTAGTAGGTTATGCACTTTTATTTTTAGATGTGATGTGGTTGCTAGATTTTAGGTGCATGTTTCATGGTTGCTGGTACGTTATTTGTTGGTTGAGCTATATTTTTTGTGGCCCCAATTCTGGTCAACCTAATCATGATCTTGGGCTTGTTCTCACCTCTGTATTGTATCACTCTAAATACTTTGATAACAAGTTTTGGTGGAGATAAGGAGCCAATTCCAATGCCCATATAGCCGATGACTTGCTGGTGTTTGTATATTGGCTCATGTATTGGTGTATGGATTCCATTTCTCAAGCATCTCATTTTTGTATTAGTGTTTCTATAATATCTCATGTCTTGGTGTATGTTCTTATTTTGTAGTGTCTCTCTTTTCTCTTCTTTCATGTGCTATGTAGTCTATTGCAGTAGTCTATTATGCTTCCATCACTATATCCACTTTTGACACAACAATATTCAAGCAGGATGCCTAAATTTTTTTGCTAGATTTTATAATATCTTACAATGATATAGTTTTTTTTGTGTGTAAAAAATCGAGAGCTAGGCTCACTTCTATGCAAATTGTAAGATCTATAGAGGTCACGGATGCACCATTCCTGTCAAGGATTTCTTCCCTATGGTCACAAGTATCACCTAAACAACTAGACCCTAATGGTTATTGTAAAACCATAATAGGGAACCTTTCTCACACATTTGACCTCTTATCTAGTGTAGAGTGTGCTCACCTCAATTGTCAAGACCCACGAACCACTTATTGTTTCAAGTGTTTCAAGCGAGCACAAATGGCTATCTCTCACCTAGACAACGTGCCTTTGATCCTGTCGAGGTGTAGTGAGCTTACCTTGATGACTGAATGAGTAGCCTCCTCCCTCAAGCAAGCCGGTAGCTCCATGATTCGTGATGTGAGTTCAAGCATCCTCAAGCCTCCACCTCCAAACTCCATCCTCCATAGCCACGCGCGAGACAAGAGAAGAGAAGAGAAGAGGAAGAAGAGAGGAGATGATGGAGAGCTTCCTCTCCAAGATCCCTCACCCTCACACACTAAGTCCCTCACACTCTTACACTCCCTCTCTCAAGCATACACAACAAGCAAGAAGGAGAGAAGAAGAGAAGAAGAAGAGTCCACTTTAGCCACACACCCAAGAATGAGCTTCTCATTCACTTTTTGAGTTTATATGCAAAGCCCTTCCACCCATCCCCTTTTTTACATGACTGGTCATTGTGGCAAGGTCCTTTTTTTCCATTCCCTTTTAGTTACCCTTTCTCTTTACCTATGCCCTTCTACCTTTGACAATTTGCACCGGAGGGAGCTTGGCGCTCTTTTACAAGAGTTTTAGGGGCGCTTTGCATTTAAAAAATGTGACTTTGCCTTTGACTTAGCTTTTGAGGCCGCCCTTCCACTTTTGACCATTTCCCTTCCTACTTCTTCTATTGTGTCTGCATTTAGAGTTCTTCATCTCGAACTAGGGTTAACATTACCCCCCTCCTAGAGGAGTGCCGATCCCATGGCACTTATAGGTTTGTGTTGACGATGGTTTGTGGTGATTTGAAGGGTGGTAGGAGCGTAGATGATAATGGGGCCTCTTGGGGATTAGTTGTTGGAGAGAAGTTGATCAAAATGTTGAGGTGGTGGAGGCCAAGAGTGGTTGGAGTGGATGATGGGGCCTCTGAAGTGGGTGGTTTGCAGCCCTTGTATGTACCTAAAAAGAAAAGAGTGGTTGGAGTGGATAATGGGGCCTCTGAAGTGGGTGGTTTGCAGCCCTTGTATGTACCTAAAAAGAAAAGTGTGCTACCTAGGGGAAGTGTCTACATTACCGTGTGATGCATTATGCTCGTGCTAGTGGAACTGGGAGCTGGGTCTGAGCCTAGGTATTGTCCCACACTTGACAACCCAGTTCGTGCGCAAGGGAGGTATGGTGGGTGCGGCTTAGGGAGGTAGGTCCATAGGCGAGTGTGACCTCCCTAGGTATGTCATGCCCTTGATGTGCCCTAAGCATGATGTGGAGAATCAAAATAGGCTAGGGGTTTAGGGATGGAGCCGGCTGACCGAAGCTACCAGATGCACCTAACTTGAGGACCCCTAGGTGCAGTGACTATGACCTATGTGTAGTGAGGTGATTTGATTGCTTTTCTGGTGATTTCCTTCTCTTTTTCTCTTTTTCTCTTATTTCTTTTCTTTTTCCTTTGCTTTGCTTTTTCTTTTTTTTTGAATTACATAACTATGACGAGAAGCTACTCTTCGTCTCATCAGAGTCATAAGAGGGTGAAGTTGGGGACTTAAGGGATTTTTCAAGGAATTTCCATATTTACATGTACCCCTTGAGGTTCATTCGCATGTGGAGAGTGGTGGTGGAAAGAAATGGATGATTGCAGTGGGTGAAGTGGCTATCATTTATATCTTCTAGGAGGGCTAAGCAAAAAGAGGGAAGTAGAGTAGCTCGTATCATTAATCTAACCATAGCGTAGTTGTTTATGCCATTGGGATCAAAGAAGAGTGTTGGGAGGTGGTGCTCTTGTGGTGTCAGATCCTACCTTAGTAGTATCTTAAGCAATCTAAGATAGTTACATGTGGTGATGAAGGCAGGATTAGGGCACAAAGAGACCTCATTAATGAAGCTGGCTATAGAGTCGCGTAGAACCTGTAGCAGAAGATGAGGGCTTCTTCAAGTTTAGTAGCATTTGCATTGTAGATCCATGGAAAGTCATATCTGTCGTGGATGCTCGGATTAAAATCCACTCCTACCCTTCTTGGATATGGCATGAAAGTCGAGTTATTCCTTTTGAAGGGTAGAATGTTGCAAAAAAATGCTCCCTCTCCACTTTGGTTGGCATTCATAGCACTTCACTGACTTGGGCACTTCAAAAACTTTGTCCTGCCAATAATCTACATCCTTTATCCCCCATAGGAGGGTAGGGTTCTATGCTCTCTTAGATGTCCATCTATCTCCTAGCCTTCTTCCAATGTTAATTACCTCTTCCACCACCTTGACTCTGACAGTACTCTGTTCAAATTGGCGGGGAATCAAAAATTAAAGTTGAAGGGCTCATCGGCATTCTCTTGCAGCTCCCAGATTATGAGTTCAGCATGGAAGTTTACTAGGAGGTCTTCTTCACCTGGTTCTACAAGCACTACTGCTAGTTAAGCATTTAACCTCCTGCATGCTTGCTCTACCATCTACTCTCTCTTCCTTCTAAATGTAGCTTTCCTTTTTGTAGAGGTGTCCACTTGTTGTTGCTCTTCTGGTTAAGGAAAAGGGGATAGTGGGATGAGTTCTTCCTCTTGAGGTCCCATCTCAAAACTTGTTTCTACCTCGCCCTGTTGCATGTCCTGTTGTTGTGCTTCCTCGGTGAACCCTAGGGCATCCACTTCTTGTGGGGTCAAGCCTGCTTTTAGTAGACAACTCCTATGTTCTTCGAGGTTAAGGCTGACACCTACTTCCTGCACCGGCTTATGCAATCCTACTCTCAGGGCCCTGTGGGCAATACCTAGCTTCCTCTTCAATGGTTCAACGGCCTCCCCTTCTTCTGTTTGAGTGATATCTAGGATTGTGTTAAGGAAGGCGTGTTGTTGGGTCTCTAGGCTCACTTGAGCGGCCTCTGCCCTCCCTTTGCTAGCACCTTGTCTACTTCTACTCAAGCCAGACAGCACGTCAAGTCCCTGACTCTTCTTTCAATATGGTTAGCCCAATCTTCTACTCTCTTTTTCATTTCTTTAGGGCTCTCCCCTTGCCTTTGCACAAGGATTATGAACCGTTGCTCTTGCTCTTCAATCTCTCTCTCCAATCTCTTTTGCTCCTCCTACCCCAAGGTTGCCTCCTTTTTCAAATTTTCTATCTCCTCTTGATGCCTATGTGCCCTTTCCTCTCATGCTGCTTCTAGGATTTTTGTGGTGTCTTGGACATTCTTCATTTCTTCTTATAGCTCTTCATACAATCCTACTAGCTCCTTGGTGTGTTGCTACATCCTCACTAGGCCCTATTTCTCCTCAACTAGCCTTGCCTCCCACTTTCCTTCTTTGCCTTAGCTTTGAGCTTTACCTTCAGCTCATGTATTTCTTTCTGGCACATAGCTACTTGGCTGGACTTCTCTAATTGGAATGCCACCATGAACTTCTTTTTGGCTTCTAACTCAGCCATCATTGCCACCTTCTTATCCTCCTTTACTTTCTCTAACTGCGAGAGAAGCTCTTTGACGTACTCATCATAGTTTGCAGGTGGCATCATCATTGTTGGAATGGAGGTCATGGAGGTTTCCACCCTCTACCTCTTAGGGTCTTGTCTCAACTCAGCATCTACTATTGCTGTCAGTCGCTTGGTTCCTACTACAAGGGTACCTTCACCTGTCCCTTGGGCCATTTCTTTATTAACCAAGAATTGCACCCATGCCAACATATTACTAGCATCAACTTTAGGCGTGGAGTCTTGGGTGGTTGTGGCTGTTGGGGTAGTGGGCACTAGGAGAGTAGGGATGGGTTCAATTAGGCCCTTGCCCTAGCTTTCTTTCACCGAAGGGGGCATGATCTCTAGAACTTGGGCACTTGAGCTTGGGCCTTCATCATGGTGGGCTCATAGCACCCAGCTCATCCTATCTGCATTGCTATTTTATTGACATGCGTGTTGCTAGCGCAATGTCCTCTTATTCCTTCCTCTTCAATTCTTCCTCTTTTTCAGCTGATTTCCTCAGACTCTTCTTTTTCCTTTTTCTTCCTTTCTTCCTCTTTTTTTTAGACTCTCTTCAAGTCTTTTTTAGATCACTTTCTCCTTTTTCCTCCTTTATTCTTCTTGTTTCTCTTATGTAGTCTTTTTCTTTGCTTTCTTAGCCCCTCCACGGCTAGATTGTGTTTCCTTTTCCTCCTCTTCGTCACTTACTGTTCTCTCACTGGATTGTTCTCATTCTTGGTAGGGAGGTGACTTGTCAGGTGTTTCATCAACTCCTTCTCCTTCTCCCCGTCCTTTCCCCATGGCATCATTGATTATAGAAGTTAAGACCCCACCAAACTTGATGGTCGAGGCCTTTGAGAATGATGCCCTTCTTGTTGCCTTAAAAGCAGGGGGACTCTCCTCTTGCGGGTCTTCCTCCTATTGCCAATGCCTTTGCTGAAGACTCAATGGTCTTCTGCACAAATTTGTTTAGATTTACTTCATCTAGAGATCGAGTGACGATGCTCTCCAGCATAGGCACATTGATCTGGCTCATTATTGAGTTGTACCTTAGGTTAGAGAATAGTGCATGCACCATTTTGGCTTGCAACTGGATTTCTAGATCAGGAATATCACCAAGCTGATACCATTGTTAGTGTGGACCATCACTTTGTCCATTCCTAGCATGGCACACACATCTCTCTTTGACCGTCTTTCCACCTTGTTGGCAAGGCCCAATTCCTTTTCCACCAACTCGGGTGTCAACTCAATCTGTACTTGGTGGGTTTTCTCTCCTTTTTGCACAGTCACAATGCCATGGTTCTCGTTGAAGGTCCAAAGGAAATCTACGCACTAGTTATAGTCTACTATCTGGCCAATTGCCTCCACGTACTTTTGTAGATTACGTTGCTCCACAATCTGTTTTATGGCTTGCTCCTCCATGGCTATATCATCCAAGTTCAAGACATGTCTGAACTTGAATTGATTAAAGGCTCTCGTTTCAACTAAGAGGTCGTACTTTGCTTGCTCTTCCTCCGAGAATGGCAATTTGCTGGTCTTTTCATGTCGTGCCATAGTGGGTGCTTGTCATTAAGCCATGCTCACGATTAGTTATCTTAAAACAATTTCTTGCAGAAAGAAAAAGATTATGTGCTTATGGACGATTGAAATGCTTAAGAATAGAAAGAGACTTTTCCTTCAATCAATTCTATCCATTTCCAAAATTTCATGACATTTTTCCCCAATCACAAGTTGATTTTTAATCATTCTTTTCTTTTGGACGTTGATTGAGGCTTTTTTTTTTCCTTACATATTTCATTCACCTTACATGTTTGATTCATCTTACCCCCTCCCCCTTGGAATTGGAAAGAATCCTTCCTAAGATTAAGGGTTGAGAGATCAAGGGTATTCAGCTCATGCAAGCAGTATTTTACTTTCGCATGAGCCAAGCATAGAAGTTTAGATTGTACTCCAAATTAGCATAGTGGTCCATGTCGAAAGGGTGGATGCCTACTTGAGTGATGTAGGTGAGAACATCCATTAGGAAGTCACTAGAGTCTATTCTGCTAGCAATGTGTAGCTCTTCCTCAGTCAAAATTTGATCTAAATACGGATGGGTCATGATGTGCTCTTCTAGGGGTCGGTTATGAACGGTGGCCACTACTCTATAGGAGGTTGTAGCTACGTAACTGGGGTCATACTTTGAGGTTTTGATTGCACGTCGTTGCTTAGTGTTGGTCATGATTTGGTAGCCCTCTTGCTCCCATTTAATTTGGAGAGTATACCATTTCCTCAAGAAACAGGAGTCATTGTCAGCAAGCTGCTTCAACTCCTCAATTTATTGGTTGAGAGCAAGGATTGTGTTCTTGTGTAGGACGTAAAGAGGCATTGTTTGCATGCTTGGTCTCGGGAAATCTCAGTGGCAATTAATTCCTTAGCTGCTTGGGGAGCTTTAAAGAATACAAATTTGGATTCTTCCCATGAGCAAGGTAGCATACATACCTCCGTTGCTATAGGCTTGTCCAAAAGACCTAGTTCTAGTTGATCATAACTTTTAGCAAGTGTGGTAAATGTGGCATCCAACCATCGAAGGCAGGCAACCAAGTCATCCTCCGTATTCTCCACTAAATCTGTCGGCCAAAGTGAGAATTGATCTTCACTTGTAAGAGGGTCCAAGGCCGCAGATGGTTGGGGTTTGATTGAACTAGATAGTTTGACAGCTGATTGTTGTGGCTTTGGTTGATTTTGAGGGTGTGGTTGGGCCTCTTGTGTGATGGGCTTGGTTGGAGTTGTGGGTGTTGTGCTACTAGATGCTTGTGAGGTCTTAAGGGCACTAGTAGGACTAGGTTGAGGCAGTTTGTTTAGTACCAGGCTGTGGTTTGGTCGATGGATTTTTTTAGGCTCTATTGGCCTATGGGTTTGAGGCTCTATGGGTTTCGTAGCTTGAGTTGTTTTGTGGCATTGGTGCTTTTTCTGTCACATGGCTTGGTGCGATCAAGTTTGAGGGTGGCGTTTGACTAGTGCCCTTGGCCACCTTGGCTTTAGGTACCCAAATCTAGGTATTACCCTCGTAGTAGCCTTGCGCTTGCAATAAGGTCTTGGGGACCCATCGGGGCTTGACTGTTCGTCGATACCTATAGGTTCTTCTGTGCCTCCTACATTTTGAATATGAGTTCCTAGCCTTGTGAGGTTGTGATTGTGCACTTCTAGGTGGTGGCCCTTGATGTTTAGGCATCCATTTGAGATGTGGTTCTTGGGCCTTAGCTCTGATTTCTGTGATTTGCTAGCATTGAGGTTTGGCAGATTGTGACAAGTCACGACCCCCTCCTTAGGCTTTATGGTGGGTTTCTCTACTGGTGGCTTGGCAAACTTTGATGGAGTCATGTAGCCCTTGCTAAAAACTGCGACTATACGTACGTTGCCGATGGCTAAGTGAATGCGTTGACTGGTAGCCGACATTGCACAGTGCCTGCTTCTTAAATGTACGTCCTAACAATGATTCCGTACCCGCATCCTTCATATTTGGCAACACATAAAAGATCATGGGTAGGCTTTCAAACTTGATAAAGATATCAACCTTGCTTTTCCCAGAAGTGCATATGATCGGTCCCCCTATGGGCTGATTTTTGGCGATAGTGGGCTGCAACTGTGGTCTACCAATTTGAACCCAATGATCATGAGTCAAGATATTAAAATTATAGCCCTCATTTATCAATGCATCAAATGTATGTGTTTGCTTGATAGTGACAATCATGCGCAGGTAAGTCAGAGCTATGACTTCTTCATCTTCATCTTCAATTTCCGTGATAGTGGCCACTTGTACCTTGACAGGGGATTCTAGCAATGGAGGCTTGTGTAATGGGTGTGTGGCAAGGTAGTACTTTTTATGTAATTGCTATTGAAGAAGCCTATGCCCTCACCCTCTAGGGTTTTGAGTTCTACATTACCGATTTGGTTGATGGTGCGAACTCGGAAAGGTCCTAGCCCCCAAAACTTCATTTTTTGCTTATGGCCTTTTGTTAGCCATGGTCATGGTCTCACAATATATTGATCATATATTATGTCCTTAGCATGATTAGACCTTAGTTGTGCTATTTCCTGTGTGAAGCAGCCTTTATATGTCTCATGAAGTTCTTTGCCTCATGAAGTGCAGTTTTTGGGTAGTTGTAAAAACGTGACTTGATGAGGCATTTTCGTGTATCATTCTTGTCTATTTGATGATCTTTGATGTCTACTTTTGATGTATGATGGATTTACTTTGAAATACGAAGGATTTGGTAGTTGGCCCCATCATTTCTAGTGTATCTGTTCTATTTACAACATGCTTTATGCATTATGGTTCTTATTCTCTGATTTGTAGTGCTAAGTAGAGTAGATCTATGTTGTCATATGATTATTTCTGAGTTTCTATGATTTTTGGGCATGATATGGAGTATTTGCTTCATGAAGTATTCTCTGTTCTTTTATGCATTTTGCATAGAAAGGGCAGCAACACTTTGGCGATCCTACCATTGTCGATCGAAACCTCTAGTTGAAGTTTTTTCAAAGACAACCTTGTTCTTGGCAAGAAAATCTAATTTTCTATATACATTTCAAAGGGTTTTCTGCATATAGATTGTGTCATTCATTTTTCTGATCATGGGGTGGAAGGTATAATTGAAAATGACTCAATTTGAGGCCAGAAATTCGAAATGTTTGCATGAACCAGTAGTTGCCTGCATGAAGCAGTTCTTTGTATGAATCAGAATTTGGTTGGGAGTAGCAACGAAAACCCAGAGACAAGCTTATTAAAGTCTTGTTATGTTGTTTTCTAATGTTAAAGCACATGCATGATACTTATCTCTGATGATATGTATTTGACAATCTAGTTGCTTCTTGGGGCATTGGTAGATTGCTTGAAGCAGTATGATGCAGATTAAAGATTTACATTGGTATCTTTGAATTATGTCAGAGAATTACCTGTATCCATCAAATGTTATTTTAACTTGAAGCAAATCCAAGGAATTTAGAGAAGTATTGGCAGGACAACAACGGGGGTCAGGGCAAAATGAAGATAGTGAAGCAGGAGGAAATCCCATCCTGGATGAAGAGGTGCTTTCCTTGTTTAGAGACAAGGTCCACGATATTGGTACCTCTGCTGGTACCATTACATCATATCATTCTCCTACTACAATGAATGAATCTCCTCCAAGTCCCATTGGAGATGATAATGGAATACCTAAATTGGAGTATTTTGCAACTCCTCCTGATAGAGCAATAGAGAGATTGCAGCATTTGGTGTTGGGGAGTATTGTCCTATTGAGGAGTAGGGTTATTACAGCAAAGAAGTCTCTTACTTTTAATCCCTTACTTTCATTAAAGAAGAGAAAGCCTAAAGCCATGAATCCCAACCCACCACTCAACCCTAAAGTTAGGGCATCAAAGTTTTCGGAGCAAAAGAAGGAGGATCTAGATTGTCATGTTGCACAATTTGAGACAAGGTGGGTGGCAAGTGGCTTCAACAATATGTTTGGGGACCAAGTTAAATTATAGTAGTTTGCACCAACCTTTAAGTGTAAAGCCATGGATTGGTACAATACTTATGATACTAGACATTTTACAACATATGATAGTCTTAAAATTGCTTTTCTAAGCAGGTTTAGAAAATATAAGACCGCTCAAGATGTGCTTAAAAAGTTGAAGCAAATTAAGTAGAGGAACATGTTAGTGCAAGATTATGCCCAAAAATTTAAAAACCTAGTGAATAGGTTGAATCAATAGGATAGGCCTTCATTGGATTTACAATATTCATACTTTGTTAAGGGGCTGGATAAGGGTATTGCAGGTGTTATTGCTAATGCAGAGGTGGGGAACAATAATACCATTGATGCATTGGTTGAAGTGACACAAAGAGTGGAAAAAAGGCTTGGCATGAGCAGATCCAAGAAGAAGAGTAACCGAGATTCTTTAGTCTGATACTGATGATTCTGATTCGGATGATAGTGTGGATGATGAGGATGTTGGGGTAAAAGGCCCTTGTGCCTGCCCGTGTACAATGACCACCCATATTCTTTATTCATATATATATGAAAGTGCAATAAGGCTGTCATAACATTGTTGACAACACCTACATTGTGTGTGCTCTTCTCTAACACGTCTCTTGCATCCCTTTCAACTGGTATCAGAGAGGGTTCTTTTGCGAGCGCTTCCCGGCATCGACACGAGGTATGGGAGTTCTTCTCTCACTCAGTTTTCAGCTCATAGGTTCACAATAGGGTTCGAGCTTGTGGCAGCCATTGGAGAGCTTGGTTGCTTACCTAGCTTGATCTGGAGCCTTATTTGGCTTCTTGGCAACACCCCCCAACCTTGACAAACACCTATAATAGCCCCAAGACAAGGATCTACATTAGGCCTCATCACATGATGGCTTGCAGGTGTGTTTCAGCTTGATCTCAGGCTCCATTAGCAGCTCCTCTCCTCTTATCTCACTTGATGCCTACCATGGCTGGTTGAGGCTTGTGTAGGCCATCTTTGGCCCCTATTGGTGCCCCCCTTGGCTCCTTGATGATCAGCCATGTGCTAAATACCCCCAGGTAGGTTTGTGCTGAATCTACACCTGTTTTTTATAGCGCAGTCATCACGAGTTCTCCAGCCCCCTTTATACTCCTTGAACAGCCCTCTTCTTCCATTAGCAATGGACTTGCATGTCTCTATTGTGTCCTAAGCATTGGCTCTTGGACTTACCACCAACTTAAGCACTCCCCACTTCAAATTATTGACAGTACTTATAGCACACATGCTGTCATATAGGGCAGCCCCCTGCTTCTCTTGTCTGGAATTAGTAGAGGTGGTCAGATGATGCTCATTTGTGCTCAGTGGATGCCTATGCATATGGGGATATATGCTTCTTGGTTAGACATCAATTTGATCTTGGATTGAGGACCATTTTTGCTCAGTTTCCTGCAATTCAAGACCAATTTCCTACAATTTAGGATAGTTTCTTGCAATTCAGATAGTTTCCTTCAGTTCAGGAATAGTTTTCCTGTAGTTCAGGACAATTTTCTGCAATTCACGACAGTTTCATGCAATTCATGAACAATTTTCTTGCAGTTTAGGATAATTTTTTGCACCAAAGAAATAGGTTATTTTAGCCCTTTACAATCTCAGAAACATCCACAAGCATGTGGGATAACCCATAGGTATTTTAGTCAATACATAGACTCTACAAACAATGTATCTCTATCTCATGTATTCTTACTACAATGAAGAAAATATATGCAATCTAAAACCTGCAACCTGACATTCAGGAAATCAACTCCTTTGAGATCCTGAGTGATAAATGATGCTATTTTCTTTAGGAGTGTAGAGAGGCAATGTCATATACTGCATTTACTGTAAATGACCAGCCAAGTAGATGTCAAGGCATTTGTTTCATCTCTAGATTTCAATCGTCAGTTGCATTCAATGCTCTCTTTAGTCTTCCAAACATTCAACATACATATGTCAGGTCATAAAAATGATAGGAGCTCCAAAATGACATGTAATGCTTTAGTAAGAGACAATGCTTCTTGCCTACATTCAGTAACAGTTTCCAGTCATTCAAAAATTCCATATCTGAATATTTTTTAGCATAAAATCCCAGCTCCAATGCATGACATTAAGTCCATATGACTTCCAAGCACATACCTATGCTTCAATGGTACTTTTGAACAAGTTTGAAAGTTCTAAGCTCATGTCAGAGGTGCATACATGCTATAGGTTGTCTGTATACACAACAGACCACTGTTATTTCAGATCTGTAATCAGTTCTTCAAGCTCCTAGATGAACTCTCAGTCAAGCTCTCAGTAAAGCAATGATGCTATCACCTGTTGTTTATTGCAATAAATAGCCAGTCTACACAGGTATGTGCTGAATATCTCAAAATCTGTGAGGAATTTGAAAACACTTTCTTATGCAAAGTTGTAGACCACGTCGAAACGATCAAGATCCACATGCCCTTTCTCCAAAAACCATTTCTGTGGCAAGATATAGCTTCTGCAAAAAAATAGGATGCAGGCACAGTCTCCTTTGATGACATTTTCTTCAGATCTGATGTCTTGATGTCAAATGGCCACTACCAAGTCTTTAGGCTTCAGGCGTTTAGGCTCTGATACTATGTTGGAAGAGAGGGAGAGAGATAGAGTGGAGCATAAGATGAGCCTCAGCTCATTGTTGTTCTTCTTCCATTATTCTTCCATCATACTAACTGAAAGAGACTTACACACATAGGTATGACTAACCAAGACTAACTATGGTTAAGTCACTGACTACACCGACTTATTGAATATCACACACGTGTACAACTATATCCATTACACATATAAAGATAGACTAATTGAAGAGTAATGGGTGCTTGATATTCTAACATCTATGTTTATGTCCTAAACCTTAAACACTAATTTTGGATGCCTAAAAGTTCCTTTATTACTTTCAAAAATTTGATGCCATGATTTGCAGCACCTCTTTGAATTTCAAAAGCTTTCTCTTACTCCAATTTCACTTTGTTTTTTCTCATAGGTCTCCATTGACTCCTTTATCCTTATTTTTCACCACTTTGACTAACCCATTGACTTTGGATTTTACAATAAAGAGAACCATCAAATCTAATTTATTAACATTGATTAGTAAACATGTTGATTGATTGAATTATGAAGGATAGAAAAAAATCATTGACTTATGATATTCTTTATTAAGCCTTTTTCACCCTTTGACTTTGACTTGGATGGAAAAAAATCATTGGCTTATCAGATTCTTTATTAGGCCTTTTTGTAGCCTTCTTTGCTTGGGACTCACAATGGTGGGACTTTGATAAACTCTTATTATTTCAAGAGTTTTCTCTCTTTTTTAAGGTAGAAGCTACCTCTCACATAGTGAGCTTGTACTCTAGCTCTAAATTGACCATGCCTCTCCACATGAATGTGAAAAAGTAACGAATGCCAAAAGTTTCAAGTGGACTCACCAAGTTTATCTTTCTTAATGTAGTCTACTTTTTGTGAACAGAAGTTTGATGGTCTCCTAATGCCTTCTCTAGATCTCACGCCCCACTAATTGATCTAATCTCTTTGTAGATTTGATGCCACCGAGATGAGTAGAGAAGTAAGAAAAGAGAATATGTTTTCTCCTTCGCAGTCCCTTATTCTATGTGTGGCAATGGAAGCTATGTCCACATCAACCTCCACATATGGGTATTGTAGTAGAGAAGAAAAGGAAGAAGAGAAGAGACGAGATGAGTAGAGGATTCTCCCTCTTAGTTCCTCACTCTCTCCCTCCCATATATAAACACACACACACACACACACACAAGTGCTTAGTTACCATTTTTTCCCATACAATACATCCATAAATTTCTAGAATGATCTTCAATAAATGTAATAAAGTACTTAGGACCATAGAGAGATATATCTTATGCAAGCCCCCAAATATTTATATGAACAACATCAAGTATGTTGCTACCTACATTTCTATCATGTGAAGAAGATGTACATGCTTTTCAAATTGACATGATTCACTATTTTATGAAATTCTACAATTTTAAATAAAGGCAAGCTTGAAACCAATCCTTCTGCATTGATTCCATGTCTTTGGTTCACATGTAGTGTATGTGGGCTCGTACAATTTGTCTATGAACATATTAGAAAGATGATCTAGCTAATATTCAAATTCTTGCATATAGTGATGGTGGATCAAGTATGCTTAATTTTATCAATGTGTACTTTTGGGTGGTTTGAGCCACCAGTGTGGCAAGTCTCACATTCAACAATAAACTACATTGATAAATTCTTATCCCCTTCCTTGAATATCAAGATACAAGAACATATTGATCATTGGCCAATTAACACCGTATTGGGGAATATGGGAATTTCCCATAAGTTTGGGACACATGGTCAAATATTTGGATTTGTCATAACTTGAACACTATAACTCCAAGTCGAGCACTCTATAGCTCAATAGATTCCAATTTTCAAGCGCTTTCTAGTGATAGGTCACATCACATGGTTTTGAGAAACTTATGGGCGTGTTATCCGGGTGCCACCTTTTTAGTATTCAAAAAATGGAAATTGGGAGATAAGAATTGGAATCAATCTTAATAAGAATATGTTCTTGTATCTTATCCCCTTCCTTGAATTGGACTCAATCCTACATTGATATTCAAGGAAGGGGATTGGACTCAAGGAAGGGGATAAAAAATGGGAATTGGACTCAATCTTAAGAACTGTATGAAGAGTTCACTACTACCTAAGATAAAATTGTTTTAGAAGAGCTATAGCATTGGCCATATTTTATATTCACATCTAAGGTATAGAAGAATACTCTTAGTTCTAATGTAATTTGGATGTTCTTAATTGCAATATTAAAATATTTGAGCTTATATGCTTTTCATGATCTTATGTGTTTCTAATTATAAATGTTGTGATATTCTTTATATCATAAGATGTCTCATTTGGATAAAAGCCATCGAAATGGGAGACTACATGGACTAATGTTTAGACCTATATGAGTGCTCATTGGGCATTGTCTATACAAATAGAATCAACCATGGACAACGGGGATCTTGCCTTATGAGGGATTAGAACCATACTTTGCACCCCCCCCCTCCGCCCTTCCCCTCTGCCTCACATGTATTGGTATTTTGCCTTTTCACAAGGATCTTGCCTTATAAGGGATTAGAACCATCCTTTGGCCCCCACCCCCTCTACATGTATTGGTATAAGTTTTTGCATACATCACATGTGCATATGTATGATCAGCACTATGTCTCATTGACTATCCCCCCCCCCCCCCCCCCACACACACACACATTGGTATAATTTTTTTTGCATACATCACAATGTGCATTAGTTTGATCAGCACAATGTGGATCGGTACAACACTATGTTTCGTTGACTATTCCAATGCTTTTTCTATCACTTATTCCAATAAGAGATTGAAGCTTTTACCGATACCTATTCCAATGGTGGGACTCGACATTTTAATACAATTTTACTTGTATTTTAATCTTAAATTTTATCACCATATTCTTCATATATTGTAGTGGTGGGAAGTTTATAGTCACAAATTAGGTCACCTTTTTCACCAATTGCTAAAAAGTATGTACACACTTTAACCTACAATATACAAATACAACTTGTATTTAGTTCTAATAAACACCTCAAAGCTTATAAAATTGAAGTCTATAAGATGTGGACCTAAGGACAACTAACACAATTTAGAATGTAGTCTATCTTGAAACTCTCATAGAGCTAAAACAAGGCCCAAAATGGTCTTAGATAGTTGAAAAAGCAACAAAAAATACGTTAGGGGACTTTCTACAATATATCACCACAAATATAAAGGGTATACTAACAAAATTTAACATGCAAAAATTTGTGACATTATTTTGAAATATTAGGCCCCATCATCCGAATACTCATCGATAAAAGCTTTGGTCTCATTACATTGATATTTTCATTGAAATAAACATCAAAATGTGTAATGGAAAACAACTTACTAGTGCATATGTTGGCGCATGTTCCAATGGTTATACCAACACAAGTAGGGAATTCTTTCTTATGAATATATTGGGATGCATAGAGATTTTTATAAAAAAAACAATGATCTAGCCCCTTGTAAGGCGAGATCCTTGTTGTTGTCCATATCTATGACCATGTCAAATATGGATTACATGTTTTATGTGTAGATACAATTCAAAATTAGAAGATTACTTAATATCTATCCTTATTGTTGTCCATATCACGTGGAGGAAGAATTCCGACCGTTCCCACTTAGGACCTCGACCTGAATTAGGGTTTTTCCTATTGGTCATTTCCTAACGGCAACTAGCGTCAAACCCGAGCGAACTACTTTACGCAGAAACGCCAGGTCCGAAGTGGATTCACGGTGCACTTGGTTCAAGGAGAATGGGAAACGAGAGGGATGCAAAGCTCAACCTCTCTGCCATAAGGCATAGTCCCATTCCCTTCCCCTAAAACAGTGTAAATCGGGATCATTTATAACTTAGACTCTAGGTCAACGCTTTTGTTGTTCGTGTTCTTTGAACGATCTTCTTGCTGTCCATCATGATTGAGAAAAGTTCCCGGCCAATTGGGACCACCCATCCGTAGGACGGACCCATGGCCACATCCTCTGCACTTTCCTCAGGTTGTTTAGTTATTTAATTACCTAAAACATTTAGTTGGACATGTATCAATCAGCTTCCTTAATTAGCCCGTTAGGCCCTGGTTCGTTCACGTAATCATAGAACTTGACATAGAAAAACAATGTCAAATAAGTTCCTTTTCAACAGGTTATCATATTTATCTTTGAAATACATAAAGTCCAGCCCGTAGGCTTATCCATAATCCACCCGAAGGCTATCCAGCAATCCACAGGGATTACTAATCCAACATTCCGCCTGTAGACTAGTATGCGGGCCTCGAGATCGAATCCCGAGTCACATTGGCCTCTTGTGCAACGCTCGGGAGGCGAGGGATTTACGACCAGAGCCCCCTTGGCACCCAAGCATCCTCCTGCTCCAAGTAGCGCTCAACGGAGCGACCTCTCACGGCGGATTCAGTTCACCTTCCCGGCGTGGTTAACAACCCCCTTGGTTAGGGTCAGGCAGGCAGTTGGGGGTAACTAAAAATGCCTCTCCCTTCAGGCCTTCAACCTGAAGCATTAGATATCTTTTCATCCTTTAATTATTTAAGCAAACAAAGCAAAATAGTGCTCTTAAAACTGTCACAAGCACAATCATTTCCATCGGTCATTATTTGGCCAACTACTAAGGAGTGAATCCTTCTTTCTGAATGCATCCAGCACTCGATCCGGGATCAATTGCGACTTGGCAAGATCCCCAAGGGTTTATTTGTTAACCCTATATCCTGGGTTAGGGCCATACCCTATTAACCTGACTTAGTCAATACCTTAAGTTCATATATTATTTCAATTTATTGATTGGTCTTTTGCTTCCAAGCAAATATCTAATCCCCGTATCTTGGTCACTTTACCCAAGAAATGTACTATATCAAGACAATTATTCATCCTCTTGCAAGATAAACTTGCGTAAGAATCTGCCAATCTCATTTCGAGGAATTGGCCATTCCCTTGTTATCAAATCACAAGATCATGCGACTCTGCAACTTGTTGCACAAGTGTCGCATCAACTATGGGACTATTCTACCCATCAATGATGTCTTCTAATCACAGTATCATGATTAGATATAACAATCCGTTCCTGATTGCATTAGGCCGACATTGTCGGTCCTAGGGTTCCGAGTTTCATCTTTTTAGCGTGAGATTCTTAGGAAAACCCTAGATCACTTCTTGCAAGTATGTTCTAATGTCCCTACATTCCGTGAATGTGGGCAAGTCTTTAGGGTATAGGAGTTTCAGCTTTGGTAATACGAGCGACTAGGTAATGCAACGTGTTAAATCCTAGTTAGCTCTTTGGGATACGTTGCATTGAATTAACCCTTCCTAAACAAGTACCTCGCGGTTTTAGGTGTTTAGGTTTAAACCAATTTAACTTGTTTGGTCTTGAAGATAATTATGCTATCATTTCCGTAACCACATGATTCATTGTCTACGTATAAGTTGATTTACAAACCCTAACTTTTCGGGTTAAGATCAAAGCATAGGTTAAGTTATAGCATAATTCTAATTGATCATCCTATAACATGCAAACAAGATTCATGCTACTAAGCTTTTAGGACTTTATGTTTAAGCATGCAGCCTTTTTCTACTTTCTTTATTGATTGAATTTGTCGTAAGTTGATCTTACACAACCTTTCGTTGATTTGAGTTTTTTAGGCCACTTGTCTAGAGTTAAATCTTCTTCATGCAGCCCTAGCAATTTCCTACGGTTGCTAGCAACTTTCTTTAAGAATCATTTCGAAAAAGATGTTCAATAATGCAATATGCGGTTTATTCCTTCCATGCTTAATCGAAGTGTACTATCATAATTCCGTTTTGTAAAGATGGGCATTAATTAATCTAATTAATGCATAAAGCCACTTGCTAGAAATGCATAGAAATCTTATGCTCACTTTATTTTGTTCATTTTATTGAAAGATACTAATGATCGAATTCTTCCATCGTGAGCTATTTCTTTTAAATTAGTCAAAGTATTTAAATCGAAAGATACATCCTATCTCCAAAAATGATCCACGCACGATTGAATTATAACGACATAAATAAAAATTAGGAAGAAAAACCTGGACTTGTGGTGAAATGTCCACATGGATGTTAGGAGAGATGATCCTCCTGCGGTTGCGCCTTGTGCTTTCTTAGGAGCCATTGTGAATGTGGCCTTTCCGTCTTGGATGCAGATTTATGATGTTGGTAGTCTCCTTTACACGCGAAACTCCCTTTGTGACTGATTTCACCATCTTTTAAAGTCGGCTTTAGAAGGCCTTATAGGTTTTTCCTTCTTAAATTTAGCTAAAGGGGAACTTGTGGGGAACCTAAGGGGAAAAAGGATGTTTGTGAAGGCCAATAGCAAGGGGGTTCTAAGGGACCCCGAGGTTAAGATGAACCCTTGTGTAAGAACGCGAGGGGGGGGGGGGGGGCGGGGAACTTAATGGGCTTATAAAATCTTGGATGGGATAACACAGAAAAGGGGCTTTGAAGGAGGCCACAAGAAAGGATTAAGGGGCCTTTGAATTCCGGGGGTGGGGAGAACCCACGGGGAGGGTTTTAAATCCCGGGGAGGGGAAAAGTGGTTATAGGAACTTTTCTAGAGTAAGGTTTAATAAAGCCACGGGAAGGGGGCTTAATGGCCTTTTACAAGATCGGCTAGGACCCCACGGGAAAAAGGGGGAAAGCAAGGGGTGAAAAAGACCTTCTAAAGGAAGGCTTTAAGGAGACCACGTGAAGGGGGGCTTCCTAGGAGGCTTTAGAAGCTTATTAAGAAGCTTCTAAAGCTTCTGGGAGTTGCCGTGGAGCCGCCACGTGGAGGATGGAAAAGGCAGCAGATGGCATGCTCCCCTGTGATGGCGGCGCTGCTCTGGCAACAGCGACTCTCTCCTCCCCTTCAACGGCAGCGGCCGTGCTGAATCCTCACGACCTCTCCCTCCTCACAGCAGCCACACAGCCCTCCTTCACGACAGCAAGCGTGGCTTTTAGCACTTCCTCTCTCACAGCCTTCTCCTCCTCTATGGCAGCGTCGATAGTCTAATGGCCTCCTCAATCCGCTCCCTGACTACCAGAGGCCCTGGTTTTATAGGCATGAGGGAGAGGTACCTCCCTCCATGCGGCCATTGGCATGGCCTCCACCCGCTTGCAAGCTCCAGCAAGGAGCTTGATGGCCCTCGCTATTCCCTTCTCCTCCAGCATGACAGTCGGCTGGAGGAGAGAGGGATAATTAATTTTAAAAAAATTACCATTATTCAATTAATTATCCTCATGACCTCCTATTAAGAGGAGGTTCATGCGAAGAATGCGTTTATTTAGGAATCGGAGTTATTACATTCTCTCCCCCTTGGAGGAATCGAGATGTCCTCATCTCGAGATAAATTGGGGATATTGATGGTCGAGAGCGCTTTCATCTATCCAAGTGGCATCCTCCTTGGGAGAATCTTTCCACTAGACGAGGCGTTCTCTCAAGGTTCTGGATCTCAGTTGTCTCTCCCTAACATATAAGATCCTATCAGGCCTTAGTTCAAGGACTCCTTGACTAGGCATTACAACTTGTTGGTCATCAAGTACATGGTTAGGATTAGATACATACTTCTTCAATAGGCTAATATGGAATACATTATGAACCTTTAGGTTCTCCGGGAGTTGCAGTCTATAAGCATTAGGTCCTAGGCACTTGAGGATCTTGTACGGTCCACAATACCTTGGACTTAGCTTCTTGCAATCTCCTAAGGATAGGGAACTCTTCTTTGGACGTACGCGAATGAAGACCATGTCTCCTTCCTCGAAGATTCTATCTTGACGTTTCAAATCCGCGTATGCCTTCTGTCTATCCTTGGCGGCTTGGATGTCCTGTCTTATTGACTTTATTTGGTCATCCATCTCTTCCAACATCTGCCTTGAAGCTTCAACCCTCAAGGTTGGATCTGAGAAGTTTAGGGGACTTCGACAGTCATGACCATACAATGCTTGGAAAGGGGTCATCTGAATGCTTTGTTGGTAAGAAGCATTGTAGGCAAATTCAACCAAAAGCAAGTATTGAATCCACCTTTTTGGCTCACAATAGCAATGTGCCCTAAGCATGTCCTCGATAACTTGATTGACTCGCTCTGTTTGACCATCGGTTTGGGGATGGTAAGCTATGCTAAAATAGAGTTGAGTCCCAATGGCTCACGATAGCAGTGTGCCCTAAGCATGTCCTCGATAACTTGATTGACTCGCTCTGTTTGACTATCGGTTTGGGGATGGTAAGCTGTGCTAAAACAGAGTTGAGTCCCAATGGCTTCAAAGATAGATTTCCAGAAGTGTGATGTGAAGAGAGAATCACGATCACTAATGATTCTTTTGGGTAGCCCATGTAGCTTGAATATCTCCTTGATAAACAACCTTGCAATGTCTGAAGCTTTATAGTTTGTCTTTACTGGAATAAGATGTGCAACCTTAGTCAACATGTCAACCACAACCATAATGGAGTTGTATCCTCCCTGAACTTGGGGTAGGCCAACAACAAAGTCCATACTGATGAATTCCCATTTCATTTGGGGAATGTCAAGTGGTTGCAATTTCCCTGGCATCATGACATGCTCGGCTTTGATACGTTGACAAGACAAACACTCAGTGACATATTTGAGCACGTCACCTTTAAGCCTCTCCCAATAATAGCTCTTCCTAACTGCATTGAGAGACTTGGCATAGTCAGGATGTCCTGAAAAAGGGGAATCATGAGCTTCCCATAATATCTTCTGCTTAAGTGACTGGCTTGCCGATATACACAACCTTGTTCTATAGTAGACAAGTCCACTATTGATAGAGAATTCATGATACTTAGCATGCAGCTTTTGATCCTAATCTTTGATAAATATTTCCCTTAGCATCTTTTGATAGGCTGGATCATGGCATGCTTCCTCTCTAGCTAACTCAAGTATTGGGTTGTTTGGCATGGACACCTTTGTGGCTAGAGATCTAGCTGTTGATGGATTTTGCAAGATTAGAGAATTAAGGAATGCCTTGCGACTGAGTGCATTGGCAACTACATTCTCCTTTCCAGGTCGGTACTTGATTTCAAAGTCATACTCCTCCAGCAATTCAATCCACTGACATTGCCCAGTGCTGCAATCAAAGCATAGTTTTTTATGAAGACCCTATACCATCCTGTCAATCCAAGAAAGCTACGTATTTCTTTGACAGTTGTTGGTATTGGCCATTCTAGCACATCTCTGACCTTGGCTGGGTCCACTGAGATTCCTTCCGCTGATATGATGAATCCCAGATATTCAATCTGACGCTTGAAGAATGCGCATTTCTTCATCTTAGCGTACAGCTTATGTGACCTCATTGTCTCAAGGACAATCCGAAGTTGGGTCTCATGATCTTCCTCTTGTTTGGAAGAGACTAAAGTGTCGTCGAAGAAGACGAGTACGAAGTCATCAAGATATGGCCTAAAGATATCCTGCATTAACCTGTTGAAGGTGGCAGGCGCATTCTAAGCCCGAATGACATAACTAGGAACTCAAAGTGCCCATATCGTGTGTTGAAGGCTGTCTTTGGGATATCTTCTTCCTTGATTCTTATCTGATAGTAACCAGATCTAAGGTCAATCTTGGAAAAGATCTTCGCACCCTGAAGGCGATCAAGAAGCTCATCTATTCTAGGAATAGGGTACTTGTTCTTGACAGTTGATTGATTCAACCCTCTGTAATCAATACATAGTCGAAGTGTTCCATCTTTCTTTTTCTGGAACAGTACTGGAGCTCCCCATGGTGAACTGCTAGGACGGATGTAGCCCTGATCTAGCAGTTGCTTGAGTTTTTCCTTCAGCTCAATTGCTTCTGGTATGGACATTCTATAAGGTCTCTTTGCAATTGGCGCAGCTCCTGGTACTAGCTTGATCTCATGATCCACTTCTCTTTGAGGTGGGAGTTCTGTCAACTCTTCAAAAAATACATCCGTGTATTCCTTTAGCCATGAAGGTCCTTCACTAGACTCCTGCTTCTGATCTAACTTGTTGAGCTTAATCAAGTAGACAGGTAGTCGCGTTCTGACTCCCTTTATAATTCGAGATGCCTTGGCCAATTGAATTTTTGGCACTCCAGCCTCACCTTGAGTTGTGACTAAATCCCCTTCAGAGTTCCGAAAGGAAACTTGGGCCTTTCCACAATGAATGTGGGTGTCATTAGGTTTAAGCCAATCCATTCCGAGTAGACACTCATGGATACCTAAATTCATGACTCTGAATTTGATTGAAGTCGCCTTTCCTCCCAGAAAGAATTCCACCTTAGTAGTTTGCTTGGTACAAGTAACCTCACGACCATTTGCCAATTCCACAAGCAAGGCTATTTCTAATCTTTTTGCACAAGCTGGTGAGATAAAGGAATGTGTACTGCCACAATCAATCAAGGTCTTGAAACTTTCACCTTGATAGTCCGACGGTGTCTGAATCATCGAGAACTGGCGATTCGGCCCTTTCTTGTGAAGAGCGACATGGCCTGTCGCCCTTTCAAACTCTGCTTCCATGGTCGGATCTTCTTCTTCTTCGCACATCTCCCTGTTGGCAACACAGGCAGTTCTTTCTCTGCCTCGGGTAGCGGCTCCCTGACCACAGCCAGTTCCTTGGAAAGGTGGTTGGCAATGTCCTCCTCCAAGCTTGGGACATTGCCTCTTGAAATGACCGGGCTCATTGCAGTAGAAACAATGGAGGTTTCGGCCATTGCTTTGAGTAGGGACAAAGTTGTTGACATTATTAGTCCTTGCTTTCTTTCTTTGTCCCTGATTCTGACCTTGAACTCTCTTCATTTGAGGCCTGAATGCTCCTCTGTTTGGGTCATTATAAGACCAAGTTTTATTACCTCTTGGTCTAGCCTGCACCTCTCCTGAATTATAGGGGCAGCTTGAATGAGTGCGTCCTGTAGATCCAATGGGCGCATAGATTCGAGACAGGTATTCACTAGCGGGTTTAAACCAGCACAAAATTTTGACACCTGCTGTGTCATGTCCATCTGTGGTGCATACTTAAGAAGTGAGATAAATTTGGAGTAGTATGCGTTAAGAGTGAGTCCCAGCTATTTTAGCTCGTAGAGCTCATTCATTTTCTGCGTGCAATACACAGGTGGTAAGTATCTTCCCTGCACGGATTTCTTCAGCTTCTCCCAGGTAATGGATCCTTCTGTGATCCCTTGATCTCTGCACCATTGCTTCCACCAAAGCCTGGCTTTGCCCGGTGAGCTTCAGCTTGGCAAGCATAGCCTGGTTGGCGGGTGCAGTACTAGTTGCTTCAAAGTAATCCTCCATGGATTCAATCCAAATTTCAGCATCTGCTTGGACGGACCTGCCCCTCCCGTCAAATTCGGGCGGCTTAATCTGCTTGAGAAGAAACTTCTTCTCCTGGATTATAGCAGTACTTGATGTAGGAGGCGAACTGGGATTCTATACTTGGGGTTGTGCCTGAATAAAGGTTTGTTAACGTTATTTCTCGTTAATTGATACGGTTTATATTTCATCTCCATTTCAGCTACTATCAACCAAGCAATCTAACCACTTAACTTTTTATCAATTCCCATGCACAATTAGACATTGATAAAAAGAAGTCTTATTATATTTATATGGGCATAGCTCTTTCGGAATACAACATTTCTTGGGATGATAGGGCAACTGTTTACATTTAGTTTGGGGAGAATAATGTTGTATTACATTTATCTATAGGGACTGGATAGTAGTATGGTTTTGGGTCATGGATCTTCAGGAATCGGTAAGTCATTGGAAGATTAGGGTATCCTTTCCTTTGGAACCCATTTTTCTCATGGTGCCCCAACACCTCGATCCTATCGGTGGGGATTACACGGGTCACTTCCTGATATACATATGAGTTCAGCTCAACCCAAAAATGAACAGCTTCACGACTTTCAGGTCTTCCAACCACTTGATCCTCTTTAGGTTGGTTTGAAGGTATGCAAACCGGTGGGCAGCTATATAGTAGATTCCTGAGGCACCCGTCCATCTTCGTTCCATGTACAAAGGTGATGGATTATAGATACGCTCTAGGATGTTCATCATCTCAACCCTTTGTCGATAGTCTGGAGAATGCATCGCAGTCATAAACATGACTTGGAACACTAATAACTTGTTCCATGCTTCGTAATTCTGCAAGACAGCATCGAAAGTAAGGAAATGTTTGGAACATCAACATTTGCTTCACTTCATCTTATTAAGATTTCATAAAAACAAATCCTTCGTTGGTTCGCTCTGATACCAACTGTAACGTGTCCACATGTTATCTTCAGGACATGTCTTAGCAATCCATCGGAAAGGATGTCTAGAAAGCTCTGCCCGGCACTCCCATGGAATGTTATGGGGTTTGCGATCTAGGACTTTCCGCGTCTGCCACGTAGCGGAAGAATTCCGGCCGTTTCCACTTAAGACCCCGACCTGAATTAGGGTTTTCCCTATTGGTCATTTCCTAACGGCAATTAGCGTCGAACCTGAGCGAACTACTTTATGCAGAAACGCCAGATCGAAGTGGATTCACGCTGCACTTGGTTCAAGGAGAATGGGAAATGAGAGGGATGCGAAGCTCAACCTCTCTGCCATAAGGCATAGTCCCATTCCGTTTCCCTAAAACAGCGTAAATTGGGATCATTTATAACTTAGACTCTAGGTCAACGCTTTTGTTGTTTGTGTTCTTTGAACGATCTTCTTGCTGTCCATCATGATTGAGAAAAGTTTTCGGACAACTGGGACCACCCATCCGTAGGACGGACCCATGGCCACATCCTCTGCACTTTCCTCAGGTTGTTTAGTTATTTAATTACCTAAAACATTTAGTTGGACATATATCAATCAGCTTCCTTAATTAGCCCGTTAGGCATTGGTTCCTTCACGTAATCATATCACTTGACATAGAAAAACAATGCCAAACAAGTTCCTTTTCAACAGGTTATCATATTTATCTTTGAAATACATAAAGTCTAGCCCGTAGGCTTATCCATAATCCGCCTAAAGGCTATCCAGCAATCCACAGGGATTAGTAATCCAAGATTCCGCTCGTAGACTAGTATGCGGGCCTCAAGATCCTGTCAAGATTGTGGGAGAGAAGGAAAACATGGGCTAATCTACCTTCTCTTTTCCTTTTCGTGATACTTGCATACCACTATCTGCATTGCTTTGAGAAGAATCTCCTGATCTCAATCTCCCTGTCCATGGCGAAGAATGTGAACCACTGCTAGAGGACGCTCCAGGTCCACTAATATTTTGTGACTGCTGCTGTGAATTCTGTGCAGCATTACCATTTTGTGCATCTACATCATCAATCACATTTACTGGTTTATACCACCTACTCATCTCATCAAAAACAACATCTCTGCTCACTGTAAACTTACGAGTAGAAGGTTATAGCATCTATACCCTTTCTGCTGCAGAGAGTAACCAATAAAGATGCACTTCTCAGCTTTTGGATCCAACTTGGATCTCAACTCATCTGGCACATGTACATAGGCAATGCAACCAAAAATTTTCATATGAGAAATATCTGGTTTCCTACCAGTATACCTCTCCTCTGGATTCATCCCATGTATTGCTGCAGTGGGAGTCCTGTTCATTATGTAGACTGCTGTAGCAACTGCTTCAGCCCAATAGAAATCTGGCAGGTCTTTTTCATTGAGCATGGCACGAGATACCTCTCCAATATGCCCGTTTTTCCTTTCTACAATTCCATTTTGTTGTGGGGTATGACTGCATGAATATTGCTGCTTTATGCCATGCTCCTGCAAGAACCTTGCAAACTCATTTGAGAGGTACTCTCCCCCTCCATTTGACCTTAGGCATTTTATTTGCAGGTCTGTTTCTTTTTCAACCATAGCTTTAAGAGTTTTGAAATGCCCAAAAACTTCACTTTTCTTTTTCATAAAATACACCCAAACTTTTCTGCTATAGTCATCAATAAAAGTGACAAAATAATGACAGCCTCCAAGAGATGCAGCTTTAGTAGTCCACACATCAGAGTGGATTAATTCCAATGGCTTCTTACTCTCTTGAACATGTCTAGGAAATGGTTTCCTTGCCTGTTTTCCAAACTGACAGGCTTCACATACCTTATGCATTTCTACAACCTTGAATTTAGGCAATCCTGCAACAATATTTTGGGTCTGCATTGATTTAAGTCGCTGTACATTAACATGACCAATGCGTTTATGCCAGATATCAATATCTGCAACTACACCGGTCCCATGTGCAAACATTGCTGCACTCAATTCAGACATGTCTGCATCCAACGTAAACATTCTGCCCTTCTTCTTTCCTTTTGCTATCAAGCGACCTTTATTCTTCATATCCTCAACAAAGCATCCATGAGGATTAAATCTGACCTGCAAGCCCTGCTCAACCATTTGACCAACAGAAACCAGATTCTTGGTGATATTCGGAACATGAAATACATCAGACAGGTATTTCTTTTTCCCATCCTGCATAGACAAATGAATTTTTCCAATCTGCACAATAGGATGTGTAGTATCATCACCAGTCTCCACAAATCCTGGTTTTTCCATTTTCCTTGCATCCTCCATCCATTCTGCATGACCTGTCATGTGGTTTGATGCACCTGAGTCAACATACCATACATCATTGCTTTCTTCTGCACTTGTCACAGAATTGTTCATGTGTTGCACCATAAACAAATGCTCATTTCTGTCATCACCCTGTCTACTAGAAGATGCATAATTCCCTTGTTGCAGTTTTCCATTCATGATGTCATTCTGCTTTTTATAGCAGTCTTTAGCCATATAACCCATTTTACCACAGTAGTAGCATTCAACATTACTGTTTGCATTTTGGCCTCTTTGCCATCCACCACGACCTCTTTGGCTCCCCCTGCCTCTAGAGTTACCACGTCCTCCTCCATAGGACTGGTTTTCTTGAGTTTGCTGCATATTCTGATTTCTACCATGGCCTCCAAATCGTCCTTCTCTACCTCTGCCTCTACCTCTTCCAGCATTTGAGTAGAAGACAGCTTCTTTTGAAGTTCCTCCTGAAGAAGATGCACCACCATTTCTCTGCTCCTCAGAAATTAGAAGAGCAATCAACTCCTCAAAATCGGGAAATCTTTCACGGACGGAAATGGATGTTCGAAACTGTGCATAATCCTTTCCTAGACCATTCAAGATCACAGAAACTAAATCATCATCATCCACTGGAGACCCAATGGAAGCAAGTGCATCTGCAATCTTCTTCACCTTCATGTGGCAGTCATTGATGCTCATATTTTCTCTTTGCACATTATGCAACTCTTGCTTAAGCTGCATTTTCCTGGCTTGCGTATTTGTGCTATACATTTTTGACAAAGTATCCCATGCCTCCTTTGGCGTACTTGCATCCTGAATATGCACAATCATAGAGTCTGAAATACTGATAGACAACCAGTACATAACTTTCCTGGCTTTCTCATGCCATGCTTTGAATGCCTGCATTTGCTGTTGATTGGGAACATCAGGAAGAACTGGTTCTTCTTCATTTCCTGCAACAAATTCCCAATATCCTTTTCCCATAAGGAAATTCGTCATTCTAAACTTCCATGCTTGGAAGTTGTTCTTGTCAAGCTTTTCAGTGACAATCTGTAAAAGAGAATCAGACGCCATTACAGAATACTGCAAAAAATTCTGTCACTGCAAAGAACACAGCTTCTGCCTCACAAGGGCAAATCTGCAAAACTGACGAAAGTGGTATTTGACCACACAGTCACTTCGTAGTGACGATTTTGCATCAACAGGCAACAAGGATGATTCTGTAACTCCCAATGTCTCTGCGCACAGGCATACGATGCAATTTCTACAGTAACTTTTCACCGACCTGTAGAACAATGGCTGCACAACATAAAACTGGGCCTTTTCCTGAGTGCGTGCAGAAAACTTCCGCCTCCAAAACAGGCCCCGAAATGGCCTCAAATCAAAAAAACAGGGTCGCCATGGGCTAAAGCCCTCGCCCGCAGCATATACTGCCCTCTTGCTTCACCGTGAAGGGCATCTCAACCTGAGACAATGCACTCTTGCAATTTCCGACTATGCTACCTGCAGAGATCTGCTCCCAAAACAGAAAATGAAAGCAACACTGCTCCTCTTACCAGAACACCGCGAGCTTGGCTTGCTTTCTTGAGCTCCTTACCACGAACAAGACTCTGATACCATGTCAAGATTGTGGGAGAGAAGGAAGGAGTCTCACTTGTAGCTTTCTTGCTTGCACAATGGGGGAATACACACAAGGGTGGAGGCTGAAAACAGTTTTCCTCTTCTTAGTTGTGTAAGCCAAAAGAACTCTCATACAAAGAAATAGAAGAACCCTATATATGGGTCTCAAACCAAACTCAACTAACTAAGGTGGCATACTAACTGAGCCACGAACTAGAGTAGATAAGGATAGCTATCATGTAGCTATTATTCATGGGCGGTGTACCAACCGCATCTGCAACTAACACGTCGGTGACATAAATGCACAACGGTCACCCTGGCATATCACGAGTGGAGCTCGATATCTCAACAGATGCAATCCCGAGTCACGTTGGCCTCTTATGCAGGGCCCAGAAGGTGAGGGATTTACGGCCAGAGCCCCCTGGCACCCAAGCGTCCTCCTACTCCAAGTAGCGCTCAACGGAGAGACCTCTTGCGGCAGGTTCAGTCTACCTTCCCGGCGCAGTTAATAACCCCCTTGGTTAGGGTCAGGTAGGCAGTCCAGGGTAACTGAAACTGCCTCTCCCTTCAGGCCTTCAACCTGAAGCATTAGATATCTTTTCATCTTTTAATTCTTTGAGCAAACAAAGCAAAACAGTGCTCTTAAAACTGTCACAAGCACAATCATTTCCATCGATCATTATTTGGCCAACTACTAAGGAGTGAATCCTTCTTTTCGAATGCATCCAGCACTCGATCCGGGATCAATTGCGACTTGGCAAGATCCCCAAGGGTTTATTTGTTAACCCTATATCCTGGGTTAGGGCCGTACCCTATTAACCTGACTTAGTCAATACCTTAAGTTCATATATTATTCCAATTTATTGATCGGTCTTTTGCTTCCAAGCAAATATCTAATCCCCGTATCTTGGTCACTTTACCCAAGAAAGGTACTATATCAGGACAAATTTTCATCCTCTTGCAAGATAAACTTGCGTAAGAATCTGCCAATCTCATTCTGAGGAATTGGCCATTCCCTTGTGATCAAATCACAAGATCATGCGACTCTGCAACTTGTTGCACAAGTGTCGCATCAACTATGGGACTATTCTACCCATCAACGGTGTCTTCTAATCACGGTATCATGATTAGATATAACAATCCGTTCCTGATTGCATTAGGTCGACATTGTCGGTCCTAGGGTTCCGAGTTTCATCTTTTTAGCGAGAGATTCTTAGGAAAACCCTAGATCACTTCTCGCAAGTATGTTCCAATGTCCCTACATTCTGTGAATGTGGGCAAGTCTTTAGGGTATAGGAGTTTCAGCTTTGGTAATACGAGCGACTAGGTAATGTCCTCAACGTGTTAAATCCTAGTTAGCTCTTTGGGATACGTTGCATTGAATTAACCCTTCCTAAACGAGTACCTTGCGGTTTTAGGTGTTTAGGTTTAAACCAATTTAACTTGTTTGGTCTTGAAGATAATTATGCTATCATTTCCGTAACCACATGATTCATTGTCTACGTATAAGTTGATTTACAAACCCTAACTTTTCGGGTTAAGATCAAAGCATAGGTTAAGTTATAGCATAATTCTAATTAATCATCCTATAACATGCAAACAAGATTCATGCTACTAGCCTTTTAGAACTTTATGTTTAAGCATGCAACCTTTTTCTACTTTCTTTTCCAAATGAATTTGTCGTAAGTTGATCTTACACAACCTTTCGTTGATTTGAGTTTTTTAGGCCACTTGCCTAGAGTTAAATCTTCTTCATGCAGCCCTAGCAATTTCCTACGGTTGCTAGCAACTTTCTTTAAGAATCATTTTGAAAAATATGTTCAATAATGCAATATGCAGTTTATTCCTTCCATGCTTAATCGAAGTGTACTATCATAATTCCGTTTTGTAAAGATGGGCATTAATTAATCTAATTAATGCATAAAGCCACTTGCTAGAAATGCATAGAAATCTTATGCTCACTTTATTTTGTTCGTTTTATTGAAAGATACTAATGATCGAATTCTTCCATCGTGAGCTATTTCTTTTAAATTAGTCAAAGTATTTAAATCGAAAGATGCATCCTATCTCCAAAAATGATCCACGCACGATTGAATTATAACGATGTAAATCAAAATTAGGAAGAAAAACCTGGACTTGTGGTGAAATGTCCACATGGATGTTAGGAGAAGATCCTCCTGTGGTTGCGCCTTGTGCTTTCTTAGGAGCCATCGCGAATGCGGCCTTTCCGTCTTGGATGCAGATTTATGATGTTGGCCATCTCCTTTGGACGTGAAACTCCCTTTGTGACTGATTTCACCATCTTTCAAAGTCAGCTTTAGAAGGCCTTATAGGTTTTTCCTCCTTAAATTTGGCTAAAGGGGAACTTGTGGGGAACCTAAGGGGAAAAAGGGTGTTTGTGAAGGCCAATAGCAAGGGGGTTCTAAAGGACCCCGAGGTTAAGATGAACCCCTGTGTAAGAACGCGGGGGGGGGGGGAACTTAATGGGCTTATAAAAGTGGATGGGATAACACGGAAAAGGGGCTTTGAAGGAGGCCACAAGAAAGGATTAAGGGGCCTTTGAATTCCGGGGGTGGGGAGAACCCACGGGGAGGGTTTTAAATCCCGGGGAGGGGAAAAGTGGGAACTTTTCGAGAGTAAGGTTTAATAAAGCCACGGGAAGGGGGCTTAATGGCCTTTTACAAGATCGGCTGGGACCCCATGGGAAAAAGGGGGAAAGCGAGGGGTGAAAAAGACCTTCTAAAGGAAGGCTTTAAGGAGACCACATGAAGGGGGGCTTCCTAGGAGGCTTTAGATCTGGGAGTTGCCGTGGAGCCCCCACATGGAGGATGGAAAAGGCGGCAGATGGCGTGCTCCCCTGTGATGGCGGCGCTGCTTCGGCAGCTGCGACTCTCTCCTCCCCTTCAACGGCAACGGCCGTGCTGAATCCTCACGACCTCTCCCTCCTCACAGCAGCCACACAGCCCTCCTTCACGGCAGCAAGCGTGGCCTTCAGCGCTTCCTCTCTCACAGCCTTCTCCTCCTCTACGGCAGCGTCGACAGTCTGACGGCCTCCTCTATCCTCTCCCCGACTACCAGAGGCCCTGGTTTTATAGGCGTGAGGGAGAGGTACCTCCCTCCACGCGGCCATTGGCATGGCCTCCACCCACTTGCGAGCTCCAACAAGGAGCTTGATGGCCCTTGCTATTCCCTTCTCCTCCAGCACGATAGCCGGCTGGAGGAGAGAGGGATAATTAATTAATTTTTTTTGTCATTATTCAATTAATTATCCTCATGACCTCCTATTAAGAGGAGGTTCATGCGAAGAACACGTTTATTTAGGAATCGGAGTTATTACCGATACAAGTATATTATACGTCATAATGTGTCTAGAAGATGGTGTATGAGAAGCTCACTCTCTATGAAGGGCCAACTATTGTGGCCCATGAGGATCTCCATGTGAAAAGATGTACATGTGGTGTGCAAGGTGAGAGAAATCCCTTCCAAGTTAGAACTTCCACTCTCAACATCTCTTTGTAAAAATTGACTTGCAACTATCAAAATTATACTGATGAAAATGTATGTGATCATATGATCCTCCATATTAACATGTATGTAATTTCATGCCTAGTCTATAAATATTTATATTGATTAATTTATTTATTACCCTCTTCCTCTCTCTAGATCTCTCTCTTCTCTGGCTCACTAGAGCGAGGAGATTACTTTCACAATTTACAAGAGAAGAACTTGAAAAAGAAATTGAATTAGAACTTGATTACGAGATGACTCAATTACAAGAGAATGCGTAATAAGCAAGCAATTTAGTGACACCTTGATTACAAGACAAGACAAGAACAAGACAAGAACTAGAAGAGGACTTACCTTGCAAGAGCCTCACAAGTGGTGTTGGCAAGACCGAAGGGCTTGTAGCCCATGACCCCTATTTATACTATAGCAGCCTAGGGAGGTTAAGGAGAACACTTGTCATTTAACAAGAGGATGCCGCATTTCATGTCTTGCATGTCAACACATGGCATGACATGCATAAAATTCCCCCTTGAGGAGCCTAGCTGGGTATTGTACACTTGACGTCCACACACACATGAGAATGTTTCCAATGAGTGGTTAGCTCGGTCGATAGGGCCGATATGTGAGTTTTTGAAGGTTGAAGGCTCAAATCCCTCACTTGGGTGGCTCTTTGGCATCTCACCTTTGCCAACATTCTTAGTACTTAACATTTAAAATGTTTTACCATACATTGCTATGTCTATGTAGAGGCCTTTTAGGCCACCAAAAAAAAAACACGTAAACGAGAAAAGAAAGAGGAAAATCATAGAAAATTATTTTGCTTAGTATCGTAGTCAATATAAGGTGATTTGGACTAATTTAATAATAATGGTTCTAAGGTGTAGAAGGTAAACCAAGGACCGTTAGATAACAACCAGTTACAGCTGCGCCTTCGGGTGAGAGGTGGCATGATGGCATCAGTAGGTGCTCTCGTAAGGCATTGAAATGCTAAAGGATACAAACGCATTCTACAAAAGAGCCATTGGAGGACTTGAATCATTGCAATTGTCGCACGTGGACTTGCGACGAAAGTGGACCTCTCAGACCACTATATACCTGAGAAGGCTAGACTGCTGTGGTTATTCAAAGGTTTTTGTACGACATGGAGTCTGCCAAGCCGTATGCACATCTCTCTCTCTCTCTCTCTCTCTCTCTCTCTCTCTCTCTCTGTGTATGCCTAGTATGGATACATCTGCTGATGCCTAAGCTCTGGTATTTGTCTGGTTGCTGCAGGTCAGGCGGCGGTGGGAAGGTGTCCTTCAAGGTCACCCTGACCTCGGATCCAAAGCTTCCCTTTAAAGTGTAAGTAATCTTTATGCTCTCTCTCTCTCTCTCTCTCTCTCTGCACACGCGCACATGCATGCTCTATTTTTGTTGCACGCTTGATTCGCCTGATCTGCTTCGCTTTGCTTGGTTTGTGCCAATCAACCTGCTGTTGAGACGATATCGTGATGACGTTTGCTGTATTGTCTTCCAATTGTGAGGTGTTATTAAGACAGCTACTGCCTTGATGCCGTCTTTTCCATTATTGCGTTCCAAAGATTACTCTGATAATGGAAGAAATGTAGTAAAGCGGACATTCAGCAAACAATACGATCAAGTCAAGACTTGGAAGACATATAAAGGGCTTAAGATTTTGCAAAATCGAGTATTATGACGTTACGCTCGTGTAGAATGCAATTCATGCATCTTTATGATCAAGGAATTGCTCAATTTACTTAATGTTTTCCCGCAGACTTTGGAAATATGTAGTCTTGTGCGTTAGCTTCTCAACTATCTTCGTTTTTTAATCTCCATGGGATGATTCTGCAAGTGCAAGCCAAGGAACCTGACTCCTTATGTCAGCTTAGGAGATGGTCATGGTTGGGGTGGGGGACAGGGATGATTTGAACATCTTTAACTATGACTACGGATTAAAAAAAGAAAGATCTGGCAAGTCCTACCTGAGTTTTCTACCAATTTGTTAAGAGTGGTAAATCTTATCTGATCGAGCCTTCAAATCTGTTTGAAAAATTAGTAAATTGGGACTTGTTTTGAGAGTAATGTCAGCATGAGAGAGGAAAAGTGGGAGTAGTTTGAGTGATTTTTATGTATTGACTAATTCCGTTTGTGTGTGCGGATGTAATTGCTATTTCAGTTTTAGTGTACCCGAGGAGGCACCATTTACAGCAGTCCTGAAATTCGCAGCAGAGGAATTCAAAGTTCCACCACAAACGAGTGCCGTTATCACAAATGGTATGCTTCATTTCTTCAATTGTCTTCTGGAACGTGCTCCTGAATTCTGTCATGTTTTATATAAGTATTTCTTTCATTCTGTTCTCTGCAGCTATCCCTCATTAAAGTGCATTAATGAATAGTTGTGCTGGCTCAGAGTTGGTTTTAATGCTTAGAACCTTTTCTCTAGTTCAGAAAGTCTGCCAGGTTTAGAAAAAAAGGTCACAACATGTACCAAATGTCAGTTGTTGTGGACTTGTATCCTTCAAGTGTAAAGAATAGTTTTGACTACTCCTTTTTTTGTCTTAGCTTGCTTCCTCTGGTGGGATGTATTGCTTTTTTTTCTGGGAGTTTATCTTTTGTGTGTAAATAAATTTGGCTTGCAAAACCAGGGATCCTTTTGCATCTTTGGCAAAGGTTGTTATCATAGCCTATAGGTTGGAGCTGCCAACCAATTGGAATTTGGAAGATGTGCCCAGTTTTTTCTATGGTCAAGGGAGGGTTATGTACTTTTATTTTTGGAGCGAGCAGAACCTGAGTTGGTGAATGAGGGAGGCCTTCATGAAGGTCATGACAGTGCAAGCTTAAGTACCTGTTGACATTTTGCTGTAAGATTCAGTGTGGCTGATGAGAATGAGTTTTTGGAGAATGGTCTACCACTTCATCAGACTTACCAAGAGGTTATCCGTTGAGGGAAATTTTATTGGTGCAGGGGGTGACCGGATCATGACATGAATTTAAAGGGCCCATCTTTTTGCATATGCAAATAAGGCTAACTTTTCTAAGGTGTGAGGACTATGGAGACCTGAGTTCTTGGCAGGCATTTTGGGTTTGGGAAAAGTTGGCAAATAGCATGAGTGAGGGGCTGGATGGAGCTGTGTCTTGGCAGGTTGGATAGGTTATTGGTTAGACCATTTAACAGGTTGGCCAAGCTGCAAGTCAGCCAGGTGCTTGGTTTTTTGTTCATAATTAAAGGCTATACATATCAAGGACGTGCATTTTTAACTTAATGCTCTTTGGACACGTACATTGTGCACATGCGAAGTGTAGATGTGAGGTTAAGTTAAATGTGTGCCATAGTGACAGACAATCCTGGCTTCGGCAAAGGGGGACATTGGCAGAAGTTGGAATCAATGTTAGTAGATTAGTTAGTTCATGATTGAGTCTGGTCTTTGTTAATGGGCTGAGCATTTATGATGCAGTTTCCTGATTTATTGGGGCCAGCCTGACTAGGCATTTATTGCTGGCCAACCTGTTTATGGCTGACCTAATTTTTAGTTGGCTGACTTTTTTCTGATTATGGCGTATTTATTGGTCATTGCTCCGTTCGATTCAGTCATCATACTCAGACATCTACAAGCCCTATTGGAGAGGGAGCTAGTGCCAATGCCAATGCCTACTCAGCTAGCGACTCACTGTTCTTGTACTGTCTCTTGTCTTGGTATATTGCTCCCATTTCATGAGCATTCTTCTGAGTTCTCTTTGTGATGTTCTTCTCTTTCTTTGTAGTTTCTCTCTTCTCTTGTGTTGTGCAATCTATTCCAGCAGATTCTCACACTTTCATTGCTGCATCCACTTCTAAAATGGTATCAGATGTCTGTCTTGGTTATGAGGTGCTGTTTTCTGCGGATACAGGTCTGCCATCACCTTCTGCTGCTGAGTGCTGCTCTTTCCCTGTGCTACTGCCTAGGTGACTTGTTCCTAACCAAAGGATGCTTGTTTGCAACCTTCTGTTGCCTGCATTTTGTCTACAGCAGTGTGCATTTTTAATTTGTCCCATAAGCCAAACCCTAATTTGGGAGGATCAACTCATCTATAAATAGCTGGCCTGCCCACCACTCAGCCTTATCCCTTGTCTTGTAGGTTTCAGCCATCAACTCTCCCTCTAGTGTGGCTGTCCAGCTCATCGTGATGACTACTACCATGTCATCATCAACCCCTGATGCCTTGTCCATTGCTGCCGCCTTGCTGCCCATCAACTTCTTCCCACCAAGCATCATGTACCTTGCGTTTATTGTAATGCAGGCTTAGTCTGCATTAGATCTTCCTCCTACAGCTGTTGCCTAGCCTTCAATTGCTGTAGTGATCGGCTGCCATCATCTTCAGGCAATTACATTACTGCATTTGCTAGTTTCAGCCCCAGAGATTGCTCTTTTGGTTTCCAGCCTGCTGCCCTTCCACTTCCTCCATCATCTCCGCTTCGACTAGTGGTTACAGCACTTGGGATTTGTCTTTGGTGGACATCACACTCCGGCTACTCCCTCAACCTACTCCCACAAGAGTCATCGAATGCTGGACAGCTTTGCCGTTAAGCATCTTGTACACTCTTTCCTTCATTTACAGCATTCATTCATTCACTTTAGAGTTATCTTTCTTCTCTCTTTGTGTTTCTGTTTGTGTTTTGTATTTTTGTATTTTCGTGTTTTGCATTTGTGTTCAAGTTTTGTGTGGTTCCAAGAAGGCTGAGAGGTGGTCTTCCCTAGGGAGGTAGCGTAGCTTCTCTACTCCTTGATATCCATATTCATATCAATGGTGGGCCATTGGTGTGGTGGATCCTTGATCTTCCCCTTAGTTAGTACCTTATGGCATCTCTAACAAGTTTGGTCATTATCTTCCCCTAGGCTAGTTTCTTAGGCATCCTAGGTCATAAGAGTGTAGCGATGCGGAAGCGTAGGACAAAGATTGAGAGAGAGTGAACACAGAGAGAATAGAGAGAGAAAAAAGGAGACGGTGAAACACAGAAAATCTGCGGTGCAGTATGCCGTATAGGAGTGCAAAAATATACACGAGTGCAGAGAAAATATCTGCGTGTGTCTCCGCCTTGAGATCCTTGATCTTCGTCAACCTGCGCATAGTTAGTCTCAGCAGACCAACTCTGTTGGATGTCAGATCAGAATAATTGAAAGTGTGCCACTAATTGACTATAAATAGCCAAGAAATAGTGCCCACCACTAGGTTGGCTGCAGTAAATGCAGCCGACTGCATAAAATATAATAAAAAACTGTCCGATTGCAGGCTACCACGTGGCACTTGTGCAGATTGTTGACGTGGCTGCTGACATGTCTTGCTGACGTGGCTCCTGCTGTCTATTCTACTGATGTGGCCAGGGAATGACTCTCTAATATCCCCTCTTAGATCTTGGACAGGGTAGAAGACTGAGGGATTTGGCATGTTGTCGAAGAAGAGCCTGAGGAGGTGCCTTTGTGAACAAATTGGCAAGATTATCCTCCATCTTGCAGTACTCCACATCAATGGTCCCATCTAGAAGCTTCTCTCGAATGAAGTGTACTGGATCTCAATGTGCTTCGTCCAGGCATGAAATACAGGATTCCGTACCAAGGCAATGCAACTCTCATTGTTGCACCGCTGAAGAGCAGGATAAGACTAGGGGCAGCCAAGCTCCTCCAACAATCTCCGAAGCCACATAATCTCGCATGTGGTGGAAAACGTAGCCCGATACTCCGCTTCTGTAGAAGAAAGGGCTACTGTGGGTTGCTTCTTGCTACTCCAAGAGATAACACCTGTACCCAAGGTAAAACAATAGCATGTAGTAGACCGCCGGTGGTCCACATCTCCAGCCCGATTTGAGTTGCTCCAACCTACAAGAACAAGATTAGAAGCATTTGTACCTACTAGATAAGAAATCCCTAAGTCAGACTGTCATGAGGACATGTATTTTTGAAACCTCACTTAACATGTGGATTAATTTTTAATCACATGATTAAGTAAATGATGCAGATGTGAGGTGCAACTGGGGTTAAAGTAAATTTACAAGCTTGGGACCCGAAGAAATCACGGGATGTCAAAGAAAAAAGTTGCTATAAGTTATGCCGCACAGTTACTTGGTGGTATGTGGTGCCAGTTGTTGGCCTAGGTCATCCATTTGGCCATAAGTGTCAGCTGGTAACATTGGAGAAGTGGCGTTTAATGGTATCTAACGCCAATCTGATGGTCAAAGATGACATAGAGACACTCGGGAATGGAAGTTGCCTAGCCAATTTAATTATTGACTAGTCAGATTATTTTTCAGGGCACCGAAGTAATTATTGGATTAATTTTCAGTATTTTAAGGCTGAAAATTAATATTTAATTATGAAAAATGCTGAAAAAACCCTTTGGGAAGGTTGTCACTTGTCAAAAATGCCCATGTAAGATTGAAAAACGTCTGTAGAGGCTGAAGAGAAGCATTTCTATAAATTCAGCCTGCAAGAGAGAGAGAGGGGAGGTTGTTGGTCTAATTTGTAGCCATTGGAGGACCTTCTGAGGCAGCCAGGGGCAAAAGAAGACCAATCAACAGCAGGAGATAGCATCTACAGGCTGTTGAGGCAGGGCAGCAACAGTAAATGACTGATTTTCTTCAGTTCTTTGCATCTACATGTTGTTGTGGCAGGGCAGCAGCTGCATTTGACCGATTTTCAGTCATTCTTTGCGACAAAACTCTGATTTTTCTCTCTCTATAGCTTTCCCTCTCATCTCCTAGCCATTTCACAACCTTGCTCCAAAGATCTCAGCATTTGGACCCTTGGAGGCTGAGAAATTGCAAATTTCTCTGCTGTAAATCCTAATTTACAGTAGAAATCAGGGTTTAACAGCAGCCTTGGGAAACGTGCCAGAAATTGGTGAAGGTGGATTTCAGTTGAATTCAGGTGGAGGACTAGCCAGCCATTGAATTTGGAGCATTTCCATCATCTATGAAGTGGGTGAAGGCCAATTGAGTGCCGAAATCAAGGGGCAAAATAGTTTGAAGACTTGCTGGTCACTTTGGACAGCAAGGGGAGTTGAAATACTGAAAGGGATTGGGAGAATCCCATTGTAAGTCAACTTTTTCTTCAATAAAGCTAAAGAAATACCGAAAGGGGTGCCAAAATTTGGGGCCAATCGGGTGTGCATCGTCCAAGATCAGCTGGTAAATTTGTATTTTTAGATTTGCATTTATTGTTTGCTGCTGTAATTAAGTTGTAATTAGGGATTTACCACCCTATTCGAGGAGGAAGGCTGGTTTCACAGATGTCTCCGTCAAATACTTAAGGATCCTCAGGGCAGCCTGGCAATGCACCTGTTGGGGTTTACTCATGAACCCCACCAAAAGACCCACAGCAAAACAAAGTTCAACACATGTGTTGAGTAGCCAAATCAAGGATCCAATCAATTGACGGTAGCGGAAAGCATCCGTTAAGGGAGAATCTGAGTGTGAAGTGGCTTTCCAGTTCGGATCCATAGGAGTAGAAATGGTCTGACAAGTCTTCATCTCAAAAGTCACCAAGAGCTCCCGAATGTATCTCTGTTGAGAGATAAAAATCCCCCTCTGAGACTGATAAATCTCGTGACCCAAGAAGAAATAAAGAAGCCCCAAATCCGTCATATCGAATGCTTGATGTAAAGGTGTCTTGGTCTCTTGCACTTTTTGTGCATGATCCCTTGTCAGAATCAAATCATCAACATACAACACAATGGTGGAGCGCCGATATCCCAACTTTGACTGAAGAAATGAGTTAATCTTCTCGTTCCATGCACGTGGAGCTTGCTTGATGCCATACAAGGCCTTCTTCAACCTGTGGACTTTCCCATCCGAGGATCCAAAGCCAGGAGGTTGCTCGACATAGATATCCTCCTGCAAGTCACCATTGAGAAAGGCCGACTTTACATTCAACTGATAGACATGCCATCTCTCGTGGCTAGCCAAGGCAAGAACAGCTTGAATAGTCGCCATACGAGCAGTGGAGGCAAAGTGTCACCAGGTGGTGGTACTTTTTACAGTTGCTTTTCTTATTTACTTATATAAATATTTTATTTTTCTTTTCTTTTGTTGCTGTTGCTTTTTATCCCCAGAGTTCTCTTGGAATAAGCAAGATCTTTGCATAGCTAGAAGAGGTAGCCATTGGGACAAATTGGACTAATGGTTTGTCTGAGCCTTAGGACCAGTTCCATATTGATTGGGCACTGGAGAATAGAATGCCAGTGGTTTGGGACTGTGTGCTTAGCCACTGGAGATGGTGTAGAACAATGAACCTGGCCAAGATAGAAGATGCACATGTGAGAATGCTCACGGAATAAAAGTCACTTAACTGAGCCACATTACACTTTTGATGTGGACGCAATGATAAAAGTTGCATAGAACAACTTGAGAAATGCAAGGGTCACCATCCCTAAAATTTAGGGAGTTACTATTTTTGGACCCCAGAATCTGTTCGCGTCATTGTCTTTGTTTTTACACGAGGATTAATTCTTTGGTTTGTGCCGATGTCAAATTTTGTATCTAACATGGAGAATTTTAGACCGGAAGGTTTAAACGGGAAAATTGTTATATGTATGCCATGTGGCACAAATTCCCAAAAGAGAGAGAGAGAGCATTTAAAAAAAACGTAATAGGCATATGGGGCAGATGGGAGAATGAAGTTTTGAGGAGCTGAGGGCAGATTGCTGCAAGAAAACCAGCCATGGAGAGTACTCCTACGTCTTTGACTCAAGCACAGAGGTAGAGCTTGCTCCCTCTAATCACCTCTCTCTCTATTCTCAGAAGAAATGCTTTGCATGATGGATTGATTTCATCAAAGGTACAATTCTGTGTTTTACTCTGCTCATGCTGAATAAGAACAGTGAACTCTGTTCATCCTGAATAAGAATAGTGAACTCTGCACATGTTCATCCTGAATAAGAACAGTGAACTCTGCACATGCTAAATCGTAAGAACAGTGAACTTTGCTCATGCTGAATAAGAATAGTGAACTCTGCACATGTTGAATCATAAAAACAGTGAACTCTGCTCGTGTTGAATAAGTACAGTGAACTCTGCTCATGCTAAATGAGAACAGTGAACTCTGCACATGCTGATTCGTAAGAACAGTAAACTCTGCGCATGCTCATTGCTGAAGAACAGTGAACTTTGCACATGCTGAACAGTAAGAACAGTGTGCTCGACAGTAAGAACAATGAATTCTGCACATGCTGGACAGTAAGGGATGTTGATCTGGACATGCTGTACTGTTCCTATGTAGCAGGGATTTACTTAGAATAGATGAAAACCAACTATTCACAGGTTATGTATTTTGGAACATTACCATTTTTGTAATTTTCTATCTTTTAATTGATAAAGAAATACCGAGAGGGGCCCCAGTCTTCGGGGCCAATCTGGTGTTGAGCGAGGGAGAGAGGTCTCTGTTTATGTGTGTGTATGTAAAGTCCAGGTGTTAATTGAAGGAACTACCGCTTTATGTGAGTCATAGACCGGTTGCATGGTTCCATCCCCAGGATTTAAATTCTTTTCTATAAGAATTTAAGCTCGGAGAGTTTTGGGCGAAAAGGCCATACACACAGGTTTTACAGAGATTATAGGACTAGAGAGATTGCAGACATGGATAGAGGCAAAGGAAAACTCCCTCATGAAGAAGAGAGTTCTTCTTCTGCTCATAGACACCAAAGAGAGAGTATCGGTGCACAGGTGTCAGAACCTTCTAGAACCGAGATCGAACCACATGATGAGGAGCAAGAACAGGAGGACTTGTTTATGGCACAACTCCTCAGTATGGTTGGCTCTTTCCAATAGCTGGTAAAGAATCATCGGATGCAAAAATTTTTGAAGTCACATAATGAGGATTCTCAGGCTGAGTCATCATATCATACCATGGAGCGCTCAAAAAGGCAAATCTCTAATGTGCGTGAGCATGTGGAAAAGACACCAAACATGGAGACAAGTCCAGTGCAACAAGAAGCACAAGCACAGGATCAGGGAGTGAATGGTCAAGGCAGTTATGCACAAGTGGCACAACAGACTATCCCTCCTCAGTTTGCTACTTATCCTGGTTACTTTGGTGGTGGGTCAGTTTTTCAAGCAATGGCTGGATTACCCACAGGTTATCAGGGATACTTGCCTAGAGGGCCACCAAAAAAATGCCTATTGAGGCAGTGAACCCACTTTATGCTAATATTGGTCTACAGCCTGGTTATCAAACTCTGCAGAGTCCTTATTTGATGCTTGGAGTACAAAATGTAGCTGCTGGTTTTTCTTAGCCTAGTGGGCATATGGCAGCTAAGACAGGTGAAATGAATGCTGATAATGCACCTAAGGGACTCCCCTTTTTACAGCCACCTGTTTATGATAACCTGACACCAAAAAGTGCAAAGCCTAAAGACTATAAAGAGGGTGGTCAGGCAATAAAGTTTGAAACCTTCAGTGGTATGCAAGATAAGCTGAAAACTTTAACATTCATACAACAGTTTGATGCAGCTTACATAGGAGGGAATTTTACTGAGACTTCTAAGGTGCGGAAGGCTGCAACTTTTTTGAAAGATAATGCTTTGCAATGGTGGAACATATTGTTGATGCAAGGATATGCACCTGCCACTTGGGTTCATTTCAAACAGTTGTTTGCAGCCTCATGGTTAACTAACATGTTTGAAGTAGATGTCATGGCTGCATGTGGCATAAATTGGATGCGGCAAATTGTACGGATTTAGAAGAGTACAATAAGAAAAATTTTGGGAAGCACTTTTGCCTGTGAGTTCTTACAGGAAAGTGCTCTTGTCAGAACAAATTGAAAAGTACTGTTGCAGTTTGCCCAAAGCCATCAGGGATTATTGTACCAAGACTAGGGTTACAAATATGATACAGTTAATTGAAAATGCTGGTGTGGCAAATGCATTGTTGAAAGGAAAAGCTAACAACTTTAAAGGCACTGAAAAGAAGGATTCTCAGTTTAAGCAGGATCCTGGCAAGAAGAAGAAGCAATTTCCAGAAAAGACCAGTTTTACAAAGAAGTCTTTTTGGAAGAAAAGATTTCAGCAGGAACCTTAGACTTCTTTTAAACAGGGTAAAGGACAAAAGGGGCCTCTTTTTGGCAAATCATTTGAAGAAAGAAAGGCTTTAATGATGGTTGGAAAATGCTTTATTTGTGAACAGAAAGGCCATATTGCTTCTAAGTGCCCACAGCAATTTTCTAAAGATGTAGAGGATAAAGATGCGCCAAGTAAAAAGAAGCCCAGCATTGGCTTAGTGCTTGATATGGTGGGAGATCAATCAGTTGATGATGCTACAGAATTGTGCAGAGCTTGTGGAAAGATCAAAGATTCCACAATGCTTATTTTCTTTGATCCTGGAGCTCATGCAAACTTTATCTCACCAGTATTGGCAGCTAAATTGGGTATACGTCCCAAGGAAATGGGACCAGTTGGACAGGCTGATTTGGCATGCCTAGGACATATTGAACGTGTCATCCCCATTCTTGGCAAACTTGGTATGCATATTCAGAGCTATGTGGACACAGAGGAGTTCCATATTATGCCTCTAGAGGGCTGTGATGTTCTGTTGGGTATCCCATGGTGCCACAGGAAGCATGCTATCTTGGATACTTACAATAGAACGATTACTCTTGTACATAGGAGCAAGACTCATGTGTTAGATGTGAAGCTTAAAGGAGAGTCTATCCCAGTTGTTTCTGCTTCCGCAATTACTTGTGTAATGTAAAATCATATTTCTACGTACTTGGTTTTGCAAAGCAAGTTAATGAAGTTGACAGTAATGTGTCTGTACTAGCTGAAAGTAGAAGGGCTTTCTTGGATAAATTCACTGACTGTTTCTCAGATTCGTTACCAGAAGAGTTACCCCCTGAGAGGCGTGAAGATCATACCATAGATCTTATTCCAGGGACTAGTCCTCCCAATAGACCACCATACAAGGTCAGTGCAGCGCAACAGAAAGAGATTATGACACAGGTTAATGAGCTTTTAGAGAAAGGACTAATTCAGCCCAGTAGTTCTCCGTTTTGTTCACCTGTGTTGCTAGTTCAAAAAAAGGATGGCTCTTGGCGAATGTGTATTGACTACAGAGCCTTGAATAAGAACACGATCAAGAATAGGCTTTCGATTCCGAGGATAGATGACATTCTTGATCGATTACAGGGAGCATGTATGTTTAGCAGGATAGATTTAAAAAGTGGATACCATTAGATCAGAATCAGGCTAGAGGATATCCATAAGATTGTTTTTAGAACGACATTTGGTCTCTATGAATTTTTAGTCATGCCATTTGGATTGACCAATGCTCCTGCTATGTTTAACAGGATGATTGATAGAATTTTCTGCCCTTATCGAAGTTTCGTTGGTACATTCTTTGATGATATGATTATCTTTTCAAAGAATGAAGAGGAGCATAGAAAACACCTAGTTGCAGTCTTTAATGAGCTCAAGCGTAACAAATTGCTCATTAATGGTAAGAAGAGTGAATTCTTTTTGAAAGAGATTCACTTTTTTGGGCACATAGTTTCTAAAGATGGTGTGAAGATGGATCTTGCAAAGATAGAAGCAATTGTCTCTTGGCCAAACTTGAAAACTGTTCATGATGTCTGCAGTTTTCTTGGTCTATGCTCTTACTACAGGAGATTTGTAAGACACTTTGCAGAGATTGCTTCTCCTTTACATATGCTTGAAAAGAAGGATGTCAAATGGCAATGGACTAACAAAGAGAAATCAGCATTTAGATGTTTGAAGGGGAAAATGACTATGATCCAGTACTTATTTTGCCAGATCTGTCTAAGCCATTTGTAGTGCAGTGTGATGCATGTGGAAACAACATTGGTGCTGTATTAATGCAGAATGACCGAGTTGTGGCATACGAGAGTAGAGTACTTTCTGTTGTTGAAAGAACTTACCAAATTTATGAGAAAGAATTATTGGTTGTGATCCATGCACTCTCTAGTTGGAAGCACTATTTGCTTGGTGCTGATTTTTTAGTGCAAACGGATCATCAAACACTTAGATACTTTCTCACACAGGCTAAATTGTCAGAGAAACACATGCGTTGGGCAAATTTCCTATCTATGTGTCATTTTCAGATAGTGCATGTGAAAGGTAAGAAGAATGTAGTTGCAGATGCTTTATCTCGCAAACCATAGGTGTCAGCTGTTTCAATTCCTTATCACCATGAATTAGATGATATGAAAGAGCAGTATGCTGATGATGAAGATTTCTCTGAAATCTATGAACAGTCGATCAATGGCCAACATCATGATCATTATGTGTTCAAAGAAGGCTTTATCATAATGCATGGAAGACTATGCATTACAAAACAGCTAAGGCCAAAAGTTTTATTAGAAAGTCATGCTTCACCATATGCAGGACATCGTGGTATTGATGCTACAGTCAAAGGGGTAGAGACTTTCTTCTATTGGCCAGCCTTGAGATCTAATATTGATGCATATGTCAGATCTTGCCTTGTATAAAAGGCACCAGGGTTATTGCAACCATTGCCTATTCCAGAAAGGCCATGGGAAAGTATTGCCATGGATTTCATTTTTGATATTCCAAGAACTTCTTCAGGGAATGATGGAATGTGGACTATCATTTACAGATTCAGCAAACAGGCACATTTCATTCCTGTTAGGAAAAAGATTAAGTCAGAACACATGGTAAAGATATTTATGCAAAATATCTTCAAGTACCATGGAATGCCACGGTCAATTGTGAGTGATAGAGACCCAAGAATGACTAGCTTGTTTTGGAAAGCATTGTTTGAAAACATGGGCACTACACTGAAATTTTCATCTTCTTTCCATCCACAAACTGATGGACAGTCTGAAGAAGCAAATTCGACTGTTTTAGATTTACTAAAGTGTTATGTTTCAGATCATAAGACTTCTTGGGAACACTACTTGCCATTGGTTGAGTATGCATACAATAATATGGTGCACTCATCTACTGGCAAAGCACCTTTTGAGATTGTGGAAGGTGGAAAGAAATTGCCTCCCATTTTGCAGACAAAAGATAACATCTTTGAAGCAAATCGTTATTAAAAAGATTGGGAAGAAGTATATAAAAAGGTCAAGTATGCCCTAGGAAAGTCACAAGCTAAACAGAAAAGAGCTGTTGATAGTCATCGTCGGGAGCTCTTGTTCAAAAAGGATGATTGGGTCTTATTGCGTTTTGAAAAGACACGTTTGAGAAAACAGAAGGGCAAGGAACGTTTGTTTCCAAAGTTGAGTATGCATTATTATGGCCCTTTTCAAGTCTCAGAGAAGATCAATGATGTAGCATATAGGTTGAAATTGCCAGAGAATTGGAAAATTCATAATGCATTCCATGTGAGCCTATTGAGGCCTTTTATTGGTGAACTGCCAGAAGATTTGGTTCAAAAGGAACAGCCTGAAGTAGAGGAATTAGATGAGATTCTAGTTCGTGAGCAGATCCTGGCACATAAGGATAGGAAAGTGAAAGGTAGAGTTATAAAAAGATTTTTGGTGAAGTTCAAGAACTATTCACCAATGGATGCCAAATGGATGGAAGAGGCTAAATTGGCAGATTCGCCTCAGTTATTGCAACTTTACCGAGAAGCTTTCTTACTGGAATCCACAGTGACTTAGAATGCTTTTTGAAGCAATGTACATTCCCTATTGTACAGTTGAATATTGTATCTCATTGAATGAAATCATAGTGCTTTGAAGTTGTATTTGTTACACTTCAGTTGAATGAATATGCATGTTGAGACACTAGTAGTTCGCATGCACAGACATTGCTTCGATATGTTCCACAACAGACAGAGTAGTAGTCTGGACCATATAGAATCTTATATTCAAGTTAGCACGTGGAACAGCACACCTTGCTTTGAAGGGCATAATCAAAGTCTGATTGGCCCATTGTTGATGGCAGATCTGAAGATAGGACAGGTAGGACTGACAGAGGATTGAGATTGCAGATCTGTTAGTAGGGTAGCATTGGAAGTATGATGACTTCAGTTGCTGTGACTTGAGATGCACACACATTGCTTCGATATGTTCTGCAGCAGATGGAGTGGCAGTCTGGACACACAAGAATCTTATATTGAAGCTAGTACGTGTGGCAGACGTGATATTGTAACTGCTGGGTTTCATTGACAGCATGTCATTGCATGTTATGAAGATGAGGAAAGATAGTGAAGAAGATGATGCACTTATGGCTGATCTCTGATACCATATGTTGGAAATGGGAGAGATGTACACTAAAGAAATGGGAGATTCAAAGATGGAGAATGGGAGAGATGTACACTAAAGAAATGGGAGATTCAAAGATGGAGAAATTGTCAAGAGACTGTTTCTTAATAAATTGGAAAATATAGCATGTGAAACAGAAGATACATGGCCCTATTTATATAGGGCAAGAGCAACTAGCTTGACCTTTGTTTAATGCACCTAAAGTGTGTTCACATGTGAGTGACAGTTTACTTAATAGATGTCTCACCAAGGCTTTACCCAGCAGCCTTGGGGATCTCTTGAACAGAGTTGGGAACCTCAGGCATTTGTTCCATCTCTGGCTTTTTGCATTCTCTCTCTTATGCTGTCATACCTTCATTGTGCTTCTGTTTCTATCAGCATGGGCAGCTAATAGTGACATAGCAGCCCACTTCTCCAATCGTGCTAGAGGTGCAGTAGGATCAATTGCTATTTGTGGGGCCTATGAAGGTTGTGGTCACAGTACTGCATTTGGATCGTAGACTGATCAGTTGTTGGTCAGATTGATTGTGGGTGCCCTACAGGGGTCTTCTGGACCTTGTGGGGATCTCATTGTCCTAATGCGAACACATGTTCTTTAGAAGATCCCTGCATAATCACACTATGATTGCTTAGCGAGCAATATCAATATTCAGGGTTTTGCCACTGATTCTGTATTCAAAACACTCAAACAGAATAATGGGTTTATAAAAGAAAACGTGCACAGAATTTGTTGTACAGAATATTGGATTTCAAGATATTGATTGTACTGTTCCTCATTTGTACAGAGCCTACTTTATCGTCTGCTTTTCCTTTTGTATATACTGAACCTACTTAGGATATACAAGTCTACTTGGGCCATACTTAATTGATTAATTATGGTATTACCTTTTTGTTTTTATTTATGTAAATAGTCTTTCTTTGATATAACCTTAATATGTTGGGTCTTACTTAAATCTGTTTACATCTGACTTTCAGATGGTGTTGGGATAAACCCTCAGCAGAGTGCAGGTAACTCGATCATTCAAAGCTGCCATTCACAAAAATTATTAGGTTTTTTTGCCCTACATAGCTGGTGATATGGAGTGCTTGTTCATCAGTTAGTGAATTGATGATGTTGCATGAATTCAGGTAATGTTTTCTTGAAACATGGACCAGATCTGCGGCTCATTCCTCGTGACAGGGTTGGAGGTGCACTATAATAAAATACAGTCTAATCTGCATGCTGCAAGAGAAAAATAAGTGATTGTTTTAACAGACACCTGATTGAAGAGAGTGCCATTTGAAAAGAGACAGCTTAACCACCATGTAAATGGATGTTTTTATCTATACACGTGCAATTTGACGGGTGTAGGGATACTGCTCCCCTAATTGCTAATCTAATATGAGTTGGAAGTTTGTGGCTAAGCCTCAAGGTTTAACTTGAATGAAGAAGTTTGAGCAAATGTGATGTAAAAATAGTTTCTTTATCATTCAATTGGGCCAGTTGTTTACTTGCAAGCCAATTAAAGAGGACTTGGTCAAAACTTGAGGTTCAACTTGTATGCTGAAGCTTTTTAGGCAAATTTGGAATATTGGTGTTAGAATTTGGATGTTAAATTGGAAGGATCAAACAACATAAAGAATTTGGATGGTAAATTGGAAGGATCAAATGATAAATTGGAAGGATCAAACACCATAAAGTTGACTAGAGTACCTACATTATATCAATTAATTATTGGTAGACCTCGAATGCAGTTTGAAGAAATATATTTAATAATATATAGAGAATTTCCCCCTCTGGCGTACTGCCTTCTTTTGTTTCGTGCTTTGAAGGTTTTTCTTTTGGTTTGGATGGAAGTAAAGGTATTGCAAAAGTTCTGGATCCTATTATAAAGCTCTAGAAAGATAGCCTTTAAGAAGAGTAATCAAAATAGAGAATTGTGAACTTAATCTTCACACACACACACACACACACACACACACGGTACTCATCGGACCCATCTTCACACATGCATGTATGCACGAATGAGGCATCTTACAAGGCTACACTTCTCTCTCTCTCTCTTTAAGTATAGATATTTGTGATTGGCACTAACCTTTAGCGAATTAGTAAGGAATGGAGACATTTTTGGTGTGTAGAAGTGCTATTGTGGTTTGGACACACAGTTCTACATGGATGCATTGCTACAACCATTGTATAGTTTGCATTGCCCATACTTAGGTCTCACTCTTTCATATCGGAATTGAGGCAAGAAGTGATATAGCATCAAGATTGATACAAATCATGTGGATGCACCCACCCTTTAGAGCCCCTCAACACAAAGGCTACTTGTTGCACATGTTAATAGAGGGATTTAGTGGGTATATGCCTCTTCCATAGGGTACATAGTGTTATAGGAGATATTTTGACATAATCAAAATGAATTAGGATTGAGATAGGATGGTTATATATATTTGAGGATGCACATATCAGCCAGCTGTGCAATTAGGAGGTAACCTAAGTTTGAGAAGCTTTTTTTGTAGATAGATTTTATGTTATGTGATTAGAGGCAGATTCCATTGCCATTTTTGGGGGATGGCTTTGGGTCTCTTCGTATGGGGATGGAGTATGAGGATTAGAGATGCCCAAGATTGTTTTTATTGGATCTTTAGATACAAAAAGAGAGACTTTTGTGGTGGAAGTAGATGCACAAGTAGAGCAATTGGGCAAATGGGTTTTTCCAAATCTTTTTTGCACTAGCTCTAGGGTGAGCTTGCCAAACGCTCCCACTACAATAGCGCTAATGCGCCATTCACAAGTCAAATGGCTCACAAGTCGAGCAATTATGCTTTGCAGAACATGATGTACACCACTTCATTGTTGTTATTGATATCTTTACCTTTGCAAAATGTTAGCCATCATTATTGTCATCAAAGACGAGTGCCTTCTCTCTGTGGACTCTTCTTGGATCACCTCGTAATAGATATCCTTGCCTGAGGGAGAGTATAATAGTTCTAGTGATAATTATAAATTAGGTTGGGAACTTATAGATTAGATGGAGGATCATTAAGACATCATTCTGTTCATGATAGTAGTCTACACTTACAATGCTTATGATTGTTAACATAAGGATATTATGTTGTTTTTATTTTCATTGGTATGCTTGAGTTGAAACAATGTGATTATATGTATTCATTTATTTGTCTTATGGGCCATTTTGGTTTTTTAGAGATGTATACACCTCTATGTGTTGTTGACTCATGTCATCCAAGCTCATCTTTAATAGTCTTGTTACCTTCCTCTTGCTACAACTCATCTTGCATAGTCATTTGCTACCTCTCTTAAGATTTGAGTGGGTGAAAGTTAGACATGATAGTGAGATGTATCTAACGACTTTCTCAGTAGTCTTGGCATCATTGTCCAAGCAAAATTGAGAGCCAATGCCAAAGGAGAAATATTTGCATCAACGAGTTTGCAAATTAGAAGTGGATAATTTGATTTTAAAAGTCTCACTTGCCAAAGTGCTTACACACTTGGTGGAGCTAGAGGAAGAGTTGGCAATAGAGGTGGTTATAATTGATAAGAAGATTAAGATGAAGTGGAGAAAATGACAATGAAGTTTAAGATGAGGTATAGAACAAAAGTTGAAACAAGAAAGGAGGTAGATACGCAAAGTATGACAAACACTATATTTTCAATAGTAACAAAGATGCATTCCTTGTATATTTAGGTCCCCTTGATGGATGGAATGAAGAAGCATAAGAAAAACTAAACGATGAAGATTGCCAAGGATGTCAAAATCACGAAGGCTAGAGACCAAACTAAGATCAATGTTGGTAGAAAAAGAGTTCAATTTAGATGGTACCATGAAAAATCAGAAAGTAACTAATCAAGAAACTTTGGAGTTTGGAAACATGTAGTATAAGGTCACAATTGTTTCAAGGAATCAAAATGTTGAACTTAGATAAACTTACATTAGCATAGCACAAAGCATGACCAAATGAAATTGCTAAGATGAAGACAACTAGATAAGAGGATATTCTAGCTTAGACAAATATGTACTTTATATGTTGCAAAAGGCTTTCTTAATTATTTGGCAACACAATCCAAATTGGGTCCTAATTAAGCCTCCATCATGAACCTTTATGCCAAGGAACTTCAATGTGAAAGAGACTTTTAAAGATCACTTTACCTTAATGCAATTACTAACAAAATTGAAGCAATACAAATAAGTGAGGTATAACAATATTTTTCCCAATAGGCAATCAAATTGCATTGCAAAACTTTAGACTTCGATACATGATAGGTAGTTGTTAACCGTTATACAACAAGAGCTATTGATACAACTTGGAAGTTGTAATCAAAGTGTAAGAAGATTGATCTTGGGTGTCAGAATCATTTTGCCAAGTTACAATGAAGGTTTAAGGAGCTTAATTTATTATTTTAGGCACCATTTAATCGTGATGATTTTCGGGCCCATCACTTATGGAATAAAAAGACATTATGTTTTTGTAACATTGAGTGTCTAGCTCATTCCTCCTACAAATTATCGTAATCTTAAGGTTACATTAGAAGACCCACAACAAAGGTCACAATGCTATGGGTAATCTCTCTTTGCTTTGACCTAAATTGTGTCCACAAAAGCCAAAGTGCATGCAAAAAGGAGAACGCCCATAAGGCCATAAGACAAGTGGAGGTAGAGGCTCACCAACCTAAAGTGTAAACTCTTAATTCTTATGTGTATAATGTGTAAAATTGAATAGAGTTCTCATTCTTGTGTGTGCAACTTTTGAGTTTCTACTCTTCTATATTTTTCTCTACTATCTTGTAAGCAACCATTTCTAAGAGTAAGAATGTGAGTTGAGAGTGAGACCAAGTGAGGGTGAAGCTCATCTTCATTCTTTTCTTTTGTCCATTCTTTCCCTCTTGCTTCCATATCTTGAAGGGCAAGAGGTTGAGTAAAAGATAGTGTGTGTGAGAGAGTGAGGAACCCACTTGGAGAAGCTCTTCTCCTTTTTCTTATTATTATTATTATTAGTATTATTGTTGTTGTTGTTGTTGTTATTATTATTATTCTCTCAACATTGGATCTACAATAGTGTATATATGAAGGAGGAGAGGAGCCGATTGGAGGAGTGATGCATGAATAGTGAGAATACCAAAATAAGCCTTTCATGCTTTTTGGCCTACAACACAATGCAGGTAGGCAAGTGAGTCTACTTCTGTTATGGAATTATATTTATCATGGTATTTTACTAGAACTTATTATAGAATTTAGATGATTTTTATTTATTGTGAACTTTGTCTATTTGCCACATGATTTCTGACTTCTTGCATGAATGTGTGCATGTGATACTAGTCGCATGGTATTTTACTAGAATTTATGTGTGCAACCAATATTACATGCATGCATTCATGCAATAAGCCACGGATCATGTGGCAAATATAAAAAGTCCATAATAAGTAAAAATAGATAAATTTAATAATAAATTCTGATAAAATACCATGATAAATATTATCGCATAACAACTACACCTTTAGATCTCTAGCTTTCTTTGTTCATGCATATGTGTGTGTATATATTTATATAAGAGAGTATCAACCAACTAGGTTGGAGGTAGTTGAGCCCTATAAGTGTATTGAGCTCTTGAAGTAATAGAAGTTTCCGTCTAATGTCCCATTGTTGAGCTTCCATAGAGCCCAATACTTTGATTCCATTATTGAGACTGATGTTGAGATGTAGCACACAATCGATTCACCTAAGGCACTTACACTATTACTATGTGGCAAAAAATGAGGCATTGTGTACTTGATAGGAAAGGAACAATGAGTAATCAATCTCCCGCTTGTATGCGTTGCTTGTTCTAAAACACTCACAACTAGTAAAGAGATCAAATCAATGAGGAATTGGTCTGGGATTACAAATAGATTAGAGTAGATTAGGAATCATTGAGTAAAAATTAGAAAAAGTGGAAATCAATTTGAGAATAGCATCTCCTTTCCTTCTCCTATAGTGAACTGAGAATGATTTTGACAAAGAGGTTTTGAGGGCTGGATCTATTCCTTAGATTAGCTTCTAATCTTTATAAAAATCTCCCAATCTTGTGTGAGCAACATTGTGCATCATTGATTCATTAGTTGCATTCATGAGATTCATTGGTGCTTCAAGATTAACATGCTTGAGAGCTTGAATAGGTGTTTACAAGTAGATAATGTTGCTATTAATCCAACAACTATGTGATAGAGAGCCCTAGCTTGCATGCTTGCATATTTAAGACTTGGGTTATGACTAGCAAGCAAAGTCTTGTCTACTTGTGTACGTGCACTTAGACTTTAGTTAGTTGACTTGCCTATGGAAACTTGGACTAACTAGGATTAGCTTACTTGTTTGCTTGTGTGCCCACCACTACAAGATCCATAGTTCAATTTGACCTAGGACTTGTTTGTTGAGAATTCACACAAAAAAGAAATGATGTTTTTAAACTTTGGAATAGCCCATCATTGATCACCAACATAGTTTTTAAGTTTTCTTTTTCTTTCCAACTTGCCTAAAGGGTTATCCCAAATTGAGCATGCCAAATAAAAACCATCATGATGTAACATCATCATCATTACCCTACCCACCATACTATGACTACATGAAAACAATATGCAATTGTAAAGGAGAAGCTTATGACTAAGATCTAAGCCTCAACGCTTCTTTTTAATCTTAATTTACTATTTTTTGCCTTTGATGACTAAAAAAGCCCAAAGGATACTAGGAAAAACATAGAGGATGTGCTCATAACTCTAGTGTTGGTGCCTTGATTATAGCTTGTGATATATATCAACCTCCATGATCTTGATAATAGCAACCCATAATTTTCAAGATAATAAACTGCCTAAGATTGCAGCAACACCCGACAAATGTACAAGAGTCACCTAACTACCCACCATGACTCATCAAGTGACCACGATTCATAATTGCAATTAGCACATGACTGCATGTAGCTACCCATGGTTGGTGAAAAAGGCTACAAATGCCACAATTAGCAACCCCTTGCATGATAACCACATCACGCACTAAGTTGGATAACCCATGATTGCTTCAAGGCCCTATCAAGCCATGACCTACATTAGCACCCCATGTTCTCAATCGAGGTAGCCATAGCAACAAAAAGTTGATGCCCTCCAAGCATAGGGGTATACTCTCCCATGACTAGAGGAACCACCCACAACTTGTAGGAGAAGGGACACCACTTACATGTTGTGAGGGTTTGTTAATTAGGGTAAGAAAGGAAGAGAGAAGAGGGAAGAGTTGACAGAGAGGGGGTGATTTGTTGTAGCTTGGAAGCCATGAAGGAGAAGAGAGAAGGGGGATTGGATTAGAACCAACATTGATATAAGAATTATCCTTGAACTTGTTTCATCAAGTAAGAGATATGTTCCATAGCCTTCCTTCTATTTGAATATCTATTGTTGTTTGAAAGCTTATTCTCTCTTCATGTACTATCTCATACCCATCCTCTTTTCCTATTATCGAGAAGCTATTCAACTTATTCTTGATCCATCCACTCTCAAAATACAAGCCGTAATTGATAGCCTCAAGGAGAAAGAGAAGTACAAGATATGGCCATAGGTGGAGATGGAGATGGAGATGAGTTTGCACCACTCAAAAGCAACCACAACATAGAGATAAGACTAACACATAATCATTTGACTCACCCAAGGCCAATATTCAGAGCTTTAATAAATGCAAGTCAACCCATGATTCTTGCTACCATGTTTCTTTGTCTCCTTAGATTACCACATTGGCATGAGTCTATCCACTTCCTTATACTAATTACAACATCATTGGTAGCCTCCTTGCCTACTTTAGTCTTGGACTAACTTTAGTAAGCCTATTTAAGTGCTAGACTCATAATGGTATCAACTTATCCACCTCCTTGGACTAGCCCATGACTCCCAAACCTACCTACTTATCCACCTACTTATACTACCACATCAATCTACATGCCTCCCAGTCTACTTACTACATCAATTTCAATTTTCCCAACCATTTGCATTAACCCACAATTGAATGAGCCTACAATTTACACCGATTTAATCTACTTGCTTACCTAGTGTTAAACTAACTAGACTTAGTTTGCTTACTTGCTACTCTACCCACCTACTTAAGCTACTTGTCCATGACTAGCTTCCTATCTACTTGATTGTTGGAGACTCAAGCCCAAGTCTAGGATTGCATAACCCTACTTGTTTGAGGCCAAGCTAGTCTACTTGTCCACTCACTTTCTCGGATTGTTATGTCATTCCGAGTTTACCTTCTTGGAAATTCTTCTTTCCTACTTGTTTGCATGTCTACTCACATACCTTGTGTAAGACTCAAGACTATGCTAGGCTAAGACAATGTCTTATTGCCAAGAACAAGCTTTAACCTTGTTAGGAATGCCCTCCTAAGATCAAAGATTGAGCAATATCATTGTCTAAGAACCATAATGAATAGCATATCTAGCTCAATCCATGATCACGATGGCAAGTAGGTCATACTGCAAGCACTCTACTAGAGCCTGCGACCACATCAAGGCCATTGGCTTGTGACTATAGTCAATCTACTTGCCCATGACTAGCTTGTGATCATCGTCAGATTGCCTGCCCACAACTACACCTAGGCTTACCTCAAGCAGCAAGGATGAACTCTTAACTACTTGAAGATTGTAGCACTAGTTGTCCATAGTCATATTTGGTGCATGCATAGAAAAAGATTGATCTGACACTTATTGGCACTTTAAGTTGAAAACTAGTTCAACACAAGAAGCTGACTTGCCCCACCACTCACTAATCTTGCATTGAACATAAAAAAGCAGAAATATTTATTGTGCATTAGTGCCTATTTGCATTGAGAATGGGCAGAGTCAAAGACTAAATCAAACATGTGGAAGAAATTACACTCAGAAATGTAGAAGAGCTAATGTAAACTAATCTTCAAGTGATAGAACTTGAGATAAAGAATCTTAAAGTTGAAACAATAAACCTAAGCTTACTGGATAAATCAAAATAGAGTAAACTCAAGGGAATACGAATCTATAAGAAGAACCAAGCCAACTAAGCAACTTCTTAGATCAAAGGCCTTGGACATACAATCAAGACATAAGGGAAGATTGAGACTTACACATGAAGAAGAGTTAGACTTATGCTCCAACAAGAAGCCCTAAACTCATATGCAAGCGGGTCAAGGAGCTAAACCAAACTAAACCATTGAAGTAAGGGTCAATAGGAAATACAAAAAACACCAAATAAATGACCTTAACAAGCTCCAAAGAAGCTTACCCCAACCTTGCACGAAAATAATAGTGATGAATCAAGCTAACCAAGAGCTAAGAAACTCGATGCATGTGCCTATGCAACAAGCTAAATATCCCAAATCTTGAGGGAAGTAAATCTTTTGGTCTTCTTGATGAGTGCACTTTAGAGGAGATGGAGGGGCTCCTTTTCCGTAAACGTATTTAAATTGAAAATCAAATGTTTGAAGATCAGAGTAAAGATGATGCTGCAAGTACCACTCGTTTCACTCTCTTTCTCTCATTAGATTCGGTATATACAACAATCATAGCGGGCTCGTTGACCGTTCCTTTCATAGAAAATGTAAATAGGTTCCAAAATCCGTTTCGACGCCCTAAAATCCACTTCACCGCATAATCGGACGTAGAAAGAATGCGAAACAGCCATTGTTTGGTTGTTTTTGCTAGTAGATGGCATTCTAGTTTCTATCCCTTTCCGCTAGAATTTCTCCATACCTTGAAAGTTCTCCTTGAGCAACATTGGCATTGGAAACAAAAATGAATTTTATATGCTATTTAATTTGAAACTGAAACCCAAAAAAAACTAATAAGACCATAAGACACAAAAAAATTAATTTCTATACAGAAAAAACCAATAAAAAGGCATTAGATCATGTGATAAAATCTAAGCAATGCCATAATTTACATTTAAAGGCTAGAAAATAGGTGAAAAGAATAGCTAATTTGTTTCCATCTTGCAATAAGTCATTTATTGAAAGTTAAAAAATCCCTATTCCCCTATTGATAGAAATGATCATTGAGCTCATGAACATAGGGAATGAACAACAAAAGACAAATAAGGAGGGAGACAGATATATGGGAAATTTCCTCAAGACATGCATGAGTTCCTAGACAAATTTGTGTGTTTTTTTTACATAAGCCAAATAACCCAACCAAACCAATAAAAAAAGCTACATACTTTTAAAGATAAAAGAAAAAGCACATTGAGTAAGTTGTTGGATTTAACCATAATAGCTACTCATAGGGAGAGGGTGGGATATAGAGAGAAATAAATGCAACCAAGAGATTGGTCTTAAATTCTAGCCTAGCAAGGTCATCTAATGACTTATTCTTGGACCTAGTATGAAGACAACTACATGAAGAATCTGCTGTGCTTTGGGTGAGATATGTAATGTTCAATGTCTTGCTAACGGGATTGGGCATCACACCTACGACCAAAGGGCTATCCAAATTCCCTCTAATTAGTAAAGAAAGTGGATAACTACAAAGCAAAGGATGACCCCTACAACTTTATAGAGTATTTTGAACAAGTTATGAGAAAATCAGCCTCACTTAAAATTCAAAGAGAGCGCAAGCTTTGAGGTTGTGCCTATGAGAAAAGGGGACAATTGGTTTATGTGTCTCAATGCCATCTCTCTACTCTCACAAGGATCTCTTCATCATGCACTTTTTGTGGAGGCTAGATATGGGACAAGCTCATAGGAAGGCTAATGAATGTACAACATAAAAAACTATTAAATTTTGAAAGATATAATAAGATAAGAGAGAAAAATTTCAAGGTAAATAATATAGATGTGACTTACTCTGCAAGAGTCTATAATCATAATACAACAAAATGGTCCAGAAATAGCAAATACCAAGTAGGATTTGCAGAAACCTAAAAAGTGCTTGTAAATCCTAAGCTGTACATTTTCCATGCAAAAAACTACAATAACATTGCCTACTTTATAAGTAGCATACTTGTGTGAGGGTGAAGTCCATAGGATATGGAACAATTATTTGGAGTACATCCAAAAGTTGAGTCAAGAATATTGAGAAAATTCAAGAAATTATAGGCAAGGCACATTGTGTATTATCATATTGAGTGAGCAAATGTATATAGGAAGATTCTATGGGTGAGAAATTTGGGGGAGTCAAGTGGCAACCAATACAAAAATTAAAATTAAAAAAATAAATATTTGCAAACATAAGGACTAAGCCCTAACCAATGAAGACCAAAGTATACTTTATAAACAAAAGATACATTTTTTACCATGTGAAGAACAACCATGCATGTGTTGAGCATGTGCAACATTTGCTATGGGTGCTTTCTTGTTGTGAGTTGAGCATGTGTAACATTTGGTATGTGTGTTTTTTACTGAGTTGGTAAGCATGTTTTTCAAAATGTAATTAAGGATCTTTACTTGTTACTACTCTCCTTTTCTCCAAGGAATGACCAAAAACTTAAAGCACAAATGCTTGCAACCCAATTATTACTTATCCTTTACCATTCTTTCATTAAGTTTTCCATGTGAGCATGATGGAAGCTTTTTAGTAGTGACTTGAAATGTTTTAGCCTCATTTTTAAAGAAAAATAACATAGAAGGAAACATCTCTTTCACCCTTTCTTTGTACATGAGGCTCATAATGACTCTATTGTTGAAAGAGAGGGAGAGAGACAGAGTGGAGCAGAAGATGAGCCTCAGCTCATTATTGTTGTTCTTCCATTATTCTTCCATCATGCTAACTGAAAGAGACTTACACACATATGTATGACTAACCAAGACTAACTGTGGTTAAGTCACTCACTACACCGACTTATTGAATGTCACACACGTGTACAACTATATCCAGCTAATGTCGGTCACACACATAAAGATAGACTCTGAAGAGTAACATGAGCTTGATATTCTAACACTCCCCCTCAAGCTCAAACCATCTGATAAACTCCAAGTAGTTGTTTGAAGTATATGAACTTTTCTTTACCAAGAGACTTGGTAAATATATATGCTGCATGGTCTTCACTCTTCACATGAATCAAGTCAATCTTCCCTGTATAAGAACCATTTCTCTAATGAAATGGTAGTGAACCTCAACATGTTTGGACCTAGCATGGTAGACAGGATTGCTAGCCAACATAACACTGTTGAGGTTATCACAATGCAATCTCACTCTACTTTCCAAATGTATTCCCAAGTCTTTTAGTAGTTTCATCAACCAAACTGCTTTGCAAGCCGCTAAGGCAGCTCCTTTGTACTCAGCTTTTGTACTAGACAATGCAACAATAGGCTATTTCTTACTCTACCAACTGATCATACTACTGCTCAATCCAAATGCATAACCACTGGTTGATCTCCTGTCATAGGCACAACCAGCCCAATCAGCATCAGTAAACCTTATCAAGTCAAGGGATTTTCCATATGCATAAAACAACCCATAATCTATAGTACCCTTTACATATCTCATGATCCTCCTGACTGCATCTAAATGTGGTTTGCGAGGCTTCTGCATAAACTAACTAATCAGTCAGACTACATAATATAAGTCAGGACGGCAAGTATATCAAGCTACCCACCATCTGTCGATAATATAACTACTAATCCGAGCATTCCATGCTCTAGGTGCCTGTTTTAGCCCATATAAAGCCTTTTTCAGCTTACCTACATGTGTAGGAAAGTCCTAGTGAATACAGCCTTCAGGCTGCTCCATATATACTTCCTCAACCAAATCACTATTCAAGAAAGCATTCTTGATGTCCGTTTGCCATAATTTCCAGCCTTTGCATGTTGTCAAAGCAATGACAGTTCTAATTATTGCCATTTTAGCCACCAGACTGAAAGTCTCCTCATAGTCAAGTCCATACTGCTGTGCATACCCTTTTGCAACCAACTTGGTCTTATAGCGTTTTAATGAACCATCTGACTCGCACTTAACCTTGTACACCCATTTGCAGCCAATGGGGACTTTGCCTTCATGCAACTCAACCAATTCCCATGTCTCATTTTCAGCCAGTGTTGCATACTCCTCATCCATGGCAGCACACTAGTTATCATTTGTAATAGCATCATCAAACTTTGCAGGTTCTTTGTAACATGTCACACTAGCCATATATGCATAATGGCGTGATGAATAACCAATGTATGTAAACCTATCAACTAGTTTTATAACTCTCTCAGATCTCCATAACTGTGGCTCACTCTGAGCTTGCCCTTCATGAGGTGGTACAATGACTTTGCCTTTCCAAGTGTCATAACACACAGAATGCTCAACTCACTATCCGAACTGTCACTGTTAGATAACTCATAGCCTACTATAAGTGGACCTGTCACATCCTCAAGCATATTTTCTTTTCCCTTATCCAATCTCCCTCTCATTGCCATATCCGTGTTAGTGGACGCAGGAGTACAACTTCGCAAGTGTCTTGACCAAGGACTTATTGTAGGTGACCCATCACCTGTAGGACCACTCATAGATGTACTCATTGTAGGTGTATTTTTAGCATTACTAGTGCTGGGGCTGATCCATCAGTAGCCACTGTAACAGGATTACCATACCATGATGCCAGCTCATAAAAAAAAACATCTCTACTAATCGATGTGTCATGTGTAAATGTTACATAACACTTGTAAGCTTTTTGGTCTTGTGCATAACCAAGGAACATACTCTTGACAACTTTAGGATCCAATTTCTTCCTCTTTTCATCAGGAACATGCACATATGCAATGCTATCAAGTACCTTCAAGTGTGAAACATTAGGTTTATGACCATACAACCTCTCATATGGAGTTACATCATGAATCCCTATTGTAGAGGTTCTGTTCAGCACATAGACAACAGTCACTAGTGCTTCAGTCCAATAACCGTTTGGCAAACTCTTCTCATTCAGCATAGCTCTTGCCGATTCCATTAGTACCTTGTTTTTTGTTTCTGCTACACCATTTTGTTGTGGTGTATAGCTACAAGTTAAATGTCTTCTAATCCCATATTTAGCAAGGTACCTGTCAAAGTAATTAGAGATATATTCTCCACCTCCATCTGATCTAAGACATGAAATTTTACAAAACTCATTTTCAGCATGCTTCTTAAAGTCTTTGAATGCATCAAACACATCATCCTTATGTTTCAGTATGTAAAGCCAAGTGTACCTGCTAAAATCATCAATGAAGGATACATAGTAATGAGCACCACCAAACGAAGCATTATGAGATGACGGACCCCATACATTTGAATGTACCAAGTGCAAGGGTTGTGAGCTATTCTATACATGTCTCATAAATGGAAACCGTGCTTGCTTTCTGAACTGCCATGCATCACATACATGTTCAAAGTCACGATACTTGAACTTAGGTAGTCCAAGCACAATCTTCTTCTGCTACATACATTTTAGCTTTTGGACATTCACATGGCCAATCCGCTTATGCCATATCTCAACATCCCATATAGCACCACCATCATGTGCAAACATGACTACTTTCAATTCCAGAATCGATGCATCAAGAGTAAACATTCTGGCATCTCTTCGGCCTCTAGCAATCAATTTGCAGCCACTACTATATTCTTCAACAAAGCATCCATCTCTATTAAATCTCACCTGTAGATTCTGTTCTGCCATATGTCCAACTGACAAAAGATTCTTGGTTATTGTAGGTACATGTAGTGCATCATGCAAGCTCTTTTTCTTGCCATCAAGCATCAACAAAGGTACAACTCCTTTATGCTGAATAGTATGCTGGGTGTCATTCCCAGTACAAACATGTCCATATGAATCTACAACCATCTCATCAAACCATTCTCCATGGGGTGTCATATGATTTGAAGCCCTACAGTCAATGTACCATCTATCATCTCTATTTTGCCTAGATGCATTCTTGGACACATGCTTCATGGCAAACAATCTATCACCCTAATCATCATGAACTTCGCTGGATGAAGCATAATTTCCGTGCTATCTACCCTTGGCTTTCATGTCAACCTGCTTCTTATAACAATCTTTGGCTATATGCCCATATCTACCACAATAATGATAGTCCTTGTCCCTGTTGGATTGATCATTTGACTGCCAAGATCCTCCTTTGCCTCTAGGGAATCTCCCCCTACCTGGAAAATTTCCAGATCCATGCTGGCCCTGTGTATTCGTGCCATGCCAGCCAATCTGCTGCTGCTGTCCATAAGTGTTTTGAGTGTTTCCTCGACCTCAAAAAGAGCCATGGCCTTTACCACCTCTGGCACACTATTGGCTAGAGTAAAGAACAGTGTCTCTGCTTTGAGATGTACTAGAACCTGTATTCAGCCCAAGCTTAACTTCTTCATGCAGCAGCAAAGCAATCAACTCATCCCAATCAAGGGATTCTGCTCTCACACAAGTAGATGTATCAAATGCTTTATACTCTTTTCCAAGTCCATTCAATATCACTGCAATCATATAATCCTCAGACACTGAAGATCCAATAACACAGTATTAGTGAGTTTGGAAATCTCCCAATTCCCATTTTTTGAATACTAAAAAGGTGGCACCCGGATAACATGTCCATAAGTTTCTCAAAACCATATGATGTGACCTATCATTGGAAAATTCTTGAAACATGGAATCTATTTAGCTATAGAACGCTCGATTTGGAGTTATAGTGTTCAAGTTATGACATATCCAAAGATTTGACCACATGTCCCAAACTTGTGGGAAATTCCCATATTTCCCAATATGGTGTTTAATGGTGGCAAGCTGATCCACTATGTTATTGATCTCTGTAGTGTAGGCATGAATGCTTCTGCCATTCCTAGACATGTTATTGAACTGTTGCTTCAGCTGAATTTTTCTTGCATGTGTTACATTTCCATAATTCTTCATGAGTATGTCCCATGCATCCTTTGGGGAACTGCATCCAGTAATCTGTATAACCATAGCATTTGATATACATAAGGAAAACCAATGTAACACCTTGCATGCTCTCTCATTCCATAGCTTATGAGCCATTTTCTGATCATTTATCGGATTCCTTTCAGGCGTTTCAGGTTCAACCTCATCACTTGTACATAAGTCCCAATAACCTCTGCCAACCAAAAAATTCTTCATATGGAACTTCCATAAAGCAAAATTTTTGTTGTCCAGCTTTTCTCCCACAATTTGAGTGATATTGTCAGTGCCTTGAGCATTTGCCATAGTTGCAACTTAGGTATTTAGTGATGTATACAACCTGTAAGTATTTGACTCGTTTTCCTATAGTTCAGGACCAGTTTTTTGCTATTAGGACATGGCGGTAGTCTATTTGGTTAACAAGATGCTGTGCTTGACCTTGGATGGTATTACACCCCATGAGGCTGCAGCCCTCCTATGATTACTTGAGGATGTTTGGCTACCAGGCATCTATACGTATACCACATGAGCCTATGTCATGTAGATGTATCCTCCTTGGTTATGGAGCTGGTGACTTTAAGGCCTATAGATTATGGGATTTGGATGCCCAACAGGTCATACGCAGCCTTCATGTTGTCTTCTATGAGACACAAACACCTCTCAAGCCTCTTGATGAGTGTTCAGTATGCTTTATGACTGATTTTACAGTAGCTAGAGTGCCATTACAACAAGCTGTTTATGCTGAAAATGAGGCACTTATTGGCCCAGATGACATAGCTATGCATAGCAGTCAGGGTCAGGATGTTGGTGGTCAGTTGCTAGACCCCTTGCAGGCTCATGAGAGCCGTTTTCTTGTAATTTTGCAAGTGGGACAACTAGCCATATTCCAGTCTTCCACTTCACTGAGGCCACATGTAGTCTTGAGACCCCGTTGGATGAGTGTCTTGGGATGTTGGCTCTCTTTCAGTGATTGACTTTGGAGAGTTTGACTGCTCTCCACTGTCTTGTATGCACCACGCTGATGCTATGCGTGACTCTAATGCTTTACAACCGTTCACTTATGAGTTGTGTTGCTTGCTTCATGGGAAGTAGTTATGGATTGCTCTATTGTCTAGAGCTATGGAATTGCTTATCTCCTGGATGTCATGGACTCAGGGATACTTGATTATTCTTGTGAGGAGGTTCCCGCCACTTATTGCATAGCTCGCTTTTCGATTGGGCGTTGGGTGAGATGTCATGATTCCTCACCCTGTCTCTTTTGTCTTGTTTTGTTTTTTCACTCCATGGCCCATTGGACTTTTAGTGGGAGGTTGTTGGGGTAAAAGGCCCTTGGGCCTGCCCGTGTATAGTGACCACCCATATTCTTTATTCATACATATATGAAAGTGCAATAAGGCTGTCATAACATTGTTGACATCACCTACATTGTGTGTGCTCTTCTCTCCCGTGTCTCCTGCATCCCTTTCAGAGGACACCTCATCAAACTCTGAGACAGATTCTGAATCAAGTGATTCAGATGATGAAAAAAACAAAAGGAGACAAAGACGGCACAAAAAGAAATCTAAGAAGGATAAAAGGTCTTCTAAAGATAAGCAGAAGGGGAAGGACAAAGGAGATAAGACAACTTTGGAGAAGAAGCTGGAAAAGAAGATAAAGAAACAACTCTTGGATATGGGAGTAGTGACCTCTTCAAGAAAGGGGAAGTTATGCTCAATCTGCCAAAAAAGTGGCCATGAAGCTAGAGAATGCTAGTATAATCCAGTAGTGAGGAATGCAAGCCAACATCTAGCACCCCGAGTGGTACTGGTAAATCAAATTGTGCCAGACATGGTACAACAGAGAGGATTTAGAGGTTTTGGAAGAAAGGGTCAACCAACTAAGCAATGGGGTAATGACCAGCCACGATAGTGGAATAATGTTCAGTAGAGGCAGAGAGGACCTTGTTATTACTAACGCAGGTAGGGACACATGTCAAGATCTAGTTGTGAATTAAAGGTATGCCATAGGGCTGAAAGGGGAATGTAGACCAGGGAGCAATAAGAAATGCTACTGGTAGGACTACCCCGTGGACAACAACCACTGGCACCCATAGTAGTAGTTCTTGTTGAGTTACCTGCAGAAGTCATGGAGAGCCAAGTAGTAAGCCATTAGTTGAACTAGCAAGTTCAAGAAGTTTTACAAAAAGAGGTGCTAGGTAAGGGTGTCTCAAATGTATCTAAGCATGGTTTAGACCCACTATTGGGTTGTGATTGCTCAAATTGCATAGTTGTGGAAGATTGTCTGGATGAGAAAGCAATTTTGGCCATTACTAGGACAAAATCTTAGCAAAAGATTAGTTGGGAAGATAAGGAAATGACTAGGGAAGCGGCTTCCAATGAAGTCATGAAGTTGCAGAAGAAGAAGTACTTCAAACAGCTTAAAGAAGTTTAAGACAATCAATTGCTTCATGAGGAAAATCAGCAAGATATGTTCATCTCACGAATGCAGTTTAGTATGCAGCCTCAAAGTTTGGATTCATATGAGGCATTGCATGGTTCTCATGAGTTGTTTCCTGCACTAATTAAGTCATTGCAGCTAACTCTAGAGAAAATCCTTGATTTAATTCCAAGATTTAAGGAAAAGCTTTTAGCTAAGATTATGTCCAACCAGGATAAAGTGCTGAAACATTATGCTATGGCTAGGGAATAGACTTCAGAATGTCAAGTAGTGCTTCCCACATAGATGGAGGTGCTGGATTACAAGGTTTCGACTATTCAAGTTGAGTACTTGGGTAGTAAGTTTGATGATGTTCTTTTGGATGGAGGTTCAGGAGTTAACATTTTGCCTAAAGAGATGTACTTGGCACATAAATTGCAAGGACTTGTTGTAGCACCATTTCAGGTTAAAATGGCAGATCAAAGAACATTATAGCCATTGGGAATATTAAAGAATCAGCTTATTCGAGTAGTCGACGTTAGGTTGAATTTCAAGGTCATTTTTGTTGTTCTCCGCATGGAAGGTTTAGGGGATTCCTATAATATACTATTGGAAAGACCTTGGTTTAGACTTGCTAAGTTGAAGCATGATTGGGGTTCAGATAGAACGATTATTCCTCATGGAAGTAAAGAAGTCAAGCTGTCTACAATTAATTAAGTGGTTTTGAAGTCCAAGTACCATCCATTAGTTGCTCAGACAATTAATGTTCCACCTGAGATTGAAGATGATGAGGAGGAGCTTTTTCTACAAGCTAATCCTACAGTTGTACATGTTTTTGAAGTGGATATTGAAATTTTTTTGTCTCAGTATAAGCTATTTCCAACAATATTATCATTAGAAGTGATTGTACCTCTAGAACAACATAGTTACTTCATGCAGCAATAGAGTAAATCTATGAAGCAAAGTTGCTGCTTTATGAAACAAAACACTGACTTCATGGAGCAGAATAGTAATTTCCTACAGTAAGACAATAATTTGGTTATGGAAAGCAGTGGTACCTCTGAGGGAAGTCAAGACATTGGTTTGGAAACTATTAAAGAGCAAAAAAAGCCCTCTTTAGAGGCAGAGTAGGATCTGGACAAAGCAAGTCAGCAAGCTATTATAGATGCATAGTTAAAATATGAGCATACCATGAATAAGGCAGCTAGAGTTTTTGAGGATGATGTCCATGAAGTGTATTTGGAAGCTGAAACTGGATCTAAATCAATTAAGGTGAGTATTTTTGTTGAGGAAGAGTTCAAGCAGCAATTGATTAATTTGTGTAAAGACTTTCAAGATATATTTGCTTGGAAATATACTAATATGAAGGGATTTGATCCAAGGGTGTGTCAACATAGAATTAACTTAAAGGCAGATGCAAAGCCCACTATGCAAAAATGGTATCGCATGAATCCTAATTATGCTAAGCAGTTGAAGGAAGAGATTGATAAACTCATTCGAGTTGGTGTTATCAAACCTGCCAATGAAGTGACTTGGTTGTCACCAATTACGGTGGTGCCTAAAAAGAATGGCAAGATACGGGTTTGTGTGGATTATAGAAAGTTGAATGTGGGAACAATCATTGATCCATTCCCTCTTCCATTCATGGATTCTTTATTGGATGATGTGGAAGGTCATGAGATCTATAGTTTTTTGAATGGTTTCTTGGGATATAATCGGATCCGCATGCATCCAAATGATATGGATAAGATAGCATTCATAACAGAATGGGGAGCTTATGTAAGTATTGTCATGAATTTTGGATTAAAGAATGGACCTCCAAAGTTTTAAGGAGCAGCTCATAAAACTTTTGATCCTTATCTTACATCTTTTATGAGGGTTTTCAGAGATGATTTTTGTGTATTTGGCAAGAAAGTGGATCATTTGCAGCATCTTAGACATTGTTTTGAAAGATGCCAGCAATTTGGAATGTCCCTTAATCCTTTCAAATCTATTTTTGTTGCCAAAGGAGGAGTTCTTTTGGGTCATATCATTTCAGAGGAAGGTATGGCTATTGATTTAAGGAAAATTCAAGTTGTTCAGAAGGTTGCTGTACCTAAAATAGTCCCAGAAGTGATGTGCTTTGTGGGGCAGGCTAAATGGCATAGTAGATATTTGAGGTATCTAGCTCATATTTGTGCTCCACTTACATTGCTTACTAAGAAGGGAGTTCAATTTGTTTGGAGGCATGATCAAGATAAAGCTTTTGCTATTTTGAAGAAGATGTTGGTAGTAGCACCAATTTTGCAACCACCACAATGGGATCTTCCATTTCATGTATTTGTTGATGCATTTGATATTGTAGTGGGGGCAATTTTGATGCATGAGAGGATTGTAGGTTGGTTCAGACTTGCTTACTATGCAAGCAGGAGGCTTACAAGAGCGGAGAAGAACTATACTATCACTGAATGGGAAGCTTGGAATGAAATTTGCATTACAGAAGTTCAGACATTATTTGTTAGGGAATCAAGTTATTTTTCATGTAGATCATCAGACTTTATTGTATCTTATTAATAAACCACAACTTACAGGTAGATTGGCAAGATGGATGCTACTTTTGCAAGAGTTTGATTACAAAGTAGTTCACACACCGGGAAAAGAGCATGCAATAGCTGATTTTCTTAGTAGACTTGAGACAGTGGACCCTACGTTGGGGGTAAATGATCAATTGCTTGATGGAGAGCTTTTTAGTGTTCAAGCAAGCCAATTTAATTCCTTCTATGATCAAATGTTACATTTTTTGCTTCATGGAGTGATGCTTACTAATTTGTCTAGAGATCATTGTAGGAGGTTGGCTTTGTAGAGCATGAATTATCAAGTGATTTTGGGGGTTTCCTATAGGAGAGGTATTGATAATCTGTTAAGAAGATGTGTGACTGTTCAAGAGCAGCTTGTTGTTCTGCATGAGGCACATGCTGGACTCACTGGGGGGCATTTCTCATGTAAGATTACAGCTAAGAAGGTTCTTCAAGAAGGATTATGGTGGCCAACTATTCTTATAGATGCTCATCAGTATGCCAAGGAATGCATTACTTGTATGAGGGAGGGTCAACCTCAATCTATAGATAGAATGCAAGATCATCCAATTTTACCTTTGGAACCATTTCAAAAGTGGGGGATTGATTTTGTTGACCTCATCAAGCCAGTTGCTCATCAGAGTAAGAATCAATGTATTTTGGTTTGCACGGACTATTGTACTAAGTGGGTTGAAGCCAAAGCTTTGCGGGATAACAAAGCAGCAAGTGTGGCTCATCTTTTGTACTCTAACATAATGACCCATTTTGGTTGCCCCATAGAGTTGGTAAGTGATCAGTATAAACATTTTTTGAATGAAGTGATTAAGGAGTTGACTTCTAAGCACATGATTCTACATATGAAGTCTACACCTTACCACCCTTAAGCAAACGGGCAAATTGAAAGTTCTAATAAAATTCTACTTCAAATCCTTAAGAAAATTGTTGCTAATAATCATAAGGATTGGGACACAAAATTGGATTTTGTATTATGGTCCTTTCGTACATCATATAAAGTTTCAACACGTTTGACTCCTTTTAAGTTGGTTTATGGTCTTGAGGCAGTTGTTCCTATGGAGTCCTTGGTGTCTAGTTTGAGAGTAGCAATTAGTTATAAGTTGTGCCTTGAGGAATTGGTTCATAATAGGTTGCAGCAATTTATGCACTTGGAGGAAGATCGGATCATGGCACATTACATTCATGGAGTGGTTCATTCAAGAAGACATGCATGGACTAATAGGCACATTAAAAAGAAGATAACAAAGAAGGAGATTTGCTTATGGTGTACAATTCACAGCTTGGAAAGCATCCGAAGAAACTCAAGTTAAGGTACACTGGACCTTATGAAGTTGTAAAGGATGGACAAGGTACTTTTCTATTGGCTACTTTGCACGGTGAAGCAATTAAGCTGGCAGTGAATGGGTTTCGATTAAGAAGATTAGTGCAAGTATTTTATGATGAATCATCTTGTGAAGATTAGAGTATATCCACAACTGTAGTGAATTTGATTCAAATTTCAGTAGTGTATGGAGCAATCATGGGATTTTACCCCATAGAGCAGATTTTAATTCTTTCAATCTCATGATTGTTTTTAGGGTTTCCTGGCTTGATTCTTTACACAAAGAACCATTATTTTCTTGTCATATATTGAGAGATGATATTATCTTATACATTACTTGTGGAGTTCCTAAAGACAATATGCAAATTTCCATAGTGCTTCATGAAGTGTAGGGTCTTTTGGACTTGTTTTTGGTGATGATAGAAGTACAAAAGTAGCTTCATGAAGTGGTGGCACTACATGATATTCAAATTTGGTTTATGCAATTTGCATTGTGGAGACTCTATTTTCATATCTAGTTCTCAAGGTATTATGCCTTGGCAAAGTGATATCATGGTTGTGGGAGTGTGTATCTTGAAGCCACTTCTATCTTTTTATTTCATATCTATGTGTCATGATTTAGAGGGTCAAGTGATTTTAACTCTAGTTTCTTTGGTACTTCGAGTGTATGAAGTTCACAAAATTTCAGTTGCATGAGGTCTTTTTGAGGAGACAAGAGACTTATGTCACATTCATTGTGAGTACAACTAGTTATTAGTGTGGTATCATCTCTCTCTTTTCAAGGAGTTTAACTCATTGTCAAGTAAGGCAAGTGCAAAAAGGGAAAAGTATTGGAAGGAAGGTTCGTGTGTTGTCACTTGCACCTATACAACAACACCTTCCCCCAATCTCACACCATCATTCTTCATCAATTTCTTCTTCTCTCTTCATCCCGAATTAGCAACAAGTCGTGGCTGATGTTGCCATGGTTAAGACAAGGCAAGGAAGAGTGCAAAGTTTCCTGTGAAGCGTGGGCGATTGCAGCCGAAGGCTGTCCAAGAGCATGACGAAAGCTGGAGTGATAGTCCGCCTGAGTCGACTCCATCGAAGGTCAAGGACTCTACAACCAAGGCATCCTCTACTATGTTAAGTGAGGAGAAAGGTGAAATGCTTACACCTATGTTGGATTGTGCTATTGTTTTGGATACCCATGAGCCTAATACCAGGGGTTGGTTAAAGCAAATTGGTCTTATTGGTTTTGCTAAGTTGTTGTGGGATGTTTGGACAAATAATATTCATGCTGCTCAATAGCAATTGTTATTGATTCGGGAAAGTGGAAAGATTGGTGGCAAGTTAGAGATTACTCCTTCTCTTATAGCTCAAGTCTTCTCTCTTGACTTGAATGATTGACCTAAACATTGGCGGTGTACCGATGAGGCTATGCAGCAAGAATTTGGGCCTCTTATAAGTGTTCAGAATCACTATGTCCTTCGTCATGCAGACCCGAAGAGAAGGTTCTTTATCAAGTGGTTCATGCAGTGGTTTTTGTTGTTTATCAAGGTGGATGTAATCACCAAAGACACTTTTGGTATTCTGTGGTATATGCAAAAAATGTTGGAATGCCAAATTGGCATGGGACTCTTTATGACAAATTGATGCAGGAAATTCATGTTCCGACTATTTGGAAGCAGCAATAGAAAAGCAGGGTTGGTCTTATGCTTGCTGGGTTATATGCACATTTGGAGGTTGTATGTCTGAAATTGCATCTATCTCTTTGGGAGTCTCCAAAGATGGATAAGGTCACTGCCTTTAAGAAGCAAGATTTGGTGGATGGGATACTTGTTGAAATTTATGACAAAGACTCGTCTCATGTTGATGCTTTGGTTCATGTGGACAGTGACAAAGGAAAGGATTTTGTGGATCCTTTATTTATGCAACTTTCTTCTCATGACATTTCTCATGCTAGTCCTTTGGGAGCTTCTATGCCATTAGATATTTTTGAATGGCTAAATGATGATGTTAAGAATGTTGATGTTCATGAGGATGTAGTGGTTACAGGGGTCAAGAAGAAGGTTCGTTTCTCCAAAATCAAAATGGAGACTATGCCTATGCCCAAGATGAGTGATTCTATGTAGCATAATGGTGATATGTCTTCTAGTAGGAAAGTGGTTTATGATGAATGTGTTCCTCAAAAACTTGATCAGGCTTGCTCTTATGCTATAGGTTTGCATCGGTTTATCACTGAATTACATGCAGGTGGTGTAGTCAAGTTAGAAGTGGTGCAATCCTTATAGGAGCAGCTGGAATGTATGAAGATCGAAAAGAACACTATGCGTATTGAAATGGAGAAAATTAGGGAATTGCATGAGAATGAAGTTGGTGCCTTGAGGAGCCAAATTGAAGATTATGCAGACATGTTGGCTAAATGCAAATTGTCATCAATTGCTTTTAAGGAATGGACTATTACTATGCAGGATAAGTTCAGTGGTGAGCTTGATTTGTTGGCTAATGAAAATGCTAAGTTGAAAGTTGATAAAGTATTGTTGGATGCTTGTTTGCAACCTCTTCTTAAAGTGGAAAAGCAACTCTTGAGTGATATGGAGGTTGATCTTGATGGATCACTTTTTATGCAGCAGGACTTAGCATTTATGAGGACTACATTGACCAGTTTAATGCATGAACAGTGGGTAGGTATTGTTTCTCGAATGTCTCAGGTTATATCTTGGCCCTATGTAGTTCTACAACAAACATTTGTGTCCAAAAATATGGAAGCATTTATTCATGAAAAGAATGCTCTTAAGGAGAAAATTGATGGGATGCAAGTTGAGTATCATAGACTTGTGGCAATGGTTACTACTTTGTAGAGTGTTAAGCAGATTGATCATGCTGAAAATCGATCTTCTGATGTTGATGTTTTCAAGACTGATATTAATGATATATTGCATGATATCCATAACCATGTGCAAATCAAGGAGCTTATAGTGGATAAGATTTATGACATGGATGTTTTACCTCTTGGATCTCATGAGCAGCATGATCAGGAGTGGTCAGTTTTACTGATTGCCATGATCAAGAATAGTCAGTTTTACTGATTGCCATGATGCTTATGAGCCTCCTAGCTCACAAGTGATTTTGATGTTCCAACTGCTAGACTTTGTTTCTATTTTTTTCCATCATACTTATTTCATATTTGATATGCATGCCTCTAGAATTATGCCTTTATGTTTTGTTTTGACTGTCTCTTGAGGGGCTTGTGCAAGTGTAGTAGAAGGCTATAAGTACCCTACTAGAGAGGCTCTACTTATGGTTTTTCTCTATGGCTTACTTTACGATGAAAGGCTGTGGGTAAGGCATAATCTTTTTCATTAGGTATGTCAGTTTTGGATAAGGCATTTGCATTGCATACATCATGTAAGGGTTCGTGTCATGGCTGTGCCAAGTTGTGCCAGGTGTTAGCCATAGTCATGGTCTCACAATATATTGATAATGTATTATGTCATTAGCATGGTTAGACCTTAGTTGTGCTATTTCCTGTGTGAAGCAACCTTTATATGTCTCATGAAGTTCTTTGCCTTATGAAGTGCAATTTTTGGGTAGTTGTAAAAATGTGACCTGATGAGGCATTTTTGTGTATCCTTCTTGTCTATTTGATGATCTCTGATGTCCACTTCTGATGTATGATGGATTTCCTTCGAAATATGAAGGATTCAGCAAATTGGTGTCATCATTTCTAGTGTATCTATTCTATTAACAGCATGCTTTATGCATTATGGTTCCTATTCTCTGATTTATAGTGCTGAGTAGAGTAGATCTATGTTGTCATATGATTATTTTTGAGTTTCTATGATTTTTGGGCATGATATGGAGTATTTGCTTGATGAAGTATTCTCTATTCTTTTATGCATTTTGCATAGAAAGGGCAACAACACCTTTGACTGAGTACAACAATACTAAGTCATCCCATTCAAAATATTGTTGCTTGACGTGCTTGTCAAACTAACTCTTGTGTTGTGCCTTCTTGCATATCAATGCATGGGTGGCTAGAAGTTGAGTCTCTGATAAGCATTCTAGTTTGGTTAGGTGCTCCGTCCATGTTTTCTTTTTGTTCCATCTCTCTTGAGAGCTATTCTCAAGCTAGGAACTAAGAACTCTACTGATAGAATTGCTTCAATTCCATAGGTCAACCTCAAAGTAGTCTATCTTAATAGCTTTTTTATAGGTTGTTTGGTAGGCCCATAAGGCTACCATTAGTTTGTTATCCCAATCATTGTGCGAAGCAGAGACTACTTTGGTTAGGACATTTACTAGAATCCTATTTGTGGACTCAGCTTGGCCATTCACTTGAGGTAAGTGCGTGCCTTGATTACTAACCAGTTCAATGGGGTAGCCGAATTGTGAGATCACTTGCTCCCATAGGGACTTAGCAATGGTCGTAGTGTTGTTTTTCCTTGTGGCTCGTGCCTTTGCCCATTTTGTGAGATAATCTGTGGCAACAAAAATGTACTTGGCATGTGAGTACTGTGCTGTAGGACTAATCAACCCAATGAAGTCAATTCTCCATTTCTCAAATGGTTCTCTTTCAATGGTTGGACTTAACTCCATTTTGTCCTTGGTGAATAGGTACCCCGGTCTGTTGGCACTTGTCACAGTACTTTACAAATCGTGTTGCATCTCAAAAAAGAGTAGGCCATCATAGTTGAGATTGTAGCACTTTGTGGGCTGTCATATCTCTGTGGAAGTGTCCTCTTGTAGCTCCACCATATGCCTATGCAAGTGCATCATGCATTTCATGTTCACATACGCATCTTCGCAACAACCCGTCTTGTCCTAGCCTACAGAGTTGGCCTGCTATCACCTGATAGGGTTGGACTTTAAGAATGAGTCACCTAAGTCGGGCCTTTTCGATGGGTCATTCAAGTAGTCCATTTTCAAGTAGTTGGACTATGTCATCTTCCCAATATGGTGTCAAGTCAGCTCTAAACAAATCTCGTTTGCTAGACAGGGTAAATAGATGTGCATCTAGTAATCTATTTTGTAATGCCTTGCCTAGTGGCTTCTCTTGTGGGTATGTGAGACATATGGTCAGCCATGTAATGTTGCTTCCCTTTGCGTACAACCACGGAGAAGTCAAATTCTAAAAAGAGTGCAAGGTTTGTTAACGAGATACAATAAGGCTTGATGGTCAACAAAGAAGGTAAAAGGTATAGCCAAAAGATAATGCCAAAATTTCTTTAAAGCAAACACAATGGCTAAACCCTTTCTCTCTGTTGTTGAGTAGTTCATTTTCATATCCATGAGTTGTCAGCTAGCAAAGCTCACTGGATAGTCGAGATTGTGTTCACTAGGCTAGCACATCACAGCTCCCATAGCAAACTTCGAGGCATCAATTGGAATGTGGGAGGTTATGGTCCAGTTAGGGGCTCTTAGAATTGGTGTGGTGGCTAGAGCCTTTTTGACTCTTCATATGCTTGTTGGCATTCCTCGTTTCATTCAAATATGATCAATGATTTACATAGGGGTCTAGCAAATAATGCATAGTTCAACACAAATCATCGATAGCACCCTGTATGGCCTAGGAAGCACTGAATTCCCTTGTAATCAACTGGTGGTAGTAGAATGACAATGAGCATGAATTTCGAGAAGTATATGGTAATGTCATTCTTTGATATCACGTGCCCTAAGATGCACCCATGCTTTACCCAGAACTGGCACTTCAAGGGGTTCAACAAGAGATGATATAATCTGCACCGTTTAAAGACTGTGCAAAGCTTATCTAGGTGTTTCTTCTAGCTCAAATGGACACACAGGTTGTCAACAAATACTTCTAGCTCTTGCCTACATGTCCTTGAAGATGACACACATGAGCTTTTGGAATGTGGCTAGTGCATTTGTTAAGTCAAAGGGCATGACTATGTAGGCAAAGATGACCCACTTGGTAGCAAATGTAGTCTTGTGCCTATTGTTAGGATGCACTTGCACCTGATTATATCCTTAGAAGCCATCCAAAAATATGTAGGCCTCTTTACTAGCAGCTCTCGTGAGCATGTGCTCCATGTACGGCAATGGGTAATTGTCTCTCTTGGTAGTAGTGTTAACCTTCTTGTAGTTGGTGCACACTCTAATTTTTCCATTCTTTTTTAGTACAATGACTATGGGAGAGACCTAGTTTGTGTGCTCAATCTCGTAGATGAATCATGCTCTTAACAATTTATCAATTTTCTCTTTGACAGTGTGAGCATGTCTGGGATTCATAGGATACGGTCACTGCATGACCGGCATTGCCTTAGATGTCATGGGGATATTATGAGTCACTATACTCGGATCTACCCCTTTTAGCTCACCAAGGGACCAAGAAAAGACATCTATATACTCCTGTAAGAGAACAATGAGACTTGCTTCCTCTTTCTCAGTCAAGTCATTGGCTATAAAGATATGTCGAGGCGTCTCCCCTTCCTTAGCTAGAATAACCTCCTTGACTTTGGCTAGTCCTTCTATTGGTTCACTTGCTTGCCCTTATCGTTTGGCTCCTAGCAAGATCACTACCCTATCACCTTTCTTAAACTTCGTGAATCATTTCGGTAGGTCTTGCAGTTTTCTTTGCTCCTCAGCTTGCGGTTCCTTGGGTTGTTTCCTTCATTCTTCCTTCAATCTTTGACACCTTAGGTGGACTGGTAGGACACCCTTAGTACTTCTTGTCTTAGGTAGTTGAAGTATATCAATATCATTGTCTGAGCTTACTTTTGACTTGGAATCGAACTCTCCGTCTTTGCTAGAAGAGGGAGTCTCTCTTGGTGGTTCTAAAGATGCTCTTCTTTTATGGATTGGAGTCTGCCATTATCTGTTCAATCACATGTCCTTCCAGGTCGTACTCTATCGTATCAATCTCTCCTTCACTCTTGTCTTACTGAAGGAACAACAATCTGTGTACTCGTCTTGTCAGAATCTTCCTTGTCTGACTGCTCATCATTAGGTAGGTCTCGACATTACATTTCCTTTTCATCATTGACTAAGGCCCAATTGTACATCAAGTTCAGGTTGTGAACCTTGGTCCACCGCCACTTGGGTTCGTCCAAGAGATCCTTGATTAGTTTGAGATTAGCAGCTGGGTTGTTGGCTAGCTTGTTTGTTAGGTGCTCTAAGATCTCATGGAGCTTACATTTATTGCTTGGGATATGGAATGTACTCTTGTCTCACTAAAGGAACAACAATCTTTGTACTTGTCATCAGAATCTTCCTTGTTTGACTGCTCATCATTAGGTAGGTCTTGACATTGCATTTCCTTTTCATCGGTGACTAAGGCCCAATTGTACATCAAGTTCAGTTTGTGAACCTTGGTCCACCGCTACTTGGGTTTGTCCAATAGATCCTTGAGCGGTTTGAGATTAGCAATTGGGTTGCTGGCTAGCTTGTCCATTAGGTACTCTAAGATCTCATGGAGCTCTTGTTTATTGCTTGGGATATGGAATGTAATTGGGGTGGGTCGTCTTTGCAAGCTTCTAGCCATCATGTAGATTAGCATTCAGGGCATGTCTCTGAGCTTACCAACTTCCTTAGCAGCTTGTTTGTACTCCTCATAATCTGAGAATGGAAAATCGATTATGGCTAGCACATGCATCCAATCTCACTCATCCTTAGGACAAGGGACATATTTCGTCAATGGCTCGTAAGATTTTCTTACTTGTGCATCTCCCTTCAGTATGGCTGAGATGGCATCCAGGTTGACTGGTGTCATCTTCCAAGTATCCATCTCTACTCTCACGGCTTTCATATGATTTCCCAGGAAGATTAGACCGTTGTTTCGGTCCTCTTGACTCATGCATTGCACATCCATGGTCGACTTAGCAGAATGTCGTAGTCCACTTCCTTCATGATTATGAAGTCTATAGAGAATTGGATTTTTGTGATCTTCACTGGCCAATTCTTTAGCACTCCAAATGACTTCACTTTCATTCCGTTAGCTAGTGTGACATTGAACCTAGCATTCTTGATAGGTGACTTACCCCAAGCCTGGAGTACTACATGACTCAACACACTGACTCCTGGCCCCATGTCTATAATTTCCTTTCTCGTGGTATCACCTAGACCTAGGACTAGTAAGACTGCATGCATCTCTGTGCCTTCCCAGAAAGCGTTACATCACGCTCATGTAAGTTAGTTGCAGCCTACTCTAGCGATCCTTCTATCCACTACTTCAGTTCTTGCCATAGCATTGGATGATGCCTAAGCAGATCTCCTAAGCTTAGAGTCACTGGGGTAGTCACTAGCATTGTAAGAAGATTGCTAGATGCTTACTTTTCTCCTAGTCTGGCACTCCTTGGCCAATGGCCTTGACTGGTTTGCTGGCCCATAGCGTTTAAGCTCTGTTTAGGTGGTACTGCTTGAGGTGCAGATGCGTCTCTCGACTTTGGTCATGGAGGCGAAACTAGTGTGCTCATGCTTGAGAGATAACCAATCTCATCCTCCAAGATGGGCTCAACATCCTTAAGGTGCTCTTGGGCTTCCTTCACCCACTCCTTGACTTTTTCTATGGCTTCTAGTTGGCGCTTTGGGTTAGGGTACTCCCCTACCTTAGCACTCCCTTTCTCAACAGTCTCTAGAGTGGATGTCTCTACCTCTACATTTGTTACCATCTTTCCAACAGGCAGTGTTGTGGGAGTCTTAGTTTTGAGCATGACCTTTGCGTCAGTTTTCTTTTTCCTTTGCCTATGTCTTTTCTTTCCGATTGAGGCTACATCTAAGTTGCTAGGCCTTGGTAGCGATATGATGGCTTGCTTCGTTTGCACTTAGGTCATGATATGTAATGGGATGGGTGTGGCCTCCCCATCGAGTGTCTCGATGCCAAACAACCCCAATGAGACTGATGGCATGATTGCCAAACCAGAGGATGGTTTCCATCTAGGGCAATCGGCAAAGAGACTAGTGATTCCACACTTAGTTCATCTAAGATCAGCCTTATCTGGATTCACTTGCTCCCTCTCAGGGTAGTGTGAAGAGATGCGCCCTAGGTGACTGCAAGTTTGGCTCTTGGGTTTTCCCCCTTAAGCCTCTACCTCTCCCTCTTCCTAAAGCCATCATCAGTACTGGTCCATAATCCATGAGGATTGGATTTCCCTCTTCATCATACGAGACATAAGGGTTCACATAAGGCTTGTCATCATTCGGCGCCTCCACATAGTGGACTGGAGTGTCGCTCACTAGATGGGTGACATAAGGTCTAGGTGGCCTGGGTATACTTGTGGGATTTATCTCCATCCTAGGAATGACTGGTTTAGCATCATTAGGTGTTGGGAGAGCCAATGGGGCTCCCCTCCCGAAGAAATTTGGTGATCTATTCCCTAGGTAAGGTAGGTTGTAGGGTTGTGAGTATGGGAGTCATCTCAGTAGTCTACAATGCATGGCATTGTGACCAAACCTACTACAATTGGCATGAGTTCAGGACCTAGGGTCCTGACACTCAGGTGGCAAGTGGTTTTTGCCACAATACACACACTAGACATGTGGGTGCATAGGTCTCCTCATCATCTCTTGTAGTCTCACTAGCTCCATCTTCATCTTTGCTAGATCTCGGTTTTGGTCAGTACACTTTCCCTTATCTTGGCTATTTGGGACCGATCGTTCGCTAGATGTGGTTGCCCTTTTCGAGGTTCCAGAGCTAGTCTCATTACGGCTTGAGCTACTAGAGGTCCCTTCCTTGAGCTAGTTATCCACTCTTATGGCCTCTTCAAAGACCCAAGTTAGTGCATCTTGCTGCAAGCTTGAGTTGCTTGGCCTTGTAGAGTTCCTTACTTCATATTTCGTGATAAAGACCGTGGAGACTACTCTTTCCATGGGTCATTCATTTGTTGGGATTATCTTAAAGAGACTCCTCACATGGGTCACATAATCCATGATATCTTCATTATCTATCTGCTTTACATTCATGAGCCATACGATCAGATTGTCTGAGTACTTAGCCTCCGAGAATCTCTTAATGAAGAGGTTCTTGAGATGGTTGAAATTGTTACGTTTTGTGGCATCTAAGCTGGTGCACCAAGTCCTTCCCTTATTGCTTAAGCATAGGCAGAAGGATTGTGAGTGGACTGGGTGAGATCGGTGAGGCCACTGGCCTCATAAACTTGCTCGAACTGCTCTACGAAGCTATAGGGATCATTGTTCAGTTGGTACTTATCTAACTTCTTAGCAACAATAGGTATTTTTAACTGGCTCTCGAAGCGCTGGTTGACTCCTAATCCTATGAGCAATGAGTTTGCCAATGCTACTACGCTTTGCTCTACTGACATTTTATCTAATAGTCACCTTATCAGAAGCTCACTCAATGTAAGGTCTCCTTCACACACACACACACACACACACACACACACACACACACACTCTCTCTCTCTCTCTCTCTCTCTCTCTCTCTCTCTCTCTCTCTCTCTCTCTCTCTCTCTCTCTCTCTCTCTCTCTCTCTGTGCATCAGGTGTCATGTTTGATTTCTATTTGCTAAGGCTAACACTCATTGAATATCCTGCATTTCTACATTATGTCGCAAGCTTCTAGCTTGCTGTTCTTGATTGTATGCCACTATGCCTTGCAAAGCTTTCTACACTAGTTTCCTCTCCTCTTCAAGATCCGCTATGATATCCTTGAATTAAACAAAAATTAAAATCCAAATAATGAATTGATCCCTCCTACTTGCCTAACCATTAAAAAACCATGCAACCCTTACTTTGTTGCTCGATTTGAGGCACCTAGTGCTCAAGCTTGAATCCATTGGTCCTAGCAATGTAACCAAAATATAGAGGGTGCTCACGCTCAACCGCCAAGACCTATGGACTACTTATTGTTTCAAGAATTTCAAGCAATCACAAATGGCTATCTCTCACCTAGCTGATGCGCTTTCGATCCTACCGTGATGTAGTGAGCTTACCTTGATGCTCGAATGTGCAGCCTCCTCCCTCAAGCAAGCTGATTGCTCCACGATTCACGATGCAAGCTCAAGCATCCTCAAGCCTCCACCTCCGAGCTCCATCCTCCATAGCCATGCATGAGAGAAGAGAAGAGAAGAGAAGAGAAGAGAAGAGAAGAGAAGAAAAGAAAAGAAAAGAAAAGAAAAGAAAAAGAAGAAGAAGAGAGGAGATGACGGAGAGCTTCCTCTCCAAGATCCCTCACCCTCACACCCTCACTCCCTCATACTCTCACACTCCCTCTCTCAAGAACACAGAGCAAGCAAGAAGGAGAGAAGAAGAGAAGAAGAAGAGTCCACTTTAGCCACATACCCAAGAATGAGCGTCTCATTTACTTTTTGAGTTTATATACAAAGCCCTTACCCCTTTGGGCACCCATCCCCATTTTTACATGATCAACCATTGTGAAAAGGTTCTCTTGATGGAGGGGGAGAGTACCTCTCTAATGATTTTGGTGGCTTCTTGAGGACTCATGGGATAAAGAGGCAATTTACTTGTGGGTATTGTTAGAATATCAAGCTCCCATTACTCTTCTGTCAGTCATACCTATGTGTATAAGTCTCTTTCAGTTAGTATGATGGAAGAATAATGGAAGAAGAATAACATGAGCTAAGACTCATCTTTTGCTCCACTATGTCTCTCTCCCTTTCTTCCAACATGGTATCAGAGCTTGAATACCTGAAGCTTGAAGGCTTGGCAATGGCCATTTGACATCAAGACATTAGATCTGAAGAAAACATCATCAAAGGAGGTTGTGCCCACAACCCATTTTTTTGCAGGAGCTATAGCTTGCTATAGAAATGGTTTTTGGAGAAACAGATCAAGCTACTTGACCATTTCAACATGGTCTACAACTTTGCAAAATAAAGTTTTTTCAAATTCCTCACAGATTTTGAAATATTCAGCACAGACCTATGCAGATTGGCTATTTACTATAGTAAATAGCATGTGATTCCAAGGCACTGGTGGCTTTCATCCTAACAATATATATGCCCTTATTATCATGCATTTGAGCATGATATTGGAGTGTTAACTTCTCATTTTTGAACCTTATTTGTAGGTTGGAAATAGTGAATTGGTTGCTATCTTGAATTTGGAAACAATATATATATAGGGTTGAAGTATCTGTGATGCTTATTTGCTATTGACAAATGCTTGGATCATACCACTTGAGTGGTAGATGCTTTTTGAGATGTTGTGAGTGCTGAAAGTCCAAAGTTTGGATTGATTTGTTGCTAGTACAAACATTGATACTTGTATGGACATAGTTTGTTGTTGGGATGTTTTGCCACTACCATAGAATATTTTGAACTGGTTTGAGCTTGGTTTATGCTCAGTTGATTGTGTTTTTTCATTGTTGGAATACAGTTTATAGCAAGCAGGTTATCAGGAAAACTGTCCTGAATAGTAGAAAACTGATCCTGAACTATAGGAAAAAAAGTCAGATACTTACACATTGTATATATCACTGAATACCTAAGCTACAACTATGGAAAATTCTCAAGGCACTGACAATATCACTCAAATTGTGGGAGAAAAGCTGGACAACAAAAATTTTGCTTTATGGAAGTTTCGTATGAAGAATTTTTTGGTTAATAGAGGTTATTGGGACTTATGTACTTGTGATGAGGCTGAACCTGAACTAACATGAAAGGAATCCGACAAATGATCAGAAAAGGGCTCATAAGCTATGGACTGAGAGAGCATGCAAGGTGTTACATTGGTTTTCCTTATGTATATCATATGTTATGGTTATACAGATTACTGGATGTAGTTCTCTAAAGGATGCATGGGACATACTCATGAAGAATTATGGAAATGTGACACATGCAAGAAAGATTCAGCTAAAGTAACAGTTCCATAACATGTCTAGGAATGGCAGAAGCATTCAGTCCTACACTATAGAGATCAAGAACATAGTAGATAAGCTTGCCACCATTGGATCTTTAGTGTTTAAGGATGATATGATTGCAGTGACATTGAATGGACTTGGCAAAGAGTATAAAGCATTTAATACGTCTATTTTTGTGAGAGCTGAATCCCCTGATTGGGATGAACTGATTGCTTTGCTACTGCATGAAGAAGTTAAGCTTGAGGTTCTAGTATGTCTCAAATCAAAGACACTATTCTTTACTCTACCCAGTGTGGTAGAGGCGGTAGAGGCCGCGGCTCTTTTCGAGGTCGAGGAGATACTCAAAATACTTATGGATAGCATCAGTATGCTTGGCATGGCACAAATACATAGGGCCAGTGTGGATCTGGCGGCTTTAGAGGCAAGGGGAGATCACACCCATGGTAGAGGTGGTGGATCTAGTTCATGGCAGTCAAATGATCAATCAAACAGAGATAAGGACTGTCACTACTATGGCAGATATGGACACATTGAAAATGATTGTTAGAAGAAGGAAGGAGATATGAAGGCAAAGGGAAAACAGCATGGGCACTATGCATCTTCTAGCGGTGCTCATGATGAGCAGGTTGACAGATTGTTTACCATGTAGCATGTGTCTAAGAATGCATCTAGGCAGAACAGAGATGAGAGATGGTACATTGATTTAGGGGCTTCAAATCATATGACACTCCATGGAGAATGGTTTGATGAGATGGTTGCAAGTTCACATGGTTATGTGTGTATTGGGAATGACACCCAACATGACATTCAGCACACAGGAATTGTTCCGTTGTTGATGCCTGCTGATGGCAAGAAAAAGAGCTTGCATGATGTACTACATATACCTTCAATAACCAAGAATCTTGTGTCAGTTGGACAGATGGTAGAACAGAATCTGCAGGTGAGATTTAATAAAGATGGATGCTTTATTGAAGAATATGGTAATGGCTGCAAATTGATTGCTAGAGGCCGAAGAGATGGCATAATGTTTACTCTTGATGCATCAATTCTAGAATTGAAAGAAATCATGTTTGCACATGATGATGGTGCTATATGGGATGTTGATATATGGCCCTTGCAATTGATACATTCAGATGTATATCCATCTCATAATGCTTCGTTTGGTGGTGCCCATTACTATGTATCCTTCATTGATGATTTCAGCAGGTATACCTGGCTTTACATACTGAAACACAAGAATGATGTGTTTGATGCATTCAAGGACTTCAAGAAGCATGTTGAAAATGAGTTGAGCTATAAAATTTCATGTCTTAGATCAGATGGAGGTGGAGAATATGTCTCTAATTACTTTGACAAGTACCTTGGTAAACATGGGATTAGAAGACAGTTAACTTGCAGCTATACACCGCAGCAAAATGGTGTAGCAGAAAGGATAAATAGGGTACTGATGGAATTGGCAAGAGCTATGCTGAATGAGAAGAGTTTGCCAAATGGTTATTGGGCTGAAGCAGTAGTGACTGCTGTCTATGTGCTGAATAGAATCCCTATAGCAGGGATTCAAGATGTAACTCCATATGCGAGGTTGTATGGTCATAAGCCTAACATTTCACACTTGAAGGTATTTAACAGCATTGCATATGTGCATGTTCCTAATGAAAAGAGGAAGAAATTGGATCCTAAAGTTATCAAGAGTGTGTTCCTTGGTTATGCACAAGATCGGAAAGCTTACAAGTATTATGTACCATCTACACATGAGACATTGATTAGTAGAGATGTTGTTTTTGATGAGATGGCATCGTGGTATAGTAATCTTGTTTTAGTGGCTACTGATGGATCAGCCAGCACTAGTAATGCTCAAAATACACCTACAGTGAGTACATCTATGAGTGGTTCTACAGGTGATGGGTCACCTACAGTAAGTCCTTGGTCAGGACGCTTGCGGAGTCGTAATCCTACGTCCACTGACACGGATATGTCAATGAGGGGGAGATTAGATAAGGGGAAAGAAAAGATGCTTGAGGATGTGACAGGTCCACTTATAGTAGGTTATGAGTTATCCAGCAGTGATAGCTTGGATAGTGAGTTGGACATTTTGTCTATTATGATGCCTGGAGCAAGGCAGAGTCGTTATGTAGTGCCTCATGAGAGGCAAGCTCAAAGTGAGCCACAGTTACAGAGATCTGAGAGAGTCAAAACACTAGTTGACAGGTTTACATACACTGGTTATTCAGTCCGCCATTATTCATATATGGCTAGTGTGTTATAAAGAACCTACAAAGTTTGATGATGCAGCTACATATGATAATTGGTGTGCTACCATGGATGAGAAGTATGCAACCCTAGCTGAAAATGAGACATGGGAATTGGTTGAGTTTCTTGAAGGCAAATTTCTCTTTGGCTATAGATGGGTGTACAAGGTGAAGTGCAAGTTAGATGGTTTGTTAGAACGCTATAAGGCCATGCTAGTTGCAAAATGCACAACAATATGGCCTTGACTATGAGGAGACTTTCAGCCCAGTGGCTAAAATGGCAACAGTCAGAACTGTCATTGCTTTAACAGCATGCAAAGGTTAGAAATTATGGCAAATGGACGTCAAGAATGCTTTCTTGAATGGTGATTTGGTTGAGGAAGTATATATGGACCAGCCTGAAGGCTATGTTCACCCGAACTTTCCTACACATGTATGTAAGCTGAAGAAGGCTTTATATGGACTGAAACATGCACCTACAGCATGGAATGCTCAGATCAATAGTTATTTACAATAACATGGATTTAGATTGGGTGATGCAGATCATAGTCTATTCACAAAGAAGATAGATCATGGATATGTGTTTCTAGTGGTTTATGTAGATGATCTTATCATTATTGGAGATGATGACGAGGGCATTGCTGAAATTAAATCATGTTTATAGACCGAATTTAGAGTCAAAGACCTTGGTGAACTAAAGTATTTTCTTGAGATTGAGGTAGTCTCTACGCCTCAAGGTAAATGGTTCTATAGAAGCATGATGCTCATTACATGTTACAAAAGTATGGTATGACTGAATGCAAGCCTATGGAGACACCTCTTGATCAGAATGTCAAGCTACAGATTGATGTTGGGAATGACATAGAGAATGTGATGATGTATCGACAGATGGTGGGTAGCTTGATATACTTGACTATTACTCACCCTAACTTATGTTATCCAGTGGGGCTGATTAGTCAGTTCATCTAGAAGGGGGGCAGAAGCCTCACAAACCACATTTAGATGCAGTTATGAGGATCATGAGATATGTAAAGGGTACTATAGATTATGGGTTGTTTTATGCATATGGAAAATTCCTTGACTTGACAAGGTTTACTAATGCTAATGGTTGTGCCTATGACAGGAGGTCAACCAGTGGTTATGCATTTGGATTGGACAACAGTATGATCAATTGGCAGAGTAAGAAAAAACCTACTATTGCATTGTCTAGTACAGAAGCTGAGTATAGAGGAGCTGCCTTAGTGGCTTGCGAAGTAGTTTGGTTGATGAAACTACTGAAAGACTTGGGGATACAGTTGGAAAGTAGAGTGAGATTGCATTGTGATAACCTCCGCAGTGTTATGTTGGCTAGCAATCCTGTCTACCATGCGAGATCCAAACATATTGAGGTTCACTACCATTTCATCAGAGAAATGGTTCTTACAGGGAAAATTGACTTGATTCATATGAAGACTGAAGACCAAGTAGCAGATATATTAGCAAGCTCTTGGTAAAGAAAAGTTCATATAGCTACTGGGAGTTTATCAAACGGTTTGAGCTTGAGGGGGAGTGTTAGAATATCAAGCTCTTGTTACTCTTCAATTAGTCATACCTATGTGTGCAAGTCTCTTTCAATTAGTATGATGGAAGAATAATGGAAGAAGAATAACAATGAGTTGAGACTCATCTTTTGCTCCACTCTAATGATGCATCTACTAGTCATTTGGGATCTGATGGAGATTCTAGTGGTTCAGAGAGTTTGGATGATGAGCTTGGTATTCCTTTAGTTAGGACACTAGGTGTACAAAGAGCTCATAGTAATGTAAAGGCTCCATTGAGTGATCCAGTGGTACGTAGGTCTAGCAGGGTCAGATACCCTATTAAAAGATTTGGTTTTGAAGGTTATGCAGTTCACCATTATGCTTATATGGTGAAACTAGTTGAGGATGTTGAGCCCACTTGTTTTGAGAATGCTATTGGTCATGCTTATTGGGATGCAACAATGGATGAGGAGATGGCTGCATTAGAAGTCAATAAGACTTGGGATTTGGTACCCTTGCCTAGGGTTAAGAAAGCTATTGGCTATAAGTGGTTTTAAAAAGTCAAGCATAATGCAGATGGTTCCGTTAGTAGGTATAAGGCTAGACTGGTTGCAAAAGGCTATGCTCAAACATATGGCATAGATTATGAAGAAACATTCGATTCAGTTGCTAGGATGGTAACTATTAGATGCGTGATTGCCTTGGCAGTAGCCAATGGTTGGAGTTTGTAGCAAATGGATGTTAAGAATGCCTTCTTGCATGCTGAATTGTAAGAAGTGTATATGGAGAAGCCAACAAGTTATGAGGATTTAAAGCATCCCACATATGTATGCAGGTTAAAGAAGGCGCTCTATGGGCTGAAGTAAGAACCTAGAGCAAGATTGGAGAGTATCTTGTCAATATTGGATTTTTTATTTTCAATGTTGATCACTCACTTTATGTGAGAAGGGGAGATGCAAGTTTGGTCATTATAGTCATTTATGTGGATGACTTGATTATTACAGGTGACAATGACAATGGGATTGCTGAAGTTAAGGACTTCTTGAAGAAGAAGTTTGAGATGAAGGATTTGGGTGAGCTGAGATATTTTCTTGGTATTGAGGTGATCAGATGTGATGATGGTATACGTATTGAGATATCCAGCTCCACTCGTGATATGCCAGGGTGACCATTGTGCATTTATGTCACCAACTTGTCAGTTGCAGATGTGGTTGGTACACCGCCCATGAATAATAGCTAGATGATAGCTATCCTTATCTACTCTAGTTCGTGGCTCAGTTAGTATGCCACCTTAGTTAGTTGAGTTTGGTTTGAGACCCATATATAGGGTTCTTCTATTTCTATGTACTTGAGTTCTTTCTGGCTTACATAACTAAGAAGAGAAAAACTGTTTTTCAGCCTCCACCTTTGTGTGTATTCCCCCATTGTGCAAGCAAGAAAGCTACAAGTGAGACTCCTTCCTTCTCTTCCACAATCTTGATATGGTATCAGAGCCTTGTTCGTGGTAAGGAGCTCAAGAAAGCAAACCAAGTTCGCGGTGTTCTGGTAAGAGGACCAGTGTTGCTTTCATTTTTCTGTTTTGGGAGCAAGTCTCTGCAGGTAGCACAGCCGGAAAGTGTAAGAGTGCATTGTCTCATATTGAGACGTCCTTCACGGTGTAGCAAGAGGGTAGTATATGTTGCGGGACAGGGCTTTAGCCCTGGGTTGCTCTGTTTTTTTGATTTGAGGCCATTTCGGGGCCTGCTTTGGAGGCAAAAGTTTTCTGCATGCACTTAGGAAAAGGCCCAGTTTTATGCTGTGCGACTACTGTTCTGCATGTCGGTAAAAAGTTACTGTAGAAATTGCATCGTATGCATGTGCGTAGAGACATTGGGAGTTACAGAATCATCCTTGTTGCATGTTGATGCAAAATTGTCACTAGGAAGTGACTGTGTGGTCAAATACCACTTTCGTCAGTTTTGCAGATTTGCCCTTGTGAGGCTGAAGCTATGTTCTTTGAAGTGACAGAATTTTTTGCAGTGTTCTGTAATGGCATCAGATTCTCTTTCACAGATTGTCACTGAAAAGCTTGACAAGAACAACTTCCAAGCATGGAAGTTTAGAATGACGAATTTCCTTATGGGAAAAGGATATTGGAAATTTGTTGCAGGAAATGAAGAAGAACCAGTTCTTCCTGATGTTCCCAATCAACAGCAAATGCATGCATTTAAAGCATGGCATGAGAGAGCCAGGAAAGTTATGTACTGGCTGTCTATCAGCATTTCAGACTCTATGATTGTGCATATTCAAGATGCAAGTACGCCAAAGGAGGCATGGGATACTTTGTCAAAAATGTATAGCACAAATACGCAAGCCATGAAAATGCAGCTCAAGCAAGAGTTGCATAATGTGCAAAGAGAAAATATGAGCATCAATGACTACCACATGAAGGTGAAGAAGATTGCAGATGCACTTGCTTCCATTCGGTAGCCAGTGGAAGATGATGATTTAGTTTCTGTGACCTTGAATGGTCTAGGAAAGGATTATGCACAGTTTCGAACATCCATTTCCGTCTGTGAAAGATTTTCTAATTTTGAGGAGTTGATTGCTCTTCTAATTTCTGAGGAGCAGAGAAATGGTGGTGCATCTTCTTCATGAGGAACTTCAAAAGAAGCTGTCTTCTACTCAAATACTGGAGGAGGTAGAGGCAGAGGTAGAGGAGGCGGATCTGGAGGCCGTGGTAGAAATCAGAATATGCAGCAAACTCAAGAAAACCAGTCCTATGGAGGAGGACGTGGTAACTCTAGAGGCAGGGGGAGCCAAAGAGGTCGTGGTGGATGGCAAAGAGGCCAAAATGCAAACAACAATGTTGAATGCTACTACTGTGGTAAAATGTGTCATATGGCTAAAGATTGCTATAAAAAGTAGAATGACATCACGAATGGAAATTTGCAACAAGGAAATTATGCATCTTCTAGTAGACAGGGTGATGACAGAAATGAGCATTTGTTTATGGTGCAGCACATGAACAATTCTGTGACAAGTGCAGAATAAAGCAACGATGTATGGTATGTTGACTCAGGTGCATCAAACCACATGATAGGTCATGCAGAATGGATGGAGGATGCAAGGAAAATGAAAAAACCAGGATTTGTGGAGACTGGTGATGATATTGCACATCCTATTGTGCAGATTGGAAAAATTCATTTGTTTATGCAAGATGGGAAAAAGAAATACCTGTTCGATGTATTTCATATCCCGAATATCACCAAGAATCTGGTTTCTGTTGGTCAAATGGTTGAGCAGGGCTTGCAGGTCAGATTTAATTCTCATGGATGCTTTGTTGAGGATATGAAAAATAAAGGTCGCTTCATAGCAAAAGAAAAGAAGAAGGGCAGAATGTTTACGTTGGATGCAGACATGTCTGAATTGAGTGCAGCAATGTTTGCACATGGGACCGCAGTAGTTGCAGACATTGATATCTGGCATAAACGCATTGGTCATGTTAATGTACAGTGAATTAAATCAATACAGGCCCAAAATATTGTTGCAGGATTGCCTAAATTCAAGGTTGCAGAAATTTATAAGGTATGTGAAGCTTGCCAATTTGGAAAACAGGTAAGGAAACCATTTCCTAGACATGTTCAAGAGAGTAAGAAGCCATTGGAATTAATCCACTTTGATGTGTGGACTACTAAAGCTGTATCTCTTGGAGACTGTCATTATTTTGTCACTTTTATTGATGACTATAGCAGAAAAGTTTGGGTGTATTTTATGAAAAAGAAAAGTGAAATTTTTGGGCATTTCAAAACTCTTAAAGCTATGGTTGAAAAAGAAACAGGCCTGCAAATAAAATGCCTAAGGTCAGATGGAGGGGGAGAGTACCTCTCAAATAAGTTTGCAAGGTTCCTGCAGGAGCATGGCATAAAGCAGCAATATTCATGTAGTCATACCCCACAACAAAATGGAATTGTAGAAAGGAAAAACAGGCATATTGGAGAGGTATCTCGTGCCATGCTCAATGAAAAAGACTTGCCAGATTTTTATAGGCTGAAGCAGTTGCTATAGTAGTCTACATAATGAACAAGGCTCCCACTGCAGCAATACATGGGATGACTCCAGAGGAGAGGTATACTGGTAGGAAACCAGATATTTCTCATTTGAAGATTTTTGGTTGCATTGCCTATGTTCATGTGCTAGATGAGTTGAGATCCAAGTTGGATCCAAAAGCTGAGAAGTGCATCTTTATTGGTTACTCTCTGCAAGGCAGAAAGGGTATAGATGCTATAACCCTTCTACTCGTAAGTTTACAGTGAGCAGAGATGTTATTTTTGATGAGATGAGTAGCTGGTATAAACAAATAAATGTGATTAATGATGTAGATACACAAAATGGTAATGCTGCACAGAATTCACAGCAGCAATCACAAAATATTAGTGGACATGGAACGTCCTCTAGCAGTGGTTCACATTCTTCGCCATGGATAGGCAGATTGAGATCAGGAGAATCTTCTCAAAGAAATGTAGATAGTGGTATTCAAGTATCACTAAAAGGAAAAGAGAAGGTAGATCAGCCCATGTTTGATGTGAATGCAGGTCACTCTTATGTGGATGGTGAATCTAGTGGCTCAGAACAGAGTATTGATGATGAGTTGGGTATTCCCTCTATTGTTAGACCTGGAGTAAGGAAGACCAGGGATGTTTTGAGAGCACCTGGGAGTGAACCTACTTTGTGCACGTCTACCAGAGCTAGGTATCCTGTGGATAGACTAAAATATGATGGATTTACAACCATTCACTATGCCTATATGGTCAAAGTGATACAGGAACCAGAACCCACTTCTTTTGAGCAAGCCATGGGAAAAGAAAAATGGGAGAAAGCCATGGATGAAGAAATGGATGCCTTGGAAGCAAATGCTACATGGGAATTGGTACCTTTGCCTAAAGGTAAGAATGCAATTGGCTGTAAGTGGGTTTATAAGGTGAAGCACAATGCAGATGGTTCTCTGAATAGATACAAGGCAAGATTAGTAGTCAAGGGGTATGCACAAACATATGGCATTGATCATGAAGAAACATTCAGTCTGGTTGCAAGGATGGCAACCGTAAGAGTAGTCATTGCTATGGCTGCATCAAAGGAATGGTCTTTACATCAGATGGATGTAAAGAATGCCTTCTTGCATGGTGATTTGCAAGAAGAGGTATATATGGAGCAGCCAATAGGTTATGTGCATGATGTTCATCCTGAGTTTGTTTGCAGGTTGAAGAAAGCATTGTATGGCTTGAAGCAAGCACCTAGAGCATGGTCTGACAAGATAGGACAGTATCTTGTCACTATTGGCTTTCAGATTTTCAAGGCAGATTTCTCACTTTATGTGAGAAAAACAGAGAAAGATATTATGCTACTTGTCATTTATGTTGATGATTTGATTATGACAGGTGACAGTGATGAAGATATCCTTCATATGAAAATGCTATTGAAGTAGAAGTTTGAGATGAAGGATTTGGGAGAGTTGCATTATTTCTTGGGCATTGAGGTGATTAGATCACCAAGTGGGATACGGCTCTTGTAGAGGCAGTATGGATTGGACATGCTGTCCAAATATGACAGGCTGTAAGCCTATTTCAGTTCCTTGGGAGCAGAATGTGAAGGTGAGCACAGATGCAGGTGAGCTTCTGGAAGACCCTACTATGTACAGACGCATAGTAGGGAGTCTAATTTATATGACTATTATCATGCCAGATTTAAGCTATGCTGTTGGATTGGTAAGTCAGTTTATGCAAGCTCCAAGGAAACCACATTTGGATGCGGCTAAACGCATATTCAGGTATGTGAAGTCCACATTGCAGTATGGACTACTTTATGAGACTGGGGTTCAGATACAGTTGCATGGATACATTGATGCTGATTGGGCTGGTAGTATTTATGATAGATGATATACCAGTGGATACGTGTTCTCTTTTGGGAGTGCTGCAGTCACTTGGAGCAGCAAGAAACAGCCTATAGTTGCCTTATCGAGCACAGAGGCTGAGTACAGGGGCACATCAATGGCTGCATGTGAGGTAGCTTGGTTGCATAAGCTACTTTATGATATGCATTAGCCTACAGATGGGGCAGTTGTCATTTATTATGACAACATGAGTAGTATACACTTGGCAAATAACCCAGTCTATCATGCTAGAACAAAGCACATTGAGGTGCATTATCACTATGTGCGGGAGAGGGTTTTACTAGGTCTTATTGATCTAGTTTATGTCAGCACAGAGGATCAGGTAGCTGACATATTTACGAAGGCATTGGGCGCAGAGAAGTTGCGCAAGTTCAGAGACCTACTTGGTGTGCAGGAATTGGGATTGAGCTCGAGGGGGAGTGTTGAGATATCGAGCTCCACTCGTGATATGCCAGGGTGACCATTGTGCATTTATGTCACCGACTTGCCAATTGGCAGATGCAGTTGGTACACCACTCATGAATAATAGCTAGATGATAGCTATCCTTATCTACTCTAGTTCATGGCTCAGTTAGTATGCCACCTTAGTTAGTTGAGTTTGGTTTGAGACCCATATATAGGGTTCTTCTATTTCTATGTACTTGAGTTCTTTTTGGCTTACACAACTAAGAAGAGAAAAACTGTTTTTCAGCCTCGACCTTTGTGTGTATTCCCCCATTGTGCAAGCAAGAAAGCTACAAGTGATACTCCTTCCTTCTCTCCTACAATCTTGACAATATGGATATCCCAAAGGCAGTATGGCTTGGATATGTTATCCAAGTATGGTATGACAGCATGTAAGCCTCTTTCAATACCATTGGAGCAAAATATGAAGCTGATGCTGACGTTGGGGATGAGATAGAATACCCTACTATGTTCAGGAGGATAGTAGGGAGTTTGATTAACATGACTATCAAAAGGCCAGACTTGAGCTATGTTGTTGGCCTTGTCAGTTAGTTTATGAAAATGCCTAGAAAGCCTCATTTGGATATAGTTAGACGTATATTGAGGTATGTGAAGTCCACTTTACATTGTGGACTTTTTTATGAGGCAAGTAAGGATGTACGGATCTTTGGAGATACACAGATGCAAATTGGACTGGTAGCATGTTAGATAGAAGATCTACTAGCGGATTCATGTTTTCTCTTGGTAGTGCAGTAGTTACATGGAGCAGCAAAAAGCAACCTACAGTTGCTTTATCAAATACAGAGGCTGAGTATAGAGGTGTTGCTATGGCAGCATGTGAGGTGGTATGGCTGCAAAAGTTATTAGGTTATTTGGATGTGCAGGGAGATGGTCCAGTTGTCATTCATTGTGACAACATGAGCAACATACAACTAGCTAGGAATCCAGTGTTCCATGCTAGGACAAAACACATTGAGGTGCACTACCACTTTGTGAGAGAGAAGATACTTGCAAGAGAGATTGACTTGTTATATGTCAGCACATAAGATCAGATAGCTAACATTTTCACAAAGGCATTGGGTGGAGAGAAGCTTTGAAAGTTTCAAAGCTTACTTGGAGTCGCAGAGATAGAGTTGAGCTTTAGGGGGAGTGTTGAGATGGCAAGCTCAACACATGTGGACATTGATGATGGACCGCCTGGCTAGATGGGTCCGCACATCTATACTTAGCACGTTGGTGGTCACTATGATACTCACATGGCTACTGACTTATCACTTATTATATTTAATTTGTTACACCTACCTACAACTGGTAAAGATATAGCACGAGTCGATTAGTGTGGTTTGTTATACACTGTTTGATTTAGTAGGCCACTTTCCTTTATGTTGTATCTTTTGGGTACATTATATAGTGTGTAGAAGAAGAAATCAACAAGAAAATGTTTTGGCCTCCATCTCTCTTCTTGAGTTCTTGAGTGAGCTTCCTCTTGTGTATATTGTGTGTGTTTGCTGTAGCAGCTCAAGCAAGTCCCTCCACCACGTGATTCTTGACAGTCCATGCTTTATTGTTTCGTTCAAAGTACTAGACACGGTAGCAGTACCTAGTCTTGGAGTGTCAAATTAGCATTTACTCCTAATAACCCGTTCCTGTTGTGGTGGCATCTTTTCCTGATCCTCCTTCTATAGTTACATCTTTTTAAGTTACTTGTGAGAGTTTACGCTTTGGGGCCATTTTAGAGCTTGGAATGCGGCCCTCCTCTTCTCTCGGGGCACTCCTTTGTGCCGAAGTTTCCTACGCTTTGCTTGACATCCGCAACCTTCTGCCACGTAGAGGGGCGGTTGATGGAGAGATCACGAGAATTGCGGTGGGGAGAGAGGATACTTAAAGCTCTGTCCAAGAAGGAATTTCCCTTGAGCCTCTATGCTCTCTCTCCCTTCCTCTCTTACTCTAAGATTCCCCTTCCTCCCCCCCTCTCTCTCTCTCTTACTTTCCACAAATTGGCAGCAGGGGGGGAGAAGAATAGTGTGTTCTACTCAAGGAGGGGGGATTTTTATAGGGGTGGGAGAAGGATATTAGTGGGGGGATAAGGCATCGTGATAAGGAGGCCTTAGCTCCATTCCACGGCCATTGTGATTATGGCCATGCAGCCTAACAAGAAGGGGTAGTGGGGGGGTTGGAGGTGGCACACATGGCCCCTCCCCCCCAATCAAAATCGTCATCCTCTTCGACTTCATGTACCTCGACAGCTCCACCTCTGCCATGTCATCTCCCTGTCCCAATGCCGACGTCCACTACATCTCCATGTCATCCTCTTCACCTAATAATTATGGCTTCCCTTGTCATCATCATCATGACCGTCTTTGCAGTTCCCCCTCCTCCTGCCAGCTAGCGACATGGATAGGGGGCCCAAAAAAAATTCATTAAATTAGATTAAAAGGGGGGGAGAATCTTATAGTGGAATATTACATCCACTAAAGTCCCTATACTAGATGCATAAGATTATTGGCCAATTCCTTACATAAATGGCAAGGGGTATCCAATGAGTATATGGTAACATGATCATATGTATTCACAAAAGAATCAGAAGGTGGTCTTCCACTACTTGACTCATTTCTTAGAAGTGGTCATATCATAGATTTAAGGGTGCCCACAACATGTTTGAGATTGACTCCAACATGAAAGACAACTAGATAGCACTTACAAATTACAATTATGATAGACATGCCTTCTACTGACAAGAGATTCCACCTACACATAGGTTAGGGTGTCAGAATGCACCTCATATAGGATGCAAACATATCTAGAGTGAATACACAACACCAGTAGATGCTATCATGGGATGACTCCCGAAGAATTCTTTACTAGCAAGAATCCTGATGTATCACACTTAAAGGTATTTGGCTGTGTTGCATATGTTCATGTGCTAGATGAGCTATGGAAGAAGCTTGACCCAAAGGCTAAAAAATGTATTTTTATTGAATACCCTTTAGAGCAGAAAGGGTATCATTGTTATAACCCTATCACAGGTGAGTTCAGAGTGTGCATGGATTAAGTTATGGATATAAAAGCAACTCTGTTAATTAACCCATCATCATAAGTTCCTTCGCATAATTTTACGGCACAACACAAAGGCAGAGAAAATAGTCTTTTGGCAAGATATTTTTATTTATTATTTTGCAAAGTTATTTACAATGATTTTTTCATATTTCCTACACAGAAGCTAAACCTCAGTTCACCAAAAAATCCCTTATGTCTGCGTAGAAGAAAAGAAACCCTCCAAGATTTCTGACCCTTCACTAGTACCGTGGACTCTAGGATCCCATCCTAATTCATATGAGGGTCAAGCAATTCCTAAGAGCGATCAAGAGATTTACAACCAGAGCCCCCTTGGCACTCCTGCCTCCTCCTGCCTAATGGATTCCTCACCGAGTGACCTCTCACCATCAGGGTTGGGGTCCAAAGCTCCTTGCGGCCGATAGTACAAAACAATTTCCCTTAGAGCGGGGTTTCGCATCTAGCCGTGGTGGGGGAGGCATAGCTCGATCTTTCCTCTTATTATATTGATTATATATTTACAATTAGATCTAACTGCTACAAGTACAATCAATCTTTCATGTGCAACCATAGATGCGTGCACAAATTAAAAAGAAATAGGAGCAAGTGTTTTTAGTATAGGAAGCAACCCCATCCAAATCTAGGGTTTCTCTTTTAAGGTCCCACCTTATTCTTAGGGTTTCGCTTCCTATTTGCAACACTTTTTTAGGATCCACAAGTTATTTCATGAATCTGATTAATTATGAGAAGTCTATTTTATCCTTATGAAAATTTTGTTATTTCCATCCTAAAAGATAATATGGGCATTTATGCCTATGGCAGGCAATTCATGTGATGCCCTTCCCTAGCCCACACGCAAGATTTCAAATGCTTTTCCAAGTCTGTTTAGACTTTAAAATTTGTATCGACAAATTCTTATCAATGTCCAAGAAGTCCTACAGACTTCCGATATTTATGCAATTTTTCGATAGTGATAGTTACACAGCTATCGAGTATTTCATAGTTTTTTTCGCTTCAACATTCTTGATATTTTAGGTTAGGTTTTCTCGTCGATTCATACGTGGGTCAACTCATGATATTGATGCCCTTGCTAATATAATCATTAATATTAACATTACGTGTGTTTTTAGCAAGAAAATATTCTCTATTTTATTCTACTCATATTCTATGGTTTAATAGACAATGTTCGACCATTTGCTGGAACTTTCAACATTATCTAGAAAGATCAATTTTCATTTAGCTATGTTCTAAGTGCAATGCTGATTGTTTTTCTCAAATTTTTTATTCCAAGCAATGCAAAAATCATAAGTGTAATTTTTCTTTCATCTTTTAAACATCGAATTATATTTTAATACACCTAATTTATGCGCACCTAGTATATATTTTCATATGTACTTTTTTGTTGATTTAATGCATTGATTATTTCATGATATTATCTAAATACTTTTCTATAAATTATTATAAAATTCATATACATCTGTTTATCATTAGCAAAATGAAATAAAGATAGTCGCTTTTTGAAAAAATTTATAAAATATTCCCTTCCCTAACAACGTCTATCATTTTTCTATTATTATAATCATATGCATCATTAATGAAATAACAATAAATATCATGAAAATAACTATAATTAAGATATTTTCTTAATGACAAGCATATAATCCTTTTCCAAGTGAAAGAGTCTTTTCACTGAATAGTTAATTATTATATTACTTAGGTTATTTACCTAAGCGACAGTTCATATGCATTTTCATTAGAATGCGTTTATAATCGTTTAAAACCAAATAAAGCAATAAGCTTATAAAACATTGATTTTTTTCCAAACTAATGAGATGTTACCTCTCTCAAGTTTGTTGTAACAGGGGTGTCGCCAATTCCTACCACATTATTTTATCCATCGGTCGCGTTCCTTGCTTCCCTTTCTTCAAATGTGCTTTTTGAACTTCAGCGACCTCGCAAAGCCATGGATGTCAGGCGAAATTGATGTGGTAGTTCAAGGAGAGTTGGTGGTCATTCATTATAATTTTGCTAGTGTTTCATTTAGCAATATGGTTGTATGGGGTGAAGGCATAGCAAGGGGAAGAGAAAATAAAACTGAGGTAGAAGTGGTGATATTTTCCTCTTTCAAGGCTCAAGCTTTAATGGATAAGAGAAGTAGAGAAAATTTTCCATCATCAGGAGGTCTTCCTTCTTGCTTTTTTGGTGAAAGATAGGGGGTGTATTTCTAGGCATAAGGGGGAGTATGCAATCAAATGGTTCTTTTGGCTTCTTGTCAAGAGCGAATTGAGATTTATTAAATATTCATTTTGATTGCTTACTCTTTGATGTGCTCCAGCACTCAAGTTCCAGCAAAACTAACACATGAAATCAGCAAGTATTAACCTCAACACAAGAAAAAGCAGAAAAGTGAAAAAACGTAAGTCATGAGTCGAAAGAGGTGGCCCAAAAGGAAATTAAACACAAAGGAAAAAGCAGGAAGGGAAACAACCAAAAGTGCAAGGGTGGCCTCAAAACCTAAGTCAAAGGCAAAAGTGCATTTTTAAATGTAAGGTGCCCCTAAAACTTTTGTAAAAGAGCGCCAAGCTCCCTCCTGTGCAGATTGTAAGGATAGATGGGCAATAGAAACCATGTAAAAAAGGGGATGACCATTCAAAAGGGATTAGGGTTTTGTATATAAACTCAAAAAGTGAATGAGAAGCTCATTCTTTGGTGTGTGGAAAAAGTAATGTCTTCTTCTTCTCTCCTTCTTGCTTGCTTACGTGTGCTTGAGAAAGGGAGTGTGAGAGTGTGAGGGAGTAAGTGTGTGAGAGTGAGGAATCAAGAAGAAGAAGCTCTCCATCATCTCGTCTCTTCTTCTCTTCTCTTGTGCATGACTATGGAGGATGGAGCTTGCAAGTGGAGACTTGAGGATGCTTGAGCTCGCATCACGAATCATGGAGCTATTGGGTTGCTTGAGAGAGGAGGTTACTCGTTTGGGCATCAAGGTAAGCTCACTACACCACCCCTGTAGGATTGAAGATGCATCGGCTAGGTGAAAGATAGCCATTTGTGCTCGCTGAAATGCTTGAAAGATTAAGCGGTCTGTGGATCTTGTCAATTGAGCGTGAGCTACCACTAAATTTTGGTTCTATTTTTGAGACCAACAAATTGAAGCTTAAGCACTTGTGTGCCTCAAATCAAATGACGAAGTAAGGGTTTTATCTCTGAACCAAAGCTTGAGATGGGTAGGAAATTTTGGGGTTATCTTCACAACAAGTATTTCAGTTTTTTGATGATTAGGCAGGTAAGATGAATCATTTTCGTATTTGGGTTTTGTTTTTTGTTGCATTTAGAGTAGGATAGGAGTAATAAATCAAAGGAAAAAATTCCACTATAAAACAGGCCTAAACATGGCACGAACAAGGAAGAAATGGGGGAAAAAAGTGCTTAGATGTGTTAATGTTACAAACGAGAGTAATCAGGAAGGTCAAAGCCTTAGTTGGGCAAGGGTTAAAAACCCAAGAGACAAGGGAGAGTTCATTTGCAGCAGTAGTATTGAGAGAGAGAGAGAGAACTTGGAGAGACCAAACCCTTACAGTGGATCAATCGATTTGCTCCGGAGTTTTTTGAGCATGTCAAGTATATACAGACCTCAACCTTTGTCCATTGATCTATTATGGAAGTGCTTGCCACCTAGCATGCTATAGATTGCACAAACGAAACGAAAATCACTTCATTGTTGCCACACATCGTCACACTTGGCTTGTCAAAGTCCCAAACTCGCACAGCCGCTTCGAGCTAAACCTCAGAATCAGCCCTCAGCCCACTCGGCCCAACTAGACTGGACCACCTAAAATTCGGCCCCATCTCACTCGGCCATCGGCCATTCATCGTCCCACCTTACCATGTGGCATTCAAATGGCCCTATGTTTGGCCCTCGGACACTTGACCATGATATTATTTGGTCCTAGGCCCCTCGGATGAGCCAAATCTGACACTCAGACCTTGCAACTTGAACCAATTGGGCCGAATCTAGAATCAATCAGATTTGACATCTGTAAACCTTTACTAACCTAGACCCTAGCCGAACAAATCCCCCGGGAGCGATACAAATGAACAGAAAACCTTTCTAGTGCAAGAAACGAGAGAACCAGTGAATTGCATATCTAGCAATGATGCTAGCCAACTTACTAGTTGTCCACCCCACTAAGAGTGCCAAACTGAGCCATAGACCCTCAATTAGACCTTGACTAAGTGGAAGGATGCAGTGCAAACCCTAGAGACCAGTGAGAGTGGCCAGCTGACCAAGCTTAAAGTCCTACTAGGCTGAGAACATAGACAAGAGTGCTGAAGTTGCATTCACCATTCTGCATTGCACCCCACATTGTTTTTCGACAATTGAAGTGCACCCAAAGAAAATTTGAAAGCCTAATTTTGCACAGTGCATGGAAAAGAGCACACACACACACACACACACACACACACACACACACACACACACACACACACACACACACACACACACACACACACACACACACACACACACACACACACACACACACACACACACACACACACACACACACACACACACACACACACACACACACACACACACACACACACACACAGAGTGACGAAAAATTGAGGATTTTTTGTAAATAATAAGGAACTCACTCAGACTTAAGAAATTGAATGAACCAACCAGTAGGGGAGAAGACCCTGAAACTTAGATGGGTAATCTAGGACCCTAAGTGAGAGTGTCCAAGAGGGATCCTACAAGTGCCACTCTGCATGATGGCCAGAAGCTCTTGCCGCGAATCCAAACCTATCACGTTCTATGTCCTTAACAATAGGCTAGAACTCCACAAGGTCTTGAAATACATGATGAGCAAGTTATCACGTTCTATGTCCTTAACAATAGGCTAGAACTCCACAAGGTCTTGAAATACATGACGAGCAAGTTATCTGGCAACCTTATCGCTAACCTAAAACCACTCAAGGATCTCATGAATGAACCTAAGTGGGAGTGGAGTAAGGTGCATGACCTAAACTTGATGTATAATTGAGCCCTAGTCTCACTGATGAGAGTGAGGCTAGAGACGAGAGCCTAGGAGATGATGAGTAGTCAGAGGGAAGTAGTTTAGATGGTGAGTACGAATATTGTTGTTCTATCAGTGAGGAAACCGAAAGGAAAATTGGCATGATAGAATACGACACTGAGGGACATGTAATTGAGCAAATACGGACATACTCCAAACCTAAAAAAAAGAACATTTTTAGAATCAGGAGAGGGGTCATGCGCATGGATTACGATAACACATGGTTGGAGCACATAGGTGCAATTGACTATGAGCAAGCAGGCCTAGCCTAACCAAGTGTTGTCTCATTATTCAAGATAGAGTCATCATATGAGCTTTGACCACCAGGATAGACTCCCTCTTCTAACAAAGACAGAGAGTTTAATTCTGAGTCAAAAGTAAGCTCAGACAGTGATCTTGAGATACCTCAACCACCTAAGACCAGACATACCAAGGGGGACCTACCAGTCCACATAAGGCACCGAAGGTTGAAGGAGGAATGAAGGGGATAATTGAAGGAACCGCGAGTTGAGAAGCAAAGAATGCCACAAGACCTACCGAAGTGATTCACAAAGTTTAAGAAAGGAAATAGGGTAGTGATCTTTCTAGGAGCCAAACGACATGGGAAAATGAGTGAACCAATAGAAGGGCCAGCCAAAGTCAAGAAGGTTAATCTAGCTAAGGAAGGGGAGATGCCTCAACCTGTCTTTATAGCCAATGACTTGACCAAGGAGAAAGCCAGTCTCATTGCTCTCTTAGGGGAGTACATAGATGCCTTTGCTTGGTCTCTCAATGAGCTAAAATGGGTAGATCCGACTGTAGTGACTCACAATATACCCATGACCCCCGATGCAACACCGGTCAAGCAGCAACTGTATCCTATGAATCCCAAGCATGCTCACATCAATGAACAAATTGATAAACTGTTGAGAGAAGGATTCATTTACAAGATTGAACACACAGACTAGGTCTCACCCCATAGTGATCGTACTAAAGAAAAATGGAAAGATTAGAGTGTGTGTTAACTACAAGAAAGTCAATGGTGCTACCAAATGATATAACTACCCATTGCCATACACTAAGCATATGCTCGAGCAAGTGGCTGGTAAAGAGGCCTACAATTTTATGGATGGCTTCTCGAGCTACAATCAGGTGGAAGTGCATCCTCATGATAGGCACAAGATAGCATTCGCCACTGAGTGGGGGGTCTTTGTCTACATAGTCATGCCCTTTGGGTTGACAAGCACACCAGCCACATTCCAAAGACTCATGTGTGCCATATTCAAGGACATGATTAGGAAAGAGTTAGAAGTATTTGTTGATGATCTGTGTGTTTACTCTAATTGGAAGGAACACCTAGACAACTTAGTGGTCTGTGAATGATGTCGATTGTATCATCTCTCGTTGAACCCCTTGAAGTGCTAGTTCTCAGTAAAACATGGATGCATCCTAGGGCACGTGGTGTCAAAGAACAGCATTGCCATAGACTTTTCAAAAGTCAGGGTTATTGTCGATCTACCACCGCCAACTGATTACAAGGGAGTTCAGTGCTTCCTAGGCCATACAGGGTATTATCGAAGATTTGAACTAAACTATGCATTGATTGCTAGAACTCTGTACAAGTTGCTAATAATAATCTAATGGACTAAGGAATGGCAATGCAATTACGAGAAATTGAAGAAGGCTTCAACCACAACACCAATCCTATGAGCCCCTGACTGGATCATAACCTTCCATGTTCACATTGATGCTTTGAAGTTTTCCATGGGAACTGTGTTGTGCCAGCCTAATGAACACAATCTAGACTATCCATTAAGCTTTGTTAGTAGACAACTCACGGATATGGAAATGAACTACTCAATGACATAGAGAGAGAGGGTTTAGCCATGGTGTTTACTATAAAGAAATTTTGGCATTATCTTTTCGCTATGCCTTTTTCCTTCTTTGTTGGTCATCAAGCATTACTTTATCTCATTAATAAACCATGCACTATAGGACGCATTGCTCGATGGTTACTACTACTCTTAGAATTTGACTTCTTTGTGGTTGTACGCAAAGAGAAGCAACATTACATGGTAGACCATATATCTCGCATACCCACTGTAGAAGCCGCTAGACATGGCATTATAGATGAATTGCCAAACACACATCTATTTAACCTATCTAGCGAATGAGATTTTTTTAGAGATGACTTGATGCCATATTGGGTAGATGACATAGTCCAAGTGCTTGGACATGGACTACCTAAAAGACCCATCAAAAAATCCTGACTTAGGTGACTCATTATTAAAGTCCAACCCTATTAGTTGATAGCATGCCAACTCTACAAGCTAGGGCAAGATGGGTTGCTGCAAAGATGCATGTGTAAGCATGAAATGCATCATGATGTACTTGTAGAGACATAAGGGGAAATTGCAAGAGGACACTTTAGCGCAGATGCAATAGCCTACAAGGAACTACAGTCTCAACTGTGGTGGCCTCCTCTTTTTCGAGATGCAACACAATTTGTAAAGCACTGCGACAAGTGCCAATGGAACAAGGTACCTATTCGCAAGGACAAGATGGAGCTAAGCCAAATTATTCAAGACAACCATTCGAGAAGTGGGGGATTGACTTCATTGGGCCTATTAGTCCCACAGCACAGTACTCGTAGGCCAAGTATATCATTGTTACGAATGACTATCTCACAAAATGGGCGAAAGCAAGAGCTACGAGGAAAAACAACACTTGGGCCATAGCTAAGTTCCTATGGGAGCAAGTCATCTCACAATTCAGCTACCCCATGGAACTAGTTAGTGATCAAGACACACACTTTATCAATGAAGTGATTGCTCACTCTTGTCCACCTTTCTAATCATCCACTAAAAATCCTCACTGTACTACTCTCAAGTGAATGGCAAGGCTAAGTCCACAAACAATATTCTAATAAACGTCTTGACCAAAGTAGTCTCTGCTTCACGCAATGATTGGGATAACAAATTAATGGTAGTCTTGTGGGCCTATCGAACATCCTATAGAATGGCTATAGGACATACTCCCTTCAGGTTGACCTACAAAATCAAAGCAATTCTACCCATAGAGTTCTTTGTTCCGAGCTTGAGAATAGCTTTTCAAGAGAGATGGGATGGAAGGGAGGCATGGACGGAGCACCTAATCGAGCTAGAATGCTTATTGAAGACTCGACTTCTAGCCATCCATATGCAAGCAGGCACGACACAATAGTTGGTTTGACAAGCACGTCAAGCAATGAGATTTTGAACAGGGAGACTTAGTACTGTACTCAATCAAAGGTCATAAATAGAATATGAAGTTCAGAGAACTAGGACCATTTAGAGTTCGCACCATGAGTCAAACCAATAATGTAGAACTCGAAACCCTAAAGGGTGAGGGCATAGGCTTCTTCAATGGCAGCCGCATAAAGAAGTACTCCCACACACCCACTATATGAGCCTCCATTGCTAGAATCCCCTATCAAGGTATGAGTGGCCACTATCATGGAAACTGAAGATGAAGATGAGGAAGCTGCTCGGAAGCTGTAGCTCCAGCCTAGCTACAAGTGACTGTCACTACCCAACAAACACATACATTTGATGCATTGATCAATGAGGGTGCTGATTTTAATATCCTAACTCACGATCATTTGATTCAAATTGGCAAACTACAGTTATAGCCCACTAGCGCCAAACTCAACCCATATGGGGGCCAATCGTATGCACTTCTAGAAAAATGCAAGGTTGCACTCTCTATCAAGTCTGAAAGCATACCAATGATCTTTTATGCATTGCCAGATTATGAAGGATGCAAATACAAAATCACTATTAGGATGTACAATCAAGAAGCAAGCATTTTCCAATGTCGACTAGCAATCACAACGCATTCACCTAACCATCAGCAACATATGAATAGTCACGGTTTCCAACAAGGGCTGTATGACTCCATGAGAGGCCACCAAAGCCACAGGTAGAGAAACCCACCATAAAGCCTAAGGAGGAGAGATGTGATGTGTCACAACCCACCAACCCTCAATGCCAAAAAACCATAGAAACCAGAGCTAAGGCTCAAGAGAACCACAGCTCAAATGGATGGCTAAGCACAAAGACCCACCTCCTAGAAGCAAGCACACATGACCTTGCAATGCTAGAAACTCACACCCAAGAGCTAGGAGGCCATAGAAAAGGTGATACAAGTGAAGAAAAAAGGTCGAGCCACGATGGGTTCCTAAAACCTTGTTACAAGCGCAGGGCTATTACAAGGGCAATGCTTGGATATGGGTGACTAAAGCCAAAATTGTCAAGGGCACTACTCAAAGTGCCACCATCAAACTCATCCACGTGGGATTGAATAGCAATTAAGGAAGCAAGGCCCTAGGAGACCCTTAAACCCAAGCCTATAGAGCCCAAAGCTGCTAAACCTATAAAGCCTAAGACCACTGATGAGCCTTCGGCACTATAGCAAGTCTATCGACCGAAACTCTAGCCAACTTCCATTGACCTGACCACCCCCAAGGAGCTTAGTGACCCAACTACTTCTCAACCTAAGTGCAGCACATCCTATGAGCTGCAAGCCCAACCCATGGTCCCTAACGATGCCAGTACTCCTAAGGACCCACCTAAGGGTCGGTCACTAGAAGCTCCCTTGTCTAGCTCATCTTGACCCTACCTGCCAGTAGGTCTTAAGCCATCCTACAAATGATGATTGATCCTCACATTGGCTAAAGACCTAGCTAAAAACACAAGAGACAACCTAGTCGCCTACATCAAGTGCTTAGATGCCACTTTCACCCTACTTGCTAAAAGCTATGATCACTTAGACCTAGGTCTACTTGATCCATCCTTAGTGTCAGATGTCTGCTCCATGCTATGCATCTAGGAGATTTACGAATTCGTGATGATAAAAACCCCCACAGTCTTCGCAGAGGAATTGATTGCCAATACCGAGTCTGATATCTCAAGACCAATCCCTTAAACAATGACTAATCACCTCCTATAGCAAGAGCAAAGTTATTGCCACAAACCAAAGTTGGACAAACTCTACAAGCTAGCCGATAAATAACTCATCCTTCTTACGCAAGTCGTATGCTCTCGGACTCCAATGGGAATAAGAAGGCTGCCAAATCATGACCAATGCAGAGCAGCGACACGCCATTAAGACCTCCAAGTATGATGTCCCTTATGTAGCTCCTACATCTTTTACGGTATTGGCCATCACTCATAATTAGCCATTGGAAGATCATGTGATGAACCACCCTTACCTAGATCGAGTCCTTACTAAAGAAGAGCTACACATTACTAATAGGATCGACTTCAGTGACTTCCTTAGGGATGTTCTCACCTACATCACTCGAACATGCATGCATCCTTTCAACATGGACCACTATGCTAATCTGGAATACAATCCAAACTTCTGTGCTTGGCTCATGCGAAAGTAAAATGCCGAGAGCACGCACTGAATGCCCTTAACATCTCAAACCCTAATCCTAGGAGGGATTCTTCTCAATCCCAAAGCGGAGGTGGTAAGGTGAATCAAATAGCTAAGGTGAATGAAAGGTGAATCAAACAAGTAAGGTGAATGAACATGCAAGGAAAAATCCTTAATCAATGTCAAAAAGTGAAAAAGAGTGGATGAAAATCAACTTGTGATTGAGGAAAAAAGGTCATAAATTTTTTGGAAGGAATGAACTACTTGAAGGAAATTTTCTTTTTTTATTTAAGAATTTTATTATTTCCATAAAAGCGTAATCAATTCCTATGTACCTTTTGGCAAGAAATCATCTTAGGGCCACTAATGATGAACTATGAGAAGTCATGGCCAAGGAGGAGGTTGCCAAAAGAGTTGTGAAATAGTGCAATCTTACTCAATATGTCAAGAAATTTGGGTAGGAGATCGACCACATTAAATGCGTAGAGTTCTTAAGAACCTATGATCCCGATAGAGAATGTGGCTCTCTGACAGTTGGAAGAGGAGAAAGAGCCAAGAAGGTACATGTCCAGCTCAATAAGGCCTTGGTGGAGAAGGCACTAGGGTTGGAAGCCAAGGTGGAAAGGAGACCAAAAATGGATGTCTATGCCATGCTGAACATGAAAAAGGACCAACTTCTGACCAATGATGGCATCAACATCTAAGACATCCCAAATCCAGAAGTGAGGCTTCAGGCAAAAGCCATCCACTCCTTGTTCTCTAGCCAGAGGTATGATTCGCTCATGCACGGGATCAGTGTGCCCACGTTGGAGAGCTTGGCAGCTCCTTCATTGGATGAGATTGACTGGAATGGGTATTTGAGAAAGACGATCAACCAATTATCCAAGGCACTAGCCCTAGGGAGCAGACCAATTGGTAGGGAATCCCTAGCATCAAAGGTGGGAGATGAAAGGAAGAAACCATCATCTCCGGAGCTTGGGCACTTGAGCTTGGCCCTTCATTTCCTGGTGGGCTCATGGCACCCAGCTTGTCCTGTTTACACTATTGTTCTCTATTGACATGTGCATTGCTAGTGCAATGTCCTCTTCTTCCTTCCTTCTCAATTCTCCCTCTTTTTTAGCTGCCTTCCTCCTTCTCTCGTGTTCAGTTTTCTTTTATTCTTCTTTTAACCTCTCTAAGCCCTCCTTTTCCTTCTTTTTTCTTTCTTCCTCCGCTCTCTTAGATTCTTTCTTAGCCTTTTCTAAATAGGATTTCTCCTTTTTCCTACTTTCTTCTTCTTGCTTCGCCTGTGCAATCTTTTTCTTTGCTTTCTTAGCCCTTCCACGGCTAGATTGTGTTTCCTTTTCCTCCTCTTTGTCACTTAATGTTCTTTCATTGGATTACTCTTGCTCATGGTGGGGAGGCGACCTATCTTGCATTTCATTGACTCCTTCTCCTTCTTCATTCTACGCCTCTTTCATTACCTCTTGGATAAGAGCAATCAATACACCACCATATCTAATAAATGAGGCTTTCGATGATCATGCCGCCTCTGATGAAAGAAGGCAAGGGCAATGGCCTAATGGATCCCATCCCGACTCCCCTAGGGACCACCACCACCCCTACAACCACAACCACCCAAGGCTCCACACCTAAAATCAATGCCAACAACAACTTGGCCTAGGTGTAATTCTTGGTAAATAAGGAAATGGTCAAAGAGGTAGGTGAAGAAACCCCTGTGAGTGACTGGAGCTAAAAGAAGACCGACTGATGCAGATGCAGAGTCCAGACAGGACCCAAAAAGGCCAAAAATACAAGCATCTATGAGCATGACTCCCACCACATTGCTGTTGTTTGTAAATTATGACAAATATGTACAGGATCTCCTATCACAACTAGAAAGGGCCAAAGAAGAAAAGAAAGTCACGGTTGCGGAGATGGAGGCCAAAACGGAGGCCATCACAATCTTCTAGCTAGAGAATACATGCCAAGCGGCAAGCTACGAGAAATAGATAAGCGAGCTAAAAGAGCAACTCGAAGCTAAGGAAGGAGAAGAAGGAAAGTGGAAAGCAAGGCTGGATGAGGAGAAATAAAACCTTGTAAGGATGTAGCAACATATTGACGAGTTGGCAAAGTTGTATGAAGAGCTACAAAGAGATATGAAAAATGTCCTGGATGCCACAAAGGAGCTAGAGGTAGCAAGAGAAGAGAGCGCATGAAGATATCAAGAAGAAATAGACAACTTGAAGAAGGGGACTGCCCTAGAATTGCACTGGAAAGGGAAGTCGAACACTTGCAGAAAGATAAAGAAGCAGCTATCAAAGAACCAATCCAAGGGCTGAAGCAAGAGCTAGAGAACCTAGAGTAGGAGGTGGAAGAGATAAAAACCATGGCTAAATCTGAAAGAAAACAGCATGAAGGAAGGCAAGAATCCCACGCGTAGAAGAATGAAGATCTGTCTAAAAAGGCCCTCGGAAGTTTCCATGCAACTCTCCGTGGCATAACAAGCCCTAGAAGATAACCGAGGAGGAGTTGAACCACCAGAATAGGGAAAAAACACACATGCTAGAAGTATGGAATGGACGATAATGGTGGTAATGATGTTGTCTCAAAGCATGGAAAAGGGCAATGAGAAATTGGAAGAGAGAGCCAAATGGTGGGAAGAGCACAACTTCAAACAAGTGTGAGGACTTGCCGAGCGCTTGTTGGCCATTGCAGAATGCGAGTGGGCGTTGGTAGAGAGACCAGAGTTGAAGCTGCAAAAGCAAGTTCAGATGCATAATGGCAAGCCTTCTTAATCACAATGCTCCATGTAATGCAAGTGGACAATGAGGATTTTCTGGAGAGGCTGAGAAGGAAGTTAGAGATAACCACCAAAGGCCTAAAGTACATCCTGCACGAGCGTGCTCTTCCAACCATTACCGGCCTAACAACAAAAGAACAATGCCAGTATTTGAGGCAGGTCGGCCTCTCCACCGCCGATGAGCTGAAGGAGCTAGGTTTTGAAGAGCAAGACCAGTCACATCCACCCCCAACTCCAATCCCACAAGAGCAACCACCAAAGGAAGGGCTGCAAGAACTAGAAGAAGAGCAATAAGCCCAAGAGCTTAGCCCACCACTGTCAAATGTGCCTTAGGAAGATCTAGAAGGTAGCCAAGTACCGGAGTGCATCATTATATGTAAGATAAGAAGACAAGAATTGGTGGAGTAAGTGCAACAAAGAGATAGAGTGCAACCCCAATAGTTTCCTGGAGAGCATGTGCCACAACACGAGGATTGCTATCCTGTCAACTAGCCCTAGGAACTAAGTATTTGTGAGAAAGGAGAACTCCAAACCCATCCCTTCGAGCTATTATTCCTCTACCCATAGGCCCTGGACCAATTCCTACCTGTGGAAGTAGTGGACAACATAACTCAAATGGCCAACAACTTGGCGAATCGATTGGTCAAGGAGTAGAGCATAGTTATCACTCAATGGAGGTGGGAGGTCCCAGACTACTGCCAGGACAAGGTGTACCAGATTCCTAAGAAGGTCCAAGGTTAGGAAGCACAGCCCAAGTGGCAGAGAAGGATCTAGGATACAAACCTTGATGCATGGATGGCATTCTACGGCACACTCCCTGAAGAAATGAACGATCCTATCTACATGCCCTACCCTCGTAGGCACATACTGGATTACAATAATAGGGAGGAGCATGGTAGGTATGACTTTTCCAAAATATGCAATGCCAATGCAGAGAATCCTGAGGAGTGCCTAACCTTCAAGGCAGGAATCATCCATCCATCAATCACACGCTTCCTCAAGGATTTCTCATCATGTCCAGATCCCACTTTCATCACAACTTGTAATTATCTTAGGACTATTAGGTTTCTACTAAAGAAAAAGCCACCTGTCGAGAAGGCCCACCTCCCTCCACTCCTTTTTTATCTCAACCTAGGAATAGATAGTTGCAGGATGGCCTACCATGGCCTGGCTAATGATGAGGGCTACATTGTTACCCTCTTTTTGTATGAAGGTACTCAAAGACATGAACAATAGCCATTTTACAAGGTGTGGACACCCATTTTTGTCAACCACACCTCTAAACTTCATGGCTAATCTCAAAAACTACATGCAAAGCCGTTCCTTTTTTAGTAAATCCCTTAGGCTACCCCGTAATGCATCATCAGAATAGGACTGGGGTACATCCTAAGAGCACCCTTATATTTATGATGGAAATTGTGTTTATCTATTTATATATATTTTTAAAAAAGAGAAGAAAAAGAGATAGAAAATAAAAGAAAAAGAAAGAAAAGGGAAGACTTAGTCCCTGAAATCATGTGAGTGCCACAATCACTGCACCTAGGCTTTTTTACCTAGCCCCATCCTCCACTTCATGCTTAGGGCACCTCAAGGGCAAGACTTCCAGACCTATCTCCCTAAGTTGTGCACCACATATACAACAATGCATGAACTAGGTTCTCAAGTGTGGGACAACACTATAGACTTGCCTGAGGTTCTTATCTAAGCGATCCAAATCCCAATTCCACTTGCACCTGCACCATGCACTACACGGAGAGGTAGATACACCCCTTAGGAAAGCGCACAATTTTTTCTTGCAAGTTAAGATCATATCATATCAAACTGAGAGGGCATGAGAAGGGATTCATCCAACACCATATTCAATTTCAAGGACGAATCCGCCCACCCACCATTCTCCAAGGAGGATCCAGCCAACACCATTGTCAATTTCAAAGAGATAGATCTACCCATCTGCCATTCTCCAAGAGGGATTCGTCCAACACCATCTTCAATTTCAAAGGACCGATCCACCCACCAAGTGTCAAGGGAGGACCCACCCCAACACCGTCTTCAATTTCAAAGGGCAGATCCGTCCAACACCATGCTCAGCATGGGCTTGTATACAAACTCAAAAAGCCATCCTGGCTGCTACACACACCCCACTTTCCAACTACTACCCATCCAAGTCAGGAGAGCTGAAAGAGGCAACCATAATGAAATCAGACACAAAGGAAGAAGTAGGAAGGAAAATGGTTGAAAGCACAAGGGTGGCCTCAAAAGCCAAGTCAAAGGAAAAAGTGCATTTTTAAATGCAATGTGCCCCTAAAACTTTTGTAAAAGAGTGCCAAGCTCCCTCCTGTGTAGATTGTAAGGATAGATGAGCGGTAGAAAGGAAGCTAGGAAGATAGGAGGACAATAGGAAAGAGGGCCTCTAGGCCACGACCGGCCATGGGGATAACCACCCAAAAGGGATTAGGGTTTTGTATATAAACTGAAAAATTGAATGAGAAGTTCATTCTTTGGTGTGTAGCAAAAGTGATCTCTCCTTCTTGCTTGCTTGCATGTGCTTGAGAGAGGGAGTATGAGAGTGTGAGGGAGTGTGTGTGAGGGTGAGGGATCGAGGAGAAGAAGCTATCCATCATCCCCTCTCTTCTTCTCTTCTCTTCTCTTCTCTTGTCTCATATGCGGCTATGGAGGATGGAGCTTGAAGGTGGAGGCTTGAGGATGCTTGAGCTCGCATCACAAATCATGGAGCTATCAGGTTGCTTGAGGGAGGAGGCTACTCTTTCGGGCATCAAGGTAAGCTCACTACACCCCCATAGGATTTAAGATGTGTCGGCTAGGTGAGAGATAGCCATTTGTGCTCACTTGAAACACTTGAAAGAATAAGTGGTCTGTGGGTCTTGGCAGTTGAGCATGAGCTACTGGCATAGCAAGGATGGGATCCAACCTCAAGATTCAAGATCAAGTACAACTGAGCTATCTCTTGATACTCATATAGTGTTATTTAACACTAGTGCTTCTTATATCCTTTGACACATCCAATTTCAACTCTTTTTCTCATCAAATTTAAGTCTTCTATTGTTGCTGCTCCTGCAATCAAAATGGGCAAAGACTCACCTCTAAGCCAATTCAAAGGTGTCATGTTTCACACATGGCAGGACAAGGATCAAATTCATCCTGATGAAGAAAGGCATGTGGTCAATCACACAAGTGGTCAGGTGAAGAAGTCAAGGGAAGTTACAATCTTAGTAATATGGGATAAAAATGATGATAAGGCTCAAGCTATTATCAAGATGGAACTTGATGACATCTACATTCATCATGTTGATGATTGTGAAACCTCTCAAGCAACAAGGGATCGGTTAGAAACCTTGTTTGGAGCTCACTCAAAATCCTCCAAATATGATTTTGTGATTGAAATTTTTAGGCTTGATATGAAGATTACTACCTTGTTTGAAACTCTTTTGAATTATATGGAAATCTTGTTAACACAACTTGTAGGAATCAACTTGAAGATGGATGAAGACATTTTCGTTGGTGTACTATTGAGATATCGAGCTCCACTCATGATATGCCAGGGTGACCGTTGTGCATTTATGTCACCGACGTGTCAGTTGCAGATGCGGTTGGTACACTGCCCATGAATAATAGCTACATGACAGCTATCCTTATCTACTCTAGCTCATGGCTCAGTTTGTATGCCACCTTAGTTAGTTGAGTTTGGTTTGAGACCCATATATAGGATTCTTCTATTTCTTTGTACTAGAGTTCTTTTGGCTTACACAACTAAGAAGAGGAAAAACTGTTTTCAGCCTCCACCCTTGTGTGTATTCCCCCATTGTGCAAGCAAGAAAGCTACAAGTGAGACTCCTTCCTTCTCTCCCACAATCTTGACATGGTATCAGAGCCTTATTCGTCGTAAGGAGCTCAAGAAAGCAAGCCAAGCTCGCGGTGTTCTGGTTGAGACGCCCTTCGCGGTGAAGCAAGAGGGCAGTATATGCTACGAGACAGGGCTTTAGCCCTTGGCGACTCTGTTTTTTTGATTTGAGGCCATTTCGGGGCCTATTTTGGAGGCGGAAGTTTTCTGCACACACTCAAGAAAAGGCCCTGTTTTATGATGTGCGACCACTGTTCTACAGGTCGGTGAAAAGTTACCACAGAAATTGCATCATATGCTTGTGTGCAGAGACATTGGGAGTTACAGAATCATCCTTGGTTCCTGTTTATGCAAAATCGTCACTAGGAAGTGACTGTGTGGTCAAATACCACTTTCGCGAGTTTTGCAGATTTGCCCTTGTGAGGGTGAAGCTGTGCTTTTTGCAGTGACAGAATTTTTTGCAGTGTTCTGTAATGGCGTCTGATTCTCTTTCACAGATTGTAACTGAAAAGCTTGACAAGAACAATTTCCAAGCATGGAAGTTTAGAATGACGAATTTCCTTATGGGAAAAGGATATTGGGAATTTATTGCAAGAAATGAAGAAGAACCAGTTCTTCCTGATGTTCCCAATCAACAGCAAATGCAGGCATTTAAAGCATGGCATGAGAGAGCTAGGAAAGTTATGTATTGGCTATCTATCAGTATTTCAGACTCTATGATTGTGCATATTCAAGATGCAAGTACGCCAAAGGAGGCATGGGATACTTTGTCAAAAATGTATAGCACAAATACGCAAGCCAGGAAAATGCAGCTCAAGCAAGAGTTGCATAATGTGCAAAGAGAAAGTATGAGCATCAATGACTACCACATGAAGGTGAAGAAGATTGCAGATGCACTTGCTTCCATTGGGTCGCCAGTGGAAGATGATGATTTAGTTTCTGTGACCTTGAATGGTCTAGGAAAGGATTATGCACAGTTCCGAACATCCATTTCCGTCCGTGAAAGATTTCCTGATTTTGAGGAGTTGATTGCTCTTCTAATTTCTGAGGAGCAGAGAAATGGTGGTGCATCTTCTTCAAGAGGAACTTCAAAAGAAGCTGTCTTCTACTCAAATGCTGGAAGAGGTAGAGGCAAAGGTAGAGGAGGCCGATTTGGAGGCCGTGGTAGAAATCAGAATATGCAGCAAACTCAAGAAAACCAGTCCTATGGAGGAGGACGTGGTAACTCTAGAGGCAGGGGGAGCCAAAGAGGTCGTGGTGGATGGCAAAGAGGCCAAAATGCAAACAGCAATGTTGAATGCTACTACTGTGGTAAAATGGGTCATATGGCTAAAGACTGCTATAAAAATCAGAATGACATCACGAATGGAAAATTGCAACAAGGGAATTATGCATCTTCTAGTAGACAGGGTGATGACAGAAATGAGCATTTGTTTATGGTGCAGCACATGAACAATTCTGTGACAAGTACGGAAGAAAGCAACGATATATGGTATGTTGACTCAGGTGCATCAAACCACATGACAGGTCATCCAGAATGGATGGAGGATGCAAGGAAAATGGAAAAACCAGGATTTGTGGAGACTGGTGATGATACTGCACATCCTATTGTGTAGATTGGAAAAATTCCTTTGTCTATGCAGGATGGGAAAAAGAAATACATGTCCGATGTATTTCATGTCCCGAATATCACCAAGAATCTGGTTTCTGTTGGTCAAATGGTTGAGCAGGGCTTGCAAGTCAGATTTAATCCTCATGGATGCTTTGTTGAGGATATGAAAAATAAAGGTCGCTTGATAGCGAAAGGAAAGAAGAATGGGAAAATGTTTACGTTGGATGCAGACATGCCTGAATTGAGTGGAGCAATGTTTGCACATGGGACCGGTGTAGTTGCAGATATTGATATCTGGCATAAACGCATTGGTCATGTTAATGTACAGCGACTTAAATCAATGCAGGCCCAAAATATTGTTGCAGGATTGCCTAAATTCAAGGTTGCAGAAATGCATAAGGTATGTGAAGCCTGTCAATTTGGAAAACATGCAAGGAAACCATTTCCTAGACATGTTCAAGAGAGTGAGAAGCCATTGGAATTAATCCACTCTGATGTGTGGACTACTAAAGCTGCATCTCTTGGAGGTTGTCATTATTTTGTCACTTTTATTGATGACTATAGCAGAAAATTTTGGGTGTATTTTATGAAAAAGAAAAGTGAAGTTTTTGGGCATTTCAAAACTCTTAAAGCTATGGTTGAAAAAGAAACAGGCCTGCAAATAAAATGCCTAAGGTCAGATGGAGGGGGAGAGTACCTCTCAAATGAGTTTGCAAGGTTCTTGCAGGAGCATGGCATAAAGCAGCAATATTCATGTAGTCATACCCCACAACAAAATGGAATTGCAGAAAGGAAAAACAGGCATATTGGAGAGGTATCTCGTGCCATGCTCAACGAAAAAGACTTGCCAGATTTTTACTGGGTTGAAGCAGTTGCTACAGCAGTCTATATAATGAACAGGACTCCCACTGCAGCAATACATAGGATGAATCCAGAGGAGAGGTATACTGGTAGGAAACCAGATATTTCTCATTTGAAAATTTTTGGTTGCATTGCCTATGTACATGTGCCAGATGAGTTGAGATCCAAGTTGGATCCAAAAGCTGAGAAGTGCATCTTTATTGGTTACTCTCTACAGCAAAAAGGGTATAGATGCTATAACCCTTCTACTCGTAAGTTTACAGTGAGTAGAGATGTTGTTTTTTATGAGATGAGTAGCTGGTATAAACCAGTAAATCTGATTGATTATGTAGATGCACAAAATGGTAATGCTGCACAGAATTCACAGCAGCAGTCACAAAATATTAGTGGACCTGGAGCGTCCTCTAGCAGTGGTTCACATTCTTCGCCATGGACAGGCAGATTGAGATCATGAGAATCTTCTCAAAGCAATGCAGATAGTGGTATGCAAGTATCACGAAAAGGAAAAGAGAAGGTTGATCAGCCCATGTTTGATGTGAATGTAGGTCACTCTTATGTGGATGGTGAATCCAGTGGCTCAGAAAAGAGCATTGATGATAAGTTGGGTATTCCTTCTATTGTTACACCTGGATTAAGGAAGACCAGGGATGTTTTGAGAGCACCTGGGAGTGAACCTATTTTGCGCAGGTCTACGAGAGCTAGGTATCCTGTGGATAGGCTGAAATATGATGGATTTACAGCCATTCACTATGCATATATGGTCAAAGTGATACAGGAACCAGAACCCACTTCTTTTGAGCAAGCCATGGGAAAAGAAAAATGGGAGAAAGCCATGGATGAAGAAATGGATGCCTTGGAAGCAAATGCTACATGGGAATTGGTGCCTTTGCCTAAAGGTAAGAATACAATTGGCTGTAAGTAGGTTTATAAGGTGAAGCACAATGCAGATGGTTCTGTGAACAGATACAAGGCAAGATTAGTAGTCAAGGGTATGCACAAACATATGGCATTGACTATGAAGAAACATTCAGTCCGGTTGCAAGGATGGCAACCGTAAGAGCAGTCATTGCTATGGCTGCTTCAAAGGGATGGTCTTTACATCAGATGGATGTAAAGAATGCCTTCTTGCATGGTGATTTGCAAGAAGAGGTCTATATGGAGTAGCCACCAGGTTATGTGCATGCTGTTCATCCTGAGTTTGTTTGCAGGTTGAAGAAAGCCTTGTATGGCTTGAAGCAAGCACCTAGAGCATAGTCTGACAAGATAGGACAGTATCTTGTCACTATTGGCTTTCAGATTTCCAAGGCAGATTTCTCACATTATGTGAGAAAAACAGAGAAAGGTATCATGCTACTTGTCATTTATGTTGATGATTTGATTATGACAAGTGACAGTGATGAAGATATCCTTCATGTGAAAATGCTATTGAAGCAGAAGTTTGAGATGAAGGATTTGGGAGAGCTGCATTATTTCTTTGGCATTGAGGTGATTAGATCACCAAGTGGGATACAGCTCTTGCAAAGGCAGTATGGATTGGACATGCTGTCCAAATATGGGATGACAGGCTGTAAGCCTATTTCAGTTCCTTTGGAGCAGAATGTGAAGCTGAGCGCAGATGCAAGTGAGCTTCTGGAAGACCCTACTATGTACAGACACATAGTAGGAAGCTTGATTTATATGACTATTACCATGCCAGATTTGAGCTATGTTGTTGGATTGGTAAGTTAGTTTATGCAGGCTCCAAGGAAACCGCATTTGGATGCGGCTAAACGCATACTCAGGTATGTGAAGTCCACATTGCAGTATGGACTATTTTATGAGACTGGGGTTCAGATATAGTTGCATGGATACACTGATGCTGATTGGGCTTGTAGCATTTCTGATAGATGATCTACCAGTGGATATGTGTTCTCTTTTGGGAGTACTGCAGTCACTTGGAGCAGCAAGTAACAGCGTACAGTTGCCTTGTCCAGCACAGAGGCTGAGTACAGGGGTGCAGCAATGGCTGCATGTGAGGTAGCTTGGTTGCATAAGCTACTTTATGATATGCATCAGTCTACAGATGGGCCAGTTGTCATTTATTGTGACAACATGAGTAGTATACACTTGGCAAATAACCCAGTCTATCATGCTAGAACAAAGCACATTGAGGTGCATTATCACTATGTGCGGGAGAGGGTTTTACTAGGTCTTATTGATCTAGTTTATGTCAACACAGAGGATCAGGTAGCTGACATATTCACGAAGGCATTGGGCGCAGAGAAGTTGCGCAAGTTCAGAGACCTGCTTGGTGTGCAAGAATTGGGATTGAGCTCGAGGGGGAGTGTTGAGATATCAAGCTCCACTCGTGATATGCCAGGGTGACCGTTGTGCATTTATGTCACCAACGTGTCAGTTGCAGATGCGGTTTGTACACCGCCCATGAATAATAGCTACATGACAGCTATCCTTATCTACTCTAGTTCGTGGCTCAGTTTGTATGCCACCTTAGTTAGTTGAGTTTGGTTTGAGACCCATATATAGGGTTCTTCTATTTCTTTGTACTAGAGTTCTTTTGGCTTACACAACTAAGAAGAGGAAAAACTGTTTTCAGCCTCCACCCTTGTGTGTATTTCCCCATTGTGCAAGCAAGAAAGCTACAATTGAGATTCCTTCCTTCTCTCCTACAATCTTGACATGTACTTCGTAAGAGTCTACCACCTAAATATGATCATATGTCTACCACACTCATCAACATGCCAAACCTGAAGCTAGTGGACATTAAAGCCTCTCTCCTTGAAGAGAAAAAGAATATCAAAAACAAAGGAGAAAGAAGCACCTCAAGAGGAGACCAACAACTTCTCTATGTGAAGGACAAAGGAAAGAAGAGCATCATTTGTGATTTTTGTAGAAGACTTGGGCATACTAAGTTTTGTCATGCTAAGAAAAGATCTCAAAGAGCATACCTTGCAAGAGTCAAAGAAGATGAAGACAACAATGAAGGAGGAGGAGGAGGAGGAGGAGGACTCAAGAGCAAAAGGATAGGACCCATCAATCCTTCTTTTGCACCTTAAATTTTGATAGACTTTTTTAGATATTGTGTATGTACTTGCCTAATGTTCTTTCCATAAGCTCTCTTACTCTTCATGTAACATGTGCACAATAGCCTCTATACATTTAGTGAGGCCTTGTGACAGCCTCTAGCTTCATATGGTTGGTTTTTCCATGTCTACACTTAGGAAGGTTCTACTCATAACAGCCTTTGTATACTCAATGCTTGTTATGGTTGTGATTGAGGAGGGGTGTTGGGAAATGTGCACTCACATCCGCTTTGTAGCCTCTTTGTATGAAACAACAAGGCAAAGGATCACATTGACAACAAACCTTAGACTAGGTTACTTTATGCATGCTTAATTAAAACCATGGTAGTTGAAATACCATGGTCCCTTTCCACCCTCTGCCACCTACCAATATGTAATATCTCCGCACAATAAAAGTTAGCTAGTCAATTAATAAGTTAGTAAGATTACTAACTAAAAACTAACTAAGGTAAAAACTAACTAACATTAATTATTAATAATTTTTATTTAAAATATTTTATTTAGAAAAATCAAGAGTCGTAAATTGGATATTTTTCTTCGATTAGCAAGGACCATAGCCACCCTTCATGTAAATTACAACGTGAACGAGACTTATGAGTTATATTAATCACTAAGTTCATGTGTATAGTTTGGAAGGTCCAAAAACATTAAATTTTGGGCAAAGCTGGTTTAGATATTATCCTAAAAAAAGATGTGGAGATTTTTAGAACTGGATGTCATTTAAAAGAAAAGACAAGTGATATTTTAGTTAGTTTGGGGATTTTATAAAAAGAAAAAAATAAAGAGAGGATTTGCAAAATCGCGCGCGCCGCGATCGCAGTACACAGGCAGTGGAGAGCACTTCAAACAGAGAAAAGAAGGAGTGAACCGAGAGCTTTCTAACCAAGTGTCTTGGAGTTTTACCCCCCTTTCGGAGCCAATGGAACCATCAGATTTATGATTTGAGCATCAGATCATTGATCTTTCCAAGATCCCCCTCCACAAAGAGCTCCGCTTCTCAACCACAAGCCCTTTTCTCCAATTCACTATAAATATGAGGCATGGGAGAGGCATAAGAAAGCATAAGGAGACCCTGAGAGGCTGCGAGAGAGAGGTACAGAGAAGGATACCCCTCCAAGAGATTGTGAGGAAAAGCTTGAAAGAGAGCGAGAGAGAGAGAGAGAGAGGAGAGTCACCTCGAGAGGCTGCAAGGAAGAGAATTAGCTCGATTCCCTCTATCTCGATCCTCGACTTAACCATCTTCTCTTATGCTCTCCCATCTTGAATCTATTCCACCTTCTTAATCTCTTGAGTTTACTTGCGGACGATGGCCTCCAAGCGAAGAATGTCGCGTGCGGATGACAATCCTGCAACCAGCAACAAGGCTTCGGGCAAAGGCGTCGCCGTCAATCCAATTGCGGTTCCGGTCGTAAGTAATGTATTTTCAAATTGATAGATGCTTGCTTTGATTCTCGTATGAGATACGTTAGGCCCCATACTACGATGCACGAGTATAGGTCATGGGAAAGGATAAATTTCATCTCACCTACTCGGAAGATGGGGTTTGTGAAGTGCATATATCAAGGGAAGAGAATTGCACCTAGTTACATATGACTTATTTGCTAGTAGAGCAATTACAAGGAAGAATTAGTCAAGCGTTATGAATGGCATAGTCGTCAAAAGAATGACATTAAAAGATTGGGCATACAAGTGCTAGATTAAAGTATAGTCAAGGGTTATAAATAGCATAATTGCTAAAAGAATATGATATTAAGAATTATGAATAGAAAAGTACTAGTTTAAAGTCTAGATACTTCAAAAGTACTTAGCCTAAGAATCCAAATATCAAGAAAAACTAGATTCTAGCTCAATACACGGCCTATTGGAGTCTAATTACTTGAGATCATCTTGCACTTATCTTATCAAGTATTTACACGATATGCCTATAACATGTTTGATATATGAGGATAATTTTCTAGTTGCCTCATGACTTGACTAAGAGCTAGTACAAGAAATTGATCATAAGGGTTAAAACTAGGATGTCTTGAGATCCGTTGGATAACGATGACTTTTGCCAATCCAAATCTAGGGTTGGGTTACCAATCAAGGTAAGTGACCTATAGAACTTACATCATGAATAGTGTTTGAACCCTTAACATATGCCCTAGCCGAAGGAAGGAAGTGTTAAGAACATTTTTGTATAATATTGCTCTTAGATCCCAAGGGGGAGAGCAAATATGCAATGGAAAATATTATATTATCTACTCTTGCATTGTTTTGGAAAGAATGCAATTGGTTTTGTTGGTTGATCGAACAATATCCTAGATGCTTTTACATTCAACTGGTTGTTAGTTGTTGTTTGGATGATTATTCCAAGTGCTTCTGATTTATGGTAAATGCATGGCAAGGGTCTGTGATGACAAGTCGCCATGGGAATAAAGGAACGTTTTCTTGGAAAATGATATTAGGCTGAATGCCTTGTTTGTGCTTGATTCTTAAAGGATTTAATTAAGGAAGGATATATTGTACGGGTGGATCACCTCCATGATCGCACCGCGTATTAACCTGAGAGGGCACTGCTCGATTCATGGGCCGAAGGTCGAGTGGTGAAAAGGCCAATCACGGGAATGATGTTTCGCTCCTAGACAGCTTGCGGGTCAGTTGGAGCTCTGGACACCCCTTGTTAGGTCTAGAATGGAGTCGAAGACCTCCGTGGCCCCCAACATCTAGGCATGTTGGGAGATCCTATTCTAGATAAAGGATTGAGTTTTGTGGTGCCATGTGAATTGGACCAGTTACTTCTGCATGGCAGAAGGGATACTTCTGTTGGACAGAAGCGATACATAATTTCTCTTGTATGGGCGGGAGACAAAGACTAACTTGAAGATAAGTTAAGGAACTTGTTTGAACTTGTTTGTCAATAGATTGCTTTGCTCTGTTTTCGTGTTGGTGCTATAAGTTATGCGAACGAACCCAGTTCCCTAAAAGGCTTAATGAATAAAGCTGAATTTAAGTGTCACACATAAACGTGGTAGGACCTAATTAGAAAACTAAAGCTATTAAGGGAAGCGGGTGGGCAAAACCCCCGACGGGTCCGTCCTACGGCAGGGTGGTCCCAGAGAACTGGGAGGCTTCTCATAAGTTTTTATCGTCATTCAACCTTTAGGTATTGTTAGGTTGAAACCCGATTCATGCCGTTTTAGGGGACCGGAATGGGACTATGCCCTATGGGCAGAGAGGTTGAGCAGCGCATCCCTCTCATTTCCCATTCTCTTTGAACCAAGTGCGACATGGGTTTGCTTCGGATTGGGTATCGCTATGTAAAGTAGGATGTCCAAAACCCGACGCTAGAATGCTAACAGGAGACCTTGACAACTAGGAACCCGAATTTCAGGTCGCGATCCTAGTGGGTTTGGTTGTGAATGTTCCGTTGCGAGGCGGATTCCGGAAACCCTAGGCGACAAAACTCGGAACATTCCCTGGGAGTGCCGAGCAATGACGCTTAGATTCGTTTCTCGATAGACCGCTAAAAGAGTGCCTGGAAAGCCGATGGGTGGGCACCTCACAGTTGGTATCAGAGCGAAACTTTATGATGATACGTGATTGATTAATGTATGGTTTGTAGACATATCCTAAACAAAATAATCTAAACAGTATGGCTTGATTGTTAGGCACCTTCTGTACCCACGAATATTGACATGCAAGAGAAGAAATTCCTTCTCAAGCAAATTAAGGCACCCGAGTTTGATGGAGAAGAGATAGACATTGCAGCAGAGGCAAAGATATGGATTGAGTCGTTGGATGACTATTTCTTTGCTTCGAAAACTGCCTCTACCAATCAAGCAATGATAGCCAAACTTAAGCTAGTTGGCCAGGCTCGATTATGGTGGAAGCAATGGTGCAAAGATGAAGGTGTTTCTGAAGCCACTGTTACTTGGGTTCAGCTGAAAGATGATGTACGCGGACGATACCTTCCGCCAACCTACCAGACTTTGAAGATGAATGAATTCTTCAGGCTAAAGCAACTAGAATTAACTTTGGAAGCTTACTACTCAAAGTTTGTAACCCTACTAAAATACGCACAGTAAGTATCCAAGTTTTGCCATGGCCTAAACACTCCTTTGAACCATCGTCTTGAAGCAATGTGTCCAACAGACTTGCAAGAGGCATTACTCCAAGCGAATCCAATGGTCCAAGAATTTAAATCGGGAAATTGTAGTAAAAATGACTCCTGGGATCTAGGTAAGAGATGCTATACATGTGGAGAGATAGGGCACATCCGTAGGAGATGTCCCTACCGTCAATGTTTCCATTGCAATGAAGTAGGACATGTCCAAGCAGATTGCCCTAACTTAAGTCCAAAAGATACGGAGCCTCCAAGAAAACGAAGCTATACAAGTGCAGTCTTCGGATATATAGAGGAATCAAATGAAGACGAAGACTTAGAACCTACTACACCACTTCAGGATTATTAGAAATCCTAGAAATTTTGTCGACGTGAAATACAACTTGTATCGGAATAAACTTTACTCTTGTAACTACAGTTAACTTGAGTAATATGACTTGCATCTATTTTGAGCCTAGAACTTGCAAATGATTAGAGATACTCTGGCAAGGAATGATAGTTATAATGTGCAATGAATTTCTCTTAAGTCATTTCTTCTCAACTAATATAGATTGGGGTCTTACCAGAATGTCGAAGCTTGGAAGTATTCTTTAGTATTACAAGCAAAGCCAATTTTCCATGGAGCTCAGTCCCGAACAAAGGACAGGACAATCTAGAAATGTAGTTTCCAAGATAAAGGACCACTTCAATCTGCTAAAAGAATCCTAGGACACTTTGGTCTAAAGAAGAAAATCCTACCAAGGACAACCAAAAATCTTGTGACCACAAGTGATAAAGCTCCGCGCTGTTTCTATTGCAGGGAGTTAGGTCATTTCAAAAGGGAATGTCCAAAGGACCCTATACACCGATGCTCCGAGTGCCACAACATTGGACATAACTATATCAATTGTCCCAATGGAACTCGAAGAGAAATTGAGCTTACAAGAAATAAGCCGTACAAGCTCCAGTGATCTAGAATATACCAAGTGCTTAGGAAAAACCTAGAAGATATCCATGAGATGTAACTACAATTAATTTTCTATTGTAACCAAGACTCAAATATATCAAATACCATAGGCTGTTTTTTCAAAAGACCATATCTTTGTGAGAGATCAGGGTAGCGCAACAAAAGCATGGTGGTAAGTTAGTAAGATTACTAACTAAAGACTAACTAAGGTAAAAACTAACTAACATTAATTATTAATAATTTTTATTTAAAATATTTTATTTAGAAAAATCAAGAGTCGTAAATTGGATATTTTTCTTGGATTGGCCAGGACCGTAGCGACCCTTCACGTAAATTACAACGTGAACGAGACTTATGAGTTATATTAATCACTAAGTTCATGTGTATAGTTTTTGGAAGGTCCAAAAACATTAGATTTTGGGCAAAGCTAGTTTAGATATTATCCTAAAAAAAGATATGGAGATTTTTAGAACTGGATGTCATTTAAAATAAAAGACAAGTGATATTTTAGTTAGTTTGGGGATTTTATAAAAAGAAAAAAATAAAGAGAAGATTTGCAAAATCGCGCGCGCTGCGATCGCAGTACACAGGCAATGGACAGCACTTCGAACATAGAAAAGAAGAAGGAGTGAACCGAGAGCTTTCTAACCAAGTGTCTTGGAGTTTTACCCCCCTTTCGGAGCCAATGGAACCATCAGATTTATGATTTGAGCATCAGATCATTGATCTTTCCAAGATCCCCTTCCACAAAGAGCTCCACTTCTCAACCACAAGCCCTCTTCTCCAATTCACTATAAATATGAGGCATGGGAGAGCCATTAGAAAGCATAAGGAGACCCTGCGAGGCTACGAGAGAGAGGTAGAGAGAAGGATACCCTTCCAAGAGATTGTGAGGAAAAGCTTGAAAGAGAGCTTGAGAGAGAGAGAGAGAGAGAGAGGAGAGTCGCCTCGAGAGGCTGCAAGGAAGAGAATTAGCTCGATTCCCTCTATCTCGATCCTCGACTTAACCATCTTCTCTTACGCTCTCCCATCTTGAATCTATTCCACCTTCTTAATCTCTTGAGTTTACTTGCGAACGATGGCCTCCAAGCGAAGAATGTCGCGTGCGGATGACAATCCTGCAACCAGCAATAAGGCTTCGGGCAAAGGCATCGCCCTCAATCCAATTGCGGTTCCGGTCGTAAGTAATGTATTTTCAAATTGATAGATGCTTGCTTTGATTCTCGTATGAGATACGTTAGGCCCCATACTACGATGCACGAGTATAGGTCATGGGAAAGGATAAATTTCATCTCACCTACTCGGAAGATGGAGTTTGTGAAGTGCATATATCAAGGGAAGAGAATTGCACCTAGTTACATATGACTTATTTGCTAGTAGAGCAAATACAATGAATTTTGTTGCACATGGGCCATCTAGATTTGTTGCAATTTTGTAGAATACTAGAAAATGAATTTTTTGTGTGTAATCACTTTACCATTTATGAGTCCATGTGCCTTAGATTTTACTAGTTCTTAAAATCATATTACAACTATAATGAGCTAGATTTTTAGTAGATTTTAACATTAAAAATACCATTTCTAAAGTTTCACCTTGGTTCTTCATCATGATGATGATGATGATGATGATGATTATTATTATTATTATTATTATTATTATTATTATTATTATTATTATTATTATTATTATTATTATTGTAAGATAATAGTATGGAATGGGTATAATGAAACATACTTGCTAATGAGTGATAATACATTATCATAAGGTGGCCTATCTCCGTTAACAAGCACTAAAAGTAAGGTGTAATGCAAATTGATGAGCAACAAGTAATATTGTGATTGTTCCTTAACTATTATCTTAGTGTCTTGTAATTCAATACTATAGAAATATTAATGAGTCATGGAGTAGCCATTGCTTGTGCTTTACACAATCCAAAATTTGGAATAATGAACACAACAAAGAGGTTATCTAAATCTTTTAGGAAAAGAAGAGGAATCAACTTGACCTCTAGCATATGGGTTTTTTTAATGTGCATTTTGGCATACTTCTATTTCATTTGAGAGGCTCACTATCATTGCTCACATATGGATCAAATACCCCTAGAGCTACTTAGCCAAGAATCAAACTTGTGATCACACAAAATGCACCTAGTATTCATATCAATTGAATAGCCACTTCAAGGTATCTCTAGCATATGGTTGGAGATGATCATTCAAACAAGAAACTCTAATTCTTTTATGCCTTTTCTTGGTGTTTTGCTTTATCCTAATAAGATATTCCTCATGCATTGGTCCATACATGTGCATGTCTTCACAATAATTATCCTTCAAGCCATTAATGTGCTAAGGTGAGACCACTTGTGGTATCCAACCTTCTTCTTACACAAGCCTCTACTTTCAATAACTTTGACAAAGTGCAAAGCATAGAATATATTTTATGTAGTAATCCATCAATGTGTATGCAACAACACATTGGTATGTATATCTATGTGTGAGATCAACTCACAATGTATATTAAAGACTACATGTATGAGCTATAACACCAATTAAGAAATTGGATGCCTTAAGAGAAGACATGGGAAAGTTTCACCTTCAAAATGACAAAGGAATCTCACATTATAATGGGCCCTTACTTTTTGCAAAGAATGTAAGTCTCTTTTGTCGAGACACCATAGTGTTTTCCTAGAAGTGATTAGAATATCATTATTAGAATATGACTTCAAATGCAATATCAAGCTTCCACATCATGTAGAAGATGTTGCAAAAGTCAATAGACATGATCATGTGCTAAAAGTGAACATAGATTTTACCAAGACTACAAGGGCAATTGTATGTAGATTTCAATGATTATCTAGATGGACTAATGCTTAGTACATTTTGTGTGCTAATCAAAAGGAGATGAGATGAAGCAATATAAGAAGATTATGGGCTTTTTACAATTCAACAAACATAATTTAGAAATGCCATTAGCCACGGAATTTTCCACATTGTGGTGATTTCCAAAATCTAAACCAACATGCTGTTCAACTAGCTCATTATCCCCGTTTACAAATTCAACACGGTGAGACACACTCTCACAAACCACTCCACTAAGATTTCCCCCATGTTGGCACTTAGACATTGAAGCATTATTAACATGTGACTCGAAAGTCACATGATTAAGACCATTGCAACCACCCACTGATGGCAAAGCATTCATCAAATCCACACCAAACTGTCGCAGGGCTTGAAATCCCCTAATGGTTCTATCCGGTGATGGCAAAACATTAGCCACATCTATACCAAACTGTGGTTGGCCTAGTTCATTATGACCATTTAGAATCTCCTCATGGAATGTCAGGTTTTCAATGTCTCTTTGAATGGATCTACCACGATCTAAAATCCCTTTCCGAGCCCTGAGTCTAGCAACCTGTCGTCGCTCGTACCTCGTGGAAGTAACCATGTCCCTACGAACACGCAACACATAGTCTCTGCCAATTGCCCGATGTGAACACCCTATATTGATCAGTTGGCCACAAAACCTATTATCAACGTATACACACATTTAATATTTAAATATCTAAATATTAAGATTAAATATCAAGACACAAAAACACTACAACCCAGTCAATGTATCTGCCTGAAAAGACGCTGCGCCCACCCATGAGAGAGAGAGAGAGAGAGAGAGAGAGAGAGAGAGAGAGAGAGAGAGAGAGAGAGAGAGAGAGAGAGAGAGAGAGAGAGAGAGAGAGAGAGAGAGAGAGAGAGAGAGAGAGCCTGGTTGCTAAGATAGAAGTAACCTTGGTAATAAACACATGCACAATTAATCCATTACAATTAATTAACAAAAGAAAGTAATCATGCAAGTACAAAAACAACTATCAATACACTTTATCAAAGGCATGGTTTGATTTCTAAACTAAATGTATTGCGTAGATTCGATGTACACAATATATCAAAGCTAAATATACCAACCATCATTGGACTATCAAATCTGCTCCGTGTAAATATCAAGAAAGAGACATCATGTCATACACACTCAATACATTTTACTCAAATACGCTTTGTTATATCAAAAGTGTTACACATCTTAGCACTTTCCACGTAGGCTTTACAAAAAAGAAGCAAATATTATCATAAAAAATGCTAGCCCATGCACTTTAAAATACGCAACACAATCTGAACCTATAAGTTCCAACCTAAGCAATTTTTGCATTATACAAAGAGATCCTTCCGCAACACATACACATAGTCTCCTTAGATGCGACCGTTCATCTGACGGCTCAATTGTTGCAACAAAGCATTAAACCTACTAACATTCATTTGAAATTGCAAGAACGGCAAAACCGACAACCCCTCTGGCAGATCAGAGGTTCATGGTCATCTCCAAGCCCCCAAACCGAAGCCCACATATCGTTCACAGCAGATTCATTAATTTGCTTGTCTCATAAATAATTGCTGAAAGTGTCCTTACTTCACCACCCAGATCAGTCAACACTTGCTGGAGAACACCCTGCGTGTTCTTTGTCTCGCACACAACACCATACAGACCTTTAGCCTGTTCTTGTAACTCCATTGAGTACATGGCAAGCGCACTATCACCACACGTACATAAATTGGTCTACATTTCCATCAACTCATTCATCTTGGCCTCAAGTTTTTTAAAGTCTGAAGCACCCGAAGTAGCCTTTGTGTTTCTTCGAATCTTTGCACCTCTTGTACATTTAGCAACATGCATCTCTTGTCCCCTTGCCACCTCTTTCATTTTTTGCACATTCATTCTATTAGAGCCCATATGTTGGCTGCAATGAAACATATAAATAACCATCTCCAAAAATATAAATAGTAGCACTTTGATGCAAACACAATTAACAAAACTATCTTCCATACTCATGCGAATGAACCCAAGCTGGCAACCGTCGAAGAGATGATGTCGTTGCCATTTTGTTTAATTCAACCGAATCCACTACATTCAATGGAGTCGAAAGCACTACGTCGGGAATATCTCCTATGGCTTTGCTTTGTTCCATGGCTACACCAAACGTCAAGACATAAGTGATAGACACATTCACAACCACAAAACCTAAATGCACGAAACAATATATGTACACTATGCATGAGTGCTATCATGCACTCATGGCACTCACCAAGTACCAGCCACGCATTGCCTAAAGGCCCTACGAATGGATCTTCATTCATGTACATCCGTACAATCTTCTTGAGAGTAAAGAACATGTCCTATACATGAAGGTATCCCCAGTCTGGAAATACTTATTGGTGCCAATCCCACAGGACACACAATAACTTACCAACTCACATTCGCAACCACAAACCCTGAATGCGCGAAAGAATATATGTGCGCTACACATGAGTACTATCATGCATACATGGCACTCACCAAGTTCCAACCACGCATTTCCTAAAGGCCCTGCCAATGGATCTTCATTCATGTACATCTGCACTATCTTGAGAGAAAAGAACATCTCCTATATAGAAAGGTGTTCCCAATCTTGAAATACTTATTGGTGTCAATCCCATAGGACACACAATAGCTTACCAACTCACATCTCCTATATAAAAAGGTGTCCCCAATCTTGAAATACTTATTGGTGTCAATCCCATAGGACACACAATAGCTTACCAGCTCACATTCACAGCCACAAACCCTAAATACATGAAAGAACACATAAGCCATCTAAGTACCAACCACGCATTGCCTAAAGGCCATGCCATGTCAATCTTCATTCACATACATCAGCACAATCTTGAGAGAAAAGAACATCTCCTATATAGAAAGGTATCGCCAATCTTGAAATACTTATTGGTGTCAATCCCATAGGACACACAATAGCTTACCAACTCACATTCGCAACCACAAACCCTAAATGCATGAAAGAACACATAAGCCACCTAAGTATGAGAGAGAGAGAGAGAGAGAGAGAGGAGGGAGGGAGGCAAACTATACAAAACGTCCCAACATATCAAAGTTGCAATCATTCTATGTATCTAATCCAATCTAAGTTACAAAAGTACATTAGCAAAATTGCTTAGTAATCGAGAGAGAAACATAGAGAAACGGAGAGAAAGAGTGACTATTAAAATGGTTTAAAAGTAGTTTTATAATTTGCAAGACACATACGATGTGTTTCAAAATGAAGATTTTCATCAAACAATTCATTTAAGAAGTCTTGCAGGAATTACATACACCAAGCAAACCACAACAAAGAAGCACTGGTTAACATTGCTAAAAACCTATTGTGGACCACTATTCAAAAATGCAATGTTCTCTACTGGATATCAAGGGCAATGATCTCCAGTGCCAGAAGATGAGCCTGCACGGCGATTCATCTCCGTTAACATTGCTGAAAATCTATTCAGACAAACTTTCAAAGAAGTAAGTTGCACATCAAGAGCAATGTTCTCCGGTGCAACTAAGCTCTCGTTCTTGTGTGCAATCAACTCACATACTCCATCCTCTATACGACCTGCACTATCAAGAATATCTTTCAACTTCTCTTCTTGATCGTTCGAAGATCCAGCACGCGGCCACCAATTTTTCTGGATATGTTCATAAATGTCACCTATATAACCCTTGATCTCTTCTAACTCGCCATGTATCATTACTGCATCAGCAAGGTGCCCTTCATATTTCTCGTCCAACATTCTCTCAATCCTCTGTAGACGGTCACCAATGTTCTCAGAAATTGAAATCGAAGCTTTTTGATGCCGAAATAGTGTCTTCACTTGCTTTTCAATCCCATTCAGCTGACGAATAAACCTTAAGGAACCAACGGAATTATCATGCCCTGCAACATGCTTAAGTGCACGACGAACGGCCTTTTTCCTTGTGGCCTCCTTTATTTTGTGTGCATTCATTTGCACGTTAGAAGTGCACTGGATAATATCTTCTACAGACATATTCTTGTTTGTTGTAGAAGCCTCTATACTGGACAAAAAGCACGCGTTAGCGTTGAGGGATATATAAAATATTCTCGAAATTTAAAAATAGCAAAAACTCCCATGTCTAATATTGCCAAAGTTCAACTAACCCTCTCTCTCTACTTCTCCCTCTCCCTCTCTATACACCTAACCAACCAACCAATGCACTAACTAACCAACCTCAAAACTAACAAAACCAAGTAAGGTAAGCAACTAATCTAAGGTAAAACCTATTTAACTCACTTACTATATTTAACTAACTTACTATTTAAACCAATAAATACATCAAATCAAATTTACAACCAAAGAGAGAGAGAGAGAGAGAGAGAGAGAGAGAGAGATCACCGAAGTAAAACAAACTAACCCTAAACTATATCTAAAGTAACTAACACAAATAACCAATCAATCTAACTAACTAATCTAATAAGCTAACGGATCTAACCAAACTAACCCTAAACTATATCTAAAGTAACTACTAACTACTAACTATCCAAATTAACTAACTAAATAACAAAATAAACTAAATAACTAACTAGACTAAATAAACAACCAAAACAAACTAAACTAACTAACTAAACTAATCTCTCTCTTACTAACCCTACCTTACTATGCCTAAACTATATCTAAAGTAATTAACACACAATCTAAAGTAACTACTAACTTACTAATCAACTAACTAAATAAAATAACCAACTAAACTAACTAAACAACCAAAACTAACTAAATAACTATATAAAATAACTAAATAAACTAACTAAACTAACTAACCACAAACATCCAAAACTAATCTCTCTCTCTCTCGCTCTCTCTCTAAACCAACAAAACTAACAACCTATTTGACTAACTAACTTATTATTTAAACCAATAAATACATAAATACATCAAAATAAATATAAAACCTGAGAGAGAGAATGAGAGAGACACAATCTAAAGTAATAAGAAAACAAAAAACAAACTAACCCTAAACTAACACACAATCTTCTAAAGTAACTAAGCAACTAATCTAAGGTAAAACAGACTAACTAACTAACCCATAACACATATATAAACTAAAACAAAAAAGCAAACCAACCCTAAACCATATCTAAAGTAACTAACACTCAATGTAAAGTAACTACTAACTAAATAACTAAATCCATATATAACACACAAAAATAATTTAAACTAACTTATCTAATCAACTAAATAACTAAATAAACTAACTAAATAAAATAACCTAAAGAAACTAAATAACTAAACTAAATAAACAACCAAAACTAAATAACTTAAATGCAAACCAAACGGTCAAGTTTTATGGGGGATTTTATAGATGCTAACATGCTATCGTATGTTATAGAACTTTACATGCATAAAGGGGTGCATCCCGTCAAATGTGATGTACATACGCAGCCATTTAGTGCTATGTTCACTTTAGAAACATTGGAGGCAGCCCTCAACAAGATGGATAATGGAAAAGCATGTGATACTTTGCAGTTGAATGCAGAGATGTTGAAATGGACAACAAAAGAGAAGAGATTGTCTATGTTACATTTGATACATCATGCTTTTGCATATGGTTTTCCCCAAGAATGGCAAGAGAATTGCATACAACCGTTGTATAAGGGAGGAGATCACAATTTGCTCACAAATTACCACATGATTATGGTCAGTTTAGCCATGGCAAAGCTAATCAGCACTATCTTGGAAATGCAATTGAGTAAAGGGGCAGAAAGTAATAACAAACGAGCTTATGGACAAGCAGGTTTTCGCCCTGGTCATAACACCATATACCATTTGGTTACTTTACGTGTGCTTGTGGATGAGAGCCGGCTTGAGGGAGCAACCTTGTATTGTTGTTTTGTGGATTTTAAGAAGGCTTTTGACACTGTACCAAGGGTTGGCTTATGGCAACGAATGCAAGAATTAGAGGTCCCAAATGATCTATGCATGGGAATTTACAGGATATATCAATGAGTGGTGTGCCTCCTTAGAGGTTGCAACGGGATGTCACAAGTATTTGAGAGTAATATGGGAGTCAAACAACGTGTGCATGTGCATGTGCGTGTGCACGCACGCTCCGTCCGTGTAGGAACCACCCCCCCATTTTAATTAAACAAAATCTTTTTTTTTTTAAATCTCTTCCCCTGTCGTCGCCATTAGGTGGAAAGGGGGAAAGAGGAAGAAGACGGCGCATTGATGAGGATAACATAGCGAGGAGGATGAAGATGATGACGAGGGTGGAAGGGGAAAGCTAATGACGTGGAGAAGCTGTAGATGGAAACGGCGAGCCCAATCTAATAGATGACGTGGACGATAACCGCAATGGGGAGGAGCACACGTGTGCTACTCCCCCCCCCCCACTATCTCTTCGAGTCTCCAGATGCATGGCGGCAGCCCAAGTTGGCCACCTAGATAGGTGGTAAGAGGAGAAGCCCTGTGTCACGCCCCCCTGTAACGCCCCCCCCCCCCCCCCCCCCCCCCCATGGGAAGAAAAGGATGGCCCGATGCTGCATAGATAGAGAAAGAAAGAAAGAAGAAAGTTATATTAACATCTACAAAAGGCCAAGTTGGCCTATGAGACCAAAAGGCTACATACAAAGTGTTAGGGAAGTTTTCCAACTCCTAGTAAAGCTACTATCTAGTGTTATGGTGAGCTAGGTGAGTAGGTATAAAATGGTATATGGACTCGATACAATCTAGATGCACTACAAGTGCAGTGTGGAAATGCTCATGGAGTGTGGTCATCTTAAGATGTCCCACATGGGCATGTCTAGCATGGAGAGGCTGAAGCGGTGAGGTATGGCTCCCCGGTGGCACTGTAGTATCTATTGTATCTCTAGGTGATGTCTCCTATGGAGGCATGGGCCTACTGGGTGTGGGCAATGAGCTCTACCTCTCTATGTAGCTCTATCCAAGGTGACTCCTTGGGGTGGGGCCATGGGTTGGTTGGCTACAGTCCTCATTGTAGAGGGGGTGGCTGAGGGTCTATAGAACTCTTGGAGGGTGCGTTGTTGTGTGTTCTCTCGGCTATTTGGTCCCGCACTTGTAGAAGGTGGTCTCTAATTTGGCATAGCTCTAAGAGGAAGATCCCGAGGCATTTCTGGTCAGGGAAGTCTAGTGTTTGGGAGAGTGGCCCGAATCCCTCCTTTAAGAGACCTTAAGAGACAGTGGAAGCGGCCTCTGATCTCCTAGTACACTGGGCATCTACATATGTAATGTTCTTCTGTCTCTAGCTCCAGCTGACAGAATTGGCAGATCCTGTCCTCTAGGGGGAGAGAGTCCGCTCCGTATCTACCTATCTCGATCCGTAGATGGTGTGATAATGTAGGGAGTTTCCCGATGGCACTTCGGACCCCATGGGACAAGTGTACATCCATGTATCTCAAGTGTATAATGAAGCTGTCATGTGTGAGGCATAGGAGGTGCTCTCGATAAAGGCCATCTTCTTCCCCATGTCCTTGGCATGAGAGAGAGAGAGAGAGAGAGAGAGAGAGAGAGAGAGAGAGAGAGAGAGAGAGAGAGAGAGAGAGAGAGAGAGAGAGAGAGAGAGAAGAAGAAGAAGAAGAAGAAGAAGAAGAAGAAGAAGAAGAAGAAGAAGAAGAAGAAGAGGAAGAAAGAGAAGTGAGAAGAGGGTGAGGGTGAGGGTGAGAGAGAGAGAGAGAGAGAGAGAGAGAGAGAGAGAGAGAGAGAGAGAGAGAGAGGAAGAAGAAGAAGAAGAAGAAGAAGAAGAAGAAGAAGAAGAAGAAGAAGAAGAAGAAGAGGAGGAGGAGGAGGAAGAGGAAGAAAGAGAAGTGAGAAGAGAGAGAGGGAGAGGGTGTGTGTGTGTGTGTGTGTGTGTGTGTGTGTGTGTGTGTGTGTGTGTGTGTGTGTGAGAGAGAGAGAGAGAGAGAGAAAGAGAGAGGGAGAGAAGAAGAAGAAGAAGAGGAGGAATAAAGAGAGGTGAGAAGAGAGAGAGAGAGAATAATCTGAGGATTCTCCTTCTTTTCCCCTCCTTAGAGGGTGGTCACACGTGCTGTTCTCCTCCCCCTTGTTCTACTTGGATTATTTGCGGAGTATTTCGCCCCCCAATTGGCCCCACTAATCAAGCACAATGTGTGGAAGTCTCATGCAACTCGCGTCTAAGGGAGATGAAGATTGAGAATGGACCCTAAGCAGAAAATGGTGCTGAGAATGGAAACCCCACAACGAGCAATGAAGCCTTGGGCAAGGGCATCACTGCCAATCCAACTATGATACCGGTCATAAGTATTGCATTTTCAAATTAATAGACGCTTGCTTTGATTCCCGTATGAGAAAGCATTAGACTCATATTATGCCACACGAGAATAGGATACTGAAAAGGATAATCTACATCACAAGTATTCAAAGATTGAATTCCCCAAATGCGTGTATCAAGAGAAGTTAATTGTATTTAGATGCTATGCGATGAATTCATAAACAACATCTAAGGCTTCAAGCATTGTCAACTTCCCGTCCTCGCAATAGTAGGTGTGTTTTCGTCGCTTGAGGGTATATGTTGCAACTTGCATGCCTAAAGGATTGCATGACAAGCAACTTAGTCTAGAAGAGAATCAATTTCGAAGCTCTAGACCTTTGCCCAAGCTCTCGCTACTATTTCAAACTATTAGTTCATTGGGATCTTGATATTGTGCATAGTTAACACAAAGAACGATCATAAGGATTAAAATTAGAATGGCTTGAGATCCGTCCGCGATAGTGACCACGTTTATCAAACCTATTTGGGGTTGGGCTAGATGCAAACAACAACTCTAGGGCAAGCGAAGAGCTCAAGGATTAGGAAACCCTAAGTCAAAGGAAAGACCGATGCTTTTGTACTTGTTGGGAAAAAGGCTGGGTTATCAATCAATGTAAGTCATTAATGGAACTTATGTCTTGTACAGTGTTTGAAACTGTAACATATGCCTTAGCCAAAAGAAGGGTATGTTAGTAAATTTTACGTAGAACCGCTCCTGATCCCAAGGGGGAGAGCAAATACGCAATGGAAAGGTTATCACAACTATTCCTGCAATGTTTGGAAAAGGATACCATTGTTTTTGTTGATTAATCAAGCAACGTCCTAAATGTTTTTACATTAGATTGATTGTTGGATGTGATTTGGATGATAATTCCAAGTGCTTGTGATTGTTGGAAAATTCATGGCAGGGGTCTGTGATGACAAGTTGCCATGGGGACAAAGGAATGTTTTCCTGGAAAATTATACTAGGGTTGATTGCCTTCATTGTGTTTGATTCTTAATTAGATTAAGTAAGGAGAGGATATTTTTGCGCAAGTGGATCATCTCTAAGGTCACGCCTCATTTCAACCCAAGAGGGCATTGCTCGATTCATGGGCCGAAGGTCAAGTGGTGAAAAGGCCAAGCACGGAAGTTGTGTCTCACTCCTAGGCCACTTGGGGTCAGTGGAGCTCTGGACACCCCTTGCCTAGTCTGAAACGGAGTTGTAGACTGTCATGAGCCCAATGTCTAGGGCGTTGGAAGATCTTATTCTAGATAATGGATGGAAATTATGGTGCCATGTGATTTGGACTAGGTACTTCTGTTGGACAGAAGGGAATATATATTTTCTCATAAATGGGCAAGAGACAAAGATTAACATGAAGATAAGTTAAGGAATTTGTTTGAGCTTGGTTGTTAAAGGATTGCTTGCTCTGTATTTCTGCCTGTGCCATAAATTACGCGAACGAACCATGTTCCCAAAGAGGCTTAATTAAGGAAGCTAGTTTTAAATGTCACACGTAATTGTGATAGGACCTAATTAGATAACTAAAGTTATCAAGGGAAGCAGGTGGGTAGAACTCCCAATGGGTCTGTCCTATGGCAGGGTGGTCCTAGAGAACTAGGAGGCTTCTTACAAGGTTTTGTCAACATCCGACCCTTAGGAATTGTTGGGTTAGAACCCTGATTCATGCCATTTTAGGGGACCGAAATGGAACTATGCCCTACGGGCAGAGAGGTTGAGCGGTGCATCCCTCTCGTTTCCCATTCTCCTTGAACCAAGTGCGGCATGGGTCTACTTCAACTTGGGTATCTCTGTGTAAAGTAGGATGTTCAGAACCCGACGCTAGAATGCTGTCAAGAGACCATGATTACTAGGAACTCAGATTTCAGGTCGATCCTAGTGGGTTTGGCCGCGAACATTTTGTTGTGAGGTGGATTCAAGAGAAACCCTAGGCAACAAAGCCCGTGACATTCCATGGGAGTGCCGTGCGGTGTCACTTAGACTTGTGGACCGCTAAAAAACATGCATGGATAGGCATGCACGTTACATTGTATAATTAGAACAAGGCTACACTATCATGCAGAAGAGCACTACCCTTCTATGCTTTGTATCTGGCATGGCTGCTTCCTTTTGCTCATAAGAAAATTACAAAATGCATGCTTTGCATGCAAAAAACACGACACTCCACACATAAGAATATGAAAAACTTGAACAATCTTAACATGTGAAATTGGAAAATTTTGATATGGGTAAAGCCTTAAAAAATTTTGTGATATTCATTTTGAAGAGCTTTCTTTTGTGTGTATGTTATTCTTATAATGAACCTCCCATTATGGAAAGATCTATTACATTGATAAAGCAAAATTCCTAATACTAAAACTGCTCATGCATCAACTTTGATTCTATAAAATTGTATATCATTACATTTAGAGCATCATGTTAATCCTAATCCGATCCTAGTCTACATTTCTATATAATGTAGAAAGCAAGGAAATTCCAGGCCTACATTGTATTCTACATGGCATGCATAGCATGCTCCCAAGTCAAAGGTCTCTCTCTCTCTCTCTCTCTCTCTCTCTCTCTCTCTCTCTCTCTCTCTCTCTCTCCTCCCTCCCTCCCTCCCTCCCTCCCTCCCTCCCTCCCTCCCTCCCTCTCTCTCTCTCTCTCTCTCTCTCTCTCTCTCTCTCTCTCTCTCTCTCTCTCTCTCTCTCTCTCTCTCTCTCTCTCTCTCTCTCTCTCTCTCTCTCTCTCACACACACACATTTTGTACACAACATGAGACATTTCTCATTCATCTAAACCACTTGCGAGAAATTAGATATAATGTAGTAAATGCTTATAGATCTCTCGACCATTGATCCACAATCATTCAAAGACTCTACAAGAGAGAATGTGAGCTCTAATCCCATCTAATTCATCTTAAAATCCTTTGGAATAAGAGGAGATGCAAGTAGACTTACGTATTCTCAGCCAAGGGCAAGTCATCTCCTTCTTCCAATATTGCAAAATAAAGGAAGGATATTCCAAGTTCTTGCTTGTTTACATGCATAAGAAGCACTTGGACTTACACTCTCTCCTCGACTTGGTCCCCTTACTTGTATACTGCGGGCTCATGTGATGCCCACAATGTCTTCAATGCACACTCAATGCATAGAGCACTCTAATATCAATATATATTTTCCCATGAGAATACCCAATGATTGTACTTTGTGTAAACCCATACTTGGTAAAGTAATACACAACATGGGATGTATAAAGAACCTCTATGTTAGACTCCCTCTCTTCAAATGATTTGCAACATGCATGCTATCTCTCTCTCTCTCTCTCTCTCTCTCTCTCTCTCTCTCTCTCTCTCTCTCTCTCTCTCTCTCTCTCTCTCTCTCTCTCTCTCTCTCTCTCTCTCTCTTCTAATGATTTGCAACTTGATCAAGATAGGTGCATGGAGTGGATAGGGAAGAGAGACGAGGTTATGCAAGCTGTGTGGACTATAGAGTGTAGAATCAGAGAGGAGCACATGATTATGACATGCCCAACATACGCACACATACGAGCTAACTTTGATGTCCCTTTACAAGGGCCACTTCCCCAGTTTTTGACCACTACTCCTATATTGAAGTTAGGGGCTCTCATCACCCCCATGTTACGCTTTCGGGAGAACCATGATGCATAGATCATTATTTCACCATAGCTACCCTTTCCTACTATGGGGGAGGAGAATCATTGTATATCTGGAAAGGTCCCATGGGTCATAATTTGGCCTTCCGTGTGGACGATAATAAACTACTCTACTCTAAACTTCTCTCTCTCTCTCTTTCCTCCCCCTTGGGAGAGGACAACATTTGAAAGATGCATTGTTTGCAAAAGAACATAGTTTTGGATATCATTGAGGAACGGACAACTTGAGGCTATGTTGCCACTTTGATACATGAGCTTATAAAATTATTGCAGCATTCTCATAGATTGTTTTCAACCTCTCTTCTTTGGTGATGTTGGATGCAATCTGTAAGGCTCTTATGGCTCCACAAGCTTCAAACAAACAATATATGTGACGACATTGAGAGACGAATTATCTAGTTAGATCTATTTGAAATAGTTTATGAAGTTCATGTTAAAAATTTCCTACATTCAAAGCCATCCATACAACTCTTAAAAACACAATGTGTTGTAGGAAGCCACACTTGATAGAACACTTGTCCATGTGACAAACACAAAATGGATATAGAATTTATCAAAATAGGAAACGAAATAAGAGAACTTTAGACACAATCATAAAAAAGTGATGAAAAGAACAAACAAACAAACCTATTGAAAAACACATAAGTGATTTGTTGAGGCATTCCAAGTTTTTAATTAGCTAGTCATCAAGCTCCATTGGAATGCTCTCATTCTAGGTTGCATGACCAAGCATATTGATGAGGTCTTGATTTGCTCACCAAATGCAACTAAGAGGTACTTCTGCAAATCTTGTCGTATATTTTTGTAGCTTAAAAGCTTTTGAAGTAAAGAAGGGTTAGAAATTGGCCGAGAAATGCGTGTTGAAGTTGTCAATAAGGCTTTGGAGAAGGAATCTTCCATGGATAGTAGAGTAGTGAATATGTATCCCATCTACTGCGCACCCAAGTTATTCTTATTCCCCTTTCAATTCACTATTAGATAAGGAGAGTAGTTTGAATGTAGATTCCCACCTACAAATGGTACTTGTATATGTGTATTGAGCTTCAAAGTGGGCATGCAAAGGTGGAATTGACGGGCATGAGGGCGAGTATGTGTGTGAGGCTAGAGTATAGAGTGGAGGGCACGGGTGAAGCATGCATGGAGCCTAAAAGGCAAGGGGTAGGAAGTAGGTAGGTAAAGTGATGGCTGAAGACACTTTACCACACATGCTAGTGCTAGACGTAGGCATGTAGGTAGAGTTGGCGCCATGGGTTATAGGAGCCTTGGTGGCTTATCTAACTACAATGAAGGGGGGCAACAATAATGAAGATGAATGTGCCATAGACTTGATAGTCATAAAGAGCAATCCAATTGCCACTCCCTCGCCACTCTTAACCTTCTCAAGCTCCATGACTTCATGTCTCCACTCTCCAAAAGACCCTAGAAATCTCCACAACCTACCTATGGCTACATTAATAGACCCTAGAATCAAGATCAATCATCTATGCACAATAGAGAAGGAGAATAGAGAAAAAGCATTCGAGAATTGCTTAAATAGTCCATAAGTGTAAATACGGATCACTAAGGATGCTCCTTGATTCCTATGTTTAGAGAGACAATGTCCCTACTTATTATAGCTTCATCTAGTTCCACAACATGCACTTCATTAGTTTCTACTTAATTTGTTGAGGCATAGAGAAACTAATATTTATTTCCACATCCTAGTGCTTAGATCAAGCTTCCAAATTGCATAGCCCATTCGCCAACCCTATTTGAAGAAATATCCTAGTGCCTTCTCTAGTTGATCCTTGATATTGTGTTTTGATGCTTTTGTGCCAACAACAAGCCTATAATACCTCAAAGAGAAGAACCATGCAACATAGAAAAACCCATCGCATTTTCTCATGACTTTAAAGGGAAAATCTGTCCCACAATCGTAGCTCAATGTAGTTTTGTTTACTTCATTGATCCTTAGTGAGGGAGGGTCTCGCAAATCATCTTATTCAAAGTGATCCATTTTATTTTGACAATATACAAGATCCCCCATGTTTGTAGTGTGAATCATAGTTTCAAGGAGAGCTTGTTGATAATTCCCCTAACATACAACCCCACCACTCATCACCAGATAGCTAGACCACTTTCCTTCACCTTCAAGTACATATGTAGGCAATATGTACTGCATGTTCTATAGATGTGCAAGCTTCCAAACCCCTATTTCAAAGTAGTAGTGTTCATTGTCATTCTGACTTCACCATCCACACTGCTCAAGGGATGAGAAGGTTGATCATGAAGGACGACCACAAGAGCTAGTCTACACAACTTTCAAAGCCTAGGTCTTTGAAAGAAACATGCATGCCTAGTGCCCCTCTTAGCTTTGATAAAAGCTTTGTGTAGACTCACCTAGCACACCTGTTTGCTCTAATAAAATCTTTCATTACCTCTACAATCCTCTCCCACATGATATGAGTTTATTGGATTAAGTATAGCTCATGAATATGTAAAGATCAGTCTCTCATCTCCTCCAATTGCTTGTTAGGGATGGTACAAGCTATGTATGTCGTTTTGGGTTTTATAGAGACAAGCAATTGTAGTTGAAGGTTGTGACTGTTGTCTTATGGTTCTCTAAGGTTGGCACCTCTATTGGTCTAATGTTCACAAGCCTTGACGATATGATGCATATTGATGATGAGAGAGGGTAAAGTGTGATTCCATGATGATGAGAAGGCCTCCGTGTCTCTCTCTCTCTCTCTCTCTCTCTCTCTCTCTCTCTCTCTCTCTCTCTCTCTCTCTCTCTCTCTCTCTCTCTCTCTCTCTCAAACTAGAAAGTTTTGCTAATCAGAAGCCCACCAATAACATCTATGGTCCAAGGTAGAAAGTAATAATACTCATAATAAATAAACAACTTGAGAGTCTGCATGCTAGACAGCTTGTTCTGCTTTCTTTTTTAGATATAGATAGAAGCAGTCCCAAATAGAATGTTAACTCCTTTTTTAGGTATAGATAGAAGCACTCCCAAATTGCATGCTAACTCCTTTTTTACGTACAAAGGAGACTACTTGTTCTACCTACTCTTTTAGGTAGAAATGAAGGCAGTCCCAAACAGCGTGTGCGTACACATGCACACACACACACACACACACACACACAAGGGGGACGAGCATGGAAACTTTTCTCGTTGGGATCATCGCTTACTTAGCCATTTATTAACTGAATTAAAATTTGTCTACAAGTTTAAAAATAGGTAATTTAACTGAAGTTAACTTAGGGTAAAATTTTTGGGACCTGCACCACCTTGTCACTGTAGCATTTTAATAGTATATGCCCTGAAGGGCAATGCTAATAACGTATCTTATGGGGATTATTTTTCCATCATAATGCCATGCTAATTTGGTTATTAGAAGATATTGTGAAGGAGTGAGATTTTTTTAAAAGCTTATGGTTTGCAAGTTTTTGGACCTTCAATTGCCTATCCGTTAGAAGGAATGTGGTTTGCATGTGTTTGGGGTTGGACTTAATAAAATTTCTATTATGAATTCCTTCTATGTATAAGTATACATGAGCAATTGAGCTTTCAAGGTGAAATATATAACTTCTCATGAATTCCTTCTATGTTTAAGTATACATGAGCAGTTGAGCTTTCAAGGTGAAATATAACTTCTCATGGAAATGATATATTGTTTGAGAGGAAAACCAAGCTTAGGGATCCAATTTGTTATCATGGTTGAGAAAGAGTGTGAAAAAGTGCATGAGAAAGAGGAAGTATGTGAAAGAGCATGCATGTGTGTTTGCACTGTGAAATACCTGTTCGCCGCTAGACCCAGTGACACAGGTTCTCGAACTCGAGTAGAGTTATTAGTGATTTAGAAAACAGGATTGTCTTCCCAAAAGAGATTGCTCTTGCATGGGCATGCATGGCTTGAGGGCTTTTGTGAACTCATGGGGACTTTTGATTAAAATTAATAATATGCATCGGAACACCACTTAATTAAAAATAGTCTATATTTTGTGGGTTTTTGGCAAAGGTTTGGTTATTTTATTTTATAAGGATGGGGGCCCCAAAAAAGGAGAAAAGAAATTCCATTTGGGGGGTAGTAGAAGGCAGTACACATACTCCTCGAATGCATTGTACTACCAAATTTGCCAATGCAGCCTCTTCTCTGATGATATAACACACACACACTCTCTCTCTCTCTCTCTCTCTCTCTCCCTTCCTCCCTCGCTCCCTCCCTCCCTCCCTCCCTCCCCGTGTCTCCTTGTACCTGTGTTTCAATGGAGGTTGATCATGAGAAGCACTGGAAGGCAGCGCAGGCCATCTCCTTCTCTGTGGACTTGATCGCAGCCGCCAAAGCCCACCTTCGCTTCCTCGCATCCATCGATCGCCACCCCTCCCTCCTCCACCATGGCCCTGCCTTGCAGCACGCCATCTCCAGGCATATATCTGATTTCCTCCCTCTTTTCCATCCATAGCTCAGTTCATTCAGAATTGCATTGAAAAATCGAACCACAATAGCTAATTTTGTTGTTCTTTCAAGAGATTTCTATCAGAAAAGCTGATTTTGTTGCTGTTCAAAGAAAATTGAAATGCAATAGCTAATCTGATTATTGTTTGAAGATTCTTGGATTAGAATAGCTGATTTGATTGCTGTTTAAAGAAGATTGAATTACAAGAGGTAAAATTTTCCTTGTTATTTGACGAATTCCCACTGGAGAAACTCTGCTTTTGGTGTTGTTGATTCAGATTGGCCACAATATACGCTTGAACTTGTGTTTTTCAATCTTTCCATTTCTTGCGAAGACAGATCAACCGGAGTAGAAATTCGAATCAGGATAGTTTATTTTCTCGCTGTTTGATTCACTCACCGCCGTGTATAGAGTGTTTTCAATCTTGTGGGGTGTTTTCTATGTTCATTGAATCAGCGAGAAATTGCCAAAACAAAGCACATTGAATAGGATTGTGAACCAAAAATGAAGCAACCTGAATAGGAAATTGAGCCACACACAAAGCCAATTGAATTGGAATTTGATTTAGTATAGCTTTTATCACAGTCTGAGTAGCTCACCTTGTGTCTTGTACCTTCAAAACACCGCACAATGTGTAGAGCTAATCAGAAAGCTCCTCATTACTTGCATGCTTATAAAAGAATGGTCAATATATTGGCATTTCTTGCGTGTTTAATGCTTATCAAAGGTTTCAGATGCTTTGGCTTCAGCTAGGTTGATAACCAACAAATGCAAATCTCATGATGCTACACGATTTTATGGAAACCCAACAAAGCTTGAAACAATTGTCATCATTTATTGGAGTAGCAAGTCAATCTAATATGTTTCAAACAATCTTGCAATAATCATCTGCTGTTTGATGACCTAAGCTCTAGTTCTGGCAAAAAGCACAGGTGTCACATTGGATTCTTTTAGCTTAACCGTGTCACTAGATTTACTTCCTCAGCAAGTTAAGTGCCTTCTCAAGCTTATTTCTTCATGTAACGCCCTTTGCAATTACCCCGTTCTTACACACATGAGTAGTCACATATTTTATAGCTTGTGGATAGTCGCATATTTTGTCATCTTCCATGATCTCATTGGTGGTGGTGCTGAACATTTTTGAAAATCAGACAGACACTTACTCAAGAACACAGGACTTATTGTGTTGGTTGCTCTTTGCTGACAGATATGAGAACTGTTGGCTACCTTTATTGGCTGAGCATTCTGTTTCTGGATGCCCTTTGGTACCCCCTTTGGAGTGCGCTTGGGTTTGGCATTGTCACAAGCTTAATCCAGTAAGATAAGACAAGATATTCCATGTTTGTGTTTGTGGTTGTTTCCTTTCCATGCTTGTAGTTCAGAACTGCTGGTTTTGATCTCATATGCTCCAGTGGTGCAGGTGCAATATATTAAGGACTGTGATTTACTCTATGGAAGACTTCTTGATGGGGCCATTATATCTGATGATGTTGATGAAGCTATTAAATCCACAGAAATGTTGTGGGATTCACTCTATCCTCATGAGAAATACTCCATTGATTTGAATGAACTCGAGAATTTTAAAAATGATGGGCATGGATGTAAGATTAAGTATGATTTAGAGGCAGCTGTAGTGAGGCAGCATTCGTTTTATTATCAGGTGTGCCTCTTTTGCTCGTGCTTTGACATACTGGTTTTGAGGCTGTTGTGAGTCAGCTATCTGCATGTTCTACAGGTGAGCATGCCTCACATGGGAGAAGACAGCTTTCTTAAGGTTGCCCTACAGCGATACAAGGGGTATCTGTATCTTTTGCAGCTGTCCAACCTTAGGGTTTTTTTGGTCCCAACATATGACATCGACCTGGTGTGGCACTCCCACCAAAATTGTCCACAGGCTTATGGCAGGGATATGCTGGGCTTATTAGGGAGGGTATTGAATCATGATGACACTGATCCAGACAGGGGTGAAGGGAAAAAATTGGACTTGGGTTTCAACCACACTAGGGGCTTTTGGATGCACACATTCGGTACTATTTATGAACGAGCTGGTGCCATGTATAGAGGGGAACCTCCAACACCACTACCTGCTCTACCTTCTTCTTACAACATACATGCAGCCACAGGTGTGGTACCTGTAGCAAATGGACAATGTGATGGTTACACTCAGGCTCGAAATACTATGCAAGTAAGAACGATTTTGTCCGCAAATTATTGCATTGTTAGTTATGTGAAGAGATTGAGCTGTTATGGCTTGAGCTTCAGTTTGCTGGGGGAATTGCTCTACTACATCAATTTTAGGGCTCCATTTGCTGAATAATTTTTGTTTTCTTAGGTCTTTGTCACAGTGCTTGGCGCTCGGAATGTTCACCCCAAACATAGGGGAAATCTAGCTGTACAAGTGCTCTTTCAGAACGATTCTGCTTTTTCTGATTTGGAAACTTCCTGGGTCAAAGCCGGATCCAACATAGAGTGGAACTCTTTCTGGGGCTTTCAGTGTGTAACCTCAACAGAAGGCCTGCAATTGGTGCTCCGGGAGAGAAAGTCAAACTGCTTCAGTTTTCTAGCACGTCCTAAACTAATTGGTTATCTAGACATCTTGTGGCAAACCATCCTTAGTTCACCCACTCTGTCTTGGGATGGTTGGGTGCCCTTGCACATGGAATCAAAGCTCTACCATGACTGCAAGCCAGTATCATTGCAAATCTCAGTTTCGGTCACTCCTCCTCATATCTCTCCTGTTCTACTTCATATATGTCCGGATGCTTCTATACGTGAGGAAGAAAGCAGCGACTTAAGCGGCTGGCGTAATGTTTGTTTGACAAGGACTGTAGTTGATCACATGAGGAGAGTAGCTTTTTATGTACGTGTAAGGTGAGTGTCTTCACTTTTGAAAGTCTTAAGAATCCAGGATTGAAACTAAGTGAAGGCAGGTGCTTTCTCAGCTTTTTGTTTTATCCTTGTTTGAAGCTAGAATGTATGCTACGTTCCTTCAGGTGGTTGCAGCACGATGAATTCGTTTCTCCACCTCTGATTGAAGTCTCTCAGGCCACCTCCAGTGAAGGTAGAAACATTGTTATCTTCTAGACATTGCTAAGATAGAAAGATCATGTGTTCTCTGCAACATCCATCAAACAAACATTTTGTGTCTGTTTGTTTCCACTTAACCGATTGTTTCAGAAACTTTTTATGCATTTCTGTTCATGATTTTGTTATGCTTTGTTGGCGTTTTTCACACTAATGATCACTTTCTTTCCAAATGTATGTTGTGTTTGTGATCAGTAATTGTTGACTTTGATTGACAGTCAAGGTATTAGCATATGCCAAACAGAGTGTTGAGTGTGATGATAGCAAATTTTCTGGGTCGAGAAAATGGAGTCTCCTTGATAATGCAGCACAAGTTGTGGTCACAAGAGATACTAGGAATTTGAACTGGAGCTGTCAATTTGATTTCTCTTTGACAAGCCAATCTGTAAGACTCATTTTTCAGATCAATGCTTAAAATGGGTTTCGGATGAATTGGTGACTCACTCAGAGTGTGCACATTGTTCTTGCAGTTGAGTTTGTTTCGTGGGAGAAAGTTACAATATGAGCAAATTGGTGCACAGGAGGATGAAGAAGCTGAGTTTGTGACTCTGGTCCGTTACAGTCAAGACGCACCATTAGGCAAAGCCACAGCTCTCATCAATTGGAGTTCAGGTGTTATGGAGGTACATGCATTAGTGATGCTTTTTAACTGCTCATCAATGGTGTGATACATTGCTCAGGCAACTCGTTTGATGGAGCTGCTGCTCAACCCTACCTCCTCTGCAGGTCTGTCCTGGGGAGAATGTAGTCTTTGTATTGTTACTGTCAATGGCATTATCATCATCCATAATTGACCTGGTCGGACATAGATGGGAGCACCGAAAGAGAGACAAAGCAAGAGCTTCTCAGAAGGATACAAGGCCTGTCGAGTGGGGTATGTCTTAAATGTTCCTCTTATCCCCCACCCCCCAATCCCACTCTTTTTCTGCTTCTGTCCAAGTTCAATGAGAAATGGGAAACCTGTGTGATAGCAACATGTTATCCCTTGATGTGTGAATAAAGGATATTCAGCTACCTGTGTTGTCTTGAGTCACGAAGAGATTTGTGGTGATTTATGATTTCTTCAAGGTGACTCCAGTCACTTCATGTCATTAGCACACAACCTTATCTGCACTTTTTAGTGGTGGATGGTCTGGAGACTGGTAGAGTTAACCTCCCTGGCTCATTATTTTGAGTTGTACTGCTAATTGTGGCATATTCATCTAGATTGTACTCTACTGTAACTTGTAAATTATTTATTTTATTCAAAAGTGCATAGTGGTGTAAATGAAAGAAGCTGAAGAAATGTGGAATTGAGATTGTGTCTATGCATTTTCATTCCTTTGCAACGTCCACTTTCATTTTCTGACTTTCATTTTGTTGGTTGGTTGTGCAGGCTCTTTAGTCTTGAATGGTCATTGCCCTTCATTTGCAAGTACATAATCTCTTTGCTCACAAGGATTCAGTAGAGAATGGAATTTGCAACAAGTTCAATCATGGCAATTGAGATTGTGTTTATTTGCTTTTTAAAAGGTATGTGTACATAGCGACTTTCACTTCATTTGCTAACTTTTGTCTCTTGTTGGTTGTTCAGGCTATTTAATCTTGAAAGATCACTGCCCTCCATTTGTTCGGAACATTGTGCAGAGTTATGCCTGGTTCAGTATGAGATCTAATCCTTGGATGTCTTCCTTCTATCAATGTAGCCTTGCTACAGGTGCTCTAGCTAGAAAGTATAGGCAAGAATGTGAAAGTGGCAGATCTGGAGGAGTTCGTGGAAATGGGAGCATGGTTAAGAAAGTTGGTGGCAAATCTTCTGGAGGGTGCAGTTGTGGAGGATGTGGAAGTGGTGGATGTGGTAGCAGCCATAAAACTGAGAGCATGTGCAAGAAAAACAGTGTTAAAATTCCAACAACGGATGGTTGTGGGGCATGTGGAAGTGGTGGATGTGGTGGTGGATGTGGTGGAGGATGTGGCAACAAAGCCACACCAGGCAGAAATGCACTTGGAAGTGGATGTGGAGGGTGTGGAAGTGGGGGATGCGGAAATAGTATCACTACAAGGGATACCCTCGGAGCTAACAGTAGTGGTGTTGGTGGTGGAAAATCTACTTCTGGGAGTGGATGTGGAGGATGTGGAGCTGGGGGTTGTGGAAGTGGATATGCGAACACAAAGAGTTGTTGACATCTGTAATGGGAGATTTGGATTGGTTTCTGAGTTGGTGATGGTTGGGTGATAGGTGACCTCTTCATGTCTTGTAAACATGTATATATGTATGGTCAGGTACTAGGAAGTCCAGTGCACACTGTGCAAATGTTCCACTTTTGACCATGCCCACACTTAATGCACTGGTATCTACTAAAGATGATAGGGGCTTTAGCAAGTGTATAGATTCTGCAGTAAGGACATTAGTGGGCTTTAGCTAAGAGTACAGATTCTGCAGTAGTAATTTGCCCATCTCCCAAGTGTGAGCACATTCAACTGACCTTGATTTGTGCAAGGAAATAAGAATCTATTATTTACACAAGCCCCATGATATTGACACTGTGACAGGAGGATGTAAAGGAGACTCGAAGCATTAAGAAGTTTTTATAAGCCTAATCTGCTTGATTTCACTAGCTTTATTCCATATTTGTTGGAGGTGTTGAAAGTTCTCAAGCTCCTATAGTTTAGAGTACTTAGGAGCTGGAGGATGTGTGTTATGCCATCATCATACAAGCTCTTGTAGTGTGTGTTCAGGAGGTGGAAGATCAGATTTAACACTTCGCAACTTGATGGAAAATAGTGGTTCGAGTTGTAAGATAAATAAAAGAAACTTGTCTTTTGATTTGCTCCTTTGGTTCTAAGATCTTCACAGCCCTCCCTTTTCAAGGTGTTTGGATATCTAATTCCCTAATGTAAGGCAACGTTCGTCTCACTCAAGGCCTTCCTAGTTGCATCAAGTTACTGTCTTCACCTCAACCTAACACGCTCAACCTAGGTTGAATGTTTGTACTATCTATTAAAGAAAGAGTAAGCTCATTGATTACTTACTCAAGGGAGAGTAGCACTTTGGTGAGTCTAGATCAACAAATAAAAGCAATCTATGTGATGGAGCACATCGGGAGGTACATTCATACTGATATTCATCTCTACATCTATAATAATAATATTTTGAGATTGTGACACAGGTAATTATGGAAGTGCCAAATTGTTGCCAATCCTATGTGGTATGCTCTCAAGCCCAATCAATTTTAGAGGAAAAGTTTTGAATGGAAAACTTGAAAGTCTAATATAAAAAAATTCACGAATGATAGGGAATGTTGCTTTGAGCTTTTGAAACTGGCTCGCTCACCTTTGGAGTTCTCCCTCGTAGAGGTTGCTATACGTGCTATGTAGAGTTGTCATATAGGTTACTAAGGACTTGAAAGTGGTCATCAATCTCCAAACAAAACTTAGAGGACCTTTTTGAATGGAAAAAAGGAATTGATGGTGTTGAGTTAGGTGAATTAAAGGCCTTAAACCATCCAAAAATCCCCCCCCCCACCCCCCCAAAAAAAAAAACCCATCAAGTTAAAGGACAAGATATTGTTTGCAAATATTTGGTGTTATGCTTTGGTTAGTAACCCATCATGACCTTAGCCATGAAAACTCAAATATTAAGGTCCATTTATGTGCATGGTTTCAAATGAAACATGGATGTTTGTTCTTTATACACTAATGGATTTTGTGATTGGGTATTGTTCAATCAATTAATGGCCTACAAGCACAACATAGATGCTTGCTTCCTTCGATTAGACTACTATTGGCAAGACAATTGTATTGATATAATTGAATTAAACTAGTTGTAATTGAGGTATTGATTTATGTTGTACATCATTCTCAAGCATGTGTGCCTCCTCCCCCCCCCCAAAAGAAACACACACACACACATTCTCATTCTCATATATATATATATATATATATATATAGAGAGAGAGAGAGAGAGAGAGAGGGGAGTGATGGTACTGGTTTCAAAATTGCATGTAGATTACCAAAAATTGAGGTCTAATGTAAAATGAGTTATGAAAGTTTTGAAAAAAAGCTTCAAAAGTTATAGCAAGTCTAAATGTTTAGTTATAATCATGGAAAATACTTTCAAATTGATTAAAAATCCCCTAAAAATTGACTTAGGTGTTGGCATCATTTCTTGAAAAGGTTTTTCATAAACATGGATGCAAATGGATTGTGAAGAATTGATCTCTTGATTTTACATATATAGGGTAAGACTTAAGTCAAGGTTGACTTTGCCTTCATTGGGGCTATGTTGCTAGAAAAGGTACAACTATGAATAATGGGGCAAAATGAGTTATTAAGTGTCCTCATATTCTTTTATGCTTGGCATTAGGTTTTTTATTATGTAACTCCTAACCTTTTATGGGCCCATTCATATCACCACTTTGTGTATTGGGACATACATCAAACTTGGGTTGGTAGAAGACACTCAAGGTGGACACAAGTAGTAATCAAGTGGCTCAAGGTAGTGCTTTTCAGGGTTTGGTTGTCTAGCAATCAAGATGGTCTTGCTATACACTCAAAGAGCAATTTCATCAAGTTTATGAGGTTAACAACCTCAAGGCAAGCAGTAGGAAAGCAAAAGCTTTTAAGGTATAGTTGAGAGAGAGAGAGAGAGAGAGAGAGAGAGAGGAAAAATAGTATACATGCTTGATGAAATAGAAAAGAGTGACTTCAAGATGCTCAAGGACCTATTTCATCCAAAGACTCTTAAAACAACACAGTCAAGCTTATGGATATATGCTTAATTAGGGTTTACATATCTAGTGTGTGTGGTCTCTACAAAGTAATCTCCACTCTTGAGTGACCAAATCCCAAAGCTATTGTGATCACTTCATCAATGGGATTATCAAAGACGAACTATACAAAGCTTGGCTAGAAATTCAAGCTTGGACAATATGATCATAATGAAGTTTTTGGAAAGGAGATCAAAGTTAATGACCTATTGTAGGAACGGAATAGGAAAGAATTAAACTTAAGGAATCATCACCCTACACAATGATAGGGAAAGGAAGCAAGGTCTAGTTTGACTCAAGAAATAGAAGAAACCTATGGTAAGAGTTGATGAAAATTAATGAAAGCCTCAAGCTTAGGGTAAATACAAATATCATCCACTACATCCCTTGTGGTGGCAATCACTTGCCATAAAAATGCCAAGAGCATACATGCAATAGTTTGTGCTAATTGTGCTAGGTATGACCATTCTTGAGATCACTTATTGGCATTATGCTCAACTATAGCACGTAGCATAAAGATGATGATGAATAAAATAAGACATGTAGGGAATGGCCTCCTGAAGGGGCCAAAGAGACAAGTTGCCAACAAAGCATGACAACACTAACACTTGACAAGGTTGTCATGCATAAAAGTAAAACTACTACAACAAAACCAAAAATTGAGAAGCCTAGAAGTGTAAAAATAAGTGCGTTTTGATTTACTATATCAACTTTAAGGCATTGATAGGTTAAATTTTGGGTCAAGCATGTGCAAGAGTGGTTTCAAAATTGAGAAGCAATTGCCCAAGGAATGTTGAGCACAAGGTCAAATTGAACCTCCTTCGGTCTTCGTACCTTTGAGACATCTTTGTCCAACCCATAAGCCGTAGATATATTAGTCCTTTGGGACACTTCAATCTAAGAGTCATGAGAGTGCGCAATGGAAAGAGGAAAGTGAACATGGAGAGAAGGAGAAAGAGAGAATGCAAGAGAGAAAAGGAACAATGTGATTGCAATGGCCAAAGGTACAAGGCTACAACAATAAGCCCCAACACAGTTCTATGTGTCACTGAGGGCGCCAAACGGTAGTAGGGGGATGAGAGAATGAGGAGGGATAGCTTATCATGAAGGATCAATGTTGGATAATGGATAATAAAAGTGGAAGGGTAGGCTGTCTATATATAAGTGAAAAAGAAGAAAAATCCTAAATGTGGTCAAACCCCTAAAAAACAACCAAAAGTACACAAAAAGAAATGCACTAATAGGCCCTCCATCTGCACTATCTAAAACACATAAAATAATAGACAAATGCAATGTCAGAGCTTCAAATGTCCTTGTCTAACTCAGACCGACAAGGATCACAAGCAAGAGATGGCCACACAAGACACACACGACTCCTAACAAGAGTAGCCCTCAAAAGTAAAAGTAGTTGGAGTCTTTAAGGACTCTAATTTGTATTAATAAAAATGTGGACTTTGATTTCATTTTAGGACATTCATAGATGAGAAACCTGAGACTCATACAGGATTGGGAGAAGAAACTAGTGTTCTTTAAAGAACCACAAACATGCATTTTATATATAGATGGAAATATGGAAAGCCTCAAAATTTCACCTTGATGCCATCTAATGATGCTCAAAGATGATAAGCAATGAATTGCCACCTAGAGTCCCCTAACTAGGTATATCCCTACTCGAAAGATGAGAGTGATTTGTAAGTGAATTAATGTAGATAGGTGAGGGAGAGAATGAGTTTCAATGAAGAAACATTAACGGCAAACCACATAGATTTTGACTCTATAGTTTCTTGGTCCATGTGATGGTTAAAATTTCACATTAAGACTCGACTGTTAGGAATGCCTTAGAAGGTACCACAAAACCAAGTTGGGTTGATTGAAGCACTTAGTTCAACCCCTTGGAGAATGTGAAAACATCAAGAGAGCTTTTCAAAATTATATAAGATATCTAGACTAAAGTGTGTGACTTGAACTTCATGTATAATTGTGCACTCTTAGCAACTCAACACACTAAATGATTAGAAGGATTGCTTCTAATCATTGCTGAATGATGACTCTTCAAACGAAATCTCAAAAGAAGAGGAGGCAGATGACAAATCTGAGGATGATGCATTTCTAGGCAAACTAGAAACCATGGACTATGATGTCAATGATGAATCATAAGAGCAAATTGTAGCAAATCTTGATCCAAAAAAATCAATGAGAATGCTAGTCCATGGTGGAGTGATGAAATTGAACAAAGAATGGGAATGGATACAATCCCTTGATGTCATATGCTATGAAAACCTGGAATCTATTTACTCAAGCTATCCATTCTTTTTAATATTGGATCACACAAAGCAGATGCTAGAAAGAATTCATAAGTGATTATTTGGAGTCTTGTTTTGATTTGAGATCGATACTAATAGAGACCCTAAAATCCCTCAATATGCAAGACATGTTCATAGAAAGAGGACTATCATGTCACATATAGCAAACAAAGCTAAAGCAATTGAGGAAGGAAATATACTCCTAAAGCCAAACCATAGAAGAGACCCCAAGATCCCTCAAAACAATCCACAATGTTCATGAAAGGAGATTGGATAATAATGGTGCTAGGGGCAAAACAAGAAGGTGACACCAATTAACAAATTGAAGTATCTAACTAAGTAAACTTAGCAAAAGAGGATGAAAAACCCCAAGTTGTTGGATCTACTCAAATAATACTTTGATACATTTGCTTAGCCATACAAAGATATAAAGGAAATTTCCTTTGAAATGGTTAGCCACTACTAAGGGCTCCTAACACCAAACATTTTAAACATCAATCGTATCTAATGAATCCTAGGTATATGCATGTAGCCTACAAAGGAGCTAGAAAAGCATCTCAATATTGGGTTCATTCATGAGATTATAGGTATTATTGACCATATGGTACTAAAGAAGAGATGTAGCGTACCCATTACACCATTCTTTTGCTTATAAAAACACATGACTTTGAGTTGTTTGAGTGCAAGACTAGTTGAGTTTAAGTTCTTGAAGAAAATGATCCATAGATTGCTAGCAAACTCTTGTACACCTAAAGAGAAGTGTAGGTGACATAAGTTAAACCCAACTCCTCAAACATGCAAAAATTTGAAAATTTGAAGAAGGATGCCTACCAAAGTACAACTAAGAGACAAATTTATTGTACTCATGTTCAATACAAACAATTAATTGTTCAAGAATTTTGCAAATTGTTAGTATGATGCATTCTGGACTAGATCCCAAGGCCCCAAGTGTAAATGAGTCCCCAAGATCCTTAATATTAGAGAAGCCACTCAAGAAATAGAAATATGGCAATTTTTAGACCCACCTTTTAGAAGAGTGCATGATAAGATAGAATTGAGGAGAAAACAAACCTTCCATTAATGGAAAAAGGCAAGAGCTATTGTTGAATTGAGTTGTGTAACACCTTTCACCCACTTATATAAATATCCCTCATATACTCCCCACACCCCATTATCTTCATGATCAACAAGCTCTAGTGATACTATAAGTGGTGGAGAGAGGCCTCGTACTCCCATTCACTTCCCCTCATCATTTTCATCAATCTCATCCTCTTCTCCCATCATGCTACCTCAATGTTATTCATCGCCATCTCTATCTTTGTTCTTTTTCATATAAGCCACTCCACAGATAAGCCTACACACACGCGCGTGCACGCACACACATTCTTATCACCCCATCCCTTCCAATTATACAAAATGGTATTTCCTATGTAGAATTTCAAAAGTCGATTCGCACAAGGAAAGGCAGTGTTGGAATCTACCTAGAAAATTTTGATACATGTAGACTTGTCCGAGCCATGCAACATACTTTTAAGGCTCATATCTATGGCTTCAAAGAGACAAAGAGACAACACAAGGGAGATCATCAATAATGAACCTATAATGGAGATTATTGTAAAGCTTGAAGCGATTAAACAACTGGTCTATCAACAATTGATGCAACAATAGTTTAATGTTACAACAATTGTGCTAACAAAGATTATGAATTTTGGGAAAAGCTGAGCTATAGTATTTTCAAATCAAAATCAGCCACCATTTAATACCACTACTAATTAAAAGCTTAAAAATAACTCAAATATCCAAAAGCCAATAAAATTAGAAGGAATTTATAAATAGCTAATTCCTCTATTTTTCCAATTAAAATTTGATATTTTTTTAGAGTTGTGTCTCTTGATTCTTAGAACAACAAAAATATAGATTTTATCAGCATTTTATCCCATGTGTATTGGTTTATCCCACCCGAAAACACTAAAAACCCCCCATTTTTCTCATAAAAACCATGTTTTACGGGTTTCTAAAATTTATTTCTAGCCTTTTAACTTTATGTTTTCTGATTTTTTCATCATGGAAGCATAGAACAAATAGTGAACAACATTCCTACCAATTTTCACTCCATAAGAACAACATTGATTTAATCAAATGTCAAAAACAAGCAATTTTCCTTTGTAAAATAGAATTACCAATTTTTTCCTTCTTTGTGGGTTTTAAAATCTGATGCATGACTATAGATCAACCCTCATTCAATGCTCAACCCACCTCCGAACAGCAAACTCTAGCCCTCCACCATTCCAGGAATGATCCGGTACCATGTCGGACAAGCGGACTTCAATGGATCTTCAATCCTCTTCATGGGCATGAACTGCCTCTTAAGGGGAGAGAGGGAGGGAGGAGAGAGAAAGACTGTTTTTGGATCTCAGCAATCGGGTAGCCAATGGAGGAGCGGAGACCGATGATGAAGAGCGAAGATAGAGTGTAGTTCATTCATCATATCAATTAGGGGGGTTGCATTGAAGTGCCGTAGTCCCTCCTCTTCATCAAATGGATTCATGGTGCCTTCATCTCTACACACGCGCAAAAAATGGACCCCCCCCCCCACGAAATCATTTTTTAGTTGGGCTCCGAGGGGAGCACCCAAAGGTCACACCTCTTTTGGCTTCCTAAAGCCCATTTTCACTTGACTTTTGGTCCTTGGCCTCCCGAGCACTCCCTCTTCCTCATCTGATATCCAATTCACAATCCGAAAAATCAAGCATTCATCTTGAAGTCCCCCACTTTTGGGCATCTCCCAGCGTCTCATTTGTCATGCCAAAAATTATGAAAATTCACCGACCGTCGTCCAGTGGCTCTTTTAAGCACTTTTTGGGCATTGCCCCTTATAATCATACTGATTGCAGCGACCGCCTTCGACGAAGTCTATTTTTTTCCTAAAATCCAAAATTTTTGGCTATTTTTAAGCACTTCTCGGCGTAAAAAATCATCTGTCATTGGCGACCACGGTATAGGGTGACTCAGCCCGTTGAATCCCACGAACGATTTTGCACATGAACACAACCCCAAAGAGCATCAAGCTGATACAAAATATAGACAACAAAACACATCACAGCTTCCAGCCTACCCCCTGACAAAATCAAGGCATGAAATCGACAAGGAGTACGCCTAGCATAATCTAACTGATTGCCTAAGCTGGTCGCTACCCAACTGCTCCAACACAGCTAAGCTAAAAAGAACAATCAAAGAGGTCATCCTAAGTGGTGGGTTGAACTACCTGCCTAACTAAGGACAACTCAACTAGGAGCTCCTACTAGGCGAGGACTCCTATAGCCTGATCAACAAATATGATCTTTTAGCACATTGGTTCTTTTAGCCTCTTATTTTCCATACTCGGGTGTGTAAAAAGGAGGGAGCTGAGCGTAGCGACCTAAGGAGAACAGGGCATCAGCCTCAGGTCCTATATCAATACCCAAGAACCTACCAAGCCCTCGCAAGGCGACACTTAATCCTTTTCTAATGCTCACTTTTATTTTTGCTCCAACCGTCTTTTATTCTTATTCCTTTACTTTTCAGCTAGTTGCCACCCCTAGGAAGACAAGGCATCGGCCGTGGGTCTTGTCTCGTCCTCCCCAGGAACCTACCAAGCCTCCGCAAGGCAATAAACAACCACTCAAGGATTTTTCTTTCTTCTCTCTTTTATTGTTTTAGGGGTTAGAACCCCTTTTTACACACCTCCGTATATTCATATATTTTCTTTCATATATTGAGGGTTTTCCTTTTGGGTTATTTTAATAGGCTTCTCTAACTGCCTCACACTAACAGGACCTCTTAGATTAGCCGCCTAGCAGGTCAGCAAACGTGGTCACTAGAACTCCCATCTAAAACAAGTCTTTTATTACCTGGCAATGCCCTTGCAGGAGGCAATTGACTACTCAAACCTCCCACAGACATACTAACCTAAACCTGGGACTTCATGCCTTGATCATCGATCCCCAATCAAATAAGAAGAGATCACCCTCACATATGTATTGTTATTTGCTTAAGGCAAAAAAAACTTGGAAAGGGGACGAAACCACATGGAATGGCTACAAGAAGCTCCTCCGTAGCAAAGGCTCCCTCCAGCAACTTCATCAACCTGTATGATACAATCACTAAAATAACAAACCATTAAACGTGCCTACACCAAACAGGCATAGGGCCCTCTTGGCCTAAAGAAATCAAACATTAAACCCTTAAAACAACTGGCCATCTTGGCCTAAAGAAATTAATCCAACCAACTCATATAGATCCCTCCTTGGAAGAAGGCAAATATACAAAAATATGCTCTATTCCAAGGGGAAAAAATAGGGCTCATAGCCCTAAACTAAATGCATCAAGTTGTGACCCATACCTCTTGCATACATAGCAAGAGACATACGCATAACATGTCGTCAAATCAACCTGTGGATCCAAGATAATAGTGGTAGATGGGTCTCGGCTACTCTTCGCATTACCTATATCAACCATCGCTTGCCATATAATGTGTGGTCTGATAACATTCCCCACAAGCGCCCAGGTCCAGTCTCATTATCAATAACAACATCCGAACTAGGACCACAGTTGAAGAAGAGGTCCTCTTCATAAGAAAAATTGGCTAGTGAATCTGCAAACTGATTCCAATATCGTGGAATCAACTGAAGAGAGACGCTCTCAAATTCATCAAGTAGGGTTATAGCAGTTCGATAATACATACGAAGGATAGGATTGTGGATTGTATATGTCCCATTGAGTTGATTTAAGATCAGTTGGGAATCCCCTTTTACTAACAATTGTCGAATACCACTTTTCTTGGCAATATGCAGTCCCATAATCAAGGCCTTATACTCCACCATGTTGTTAGTGAATCCTACCCCGAGATAAGCTGCTAATTTCATTATAACTCTACGTCGAGGATCTCGGATAACTATTCCAACACTCCCTTTTTTATTAGGGCCCCTGAACACCCCATCAAAGTATAATGTGTACGTCCGTGTACATCCACAATGGGTTTACACAGCCAGCCATCCAGAACTCCCCTATTCGTAATTATGATAGTCAAAATTCAACATATTTAGCAGATGAACTGATGGCTTTATCCCATCTTCATCATTAAAGACTACAGGGATGCTTGTCAAAATCTACAAACAGTGCAGAAGACCTTAATCTCCCAAACAAATGTCATGTCATCTTGCTCAGTCACTTTATAGCCTTTACTCCACCAGATGAGCTTTCCCTGATGATATCACTGCTCTTGATATGGGTGCTCCAAATAAGGAATCAGTCAACCCATCAACCTTTGCAGATGTCTGATTAATCGCGCATATACCTACAAGGCACTTATGTCATTAGGACAGTAAAAAATAATAAGGTTTAATCTTATTAAGATTAACCTTATTCTTAAACTCCACACCCTCAAGATCTGACAATAATGCTGTGGATTTATTCTTCCCGAACCTGACAATCCTATAAGGGCCATCCCATTTGGGCTCTAGCTTTCCTAGAAATAATTCTCTATGTGTATCATAGTACAACACTAACTGTCTTTTCTTAAAAGTATATTTCTTTGATTTTAGGTCATGGAGCTGCTTCATCCAACGCTTGGTCACCTCCTAATGTAGCCACCTCTACAGTTTAATCTCATCGAGGTGTGCCAAAGTCATAAAGCGCTCTAAGAGGGCATCCCCATCACCCAAAGAATGGTTGATTGTGAATCTTATCATTGGAAACTCGATCTCTTGAGGTAGGACACACTCCTCTCCATAAACTAATTTGAATGGGGTGTGACCAGTAGATCATTTGAACCTCGTATTATACGCCCATACTGCCACATAAAACTTGGTATCCCAGTCCCGTTTCTTTTCGGAGATTATCTTAGATAGCATACCCACAAGCTACTTATTGGTACTTTCAACTTGTCCATTTGCTTGTGGGTTATAGGGGGTTGTTTTATTATGCTTGATTTTCCACGCTTCCGTCAGGCTTTTAATCACCTTGTTCAGAAAATGTGTCCCCCGGTCCAATACTATTTCTTTTGGCAGACCAAATCGACATACTATTTGCTCCGCTAGGAAACTAGCGGTTTCCTTTACATCGTCTTTCTGTGTTGCACGTGCTTCGAACCACTTAGTAAAATAATCAGTCGCTACAATAATATACATTTTCTATGCAGTGGACAACAGAGTAATAGGCCCACAAAGTCGATCCCCCACTTCTCGAACGGAAGGATTGCCATAATAGGAGTGAGTGCTCGCTTCATATTCTCTCAGCTATCATGTCATTGACAAATGTCCCATCTTTTAACGTACTCGAATGCATCCTGGAAAATGACCGACCAATATCCTGCCCTCAAGGCTTTTTGCGCAGTTAGCCACCCAACGAAATGACCTCTGCAAGCAAAGTCATGGCATTTTTCTAAGATGAAAGGGACCCCGTCAGGCATTATGCATCAGCTATAGATATTGTCTAGCCCTTGCCAATACAACGTGCCTGGAATTATTGTGAAATTTAAAGCCTGCTACTTAATATTTCACTTTTTTGACTTCGATAGACTAGCTCCAGTCTCTCCCGTCGACAAATAATACGTTATCGCCACATACAAGAGGGAATAGATGCCGTGTCAATCTTGAAAAATGAGTCCCAGTCACTACCTTCAGCCAGAGCTTCCTTTGGCTCCCCAAAGTCCACAAGGCACTCTACGATACCCTGCAACCTGGGTGGCTTGCTCTTAACCTCATAGTCAAACTCCTACAAAGTGATTAACCACTTTGCCAAACGGTCGGGTGGTTGTAGCTTATTCATTAACAGTCGTAGCCCTTCCGCCTTCATATAAAGGACAACCTTCTCATAAAGAATATAGTACCTGAACTTTTTTGGCACAAAGACCATCGCAAGGCACAACCTTTCCATATAAGTATAATTAACTTTGGATACACGCAGCTTCCGACTAGCAAAAGCAATCGGGTGATACCACTTCTCTTTCCAAATCTGCGCTAAACAGCAACTAATGCTATGCATGGTGGCTGCTGAAGAGATATAAAAAATTTCACCCCTTTTTGGTGCTTTCGGCACGTGTGCTCTTACGAGTTCCTGCTTGACATCCTCGAAAGCCACCTTACAAGGGTACTCCACATAAACAAACAGTTGAAGGATAACAGATTTGTCAATGGCAACATTCTTTCTACCAATGCGTTTATGAACCATCAATAATATCCAACTGATGACAGAAAGCTGTGAACTTCTTTGGGAGTGCATGGCAGACTCATGGCGACTATAGCTTTGATGTTTTCAAGATCCGTCGCAATCCCTACCGAGCTAACTGCATGGCCCAGGAGGATCCCATAAGGTACGCCAAAAACACACTTCCTCGAATTGAGAGCTATGCAAAATTGTTTGCATTGCTCAAAACATTTTTATAAAATAATCAACTGCCTTTCTCTCACGGTGGTTGCCCCTAAATCATCAATAAATACCTTCAACTCCTCAGGGGAAATGTCACCAAAAGTCTTATTGGCAGTTCGTTGCCAAGAACCAAGCACATTGCATAGACCAAATGCCATCACATGATACGCAAAGGTCCCGAAGACTGTTATGAACGTCGTTTTGAGCTTATCCTCTTTTGCAATTGCCATCTGATTATAGCCTGCAAAACAATGCATGAATGAATATATCTCCCTACCCGCCAATTGATCCAGAATCTGGTTGATAAAGGGCAGTGGGTAATAATCCTTAACTATTTGCTTATTCAACTCTCAAAAGTCCACACACAACTGGATTTGATTATTTTTCTTCTTCTTGATCACAACTGGTGAACACCAGTCTCACTGTGCTGCACAGGGAAGATCAAACCCGCTTTATGTCATTTTTGTAACTCCTTGAAACCCATCCCGCAACTCAAATGGCATACGCCTGACTTTATGTCGCAACTAACGACTTCTTTCCTTCAATGGAATTGTATGGACAGCGAGGCTAGGAGGAATTCCCCTAAGCTCATCGTAACTCCAAGCAAAAATATCGCGGAACTCTTGGATTAGAGTGACATAATCCTCCCGTTCTTCCACACTAAGCATAGACCCTAGCTTTATTGGCCGCTCATCGTCTAGCATACCAAGGTCTAGTTTGATAAAATCTGCGTCCTTTATTCTATCTTGAGCTTCTAATGGCTCATTCAGCGTTACTTGATAGATGTCTTCTATGGTCGATCCCTCTTTGGATTCATCAGTCATCAATGTCTCACTTTCAAACACATCTTCCATTGTCTCTAACTCTGTAGAAGGTAGGGGAGCTCGCTCACTTTGACTTAATTTAGGATATGCGTTGACTATCACACGTCTAGCACCTCTACCAAATATCAATCTACCAGTGGGTATATCTACTTGACAATCTGCTTGTAAAATCCAAGGTCGACCAAGCAATACTTGGTAACTCGCACACCCTGCAAACCGGATTACCCTAAAGTCCAGCAGGCATTCTACGTTGGCAACTGTCACATGGACTTTAGTTAAGCAGCCCTCCGGCTGTCTTAGACTATTGTCAGCCATTCGAATGATTGTGGAGGCATCTTTCTAAATCGCAAGACCCAACTTCTCCATCAATTCAAATCTCATAATATTAACCGAGGATCCTGTGTTGACGATAGCACTATCCACTAGAATTCCATCAACATAGGCTACAACCCTTGGGTAGTGCTTTTTGGCATGTTCAAACCAGTCATCCCCTACCCGCGCTATTCCCAAGGGTTCTACGATATACCCCGTACGCAAGATCTTTTTAAATTCTTTGCGTACTCCTGGCAACAGCTTGATTAGTTGCAAGAGAGCGTCTGGTTTAACACCGCAAAGGGAGCTAGCTAAATCAAATTCAGGATAATTCCCTAAAGCTCACTTCTCACGCCAAACCATCCGCTCTTTAGGACGCTGCACCGGCTTTATTGCCTCTTTTTTACCTCTCACCTTCTTTCTCGATACCTCTTTATCTCTCTTGGCATCAACCTTACTCTCTACGGGCTTCAGAGGTCCCCCTTCCTTGTCAAGATTTAGAACTTGCGTTCCTTTATCATCCTGCCTAGGGTTTCTATCGAGAGGTTTTACATTATCTTTGTCGCCTTCTCTATGTTTTTGGCCTCTTGTTACAACACGTAGGCTAGAAACTTCAGTGCCATTAACCTGCACAGCCTCGATGAGGCTCATCCCACTGCCACCTGGCAGTTCCTCGACAATAGCCTTACCCCTTTCGAGTATTTGTTTCGGCCCATCATCCTGTTGAAAATTATTTCCTTGCGCACGATGATTAATAGACCCTGGTTGTCGACTACCTTGTTGGAGGGAACTGATCTTGCTCCAACAGGTGGCTGCTAAATGGCCAGACTTCCCACAAATGTCACATTTGACATTTGGGCAATTACGTGGATAAGGTTTCCCACCACACCATTTGCAGCTAAATCTAGAGGGTGCACCCTCTTCGAGGCATCGACTCCCTATCAAATTATGTTGTTTCTTTAAGAAATTAACGTCAACGACTATTTGTCGATATTGTTTAGAGATCATATATGTGCAGTGATTCATCGTGTCCTTGACTTCGCTAAGGACAATTGACGAACTCAACTCATAGCCCTGATCATCTACTCGTCGATCCCTTGGTTGCACAATTTGATTAGGCATTGGTTGCATTGGTTGTTGACCCACAGGAATGATGTTAGGGTTCGCTGCTTGGCTTCCCACATTTGGAGGCATCTGACTAGCCATAGGCATAGTCACACTAGGTGGAGCTGACAATAAAGGCATATTCAGCACCATGTTCCCTCTCCCATTAGGGTTCGCCATCCCCATCCCTTTGCTTCCACTGCCATTGATCAAATTGCAAATTGTTTCCTGATGCTAGACCCATGTTGGGATTGATTCGAGAAGCATAGACTGCTTGCAGACATGACTCTATTTCTTGCGCTCGTCTAATGGCAGTGTCTATATCCGCTAAGGTGACACTACTTAGCTGCACTTGGATATTAAAATCAAGACCATGCAAGAAGTATTGTAACTGGGCGACAGGTGGAATAGGCATAGAGGCATACAATTTGCAAAAAACCTCTTTGATGTTCTTGACATATGCTCGTATATCTTCATGCGGTTCTTAGCGTGTCAAATTTAACACGCGCATTCAATATTAGCCATCTCTCTCGGGGGCAAACTCCCTTCGAAAGGCTTCATAAAATAAATCCACGGTGGTTATGGTTCTAACCTCAAGGCCATGATATCATATAACTGCCCGTCCCTTTAGGGTCATATTCAAGAACATCATTAGATGCCCTTCCTCTTGGATGTGATAATTAAACATTAGCTTTTGGAACTCCCTTATATGAAGCTAAACATCCTCTTCCACTAACCCATTAAAAATGGGTAGGGGAAAACCTAAGGCTGGCAAATCTTTCGTTCTTGCAAGGATTGCGATAGGTTGCGCCATGGCAATGATTGGATTTGCTAATGGAATCGGGACAGGCAAAGCTATCACACCACTCGAAGTGGGCAGATTAATTGAGAGGGGGGAACTAGAACTTCCACCTCCTGACAGACTTTGATTCAGGCTAAGGGTGCTAAGACCCCACCCTTAAATAGGTTAAGGACTACTCCTTTTAGGAGAATAACGCCTATTGATTTTGGCCCTCTGTCTAGCCCTCTCGGCTCTCTCCTATTTTTGGAGTTCAGCATGATGGATCTCTTCAAAGGACATCAACTAATAAATAGGTCCCGAGAGACCCTAGATTCAGAAACCACCACTTTGAGGCGGCTCCCGACAAACGCACCACTGATGGGACCAAAAATAGGCTGGCACTAACTATGGCATTAGTTGGACCTCATGCATACAACAGACACCTCCACCACCACCCGGCCTCACAGTCCAAGAGCATCTGTAATAACTAAATGCACACTAGGTACTTCTAATATTGCATTTGTAGTAGGATAAAAGTAGAACAATACCTTCCCCGAAACCCCCCAAAGGGGGTATCCCACACATATTGGCAATAAGCACCACATATCACACACCAAGGAGGCATCCCACCGGCTAATTGTCGTGGCCCCATTGCAGCTCTTCTACATCTTGGGGATTGGCCCCTAGATGCACTAGCTTTACATATAAACACATTCGCACAAGACTCCTCTCTTTGTCAGCGTGATCTAGGAGATACCATGTTTCTTACCAATAATTTCCCCCAAGAAATGAACAACTAACCTATGGCAAGGGGAACCTCACCCTCTCAAGCGTAGGTCAAGTATAATTCAAACAATTGATATACATTTCCAGGAGTTGATACCACATGAATGATTAATGCAATAGTGGATGTCTCATCGTGCACAAACAGTTATGTTTCAAAATCAATCTACATGCTAGTAAACAAGCAATCTTTGCATGAATTCCAACTAATACGCGTATATGCTTTGTTGCAATAATCTAGCACTAAGGCGAACCTTATGCTACTAGATCCCTAATTTCCAAATAAACAGTTTCCTAAATGCTATGCATAGAGAAAAACAATCAAAATTTGTATTATTACCTCAGCCCTCAAACTGTTCCACAAAATCCTACTCTCCCTCACCGTTTAAGTTTTGCTTCGTTGCATAGGTGTATAGAGGTTGTTTTGTCATGATTTAGTATACAAATAGCAATAGATCACACACTATAACAAAATGATAGGGCAAACTGAGACCAAACCTCATGCTTTGCCCCACCATACACCCATAACCACTTATTATATTTTTTCGTATTTTTCTAAGTCATATTTCAATTTTTCCTCTTATTTTTCTCTATTTTCACTATTAAAAATTGATATATTTTTAGATTTTTGACTCTTGATTCTTAGAATAACATAAATATGGATTTGATCAACATTTTATCCCATGTGTATTGGTTTATCTCACCCGAAAACACTAAAAAATCCCATTTTCCTCATAAAAACCGTGTTTTACGGGTTTCTAAAAATTATTTCTAGCATTTTAACTTTATGTTTTCTGATTTTTTCATCATGGAAGCATAGAACAAATAGTGAACAGCATTCCTACCAAGTTTCACTCCATAAGAACAACATTGATTCAATCAAATGTCAAAAACAAGCAATTTTCCTTTGTAAAATAGAATTACCAGTTTTTTTCCTTCTTTGCGGGATTTAAAATCTAATGCGGGACTATAGATCAGCCCTCATCCAATGCTCAGCCCACCTCCAAATAGCAAACCCGGGAATGATCCGGTACCATGCCAGACAAGCAATCTTCAATGGATCTTCAATCTTCTTCATGGGCATGAACTACCTCTTAAGGGGAGAGAGAGGGAGGAGAGAGAAATACTGTTTTTGAATCTCAGCAACCAGACAGCCAATGGAGGAGCACAGACCGGCAATGAAGAGCGAAGATAGAGTGTAGTTCATTCATCACATCAATTGGGGGGTTTGCATTGAAGTGCCATAGCCCCTCCTCTTCATCAAATGGATTCATAGCGCCTTCATCTCTACACACGTGCAAAAATTGGACCCCCCCATGAAATCGTTTTTTAGTTGGGCTCCGAGGGGAGCACCCAAAGGTCACACCTCTTTTGGCTTCCTAAAGCCCATTTTCACTTGGCCTTTGGCCCTTCGCCTCTCAAACACTCCCTCTTCCTCGTCTGGTGTCCGATTCGCGGTCTGAAAAATCCTCGACATTCGTCTTGAAGTCCCCCACTATTGGGCATCTCCCAAGGTCTCGTCTGCTATGTCAAAAATTTATGAAAATTCACCGACCACCATCCAGTAGCTCTTTTAAGCACTTTTTGGGTATTGCTGCTTAAAATCGTACTGATTGCAGCCGCCTTCGACGAAGTCTATTTTTCCCCTAAAATTCGAAATTTTTGGCTATTTTTAAGCACTTCTTGGCGTCACAAATCATCTGTCACCCATCCTAAAAGAGCTTTGTCCTCAAAGCTGAATTGGGAACAAATTACAAGGATGATTACAAAGATAGCTTGAAGCATTTGGAATTCATGCTGAAATAAAGCTCGATGTTGATGAAGATCATAGAAGTTGATAAAGTCCAAAACAGGCTGTAGTACAAAAATGGGCCATATCTTGAGCTAGAAGTGGCCGATTTCCATATTTGAGATATAGAAATGTAGAGGACAATATGTAGTATCCAACCATGCATTCAAAATCGAAGTTTGAAGCCAATAAGACAATTTAGTCTGTCACAAAAATTTAATGTAGCAAGCTATTTACTGCTCTATTTATAAACTGTCCTCTTGCTGAAGCCATGGAAATTGTTCCAAATATGATGTTTGTTGCCATGAAGACTCTTCGATAGGCAAACCCTTCCATTTGATAAGGTATTCAACAAGAATAAGAATCCTTAGAACCTTCTCCCGCTTACCAATAATCTTCTCGGGCTCATAGATGATTAAACCATCATCATCCAAGGGAGGTAATTCTTCAAGAATTTGAATTTGAGATCCCACATACTTTTTAAGTTGAGACACATGAAAGATATTATGGATTCTTGTGTTGGAAGGTAAGTCTAGTTGATAAGTAAGATCCCCAACTCGCTTGATAATACGATAAGGGCCATAAACCTATGAGCAAGTTTGTTGTGTCCTCCTTAAGAGAAGCATAACGTGACTTGGAAACCTGCAAAAATACCCATCCATCTTCCTCAAACTCCACATGTCTTCTTTTCTCATCCGCATAGACCTTCATTGTCTCTTGAGCTTTATGAATGTTGTCCTTGCATTGCTTCATAAGGGCCTCCATCTTTTCCAACTCCTCACGAGCTTGTGGATTTACATCTTCATGAAACAATGCGGAGGGTACTTGTACTTTGTAGCCATATAAAGCTTCAAAAGGAAACATTTCAATGCTCATATGATAAGTATTGTTATAATAAAACTCCACAAGATGGAGCCATTGGTCCCATGCATTTTGTGTCTCATGGAAAAAGTGCCTCAAATAAACCTCTAGCCATTTGTTAACTCTTTCAGTTTGCCCATCTGTTTGCGGGTGATATGTGGTACTAGGAGTCAAAAGAGTCCCCATTGAAGAGAACAAACTTTTCCAAAAGCTGCCCATAAACTTAGTATCGTGATCGAACACAATCTTCATTGGCAAACCATGAAGCTTGAAAATACATTCCATGAATTGTTGAGCCACTTGCTTTGCTGTAAACTAGGCCTTTGTAGAGATGAAATGGGCTAATTTAGTCAACCGATCAACTAGTACATAAATGCTATTCCACCCATGCTTAGTTGTAGGCAATCCCACAATGAAATCCATAGAGATATCAGTCCACTTGCCTTGAGGAATAGGAAGTGGCTGAAGTAAGCCGCCAGATAGAAGAGATGAGTCTTTATTTTGTTGACACGGAAGACATTGCATTACATAATCCTTTACATCCTGCCAAATGCCCTTCCAATAAAATCTCTTATGGATGTCGTCAAATGTTTTGAATAGCCCATGATGACCCGCTAAAGGTGAAGAATGCACCTCATGCAAAATACGGTCTTTGAAATAGGATTGTGGTGTCAAGTAGACTCTACCATGATACCATAAAAGACCATTGTGCCAATTAAAATTGGGATACTCTTCTCCTTTTCCTTGATGAAATTCCTTCATCATCTTTGATACTTGATCATCAAGCAAATATTCTTCTTGGATGTCATGAATCCAATCCTTATGTATGATTGAAATTGAGGATAAAGAATGTGCCCACATACATGATAAAGCATTCGCCACAACTAAAAGGTAAGAAGAATCAAAGCTTGATTGGAAGTGAGCTATGGCGGAGAGCAAGAGTAAGAACAGAGAGTGACACAAATTGGAACTCCAACAACCACAATGTGTGGTCTATTCAAACTGTCACTAAAGGAATAAAGAATAAGTGACTGTGACGGGCGCCCGCCACCTGTAGTGTGCAGTGGTGGGTATTGTCAGTGTAGTATTACATGAGCGGCTAGGCAGTGGCGCCTTTACCCCCAACTTAAAGGCGAATCTGTCCCAATGAGAGACAGAAAAAAGAAAAGATAGTACAACATGTACACATGTACAACAGGATGAGGAAAAAGACATCATCTCATCCAATGCCCATCAATCTCCTAAGGAAGGCAAAGCACTCGGTAGTCAGGCTTTTCGTGAGCAAGTTTCTAGGATTCTGCTCAGTCGGAATCTTGACAATATCAACAGACCTATCCTCCATGACTTCGAGAATGAAGTGATACTTCATGTCAATATGTTTCATCTTCTCATGGAAGACTGGATTCTTGGCCAACTGAATGACACTCATAGAATCCGAATGCAGTGTAGGCATAGCATCTTTCATACCAAGGTCTGCAATCAAACGGCCTAACCAGATAGCCACCTTGCAAGCCTCTATGGTTGCAATATACTCGGCCTCTGTAGTGGAAAGAGCCGTACACTTCTCCATCCTGGACATCTAAGAGATAGCGCCTCCAGCATAAGTGAAGACATAGATAGAAGTGGAATTTCTACTATCTGTGTGTCTTGCATAATCAGAGCCAGTGTACCCCACGACTCCTATATCTTGGCTGCCATAACAAAGACACATATTTGTTGTTCCCTTCAAGTACCTCATGATACCCTTCATGGCATCCCAATGTTTCTTGCTAGGTGTAGCCATATAGAGTGCTACAATCCCAACTACAAAAGCAATATCTGGACAAGTGGCTATCATGGCATACATAAGACTGCCCACGGTTGATGCATAGGGAATCTTAGCCATCTCGGCCCTCTGCCCATCTGTCTGCAAACAATCGGCTTGTGAAACCTTCACATGAGAAGGTAATGGACAGCCAATAGGCTTAACATCCTACATGCGGAAGCACTCAAGGACCTTATGAACGTACTCCCTCTATGACAAATAGAGTAGTCCCTGAGATCTATCATGCGTAATGCGCATACCAAGTATATGAGAGGCATGTCCCAGATCTTTCATCTCAAAGCTCTTCTTGAGCTTAGCCTTAAGAGCATCTAGCTCCTCATGAGTTGTCCCTGCTAAAAGCATGTCATTCACATAGAGTACCAAAATTAGTAAAGAACCGTCACGGGCTTTCTTTGTGTACAAGCATGGATCCATAGCACACTGCAGCTATAGCCCTATGACTGCATGAATGCATCAAAATTATGGTACCATTCCCTAGGTGCCTACTTCAAGCCATATAGACTCTTCTTTAGCTTGCCCACTAGGTGTTCCCTGCCAAGGTATGCAAAGCCCTTAGCCTGGTCCATGTAAATCGCATCATGCAAGTCCCCATGTAGAAAAGTCATCTTGACATCCATCTGGTACAAGTCCAAGTCAAGCTGTGCAACCAAAGCCAAGGCTAAGCATAGGGTGGTCATCTTGACCACAGAAGAAAAGACTTCATCAAAGTCAACACCATGCTCCTACTTAAAACCCTTAGCAACCAATCGAGCCTTGTATGCCGGCTTGGGGTGTCCAAGGGTACTTTTCAGCTTGTACACCCACTTGCATGGCAAAGCCTTCCTACCCTGAGGCAAGGAAACCAAATCCCAAGTCTTATTCTTATGCAATGAGTCAAGCTCAGACTGCATAGCCCTCTCCCAAGAATAACAATTACCCCTATGCATAGCCTCATCATAAGTAAGAGGCTCTCCTATATCTATAACCAGTACATAATCCATAGAGGGCGCAAAATGGTTAGGAGATCATCTATCTCTAGTAGAATGCCTCAACCCAGGCTCTACTACCTGACCAACATCCTGTCTAACATCAACATGTCTAGCATCTGGGCCATGAGTATCAGGTGATGCTACGCGCTGTCTAGCTAGCCGTGGAGCGGGCTGAATGGGAGCAGGTGGCTCCTCCTAAAAGATAACTCTGGATACCTCAACCACTTTCTTAGGCTGCATATGTATTTTGTCCTCATGAAAGATGACATCATGGTTGCGGATCACTTTTTGCGCCTGCGGATCCCATAGATGGTAGCCTATATCTCCTGCATCTCCATAGCCAATGAAAATGCATTTGACACTTTTAGGATCCAACTTATTGCGTTTGTCCTTGGCCACATGGCAGAATGCCTCACATCCAAAGACATGAAAATGATCATAAGAAGGGGGCTTGCCTGCCCATATCTCCTTTGCAACCTGAAAGTCAATGCCACTGTTAGGCGACATGTTAATGAGATGCACTACATTAGCAATTGCCTCAGCCCAAAAGTGTTGCGGTAAGACAACCTGGCTAAGCATACTACGGACCCTTTCCTGAATGGTCCTATTCATGCGTTTAGCCATACCATTCTGGGGTGGGGTGTAAGGGGTGGTCAATTGATGCTTAATACCCCGCTCATCACAAAACTGCTCAAAAGCACGTGATACATACTCATCCCCATTATCTGACCTTAGGCATTTGAGCCTTTTCCCAAACTGGTTCTCTATCAATACAACCCAATGCTAAAATGTGTCTAAGACATTGGATTTTCTCTTTATGGGATAAGCCCAAACCTTACATGAGTAATCATCTATGAAAGTAACAAAGTACTTTGCCCTATCAAGTGACTGACAGGGCATGGACCCACATACATCTGAGTGCACAAGAGCCAAGGGCTCACCCATTCGTTTCTTACCAGACTTTTTATGTGTATTTCTAGCCTGCCTGCCATACAAACAATGATCACAAGAATCAAAATGTGAAGAGTCAAAAGGCAGAAGATACTGCAAAGCACAGAGTATTTTCATTCCTTTAAGACATATGCCCCAAACGAGCATGCCAAAGGGATGCATGGGGAATAGAACCCACAAACAAAACATCCAATGTAGCTGCTGATACAAGTAAGGGATAGAGGCTGCCAAACTTGGCAACTCTTGCAAGTATAAGCCTGCCACGAGTAATCTTCCATGCAGAGACTCCAAAAGACACAAAATACCCTGCATCATCAAGCTGTCCAATTGACATAAGGCTGCGAGTCAACGCATGTACATGGCGTACATCATGCAAAACAAAAGAATTGCCAGAAGTAAACTGCAACCTAACATCTCCAATGCCCACAATATCAAGAGACCTATCATCACCAAGACGCACAGAACAAGATATGGAAGGATAGGTATGAAACCAATCTCGATAGGGTGTCACATGAAAGGATACACCTGAATCCAAGAGCCAGCACTACGAATACATAGAATGTATCTCAAAAGCCTGTAAGGCATTGCATGAAGAAGCTGCAAGTATGTAATCATCATCTAAATCAGTGGACTGCATGGCATTAACCTCTTCTATCTTCACACTAGACTTTGCAGATACAATATTGTGCTCAAAAGACTTTTCTTGCACTTTTTCTTTTCCCTTTTCCTTGCGCTTATCATCGCACATTTTATGGCATTGTGGCCTAATATGTCATGCTTTCCCACAATAATGACAGGTAAGATCAGACTTCAGTCCACGGGACTTACTGCGACCACATGACTTGGACCTGGACTTCTGAGAGTCCCTACCCTTATGATCATTATCATGCATGCCGTTTTTACTGTCTCTAATGGTTAATGCATGTGAAGAGTGGGAAGCATCATTGTTTCTCTTGTTGATTTCCTCAGTCAATAAAGCACTCTTGACATCTTTGATTTTCAACCCATCAAGCTTGTTCGTGCATATGGCAGTACGGAAGACATCCCATGATTCAGGTAAGGTGCCAAGTAGAAACAACGGATGTAAGTTTTCTTTGAACTCAATACCCTGTGACAATAGACTCTTCATGATAGCATGAAACTGACTGAAATGAGATGAAAGGGAGGTCCCCTCCTTCATGCGAAGGTCCATTAACTGCTTCAGCCAATACATCTGTGACACAGGACTCTACTGCGCATAAAGCTCCTGAATCTTCTCCCATAAATCCCATGCACTCTGATTCTCATCTTCAACAACATTATGATAGACCTCTTCTGAGAGTGACAAAATAATGGTAGACTTGTCAAGATTGTGAGAGAGAAGGAAGGAGTCTCGCTTAAAGCTTTATTGCTTGCACAATGGGGGAAGACACACAAGGGTGGAGGCTGAAAACAGTTTTCCTCTTCTTAGTTGTGTAAGCCAAAAGAACTCAAGTACAAAGAAATAGAAGAACCCTCTATATGGGTCAAAAACCAAACTCAACTAACTAAGGTAGCATACTAACTGAGCCACGAACTAGAGTAGATAAGGATAGCTATCATGTAGCTATTATTCATGGGTGGTGTACCAACCGCGTCTGCAACTGACAAGTCGGTGACATAAATACACAACGGTCACCCTGGCGTATCACGAGTGGAGCTCGATATCTCAACACTCCCCCTCGAGCTCAATCCCAATTCCTGCACACCAAGCAGGTCTCTGAACTTGCGCAGCTTCTCTGCGCCCAATGCCTTCGTGAATATGTCAGCTACCTGATCCTCTGTGCTAACATAAACTAGATCAATAAGACCTAGTAAAACCCTCTCTCGCACATAGTGATAATGCACCTCAATGTGCTTTGTTCTAGCATGATAGACTGGGTTATTTGCCAAGTGTATACTACTCATGTTGTCACAATAAATGACAACTGGTCCATCTATAGACTGATGCATATCATAAAGTAGCTTATGCAACCAAGCTACCTCACATGCAGCCATTGCTGCACCCCTGTACTCAGCCTCTGTGCTCGACAAGGCAACTGTAGGCTGTTTCTTGCTGCTCCAAGTGACTGCAGCACTCCCAAAAGAGAACACATATCCACTGGTAGATCGTCTATCAGAAATACTACCAGCCCAATCAGCATCAGTGTATCCATGCAACTGTATCTGAACCCCAGTCTCATAAAATAGTCCATACTGCAATGTGGACTTCACATACCTGAGTATGCGTCTAGCCGCATCCAAATGTGATTTCCTTGGAGCCTGCATAAACTGACTTACCAATCCAACAGCATAGCTCAAATCTGGCCTGGTAATAGTCATATAAATCAAACTTCCTACTATGCGTCTGTACATAGTAGGGTCTTCTAAAAGCTCACTTGCATCTATGCTCAGCTTCACATTCTGCTCCAAAGGAACTGAAATAGGCTTACAGCCTGTCATCCCATATTTGGACAGCATGTCCAATCCATACTGCCTCTGCAAGAGCTGTATCCCACTTGGTGATCTAATCACCTCAATGCCCAAGAAATAACGCAGCTCTCCCAAATCCTTCATCTCAAACTTCTGCTTCAATAGCACTTTCACATGAAGGATATCTTCATCACTGTCACCTGTCATAATCAAATCATCAACATAAATGATAAGTAGCATAATACCTTTCTCTTTTTTTCTCACATAAAGTGAGAAATCTGCCTTGGAAATCTGAAAGCCAATAGTGACAAGATACCGTCCTATCTTGTCAGACCATGCTCTAGGTGCTTGCTTCAAGCCATACAAGGCTTTCTTTAACCTGCAAACAAACTCAGGATGAACAGCATGCACATAACCTGGTGGCTGCTCCATATAGACCTCTTCTTGCAAATCACCATGCAAGAAGGCATTCTTTACATCCATCTGATGTAAAGACCATCCCTTTGATGCAGCCATAGCAATGACTGCTCTTACGGTTGCCATCCTTGCAACCGGACTGAATGTTTCTTCATAGTCAATGCCATATGTTTGTGCATACCCCTTGACTACTAATCTTGCCTTGTATCTGTTCACAGAACCATCTGCATTGTGCTTCACCTTATAAACCCACTTACAACCAATTGCATTTTTACCTGTAGGCAAAGGTACCAACTCCCATGTAGCATTTGCTTCCAAGGCATCCATTTCTTCATCCATGGCTTTCTCCCATTTTTCTTTTCCCATGGCTTCCTCAAAAGAAGTGGGTTCTGGTTCATGTATCACTTTAACCATATATGCATAGTGAATGGCTGTAAATCCATCATATTTCAGCCTATCCACAGGATACCTAGCTCTCGTAGACCTGCGCAAAGTAGGTTCACTCCCAGGTGCTCTCAAAACATCCCTGGTCTTCCTTACTCCAGGTGTAACAATAGAAGGAATACCCAACTCATCATCAATGCTCTGTTCTGAGCCACTGGATTCACCATCCACATAAGAGTGACCTACATTCACATCAAACATGGGCTGATCAACCTTCTCTTTTCCTCTTCGTGATACCTGCATACCACTATCTGCATTACTTTGAGAAGATTCTCCTGATCTCAATCTGTCTGTCCATGGCGTAGAATGTGAACCACTACTAGAGGACGCTCCAGGTCCACTAATATTTTGTGACTATTGCTGTGAATTTTGTGCAGCATTACCATTTTGTGCATCTACATCATCAATCACATTTACTGGTTTATACCAGCTACTCATCTCATCAAAAACAACATCTCTGCTCACTGTAAACTTACGAGTAGAAGGGTTATAGCATCTATACCCTTTTTGCTGCAGAGAGTAACCAATAAAGATGCACTTCTCAGCTTTTGGATCCAACTTGGATCTCAACTCATCTGGCACATGTACATAGGCAATGCAACCAAAAATTTTCAAATGAGAAATATCTGGTTTCCTACCAGTATACCTCTCCTCTGGAGTCATTCCATGTATTGCTGCAGTGGGAGTCATGTTCATTATGTAGACTGCTGTAGCAACTGCTTCAGCCCAATAAAAATCTGGCAAGTCTTTTTCATTGAGCATGGCACGAGATACCTCTCCAATATGCCTGTTTTTCCTTTCTGCAATTTCATTTTGTTGTGGGGTATAACTGCATGAATATTGCTGCTTTATGCCATGCTCCTACAAGAACTTTGCAAACTCATTTGAGAGGTACTCTCCCCCTCCATCTGACCTTAGGCATTTTATTTGCAGACCTGTTTCTTTTTCAGCCATAGCTTTAAGGGTTTTGAAATGCCCAAAAACTTCACTTTTCTTTTTCATAAAATACACCCAAACTTTTCTGCTCTAGTCATCAATAAAAGTGACAAAATAATGACAGCCTCCAAGAGATACAGCTTTAGTAGTCCACACATCAGAGTGGATTAATTCCAATGGCTTCTCACTCTCTTGAACATGTCTAGGAAATGGTTTCCTTGCCTGTTTTCCAAACTGACAGGCTTCACATACCTTATGCATTTCTGCAACCTTGAATTTTGGCAATCCTGCAACAATATTTTGGGCCTGCATTGATTTAAGTCGCTGTACATTAACATGACCAATGTGTTTATGCCAGATATCAATATCTGCAACTACACCGGTCCCATGTGCAAACATTGCTGCACTCAATTCAGACATGTCTCCATCCAACGTAAACATTCTGCCCTTTTTCTTTCCTTTTGCTATCAAGCGACCTTTATTTTTCATATCTTCAACAAAGCATCCATGAGGATTAAATCTGACCTGCAAGTCCTGCTCAACCATTTGACCGACAGAAACCAGATTCTTGGTGATATTCGGGACATGAAATACATCGGACAGGTATTTCTTTTTCCCATCCTGCATAGACAAGGGAATTTTTCCAATCTGCACAATAGGATGTGCAGTATCATCACCAGTCTCCACAAATCCTGGTTTTTCCATTTTCCTCGCATCCTCCATCCATTCTGCATGACCTGTCATGTGGTTTGATGCACCTGAGTCAACATACCATACATCATTGCTTTCTTCTGCACTTGTCACAGAATTGTTCATGTGCTGCACCATGAACAAATGCTCATTTCTGTCATCACCCTGTCTACTAGAAGATGCATAATTCCCTTATTGCAGTTTTCCATTCATGATGTCATTCTGCTTTTTATAGCAGTCTTTAGCCATATGACCCATTTTACCACAGTAGTAGCATTCAACATTACTATTTGCATTTTGACCTCTTTGCCATCCACCACGACCTCTTTGGCTCCCCCTGCCTCTAGAGTTACCACGTCCTCCTCCATAGGACAGGTTTTCTTGAGTTTGCTGCATATTCTGATTTCTGCCACGGTCTCCAAATCGGCCTCCTCTACCTCTGCCTCTACCTCTTCCAGCATTTGAGTAGAAGACAGCTTCTTTTGAAGTTCCTCCTGAAGAAGATGCACCACCATTTCTTTGCTCCTCAGAAATTAGAAGAGCAATCAGCTCCTCAAAATCAGGAAATCTTTCACGAACTGAAATGGATGTCCGAAACTGTGCATAATCCTTTCCTAGACCATTCAAGGTCACCGAAACTAAATCATCATCTTCCACTGGCGACCCAATGGAAGCAAGTGCATCTGTAATCTTCTTCACTTTCATGTGGTAGTCATTGATGCTCATATTTTCTCTTTGCACATTATGCAACTCTTGCTTGAGCTGCATTTTCCTGGCTTGCGTATTTGTGCTATACATTTTTGACAAAGTATCCCATGCCTCCTTTGGCATACTTGCATCCTGAATATGCACAATCATAGAGTCTAAAATGCTGATAGACAGCCAGTACATAACTTTCCTTGCTCTCTCATGCCATGTTTTAAATGCCTGCATTTGCTGTTGATTGGGAACATCAGGAAGAACTGGTTCTTCTTCATTTCCTGCAACAAATTCCCAATATCCTTTTCCCATAAGGAAATTCGTCATTCTAAACTTCCATGCTTGGAAGTTGTTCTTATCAAGCTTTTCAGTGACAATCTGTGAAAGAGAATCAGATGCCATTACAGAACACTGCAAAAAATTCTGTCACTGTAAAAAAAACAGCTTCACCCTCACAAGGGAAAATCTGCAAAACTGGCGAAAGTGGTATTTGACCACACAGTCACTTCCTAGTGACGATTTTGCATCAACAGGCAACAGGGATGATTCTGTAACTCCCAATGTCTCTGCGCACAAGCATACAATGCAATTTTTACAGTAACTTTTCACCGACCTGTAGAACAGTGGCTGCCCTGCATAAAACTGGGCCTTTTCCTGAGTGCGTGCAGAAAACTTCCGCCTCCAAAACAGGCCCCGAAATGGCCTCAAATCAAAAAAACAAGGTCGCCAAGGGCTAAAGCCCTATCCCGCAACATAAACTGCCCTCTTGCTTCACCGCGAAGGGCGTCTCAACCTGAGACAATGCACTCCTGCACTTTCCGGCTGTGCTACCTGCAGAGATCTGCTCCCAAAACAGAAAATGAAAGCAACACTGCTCCTCTTACCAGAACACCGCAAGCTTGGCTTGCTTTCTTGAGCTCCTTACCACAAACAAGGCTCTGATACCATGTCAAGATTGTGGGAGAGAAGGAAGGAGTCTCGCTTGAAGCTTTCTTGCTTGCACAATGGGGGAAGACACACAAGGGTGGAGGCTGAAAACAGTTTTCCTCTTCTTAGTTGTGTAAGCCAAAAGAACTCAAGTACAAAGAAATAGAAGAACCCTCTATATGGGTCAAAAACCAAACTCAACTAACTAAGGTGGCATACTAACTGAGCCACGAACTAGAGTAGATAAGGATAGCTATCATGTAGCTATTATTCATGGGCGGTATACCAACCGCGTCTGCAACTGACAAGTCGGTGACATAAATACACAACGGTCACCCTGGCGTATCACGAGTGGAGCTCGATATCTCAACAAGACTTGCATAGCTTATCAACTTCCATCCAAACATCATCATCCATATCCTCAGGTTTGACATCTGTGAAACGCAAGGGTTTAATCTGCAACTTCTGCACCAAAACCTGCCATATTTGGGACTTTCAATACCCATAGTTAGTACCATCCAACTTGGCAATGTTAAAGAGAGCTGTATCTTTCAAATGACCAGTCATATTCTAAATCAAAGGAAAAAAGTAAAATTACAGGTTGCTGTAATTAGCAAAAAATGCACTAAAACCCCTGCTAAAACTGGTTGAAAGGGTGGATTTCACCAAGAGAAGCGCCTATCCACCAAATATGACCAAGATAACATCAAATACTAAGCATTACCCTTATAGAAGTGCTCAAAATCTGCAGATTTCATATTGCTGTAATAAATGACAGCAATATGTAAAACTATCCCAAAATAAAGCAATCGTTGATACATATGTCACTACAACTGCCAGGTAGCAAGATACATCCAACAGTGAGTTTCTAGGGGCAAGAAGGTACCAAGAACTGTCAAACCAATAACCTGTCAGGCAAGAGACATCTCATAGGTCCAGAAGTCATGCATGTAATGGGTCTCAGGGTAAGACAAGAGACCAAGCACAAGCATAACTGATAGAGCAAGAAGCTCAATACATAACCATCCAAGATGCATACAAAACTAACAAACCTATGATAGAGATAGGTGCATGCCCCAATAGGCATATCAAATCAGCCCACTACAGAAAAACTGCAAACATAAAGCTCTCAAGAGAGCAAGTGCATGTAACTGTCCCATAAGCTCAAGCTCATCTATAAATAAGACTCTATGTACATCTGAATATACCAAGAGGCTCCCACTAGAAGTGAAGTCAGATGCAAAGAGAGCAATCAAAGCTCTAATACATCAAACATGCCAAATCCCAGTAGGGTACATCCGAAGCATAAATCCCAGACCCGTAAAGCATAAGCCTGAAAGCATTCAAAGAGCATGTTATTGACAACCAAATGTAATGCCCAATAGATCCAAAATGCTCAAATACATCTGAAGATGAATCTCTAAGTAATGGTCAAGCATGGGCAAACCAAGTGGCATCCATATCTTACCAAAGCATAAATGCAAGCGGCCTAAATATCAAGCAATGACAATAGGCATAGACTGGTCCAAACCATACCAACTGAAGCCAAATGCCAGTGAAGAACAACCAAGTCGGATCTTAATACAAGCTCAAAAGCATCCTAGAACCAAAGACAAGCTCGATGTCATACCCTGAAGGTCAATACTTCATTGCATATCCCAAAGACATAGCCTAAAACCAATAGGCATAACCAAACATGAGATAATAGGCTTCAGCCCAATGTGGTATAATAGTGATTTACTATTCAAAACTGAGTATTTTCAGCAAGAAAATCAGTCCAAAATGATGGCATAACATGTGCCTTGCATCCCCCAAACAATCGGGCATCAATAGGTACCAAACCGGTTAAGTAGAACTGCCCAAATAAGCATAGAATTAGATGCCAATGTTACTTATGCATAACATGACTGTGGGACTGCTGTAAATAGTCTTGGGAACATACAGATCAGACCCAAAGCTAATTCCAATGATCAAGGAGGCTTCAACTGAAGTTAGAGACCATTGCCAAGTGCATTGCCAAGCCCAAAGAAGCATGACATAGCCATCAGTGAGGAGTAGGTGAGCTGTTGTAGTGTGCTGTCCAGAACAGCCAAAAAAATGGTGCAAATTTGCTGATCCTTGCTTCTATTCATGTGCATCCACGTGGCCTCAATGGTAGTGGTTGGAGGCTCTGGGGGGGGTGCCCAGGGAGGCCCACAACAAGCCTCAAGTGCCCAAATGCAAGAGGGAGCAAGATCCAAGCTCCAAGGGTTTGAGCTGTGACTGCCATGTTTGAATGCAACCTGAGAACTGAAGAAAAACATTAAAAGAACACTTCAATACCTCTGTAGCAATGCCCTGAGAGTGCCTCAATAGGCCAGGAAGGTGCTCGGGAAGGCGGGGAGTTAACAGGAGCTCGGGAAGGTCGGCTATGGCTGCCAGGAAGGAGACCCAATGTTGTAGGTATTTGAATGGATGCTAAGAATGCCACGAACCAAGCTCGAGAAGTTGGAAAGCCTCGATGTGATACCAGTTGAAAGGTGAGAAGGATCAAAGCTTGCTTGGAAGTGAGCTATGGCAGAGAGCAAGAGCAAGAAGAGAGAGTGTCACAAATGGGAACTCCAACAACCACAATGTGTGGCCGGACCTTCCTTTATTCAAATTGTCACTAAAAGAATAAAGAATAAGTGACTGTGATGGGCTCCTGCCACCTGCAGCGCCACCTTGCAGTGTGCAATGGCGGGTACCATCAGTGTATTAATACACAGGCAGCTAGGCGAAGACGACTTTACCCCCAACAACAATATTATCTTTTCCAGCCATGTAAGATATTTCAAAATCATAGCTTTGAAGAGTAGCTAACCACCTCCTTTTTTTAGGAGATAAATTTGGTTAGGAAAGGAAGTATTTTAGTACACAATGATGCTTTTCACCTTGAAATGGCTGCCATATATATAGTTATGCCACTTTTTGATAGCATGCAAAATTGCCAACATTTCTTGTTCATAGATATGTAGTTGATGTTCCTTGTCATCCAGCTTGCGACTTTCATAGGCTATAACTCCATGGTCTTGATACAAAACAGCCCCATTTCCTCATCCACTAGCACCTGCACATATAATGAATTCCTTTATCGGCTATGGAGTCCCAAAAGAAAGCTTCTTTATTCAGCCTATCAGTCAAAGGAGCTGCCACATGAGCATAATTTTTTATAAACCTTCTATAGAAGGAAGATAATCCAAGGAAACCCCTTAAGGAAGTAGAATTCGTAGGAGTAGGCACTCTTTAACACATTTCACCTTGTTAGGATCCACACGAATGCCTTGCTCTCTCACAATGTGACCCAAGTATTCTACTTCATCTTCCATGAAAGAACACTTTGACATTTTGGCAAAGAGTGTATGTCTTCTTAATGTGTCAAAGACCTCTCGAACATGCATCAAATTCTCAACCTTGGATTTACTATAAATGAGGATATCATCAAAGAATACAAGGACTGTTTTGAACAAGAAAGGATGCAATATCTTATTCATGAGTGCTTGAAAAGTAGCGGGTGCATTTGAAAGCCCAAATGGCATAACCAATAAGTAATATAACCCTCTTTCAATCCTAAAGGCTATTTTATATTCATCCCCTTCCTTCATTTGAATTTGATGATAACCCGAACGAAAATCAATCTTAGTGAAGACCTTTGCATCTTTGAGCTCATCCAAAAGGTCATCAATGCGAGGAATCGGGTATCTATTCTTCACCGTAGACTTGCTAAGCTCCCTATCATCAATGCACAAGCGAAAAGATCCATCTTTCTTCTTTACCAGGAGCATAGGAGAGGCAAACAGAGATTGACTTGGCTGAATTAAACCCATTTGCAGAAACTCTTTAACTTGTCTTTCCACTTCTTCCGTTTCAAACTTTGACATGTGATAGGGAGGTGTGTTAATGGGTTTTGTGTTGGTTAGCAAGTCAATAGGGTGGTCTACCTCTCTCTTTGGAGGCAAAGATGATGGTTGCTTAAATAAATCTATGTATTCTTCCAATAGCTTTTCCATTCTTGGATCCTTTTGCTTTGAAGAAGATGATGCCTTATTTGGTGACTGCTCTTCATCCACTTTCACAAGCAAAAGAGTGAATATGCATGACCGTGCATTGATTTCTTTATGCATCTTCTTCCTAGAGATGAGTTCCATTTGCTTTTGACCAATGCCCTTCAATATCATAGGTTGTCCATTCCATTGGAATTCCATCAATATGTTTTGCAAATCCAAAGAAAACTTTCCAACGATTTTCAATCAATCACAACCAATGACAATATCTATGGGACCCATTTCCAAGTTGATCAAGTCCACTTCCATAACACATAAAGGAGATAGGATAATAGGAGTGTATAGGCATACTTCATTACTTGATTCATAAGCTCCATTAGCAACTTGAATCTTCAACGGCACTTGCATTTATTGAGGAAGCAATCTCAACCCATGCAAAGTTTATATATTAATGAAGCTATGGGTGTTTCCCATATCAATCAAAAGATGAACTTTTCTGCTATTGATCAACCCTTCAAGTCTAAGGGTATTTTCTCCTTTACAACTGGTCCAAGCATCATGAGAAATTGCACATAAAGAACCACCCGAATCAAAAGAAAAATTGTCCACAATATCATAAAATTCATCATTATTTCCTTCCTCTTCATCATGCATTTCTTCAACCATAGGGTTTGCTTCTACCTAAAATACATTCCCCTCTTCACTTTCATCCTCATCCGTCTCATCAATGATGACAAAGTTGAGCTTGTTGTTTTTGGATTTGCATTTCAGTCTATGATCATGTGTCCACTTTTCTCCACACTTGAAGAATAACCCTTTTACCCTCATGTCTCTAATTTGTTCATTTGAAAGAACTTTGCTATAAGTGATGTTCTGAAATCCCTTTTGTGCATTTTCAGCCCTTGCAAAGCTCTGTTTTTCTTCAGCCATTGGTCTATAACCATTTCCTCCACTTGGTTTTTATCCATAGACCATTGGATATGTAGGCAACTTGTTGTAATTACTGTTGTAGTTACTAGTTCCCTTGCTTTCTGCCTATAAACATCCCTTTGCTAGCTAAAATGTACTCCAATCTTTGAAAGCTGATTAGGTATAAATACCGTGTACTTTTTGGCTGAACTCCCATTGAATCTCTTCTATATTTCTGCCATATCTTTCAGCATATAAAATGGCTTCATGAATTTTCTTGGGCTGCATTTCACCTACTTCCAAAGAGAGGGCTGAATCTAAACCAAATATATATTTGTTTAATTTGGCCAAATCATCAATCCTTTCAATGTACATAGAAAGATTAAGAAACATGTTAGAGTAATCACGAATGGACATGCCCCTTTGTTGAAGACCATACCATCTTCTTTGCAATCTTTCTTTTTCCATTGGAGAGACAAACACTTCTAACATTGCCTTCTTAAAATCCTCCCAAGAAGCAAAATTGTGACCAACTCTTTGCATATATCTCCACCATGTATGCGTGTAGCCTTCAAGATGGAGTACTGTAAAATAGATCTTGGCTTCATCATAGCGAGGAAAAAGTGTGAAGTACACCTCCAATTTGTTTACCCATTCTTCCCACTCCGTTGGAGATGCATCATCCCCCTTGAATTTGGAAATGGTAATCTTTTCTTTGTACTCCCTTTCATTATAAGTTGGCTGAAAATTGTTGGAATGCTATTGTTAACCGTTAGACAAACAAGGTGGAAATTTTGGAAAAGCTAAAGCAGATGACAAAGGCCAAGGCAAAGTGAAACAATGGAAGACGAAGGTGCACCAAGAAAAATCTAGAAACACAAGAAGCATAGAAAATTTCTAAATAAGGGAAAAAGGCGCACAAGGAAAAGCGCAAGTCATACTTTTGTAAAAGAGCGCAAGTGCATCATGATTTAATTTAAGGAGCGCCGGGCTCTCACCCATGCAATTTGTAAATGTAGACAGGCCGTGGAAAGGAAGCTAGGAAGATAGAATGACAATGGGAAAAAGGGCCTAGACCACGGCCGGCCATGTAAAAAAGGGGATAAGGGGATGACCGCCCCAAAGAGATTTAGGGTTTTGTATATAAAGTTAAAAAGTTAATGAGAAGCAAATTCTTGTGTGTGGCCAAAAGTGGGTCTCTTCGTCTTCTTCTTCTTCTTGCTTACTTGAGCTTGTGCTTGAGAGAGGGAGTGTGAGAGTGTGTGAGGGTGAGGGACTGGGGAGGAGAAGCTCTACATCTTCCCCTCTCTTCTTCTCTTTTCTTCTCTTCTCTTCTCTTGCTTGCGGCTATGGAGCTTGGAGCGTGGAGCTTGAGGATGGAGCTTGCTTGAAGCTTGCACTTGGATTGTGGAGCTACCGGAGTGTGCGGGAGAGGACGTAACTCGATCAGCATGAAGGTAAGCTCACTACACCCGTAGATATGGATGGCGTATCGGCTATATGAGAGGTAGCCATTAGTGCTCGGCTTGGAACGCTTGAAATAATAAGCGGTCCGTGGATCTTGGCGGTTGAGCAAAAGCTCCCACATTTTGGTTCCGTCGCCGGGACCAACGGATTCAAGCCTTAAGCGCTTGTGCACTTCGAACTGAGCATTGAAGCGAGGGAGTTTGAAGAGGTATTCGATCTCCTTAGCAAGTAGGTTTTTATTATTTTGGACTTGGGAAAGTATGATGGAGTAGTGTAGGTATTTTCCTTATGATTTTTTCTTGCATTTAGAAAGGATAGGAGCAAAACATTGGAGCAAACAGTAGGGTTTTTTGTTGTTGTATAACAAGCTAAAATAGGGAAAAGAAGGGTAAAAAATAAAAAATTGGGTTAAATGTTAGTAAGCAAAGCAAGATTAAGGTGAGTGCAGGCCTCAGCAGGGTGATAAGGAGCCAAGGGTGGCAAGAAAGGCCACATTGTGCATTGCAAGGTTTCAAGAGAGCATGAGAGAGGGAGAAAGCTTCATTGAGTGGATCCACTTTGATCTGGCCATCCAGGAGTTATTTGCCCAGCCCAGGTAATTCCACACCTTCCACTGCATGAGTAGGTTGGATTTGAAGCTGCTCGACCAGTAGAAAGGTCTCCATCTCTCGATGCGATGAATTTTTTTAAGTCCGGTGAAAAAACGTGTCGCGCTCGGCCCGTCCAAGTGACAGCAATTCTGGGCCGAGTCCCAGAATTGGCCCTCGGACCGCTCGGCCATTCGATCCTTCGACCATCTGGCCATTCGGCCCACTACACTACTCGGACACCTTTCACTCAGCCCGTCTAAGTGAAGCGTTCAGACCAGCTTTGAAATTTGGCCCTCAACCCTACTGACTCGGTCCACTTGACTCGGCCCACTTGACTCGGCCCTTGGCCCACTCGGCCCTCAGACAGCCAGAATCAAACTGGCCGAATTTGACATTCGGACCAGTTACATTCGGCTCTTTTTACTCGGCCCTCGGATGGGCCAAATCGAGGATTCGGCCCCTACAACTCGGACTTGTTGGGCCGAATTTGGATTTTTTCAAATTTTAACCCATAGACCTGAAACTAACCAAGAGACCATATAGAGCCGAAACCACATCATAGATCTATCACTGGGCTGAAATCTAGAGCAAGTAGTTCAAAACTTGGTAAAAAACGATCCTTCGAATTGCGCGTGGTGTTTACTGTAATAACGGCCCTGTAGACCAGGGGGACTACCCCCGACCCTGCAGAGGGGGCTCTGCCCTCTCCGCACCTTCCCCAAGTAGGTTGGAGAGAAAATGCGCGCCGTGACAGGTCCTCCAAATTAGACCCTAGTGTAGTAATGGCTCTACCCAAGCATGGATTCTCACTTGCAAAAGAGCAACCAAAAGCCCATACCCGAACATAGACAAACAGAGACCCTAGAACCTCAATGGGCCAATCTAGCCAACAAGGGCAAAAAGGCCACACTGCAAAAACACGTACATGTTATTCGGACTGCATCTAGTCAAAGCGGAAAGCAACAACATCAAGCTACAACAGCGAGAATGACTAGATATGAGAGTCCTGACGATAGATGCTCCTTGAATAACACTGCACTAACGATCGAAGACATCAGTGGAGAATCCACATCTGATCATGCAATTGGGGACTCAAGGGCATTTGTCAGAAGGCTTAAATTTACAAGCCAAGACCCAGAAGACGAAGACATAGTACCACCTACTTATCTTAGGGTCAAACTCACCACGAAAAGAGAGCATACTATCGATGCTTTGATTAATGAAGGAGCAGATTTTAATATCTTGACCTATGACTCATGGACCCTACTAGGCCAACCAGAGCTCACACCTACTAATGCAACTCTTAGCCCTTACAGGGGACACCCACAAGTACTCATAGGGAAGTGCAAAATCCTTGCGACAATTGAAACTGAAAGCTTGCCTATCCTATTTCATGTTCCTCCAAATAGTGCTAATTACGGGAAGGAAAACCCTCCTAGGAAGACCCTTCAAAAGGGCGGCCAAGTGTGAGGCCGACTATGTAGCACAAAGGATACGCCTGACACTATCGAGTGTGAGGATAGTCACAACCTTTAGTAAGGGTGACCTCATCGAACCTTAAGGGAAAGGCAAGGAAGGTGCTGACATAGCAGTCAAGCTTGCTAACGAGAGCAAGGACTTGCTGGAAGAGTTGATAGAAGCATAGGTCGAACAACGAGAACCAGTGAGTGAGGCCATGCCTAAAACAAGAAGGTCAGGAGCCAATGCCAAGGACAGGCGTTGGACTTATAAATATCATAGAAAACCCCAAAAGAAGCCCAAGCCTTATAGAGACGAAGGCATCAATGGAGAGCCAATACAACGCCGAGATGGATATCCAAAGCATTGCTACGTGCTCAAGGGTATTACGCAGGAAACCGATGGATTTGGGTGCCAAAACCCCCTACTAAACCTCCTTTGTCAAACTGAAGGCCAGATCATATCAAGAGCAAAGAAGCGTAGGAGGAGATCTAAACGAAAAACCAAGTCTCGAGTCAAAAGCATTCGAGTGACCGAACCCCCCATGGTCGAAATCAAGAAATCAAACGGGACTAATTGGAGGGTAGATCCTCAATCTAGCGTGCTTGACAAGCAGATATCAAATGTAATCGTTGAGGATACACAAAGGCCACTAGTGCTCAAGGAGCTTTTGACTTCACAAGTGGATAATGAGCACCAGAGGCACAACGCTACTCGCAATAAGGCTGATTGCTCAACAAAGTAGATGGCACAATCGTCTAACAGCCTCTAGCAAATCGTTCAGCCAGTGCCAAGTCCACCTAAGAGTCCCAAATCTCCTCCACCCTCTTTCCCTAAACGGACACAGGAAGCACAACAGTAGTCATCAAGTATAACTACTCAATCCCAATCTCTATCTCCATCTAAGCTTCCAAATGTCCAAGAGATGGGACATGACACCATCCGTAGCTCTCGGCCCAAGGATACGCCTGTGCAACCTAACGTGACTAAATCAACTCATTCTCAATCTATACAAGTGAATGCTCAAAGGGCAACAAAAGACACGACCACTTCCGATCTCCCTAGGGACTTGACACCGCAATCCACCAAGAGTAGCTAGCCCACTAGACTAGCCGCTACTACTTCCAATCAGGGATCACAGCAGTCACAGTCATTGGCCGTGACAACACCCCTTGCGGAACGTGTCCTTAGCAGTTCACCTGGGGAGGAGGTGCCACAACCAGTATCCTTGACAACTTCAGCACTTCCAAAACACCTAAAGCCTAGGCTTGAGGAGAAACCTCTCAAAGATGTGGCCAAGGAGATGGCGCATCTGACCAATCAACCTAGTAAGGCTGTCTAGAAGGGTGTAGTTATGTCCCATGAGGACACACCAAAGAAAGAGAATGATGAGGCCTAGCCAAGCACATCGACGACTAACCTAGTTCAAGGTCCTGAGTCTTCAAGGGATACACCTCAATTGCCTAAGAAAAAGAAGAGAAAAGAATGAAAACAACAATGGCAGTTGCAAGTGGCTGTAGACCCCAAGAAGATTGAAACCAAGAGTACCTAAGAGCTGAGGAATAAAGCATCGAGACCATCGAACCCATTGATGTCTCTCCTAATAGTGGTGAAACCTTAGACACATCCGTGTGCTCTGAAAAATCAAAGCAGCTGTTACCATCAACGGTTGCTTGAAACACTCAATCCACCGACAACAAAACTCGCATTGACCAATCAAGAGTGGATACGACGCTATCACAACAGGGTGACAAATTTATACCAATCACATCCAAGGAGAACCATGACGCAATAACAAAGCCTCAGGAGAAACATGGAAACCCCGAGAGCATAATCAATCCTAGTGTTGACCAATCTTGCTCATCTAGGCCTGAGCCCCCAGCTATGTTAAAGCCTAGGCAAACTCCTAGAACCTTGCATGAGATAGCAACTGAGCAAGCCCTTATTCAACATAGAAGTGTTGCAGAATGCTTAACTGAGTTGGATGCTAAGCTCAAGGTGTTCGCACATGTCTATGTCCTGGCAGACATGGGTACATTCCCTAAGGAGAAGCTTGAAGAATACTTACCATTTCCCCTATCATGGGAAGAGCAAGAACATCTTGACAAGCACTATGACAGGCTCCTGCATGAATGCATGCGACTCACCTCTGATTGAGGAAGCCGACGAACTACGCTTAACTATAACATTCAATGATGTGCTCTGCCAACCAAATCTCTTAGAGATAAAGCAACTAAAGCAACAATCAAAGGGTCAAAGTCAATTTGAAAAACATTCGTTTGAAAACTGTGTTGCAATGGTCGAACTAGGAGCCTAGATTATGACAATCTCAGAGGAGCAATTGGCCAAATAGCCATCTCAAAGAGACCCAACCTATGTGGCACCAACTTCCTTTCGAGTGTTGACTGCCATTCGGGGTACAGACTTAGCTGAAACTAGCCAAGAGAACTCTCTATCTGATAAGGTTCTCGCTGAGGAGGAGTTACATGTTGCTAGTAGACTCGGACAAGGTTCAATGCTACTCGATGTTGCAAAATATCTATCGTTATTGAGTAAGCTGCCACGAGTACTAGATATGTGTGCCAAACTCTAGTACAATCCGGAGTTCTACAATTGGCGTTTATCCTCGTGAAGTGACATGGATTCGTAAATATGTATATCAATAAACAATGAATTTTGTGATCCTGTATAGACAATATCAACACACGCAAGCAATGATAGTTAAGCACTAGGAGAAGAGCTGGGTTTGACAGGCTAAGCTCCTCAGGTCCTCCTCTCACCACACATTTAGAAATCATGTAACCATTCCCGCCTCCAGGTGGAGAGCATGCAATCCTCATTACCACCATAGGAAGCCCTCAACAACATCTCTGATGGTGTAGATGGGGTACCGTCCCTTTATACACCTTTTCCCCTTTCCAGTCTATCCTTTCGAAGATGAGCCTTGCCCCACTCCATGACAACCAATCTACATAACTTAGCATAAGCCAAGATCTGCTAATGGCTGGAGGCAAAACAAACATCATCATGGGGGTCATCCCTCTACAACAAACACTATATGCCTCACATCTCCCTTCCTCATCATATGCGCAACCCACTATATAATCCCTTCCATGCGAATAGTTTTATCCTATCTCAAGGCCTAATCCTTGGTTTACATTTTGCAGGTCCCCCTACGGTAGCCAACATGGAGCACCCAGTGTAGTTGGCTTGCAAGGACACTATCCACTATCGAAGGGAGCATGCAGCACAAGCTCCTCCATCTGAACGCTATGTACCTATCCTTAAAAGGTATGCAAAGAAACAAGGCCCCAAGAGACACCGCCCCGGATGACGTAGGTCAAAAAATCCCCAGGTCAGGGAAATAGAAGCTTAAGGGAGCACATGGGGCGTGGCAACACCTATCGTGCAGGCCCCCACGAGACGCTCGGGCACCAGGTGCTCGAAAGAGGAGAGGGTAGCTCGAGACAAGCAGGAATTTGATGCATTGTTCAAAAGCATTCTGGAAACCGTTGCGGCCATGGACTACACCATTCAGGTCTCGGCCGACATCTTCCCTGCCCAACCTCACAGGAGCCCCTCACTCGCCGCAGAGCCTCAGTCGCCCGACCACCCGGACTTGCCCCGCCTCGTACAAATAGAGTAGCCCCACATTGTGTAAAAGGCTTATCGAATGCTACCTGACCAAGACTTTTTTTCTCTAAATGATTACGTGCTGACATGTTCCCCAATTGTACAAACTTTTCATATATGTGTTTACTATATTTCACGTCTTTAGCAAAAGAAAGTGATAAGTATTTAAGTCAACACCATGGAATTCAGATAAGTGATGTCTCCTTGTGTTGCACTGGTTTATTATAGTTGTGGCATGTGCTGTGCATGTACTCTCATGAAGTGACAAGTGGGTGCAGGATGACGCAAGTCTTTGTGCGAAAGTGTTCAATACCCAAGACTCCACAGGACCGCCAGCCCCACGAAGAACCGTGACAAAGCCATGTTGCCGAAAGCAAAAATCACCCTGGCCGATCACCCACATCGCATGGCCCAAAGCATGATCATAACCACTTTCTCTTTCTGGGTTACACTCTACACTAGGCACTCACGGCAGCTCCTCTTACCTCAATTGTACCAACATCGCACATTTCAAAGAGGGTTGCAAAATCTCAAGTGTATCTCCCCATCTCAACAAATGCTTCTCCAACAATGAGGCTAAGACAAAATCATCACTATAATATCCATTTCCTGAGCCTTCGAAGCTTGACATTTCCTAACCCATTGAAAGGCTGATAGCCTCAACATATTGCAATGGTTGTACTCAGGCAAGTCCAAAAAAAAGAGAGGAAAGAAATAAAGAAAGAAATAAAGAAAAAAGAACAAGAAACAGAAAAGAAAAAGAAAAAAAGAAAAGAAAATAATGAAAAAACAAGAAGCACCCACGATCACAGCACAGCACCTAGGGGTCCTTGAATTAAGTATGTCCAGTGACCTTGGTCGACTGGCTCCGTCCCTAATCCCTATTCCTTTAACATCACCCACAATTGTTCAGGGCACATCAAGGACTGGACATTTGTAAGGAGCTTGTCTCCCCTATGGTTAGACATGTCACCCTGACCCATTCCCACGATTCCCTCTTGCACTCTGCCTTAATACCATTGCAATCAATCGTGGTAAACACTGCATGAATGGCCATGAAAAGTACACTATCCTCATCACGCATGTCCAATAGCTACTTGGAGGGGAGCTTCACGCTCTACCTCGAGACCTACGGACCACTTATTGCTCAAGTATTTCGAACCGAGTAGCCATGGCTACCTCTCACATAGCCGACGCGCAATGCCTACCTTACGGGTGTAGTGAGCTTACCTTGATACTCGATCGAGTACCCTCCTCTTTCTTGCACACCAGTAGCTCCAGATCCTTGAGGCAAGCTCAAGCAACCTCAATCCCTCTCCCATGAGCTTCATCCTCCATAGCCATGCACGAGACAAGAGAAGAGAAGAGAGGAGGAGAAGATGAAGAGAGAAGATGGAGAGCTTCTTCTCCAAGATCCCTCACTCTCACACAATCACTCCCTCACTCCCTCACACTCTCTCAATCCCTCTCTCAAGCACAAGCAAGAAGGCAAGAAACAAGAGAAGAAGAAAAAGAAGCTTTTGCCACACACAAGAATGAGCTTCCCATTCACTTTTCAAGTTTATATACGTGTCCTAATTTCCATGGGTGGTCATCCCCCTTTTTTACATGGCCGGCCATTAGCCTAGGCCCATTTCCTCATTTCCCACTGTTCTAGTCTATCCTATCCCCAACTACTGCATACAATTTGCACAAGAGTGAGCCTGGCACTCTTTTACAAGGTTTTGGAAGTGTTTTCGCACTTAATGGTGTGCTTTTTATTCTTTTACTCTCCTTGGGCGACTCCAAGACTTCTTGAGGATCGTGCCCGTGCATTTAATCTTTTTTCGGATCTAGTTGCCATTTAAGGTGCCTTTTCCTTTGTTTCTCTTTTTCCATTTCCCGCTCCTCTGTGCTACAGTAAACATTACCCCCCTCCTAGCCAAGTGCTAGTCCCATGGCACTGTGGTGGGAAGTAGTGGGATAGATGATGCTATTGCTAGGTGGAACTGGTGGGTAGATGACACTGATGCTTGTGAATGAGAGGTGATGGAGTTTGATGACCATGACTAGTAGAGATTCCGGCGTGCTTTAGGCTTCATGAAGATTCTCGACATCCTTCACACTGTTCTGGCGCCCCTATGGAGCCGGTCGTTTCTTGAGTATCTGAAACGCTTGAAGCAATAAGCAATCCCTTAGGAGGATGGTATTGGAGGGATTTATTCTAGAGAAACCCCCCGAACATTGTTTGCCATGAAAAGCCGTGGCCTGGGCTGAAAACCCTTGTCTGGGAGTAGAGGATCTTCAGTTTTGAGTTGAAAGTCTTCAGGCTTGTGGTATCAATAAGCGATCCGTAGATATTGAGGCGGTGGGCATGGATCATCGGACGGTGAGAATCCAAGATCTATGCCAATGGCAGCTCCATCACTGGGTTTTCCTTCTGCTTGATTTGGTTCAGTCATGGCAGCCATCAGTAGGCGGATGATTGGCAACATGAAATCTGTTGAGCCATTTAAACCTTCGCAGCGAAGCTCCTGAAGTTGCAGTAATGGGGTCATATTCGGCTCCTGGAAAAATTTCTTGTCATTGGAGGATGTAGTAGATGATCTCCTTTAACCAAGCAGCCCGTTTTTGAAACACGAACATAACCTGCAAGAAAAGTGGTGCACTTCCTAGGGGGTGTGCCTGTCTCACTGTGTAGTGCATGGTGCCCGTGCCAGTGGAACTGGGAGATGGGTCTGTGACCTTGGGCAAGCCCTTGGTAATGTCCCACACTTGAGGACCCAGTTCGTGCAGCGTTGAGGGTGCGGTGTAAAACTTAGGGTGATAGGTCTGAAGGTCCTGCCCTTGATGTGCCCTAAGTGTGAAGTGGGGGAGGGGCTAGATTGGACTCTAGATGCAGTGAGGGTGGTGCACCATAATAGTGAAAGAAGACTGCAAGCACTTTTTTATTTTTCCGAATGGGAGAGAGTACATTGGGCAAGGTATGTGGCACCTATTTAGTCACGGGGCGGTCGCAGGCATTGTGATAAAAATGAGTGACTTTGTAGGTATTCTTTAATACCGGCTTTAGCTCTCATAGGAGTGATGGACAAGAAGGGGTGATTACACCTTGCAAAACGGGTGTCACTCATATTTTCTAATAGCTCTAAGCAGAAGGCAGGGAGGAGAGTAGCGCGCATCATCAACCTCGCCATGGCTCTACTATCTATTCCTAGGTTATTATCAAAAAAGAGTGGGGGAAGATGGGCTTCCTTTGCTACAGGTTTCTGTAGTAGCAGGAATTTGAGAAGTCGGAGGTAATTACAAGTGGTTAAGAATGCTGGATCGGGGCAAGAAGAGAAGTCTACAAGAAAACGATTTATGGAGGGAAGTATATCTTCTACCCTAAATACTAAGCACTCCTCCGGGCTTCTAGCATTTACATTATAGATTTTTGGGAAGTCATAATCCCCATGTAAATCTTTGTGGTAGTCCACTCCATGTCTACGGGGGTAGGGCATATAGATGGGATCGTTACGCTCTTCGGGGAGGGAGCTACAAAATGTGGTCCAGGCATCAAAATTGGTGTCCCAAATCCTCCTTCGCCATATCGGCTATGCCTCATAGCCTTGGACGGATTTGGGAACCAGATTGACCTTGTCTTCCCAATACTCTCGTGGCTCTTGTCTCCACCTAGTCATTATCATGCTTCTTTCTTCCATCATTCTGTTTGCGAGTTCGTTAGCCAGATCTTTGATCTTGGCTATGACTCCTAAAGGCAGGGCCCGATCCAGGGAGCGTGGAAAAGCGAATGAAAGCTCAAACGACCTCTTATGTAGCTCTCGCTGGCGCCAAATGACCAACTCCTGGGGCCAATCTACAGGATGTGTATCATTCCTCGGTGGCATGGGCTCCTCAGGGAGTTGTCGTGAAAGTGTGCGTGCTCGACGTTGGGCCTCCTCAGCTAACTCTTGTCTCCTTCTCCTTGCTGCAACTATGTGTTCAGGTAGCTCGGCATCGACAGGTTCCTCCTGTGGGATCTCAAGTTGAGGCGGACTCGGCATCCTTTGTGGCTCTTCGTCATCATCTTGCTCAAAGTCCGGGCCCTCTTCGACATTTCGCTCAACCACAGGAGGAATGACTGGTGGTGGTGGTGGTGGCGGTGGCTGCTCCTACTCCTAAAAACCTAACTCCTTGAGCTCAGTAGTGGAAAGGCCCGTACAGCGCAGGTAGTAGAATTGTTGCTCTTTAGTCATTCATGTACTTGTTGGAAGCTCCCGCTCTTGAAGACTGTATCTTAGAGCCCGGGTGGTTAGCTCCAACTTTCTTTTTACCTGTTCCACTGTATCATCGCCCTCAGCTTGCGTCACGTGGAGCACCGTGTTCAGGAAAGCCTGTCGCTGGGTCTTAGTGGTTATCTCTGCAGCCTCAATCCTAGCTTTGGCAAGCATTCTTTCACATTCAGCCACCGCCAAGCATTCAGTTAAGTCCCTTACCCTATCAAAGTTTTTCCTTTCCCACTCCATGGCTCTCTCCTCCATCCTTTGCCTTTGTTCCTCCAGCTGGCTCGCCAGGGTGGTTACTACCTGGTTTCTTTCTCTTAATTTTTGAGCGAGCTGTTCTTTAGCGATCCCTCTTGCTTGATCGACAATGCTGAGCCTGTGGTGCACCTCGGCCAGAATTTCTGATTTCTCCTGCACCAACTGCTCTTGGCTTTGGATTTTAGCGAGGAATAGCCTTTTTTTATTAAAGGTCATGGCCATAAGGGCTTCTACGTCTTCTTGGGAGGTCTCCAGCGCATCTTGCAATCTTTGCACTTCATCCTGTAGCCGTTTTGCTTCAGCTGTGCTGAGACTCCCTGCCCTTCATTTTTCACGAATTTGATTTCCCTTATTAGCATGTTCTGTTCTTCCAGATCCTGCCATGACTGGGGCTCCGTGGCATATTCTTGTGGAACAGTGGCTTCGCCTTCCTGGACCTCCTGGTAGAGCATTTCCACTTGGGCAACCCTTTGCTGTAGATCACTGTATTGCTACATCAGTAGTTTTAGGTTCCTTTGTTCTGCCACCAGGCTCTGCTCCTCATCCTCCAGCCTTTGCCTAAGGCGGCTTTCATTGTTTTGGGCTTCCTTCATTTTTCCTGCTAGTTGGTCCTGCAAGGCCTTTATTTCTCTCCGTCTGTCGGCTTCCTGCCTTGAGACCTCTAGCCTGAGGGCCGCTGACGTCTCCTTTTCTTTCTCTAGTTCCAGCAGAGCCACCTTCTTCTCTTCTTTTGCCTTGTCCAATTGTGTCAATAACTCGATCACATATGCGTCATAGTCTGTATCGGCAGGCATGGGAGTGTTGGGCGTGGTGGTTGATGCCTCCAGCCTCTGTCGTTTGGGGTCTTGCCGTGACTCTGCATCTGCAGCGGTGGGCCTTTTCAATCTAGTTTTAGGGACAATTTCGGCCACCTTGCTCACGAGCATCTACACCATGGTAATGAGCTATGTCGTGTCGAGGGGAGGCATGGGTTGTGCAGTAGTTGCAGTCGTAGTTTCAGCCGTTGTCGGCACAAAGGAGGGAGGGAGTGGATGTAGGAGGGACTTGCCCTTGCCTATGACCACCGGAGCTGCTTCCACACTTGGCTGGCTTCGGCTTTATGGCCAAGGCTTGCGGGTTCGAGTTCTTCACCCCCATGGGTCTCTTCCACCGATCTTCGTGTAGCTTTTGCTAGTTCGGCCAGTTCCTTTAGTTGTTGCTCCTCGGTTTCTTCCTCCACCCTTCTTTTCCTATCCTCTTCTGCCTTCTTCGACTCCTCTCTTATCCTGGCAAGCTCCTCCTCCTCTTTCCTCCTCATTTCTTCCTCAGCCCTTCGAGACTCTTTTTGAGCCCTTTTGATGTTAGCCCATTCTTCCTTACTTAATTTCTCTTTCTTCTCCTTCTGTCTCCTATCACTTTTGATCTTTTCTTCGGGTTTGCTTGCTCGTGGAGGCGGCACCTCCTGCTCTCCCTTGTCACTTATTGTTCTTTCGCTTGATTCCCCTCCTTCGTGGTGAGGCAGGCTTTGATGTGCAGCTTCCTCATCCATGACGCCCTCATCCTTTATTGCTTCGTCTATGATGGCTATCAGGATACCCCTGTATCTGATTGTAGCTGCCTTTGATGCAAGTTTCTTCCTTACAGAGTGTGCGGTGGAGGCAAGGGATTCTCCTCCTGCTATTGCTTCCGCCGGAGTAAGGAGGGCAGATGAAATTTGAATGGTCTTCTGTACGAATCCATTCCAATCTATCTCTTCAAGAACTCCTGCTGCTATGCTTTCCAACAGTGGGACCCCGATCCTGTTCATTCGCGCATTGTACCGTTGGCCCGAGAAGAGGGTATGGATCATCTTCGCTTGTAATTTCACTGTTGGGTCCAGGATGTCAGCCAAGCTAATTCCATCCACGGTGTGCACCGCTTCTTTCTTGACCCCCAGCATGGTGTAAACATCTCGTCTCAGCCCTCTCTCCTTCTTGGGCACAAGCCCCAGGGCCTTTTCTATGATTGTTGCATTGAGGGGCACTTCGATTTTTCTTTCCTGCTCCCCTGTCCTTACTGTGACTGTGCCACAGTTCCTGCTTTTGTCGAAGTTCCTCAAGAAATCCGCACACATGTTGTAATCCACAGCCTGCTCCACCTTTTCCACGTACTTGTGGAGGTGGCATCTGTCCACCAAGTCTTTGATCGCGGGTTTCTCCAGGATGGCCTCGTCCAGATTCAGTGTGTGCTTGAAAGTGAACTGACTGAATCCTCGCGTCTCGATGCTGATGCCAAATTTGGTCATTTCCTCTTCAGAGAATGGGAGTTTGCCCCCTTTGTCCTGTCCTACCATGGTGGTGACCTGTCAACACACCATGCCAACATTAATGCGTAACAATCGGCTTATTTCTAATCAGAACTCAGTTTGAGAGAAAAATATATGTGCCCAAAATGGGTACACTTGATTAGAAGCTTGACCATTGCTATTTTTACTCTGCAGTATCCTTCCATAGAAACTTACTTAATTATAACAATCTGCTAGCTAGATAGTATAACTTTTCATTTTTGCTCTACTCTTGCTCACATTGCTCCCCCCTCCATCAGGGATCTTTCAAAGAATCCTTCCTAGGATTAGCACAGGAAGGACGAGGTAAGGGCTATTTCGCGTGGGTTAACTTACCTAGCCAATAGCCAATTATAGAAGCTTGGATTGTATTCGAGTTGGGCATGACAATCAAGAGTAGATGGTTGGATGGAGACTTGGGAAATGTAGGTCAAAATGTCGTGAAAGAGATCTCTAGTATTGAGGCGACTGGCAACATGTAATTCCTCTTCGGTGAGGAATTGGTCAATGTAGGGGTGGGCGAGCACATGGTCGTCCAAATGCTGATTACGGGTGATGGCCAAGACCCTAAACGAGATAGGTACCACATAAGTGGGGTCATATTCGATAGTTTTAATTGCCCTGCGTTGCTCAGCATTGGTCATTATCATCTACGTGAGCTCTTGCAACTCCTATTCAAGAGTAGAACGAGGAGGCTTATGATACGAAGTGATAAGTCTTCTGAGGGCAGCTTGATCCTTCGAGATTTCATCGTTTGCTATCAGTTCGACAACAATTTTGGGTGATTTAGTGGTCATAAGTTCGTATTTCTCCCAAGTGCATGGTAATGCACGAACATCCGAAGCAAGTGTTTCGTCAAGAAGGCCTAGGTCTAGCCTCTCGTAGCTTCTAGCAAATGTAGTGAAAGTTTCGTCTAATATTTTAATGCAAGTTATTAAGTCATCCTGAGAAGTTGTGGCAAGGTCCTTAGCCAAGGAGAGGAAAGGTCATATCGTGTATGAAGGTTTAAGACCCGCTGGCAGGGGTGGTGCAACTGGACTGGATAGTTGTGACTTCCTCATCGGTGTCACGGGTTGGGCCTTGCACTCTGAAGCACTTTGAGATGCTGCAAGAAGGTCCGTAGGCATGGGGGTTGTGCTAGGTTTTGAGTGGGCAGTCCTAGTGGTTTTTAAGTTCTCTGGATTAGGTAGGTTTATGGCCTGTGGCATTTGCTTTGGTCGATAGATGAGTTGAGGCTTGCTAGCCACAACTGGCCATGGCCTGCTAACTATGTTTTGGGCGCCACTTGTGCAAGCCTCTCTCATTAGGGTGAGATTGCTTGTAGATGAGCTTCTTAACTGGCCATTTTTAAGCACCCAAATCCAGGGATTGTCCTCGTAGTATCCTTGTGCATGCAAGAGATCTTTGGGAATCCAGTGCGACGTGGTTGTGTGTCTACGGCAATAGCACCTAGACTGCCTTTTAGGTCGGGACGGTTGATAATTTTGACGTTTAGGATCATACTTGGGTGGTCTACCCGGATGTGGTTTTTGCCGTTTTGGCACCCATATATACTTGGACTCTTTGGCCTTGTGAGTGCTCTTGGTGGGTTTGGGCCTGGGGTCAGGAGCCCGACCCGAGGCCGTAGCTTCCGCCTGTTCAGACTCGGTCTGAAGAGTGGTCATAGGGGTTTCTATCAGTGGCGTCATAAGGGTGGGGAAATTAAGACAGCCCTTGCTGAAGGTCGTCACTATGCGCACATCGCCGATAGCAAGATGTATGCAGTTTAGGTTGTAATCCACATTGCAGTTGGTTTGCTTCTTGAAAGTGCGACCCAATAATGACACATTACCAGCTCCTTTAGTGTCAGGTAACACATGGAAGAAGGCTGGTAAACTTTCAGACTCGATGGAAACGACCACCTTGCACTTCCCTAGGAGTGGGTAAGCAGTACCCCCAAACAGGGTGAGTTTAGCGTTAGTGGGCTGTAGTTTCGGTTGACCAGTGCGTGTCCAATGGTCATGCATCAAGATGTTGTAGTCGGCACCTTCATCAATCAAAGCCTCGAAAGAATACACCGCTCCTACTGCGACTGTGATCCACAGGTACCTGGTGCTACTGCTTCTTCGTCATGATCTGTAAGGTCAGTTACAGTAGCCATGCGGACATTCAGTGGGGGTTCTAGCATGGGTGGCTCATGTAATGGATGTGAAGGAGGATAGTACTTCTTAATGCAGCTGCTGCCGTTAAAAAATCCTATTCCTTCACCGTCAAGTGTCTCCAACTCGACATTCCCGGTCCTATCGATCATGCGTACTCTAAAAGGCCCTAGCCCCCGAAACTTCATCTTCTGTTTATGCCCTTTTACCGAGTACAGCAGAACAAGGTCCCCTTGTTCAAAGTCTCGCTGCTTGACATGCTTGTCAAACCACATTTTTCGTTGAGTCTTTTCACAAATCAAAGAGTGAGTGGCGAGGAGTCGGGTCTCTGTTAAGCGCTTGAGTTCCATCAAGCGGTTGGTCCAAGCCTCTCTTCCCTCCCAATGCTCCTGGACTGCTAGCCTCAAACTAGGGATGAAGAATTCTAAGGGCAAAATGGCTTCAGTTCCGTACGTCAGCCTAAAGGGCGTCTGTCCTACAGCCATTTTATAAGCTGTGCGATAGGCCCACAAGGCCGCCATTAGCTTGTTGTCCCAGTCACTTCTCGAAGTAGACACGACTTTTGTAAGCACATTGACTAGGATTTTATTTGTGGATTCGGCTTGGCCATTAGCCTGAGGGTAATAGGGAGAGGACTTCCGATGAATTATTAGGAAGGTAGAGAGCAAGTGGGCAATCACTTCATTAACGAAGTGTGTGCCTTGGTCACTTACAAGTTCAATTGGACAGCCAAACCGTGAAATGACCTACTCCCACAAGAACTTTGCAGTGGTCCTAGCATCATTCTTCCTCATGGCTCGCGCCTCTGCCCATTTTGTTAGATAGTCGGACGCCACTATAATGTATCGAGCTTGGGAACATTGTGCTGTAGGACTGATAGGTCCAATAAAATCGATGCCCCATTTTCCAAAGGGTTGTCAGGCTATGATAAGGATCAACTCCATTTTGTCCTTTCGCACAGGCACTTTGGTCCTTTGATGCTCATCGCAGTGCTTTACAAATTTAGCTGCATCGCAAAATAGGGTGGGCCACCATAGCTGGGATTGTAGCACCTTCCGGGCTGTTGTGTCCCCACTAAAGTGTCCTCCAGCGATTCTGCCATGTGCTTCATTTAATGCGTCGTGCATCTCGTGCTCACATACGCATCTGCGCAATAAACTGTCTTGTCCCAACCTATAGAGTTGGCCAACTATCAGCTGGTATGGCTGAATTTTCAAGATAAGTCTCTTCAGCTTGGCCTTCTCAATGGGTCGCTCTGGTAGTCCATTTTCTAGCACTTGCACTATGTCATCGGCCCAATACGGTGTCAGATCTGCTTTAAATAATTCTCGTTCACTAGATAAGTTAAAAAGATGGGCGTCCGACAAATCGTCAGGCACGCCTTGCCCAGTGGCTTCTCCTCTGGGTATGCGGGACATGTGGTCAGCCATGTAGTGCTGCTTTCCTTTGTGTACAACCACAGAGAAGTCAAACTCCAGTAAAAGGAGTAACCATCTAGCTATGCACCCTGTAGCGCAAGGCTTGTTCACAAGATACAGTAGGGCCTGATGGTCAACAAAGAAGACAAAGGGAGTGGCCAACAGGTAATGCCTAAATCTCTTTACCGCAAATACCATGGCAAACCCCTCCCTTTCCGTCGTGGAATAGTTCATCTCGGTCTCTATGAGCTGCCTGATGGCAAAACTCACCGGGTAATCCAAGTTATGCTCACCAGGCTGGCATAGCACGGCTCTAATAGCGAACTTAGAGGCGTCTATGTGCACATGGAACATTACGTTCCAGTCTGGGGCTCGCAAGATTGGTGCGGTCGTAAGAGCCTTTTTCAACTCCTCATATGCGCGCGGCATTCCTCCGTCCACTCAAACACTATCAATAGCTTGTACAAAGGTCTAGCTATTAGTGCATAATTTAGCACAAATCATCGATAATATCCAGTGTGTCCCAAGAAGCACTGAACTCCCTTGTAGTTGTCAGGTGGCGGTAGGTCAACAATGACTCTGACTTTGGAAAAGTCCGTAGCAATGCCGTTCCTTGACACTACGTGCCCTAAGATGCATCCGTGTTTTACCTAGAACTGGCACTTTAAGGGGTTTAGCGAGAGGTGGTACAGCCTACACCTTTCAAAGACAGCTCTCAATTTCTCCAAGTATTTGGCCCAACTAGAGTGTAAACATAGGTCGTCTATGAACACTTCCAGTTCACGCCTAAGCATGTCCTTAGAGATAGTGCACATTAGGCATTGGAAAGTTGCAGCTGCGTTCATTAGCCCAAAAGGCATGACAATGTAGGCGAACACGCCCCATTCCGTGGCAAAGGTAGTCTTGTGCCTGTCGTCGGGGTGCACTTGCACTTGATTGTAACCCGAGAAACCATCCAAAAAACTATAGGCTTCCTTCCCTGCTACCCTCTCCAGCATGTGCTCGATGTAAGGTAAAGGATAGTTATCCCTTTTCGTAGAGGCATTCACCTTTTTGTAGTTTACGCACACTCGGATTTTTCCATTTTTCTTCATGACAATCACGATAGGTGATACCCAGTCTATATGCTCGATCTCATATATGAAACCTGCCCTCATGAGTTTATCAATCTCCTCCTTCACCGCATGGGCATGCTTGGGATTCATGGGGTAAGGTCGTTGTTTTGTTGGCACTACATCTAGAACCATTGGGATGTTATGAGTCATGACCCTAGGGTAGACTCCCTTAAGTTCGCCAGGCAAATACGTCAATGTACTCTTGCAGGAGCGCAACGAGTTTGGTCTCTTCCTCCTCCCCCAAGTCCTCTGCAACGAACACCGGTCTTGGTTTTTCACCTTTCCCAGCCAAGTTAACCTCCTTGACTTTGGCGGGTCCTTCGATCAGTTCACTAGATTGACCTTGCCTTTTTGCACCTAACAGGACCACCACTCTGTCACCCTTTCTAAATTTTGTAAACCATTTGGGTAGATCCTGTGGTTTCCTTTGCCTTTCTGCTTCTTGTCAAGATTGTGGGAGAGAAGGAAGGAGTCTCGCTTGAAGCTTTCTTGCTTGCACAATGGGGGAAGACACACAAGGGTGGAGGCTGAAAACAGTTTTCCTCTTCTTAGTTGTGTAAGCCAAAAGAACTCAAGTACAAAGAAATAGAAGAACCCTATATATGGGTCTCAAACCAAACTTAACTAACTAAGGTGGCATACTAACTGAGCCACGAACTAGAGTAGATAAGGATAGCTATCATGTAGCTATTATTCATGGGTGGTGTACCAACCGCGTCTGCAACTGACAAGTCGGTGACATAAATACACAACGGTCACCCTGGCGTATCACGAGTGGAGCTCGATATCTCAACACTCCCCCTCGAGCTCAATCCCAATTCCTGCACACCAAGGAGGTCTCTGAACTTGCGCAGCTTCTCTGCGCCCAATGCCTTAGTGAATATGTCAGCTACCTTATCCTCTGTGCTGACATAAACTAGATCAATAAGACCTAGTAAAACCCTCTCTCGCACATAGTGATAATGCACCTCAATGTGCTTTGTTCTAGCATGATAGACTGGGTTATTTGCTAAGTGTATACTACTCATGTTGTCACAATAAATGACAATTGGTCCATCTGTAGACTGATGCATATCATAAAGTAGCTTATGCAACCAAGCTACCTCACATGCAGCCATTGCTGCACCCCTGTACTTAGCCTCTGTGCTCGACAAGGCAACTGTAGGCTGTTTCTTGCTCCTCCAAGTGACTGCAGCACTCCCAAAAGAGAACACATATCCACTGGTAGATCGTCTATCAGAAATACTACCAGCCCAATCAGCATCAGTGTATCCATGCAACTGTATCTGAACCCCAGTCTCATAAAATAGTCCATACTGCAATGTGGACTTCACATACCTGAGTATGCGTCTAGCTGCATCCAAATGTGGTTTCCTTGGAGCCTGCATAAACTGACTTACCAATCCAACAGCATAGCTCAAATCTGGCCTGGTAATAGTCATATAAATCAAACTTCCTACTATGCGTCTGTACATAGTAGGGTCTTCTAGAAGCTCACCTGCATCTGTGCTCAGCTTCACATTCTGCTCCAAAGGAACTGAAATAGGCTTACAGCCTGTCATCCCATATTTGGACAGCATGTCCAATCCATACTGCCTCTGCAAGAGCTGTATCCCACTTGGTGGTCTAATCACCTCAATGCCCAAGAAATAACGCAGCTCTCCCAAATCCTTCATCTCAAACTTTTGCTTCAATAGCACTTTCACATGAAGGATATCTTCATCACTGTCACCTGTCATAATCAAATCATCAACATAAATGACAAGTAGCATAATACCTTTCTCTGTTTTTCTCACATAAAGTGAGAAATCTGCCTTGGAAATCTGAAAGCCAATAGTGACAAGATACTGTCCTATCTTGTCAGACCATGCTCTAGGTGCTTGCTTCAAGCCATACAAGGCTTTCTTCAACCTGCAAACAAACTCAGGATGAACAGCATGCACATAACCTGGTGGCTGCTCCATATAGACCTCTTCTTGCAAATCACCATGCAAGAAGGCATTCTTTACATCCATCTGATGTAAAGACCATCCCTTTGATGCAGCCATAGCAATGACTGCTCTTACGGTTGCCATCCTTGCAACCGGACTGAATGTTTCTTCATAGTCAATGCCATATGTTTGTGCATACCCCTTGACTACTAATCTTGCCTTGTATCTGTTCACAGAACCATCTGCATTGTGCTTCACCTTATAAACCCACTTACAACCAATTGCATTTTTACCTTTAGGCAAAGGTACCAACTCCCATGTAGCATTTGCTTCCAAGGCATCCATTTCTTCATCCATGGCTTTCTCCCATTTTTCTTTTCCCATGGCTTCCTCAAAAGAAGTGGGTTCTGGTTCATGTATCACTTTAACCATATATGCATAGTGAATGGCTGTAAATCCATCATATTTCAGCCTATCCATAGGATACCTAGCTCTCGTAGACCTGCGCAAAGTAGGTTCACTCCCAGGTGCTCTCAAAACATCCCTGGTCTTCCTTACTCCAGGTGTAACAATAGAAGGAATACCCAACTCATCATCAATGCTCTGTTCTGAGCCACTAGATTCACCATCCACATAAGAGTGACCTACATTCACATCAAACATGGGCTGATCAACTTTCTCTTTTCCTTTTCGTGATACCTGCATACCACTATCTGCATTGCTTTGAGAAGATTCTCCTGATCTCAATCTGCCTGTCCACGGCGAAGAATGTGAACCACTGCTAGAGGACGCTCCAGGTCCACTAATATTTTGTGACTGCTGCTGTGAATTCTGTGCAGCATTACCATTTTGTGCATCTACATCATCAATCACATTTACTGGTTTATACCAGCTACTCATCTCATAAAAAACAACATCTCTGCTCACTGTAAACTTACGAGTAGAAGGGTTATAGCATCTATACCCTTTTTGCTACAGAGAGTAATCAATAAATATGCACTTCTCAGCTTTTGGATCCAACTTGGATCTCAACTCATCTGGCACATGTACATAGGCAATGCAGCCAAAAATTTTCAAATGAGAAATATCTGGTTTCCTACCAGTATACCTCTCCTCTGGAGTCATCCCATGTATTGCTGCAGTGGGAGTCCTGTTCATTATATAGACTGCTGTAGCAACTGCTTCAGCCCAATAAAAATCTGGCAAGTCTTTTTCATTGAGCATGGCACGAGATACCTCTCCAATATGCCTGTTTTTCCTTTCTGCAATTCCATTTTGTTGTGGGGTATAACTGCATGAATATTGCTGCTTTATGCCATGCTCCTGCAAGAACTTTGCAAACTCATTTGAGAGGTACTCTCCCCCTCCATCTGACCTTAGGCATTTTATTTGCAGACCTGTTTCTTTTTCAGCCATAGCTTTAAGGGTTTTGAAATGCCCAAAAACTTCACTTTTCTTTTTCATAAAATACACCCAAACTTTTCTGCTATAGTCATCAATAAAAGTGACAAAATAATGACAGCCTCCAAGAGATGCAGCTTTAGTAGTCCACACATCAGAGTGGATTAATTCCAATGGCTTCTCACTCTCTTGAACATGTCTAGGAAATGGTTTCCTTGTCTGTTTTCCAAACTGACAGGCTTCACATACCTTATGCATTTCTGCAACCTTGAATTTTGGCAATCCTACAACAATATTTTGGGCCTGCATTGATTTAAGTCGCTGTACATTAACATGACCAATGTGTTTATGCCATATATCAATATCTGCAACTACACCGGTCCCATGTGCAAACATTGCTGCACTCAATTCAGACATGTCTCCATCCAACGTAAACATTCTGCCCTTCTTCTTTCCTTTTGCTATCAAGCGACCTTTATTTTTCATATCCTCAACAAAGCATCCATGAGGATTAAATCTGACCTGCAAGCCCTACTCAACCATTTGACCGACAGAAACCAGATTCTTGGTGATATTCGGGACATGAAATACATCGGACAGGTATTTCTTTTTCCCATCCTGCATAGACAAGGGAATTTTTTCAATCTGCACAATAGGATGTGCAGTATCATCACCAGTCTCCACAAATCCTGGTTTTTCCATTTTTCTTGCATCCTCCATCCATTCTGCATGACCTGTCATGTGGTTTGATGCACCTGAGTCAACATACCATACATCATTGCTCTCTTCTACACTTGTCACAGAATTGTTCATGTGCTGCACCATGAACAAATGCTCATTTCTGTCATCACCCTGTCTGCTAGAAGATGCATAATTCACTTGTTGCAGTTTTCCATTCATGATGTCATTCTGCTTTTTATAGCAGTCTTTAGCCATATGACCCATTTTACCACAGTAGTAGCATTCAACATTACTGTTTGCATTTTGACCTCTTTGCCATCCACCACGACCTCTTTGGCTCCCCCTGCCTCTAGAGTTACCACGTCCTCCTCCATAGGACTGGTTTTCTTGAGTTTGCTGCATATTATTATTTCTGCCACGGTCTCCAAATCGGCCTCCTCTACCTCTACCTCTACCTCTTCCAGCATTTGAGTAGAAGACAGCTTCTTTTGAAGTTCCTCCTGAAGAAGATGCACCACCATTTCTTTGCTCCTCAGAAATTAGAAGAGCAATCAACTCCTCAAAATCAGGAAATCTTTCACGAACTGAAATGGATGTCCGAAACTGTGCATAATCCTTTCCTAGACCATTCAAGGTCACAGAAACTAAATCATCATCTTCCACTGGCGACCCGATGGAAGCAAGTGCATCTGCAATCTTCTTCACTTTCATGTGGTAGTCATTGATGCTCATATTTTCTCTTTGCACATTATGCAACTCTTGCTTGAGCTGCATTTTCCTGGCTTGTGTGTTTGTGCTATACATTTTTGACAAAGTATCCCATGCCTCCTTTGGCGTACTTGCATCCTGAATATTTACAATCATAGAGTCTGAAATACTGATAGACAGCCAATACATAACTTTTCTGGCTCTCTCATGCCATGTTTTGAATGCCTGCATTTGCTGTTGATTGGGAACATCAGGAAGAGGTGGTTCTTCTTCATTTCCTGCAACAAATTCCCAATATCCTTTTCCCATAAGGAAATTCGTCATTCTAAACTTCCATGCTTGGAAGTTGTTCTTGTCAAGCTTTTCAGTTACAATCTGTGAAAGAGAATCAGACGCCATTACAGAATCCTGCGAAAAATTCTGTCACTGCAAAAACTCAGCTTCACCCTCACAAGGGCAAATCTGCAAAACTGGCGAAAGTGGTATTTGACCACACAGTTACTTCCTAGTGACGATTTTGCATCAACAGGCAACAGGGATGATTCTGTAACTCCCAATGTCTCTGCGCACAAGCATACGATGCGATTTCTACAGTAACTTTTCACTGACCTGTAGAACAGTGGTTGCACAGCATAAAACAGGGCTTTTTCCTGAGTGCGTGCAGAAAACTTCCGCCTCCAAAACAGGCCCCGAAATTGCCTCAAATCAAAAAAACAAGGTCGCCCTCGCCCGCAACATATACTGCCCTTTTGCTTCACCGCGAAGGGCGTCTCAACCTGAGACAATGCACTCCTGCACTTTCCGACTGTGCTACCTGCAGAGATCTGCTCCCAAAACAGAAAATGAAAGCAACACTGCTCCTCTTACCAGAACACCGCGAGCTTGGCTTGCTTTCTTGAGCTCCTTACCACGAACAAGGCTCTGATACCATGTCAAGATTGTGGGAGAGAAGGAAGGATTCTCGCTTGAAGCTTTCTTGCTTGCACAATGGGGGAAGACACACAAGGGTGGAGGCTGAAAACAGTTTTCCTCTTCTTAGTTGTGTAAGCCAAAAGAACTCAAGTACAAAGAAATAGAAGAACCCTATATATGGGTCTCAAACCAAACTTAACTAACTAAGGTGGCATACTAACTGAGCCACGAACTAGAGTAGATAAGGATAGCTATCATGTAGCTATTATTCATGGGCGGTGTACCAACCGCGTCTGCAACTGACAAGTCGGTGACATAAATATACAACGATCACCCTGGCGTATCACGAGTGGAGCTCGATATCTCAACACTTCTGAGTCCCTTGATTGCTTCCTGGCCTCCTCTTTTAGTCTCCTGCGCCTCAGGTGGACTGGCAAGTCTCCCTTGGTGCATTTGACCTTAGAAGGTTGCGGTATCTCGGGATCACTTTCAGTGCTAACTTCCGACCCTGAGTTGAACTCGCATCCCTCACTTGAGGAAGGTGTTTCCCCAGGGGGTCGTAGTTCCAAAGGTAAATCAGTCTTGAGCACTGGGATTACCCATGGTTGTGCTACTCCGGCTTGCTCGTAATCCACGCCTTCTATTTGTTCTAGCCAGGATCTATCACACTCCATTAGCATGACTCCTTTTTCGTTCCCACTGATCCCTTCTTTCCTAGGCCTCAAGTCTGCCCTGATTTGTTCTATCACTTTTCCCTCCGTGTTGTACTCTATTGTGTCTACCTCTTCTTCACTCTCTTCTCCCGTAGAGTGACAGTCCTCATACTCCTCATCATCCGGGTCCTCTCCTTCTGACTGCTCATCATCCCCTAAGATTCCCTCTTCAATCTCCTTGTCGTCAGTAACTAAAGCCCAGTTATATAACAAGTTCAGGTCATGGACCTTCGTCCATTTTCCATTCTAGTTTAGCTAAAAGGTCACGTAGAGGTTTTAAGTTAGCAGCCAAATTGCCATTCAATTTATCGGTCAGATACTCTACGATTCCGTGAAGCTCTAATTTGTTGTTGGGGATGCGGGACGAGGCCGATTTGTCTTATACCTTCCAATGCTCTCTTGATAGCTCTTCTCTCTTCTTCCAGGTTAGCCACCACTTCCTCTACAGGTCTACCTTGGATCACAGACCTGGTGAGTAGATCGTAGTCGTGGACCAGTTCCTGGACCGAGGTTGGAAATTCTCCTAAGTCTAGTTGGTCTTCCCCTTGGTCGCCTCTTGATCCCGACGTTGTTTCTACTTCCAGATCCACAAGATTGTCAATGAATCCAATCAGCTCTGGCAGCTTCCACTTCTCTATCTTGTTGCTTCCTGTGTCTTCGTGTTCTCTTCAGGTACTACTAGTAGGGCGCTCAGGCACCTATCTAAGTCTTGGGATCTTCTCCTACTAGTGGGTTCCTTAATGTTATTAAATATCCAGATGTGTTCCTTGTTATTTGAAAACAGCGGCGATCCTTACTCACACGTTGTGCTTGGTGCGTTCCTGGTGCTTGGTGCGAAAACAGGCTTTCCTCTTTTCTTGATGTGCAGGTGTAGTAGAACACAAGAGTGAAATGCCGATGCAGAAAGCGTTTAATGTAAACTCCACCTTGTTTCTACCCACGTTCCCAGCCTAATTTGAGTTTTCAACTCGGTCCCCGGCTATCCTACGGTCTCTCTGCACCCTAAGTTCGATTAGTCTCTGAGGTTCTAATGGTCAAACTGGGTCTTGGGGGTGTTCAGGGTTGCATCCTAGGGTCAAGTCTGTGGCAAGGTCAGCAAAAGATCCTTATCTTTTTGTTCTGGCAAGATGGTCCGATTCTGGGAATCGGACAGGGATGGTCCGACTCTGGGAGTCGGATGGTCTGATTCTGGCAATCGGACCGGTCTGGTCCGACTCTAATAATCGGACGGGGTTGGTCCAATTCTGGGAATCGTCCAACCCTGGTGGTCCGATTCTAGGAATCGGACCAGAAGGATGGCCCTACTTTTGAAGTGGTTCGACTATGGACTGGTCCGAGTCCAGCCCAATGGTCCGACTACGATGGTCCGATTCTAATGGGCAATCGGAGTGCCACGTGGCACGTCCGATCGGGTTGGTCCGATTCTGGCAATCGGACCAATCTGGTTCTTTCTCAGTCGGACGGTCCGATTCTGGGAATCGGACAATCTGACTCCAGAACTCGGTGGTCCGATTATGGGGATCGGACCACTGTGAGTTGGTCCGACTGCGTCGGCGACGGGCGCGATTTCAGTGCGTCTGAATCCTTCATAATGCCTGTTGCACTCAATCACCATAGACTTCCCATAACTAATTAGAGCACTAATGGAACACACCGAACTCACCTGAAGCAGCACGAATCGAATGGGCCTAGAATCGGGGTCACGTTTCCTCGTCCTGTGAACCAGAAGCTCTCTCTCTCTCTCTCTCTCTCTCTCTCTCTCACACACACACACACACACACAAGGCCAACTAAAGAAATGAGGTCTGTCCTTGCCTCCCAAGCCTCTTAAGGTCCTTTCCCAGCACTACAAAACCTTACAGCCAGTTCCCTGTCCCTGTTCCACCCAGAAACTTGAATCTGGTCCCCTATTTTCCTGTTTCTAGCAGTATCCAGAACCTCTGTTTCCTCTTTTCTTACCCTAATCTAACCTTAATCTAGTGCAACCAATATGAAAAATAGAAATGCAGAACAGTAGTCCTAATCTAATGCTTCCAACAAACCCAAATGCTTACCTGTTCCATGGATTAAAACCTCATAAATCTCCTAGTTATCTCGAGCACTAGTTCAAGCTGCAAACCCTACTTCCATGCTCGATCTAATGCGCGCGGTGCTCAAGGCTCGATTCCGTCGGTCCTGGCAACGGAACCAAAATGGAGGGGAGCTTCACGCTCCACCCCGAGACCTACGGACCACTTATTGCTCAAGTATTTCGAACCGAGCAGCCATGGCTACCTCTCACATAGCCGACGCGCAATGCCTACCTTACAGGTGTAGTGAGCTTACCTTGATGCTCGATCAAGTACCCTCCTCTTTCTTGCACATCGGTAGCTCCACAATCCTTGAGGCAAGCTCAAGCAACCTCAATCCTTCTCCCATGAGCTTCATCCTCCATAGCCACGCGCGAGACAAGAGAAGAGAAGAGAGGAGGAGAAGATGAAGAGAGAAGATGGAGAGCTTCTTCTCTAAGATCCCTCACTCTCACACAATCACTCTCTCACACTCTCTCAATCCCTCTCTCAAGCACAAGCAAGAAGGCAAGAAACAAGAGAAGAAGAAGAAGAAGCTTTTGCCACACACAAGAATGAGCTTCCCATTCACTTTTCAACTTTATATACATGCTCTAATTTCCATGGGCGGTCATCCCCCTTTTGCCCATTTCCTCATTTCCCACCTTTCTAGTCTATCCTATCCTCAACTACTGCATACAATTTGCACAGGAGTGAGCCTGGCGCTCTTTTACAAGGTTTTGGAAGTGTTTTCGCACTTAATGGTGCGTTTTTTATTCTTTTACTCTCCTTGGGCGACTCCAAGACTTCTTGAGGATCATGCCCGTGCATTTAATCTTTTTTCGGGTCTAGTTGCCATTTAAGGCGCCCTTTCCTTTGTTTCTCTTTTTCCATTTCCCGCTCCTCTGTGCTGCGGTAAAGACTACTAGCTACCGAAAGTGCAATGTCCCTATGCTCAATTATGCTACGTCGTGCAATCACAACGGAAAGAATATCTCATACACCTTCACGTGTACTTCTTCTCAACATGGACAACTTTGCTTCACCCACACGTTGTTACAAGAAACCAACCCATGGTCTTCTAACTACGTAATATCTAAGTAGGCACGAGCACTCACATAATATCTGCACTGAAATATATACACAGTTTGGGTCCTTAAGTGCAGGACAATACTCTCAGCTTGCTTAGAGTTTGACCTATCTCCCAAACTAATTAACTATGTCTTGTGCATGATAGAGAAGACTAGCACTACCCCTAGGGAGAGACCACCTATGAGAGGTTTTCAAATGTAGGTATTGAAAACTCCAATGAAAGTATCATTCACTCTTCATCGACACCCAACTCTGAATTCTTATCATTTATCGTCCTGCAAGCCCGCCAAGAATCGTCATGTGCAGAATCCCCAACAAACCAAAACTTGTGCTGGCCACCATCAGTGCAATCCCCAATAAGGAACAGCCCTACCACCAACTCCAACAACCCTACCACTAGCCACCTAGGCCACCAACGTGCCCTCAACGACCTTCCTCCACACCACCACCAACAGTCCTCCACGGTAACCACTGATGTCCCTTCCACCCATGTCTTCAGTGCATGCCAAAGCCTACTACCTATGATGGTGAGTGCCATGGGATTGGCACTCGTCTAGGAGGGAGGTAATGTTAACCGTTAGATGAACAAGGTGGAAAATATGGAAAAGCTAAAGCAGAAGACAAAGGCCAAGGAAAAGTGAAATGGAAGACGAAGGCGCGCCAAGAAAAATCTAGAAACACAAGAAGCGCAAAAAAGTCCTAAATAAGGGAAAAAGACGCACAAGGAAAAGCGCAAGTCAATACTTTTGTAAAAGAGTGCAAGCGCATCATGATTTAATTCAAGTTGAAAAGTGAATGAGAAGCTCATTCTTGTGTATGGCCAAAAGTGGGTCTCCTCTTCTTCTTCTTCTTCTTCTTCTTCTTCTTCTTCTTCTTCTTCTTCTTCTTGCTTGCTTGCTTGAGCTTGTGCTTGAGAGAGGGAGTGTGAGAGAGTGAGTGTGTGAGGGTGAGGGACTAGGGAGGAGAAGCTTTCCATCTTCCCCTCTCTTCTTCTCTTCTCTTCTCTTCTCTTGTCTTGCTCGCGACTATGAAGCTTGGAGTGTGGAGCTTGAGGTTAAAGCTTGCACTTGGATCGTGGAGCTACCGAAGTGCGTGGGAGAGGAGGTAACTCAATCGGCATGAAGGTAAGCTCACTACACCCATAGATATGGATGGCGCGTCGGCTATGTGAGAGGTAGCCATTAGTGCTCGGCTTGGAACGCTTGAAACAATAAGCGGTCCGTGGGTCTTGGCGGTTGAGCAAAAGCTCCCACAGCTGCCCAAAAGATGATTGTCTCAAAAAATCTCTATTCATTGAATCTTTTCCAAAGGAATTTGATCTAGGATTATTACCACCATGATTTGATTGTCCCAATCCAAAAGAATGATGATGTCCATTAGTGGGCTGACCATAAAATGACTTATCTTTGTTGGTGATATCATGAAATGACCTTCTTTCATCAAATCTTCCACTCTTATCATGAAACTCTAATTAATTTTGCTTGATGGCAGATTGAGAGGGAAAAGATTTGTAGAAGGGGTCATATCCATGAAACTCCTTGTTCTCCTCTCTTCTTATATCCTCTTCTTATATCCTCCTCTTCTTCATAAGTAGCTTCACATCTTGGATTGAATTGAGCACGAGCATGGTGCTTTGATGATGGCTAGTAATGAGTACTCCTCATTGTAGATGTCTCTCATTTCTCAAAGGTTGACATAATAGGCTGATGGCTGAATTGAAGTATTTTCAATATGAATAGTGGGTTCATTTGGTGTAGAAGATGTGGGTTGAGTCTTCAAATCCTTAATAGTTGCTACTACATCCTCGAATCCACTCTTCATGAACTTGACCAGCTGGCTGAAGTCCTTCATCCACTTTGTTGGATGTATTCTCAATCTTCCCCAAGGATTTGGAAAGTTTCTCATATTGATCATGCATCCCAATGTTCAATATACACATCTCTCTTGAATGCATGTGCTCTTCAAAAAGATTGTGAGACAAAGGATTTCCATCATTATCCAACTATACACTATGGGCATTACCAACGCTTGCATCATCATCTTTTGATCATTTATCTATTCTCTAATATCTTCTTGAATGGTCTCCATGACTTGATCTTTTCTCTTGTGTTTGGTCATTAAGGATAGGTGCTGTCAAAATGAATGTGGAGAAGAAAACTGTCAATAACCTGCTTAGTATTGCACCAATTCCAATGGTTTATTGACCCAAATAAAGCTTATATATTAGGGATATTTCAGATTTAGTAAGATCTCAGCTTGCAATAGGGTATATGGGTAGAATGAACTCAAACAGTGCATCCAAGATAGCCTGCCTAGGTGCAGTCCACTAGACCCCTTGTCAGTAAATTTGCCATAACTTTTGCTCCCAATGTCATATTACTAAAATTTTTGATTCAAATGAAAGCTTAACATCCCCTCTTCAAATCAAGCTATCAAGATCCCAAATCAGATCACAAAAAATTTTTCTGTAATAGGAATTGTATACATGTCCAGAGAATTTCTACAACCTATTAACACCCTATAGGAACACTGTTTGACCCTGAGATGAATCCTATAGTACTTATAGACCTTCAAAGCAATTAATAGACCTGTGATAGGCCATAAGGCACGTGTGAGTATCCAGTAAACACTTGCAACTGATAGGTACCTGTGTGGAAAGACTTGTAAATCTGCCCAAGGATGTCATAAACTACCTTGTTCAATACCCCTAGTTCTCAAATCTTCATCCACACTTTCCCAAGTGGTTTTCCGTAGTCCACCACCTATGGTGAGGGATAAAACGGCAGGACGATCACCTAAATGGGCTCTGAAACTCTCGAAGCTATGTTAAGTTTCTTCGGGGACAGGTTGTGCACCCCTACAGAGTCTTAAATAGCAAGGGAGGGTCACCTCTCTTTTGTCTTGCTATCTCGTCTGGCTTCGACCTTTTTCCTCGGTCAGAATATACATGGCAGAGCTAGTGTTCTAACAATCAAGGCATGCAATGCATGGCTAAATCACGATTTTGCCATTTCATGGTATGCAAGAATTGAAATGTAAAATGTATGAAAACTGAGGATGAGAAAGGCTTACCAATAGTAATTAGTGACTCACTGGTTTACTATGCTCACCTTTTACAATTTATTGGGTATTCTCAATGGGTTGAATCACAAAAGACCCCAAAGTTAGAGGTTAAACAATTCTTTAGCAATCAATGAAAGGAAATTGTATGAGTTTATAATATGGGCTAATCAAGCAACAAAGCAAGGAGTAATGATTCATCAATGTCAATGGGCTGATTACAATTGGCTTGATTTATCAATCAATTCATGCTTGGTTACTTGAGCATTATGATTCAATCATTCAATGATGAAATTAAAGCTCAACGTAATCAATCAATGATCAATCAACAATGCAATAGTACTCTACTTAACCTCTCCTTCAGCAATAGGAAATGCAACAACAATTGAATGAGGGTTGGAGAGATTAAAGAAGAGTAGTAGGAATACCTCTTTCAATGGTTGAAGAAGAATATGTTGTTTGAGTCAATCCTCAGTCACAAAGATTGATAGATCTTCCTCTTGAATAAAACAGTTGATCGTGAGAAGAATAGCTCCACAACCAACTCATTAGCTTCAAATTTGATCCATGAATGAAATATAGATCAAGTCTTCAGCCCCATTGAATAGCACAGATGATAATCCCTAAAATTTGAAGCCTGTTTGATGAAGATTTTAGTAAATTTATTCAATCCCTGTCATCGTTGCAATCCAAGAGAAGATTGAGCTTCAATCTTGAATATATTGCTTGGATTCTTCAATGTCTTGAGCGGTTGAAGTAGAAGGAAGATCCTTGAAGTGTTTTAGAGCAAAAGCCCCATGAAATTGAAGGAAATAATCCAAAAATTGGATTCTTAAAGCTTGCTGTCCTATTTTGACTCCATAGCCACCATTTTTTGAAGCTTCAAGTCCAAGAATGCATCAATGTCGATCCCTTGAGTATTGAAGAAGCTCTAAGATACTTGTTAGAACAAAAGCCTTTTGATCTTTTGAAGAAAATTTAGAAAAATTGTTGTCCTAAATTTGCCATAACCAAGGTTTTGAAAGCTCAAGAATGATCAAGGATGATCAAGGAGTGTGATGAAACCATGTATGCTTGCTGAAGACCTTCAGTAATGATTGGTTAAGCTTGATATGTGTACTAGGAGCTCATGCTCAACCGCCAAGACCCGTGGACCGCTTATTGTTTCAAGCATTTCAAGCGAGCTCTCATGGCTATCTCTCACCTAGCCGATGCGCCGTTGATCCTTTCGGGGTGTAGTGAGCTTACCTTGATGCCGAAATGAGTTGCCTCCTCTCTCGCACACGCCTATAGCTCCACAATCCTAGATGCTAGCTCAAGCCTCCTCCATCTCCAAGCTCCATCCACCATAGCCGCGCATGTGAGAAAAGAAAAGAGAAGAGAAGAGAGAAGAAGAGAGAAGAAGAGAGAAGAGGAGATGGTCACCCTGTCTTCTTCACAAAGAAAGCAAGAAGGAAGACCTCCTAATGATGGAAAAATTTCTGCACTTCTCTAGCTTGAGCCTTGAAGGAGGAAAATACTCATTTTCTACCTCATTTCCATTTTCTCTATCCCTTGTTACGCCTTCCTCCCATACAGTCATATTGCTAAGCAAAATGTTGGCGAAATTTTTTTAGATGACCAGCAACTCTCCCTGAACTACTACATCAATTTTGCATGATATTCATTGCTCCATGAGGTCGCAAAAATTCAAGAAGCCCATTCAAATCAAGAAACGCGACCGATGGAGAAAATGGCGTGGTAGGAATTTGCGAAACCCCCTTTATAGTAAACCCTATAGAGTAACATATTTTTTATTTGAAAAAAAACTGTTTTATAAGCTTATTGCTATATTTCGCTTTAAACAATTACAAACACATTCTAAAGAAAATGCATAGGACAAGACAAGGCAACTCTCATTATCACACTGAAGAACAATAGGACACCTGTATGTGGCAGGTAGCCAAGCTCCTCCAAGAGCTTGCAAAGCAACATTATCTCACATGTGGTAGAAGACACCACTCGATACTCCACCTCAGTTGAAGATAGGATAACTATGGGTTGCTTCTTACTGCTCCATGAAACAACACCATAGGTAAAGCAATAACCTATTGTGAATCTTTGATGATCCACATTGCCAACCCATTTTGAATCACTCCATCCTATAAGTACCAAGTCTGCATCACCTGTACCCATTGGATAATAGATCTCAAGATTAGAGGTCCCTCGAAGAAACCTCAAAATCCTCTAAGCAGCCTACCAATGCATCATCTTGGGTTCACTCATGAACCTGGCAAGCACACCTACATTATAACATAAGTCAACATGAATATTGAGAAGCCAGATCAAGGAGCCAACCAATTCCCTATAACAAGTAGCATTCGTCAAATGAGAATCAAAAAGAGTTGTAGCCTTCTAGTTCGGATCTATAGGGGTCGTAATAGACTTGCATCCCTCCATCTCACAGGTAGTCAAGAGCTCCTACACATACTGCTACTAGGAGATAAAGATCCCCCTCAGAGTTTGATAGATATCATGACCTAGAAATAAATGAAGAAGTCTCATATCTACCATCTCGAACTTCTCATGAAATGCTTGCTACCTTCGTCTACTCAACCATCATCTAGGCATGGTCACCTATCACAATCAAGCTGTCCGCATAAAGGACAAACAACACACGACCTCCACCTGAGGTACGAACATAAAGCTAGGGGTTGATGGCCTTGGAATGCCAATACCCTAATCTCTCTTGGAGGAACGATTCAATCTTCTCATTCCAAGCATGGGGAACCTGCTTAAGGCCATAGAGGGCCTTCCACAACCTGTACACCTTACCATCAGAAGAATCGAAGCCTAGAGGCTACTCAATATAGATCTCCTCCTTCAACTCCCCATTCAAGAAGGCTGGCTTCACATCCAGCTAATAGACCAGCCATCTCCTATGGCTAGCCAAGGCAAGAACTACATGAATAGTAGCCATCCGAGTTGTAGGGGTAAAAGTATCATGGAAATCAATGCCTTGGCATTATGCAAAACCTTTAGCAACAAGACAAGCCTTGCGTTTGTCCAACGTGCCATCACTACGGTACTTGGACTTGCACACCCATTTGGCTCCAATGACCTTTTCATGAGAAGGCTTAGGCATGAAAGGTACCAAGTGTCATTCCTCTCAATCAACTCTAGCTCCTACTCCATTACTCTCTGCCAATGATCATGTTGTAAAGCCTCCCTCACAAAGGTGGGCTCCCGATCCTACATAACATAAGTCATCAAACAGTAATTAGTGTACACAAGCTTGGCATGGTGTCTCCACCTTGAAAGATCTCACAATCTATGAAACCCGAGGCAGTCTCCACAATCAACAATTTGGAAACCTGAGATAGAATGAATGAAAGTGTGTGGAGGTTGGGTAGAATAAATAGCCCAAAAAAATGCCAAAAATAATGCAAGTCGGCACTGCATTAAATGCAACCAATTGCACTGCACTTGCTGTGCCATGTGGTACTGCACTAACTACTACATGTTGATGTCACCTATATGATCAGATTGCCATGTGTCAGGCTTGTTGCGAGTCTGCATAGAATTGCTCATGAATGTGACTACTTGTCTAGGGAATGACGATCTCTAACACAATCTTGATGATTGATCTTTATGCATGGATGGACTTGATGAGTTGCATAACTTTTCAACACTAGGTAGAGCTACTAGAACATGATTGCCTCCACTTAGATAGAAACCAAGCTAACATTGTTTTAAGGAAACAATATCGAGTATCAATTTTTGAGACCGTGGAAGTTTAAAGATTGTCCCACTCTCTATGAACCAAGTATGATGTTAGCTACTCACATCTTTGATTAGTTATAAAGTGACCCTTTTAAGATGGGTGTTAGATTACTATTAGGGTGATTGTCCAACTTTTTTCCTACAAAGAAGAACCAAAACTCCTATACTCAACTAAGTCCATCGTTTCCCTAGGGGAGACTTTATGGTTCTGAATGTAGAATCTAAGGGTTTTGGTCGACTACTTAAGGACCTCTCTAGGCTTACAGAGGGGTCACTCCACACATTATATCAAAACATGGTCAATTTGACCAAGGTGCAATCAACCCTTGGTCTCTTTCAAGTGTAATCATCTCTCTTTCACATGCAGATAACCTTCTGGATTGGCCATGATGGATAGGCTTCCCCTTATTATCTAGCAAGTGACTCCTTTGACCATTCTTTGATTGCTTTGACAAACCCTTTAACTTTGAACTTTTATAATCAATTTTCTTCTTTATTTGTCATTAACAAGTTATTTGTTAAGGAAGGAAGGAGTAAAATGTCATTAATCTTAGCTTCTTAGCCTCATTGATAACATGTGTCTCTCCTTTTCCTATAGTGGCATTTGAAGTACTATTAGCAGAGTACATTATTGAACCAATATTTGGATAGAGAGAGCTGAACTATTCTACGTGAGGGGTCATGTAGGAGATTGCCACACTCTCAACCAACTAAGTTTCTTAAAGAATATTGGAGGTGTCCACACATACATTTTTAGTAACATCATATGTAGAAATCAATAATAATATTTGCTCCCCAAAACGAGAGGTTTCTTCTCCTATGAAATTCCCACGATTTTTCTTTTTCTCTTTTATCCAATAATCTCTTTGATAGTGTGCCATTTCATGATGGCACTTGCATTCTACATTTGATCTAGATAATTCTCTTCTCCTACCATGAGTATGTCTACCTTGAGCATTGCTATTTTCTCTTTCATAAGAGGGTTGAGTATCTTTAACAAAGTGTAATTAGTAACATCTAGTAGATATAACATTATGCATAAAACGTATTGGATATTGGACCATCCATGATGACCTATTATTTTACTCGCAAATGAATCCACAACTAGAATAGATTCCCCATGGGATCATGGTTATGTGATAATACAAATAATGGAGATCCTCGTCTCTCTCTACGATTGGAAGATCTAATGGCTAGTATAATCTATATAAGCAAATGCGATCCCTCTAGAAGTAAGTTGCTATGATCCATTACTTATTCATATACATGCAATGCAATAATATTGATATTCTCAAAAAAAAAAAAAAAAGCCTTGAGTTGTCTACTTTGGAGTGTTTGGTCATGTAGATGTATTCTACATCTAAGCTCTCGACTGTTGTACCTATTACAACTTTCAAGCATGGGGACCCAAGTAAAGGTTATCCTTTCAAGAAGTTCTTTTATATTGGTGGAGGTTCTCTTCAAGACCTCCATTATTTGATACCCTATGTAATTAGCAACTCATTTAATACCCTAAGCAATTAGCTACTAAAGTCTCAATGGGTTAGAGCTTAGATTTGATGTCATCATTATCATCGTAGAGTGCAGTGTCCATGATATTCTCGTCTTCATGATGGAGGGTTTTCTTGCTTAGAGACTCAGTGGAATTGGAGGGTCCATCCTAGCACTACATTGAAGGTATCAGAGAATAACCTCAATTAACATATTGAAACTAGAAGAGTCATTAAAGGCAAACCACCCGCAAGAAGCCAAGCTAAAACTCCACTATTAAGATGGAGACCACACCATGGTTGTAAAAGAGAAACACTTTGCCCATAACAAGTAACACAATAAGATTGCGTGAGGAGGCAAATATGAACAAAACAAGCCCTCAGAGTCTATGCAAGATCATTTACTTGGAAAATTGTTGTTGCATCAATAAGAGAAGCAAACTATTGTTAGGTAAAATACTAGTAACTCCAAGGTAGCCCTAGTTCTTGAATACTTTATGAATAGAAAATGTATCCTTTCGAAAGACTTGCTTGACAAGGCACATGGTAAAATTCTCCAAAGAGCTCTTAAAGAAGCCATATTTATTACACTTGAGGAATTAAGAGGGCTCAATAGATTAAACACAAACAAATAGAAAAATCATGTGGTCAAGAAAAGAAACTTACATAATAAAAACCATTAGTTTTTGGATGTTTATGTTAGAGGAGCATTAATTGGTTTTAAAGCATGAGGGGGTAGAAAAGCTATTTCTTGTCATTAAGAAGGTTTGGAAGCGAGGAATGGAGAATACTACCTACTAGATAATTAGTGTATTGAATATCTTTGAAAAAAAGAACCATAATGTTTGCATTACTTTTTATATCATGTATAAAAAAATTGCAATGAAAGAAATTAGTGTAATACCAACATGTATATTTATTGGTGCTAGAATTGCTACTTTTTATATCATGTATAATACAACTACAACAAAGAAATTGGTGTAAGACAAAGATGTATATTTATTGGTGTTAGAATTGATGTAATTGATACTCACAATATTCATGATGAAATGGTGGGATTGTTCCTCGTCACATGATTTTTATGATGGTTGAGTTGTGTTAGATGTATTCGAACACAATGTCAAAAGACAAAGGCAATAGAAATCTATCCTTCAAACGCACAACATGGCTTGAACTAAGACAACCAAATGTGAAATGAAGAAGCACAAACAAAGAGTAGGGTGAAATTGTCCAACAGTGCAGCAAGGAAGACCTTACAACTCCTAAAAGCCATAAAAATGAAAAGGCTCTTATTAGTGTAGTAATATGAGATGAGGTAAGTTAAAGAAGAAGGAACAAAGGTGTTAGTTGGGCCTATGATGACATAAGCATATGCAGCCTCTAGTAAATTTGAGATAAATGTACAATTGAAAATCTTGGCCTTATGGGTGCACCTTCATATCTTATTATAAGTATTGCACCTTGGAGCAATGCTAACAGGAGTCAAGGATTGCCCATATATGAGGATGAGAAATAACAAGCACTGAATAGGATATGAACAAGTGACGTGGTCCATCTTCACCCCACACTCACCTTATTAGTACTAGTGAAAAATAGGGTACCGGTATCATGCTAGCAAAGTGAAGGTGATTCAAGCTCTCTTATTGGACACATGCAATAGGTAGACATACATTTTTCTTAGTGAAGCCAATTAGATGTTATTCCTTTAAAATTTTTCCCCCCCTCTAGACAATGAGCCAACTACCATTGTTAAAACCTATTTTCCATTTCATTCCCCCTCTCTAAACTGTCGTGTGACCTTGGTGTGAGAAGCATAAGATTTTGAGCCTTTTGCCTCATTTACCCTAGGGCAACTTACTCTAACCACTTTATTGAATATTTGTTGATTAAGTAGCAAAATTGAAGCAAGACTGACAAAAGGGACCCAAAGATCTAAATAAGCGTTAATATGTATATCACAACCAAGCAAACATGTTTTAATGCTAAGAGAGAGTACAATAATAAATAGATATAATATGTAGCTTTAAATATAGGAGGAAAATTAGTAAGAGTAATGAATATAACTATAATCATTTTATTGAGTACTTAGGAAATAAATAAAGAAAAGAAAAGATCCATTAAAAAATATTTACATCACACCAACCAAACATATTTTTTATTTAATGAGAAGAGTGAGTACAATAATAAATCACATTTATGCACAATATCTCTTGCTTGGGGTGGCTGTTTTGAAAGATTTGCCTGTTACAATCCCATAAGACATTGAGAGGTGCTTTAACACATGGAAGCACATTGGGACTCTGTCTAACACGATGGTAGTGACATCCAAGTCTCCTCCTTCTCTGTTTGGAGCCGCAGGGCTATACATATACTTTCAATACTACTTTAATGCTTCCTACCAAATCTCCTCCTCCCTTGTTCGGAGCCTAAGAGTTGTAAATATACTTTCAATACTCCTTTAATGCTTCCTAAAGAAAATTCCTCCTTCCTTGTTCGGAGCCTTAGAGTTGTACATATACTTTGAATACTCCTTTAATGGGTTCTATCAGAAAAAAGAAAAAAGGAAAAAAAAACAATCTCAAAGGATGAGGTTGGCTCTTCCTTATCAAATATTGCTATAAACATCTTGGTGGCTTTGAAGTTTGTCTCAATAAGGGCCATTTAGATGTTGATACTATGCACATTTACAAAATAAGGGGCATTTAGATAGATGTTTATACTATGGAGGGTTTACATCAAATTTCAATGCTTATTCAGTAAGGTTGTCAAAATGTGTGTGATTTTAATGCAACGCACTGGCAAACTTTATAGACGTAGAAGACTCTGCAGGTACTTATTACAACGCGCGCGAGAGAGAGAGAGAGAGAGAAGGGGAAAAATAATGCTACGCAAACGTGCATTGAAATCAGCGCCACCCCCACCACCATCACTGCTAGTAGCATTCGTACGAGTACTTCTCCCTGCCACCTCCACCATCGCCACAAGAGCAGCAGTTTCGTCCTCTTCACGCTTCCGTCATGCTTCCCCATTTACGGACCATGCCATTCCTTCTTCCTTTCCATGTTTCCCCAATCCCTTCCCCTCAGCCCCTCCCATTGGCCCTCGGGTTCCATTCTTTAGTCTGTTCATCTCGCGGTTCTCTGCTTCTGGAAGGTACTACACAGGCATGCATGTCTATATGAGAGAGAGAGAGAGAGAGACAGAGAGAGAGAGAGAGAGAGAGAGAGAGAGAGAGAGATTTTCTCATCGTGTTTTCCCACGCTTTGACAAGTGCAGCGCATCTCCTTTTACAATGGAGAGACAATCACACGACATGAGGAACGGTATTTCCTCTGTTGTGGACAAGGATCCATCCCACACCGTCGGTGGAGGAGTTCGTGATGTCTTTGGAGAAGACAGTGCCACTGCGGACCAAGCTGTTACCCCTTGGAGTCACAATGTCGCTTGGTGGGTTACCCATTTTCTTCGCCTTTAAATTCTGATTTTGCTGAAGCTCATGTCCAAACTGGGTATTGAGTATTCTCCCTCTCGTAAGCTTCAAACTGGGCATGAATTATTCTCCCTCCCGGAAAAATGGAATTCAAACGGATCTACAGCTAAGTACAGCCCAATTTGTCGGTCTGTTTTGTCTACTAGAAGCTGAGAGATATCTCAAAGCTTCTATTAATGATGCCAACAGTTGGTGTTTTTATAAATTTTGCATCCAAAGTGCTGGTGAATATCCGCTTTAGTCACCTCAGCGACTGTCTGCTGCAGGAGGGACTGGGTAGTGATTTCGTAGGTAGAACCAAGTGCTCAAGAGGCGGTGGCGGTGTAGAGTTAAACTACCATCACTATAGGCAATTGTATATAAGTGGATGGCACTTGACATCAAGCTCCAGTCTCTCCAGCTATTTGAGGATTATGTGAAGAAGAAAAATCTTAGGTGTCAACATGTGAATTCCATGTTGAAAATGTTAAGACAGGTTTAGAGATAGATCGGTTGTCAGAGTAGATGATACTACCAACAGTAATAGTGCAATGGATTGTTTGTTTAGTAGGGCATAGTTTATTAGGCCTTAAAAAATTTGTGTGTCTTGCTGATTGCTTGCCGGGGGTTGGCTATTGTCACATGGCTTGTGCAAGGACATCTTGCCCCATTGATTTAGATGTGGATTATTGATACCTCTTAGTTTTTGGATTTGTGAGTGGCTCTTAGGTATATAGATTTAAATATGATAGTACTATATGTGGAAGCCTGGTAGGCAATATTATGGACCGACATGGTAAGTTCTTAAAACAAGTGAAACAATATATTGAAAACTGAAATAAGTTAGGAGAGTAGGGTGAAGAGAGAGAAGGTTTGACACTCTATGGGGTTTTGTATAGGTGTCCCATATGAGCTTTCAAGAAGGTTCTTGAACCTGTGATGGCAACATGGCTTAGAGGAGAAATTGATGTCAATTAAAGTTTGGGCTTTGGAGATGCTAGTGGGAGGGCAAAGAGACGAAGAGATGGTGGGAAAGTGGAGGGATGGGGGTGAGGAGAAAACAAAGAAGAGCCAACAAGAGTGAAGAGTGAGCTCAACAGGGATGCAATACAATGAGCCATGCAAGGGAGGACAATGCTAGATGCAACAATTGCCATACATTCTTGTAACACTCTTAGTTTTGTGGACATGTTGACTCAATGATGACATTCACCTTTGCAAATAGTTGTATGCATCAGTGGAGAGACTAGTCTATTGGCATGCCAAAGATGATGCCTCAAGGGTGGCCACTTTGTGTCTAATGTCGAGCTCTGCATCATGATTAAATTGTTTGTGGGATAGTATTGGTGTGGGAGGGATGGGGGTTGACTGAATTCTCAGAGGGAGAAGATGGATTGGCTGCTGTCTCACGAATTAAGTTTTTTACTTCTTGTTGTTGTGCAGGTTCTTGTGTTGCTGAATTGTTGGAGTTTTGTGATTCTTATGCCGACACTTGTGGGGAAGGAAGAATCGAGGAGGAGAGCACATGGACTACTTGAAATAGTGCCCCCAATGTAGGGGGTGCATTCCATGGTAGTTGAGTAGGCACATAGCTAGGTGGGTGTAGCAGAGGAAGGTGGTAATGAGGGCTTGTGGGGAAGAACACGAAGAGGGTAGGTAGGGGTAGCTGGGAGAAAAGTTGAAAAAGGGAGGGCGAGTAGGTGTAGAGTTGGGGGGATGCTAGTGATCGTGGTCATCTCTTGGTTGTGAGACCTACACTAAGTTAGTGAGGGACATTAGGAGCATTGTCTGGGTCTACTCTTTTTGATCTTATTGTCCTTTGTCCCTATTTTTGGGCCTTGTCCATCTTTCTAGCTTGGGATGCTAGCCAAGAGTACTCTTAGGATTTCTTGCACACTTATAGGTGTTGAGTGCAACAAATGCGGAAGCATATTGATAAGACTGAAAGAAAATGAACATGAGAGAGGGAGAGAAAAGAGATAGCAGAATGTAGAAATTTGCAATTAGACAAATGCTGAAATGAAGAAGGTAGATGTATATAGGGGCTATTGAAATATCTTTGCGAGCTGATTTCTCTTTTCACTTGAAAACTGACAAGTGGAATGACCAAAGCAGGTTGCCTATAAGTAGGCATGAAGAAAAGCATAAAATAATCAGGTTGGCTAGTTTAGACTAGCTGACTATTGCCATAATGGAATCGTTGAATAAAATAATGGAAATAATGCTATGCAAAACTGCTAGCTGCCATGTGGCAACTTGCACAGCTTTTGCAAGACTTGCGCAATTACCTGGTGAGACTGGAAATAGGTTGTAGATTGTCTCGAGCTATTTGACTTGATAAATAGAAAATGCATAATTGTGTTAGGGAGTGCTAATTGTACAACAATAGCTTGCCAATGCCTATTCAAGGGATGAATAAATTTTGTAACACCCCCTCTTAGCTCATGGATGGGGCATAAGGCTTGGGGATCTAGAGTGCTATCGAGAATAGTCTGAGGAAGAGCCTTTATAAACAAATCTGCTAAGTTGTTCTTTGTCTTGCAGTAAATCACATCAATGGGCTCATCCAAGATTTTCTCCCGAATGAAATGACACTGTATCTCAATGTGCTTCGACGTAGCATGGTATACGAGATTTCGTGCCAAAGTAATGCAACTCTATTTGTTGCAATGTAGTATGGTGGGACCTCTCTAAGAATAGCCAAGCTCTCCTAACAATCGTCGAAGCCACACCTTCTCACATGTGGTAGAAGATGGTGCTCAATAGTCCACCTTTGTAGACGATAGGGCAATATCAGGCTTCTTCTTGCTACTCCAAGAGATAAAACTTATACCCAAAGTGAAAACAATAACTAGTTGTTGATCTCCTATGGTCGACATCTCCAACCTAATTTGACTACGGTTGCAATAGAGGTGAATGAACGATGGAGACCATGCGTGTTGAACTTGTAGACAAAGAAGATAATATGCGAAGTGTGGCGTATGGGGGGTAAGCTATAAATAGCATGATCAGTCCAAAATTGGTTGATCAGACCTGAGTGCAAATAATGATGCAATTAGCTAGTAGAAAATGAAAGGTGAGAAGGATTGAAGCTTTGCTTGGAAGAGCTATGGCGGGAGAGCAAGAGCAAGAAAGAGAGAGACGAAATGGGAACTCCAACAATCACAATGTGTGGGTGGGCCTTCCTTTATTCAAACTGTCACTAAGAGAATAAAGAATAAAGTGACGGTGATGGACGCCCACCACTTGCAGTGTGCAGTGACGGGTACTATCAGTATAGTAATATACGGGCGGCTAGGCAGAGGTGCCTTTACTTCCAACAACCTTTCACTTAAAGGCGAATTTGCCCCAGTGAGGAGTGAAAAGAAAAAAGAAAAGGCAGTACAATGTACATATGTACAACAGGATGAGCAAAAACGTTATCTCATCCAACGCCCATCAATATCCTGAGAAAGGCAAAGCGCTTAGTAGTGAGGCTTTTTGTGAGTAGATCTGTAGGATTTTCGTCAATGGAGATCTTGACAAGGTCAACAGACCTATCCTCCATGACCCCACGTATAAAGTGATATCTCACCTCAATGTGTTTTGTCTTCGTATGGAAGACCAGATTCTTGGTTAACTGAATAGCACTTAGAATCTGAATGCAGCGTAGGCATAGCATCAATCCCAAGGTCATGAACCAAACAACCTAACCATATGGCCTCCTTGCAAGCCTTAGTGGCTACAATATACTCGGTCTTAGTGGTAGAGAAAGCCATACACTTCTGAACCTTGGACATCCAAGAGAACATCTCCAGCATAGGTGAATACATAGCCAGAAGTGGACTTTCTACTATCTGCATGTCTTGCATAATTGGAGTCTGTGTATCCCACAACTCCTGTATCTTGGTTGCCATAGCAAATACATATATGTGCTGTGCCTTTCAGATACCTCATGATACCCTCCACGGCATTCCAATGTTTCGTGCTAGGTGTAGCTATATAGTGTGCCACAACACCAACTGCAAAGGCAATATTTGGACGAGTGGCTATCATGCATACATCAAACTACCCACGGCTGATGCACAAGGGATCTTGGCCATCTGGGCTCTTTGCTCATTTATCTACGGACAATCGGCCTGTGAAACCTTCACATAAGAAGGTAATGGAGAACCAATAGGCTTCACGTCTTGCATACGGAAACACTCAAGGACTTTATGAATGTACTTCCTCTGTGAGAGATAGAGTAGTTCTTGATGCCTGTTGCGCTTAATCCGCATACCAAGAATGTGAGAGGTCTGTCCCAAATTCTTCATCTCAAAGCTCTTCTTTAGCTAAGATTTAAGAGCATCTAGCTCATTATGAGCTTTCCTTGCTATCAGCATATCATCCACATAAAGTACCAAAATAAGCAATGAGCCATCACAGACTTTCTTCGTGTAAAGACAGGGATCCATAGCACTCCTGTTGTAGCCTTGTGATTGCATAAAGGCATCAAACTAATGATACCACTCCCTAGGTGCCTGCTTCAAGCCATAAAGACGTTTCTTTAACTTGCACACTAGGTGCTCCTTGCTAGGTTTTGCAAAGCCCTTAGGCTGTTCCATGTATATCTCATCATATAAATCCCCATACAAGAATGTAGTCTTGACATCTATCTAATACATGCCTAAGTCAAGCTGCGCAACTAAGGCCAAAACCAAGCGTAGGATGGTCATCTTAACCACAGGAGAAAATACTTCATCAAAGTCAACACTATGCTCCTGTTTAAAATCCTTAGCAACAAGTCTTGCCTTATAAGCCAGCTTGGGGTGCCCAGGGGTACTTTTCAGCTTGTACATCCATTTGCATGGCAAAAGCCTTCTTGCCCTTAGGCAATGCAACCAGATTCCAAGTCATATTCTTATGCAGGGAGTCTATCTTAGACTGCATAGCCCTCTCCTAAGAGTGACCGTCACCCCTGTGCATAGCCTCATTGTAGGTGAGAGGCTCTCTTGCATTTGTAATCAAGACATAATGCATCGAGGGCTTAAATCTATCAGGTGGGCGTCTATCTCTAGTAGACAGTCTCAGTGTAGGCTCTGGTGCATGTCTAACATCCTAGCCATGTGTACCAACTGCTGTTGCAGGCTATCCAACTGGCTATGCAGGAGCACGTGGCTCCTCCTGGAATATAACTTTGTCTATCTCTACCACCTTCTCAGGCTGCTGATGCATCTTATCTTCATGGAAGACTATATCATGGCTGCGAATGACTTTTAGACATGCGGATCCCAGCAGCAATAACTCACCTTGTCTGTATTTCCATTGCCAAGGAAAATGCGTTTAACACTCTTAGGATCCAGTTTCCTACGCTTGTCCTTAGGCACATGGGAGAATGTCTCACATCCAAAGACACGTAGATGTGCATAAGATGGAGGTTTCCCAGTCCATACCTCCTCTGCAACCTGGAATTCCAAACCACTGGAAGATGATCTATTGATGATATACACAGTTGTATTGACTATCTCAGCCCAAAAGCTTGTGATAGGCTTGCATGGCTAAGCATGAAGGGGAGCTACGGAGCTCTACCCTGAGACCTACGGACCGCTTATTGATCAAGCGTTTCAAGCCGAGCAGCCATGGCTACCTCTCACATAGCCGATGTGCAATGTCCACCTTACGGGTGTAGTGAGCTTACCTTGATACTCGATCGAGTTCCCTCCTCTCTCTTGCACTTCAGTAGCTCCACGATCCTTGTGGCAAGCTCAAGCAAGCTCAAGCCCTCTCTATCAAGCTTCATCCTCCATAGCCGCGCGAGAAAAGAGAAGAGAAGAGAAGAAGAGAAGATGAAGAGAGAAGATGAGGAGCTTCTTCTCCACGATCCCTCACTCTCACACACTCACTCTCTCACTCCCTCACACTCCCTCAATCCCTCACTCAAGCACAAGCAAGAAGGCAAGAAACAAGAGAAGAAGAAGAAGCTTTGGCCACACACAAGAATGAGCTTCTAATTCACTTTTCAACTTTATATACAAAATCCTAAATCTCTTTTGGGTGGTGATAAATGACTTTGAAGAAGACCATAAAAGCCAGAGAAAGCAGTCGGGATGAATGAGCACGAGTGATTCCTTCACCTCCCAGCCTTGCCTAGTTTATTGCTGGCCAGACCCATCCTGTTCCAATTGCCAGCCGTCAATCCTTGGTGAGTCCTACTATTCCTGGACTCTCTTTGGTTCTAGGCTCCCCTAAACCCCATTCGGGTGCCCAAGAGCCCGGACGATCATCCTCGTGCATGTTCCCCTTGATTTACCTTAATGTCACATTAAATGTCACTTTAATGTCACATTCAATGTTTGTGACCTTAATGTCACATTAAATATCACTTTAATGTCTCATTAATGTCACATTTCCTTCCCCTTAAGAATCAGTTTCGTCCTCGAAAACGATACTTGGAAGGTCTAACTGTAAATTGGGAAACCTTTTTTTTAAAGTACTTACTCGCTCCCATGTTGAGCTTTCTTCTGAACAATCTTTCCACTTAACCAAACATTCTTGATAAATAGTATTCCTCGTTCGTCTATTACGAACATTTAATATTCTTTCTGGTTCATGTGGATTAGATTGGTCATTTAATAGCTCCTCAATATCATCATTTAAGATTAGATTATCCAAATCACCTAGCTTCTTCCTTAATTTACTTACATGAAAAACTGGATGTATTTTACTACCAGCAGGTAGTTGGAGCTTGTAAGCCAATTCCCCCACCTTTTTAAGTATTATGAAAGGACCACAATACCTCGGTGAAAGCTTTGGACATTGTCTCTTTTTCATAGTTTTAGTTTGTTCAGGCACCTTAAGATAGACCAATTCTCCTTCTTCAAAGGAGATGTCTCTTCGGTGAGGATCTGCATATGCTCTAGCTCGATTTTGAGCCTTTTAAATATTTTCTTGAGCAAATTTTAACATACTATTCATATCCTCCAAAAAATCTTTAGCTACCTGAAGCTTTTCCTTATGCAGTCCTACTGCAAAAGGAGCTCTGGGCTGAAACCCATACATTAACATAAATGGACTATATCCAGTGGAAGAGTGCTTGGCACTATTATATGCAAACTCTGCTATCGGTAGATACTCTTCCCAATTAGTTTGCCTTTTACTTACATATGCCCTAAGCATATCTTCAAGGATTTGGTTAACCCTTTCAGTTTGTCCATCAGTTTGCGGATGATCCGCCGTACTCATGCTAAGTTTAGTATCCAATTTCCTAAATACCGCATGCCAAAATTGGCTATCAAATTTTCTATCCCGATCAGAAACTATATTTGCCGGAAGGCCATACAATCGGTATATGTTCTCTACAAACAATCTAGCCAATTCTGGTGTTTTAACATCAGTTGAAGTTGGAATGAACCTAGCCATTTTGATTAACCTATCCACAATCACCCATACAGAGTCGTGCCCCCTCTGTGTTTTGGGTAAAGCAACAATAAAGTCCATGGAGATACTCTCCCATTTTCCCGAAGGAATCTCTAGTAGATGGAGAAGTCCTTCCATCTTTAATCTTTCAGCTTTATTAACCTGGCATTTATTACATTTGACCACATAGTCAAGGACGTCCTTATTCATTCCAGGCCAATAGAACTGCCTTTTAATAAGACTATAAGTCTTATTAACTCCTGGATGTCCCGTGCTAGGGGTATCATGACACTCAAAGAGTATCTGGCGCCTTATTTCTGTATCTTTCGGGACACATACCCTATCCTTGTAGAGTAAATAACCATTATCAATGGTAAAATTCTTCCACTTGAATCCAGTTTGAGCAACCCCTGATGCTCCATTTTCTTGTTGAACATCCTCAGATATTCCTTTCTCAGTAGAAGCACTTTCAATTGGATCCCCATATGTTGGAATATGCCGGATCAACCTGGCATTTCCCTTTTAAAGATTCAAGCAAGTTGGAAGTGAACTGAGTAAAACTCAATTCATTAATGATGGGCATTCTGTTGAGTGCATCAGCTACTATATTATATTTTCCTTTTCTATATCTTATCTCATAGTCGAACTCTTGGAGGAGTTCGGCCCATCTGGCTTGACGCCCGTGTAAATCCGGTTGATCATTAAGCCACTTAATGCTTTCATGATCCGATAAAATCAAAAGTTTGGCACCGTACAGATAGTGACTCCATTTCTTCATTGCATGTACTATTGCATATAGCTCCCTCTCATAAATAGAATAATTCTGTTTTGCACGATCTAATTTCTTGCTTTCAAAAGCAACTGGTCGACCCTCTTGTAATAAGACCGCGCCTATCGCCTTATCACTGGCATCAGCTTCAACCACAAATGGTTTATTGGGATCCACTATTAATAATACTGGAGCTGTAGCAATAGCTACCTTAAGTTTTTGAAAACTTTCATTTTGGTCTGTTCTCCAATTGAAGCTCTTTCCTTTCCCTTTAAGTTGGTTTGTCATTGGAACAGCTATTTTGGCATAATCTCGAATGAATCTACGATAAAATCCAGATAAACCTAGGAAGATCTGCAGCTCTTTCAGGTTCCTTGGAGATGGCCATTTAATAATTGCCCTTACTTTTTCTGGATCCATGTTGATTCCCTCTTTCGAGATAATATGCCCCAAATATTTGACCTCTTGTGCAAAGAATTCACATTTAGTTTTCTTCGCATAAAGGGAATGTGTTCTTAACAGTTGGAATACTAATTGTAAGTGTTCCAAATGTTCTTCTCTTGATTTACTAAAGATCAAGATATCATCCAAGAAGACTACTACAAAATGTCCTAGATAGGGCCGTAAAACACTATTCATCAGCTTCATAAAGGTAGCTGGTGCATTAGTGAGGCCAAAAGGCATCACTAAAAAATCATAATGCTCGTATCTAGTACGAAATGCTGTCTTGGGAACATCTTGTGCCTTAATTCGTACTTGATGATAGCCTGATCTTAAATCTATCTTTGTGAAAAATTTTGCCCCTTGTAATTGATCAAAAAGATCTTCCATTCTGGGCATAGGAAATTTGTTCTTCACCGTTATTTTATTAAGTGCTCTATAGTCAACACAAAGTTGCATAGAACCATCTTTTTTCTTTACTAATAAAATTGGTGAAGCCCAAGGTGAATTACTGGGTTGTATAAACCCTTTATCAAGGTAATCCTTAATTTGTCTTTCAACTTCTTGATGCTGTGTTTCACTTAACCTATAGGGTGGTTTAGAAATAGGGTGTGTATCCTTATTTGTGCCAATTGGGTGATTTATATCACCCCTATCTGGTGGAAGGCCACTTGGTAAATCAAAAGGAAACACATCTTTAAAATCATCTAATAAACTACTTAATTCATTATTTACATTCAACTCACAACATAAGAAAATTGTTGCTTTATATTACAGAAAGTGAAAGTGTTCTGTACAGGAAGAGACCATAACATATATACCTCACAAACTTCCTTCTTTATCAGCTTCTGAACTTCAGTAGAACACAGCAAAGGATTTTCAGATACTTCATGTTCCCCTTGAATGACAAAAGTCTTACCATCCCTTTCAAATTCCAGTGTATTATGATGGTAACTACGTTTTAAGGATGGTTCCAATCCCCATAGCCACTCCCTCCCTAGAGCAATATCAACTCTTTCCATGTTCATAATTTGGAAATCAAGTTTATCTTTATATCCTTGAATCTCAATTTCCAAATTGGATACCATTGTATCCCATATTTTATTATCTTGGCCTTGTATCATACGAACAACATATTGATGCTCACTCTTTTGTTGGGGAAGTTTCAATTTTTTGACAAGTGCATAATTTATAAAATTATGTGTAGCAGAGTCATCAATCATGACTCTAACCCTCTTTCCAGCTATCAATCCATGTACTCTAACTAAATCATGTGGCCCAAAAGTAGGCTGCCACATAGAAGTTGATATACAACACTTGTGTTGTATATCCATGTGGAAGACCTCTAAAGATTTGTACTTTTCATGCCCCTTTAATTCTAAGGTCTGCACTACATGGATTTGTTTTTCTTTTCCCTTGCCCTTGTCCTTATCCTTTCCTTTGTCTTCCCCCTTTTTCTTTTGAGGGCAATTCCAAGCAGCATGGTTAGGGGATAGGCAGTTGAAACACAACTTTTCTTTTTTGGCCTTATCAAAGTCATCAGGACTTAACTTTGGCCTCACATATGGTTCCTTTTCAAAAGGTTGTTTTTTACCCTTAAAAAATGGCATTTTCCTTTTAAATTTGCCCACAAATTTTGAGGTTTCCAATTCCTTAGACTTGGGCTCCGTATCAGTGAGACTAGTGAGTGTACCTGGACGCATACTATCTTCATTGATTAATGCAAATTTAATTGCCTCTTCCAGCGTCTTAGGTGAACTTCTTTTTACTTCCTTTTTGCAGGCTTTATCTAGTCCCCTAATGAATCCTCTTGTCTTTTGAAATTAATCTATTCCTTCCAATTTGAGGATTATCTCACGATATTCCTCCAAATATGTCAGCAGGGGTCTTCCCTTTTGTCTGACATAATCCCAATCTTCCCAATTTCTTTTTATTTCATTTTCAGGAAGGAATTCTTTTAAAAAGACGGATTCAAATTGAGCCCAAGTTTCAGGTATTTTATTTGCCTCCTTTAAATTTCGCCACCACTTATATGCTTTGGGCCCCAAAGTTAAACTAGCCTCTAGTGCTTGGAGATGTGGTGGGGTATTTTTAAGTTTATGTAAATCTTTCCATTTTTGGAGGAAATTAAAGATTGTATCTTTATTTCTATCTTTTTCCTCCCCGTGAAACTGAGGGGGTTTCATATCCTTTAAAACTGGATTATCCCTCAACTTATGGTGGGGTTCCTTAGGATCTCGCATAGTCATATCTAAATCTTTCGATGAAGATGGGACATCCGAGGTTTCTATCTTATTTTTATCTCTTTCTAACAATAAACTTAATTGAGATTTTATTTCAGTGAGTGTTTGGGTTAAAAGTTCCATTTGAACCCCCTGAGCCTGTACACGAGCAGTAAGATCATCAAATTGTTCTCGTGTAGCAAAAAATTCTTCCCACTGTTCTTCTTGCAGTTCCGATTCATGGGGATCTACCTTAGGGTGGTCCCCAGAACTAGAACCTTCCATTACTTTCTCTTTCCCTTTTTCTGCCATTAATACACGGGAATTGGAAATCAAAGATAAGAAATTTGCATACAAAGTAAAGTACTTTCCTGATTTTAATGGCAGGCAGCTGTTGCTGGTTTGTAAATAAACCCGAAGAGTAATGAACAAATTTTATCTTTCAAACAAAGTCGGTCACGCACGAAATGGAGCTTCTTTACAGAAACAGCTAGTATTCAGCCCCCTTCTTAATGCTCACGCAGGCCATCAATGCACCTTTCCTGAACTTGTTCTCTACTGAGCTTGTACTTGTGATGCAAGTGCAATCGGGCTGGTGAGATAAATTTCCAGAGCGTGCAGTCGATTGATCACACATGAATCAGAAAATAGCTTCAGTTTCACGAAACTGAAGGACCAGCTTGCGGAAAGGTGAACAAGACGTCAGGTCCGTTGATGCGTTTACAGACGGGCTCCAGCCAGAATTCGTCGCACGATCTAGCATACAACGTTCGATGTAAAAGATAGCTCCCCCGCCATAAAATACGTGACGTGGCGAAGATAAGCCTTACGTCAATTAGTATGACGTGTTACCAAGGCGCCTTAGACCAACGGCTTCACGGGTTAGTCGACGAGGCGAAATCCGTTGACTTTTTACCAGGGCGCCTAAAACGAACGACTTCACGGGTCAACTGGGCAAAACCCGTCCGCTCCGTCTTCTCTTCGAACAGCTTCACGAATCCACAAGACAAGACCCGTCGGCTCTGATGTTAATGACAGATGACTCTGAAGAAGACCATAAAAGCCAGAGAAAGCAGTCGGGATGAATGAGCACGAGTGATTCCTTCACCTCCCAGCCTTGCCTAGTTTATTGCTGGCCAGACCCATCTTGATCCAATTGCCAGCCGTCAATCCTTGGTGAGTCCTACTATTCCTGGACTCTCTTTGGTTCTAGGCTCCCCTAAACCCCGTTCGGGCGCCTAAGAGCCCGGACGGTCATCCTCGTGCATGCTTCCCTTGATTTACCTTAATGTCACATTAAATGTCACTTTAATGTCACATTCAATGTTTGTGACCTTAATGTCACATTAAATATTACTTTAATGTCACATTAATGTCACAGGCGGCTATCCCCTTATCTCCTTTTTTACATGGCCGGCCGTGGCCTAGCCCCTTTTTCCTATTGTACTTCTATCTTCCTAGCTTCCTTCCTACCGCCCATCTACCTTTACAAATTGCACGGGTGAGAGCCCGATGCTCCTTAAATTAAATCATGATGCGCTTGCGCTCTTTTACAAAAGTGTTGACTTGCGCTTTTCCTTGTGTGCATTTTTCCCTTATTTAGGACTTTTCTACGCTTCTTGTGTTTCTAGATTTTCCTTGTGCGCCTTTGTCTTCAGATCCACTTTGCCTTGGCCTTTGCCTTCTGATTTAGCTTTTTCAGATTTTCCACCTTGTTCGCCTACCGGTTAACATTACCCCCCCTCTAGACGAGTGCCAGTTCCATGGCACTCACCGTCATAGATAGCAGGCTTTGGCATGCACTGAAGACGTGGGTGAAAGGGACATCGGTAGTTGCCGTGGAGTGTTGGTGGTGGTGTGGAGAAAGGTCGTTGGGGGTACGTTGGTGGCCTAGGTGGCTGGTGGTAAGGTTGTTGGATTTAGTGGTAGGGCTGTTCTTTGTTGGGGATTGCACTGATGGCCAGCACAAGTGTTGGTTTGTTGGGGATTCTGCACATGATGATTCTTGGTAGGCTTGCAGGATGATAAATGATAAGAATTCAGAGTTGGGTGCCGATGAAGAGTGAACGACACTTTCATTGGAGTCTTCAATACTTGCAATTGAAAACCTCTCGTAGGTGGTCTGTCCCTAGAGGTAGTGCTAGTCTTCTCTATCGTGCACAAGACATAGTTCAATTAGTTGGGGAGACAGGTCGAACTCTAAGCAAGCTGAGAGTATTGTCGTGCACTTAAGAACCCAAATTGTGTATATATTTCGGTGCAGATATTATGTGAGTGCTCATGCATACTTAGATATTACGTAGTTAGAAGACTGCGAGATGGTTTCTCGTAACAATGTGTGGATGAAGCAAAGTTGTCCATGTTGAGAAGTACACGTGAAGGTGTATGAGAAATCCTTTGCATTGTGACTGCATGATGTTTCCAAATCTATGCCAATGGTGGGTCCATCATTGAGTTTTCCTTGAGCTTGATTTGGTTGTCATGGTAGCCATCAACAGGCAGATGGTCGGCTACATCAAGCATGTTGGTCCATTCAACCATTGGAGTATGCAAAAGCTCCTGAAGCTGCTGTAGTGGTGTCCTGTCCGACTCAGGGAAAAATTCCTGGTCATTAGCGGATGTCGTGGATGATCTTCTTTAGTTGGGTAGCTATTCACTGAGTCACGATCATAGCCTGCAAGAGAAAGTTGTGTACTCCCTAAGGGGTGTGTCTGTCTCATGGTGTGGTGTAAGTGCTTGTGTAGTGGAACTAGGACATGGGCCTAACCTTGGGTAAGCCCTTGGTAATGTCCCACACTTGAGAGCCCAGTTCGTGTGTTGTTGGAGGTGCAGTGCAAAACTTAGGGTGATAGGTCTGGAAGTGTTGTCCTTGATGTGCCCTAAGCGTGAAGTGAGGGAGGGGCTAGGTGTAAACCCTAGGTGTAGTGAGTAAAGTGAACCCTCGTTTAAAAAATAATAATATATTTGATAAGAATTACATACAAGGAAGATGTCCTAGCTAATGCTTATCACCTTCAGCTGGATTACGAGGCGGTCGCAAGCATTGGGATAGGAATGTGCGACTTTGTAGATATTCTTTAATACCGGTCCGGGCCTTCAGAGGTGTGGATGATAAGAAAGGATGATTGTACCTCGTGAAGCGGGTATCACTCATATCCTCTAAGATTTCTAGGCAAAAAGGAGGGAAGCAGGGTTGTCCTCATCATTAGTCTAGTCATGGCTCTACTATCTATCCCTAGGTTAATGTCAAAAAAGAATGGAGGGAGGTGGACTTCCTCGGCTGTGGGTCTCTGCATTAGTAGGAACTTGATAAGCCTAAGATAATTACATGTGCTTAAGAAGGTTGGATTTGGGCAAGAATAAAAATGTGCGAGGAAGCGGTTGATAGATGGGAGGAAATCCTCTAACCTAAAGACTAGGCATTCCTCGGGGCTCCGGGCATTAACATTATATATCTCAGGAAAGTTAAAATCCCCATAAATATTTCGATCATAGTTAACTCCAGGCCTACGGGGGTAGGGCATGTAGATGGGGTCGTTGCATTCTTCAGGGAGAGAGCTGCAGAAGGCGGTCTAGGCGTCAAAATTGGTATCCCAAATCCTCCTCCGCCACTTCGGCTGTGCCTCGTAGCCTTGGACGGTTTTGGGAACCTTGGTTACCTTGTCTTGCGAGTAGTCTTTAGGCTCTTGTCTCCATCTGGTTATTATGAGGCTTCTTTCCTCTATCCACCTGTTTGCAAGATCATTAGCCAGATTCTTGATCTTGGCTAGAATACCTAGAGGCAAAGCACGGTCCAGAGAGGATAAGCAAATGAAAGTTCAAACGGCCTCGTCTGGAACTCCCGTTGACACCATATGACCAATTCCTAAGGCCAATTGATAGAATGGGCATTCCCCCGTAGTGGCACAGGCTCTTTAGGGAATTGTCTTGGCAGTGATCGTACTCTGCGTTGGGCTTTCTCTGCTAGTTCTTGTCTTCTTCTTTTGACTGCCACAATGTGCTTGGGTATATGGGCATCTTCGGGCTCTTCAGGCAGGAGGTCTGGTAGAGGTTGTAACGTGTCCACCTGTTCCCTTTCAGGACACGTCTTAGCAGCCTATCGGAAGGAGAGTCTAGAAAGCTCCGCCCGACACTCCCTTGGAATGTTACGGGGTTTGCGATCTAGGTCTTTCCGATTCTGCCACGCAGCGGAAGTATTCCGGCCGTTCCCACTTAGGACCGACCTGAATCAGGGTTTTCCTAATGGTCAAACTCCTAGAATGGTAGCTAGCGTCGAATCCCAGGCAAGAACTACTTTACGCAGAAACGTCAGGGTCGAAGCAGATTTATGCTGCACTTGGTTCAAAGAGAATGGGAAATGAGAGGGATGCAAAGCTTGACCTCTCTGTCTATAAGGCATAGTCCCATTCCGTTCCCCTAAATCAACATAAATCGGGGTTCTAGTAACCTAGATTCTAGGTCAAGGTTCCTTGCTGTTCATTTCCTTCAAGAGAAGTTCCCTGCTATCCATTTCGCTTGAGAAAAGTTCTCGGCTAACCGGAACCACTCATCCGTAGGACAGACCCATGGCCACATCCACCGCACTTTCCTCAGGGTTGTTTTAGTTGTCTAATTACCTACCATGTTTAGTTGGACACGCATAAGATAGCTTCCTTAATTAGCCAGTTAGACATCGGTTCCTTCACGTAATCTTAGCACTTGACATAGAAAAACAGTGTCAACCAAGTTCCTTTTCAACAATTGATCTTATTTATCTTTGGAAAACATCATATAATCCAGCCTGTAGGCTAATCCATAAGCCGCCCAAAGGCAATCCATAATCCGCTCGAAGGTAATCCATAATCTGCCTGAAGGCAATCTAGTAATCCACAGGGATTACTAATCCAAGATTCCGCCCGTAGACTAGTATGCGGGCCTTGAGATCCAATCCCGAGTCATGTTGGCCTCTTGTGCAGGGCTCGGAAGGCAAGGGATTTACAGCCAGAGCCCCCCTAGCACCCAAGTGTCCTCCTGCTCCAAGTAGTGCCCAACGGAGAGATCACTCGCGGTGGGTTCGGTCCACGTTTCCGGCGCGGCTAACAATCCCCTTGGTTAGGGTCAGGCAGACAGTCGGGGGTAACTGATGCTGCCTCTCCCTTCAGGCCTTCAACCTGAAGCATTAATTATCTTTTCATCCCTAGTTCCTCGAGCAAACAATGCAAACAGTGCTCCTAAATTGTTACAAATACAATCAATCCAGTGGTCGTTTATTTGGCCAACTGCTAAGGAGTGAATCCTTCTCTCCGAATGCATTCAGCATTCGATCCGGGATCAATTGCAACTTGGCAAGATCCCCAAGGGTTTTTTTGTTCACCTTGTTGTCCTTGGGTTAGAGCCATACCCTGTTAACCCAACTTAACCAACACCTTAGGTTTCATAAATTAACAGTAAATCTTGGCGACCATGTCGCTCTGACTTGATTGATCCTTTGTTTCCAAGCAAATACTTAACTTCTCTTAACTTGGCAAATTAGCCGAAGAAAGGTAATGTAACAGGATGACTACTCGTCCTCTTGCAAGTTAAACTTGCGCTAGAACCTACCAACCTCATTCCAAGGAATGGCAAATCTATCTTGTGATTAAACCACAAGGTCATGCGACGTTGCAACTTGTTGCACAAATGTCACATCTAGCTCATGGGATCATTTCTTCCATTGAACGACGTTTCTTGGTCAAGGAATGCAGGGTTTAGGGTGTCTTCTTACCCAACCCAACCCTAATTGTACTAGGCCGACAACGTTCGGTCCTAGGGTTTCCAAACTCAATCCGAGTTTTAGCATTAGGTCGAACGATCCTTAGGGTAGAAACCCTAGATCGTTGTTTGCATGAGCGTCCAATTGACCCAAACATTCCGTGAATGTGGGTAGGACCTTTGGGTTTGAGGGGTTCGACTTGGCGTCCAAGTACGATACTAGGCTGCATTTCTGACGTGCCAAGCCCTAGCTAGTCCTTGAGGTGTTTATCGTGTCGACTAGTTATGCCTATACGAAACCCTAACGGTTATAATATCACAAGTGATTTGGGTAAATTGACCTACTTGTCTTGCGACAAGAACAATCCTTTCCTAGAGATGCTAAACTAGTTTGCAAGACGTCACAATACATGTAAACATGCGATTCATTACTTCTATGCACCAAAAAGGTTTGCAATAACCCTATCTTTCCTTGCTAAAGTCATTACGCATGATAAATTGGAGAATAACTTACATAGGACCTACTCGGATTTACATCAAGGAATTATGCCTACAACCTTTTGTCTAAGCTTTTGAATTATCATGCTTTGATAAGCCATGCAATCTTTTCTAAATGCAACTCGATGAAATGAAATTTACGCATGACGAATATGTAACATGCGACCCTTAGATACAACATCGTTAATGAAGTTCATGTGCCATGCATCCTTCAATCCGTTCGACAAACATCTTTGCATGCAACGCGCAATGTCCATAGTTTCATTTTCATGCCGTGCAATGGAAGTTAATAATTTCCTCATGCGAGTCATAACAAAGGAAGTTATTGACTAAATGCAAGATACTCTTTTCCTTCACAGCCAATGCACTTAACAATTTCCTCTTTAACCCTAGGCAATATGCATTTTAGACTTCCACTTTGAAAAATGCACGACAAGACAATTTGCGACTAAGTTCATAGGACGAATAAGTGATTTACATTCATAACTTTGGAGATACAAACAATCCAATTGCATGATATGCACCAATCCTTGTCTATCGTTTACAGAGATACTTTCTCAAATGTACTTTTATCACTACTACATGAATTTACGATAAGTGTAAAATGCATTCTCCCTATGGAATTAAGCGTGCTTAAAGCATTTCTTATATGCGGGATTAAAATCGTAAAACCTGGGCCTGTGGATCCGTGAGGATATCCACGTGTATGTTTGGGGAAGAACCTCCCGCGGGTGCGCCTTGCGTCTTCTTGGGAGCTATCGTAGACGTGGTTATGGACTCCCCGTAGCCTTTACTCTCGCTCTCCGAGACTGCGTGTAGGTCGATACCTTCTCCTCGCGTAGGAATTTGAGCTTTACGAACCTGGTTTTAAAACCGGGGAAGGGCACGTAGGAACAAGGCTTATGGCCCTTATCCTTAGAAGCTTCTGATTTTTAATAGAATCGACGTGGAAGGGCCCCAATGATTGGGAAGAGGAAAAGATTGTTGTCGGGGGTGATTAGGACGATGGCAGTGGTATGGCAGCGGCGCGGCGGACTCGGTGTGGTAGGCTGGCGGTTTTCTACGGCTCCCTCACGGCGGCTTCATTTTCGTCTTCTCCTCCTTCGTTCATCCACAGCCAGCAGTCTCTTCCCTTGCCTTACCTCCTCAGAACGGCAGCCTCTACTCCTTCCTTTGTTCCTCCTCTCTGATTGTGCAGCACCGCAGCCTCTCACTCACCTCTTTCTGATCGTGCCTTTCTCAGCGCAGCAGCCTCCACTCCCTTTCCTCTCTGTTCCGCAGGGGGGTTCATATAGCCTTAGGGGGGGGAGATGGTAGCCACCATGTGGCTTATGCATACCATTCTCTCCCCATGCGTTCCCTACACCACTCTACCTTAGGCCATTCCTCCCCACACTCCCTCTTCTCCAGCCATGCATCGGCTGGGGGAAGGGATAATTATTAAAAAAAAAATTTGGCTTAAATTTCATCATTATCCCAATTGACCCTACAAAAGGGGTGTTCTTCCGCGGCTATGCGGTCTCAAACCCCTGGCCTCGATTGCTCAATGCGGAGGCCTCATTTTTGCGCATGCGGGGTACGGATTAAGCTGCTAATAATTGCAATGTGGGAGATGACTTTGCACGGCCTTTTGCGCGGGTGGGCGGTGACCCAAGCTCTTTAATATTCCGAGCAGAAATGTTATAGAGGCAGACTTGGCATTCTTTGTTTCTCTTCAAACCCAAGTTTCTTAAGCTCAACAGTGGAGAGGCCGGCACGACGTAGGTAGTGAAATTGCTGCTCTTTTGTGATTCTTGTGCCTGTTGGAAGCTCCTGTTCTTGAAGGCCATACTTTAGTGCTTGGGTGGTCAGTTCTAGCCTTACCTTCTCCACTGAATCATTGCCCTCCGCCTGAGTGACGTGTAGTACTGTGCTGAGGAAGGCTTACCTTTGTGTGTTGGCAATACATCAGCAGCTTGTGCCCTGGACTCCGCAAGCACTCTCTCGCACTCAGCCACCGCCAAGCGTTCTGTTAAATCCCTAACTCTTTCAAAATTGTTTCTTTCCCACTCACTGGCTCTCTCGTCCATCTTCTTTCTTCCCTCTTCCAGCTCACTTGCCAAGGTTGTCACAACCTGCTGCTGCTCATTCGTTAAGAACCAGAGTTGGTTTCTTTCCCTAGATTTTTGAGCCAGCTATTCTTCGGCAATTTCTTTTGCCTGATTTACAATGCTGAATCTTTTATTTGCCTCAGCAAATAGCTCTGACTTTTCTTGCACAAGCTGCTCGTGACTTTGGATCTCTGCGAAGTACAATCTTCTTTGGGTGAAGGCCATGGCCATGAGGGCCTCTATGTCTCCCTTGGTAATCTCCAATGCATCTTGCAGTCGTTGTGCCTCATTCTGCAGCCTTTGTGCTTCTGTTGCGGGAACTCCCGGCCTTTCCTGTTCTAGGAACTCTATTTCCCTCTCCAATCTGTCTTGTTCTTCAAGTTCATACCATAACCAGAAAGCTATGGCATCTTCTTCTTGCTCACTTGGCTCGCCCTCCTGAGCTTTTATCTGTCTGTACCTTTCCAGTTTGGCAATTCTCTGTTGCAAGTCAGTATATTGCTGCACTAGTAACTTCAAGCTTCGCTGTTCTGCCACCAGGTTTTGCTCTTCCTCTTCCAGCCTTTGTCTTAGGCGGCTCTCATTGTCTTGGGCTTCCTTGGTCTTTGCTTCCAGCTGATCTTGTAGAGTTTTCACTTCCCTTCTTCGATCAGCTCCTTGCTTTGAAACTTCCGGCCTTAAGGCTGCCGAAGTTTCCTTTTCTTTCTCTAACTCCACCAGGGCTATTTTCTTTTCTTCTTTTACCTTGTCTACTTGTGCTAGAAGCTCAGCCACATAAGTATCATAGTCGGCACCAGATGGCACGGGAGTAGGGGTTGTAGCGGTTGATGCCTCTAGCTTCTATCGTTTTGGATCTCACCTAGACTCGGCATCTGCGGTAGCGGGCCTTTTTGCTCCGGATTCTGATACAATTTCAGCCACTTTACTGACAAGTAGCTGCATCATGTTCATCAATTGGGCCGTGTCTAGAGAGGGCGTGGGTTGCGGGGTGGTTGTGGTTGTGGTGTCGGTTGGTACTGGCACAAAGGAGGAAGGTAGGGGGTGCAACAGGGACTTGCCCTTGCCTACAACTACTGGGGCCGTTTCCACACTGCCACTTGCTTAAGCTTCATGGCGGGGACTCAAAGGATCGATCTCTCCTCCCTCATGGGTTTCTTCGACAGATCTATGAGTGGCCTCTGCCAACTCAGCAAGTTCTTTCATTCTTAGTTCTTCGGCTTCCTCCTCTGCCCTTCTTTGCTTCTTTTCTTCTGCCCTCTTTGATTCTTCTCTAATTTTTTGGAGTTCTTCCTCTTATTTCTTCCTTCGTTCTTCCTTCACCCTTCTTGACTTTCTTTGAGCCCTCTTCATCTCGGTTCGCTCTTCTTTGCTCAGTCTTTCTTTCTTCTCCTTTTGGCTCTTGTCACTCTTTTTTTGCTCCCGTGGTTTAGCCGCTTGAGTAGGTGGTACCTCCGGCTCTCCTTTGTCGCTTATTGTCCTTTCACCCGAGCCTTCTTCCTCGCGGTGAGGTGAGCTTTGATGCACAGCTTGCTCTTCATCTACACCAGCATCCTTGATAGCCTCATGGATGATTGCCGTCAGGACACCGCCATATTTGATTGTGGAGGCTTTTGAGCAAGCTTTTTTCTTGCGGATCGTGCAGTAGAAGCAGGAGACTCCCTACCAGTTGGTGTTGCGGCTGGAGCCAGGAGCGCGGCTGAACTCTTGATAGTTTTTTGCACAAAACCGTTCCAATCCACCTGCTCTGGAACTCTTGCAGCGATGCTCTCTAGTAATGGCACCCCGATTTTGTCCATTAAAGCATTGTGTCTCTGTCCTAAGAAAAGGGCGTGGACCATTTTAGCTTGCATCTTTGTTGTGGGGTCTGGAATATCAACCAAACTGGTTCCATCCACTGTGTGCACGTCATCTTTTTTGACTTCCATCATGGTATATACATCTCTTCTTGGGTGCCTCTCCTTCTTGCACTTGCACTCTTCTTTCCTGGTCACCAGTCCTTACTGTGACCGTGCCACAGCTCCTATCTTCATCAAAGCTCTTTAAAAAGTCAGCGCACATGCTGTGATCTACAGTCTATCCGACCTTTTCCATATACTTTCGGAGGTTACATTTATCGACCAACTCCTTCACTGTCGGCTCTTCCAGGATGGCATCGTCTAAATTCAGGGTATGTTTGAATGTGAATTGGTTAAATCCATGTGTCTCAACACTGATCCCATACTTTGGCAGCTCCTCTTCAGTGAATGGAAGTTTATCCCCCTTTTCTTGTCTTACCATGGTAGGTGCTTGTCATTACACCATGCCAATATTAGCGTTATGAATTGACTCATCACACAAAAACCCAAGAAAGAATGCATGTGACAATTTGCCGTGCTGCTTCAGAGGTATGAAACTTGAAAATAATTCAAAAGCAACATCTATTTCTTGCTTGCATTCTTTCCTATTTAAATTCAGCTGATCATTTTCATTCATCACTACACCTTGCTACATCACTTGGCTCTCACTTTGCTCCCCCTCCCCTTCCTTAAGTTTTAAAGGAATCCTTCTTAGGATTAGCAAGGGAAGAAGGAGGACTCACATGGACTTTGTGGGGCGAGTTACTTGGCCAACAACCAAGTATAGAGGTTAGCGTTATATTCAAGTTGGGCATGACGATCAAATTCACATGGTCGTATAGAAGCTTGGGTGATATAGATCAAGACATCATAAAAGATGTCCTCGGAGTTGAGGCGGCTAGCAACGTGCAGTTCCTCTTCCGTAAGGAATCGGTCAATGCAAGGGTGGGCCAACACAGGGTTATCTAAGTGTGTGTTGCGTGTAATGGCCAAAACCCTAAACAAAAGAGGTGCCACATAAGCAGGGTCGTGTTCAATTGTTTTGATTGCTCTTCTTTGCTCGGCATTGGTCATGATGCGGCAACCTTTTTTCTCCCATTGGAGTCGCAAGGCATACCACAGTTGTAAGAATGAAGAATCAGAGCTGGCAAGTTGCGTGAGCTCCTCCAGTTCTTGTTCAGGTGTAGAGCGAGCAGGCTTGCGGTACGAGGTAATTAGTCTTCTGAGAATGGCTTGCTCCTTTGAGATTTCTCCATTAGTGATTAATTTGGCGGTAATTTTGGGGAATTTGACGGTCATAAATTCGTAGTCTTTCCAAGTGCATGGCAACGCACGAACATCAGAAGCAAGGGGTTCATCAGGAAGTCCTAGGTCAAGTCTCTCATAGCTCCTAGCGAATGTGGTGAAGGTGTTATCTAACTCCTTGATGCATATCACTACGTCATCTCCCGAGGTCTCAGCAAGATCCTTGGCCATTGAAAGGAAATATGGTCTTTCATATGAAGGCCTAAGACCTGCTGGTGGTGATGGTGCAATTGGGCTGGACAGTGGCGACTCCATTGATGGCGTCACAGATGGGACTTTGCACTCAGAAGCACTTTGAGATGCTGCAGGGGGCTCCAGGGGCATAGGAGGTGTGCTGCATTCTATCTGAGCCGGCATGGGGGTGCTCAACTCCTTTGACTTGGATAATTTTGGGACATCTAGCTTTGGACCATAAATGAGTTGGGATTCATTAATCACAACCGGTGCTGGTCCAGCTTGCTTTGCAGCCTGGGCTTCGTATGTGCAAGCCTCTCTAGCTGAAGTGAGGTTGCTTAGAGTTGAGCCTCTTGAATGTCTACTCTTAGGCACCCATATCCAGGGGTTGCCCTCATAGTATCCTTGTGCTCGCAAGAGATCTTTGGGGATCCATCGCGGCATGGTCGTGCGCCTATGTCGATAGCATCTGAGCTGCCTCTTAGGCTGTGACTGATAGTTTTTGCGTTTAGAAGTACGTTTCTGCAGTTTACAAGGAGGTGGCCCTTGTCGTTTTGGCACCCATACGAGCGTGGACTCCTTGGCCTTGGTGGGCTTGGTTCTAGCAGTTTGAGCGTGGGGTGAAAGATCACAGCCCTTCTCCCTAGGCTTGGTCATAGGTGTGGTTGTAGGGGTCTCTATCGGTGGCTTTGCAATTGTGGAAGGATTAAGATAACCCTTGCTGAAAGTAGTCACTATGTGCACATTGCCTATAGCAAGATGGATGCGATCTAGGTTATAGTCCACATTGCAGTTCGTCTGCTTCCTAAAAGTGCGACCTAGTAGTGACTTATTACCAGCCCCTTTAGTGTTTGGCAACACATAAAAGAAGACTAGTATACTTCCAGACTCGATAGAGATAGCCACTTTGCATTTTCCTAAGAGTGAGTAAGTGTTATCCCCAAATGGGCTGAGTTTAGCGTTTGTGGGCTGTAATTTAGGTTGACCAATGCATGTCCAATGGTCATGCGTCAAGATATTATAGTCGGCACCTTTGTCGATTAAGGCATCAAAAGAATACGTCCGTTCTGCAGTGACCGTGATTCGTAGGTAGGCGGGTGCCATTGCTTCTTCATCTTGATCTGTCAGTTCGGTAATAGTGGCCATGCAGACGTTGACAGGGGCTTCAAGCATAGGTGACTTGTGCAACGGATGGGAAGGAGGATAGTGGCCACGCAGACGTTGACAGGGGCTTTAAGCATAGGTAACTCGTGCAACGGATGGGAAGGAGGATAGTACTTTTTCATGCGACTGCCATTGAAAAAGCCTATTCCTTCACCTTCCAGCGTCTCCAATTCAACATTGCCTGTTCTACTAATTGTGCGTACTTGGAAAGGTTCTAGTTCTCGAAATTTCATTTTCTGTTTGTGCCCTTCACAGAGTATAGTAGAACAAGGCTCCCCTGATCAAAGTTGCGCTGTTTGACATGCTTATCAAACCACATATTTCTTCGTGTCTTCTCACAAATCAGAGCGTGGGTGGCTAAGAGTTGAGTCTCCGTGAGATGCTCTAACTCCACTAAGCGGTTGGTCCAAGCCTCTCTTCCCTTCCAACACTCCTGGGCTGCTATCCTTAAGCTAGGGACAAAGAACTAAGTGTAGAATGGCCTCCGTTCCATAAGTCATCCTAAAGGGCGTCTGTCCTACAGCCGTCTTATAAGCTGTATGATAGGCCCACAAGGCCGCCATTAATTTGTTATCCCAATCACTTCATGATGTGGATACCACCTTCCTAAGCACGTTGACTAGTATTTTATTCGTATGATAGGCCCACAAGGCTGCTATTAATTTGTTATCCCAGTCACTTCGTGATGTGGATATCACCTTCGTAAGCAGGTTGACTAGTATTTTATTCGTGGATTCTGCTTGGTCATTTGCTTGAGGGTAGTAGGGCGAGGACCTTCTATGAATGATTAGGAAGGTCGAGAGCAGGTGGGATATCACTTCATTAATAAAGTGCACACCCTGATTACTTACTAGTTCAATTAGACAACCAAAACGTGAAAGGACTTGCTTCCACAAGAACTTCGCAGTGGTTCTAGCGTCGTTCTTCCTAGTGGCTCTTGGCTCAGCCCACTTCGTCAGGTAATCAGTTGCCACAATGATGTAGTGTGCTTGGGAGTACTGTGCCGTAGGACTGATGGGTCCAATGAAGTCAATGTTCCATTTTTCGAAGTGTTGTCGTGCTATTACGGGGGTCAACTCCATCTTATCCTTGAACACAGGCATCTTAGTCCTCTGGCACTCATCGTAGTGTTTTACAAATTAGCAGCATCACGGAATAGGATGGGCCACCATAGTTGGGATTGTAGCACCTTACGGGCTGTTGTATCCCCACTAAAGTGTCTTCCAGCTATTCCACCATGCGCTTCTCTCAATACATAGTGCATCTCGTGCTCACATACACATCTACGCAACAAACTGTCTTGTCCTAGCCTATAGAGTTGGCCAACGATCAGTTGGTATGGCTGGATCTTTAAGATAAGTTTCCTTAGCCTAGCTTCTCAATAGGTCTGTCTCTCAGGTAGACCGTTCTCTAGTACTTGAACTACATCATCGGCCCAATATGGCGTCAGATTGGCTCTAAACAAGTCTCTTTCGCTAGACATGCCAAAGAGATGAGCGTCCGGTAGGTCGTCAGGTATGCCTTGTCCAACAGCTTCTCTTGTGGGTATGCGGGACATGTGATCAGCCATGTAGTGCTGCTTTCCCTTATGTACAACCACAGAGAAATTGAATTCCAACAAGAGAAGTAACCATCTAGCTATGCAACTTGTAGCGCACGGCTTGTTTACGAGATAAAGCAAGGCTTGATGGTCAATGAAAAAGACGAAGGGGGTGGCTAACAGATAATGCCTAAATTTCTTTACAGCAAACACTATGGCTAATCCTTCCCTTTCTGTAGTGGAATAGTTCATCTCTGTTTCAGTGAGCTGCCTGCTGGCAAAACTCACGGGGTAATCTAGGTTATGCTCACCAGGTTGGCATAGAACAGCTCCAATAGCAAACTTAGAGGCATCTATGTGTACATGAAATGCTATGCTCCAGTTTGGGGCTCATAAGATTGGTGCAGTGGTGAGAGCCTTCTTCAACTCTTCATATGCACGCTGGCATTCCTCAGTCCACTCGAATACGATCAACAGCTTGTACAATGGTCTAGCAATCAGTGCGTAATTCAGTACAAAGCGTCGATAGTATCCCGTATGGCCTAAGAAACACTGAACGCCCTTGTAGTTAATGGGTGGTGGTAGGTCGATAATGACCCTGACTTTTGAGAAGTCAGTGGCAATGCCGTTCCTTGACACTACGTGCCCTAGGATACATCCGTGCTTCACCCAGAACTGGCACTTTAAGGGGTTCAACGAAAGATTGTATAACCGACACCGTTCAAAGACAGCTCTCAACTTTTCTAAGTGTTCGGCCCAACTAGAGTGTACGCATAAGTTGTCTACGAACACCTCTAGCTCGCGTCTAAGCATATTCTTGAAGATGGTGCACATTAATCGTTGAAAGGTCGCAGGCGCATTTATTAGCCCAAAGGGCATAACGATGTAGGCAAATACACCCCACTACGTGGCGAAGGCAGGCTTGTACGTGTCATCAGGGTGCACTTGCACTTGATTATAGCCAGAGAAGCCATCCAGGAAGCTGTAGGCTTCTTTGCCTGCTACCCTCTCCAGTATGTGCTCGGTATACAGTAAGGGGTAGTTGTTCCTCTTCGTAGCGGCATTAACTTTATTGTAATTCACGCACACTCAAATTTTACCATTTTTCTTCATAACGATCACTATAGGTGATACCCAATCCGTGTGCTCAATCTCATATATAAATCTTGCCTTCAAGAGCTTATCGATTTTCTCCTTCACTGCAAAGGTGTGTTTGGGATTTATAGAGTAAGGTCATTGCTTTGTTGGCACCGCATCTGGAACCATTGGGATATTATGGGTCACAACCCTAGGATTGACTCCTTTAAGTTCCTTCAAGGACCAGGCAAACACGTCGACATACTCTTGTAGGAAAGCAACAAGTTTAGCCTCCTCATGCTTGGTTAAGTCGTCAGCAATGAACATAGGTCGAGGCTTCTCGCCTTCCCCTGCCAAGTTGACATCCTTGACCTTGGCGGGTCCCTCAATTGGCTCATTGGTTTGCCCTTGTCTCTTTGCTCCTAGCAGAATCACTACTCTATCACCCTTCTTAAACTTTGTGAAGCGTTTTGGGGAGATTCTGTGGCTTCTTTTGCCTCTCTGCTTCTCAGTCCTTAGTTCGCTTCCCGGCCTCCTCCTTTAGTCGTCTGCGCCTTAGGTGGACTGGCAAGTCCCCTTTGGTGCGTTTGACCTTAGAGGGTTGGGGTATTTCGGGATCACTCTCCATATTGACTCCTGACTCCGAGTTACACTCACATTTCTCGCTTGAGGAAGGAGTTTTGCCCGGGGGTCGTAATTCAGTAGGTGTATCCGTCTTAAGTACTAGAACTACCAATGGTTACGCCACTCCTGCCTGCTCGTAATCCATGGTTTCTATGTGCTCCAACCAGGATCTATCGCACTCTATCCGTATGACTCCTCTTTCATTCTAGTTTGCCCTTTCCCTTCTAGGCCTAGAGTCTGCCTTGATCTGTTCGATCGTTCTCCCTTCAGTGTCATATTCTATCGTGTCTAACTCTTCTTCACTCTTGTCTCCAATAGAGTGGCAGTCCTCGTACTCCTCATCATCAGAGTCTTGCCCCTTTGACTGCTCACCCGCTCGTCCTCAGGGCAAGGGATGTACTTGGTCAATGACCCATAGGGTTTGCTTGCATGTGCATCACCTTTTAGCATGGTTGAGATAGCATCAAGGTTGGCTGGGGTAGTCTTCCAAGTATCCATCTCAACCCTTACCGCTTCTGTTCTATTCCCTAAGAAGATGAGATTGTTACCCCAATCTTCAATAACTCGAGCGTTCCTTATCCAGGGTCGGCCTAGCAGTACAAACCAAAATGAAGGGGAGCTACGGAGCTCTAACCCGAGACCTACGGACCGCTTATTGATCAAGCGTTCCAAGCCGAGCGGCCATGGCTACCTCTCACATAGCCGACGTGCAATTTCTACCTTACGGGTGTAGTGAGCTTACCTTGATGCTCGATCGAGTTCCCTCCTCTCTCTTGCACTCCGGTAGCTCCACGATCCTTGCGGCAAGCTCAAGCAACCTCAAGCTCTCTCCGTCAAGCTCCATCCCCCATAGCCGCGCGAGAAAAGAGAAGAGAAGAGAAGAAGTGAAGATGAAGAGAGAAGATGAGGAGCTTCTTCTCCACGATCCCTCACTCTCACACACTCACTCTCTCGCTCCCTCACTCCCTCACACTTCCTCAATTCCTCACTCAAGCACAAGCAAGAAGGCAAGAAACAAGAGAAGAAGAAGAAGCTTTGGCCACACACAAGAATGAGCCTCTCATTCACTTTTCAACTTTATATACAAAACCCTAAATCCCTTTTGGGCGGTCATCCCCTTATCCCCTTTTTTACATAGTTGGCCGTGGCCTACGCTCTTTTTCCCATTGTTCTCCTATCTTCCTAGCTTCCTTCCTACCGCCCATCTACCTTTACAAATTGCATGGGTGAGAGCCCGATGCTCCTTAAATTAAATCATGATGCGCTTGCGCTCTTTTACAAAAGTATTGACTTGCGCTTTTCCTTGTGCGCTTTTCTCCCTTATTTAGGACTTTTCTGCGCTTCTTGTGTTTCTAGATTTTCCTTGTGTGCCTTTGTCTTCAGTTTCACTTTGCCTTGGCCTTTGTCTTCTGCTTTAGCTTTTCCAGATTTTCCACCTTGTTCGTCTACCGGTTAACAAAGCATACTGTGTATACGCTCTTGGGTGGTTCTATTCATCCGCTCAACTAAACCATTCTAGGGTGGGTATAGGGGGCGGTCAATTGATGCTTAATACTCCTCTTGTCACATAGCCACTCAAAGGCATGTGACACATTCTTCCCCATTGTCAATCCTAATGCATTTCAGTCTATGCCGAGTCTAGTTCTCAATCAATGTACTAATGCAAAGGGCTCACTCATGTGTGTCCTACTAGATTTCTTATATGTATTCCTAGTTTGTCTGCCATAAAGACAATGCTCACATGAATCAAAACATGCATAGTCAAGGGGCGATAAGTACTGCAAACCAGAAAGCATATTCATTCCTTTCAAGGACATATGGCCCAAACGGGCATGCCAAAGAGATACATGTGGAATGGAACCCACAGACAAAACATGATCATCAGAGGATCCATCAACTACAAGAGGATAGAGGTTGCCAGCCTTGGCACCTCTAGCAAGCACAAGTCTGCCACGTGTGATTTTCTAGGCAGAACCCCCAAAAGAGACATGAAACCCAACATCATCAAGTTGCCTTGCAAACATAAGATTGCGTGTAAGCGCAGGTACATGACGCACATCTTGTAACAGAAAGGTACTACGAGTAGAGAATTGCAGTCGTATATCCCCAATGCCAATAATAGCAAGTGACTTGTCATCACCCAAGTGAATTGAACGAGAGACAATGCGGTAGGGGTGGAACCACTCACGACATGGTGTAATATGAACTGAAGCACCATAATCCAAAAGCTAGCACTGCGCATACATAGAGTGAACCTCGGTCAACGGCGTAGCATCACAAGAACTAGCTGCAAGTATGTACTCCCCATCGGAGTTCTCAGTTTGCATGACATTTATCTCCTCTATTTTCACACTGGATTTCAAAGGCACAATGCTGCGATTAGAGGACTTTTCCTGTACTTTGTCTTTTTCCTTCTCTTTGCGCTTCTCATTGCGCAACTTATAACACTGTGGGTGTATATGACCCTTCTTGCCGCAATGATGACATTTCACATTAGCATTTCTCCCACGAGACTCGCTGTGTGATTTACCGCATGACTTAGACCTAGACTTCTGAGAGTTTCTGCCACGGCCATTCCCATAGTTATTCTTTTCATTACCATCTCTGCCTCTAACAGTCAAAGCATGCAACATACGAGAGGCATCCAAGTTTTTACGTTTGATATCTTCCTACAGAAGAACACTCTCTACATCATGCAAGTTCAAAGTAGTAGCAAAAGCACATAAGGCAGTGCGGAATACATCCCATGAGTCACTCAGAGTCCCAAGCAAAAACAATGGTGTAACCTCATCAATAAAAGTAATGCCCTACGAAGTCAAGTTCTTGAGAATAGCGTGGAACTGGCTCAAATGAGCAGACATTGTCACATTCTCCTTCATCCGCAGGTCCATAAGCTGCTTCAGCCAATACATCAGACTTGTTGGACATTTCTTATCATAGAGATTCTTGATCTTATCCCAAAGTTGCCAAGCATACTGACTGATAACTAATGACCACCAAAATACCACCAAAACCAAGGCAAAATGACCACGAACTGATAGCTAATGATGCTGCCCACCAAGTACTATCAAAAGTGCATAAAATTAGGATGATTCAGCATGAAAAATTCATCATAGTCCATACATAACTTCTTGCTGTAATAAATTACAGCTAGGTACAATGAGAGCAAACTGTAGGCAAAATGAATGCACTAAGTCAACTATTGATTGTCAAAGCATAACCAACATCAAGTGAGCATAAATCAGCATGTGACAGTCATACGGACATCAAGCAAACACCCAAGCATATCAAATGAATCCGGCAGTAAGCCGGCATACCCCCATGTGTAATAGGGCAAAGTGTACACAACATTGACAAGACCTGACATAAATAGGTGTATGCTTAGGGAGTGCAAAGCCCAAATCAGCCCAAGTACATCAGTGAGGACCATGGCATATCATTCCAAGAGGCATATCCAAACATAAGCAAGTGAGCTTCAGCCTGCCTGTGTACAACAGTGATTCATTGCTAAAAACTATGATTTTTCAGCCCAAAAATCAGGCCAAAATCATGGCAAAACAATAGCATGACATCCACCAAGCATATGGGGATTAAAGTATCTCATACATGCATCAATGAAGGTCGATATGAGCTTCAAGTAATGAGAGGATGATTGTCAGAGACTTGTAACAGCAGGTTTGCTGTTGATGACAGCAAGAAGAATCTCAAAATGTGATGCCCCAAAGCTCAAGGCAAGCACAAATGATGCCAAACATAATGCCTAAATGATTATGTGATGCGAAAGAGGCAGATTAGGCCAAGTTCATGCTTTGTTGTGCTGTCCAAGGGCATGTAGATTAGGCGCAAACTAATGCTGATTGTATGGACTTGCTGATCCGTCTTGATGCTGAGTCAGGGTGGTAGAAGGCTTCAATGGTTGCCAGGGAAGGCCCACATCAGGCCTTGAGTGCGCCACAAAGGCCTATGTCAAGATATGGAGCCTGCAAGATACAATGGTGTTGGCCTCTTCTTCAGCTCAGACCTGTAGACCTGGAACTAGCATGAAACCCTGAAGAAGATGAATGAATATCTTTGTTGGAATGCCCTTAGAGTGCCCAAAGGGATTGGGAAGGTGCTCGGGAAGTCGGGGAGTGACAAGAGCTCGAGAGAGTTGGCTATGGCTGCCGGGAAGGAGACCCATTGAGTGTAGGGATTTGATAGGAAGCTGAAGACGCCACGAACCAAGTTGGAATGCTCAAGCAACCATGCTCTGGTACCAGTTGAAAGGTGAGAAGGATCGAAGCTTGCTTGGAAGAGCTATGGCGGGAGAGCAAGAGCAAGAAAGAGAGACATGAAATGGGAACTTTGACAGTCACAATGTGTGACCAGGCCTTTCTTTATTCAAACTGTCACTAAAAGAATAAAGAATAAAGTGATAGTGACGGGTGCCATGTCAAAAGATGACGTACCAGCGAGACAATAGGGTTGGCGGGGAGGAACACGGAGTGAACTCGGCAAACATAGAGAAGAGAAGAGAAGAGAGAAGAAACTTTGGTGAATGGAATGATGAAGTTCCGAATCATGGAGTGAATGTGATACAAGGGACCAAGGGTGTTGTAGCACAAGGAAGATGATGAAGACAACCACGAACCACGAACCGCAATGTCCTCCTGAAGGGGTGTGAGGGTAGTGGAGAGGCTTGAGAGAAGAGGTGACATATTGAATGAATCAGCCGTGAGGAATGAATGAGAGAGTGGCCTATAAATAGGCACAGTCAGTCTAGGATGGCGCGGCGCTCCTTTTAGGGGCTGCAAACCCTAAACGCAAAACACAGAAACACAAAAATGCAAACTGCGGGTGAAGGGTTTCTCAACATCCCCTCTCAGGCCCAAAAAGGGAAACAAGAGAAGAGTGAGGTGGAGATGCAATGCTACATGCTGAAGAATGCTCATGCAGTAGGTGTCACTTGGACAATGTCCCTCGTGGGAAATTGTTCACTTGCCCAAGCGCCCTAGTACAAAGATGATGAAAACATGCAACACATAGGAGGAATGTCAGACTTTGTGTGGTGCTGAGAACATAAGAATATTCCCGTACTCAATCTTGGGAGGTAGCTCCATACTGACCAAGTGACCAAGGCAAGAAGATGTAGAGGACCCCTAAGATCCAAGATTTCCACTGGAAAGGGAACCTTCAGTAAAGACTAGTAGACAGAGTGAGTGAACTGGAGAACCCGAAACTCAAGTTGGGAGAGAAGCCACTAGCTCTGTGCATCCATGCTGGAAGGAATACGAATGCCTTGTCACCAAGTCGCGGTTGAACCTTCGAGGTCCCGATTGAGGTGGTACTTGAAGATCCTGGGTATTAGTAGAAGAGATGATTGGTCGAAGATAGCCACTCCAAGAAAGTAGAGGATGGGTGAGGAACTTCATGTGGAGTAGGTTCCCCCTCTGAGGTGGGAGGTGGAGGGTCCCCCGTTGAAGTCGAAGAAGAAGTAGATACCTTTGAGGGCAAAGAAATAACATCCCTCTCTGAATCCCCCTCTGAAGTAGATAGGGAATCTAGAAACTCATGGATCACAGACTCCGAAATGTCTGATGACGAAGGAAGTGCCACCGGTTGTGTTGAAGAAATCCTAGAGGTAGTCTCTCGAACTTGAGTAGTCGAGGGTGGGTAAGGGTGGCGCTCGGAATGAGCAAGAGGGGGGCAATAGTCGCTGTCTCTCAGTGGAGCGGACTGGGTAGCCGAAGAAGAGGAAGGAGTCGAGTAGCCACTGTCGAAGGAGCGGATTGACGACGAGATGGTATCAAACAATCATTGTTTCTCGATGAAGTGGATTGTAGAATCGCGGGCCGTGGTAGCTACTATGCCAAAAATAGGTGGGAGAAGATGGCCGTTGCCATTGCGACGATCTCTAGGAGGTCGTAGCGCCAATCGATCCTCCATGTGCTCGAAAGGACTTAGTGCGCAGCTGATGCGTCTTATTGCCTTGAGCATAGTTCTTTGAGCCGATGCAGAACAATCTCTGTGGCCCAGAAAGGAGAGGTGGCACAAGGAGTGCCTGTGGGAAGACGCATGTACTCTGGAGGGGTGGGGAGCAAAGGTCGAAGCCGGCAAGCATAAGTGGTGTGTCTAGTGATGCCACAGTAAGAACACCTAGTAGTCTGGTCATCTGTGGGTAAAGAAGCCATGGATGCCAGTGTGCCTTGCTGAAGAAGGAAGAGGTCAGCCACCATGAACCATGAACGGCAATGTCTGTCTCAAGGGGTGTGAGGGTAGTGTGAAGCACGAACTGCAATGTCTGCCTCAAGGGGTGGGAGGGTAGTGGAAGGGCTGGAAGTGAGCTGCCATTGGGAGGAGGATGTGACCAGTAGTAGGAGGTTGCAACCAGTAGAATAAACGTAGGTGAGGAGAGAGAAAGACTAAAAACATAGGCAAGACAGCCTGCAGGAGAGAGAAAGACTAAAACGCAGGGAGTAGGTGAGAGAAAGACTCAAAACATAGGTAGGACAACCTATAGGAGAGAGAAAGACTAAAAACGCAGGAAAAAACAGCAGCAGCAGTCAATATGCTGAAATCAGCTCCGAACAGTGTGTGATAGGCTGTAAATAGACGCCAGACTGTTGTAGACAGCAATGGCCAGCTTGGACCGCGATGTCCTTCGCATTTGGGGTGTGGACAGCAAGCTGAGATACCTGAAATCTGCAAAAACGAGATTGTTTTCTGAATGGAGAGTGATCAGCAACAGTCGTTTTGCTGTAAACAGTTACAAACTATGGGTGAAAGGCTGGAAACGGCGCCAGACTGTAGATAACAGCAAGGGACAGCTGAGACTGTGATGTCCTCTGCGAAAGGGGTGTGGGTAGCAACCTGAAAACACCTGAAACCTGCAAAAACGAGATTTTGATGAAGCGGAAGAAGAAAAGTGGATGTCGAATCTGCCACCGGTCTTTGCCTTCACTAGAGTGGAGGATCTTTGCCACTGTTTGAGCAGATCCAGCTTTGATACCATGTCAAAAGATGATGTACCAGCGAGATAGTAGGGTTGGCGGGGAGGAACACGGAGTGAACTTGGCAAACATAGAGAAGAGAAGAGAAGAGAGAAGAAACTCTGATGAATGGAATGATGAAGTTCCGAATCATGGAGTGAATGTGATACAAGGGACCAAGGGTGATGTAGCACAAGGAAGATGATGAAGACAGCCACGAACCATGAACCGCAATGTCCTCCTGAAGGGGTGTGAGGGTAGTGGAGAGGTTGGAGAGAAGAGGTGACGAACTGAATGAATCAGCCGTGAGGAATGAATGAGAGAGTGGCTTATAAATAGACACAGTCAGTCTAGGATGGCGCTCCTTTTTGGGGCTGCAAATCCTAAACGCAAAATGCAGAAACGCAAAAAACGCAAACTGCAGGTGAAGGGTTTCTCAACATGCCTGCCATTTGTAGTGTGCAATTGAAAGGTGAGAAGGTTCGAAGCTTGCTTGGAAGAGCTATGGCGGGAGAACAAGAGCAAGAAAGAGAGAGACATGAAATGGGAACTCTGACAGTCACAATGTGTGACTGGGCCTTCCTTTATTTAAATTGTCACTAAAAGAATAAAGAATAAAGTGATAGTGACGGGTGCCCGCCACCTACAGTGTGCAGTGGTGGGTGCTGTCAGTGTAGTAATACATGGGCGGCTAGGCGGAGGTGCCTTTACCCCTAATAGAAAATAGGTCAAATAGGTGTCACTTAAACAAAGAATGCTAGCACAATCATTTGTTTTGGCTGGTCTCCCAATGGCAGTTATAACAAGCTACCCAACCTACACTCATTGAAAAAGAAATACACATAAATAGAATGGGCTGAAACAGTTAGAGCTTTTGTCCCTGGTAGACTTTGATGGAGCTCATGACTAGAAAATTATAGATTGGCAAAATACAAGCTAAACACCTGGCATAAGGACACTTGGGAGATGAAGCGGTGTAGCCAATTTAATTATTGGCTGGTTAGACTATTTTTGTGGACATTGAAATAATTATTATATCATTTTTCAGTAATTGTAGATTGAAAATTAATATAATAATGTGGAGAATGTTGGAAATTCATTTGGAAAGGTTGCCACTTGTTAAATTTTACAAAGGGAGGTTGAAAAAAACGCGAGGAAGGTTGGGAGAGAAAAATCAAAGGCTTAGAGAGAGAAAATCATTCATTCTTACTGAAAACACATTGTGAGGAGTTGGAGCAGCCATTGTGAGCTGAGTTTTAGCCATTGCCAAATTGCCAATAGGCATTTGTAGATTTGAAGTAGTCGACAGCTCAGCTGGGCCACAGTTGTAGGCTAAAGGCATCAGTAGATTTTGAGTCTCCAAGTGTAGGCGACAACATTTATTGCTGTTGGGATAGGGCAACACTTGCATTTGACTGATTTTCATCACGAACCTGACGGGTTAACGGACCCACGTCAGGTCACACAAAGGTTTTTTTTTTCTTTGATAAAAAATCAAATCTTCCCCTTAATCCTTTTAGCCATCACTTACTCTTGGCGGGCGTTTGTGCGTGTAAGCATAGTTCAGAATTTTGGGCAGATTTGTGCCAAAGATTTGAAGATTTGTCCAGATTTGATGTGAGCAAGACACAACAGTGATATTTGTCTTAGAAATTGCAAGAATTTGTGACATTCTGCCTCCGACATTTGGCGCTTTTCATGTACATGCAAGAATTGGGCTGAAATTTACCCAATTTCTTGATATTGATGCACATTGGACCCTGTGCAATTTGGGGCTTTTGCTGTTTGGGCGAAATTTGTGCACCATTCGGTCATTTTATGTACATGCGGGTTTAATTCCATGCAATTTGGACACCTAGCACTTGAAAAAAATTGGGAGTTTTGCTGAAATTGTTCTGTTTTGGCAAAATTGGCCTATTCTATGCATGTCAGAGACAGTGCTGATGTATGGTTGATGCTTTGAGCACAAAAAGTTTGGGGCTTTTGACCGTGTGTCTCAAATTTTGTGCCCGTGGGTGCATATACAATAGAAAATGCGGCTAAAATTTGGGACTTCTCATGCTATGTGATGTATTTGTCCTTGGAACAGCTGTAATCAGTTGTGGAGTGCTGTAGCACAAGGTTTAGTGCTTCTGAAAATTTATTTGCAGATTTGAAATTTTTGCTTTTACGTGGTTATTTATTGCTAGTCGGTACTTGTTTGTACCTTGGTCACTTGTGTGACAGTTTGGGCCTGCATTTGCTGAATGTTTTTGTCACATTTGGGCTGAAAATCATGGTTGGCAGCACTGACAGTAGTCATCTCATGCACATTAAGAATCTTGAAGGAGCACATAACTTTGCAGTCTGGCAAAAACAATTCTATAATATCCTGTTGCAGAAGAAGCAAGCAAGGCGGATTAAGACTAAAGGGGCAAAGCCTGCAGATATGGAACAGGAAGAGTTGGATGAGTTAAATGAGCTTGCATGCTCAACCATCGAGCTATCGATTTCTGATGCCTTGCTGTTTAACATTGAAGGTTTGGATTTTGCCTATGCTATTTGGACTCGACTGGAAGAACTGTATGCTGAGAAGAGTGCCGCAAGCAAAGTTTACTAGTTGAAAAAGCTTATGGATTTGCGTATGAAAGAGGGTACAGCAATGCCTATTCACTTGAGTGAGTTAACTTCATTTTCAGCCAGTTGATTGCCTTGAAGTTCATGATTGATGAAGAATTTAAGGCTACGTTCTTGCTTTGCACTTTGCCAGAGAGTTGGGATACATTTAGGACTGCTATGAGCAATTCTAATGGGATCCTTTTGTATGTTGATATAGAGAGTGCTCTACTCATGGAATAAATGAATCGGTAGAATAATGCATCTAGTAAGTCTTTCGGTGCTTTGTATACTAGGGGCAGATTACAGTAGAAAGGCAAATCTAATAGCAAGGGACGCAGTAAATCATGTGGTAAGGATGTTGAATGCCATTATTGTGATAAGAAGGGTCACTTTAAACGTGACTGCTACAAATGGAAGAAAACGAAAGGAATGGGTAAAAAGACAGATGATAGCAAGGAAGAGATGAAAGAGAGTCAGCCTAAGAAGAGCAGTGTCAAAATTGAAGAGGTGAATGTAGTCACACATGACAGTGACAATGGGAATGATGTACTCTTTGTTTCTTCACTCTTTGTACACATGCTTTACTTGGATATACGGATGATGACATGCATACTTGGATTCTAGATTCAGGTGCTTTCTTTCATGTCACCCCTCATTGTGAGTGGTTTTCTGACTATACAAGGGGTCGACATGGTGTTGTCCATCTTGGGGACAACTATGCATATGACATTGCAGGTATTGGCAGTGTGCAATTGCAGTTTTGGTATGGTTCTATCTTCACACTTCAGCATGTACGGCATGTACCTTAGCTCAAGAAGAGCTTGATTAGCACAGAGCAGCTAGATGATGATGGATTTCATACTACCTTTGGTGATGGGAAATGCAAGATCTGTAAGGAATCTAGAGTGATTGCCAGAGATTGTAAAAGTGATACCTTGTATCCTCTCCATGTATCTAGTGTGCATGACCATGTTGTTGCTGTGACCGAGCAGCCAAGTGTTTCTTTGTGGCATGGCCAGTTGGGACACATGAGTCAAACTGGAATGAAGGTGCTTTCTGGTTTGGGTTACTTGCCTTGTCTTTGTTATGCTAATTTTGAGTATTATGATCATTGTGTTCATGGGGAACATGCACATACGTCTCATAAGAAGTCTCTTTCATTGAAATGTTCCCCAAGAAGTGTGGTCGAGCAAGACACCTTCGTATGCACACTTGAAAGCGTTTGGCTACGAAGCATTTGTGCACATAGGTAAGAAAGAACGCAACAAACTTGAGCCAAAGTCTTGTAAATGTATTTTCCTAAGATATGGTGATGAAGGTGAAATTGGGTATAGATTATGGGACCCCGAGAAAAGAAAAGTAGTACGCAGCAATGATGTTATCTTTCGGGAAGATCCCATGCACAAACAGTCCGAATGAATAGAAGAAGTTCGTAGGGTTGTATTCTGCGAAGAAATACCTTTTGGACAACAAAATGTGCCAATTGTACAACAGCAAATACCTGTTGTAAATGTATCTACAAATGTAGAAAATAATGCTGGAAACGATTAGCCAGCCATTGCCCATAATGATGAGCCACTCAATGTGCAGGAACAACCAAGAAAAGAAGCTGTTAATGCTGATTTGCAGGCTGAAATGCTAGGACAACAAGTTGAAAATGGAAATTTGCAAGGTCAACAGCCTGCAAACAATGATCATTGGGTTAGGAGATCGTCTAGGGATACTAGATAACCTGATAGATTCGTTCCTGGTGCAGACAATGTGGCTGATTATGTCATGTTGACAGACTGTGGTTAACCGTCTTGCTTCAAGGAAGCAATGGATAGACAAGACAACAAGAAATGGTATAAAGCCATGTTGTCAGAGATGGAATCTCTTGAGAAAAATGGCACTTGGGACTTGGTGCAGGTGCCTAAAGGGCAAAAAACCCTTCCATGCAAATGGGATTACAAGATGAAGGTCACTTCTGGTTCCTCGTCAAAGTACAAAGCAAGATTGGTTGTGAAGGGGTACAAGCAAGAACGTGGAGTTGACTTTGATGAGATCCTCTCTCTTGTAGTCAAGATGACTACATTGAGAACCATTTTGGGTTTGGTTGCAGCTGAAGATATGGATCTAATACAGGTGGATGTAAGGAGTGTATTCTTATATGGTGATTTACACACACACACACACACACACACATATATATATATATATATATATATATATAGCACCAAGAGAATGGTATCATAAGTTTGATACAATTATGCAGTCTCAAGGTTTTCATAGAAGTCAAGTGGATCACTGCGCTAAGGAGAGCTGTTGCTTGACCAAGGAACATTGCATTTGCAACAGAAGACTGTCGCTTGACTAAGGAAACCTGTCGCCTCCAAGAAGAATGAAAGTGGGTAGCAAAACATGTACATGGCACAAGAAAAGCGGATGCCTCCAAGCAGAAAGCTGTATTTTCAGCAAAATGCGGATGTGGCAAGGCCGCTTGGCAGTCTATGGTGGTCTCCTCCACGAGAAATCACCTTTTTGTCTCTTAGGCAATGATATCATGCTTTGATACCATGTGAGAGTATGCAATGGAAGAAGAAACTTGAATATGCAAGAAAAGAAGAAAAGGAACTTGCATTGAACAAGGAATAAATGCTGAATACAGGAGGAGGATTGATCAGTCCCTGCATGCAACCCATAGTGTCAATGAGGGCACCAGATCAAGTTGATGATGATGGTAGTATTGGAGATGGAGCAAGATGACAGAGCCAGAGAGTGCAAATGTTGGAGAGAAAGAAAATTGAATGAGATCTTTGACTGCCAAGTGGGAAACGCCTAGAAATAGCCAAAGCTGGCCAACTTGAAATTTGGGGCCAAAATATGGCCGACCAGCATTTAATACTGGTAAAAATGCTAGAAATGCTCAGAAAAATCCCAAAAAGGATGGACAATGTCCAATAGGTGAGGCAGGTTGAAAAATGTAGAAATTGCTTGGGAAATGCACATAACATTTCAACTAGAGAAGAAAATACAATGAAATGCAATAAACTGGGTGCTCTAGAATGAGCTACCTCCTCCATCAAAACAAGTGATAGACAGGTCAAAGCTCCTAAAGTCCTTGTCTGGCTCAGATTGAGGCTCATAGGTAGGAGATGACATGGCATGACAAACATGACTGCTAATAGGAACCACATTGAACTTTTTTTTGTGTGGTGGAAAGTTAATTTTAGGAGTGGTAGCCGATTAAGTAACAGTGACCTAGAGATGGGAGTAGGGATGGTATACCCAACACATCACAAAACAATACAAGCTTACCCAACCACTCGAGGATGTCGATGACGAGGGAAAGGTAATGAAGTGTCATGGGAAAAAGGATGGTGGTGTAATCCGCTAGTGGAAAAAACTTAGGATCTGTCCAGTGGTGCTTTGCACAATGGGATATGTAGTATGCTATATGTTGAAGAATGCTCATGCAATAGGTGCCACTTGGACAGTGTCCCTCTTGGAGAAATTGTTCACTTGCCCAAGCACCCTAGTATGAAGACGAATTCATGCAATCCATAGGAAAAGGTACAACACGGGAGGAAGGACAATGATGAAGACAAGTGTCAAATTTGTAGAATACCAAGAAGGGTTGAAACCCCCTCTCAACTTGGATGTCAATGCTGAAGAAAGAAGAGGAGCTTGAGGATGTCAGTCTTCATGTGGTGCTGAGAACCATGTGGATGAAGATGATGAAGCATTCCCATTGGAAGAGCAAGGATAGAAGGCACTGCCATGATAGCATCGAGAGAGGTGCTGCACAATCCACCTCGGGAGGGGAAGCCTCCATGCTGTTAGAAGAGCAAACCTCCAAGGTGTGCATCTCCTTTCTCTAGCTCAAGAAAGACTAGTGCAAGTATGCGTGTTAGTCCTACACTGAAATACAAAACCCTACAAAAGAGAAAAAATCTACAAGCACAGAGGTGAGCAGTGAGATGCTCCAAAAAACAAAATTGAAAATAAAAGAAAGCAAAGCTAAGTGCGATGCAATGAGTATGTAAGTATCCAATAGAAGTCTTAAAAAGAAGAGGCTAAGTGTGTAGCCACCATCGCATACGGTGAGGTGGGGAAGTGGTCTTAGAAGGTGTAGTGGATGTCCTAGGAATGGATGTGTAATGTGCAATAGGTGAGCCACCAGCAGACCAATTAGCTAATCCTTTAGGAGTGGTGAAGGAGATAGGCTGTTAAGATTGTTCGCGTGCTACATGTCTAGTAGCCACTAGGGAAGGTGGATTAGATGGTGTAGCAGCGGGAGGTCTAGTCCCACTAGACTGGCCAGCCATAGTGGAGGGAGTCTCAGCAGTGTGCTGTGGTTTTCTAGGAGCAAGACCTTGGGCTTTGGTACGACACTCCTCGTCCACACGGCCTAACCTTTGGCAATGTGTATAAACATATTTTTATTAGGAATTTGCTGTCAAAGGGGTTGTGTTTCTTTGGTTCCATTTGAGGAAGTAGCGTCACCCTTGTTTTGGTTGGCCTTTGCATCTTGCGAGTTCTTGCCATTGTTGGTTTTCCCTTTCGAAGAAGAGGCAACCAACCCTTACCCTTTGAATGGACGTGTGCGGAGGACTTGTTGTGGGCTTGATCATAGAGTCTCACATAACGCAAGAACTGACATTGAAACTTGTAGAAAGTCGGTAATCTAGGTAGTGAGATAATGTGTTGGATAAAATGGAAGTATTTGTCGGGCAATTTGTTCAACAAGAACGTGACGTGATCGTCATCTAACTTTGGGAAGCTAGTAGTGGCAAACTTGGCGAGTGATCACCAATATTTGGCCAACTTGACTTTTAGATCATCCCCTTCCTTAATGGAAAACTCTTGAAGCTCATAATCGAGATATATACGTCAGAGTGCGATCTTGAGCCGCATAGCGGTCAATGAGATGACTCCAATACTCAAATGCAATGGCAAAATATTGTAATTGAGAGTGGAATTCAAGAAGCAACCCCTGCATTAACTCAACATTGGTTGTGGTATTGCAATCTCTCTATTGTAGATTTGATTAGGGTGAGCTAATTGAGGTTCGTTGATACCAATGACGAGGTCCCAAAGTCCTTGAGATTCAAGCACTTGTTGCATGAAGTTTGACCAAGTGATGAAATTCAACACGTTAAAAGAGTCATATTTATGAAGGCTTTTTTGGCCGTTGCAACAAGAGTGGTAATGCTAGGAGATGGAGGTGTGTAACAGAGGTAGTGTGGATAGGGAGGGGGAGTGGAGAACACTTGGGAAGTAATCCTAGAGTATCCCCCATGCATACGAGGCGTGTGCATAGCAGATCCAAATGTGGGCAAGGGCAGATTGGGTATGTGCATGCTAAACGCTTGTGGAGCCCAAGGTGGAGGAATAGGGACATGTGGAGCAGAGGATGGAAATCCTGTGTAGAAGTATGTGAAGAAATACCCTAGCACAGAAACACAAATAACATCGTATGACAAAGCACAGATTGATAGAAGAAGACAATTAGGGTTGGGGTAACTTAGAGACAATGAACGCAGAGAATGAATGAAGTGATATGACTATTGAATATACAATGCTCATGCAACAAAGACACGATACTAGATCAGGCTCAGTAGGCACGATCTCCAATGATGTGGAAAGAGGGATCAAAATTCGGTGCAGGGGATGACACGCTATCCCTCTTGTTAAAGCTGACGTCCCTTAATGATCACCTTGTTCGGCGTCCGAGGATCGAACGAATGGTAGGCTTTTGCTTCAGAGAAATATGCGATAAATATCATCAGGGGTGTGTGTATGCACGACACCCAAAGACTTTGACGTGGGATATGATAGGCCAAGAGCCAAAGAATGCGTCGTACGGGGTCTTTTGTGACAGAGCCACAATCGGGTACCGGTTGAGGATGTACACTGTAGTATAGTAGCCTCAACCTAAAGGCGCTCAGGGAGCTCTACTGCAAACAACATAGAGCGTGCCATTTCCACGATTGTGCGGTTCCTATGCTCTATGACTCCATTCTGAGAGGGGAAGTTGGTAGAGGTGAGCTGGCGAGAGATGCCATGCTGTCGTAGAAACTCAGAAAACTCGTAGGAGATGAACTTATCACCGCTATCACTCCTCATGTAACCAACACGACGATCTGTCTGATTATGAACCAATAGCATCCAAGCAGAGAAATATGTGAAAGCATCGGACTTATGCTTGAGGAAGTACACCCACATATATCTTGAATGATCATCAACTATCAAAAAGAAGTACAACACGTTGTTCAAGGTGATAGTGGGTATGGGCCCACAAAGATCAACGTGAATCAATCTAAGAGATGCCTCAGCTCTATGTGTAGATTGCTGAGGGAATGGGATACAATGTTGCTTCCCAAGTTGACATGCTTTACAGGTATCTTAAGCTATCTTTAGGCGAGGAAGGCCCTCAACCATCTCATGGTGAGACAACTCATAAAGAGAGTCATAGCTAAGATGCCCTAGGGAGAAATGCCAAAGACGCTCATTGTTTATAGGCTCCTAAGATGTGGCTAATGCTTGGAAGCTATGGAATACGGAGCTCTTGATTGTCGGCTCAATAAGAAAATGGGTCATGTGGTATAGGCCATTAGGTTGTGCCTCATCGCTAGCAATCACTAAACTAGTCTAAGAGTCAAGGACCTTGATTGTGGTCGCTATAAAGAAAACTGCTCGCCCCAACTGGTAGAGCCGTTGAACAGATAACAAGTTCACTCCAAGCTAAGAGACATAGTATACATTGTCTAGTGAAGCCAGATTCGGACCCTTGTCAGTGGCAAAATTGACGCAACCTTGAGCTTGGATCTTGAACGAGGATTTGTTTTTTATGCAGACCCACCTAGTTGTAGAGGCTTGGATACGGAAGATGTCCTCTATAGGAGTCATGTGATGTGTAGCTCCACTGTCCACAATCCAGATAGGTGCTGATGTGCTCGACTGTGACGAGTGAGCCTCCGTGGTAATCTCGTCGGAAGGCAACTCACAGATGTGGATGAAACTCTCATTGGATGTCTTTATGGAGATGACGTGAGCCTCTATAGACTAGTTAGACAAGCCCCATGGAGTTGAGAACGTTGTCTACTAAGATGGCTGACTAGAGACAGTGTGAGTCTGATCTTTCCCTACTACTACTACTACTACTACTACTACTACTACTATAACACAAACAACAACAAACAATAAAATTAAACAACAATAAACAAGAAAAGAAAAAAAACTACTACTACAACAACAACAAACAAAAAACTACTATTACTACTACTAGTACTACTACTACAACCACGACTACGACCACGACTACGATGTCGTGATGTTATGAGGACACGTGCCATTACCCTATCTCCCCTGATGGGGGTTGCCCGACTAGGGGGCGGGGGTTTGTGACTTGGGTTTTGGTGTTGTGCCTCTTGCCTTTGATTGACACTCGTTGACAAAACGACCAGCCTTTTGACAATGTTGACAATATCTATTTTTCTTAGGTACATTCTGCTACCTGGGTTTGAGTTGAGGCTGAGAGTTTCCTTGTGATTCCCCTATAGGATTTTGTGTTTGATTTTGATTTTATTTATCCTTCCCTTGCTGCTCCTTTTCAGAATGAGCAACAAGAGCCCCCTCTAAGGGATTATTCATATGAAACTGATCAAACAGCCGTGCATAACACAATAGCTAAGACTTAAATTCATAGAATGTGGGTAAATTGGATAGAGAAACCACTTGCTGTACAAAATTGAAGTATTTACGTGGTAGCTTGTTAAGAAACAATGTGACCTGATCGTTAGAGGACTTAAGAGTCCTTGTAGTGGAGAATTCATCAAGGGGACGTTGATAATCAACCAACTTGACTTTCAAGTCATCTTGGTCAGAGATTTAGAAGTTTTTAAGCTCATGGTCAAGATTTATTCGATGGGTTCTATCTTGAGCCACATAGCGGTCTGTCAAGTGTGCCCATCGCTTTGATGCTAAGTCTAAATGTTGGAGCTGAGAATGAAATTCAGGCAATAAGCCTCGCATTAGCTCGACAATAGTGGAGACATTCCTAGCCTTCCATGAGTGGATAACCTTGTATGGAACAAGTGCGGGATCGGGTTGGGGTTCCAATTCCTACACAAGATCCCATAGGTTCTGTGAGTCAAGGACATGTCTCATCAAGTTAACCAAGTTGTAAAGTTTGATGCGTTAAAATGAGTCTTATCATTGAATGTATGCTTGGCAGAAGATGAGGTAGAACCATGAGGTGTCGGGAATGTGGGGTAAGATGGATGTGGAGGATAAGATGGTGGTAGTGGTGGTGGTGGAGATGTCTGATAAGAAGGAGGGGGAAGAGATGGATAGGCAGAAATAGGTTGTGAGTGTCCAATGACTGCTGATTGATGCGGAGGCACTGTAACATGAATGTTTCCATAAGGTGGCGGTGGCGGTGGAGGCATTGGGACACATAAGCCTCGTCCAAATGTCGGCAGGGACACAACCTAATGAGCAGAGGGTCCATTAGGTAATGCCATGGAGGCAAACTGTGGCACCAACTGATCCACACTTGGGAGAGGTTGGGGGGAATGCCCAAGTTGCAATGATTCCGAAAGTTTGTGAGGAAAAGGTGGAACACCACTCGACTGAGAAAGAGACGAGGTCCTAACAACTGTGCCTAAGCTTGAAAAACCCTCTGGTGTGGTGAATGAAAACACATGATCCTACATGAGATGCAACATGCGGTGCACTTAATGGAGACCGAAAGGATGTGGCAACGGAATAAGAGGGTGGGATGAGAGGGAGATTAAATGGATTTGAGATAGTTGTAGATGTGGGAAATAATGTAGGTTCCTTTTGTCCATTAAATGCATTAAATTGAAATGACGATGATGAAGATGCACCTACTTCATTTTGACCTTCGGAAATAAAATTGTTTGAAGGAAAAGAAGGGGAAGGAGTACTCACAGTTTCTTGTTTCAACTGCTTACCTAGACTTGAGTTCATAAATAAATATTTGTCTTTCTCATTACTCATAAACTGGAAATTGGTTTGCATACGTCCTTCATCATGAAAATCATCCATACCAATAGGAGAAGGGAAATCAACCTTAATAGAATTTGAAATGGTAGACATGTTTGGCATTGGAGAGAATAAGTATGAAGGCAATGGAGTGTATCTTGTGCCAGTTTACACTTGTGGATGGCTAGTCCTAGGTGGAGATTGTGCACTTCTTGCATGATCAGTAGATTGGTGCATTGAATCTAAAGGGTGAAATTCAGACTTACCTTCTATCTACTGCCAGGCTCTATGCATCAAAATGAGATCGTACTCAGCTTAAGTGATCTCGTAAGGTCGTGGAACTCCATGGTAGTCCAAGGTCTGCTTGGCCATGTTGGGAGATTGTGAAGCAAGTTGTGAGGCCCACTTCGACTTGTTTCTTGATGGATTTAGCTTGGATGTGAGAAGTGGTGTGGAAGTAGTGTTCAAAGTCATCCGCCCTTTTGTTGTTTCTACTTTTTGTGTAGAGCTTTCAGATCAAGGCCTAGGTTTCTCTCAGAGAATTTGACTCTGATACCATGTAAAGAAAATACCCTAACATAGAAACACAAATAACATTGTACAACAAAGCATAAATTGATAGAAGAACACATTTAGGGTTAGGGTAACTTAGAGACAATAAACACATAGAATGAATGAAGTGATACGACTACTAAATATACAATGCTCATGCAGCAAACACACTATGCAGTGAATGAATATTGAATCTTGAACTCTTTTATCTCAAGGATCAGGTTAGGGGTAATGAGCTGGAGAGTGTGTTGTACTTTGAATGGATCCCGAATCTCAGCAAGCAGCCTCGGAGTGTCGAACAACGGTAAACACAGCTTGTGTGTGGTTGGACCTAATGCAGATGGCAATCTAGAGAGAGCGTGCTGTAAACGCAGGCTGAGGGGAGAGAAAAAGTGCAAACGCAGGTTGAGGTAAAAGAAAAACTGCAAATGCAATAGGGCGGAGAGAGAAAACAGGCAGGGCGGTATCTGGGTACTGCAAACGCAGCAGTATGCTAATGTGGTAGGCTGTACGACAGCTAGATGGGTGGACAGCAGCAGTCGACTTTCTGGAAACATCAGAAAATGATGATGGAGGGCTGGAAATAGGTGCTAGATGAGTGAAGACTGCAATGGACAGCTTGGATTGTGATGTCCTTCGTGAATCGGGTGTGGGCAGTAAGCTGAAAACACTTGAAACTTGCAAAAACGAGATTCAAGCTGGAGGGCAGCATATCTATTTATAGAAAGTTTGGGCCCTTCCAATTGGGTTTGTGCCTATGGGATACATACACTCTCTATGAATGCATTTCTTTTAGATAAACAAGGTTTGTTCTTAATTAAGCATGTTTTGGGGCTGTTTAAGAGAAGATAATGCATTTTTACCTCAACAGAGAGACCCAAGGGATGTGTGACAATGGTCCATACGCAGAGGATGGATATGTCTGCATTTGAAAGGTTGTGTGGAGGGTTTGTGAGTGTTTGGGGGTAGTGAGGGGAATGCCCATTACAGTCATCTCAGAGTGAAAGGATGTGGTTAAGTGGAGATAGGTGAAAGGTACAGAGTGAAAGGGTGGCATTCCCCCTAATGATGCACCAAGAGGTGAAGTCAATGGAGGGTAGGTAGATGGTGGAATGGAGAAAGAGAAAGTGCTAAGAGCGGAAATGGAAGATCCAACCCCTAGTGTGCTTTAAGCGGAAGTGGAATGTAATCCAAGATTTTGGAATGAAGATGTGAATAGGTTAGAATGTGGAGAAGATAGTGGTGGGATGAGAGGTAGTTGAGAAGTGTGGTTTACATGCTGAAATGAAATAAATGGTAGAGATATGCTTGATGAATTGTGTCTCCTTCGAGAGCCTCTGCGTTAACATACTAGAAACCATCCAGATTCTGCACATGAAAAGGAGAAACAGAAGAGGGTTTGGCTCATATGACTCAAAAGGGTTATACGAACTTGACACAAGGCCTAGCTGTGATGACAGAGATGGATCACTAGACATGCCAAATGTCATGGTCTCTCCAAGATTAGAGAGATGGCCAATCTCACCAATTGGTCTAGATGGAGTAGTAGCACTCGTTGGAGGAGTGTAAACCGATATGTATGTGATTCACAAGTACTTCTCAAACTCTTCATTTGTTAAATGACCAAAATGAGAAGAACAAGATGATAAATGTGAAGGTGTGTCCACCAAAGGAAGGTGGAAAACTGATCACCCCAGGCAAAGAATTGCCAGATTTCAATAGGAGAGCAAAAATGTAGATTGCCTGCTGGACAAAAATAATGTATGTACTGCAGCAGCCGCCCAGTGGTAGAGATGGCAACAATGTGTCTCATGGCACTAGATGCTGAAAACACAGGCTGAATAGGTGCTATAAGCAGCAAATGGAGACCTCCAAATAGTAGGGTGATGGTTGAAAAGAGGGCACCTAAGGCTGGATAGTGATGGGCTGCACTCGGTGATGGCTGGACAATAGATGGTAGGTGGCTGATGGCTGAAATCTACATGGTAGAGTGGGAAGCTTGCACAAAAGGATAAGGTTGAGGGTGGGCAGCTCGTCTATTGATAGATGTTGAAGGGATTTTTAGGGTTTTGGGGTACCATTGAAACTCTCTCGAATTGTGCACCAAATTTGCATTTTTCATTAAGCATTTTTAGGGGTTGTCAAAAAATGCTAATCAATTGTAAAGTGTGTTTTAGCTCAACACATCTAACATCACCTCATCCCAAACTAAGGATCTTCTAGCCCCACCAAAGTTGAATCCAATCCCCATTCCTAAACCAACCATAGCCCCTTGTGGTAGTGGTAGTGGCACTCCAAGGAGGTTGAGAGGAGGTCTTCCTAGGGATGTAGCACAGTTTCTCCACTCCTTAGTATCCGTGTTCATGAGTGGTGGCTGACCATTGGTACGGTGGGTCCTAGATCTTCCCCTTAGTCAGTGCCTTGCAGTATCTTTGACTGGTTTGGTCCTTATCTTTCCCTATGCTAGTCTCTTAGGAGTCCTAGGTTATCCTTAAGGATCTTAGGCTAATTTTCTTTAGGCTTAGCTATACTTTATTAAGTCTTCCACTGCACACTTTCTTTTTTCATTCTCTTTTGTTGCATCTCACTCTCACAACATCCAAAGCATCCTTCTTTTCTTAGCATTTGTCTTTCTTTTCTTTTAGTTGAGGTGTTTTATCATCTAACCATCATTTTCTATAGTTTAGGTGGACTACTACCTTGGTGGTTGTGCCTTCACATTCTTGATTGGCATAGGAGGTCTCTTGAGGTCGAGTTTCAGGCATGCTGATGACACTCGGTTAGCATTGGAGCCCTCTCTCGAGATCAAATATGGGCCCATTCCAACTGCCTTGGTGGTTGACTTTTCCTTGCTCTTCCAATTGGGGAGGGGGAGGTCTTCCTCCATCCATTCGATCTATTTGCATGGTGGCCTGCTATCATGGAGTTTTTTCGACTAGCATGGAGCCATCTCTTGAGGTTGAGGTTTGAGCTTGCATATTTTAGTTGATCAACATTGGAGTCCTCTCTCTCGATCAAGTACAGGTATATTTTGCATATCTAGATGGCCGATTCTCCTTTGGCTATTCTTGTTAAGGGGTGTTAGGTCTATCTCCATTATCAGATTCATCATGGTTCTTGTGACTATATGAAGACCAACATCAAGTTCTTCTTCCTCGTTCGACATCAACATCCATGGTTGAGAGGGGGTTCCTACCCTTTCTTGGTATTCTACACGTCGACATTTGTCTTTGACATCAACCTCTCTTCCTTGTTGTACCTTCCCCTTGCATTGTATGATCATCATCATCTTTGTAAAAGGGTGCTTGGGCAAGTGAACAATTTCCCCACAAGGGACTCTGTCCAAGTGGCACTTGTTGCATGTCCATTCTCATCATGTAGCATTACTCTATGCATGTAATTGTGTAGAGCACCTTCAAGTGGATCTTGAGCGACTTCCACTAGAGGCTCTTTCACCACGTTACCACCACTACATACTTCTTCTCCCTTTTTCCTTTGTCATCAACATCCATGGATGGTTGGGATTGCTTGTTTGTTTTGTGATGTGATGGATCTAACCATCCCTTTTCATTCTCCCTCCTAGGGTTATGGTTACTTGATAGGTTGCAAACCATATCTTTTCCCACAAAAAGAAAAAAAAGAGGTTCAATGTGGCTATTGGGCAGCAGGTGCTTTGTTTGATGTCATGCTTGCATCTAGCACATTGAGATCCTGTATAACAATGTTCGGGAGTGCATCTGACCATCCCTTGGGAGTTTAGGCAGCCACGATTTGAGAGGGGCTGTTAGTGGTCATGCTCGGCTCTTGGTTGTGAGCCCTACACTGAGTTAGTGCGGGACATAAGGAGTTCTGTCTGGGTCCATTCTTTTTGGTCACATTTTGGTCTTATTGTCCTTTGTCCCTATTTTTGGGCCACATCCATCTTTTTGCCCAGGATGGCACCCAAGAGTATGTTTAGGGTTTCTTGCCTATTTGTAGGCACTCCCTTTAGTTGCTTATTATTACTTCTTGCCTTCTCACTTCTAGCTCTCCCAATACAGCTATGCATTGTAGCACATGGGAGGGGCTGATCATTGTATTGAGCTTAGTTCTCTCTTCATTGCCTTCATTTTTAATTCTTGGTTGTGTTCCTCTTCTGCTGCCATCTCTCACCGGGGGAGGGTGGGGGAACAGCTAGGGGGGATGACAGTGGGTAAGGTATGAGCTGGAGTGGAAGGTGCAAGTGCAGGATGGTAGTAGGCAGAAGCTGGAAGAGAATGTGCAGGCTCAAGCATGACCTGGAGGCACAGATGCAGGTGGTGGGGCTGACGGGGGCAGCCAGGATGCCGGAGGAGCAGGCGGAAGGCTGAGATGACGGGCAGGATTGACAGGGGAAGGTGAGAGTTTGGAGGAGCAGGTGGGAGGCTGGCAGGGATGTGCAGGATGTTGACAGGGGCAGGCAGAGCTGGGGGAGCAGCAGGAAAGTGATGTGGTGGCGGAAGCAGCAGCCCAGCAATGCTAGCAGGTGGCTGCAAGCAGCAGCAGTGTCAGTCAGTCAACTATGTGCTTTCTACATATAGTAAAGGGCTTTTTTTTTTTCTATAGGTCAAAAAGACTTACGAGACCAAAATGGTGAATTCAACTGTGCAGAATATATCTCATCAGAATAGCTAAAAAACAAGGTAATCTGCTGAGGTCAATCTCATCAGGAATATCCAATTATGATTACACACGATTATAAATACAGCTTTTGGACTAGGGAAGGAGGGAGTGAAAGAGATTACCTGTAGTTAGAGAGAGAGGTAAAGAAGGGACAGATAGGAGGGAGGGAGATCTATTGTACTAATTCTATGTTTTGTGCAGTGGTCTTGAGCTTTTACGTGATCCAAAATATAACAAAGGACTGGCTTTCTTGGAAACTGAAAGGGACAATCATTATCTTACAGGGCTTCTTCCCCCAGCAGTTTTTACACAACAATTGCAAGTAAGCAGTGCATTCCTTGTCCTGGATTTTCCAGTCAAACAAAGCATGGGACTTGGGCTGCAATGGGGGTTTAATAGAGCATAAATACTAGCTTCTTAACTAAGCTACATTTGAAAACCCATGTAGTGGTTGACTTCTGGATACTATGAACAATTTGCATTTCTTAACTAAAGGTTTAAAGTAGGTGCTCATGGAGTATGTAGCCGCATTGATTTTTGAAAGCAATGTTGCAGTACACCAACGCTTATGCACTGGGTTGGCTAAAATAGTATTCTTTAATCTAACCCATTTGAACTAAGATAAAATAATATGAAAAAGGAACACGTCAAGTTGTTCTTTGTCCTTTGCTTGAGAAATACTTTTTTATCACCTTATGAACTTGTAATGCTTACAATGTCTACCTAAGTTAGACGGTATAGTCAGAACAGTGAAAGATTCTGAGTTATGTACCAAACTGTTTCTCTGTTCATGACAAATTTCTTGGTGTGCTGAGAACCTTGCAAACCTCAAAAGTTGCCTTGATATTTATGCTACATGGTACATTGAGATTGTTGTTTAACATGAGAGCATTCAACTCATCTGAACACTTTAGAAGCAAGTCTAAATGCAAAGGACCAAAGTTTGACAAAACTGAAAGTTTGGAGAGAGCCAGCTGGCATGGCTACAAACTCTTAAGAAAGGGGCTTTCTTGAAGACAAAGGCACGGGCAAAACTCACATTTAAGCATTTGTATTCAGCTTGGCTAGGTGTCAACTAACCCTGTTGAGAACCACTCTAGTGAAGGTTATAATATTTTCAACCAAATGCAAACGAAATCTGTCAAAAAGGAACGAAAAGTGCCAAGTGTAAATAAGGATTTGGTTTTAGGTTTTTCCTTGTTCCTACCCATCTTAATTCTCCTTCCCAACCTGGTCCTGTACTGAGAGAGAGAGATTTTAGGAGCTCTCTCCTGAAAAATGAGGTTTTGCAAGGCTCTCCTGTGATACATCCAATGTCTCCACCCTTTCTGTCACAAGCAGCTCCTTCTGCACCTCCAATGGCATTGAGCCACCACCTTGGTCCTCGGCTTGTTGCAGCCAGCACACTCAACCAAGTCAACATCCTCTCCTTAACAGTGAAGTAAACTGATCCCTGATTGTTGATGGCTTTCACTTGTAGCAAAATACCTCCGAGTGAAAAGATCCATCCAAGTCTGTAAAGTAGGAAGTGTGTTCTCAACATCTGGAATTCCTCATGAATAGACTCCATCATCACCTGCAATCCTTGCAATCCCTTTTGTTGACTGTCCACAGGGAGGTCTAGAAAGGTGAACCATTCTCCAACAGTGTTAGCAATCCTAGGGGAAAAGATCTTGTCTATCTTCATAAATTTTGTAAGTCACACAAATGAGTATTTGTTGACAAACCTCAGTATTCACGTCATGGAAACAAACTTTGGAGTGTTACTTGGACAACTAAATGGTGAAAGAAAATCTGCATTATGGAAAAAGCAAGCCCACGCTCAAGGAAAGAGTTTTTGTTCAGTGAAGTCTTTCTAGCTAAAAGGAGTTACTGTTTCCACACGCCCTCATTGAACATGCGAGAGCAAAACAGTACACCAATTACTTTGGCATTTTCTCTACTTAAGAGGTTTCCTTGACAAGTTATCTTCCTTGTTAGTTGCAAGATCTCCTGAAACATGGTTTCCAGGATTCTCTGGTGCTTGTTGGATATGATAGGCACATGGCTGATTATGCCATATTTCTACAGCCAGCGTGGATTGTCAAGTACTGATTCACTCGTTGCAACAACAGCATTCATAAGGTTGTCATTGACTCAGCAAAGAGATTTGTAGCAGCTTAATTTTCACCCCACTATTTCTCATTGTACATTTAATCATAAAATTATGATCCTTCTGTTGATTGAAGTAATAAAGGCCTTTTCCAAATAAAAAAGGAATGGGTGAGGATGTAATCTAGAGCCTCAAAACCTTAGACTTCTAGTCTATTCGTAGCTGATAATCATTTGCCTACAGCCCAAGCAAAGAGCTAGCAACCATTGACACAGATAATGAGATTTTGAGACTCCTAATTTACATGTCTAAAACTTCTAACATCTCAAGTTTTTGAAAATTCCTTTACTGGCTTAGAAGTGACTGTGATATCACACACATTGGAATATATTCCACATTTTACAATTGTTTAGCACAGACGATTGGGGATCCAAAACTGTGAGATCTTTGTCAAGGACCACTCCACATTGCCCTAATTGTGTCATCACACACTTTGGAATATATTCCACATTTTACAATTGTTTAGCACAGACGATCGGGGATCCAAAACTGTGAGATCTTTGTCAAGGACCACTCCACATTGCCCTAATTGTGTCAGGGGTTTTGGATTGTGTACATACTTTTACTTTTCGGAATACTTCTTTGATGTTCAAGACTCAAGCTTCTTATCTTCTTGTTTGCACCAGTAAGAGGGTAGCATGCCACATTTGAACTTGGTGCATAGACTTGTGGTGCCACATATCTTTTAAATATCTGTGACCTACAAAATTGCAATAACTTGTGAAGCTTCAGCCTTTTGTGAGAGTGGTTACAATATTTTAAAGTTTGTTTATACTTGAGGGAGATGACCATATGACACACACACATTACTATCAGTGCATTCTTTTTTGGCAGCTGTTTTATGAGCTCTATAGCTGGCCAACTTTTAGTTGCTCATGGCCTATTTATAGGCTGGTTGCTCTTCTCCTCCTGTCATTATCATTTGCATGTCTTATTGGATAGAGGGGACTGATTCTGGTGTCCACACAGCTGGTGACTCACTGTTGTATGCGATTGTCTCATGTGTTGGTATATGGATTCCATTTCCCAAGGATATACTTTTGAGCCATCTCTTTGCAGTGTTCTTCTATTCTTTAGTTTCTCTCTTTTCTCGCAGTCTCTCTTGTGTTGTGCAGCCTATTGCAACAGTCTTCTACCCTTCCATTGTTGCACCCACTTATGACATGGTGTCAAACATCCATGTTAGGCCCTAGAGTGCTGTTTTCTGTTGTTGCAGGTCCACTATTTGCTGTCCTTGATGTTTCTTGATTGACCTTTTAGCATTTGGGCTTTTCATTTTTGTCTTCCTTGCAAGTTGGATGATTGTCTTTCCAGGCTCTTTTGGTTGCGATTGGTCAGATTTTCCTTGTTGCAGTAGTTGTTTCTATGATCAATTGTTTATCCACTACATGTGAACCCGTGTGATAAGTGCAATTTGTGTTTTGTTTTGGCTGTCCTCTCTCTTTCTCTTTTTTGGTTTTGGAAGCTATTGTGTGGCCCGAGACTCCAACTTCCCTTCGAGATGATTGGGACTATGCCAACTATGATGAAGCTCTGCTTACATGGGATATAGATGATGCTCATGCATATTCTACTATTTCTTGATTGACCTTTAAGCATTTGGGCTTTTCATTTTTGTCTTCCTTGCAAGTTGGATGATTGTCTTTCCAGGCTCTTTTGGTTGCGATTGGTCAGATTTTCCCTGTTGCAGTAGTTGTTTCTATGATCAATTGTTTATCCACTACATGTGAACTCGTGTGATAAGTGCAATTTGTGTTTTGTTTTGGTTGTCCTCTCTCTTTCTCTTTTTTGGTTTTAGAAGCTATTGTGTGGCCCGAGACTCCAACTTCCCTTCTAGATGATTGGGACTATGCCAACTATGATGAAGCTCTACTTACATGGGATATAGATGATGCTCATGCATATTCTACTATTTTTTGATGCATTTCTAAAGAGGTTCTATTGGTGGTCACCTCTTGTAGGACTGCTCCAAAGGTGTTGGAGAAGCTTCAGATGTTGTAGAAAGCTCCATGGACCATTGACCATGTGTGCAGTGACTCTCTATGGCCAGCTTTAGTAGATGAAGTTTGAGCTGAAGGATACTATCCAATCTTTCTTACTTCGTGTTACATAGAAATAAGATTAAATTTGGTACATTAACTTAGGCACATGTAGTCCGCGCTTTTAGAGGCTCATCTAGTCAAAAGTGTGCTCTATAAGCTCCCTTTAGAGTTTGATGGAGTAGTTGTTTCTTTGAGGGTCCAGACATCCTCAATGCCAGTGAGCTTCACTCATATGTCATGTATGTGGCTTGAGCATGAGGCGTCCTTAAGGTTACAAGGGAGGCTTTTATCTTGGCATACGATGGTCAAGATGAGGCATTTGTAGCTTTAGAGAAGGGTGACAGGAAGAGGATTCTACCTTGAATGATCTTACCCACCACATCCATTTCATGTAATGGAAAAAGGACTCCTTGCGTGCAAGTGTTTCTTGGATTTCTTAGAGCCATGTTTGCATCGCGAAGAGTATGGGTTGTGGGGCTATTTTGGATGTTGAGACTCATATGATAGCTCTTCATTGGTCACTTTATCGCACTATGTGTATTGATCATCACCCTTGGGCCTTTATCGTCCTTTTTTTTTGGAGGATTGGGGGTCTTGTGTATGGTAATACTTGCATTCAAGGCTTGTAGTGGCATGCCATTAACACTGATGCCCATTTCTCAACATCTTCCTCTTTTGGTGACTCATTGGTATGCTTGTGGAAGCTAGTTCTTCAGAAGGTGCAATGGCATCCAGTGGAGGATTGGTTGGCGGCTAACTCTTTTTGCATGGAATTGTTGGCTGTCAAAACCACTCTCTTGGGATGGGAAACATGAGGCTGACCAAAATTTGATGGTATGGTGCACGCTTGTCTTTTGTTGTTGATGCAACTTTGGTGATTTGCAGTGTGTTGATCTCTTTCCGTACACCTAGGAGGCTTTTTTGGATCCCTTGCAAATATTGCAACTTACGGGGCTAGATCATGATGGTATTGTAGCATATGCAATCCTTTTCCACCCTTGATTTTGATCATCCTTGGTAGGATTGGGATCTTGCAAGCCAACTCATCTTGAAAAGGCTTCGGCTAATTAGGTGTATCATCTCATGATTAAAGATTATGATTGGCTGGTTACCAAAGCCAATTTTGTTTGGGCCTTGCATAAATCTAAGTCTTGGTGGAAAATTACTATGATGGAAGGTTAGCTAAACAAGACTTCGTTTAAATGCAAGTTCTTCCTTTGAAGAGTGTTGATTGGCGGACTTTCCCTTTCCTTAGATCTTTCAAAGCACTAAATCTTGAACAACAATTGTTTTCTTTGCACTACTAGTCTGCAATCCAATCATCATAGAATTATTTCTTGCCCTTTGGTTGGGAAAATCTAGGCCCTCGTTTTTGATATTTGGAGAATTGTTGTCGGCCTTGTCACATTGTCCCTATGATTGGTCTTTGCCAAGGCAAAATATCCTAGTCTGGCGACATAGCCACCTATGAAGATTTTGTTCCGCTTTCTCAGATTTTGGGGCTGTTGGCATAACTGGGTCGCCTAGACTGCATTTATTTTTGACTTAGTTGCTGGTATCTAGGGACATATTGCTAGGCTTAAGGGTCTCTTACATTGGCAGTTAGATCTCATTCAACATGCTGGTCTTCTCCTTAGGCAGGATTTGGTTTCTTGGCATACGGCGATTTCTTTTGTTTCCTTATTGTGACTTTTGTATTTCTTTTGTGATTTGATACAATATAATTACTCATTACGAAAAATTAGAGAGAGATATAAGACAAGACCAAAGTATATCTATGTCCAATGTCATCTCATTATGAAGTGAAAAGAAAAACGCATATGGATCATGGCTTTGATCTAGCTATAGTATGGGTCTCATCAGTTATCTACTAAGTGGGTCGAGGTCTATGTGCTCAACACAACTCCAAAAGGAAGAGTCCAAGGCAGTGCTGATTTGGAAAGTCCATCACCTTGGATAGTGATTTGAATCCTTCTTGGAACAAAAAGTGGAAGTGCCCTTTGATCTCATAGTACACCGGATATCTGCAAAAGTAGTGCTTCTCAGTCTTTGGCTCAAATTGGCAAGGCTGGCAGAATTGGTCCTTTTGGGGAGGGAATTTATTCCATAGCAACTAGTCTCTATTTGTAATTGATGCGAGGATGTGTGAAGTTGACCAATGACATACCATACTCCATGAGATAGGTGTGTGTCCATGTATCTTGGCCATATCACGAAAGCATGAGGGGATATATAGAAGATGCTTTCGTTAGAAAGCCATCTTCATTGCCAGATCTTGGAAAGGTGCCAACCATGTCCTAGTTGTATGTAGCTGAATAATGCCCATCTTAATGATTCGGTTGAGTTCCTCTCAGCTAAGCTCTAAGAAACAGGAATCCAAGCTATACTATAGAGGTGGAAGGTAATACATATGTTGCCCATGTTGTGGTAACCATGTGGTTGTTTGCCTTGGACAAGGAGTAGTTTGAACCACCATACCTTGCATATCCGTTTTGTATTGTGAAACAAGGATTTTGTGCATGTTGGTATTTCTTGGATTTCTTGGAGCCATGTTTGTACTTTAAAAAGCATGGGTGGTGGGGTGGTTTTGGATGTTGAGACTCACATGCTACTCTCTAATGGTCGCTATTTCAAACTATGTGTGCTGGTCATTAGCCTTGGGTTTCTATTGTTCGCTATTTTCTTGAAGACCAAGGAGTTGTACATGGCAATTCTAAAATTCAGGGTTCGTGGTGGCATATACTCAAAATTGAATTCCAACTTTCGATTCCTATTTTTGTGCTAGTGACACATTCGGTGTTCTCATGGAAGATAGTTTTTCATAAGGTGAATTGGTATCCAATGGAGGATAGATTATCTACTAATTTCTTGTGGATTGAATTGTTGGTCGTGCCTTGCTTGCTCTCTTGGGAAGGGAAATAAGATGAGCACCCGAAGTTTCATCAAATGGCATGTTTTGGGCTTGGTCTCTATTGCAAATGTGATGCTACTGGCTTGAAGTGTGATGATGTCTTTCCGCACATCTATACGGGTTCTCTAGATCCCTTGTGGATATTGTGACTCATGGGGCAAGATCTCAATGTGGTTGTAGGACCGATAACCCTTCATTGCCCTTGATTTTGATCATCCTTGGTAGGATTGGAATCTTGTAGGTCAGCTAAGCTTGGAGGGATTTTGTTAACTAGATATGTCACCTTATGATTAGAGAACTCGGTTGGTTGGTGACTAAAGCCAATGTTGTTTGGGGACTACATAAAAGCAAGGCATGGTGAAAATTGATTGTTATGGAAGGGTGGCTCAATAAGATTCCATTCAGATGTAAAGTTTTTCTTTGGAAAATGCTGATAGGTGGCCCCTTGCTTGGGCTCTTTCAAGGCGCCCTATCTTGAATGGCAATCTTTTGTACTACCAATGTGGAATCTTCTTGCCATAGATTTATTTCGTGCCCCCTAGCTAGAAAGATTTGGTCCCTCTTGTTTGACATTTGGAGAGTTGCAGTGGGGCCTTTGTTGCATCCCTCCAATTGGGTCTTTGGTAAGGCAAAATATCTCACTCCCATCCAGCCATATATGAAGATCTTGTTTCATTTACTTTGGTTCTAGGGCTGTTGGCACAACAAGGTCACCTGGAATGCATTCATCTTTGACTCAGCCTTGGGGTCCAAAGTCGTATTGCTAAGCTCAAGGGTCTTCTCCATGGACAGTTGGATCTTATTCAGCATGCTGGCTTTCTCCCTAGGGAGGATTTAGTTGCTTGGTGTGTGCCAATTTCATTTGTTTCTTTGCTGCGACTTGTATTTCTCAAGTGATTAATATAATTACTTATTACAAAAAAAGAAAGAAGCACCGGCCATTAATGAATGGCCTACAGAAATAGTTCTGACCAAGGGCATTCACAGTTGCGGCAAGAATACTCTTCCGTGAGACCATGCAAATAACCACCTTTGTGAACACTACCAGGGCGCCCTCAATGAGTTCTCTTGTGGCCTTTACTGAGGTAAGATAAATTATAAAAATACCTTCTCCCATCAGCATTGCCTCAGCTATGAGTGAGGTATTGATGTGCAAGGTGGAGTGAAGCCAACCATGGAGGTGTGCCTAGGATGGGGAGTGCCCTGACCTGTCCAAAACCCGTGGTCTCCTCTAGCTGCTCCATGGAATGGACTATTTGGAGCTGTTCCTCGGAGAGAACCACACATAAGGTGCATGACAGGGGTGTGCTCATAAGTTGCACCAGTATCAAACCTGAGGTTGCCATTGCATATTCTACTCTTGGGAACTCTTGAGTCGATCAAAAGGTGGGGAGAAGGGCTGCTATAAAGGAAAAGAGTATTGTGAGCACAACTAGGAAGATGGTGTCGAGTCTAGAGGAGAGGAGATGTACCTCTAGGTGTTGCTAGGCAGCAGTCATGCGGGGCTGAGGGCAGAGATAGGATGGGGGACAGAAGTGATGAGGAGGCAGGGGGGGTGATGGTGGGTCAGACAGGCAAAGCGAAAGGAACTACAAGGGGCGCGACTCTTGCAGCTACTGGCAGAGATGGAGGTGGCAGGGAGGATGTGGTGACAGTGGCAGAAGGGTGCAAAGAGACGTGGCAGGAATGGGCGTAAGGAGTGTGATGAGGACTGGGGGTGGTGGATGCAGAAGGGAGGTGTGCACTGGAGGACTCTGGTGGGGGGAGGCTGAGTGGTGCTGTTGGAGTCTCTGCATCAGACGGCACGAGCAGGCATGGAGGAGCTCGTCGGCATCTTGTACTTAGTCTCTCTTTCAGATCATTCCTAGTCACTCTTCCTAAAGCTCTTTTGGTAACACATCAAAAAGCTAGCTTAGGTTTGAATCTGAATCTGAATGCTCCTTTTGTGTGCATCCTTTGACTTGGGTTGCCCTTTTCTCACTTTTGACTGTGATAATCTACTTACATGTGTTCATTAAGTAATTTCTAGTTCTCAACAATGCTTGAAGCATCTATGAAATGTTTGAGATGAGGAAAGTGTTATTGTGGAGGCATTCTGTCAAAAGGTAGAGAAAGGACCTTGCCTGAAACATGAATGGGTATAATTTTTTCTAAATGCCCACTTTCTTCTTTCTTAATATCATTGAATGCTTGCATCTATGATTTAGGAGGATATTGGGTGTAGTCTAGGTAGATTTGAATTTGATTTGATTTCAGTTGAATATTAATGTTGTTTAGTATGTAAATTTTTCTAGTAAATGGAATCTTCAATGCTTCTACTGTAAGATCACAATGCTTAAAACATTTTTTGAGGTGCATGACGCTCAGTTGAACTTCTTTATACTGGTTGTAGGTAAAGAGGATTTTGCATAATTTGCGTTTGTACGAGGATCCTTTGCAAAAGTATGTTGCTATCATGGATCTCCAGGTACACTGTAAGCTTGACTCTCAAATTCTTAATCCATTCAACCCTTTTGTTTCTTGCCTTGAATCTTTGACAGCTTCAATTTTAATGCAGTTACTTTACACTATTGAGGCCTAGGATTATTTTTAAATAGTTTGAATGCAGTGATTCAAGAGAACACAGATCTTAATTGTTAACATTGTATCAGGAACGGAATGAGAGGTTATTCTACAAGGTCTTGATTGATCATGTAGAAGAAATGCTTCCTATTGTTTATACTCCTACTGTTGGTGAGGCGTGCCAGAAGTATGGAACAATATTTAGAAGACCGCGTGGTCTCTATATCAGTCTCAAAGAGCGGTGATGATTTGAGCTGTTTTAACATTAAACTGTGCAAAAAGAAAAATGTGTTCTTGGTCTATGGCATTTTGAGGTGATTATAGTTCCTTCAATTCGTAGGGGAAAAGTTTTAGATGTACTGAAGAATTGGCCAGAGAAGCTCGTGCAAGTCATTGTTGTGACAGATGGTGAACGTATACTTGGGTTGGGTGATCTTGGCTGTCAGGTAGTCATTCTAGAAGACACTAAAGGTCATGAAAATGTTCTGTTAGCTTGTTGCAAAGTTGTTCCATGGATCAAATCACTTATACTTCTTTGAATTAATACCTAGGGGATGGGAATACCTGTTGGTAAGCTTGCTCTTTACACTGCTCTTGGTGGAGTGCGGCCCTCAGCAGTAAGTGTGAGAGTATTAAGATCAGGTACACTGTTTGTGAATTCATTGGAATCCCAAAAGACTTGCCATTTCTTCTCTGCAGTGTCTTCCAATCACCATAGATGTTGGTACCAACAATGAGACATTGTTGGAAGATCTATTTTACATTGGCTTACGGCAACGTCGTGCAACAGGCAAGGTATATTTCTTTGCTTTGCTTTAGCTTGTGGGTCACATGTAATTCTTTTTGGATTTATCATCCAAGTTGCTGCTACTTTTGTTTTCAACAAAAAAGGACCAAGTAATGATTATCTGGGCCTGGTCACTGTGACTTCTTTGTGAGGATTTTCAAACTTGTATGTGTACCTGAACCCTTTCTTTAAATGGAGTTTTTTCATGTTTTGAGAAGCTGAAGCATTTGATACATGGTTTATCAAAATTTGTTCATTAGATATGCATTTTGAGTAGTACTTTCAATCCTTCTTTAGAGAAGAGACCTTGTGCATACAGCACTTTGAACTGTACATGAACTTATGGTTATTTTTGCATACACTGCATTTCAAATTTGAAGAATGACCTCCAACTTGTTCATATTGTATTTATGATGGTTTTTAGTATGACAACTGTTATATTCAAAGTTGCAAGGATAACTTGGAGTTTTGATGGTTTTCATAGTTGCCAGGTGCTTTGCAGGTTTATGATGATCTACTGGACGAGTTCATGACAGCTGTAAAACAAGCTTATGGTGAAAAAGTCCTCATTCAGGTAGCACCCCCGTTTTCCTTTCTAGAAGGACCTGATAACTGTAGATACTCAAGTATCTTATGCTAAAAATCTTCATGGCTATAAAGTTTCCATCTTTTTGTGCCCGAGAATCAACTGCCATTAGCAATAGGGCAGTGGAATCTGTTTTTACAGGCTATATAACTTGTTATGGAGGTAACCATAGGAGTGTTTGTCATTGTATGGATCAAATGAAAATATTGTCAAGGAGCTAGTAGTTGATGTCAAACTGTGAAGAGGATCTGCGTTTTGGCTGTACAAAGCAGTTTTGGCAGTGCAAGCTGTGTTTGGAGGGGCAGAGGTTGCATTGCGGGCAGTGGAGGGCTCCTTTTTGCAGCAGGATAGTAGTTTTGGCTGCTGAAAACTCCAGTACTGGCAGGGGTAGCAGCTGGGGACAGCCAAAACAGGCTGCATTTTGATGGCAGCAGCAGCGTGGACACCTGCAGAAGCGGTTGTGGTCACCTTGAAATGTTTTTCCTTTTTGGGGCTATTCTAGAGCCCAATAAATTTTTATAAGCAAAATTAAATACCATATTATTGGGTTAAATTTGACTGCTTAACAGCAGTGAGGGGCTGTCTGAGGAATTTATTAACCTCATCCCAAATGGCAGTGGAGGCAGATTGGAGATCACCCAGTGGAGACCAGTTGCTTTGCTTGAACAGTGTATAAAATCCTAGCCAAAGTGATCAGCCTCAGATTATCTATCTTGATGCCAGACATCAATCTCCGTACTCAGACTTATTTTGTTCGTTAGCACTGCATCTTGGACAATATTTTCACGGAGTCCACAGTTCTTGCATGCTCTAGGGAACTAGACCTCATTGTTTTGCTTCTCGATTTCGAGAAGGCTTATGACAGAGTTGATTGGAGCTTTTGAGAGGGTACCATGCTAAGAATGGGTTTTCTAGGGCAGTGGATCAGAGATGTATTGGCTCTTTACTTATCAGCTCACAGCCAGGTCCTAACTGGCGGGGCCATAGGTGACAGATTTAGCATTCAGAGCTTAGTGATGCAGGGATGCCCCCTTGCACCTCTCCTTTTCTTATTTGTTGCAGAGGCCATGAGCTTCTTCTTGAGGGATAGAGCTACCGGCATTCGAGGCATTAGACTTCCCATCCTAGAGTTTGAGGAGTTGCTGGATGTAGAGTTTGCTGATAACAGAGTTATTTACCTGGATTGGGCCAATGAGAATTTTAGGGCCTTTGTAGCTGTGATGGAGAGTTTTGTAGAGCTTCAGGAGCTCTTATTAGTTGGCAAAAATCCTACAGATTTTGGGTTTGTGGCACTCAGCAGATAGATTTGAAGCCACATAAGAATTTTACTTGGGTCCCCCATGGCACTTCACTGAGATACTTGGGCTGCCATGTAGGCATTGGTATTTCTTCAGAACAGCAATTGGCACCCCTACCACTTAGCATGAGGCAAAAGCTATTATACTAGAGCACAACAAGATTATCACTAGCAAGGAGGGTGGTGGTGGTAAATCAGGTTGGGCACTATATGGTATATTACTCCTTTTTGGGCTTTCTCTAGCTCATGCATTGGCTAGGTGAAGTGACTCATTAGGAATTTCATTTAGTCAGGTGGAGATTGTAGCCTTGCAAGGGTTAAGGTTCCTTGGGATGTTATTCTTCAACCTAGATCTAGGGGCAGAGCAAGTGGTACCCTTGGAATGGAGGATTGGTAGAGACTTTGCAAACTTGGATTGGTCTCTTCACTAGAGGAGAGATCATTCTTGTGGTTGTTAGGTAAGGGTTCAACACCACACACATGCTCACACACACTCATAGTGAACAAGTGAACAACAAGAGAGAAGATAGTGCTAGAAGGTCACATCCACTATATGAGAATGAATGAAAGTACAATCCCTAAGGTACTAAGTACCACACCCACTAATGGGTGTTCACACAAGGACAAAACCCTTCTCTAGTCAGAAGGTAAAAAGTGCTCATGAGATAAGGGAGCATTCATACTAGAACATAGGAGGAACACGGTAAGTGTAACAAACCTCCCTTGAGTAAATGATGTGAATGTATATAGGGAATAGGTGGATCAATTCCCAAATGGTATGAAGTCGAGAGCCTTATGAAAGGCTTTGAACTTCTCTCTAGAGAGAGCTTTTGTAAACACATTTGCCAAGTTGTCTTGTCTAGGGACATAAACCAAGTCAATCTCCCGTGCATGGAGCCTCTCTCTAACATAATGATAATGCATCTCAATGTGCTTAGTGCGAGCATGAAAAAGTGGTTCCTTGCAATTGCCATGGCACTCTGACTGTTAGTGTAGATAGGAGTGGTTGATTGTTGTTCCACACTAAGATTGACCAAAAGACATTTGAGCCATAGACATTCCAATGTAGTTGTAAATGCTGCTCTGTATTCAGCTTCACAGCTAGGTGTGGCCATTGTAGATTGCTTGTTACTCCGCCAAGATATGCATGAATCATCAAGCATGAAACAATTGCCACTAGTGGACACCCTCCTGTCATAACAACCAGCCCAATCATCGTCTATAAATGCATGAGAGCAAAGAGTAGTGCCTTTAGAATAAAAGGCCGAATGTTTGAGTGCCCTTTGAGATAACGAAAAACATGTTTAATTGCTTGCCAATGTGTAATACCAGGGCTGTGCATAAAGCACACCAACTAAGAGACCCCAAATTGAATATCTGGCTATGTATTACACAAATACAATAAATAGCCAACGACGTGCTGATAAAGAGAAGCATTAAATGGTTCTCTTGCATCCTCAAGTGTAAACTTGTGGCTTGTCTCAACGGGAGTAGAGATAGGCTTGCAGTCTTGTATTTGAAAATGCTCAAGGAGCTGCCCAATGTACTTAGACTGTTGCAAAATAATGCCCCCCTAAATTGCAGTAAATTGTATATCAATATAGTAGTGCAAGGGGCCAAGATCAGCCACATCAAAAGCATGTTTCAATTCAGCTTTCCAAAGCTAAAATATGTGTCTCACGAGGTCTAGTCAACAACATGTCATTCATATAAAGAATGAGAATCAAGAGGCTATCCCCATCTTTGTGCACATAAAGTGTGCTCTCAATGTTGGAATTACTGAAGCCAAAAGCAATCAAGTATGCATGTATCTTCTCATACCATGCTCTAGGTGCCAGCTTTAAACCATAGAGGGCCTTTTGCAATCGGCAAGCTTTGCTTTTTGACCCTTTTTGAACAAAGCAAGGAATTTGAGTGACATAAACCTCCTCATGAAGATCACCATTCAGAAAAGTAGTTTTCACATCTAATTGATGCACATGCAATCATAATAAGCAACCAAAGCAATGATACTGCGAATGGTAGTCATATGTGAAGTGGGTGCAAATGTCTCATCATAGTCAATCACATGTTGTTGGGTATGCCCTTTGTCAACAAGATGTGCCTTTTATCAATCAATGCTACCATTAAATCTGTGTTTTAATTTGTAAACCCACTTAGTGTGCATAGCATGCTTGCCAGCAAGCAAGTCACTGTTAGCAGTCATGTTTGTCATGCCTTGTCTTCTCCTGCTTGTGAGCCTCAGTCTGAGTCAGACGAGGACTTTAGGAGCTTTTACCTATCTATCACTTGTTTTGACGAAGGAGGTAGCTCATTCTAGAGCACTTAGTTTATTGCATTTCAGTGCATTTTCTCCTCCAGTCGGGATTCTATGTGCGTTTCTCGGGGCAGTTTTTGCATTCTTCAACTTGCCTCACATGCCGGACATTGTCCATCCTTTTTGGAAATTTTTGAGCATTTTTGGCATTTTACCAGCATTAAATGTTGGTCGCCTCAAATTTCAGATAGGCCATTTTTCGGGTTTTTTGGCTATTTATAGCCATTTCCTACTTGGCAGTCAGTTGGATTATCATCTTACCTCCTCCCTTGGCAGGTGCACACTCCGACTCCGTCATCTTTCTTCGTCTTCGGTGCTGCCGTCATCATCAGCCTGATTTGGTGCCCTCACTGACGCTCCGGGCTGCGTGTAGGGACTGATTAGTCCACAGCTTTGTATTCAGCATTCATTTCAGTCAATGCAGATTTTCTTCCTTCATCTTTTGCTTTCTCTCTCTCTCTCTCTCTCTGTGTCTCCCTCTGTGTTCGTATTTCTTCTTCCGTTGTGCACTCTCACGGTCACATAACTCCCATGTGCCATTTTTATCAATAGAGTTTAACTCTGATTGCATAGTTGCCATCCAATGTTTGTTTTGTAAAGCATCATGTAAAGAAGTAGATTCTTCATTGCATGGAGTAGCTACAAGTGCTTGTGCAACCAAGTTATCTTGTGCATGGTTAGTAGCTGCTCTAACTCTACCAGGAAGAGGAACGGGCTGTTTGCTGTCTCGTAATGTTTCTAACAGCCAGCTAGGGATTGTTTTAGCTTTCCAAATAGCAGCCCTCTCATCAACTACTTCATAATTAGTAATGCCTTTATCAATGGACTGGAAATTAGGCTACTGTTCATCATGTGTTTGCTATTGTAAACCCTCAATAGGTTGCTGAAATGGACAAAAATTAGGTCCACCTTGTTGAAATCAAGTCAACAAACTGTCAAACATGTCCATAGGCCCCACATTGGGTTGATTTTTGTAGTCCATGAAGGGCTGACCAGCATGTTTAACAAATACCACATCTTTACTAACAAAAAATCTTTTTGGTGGAGGGCTTGTACAAGGGGTACCCTTTACTTTTTGCACTGTAACCAATAAAGATGCATTTGATAGCCTTGTCTTCCAATTTATGTCTTTGTGGTTGTGGCATTAAACCATATGCCAAACAACCAAAGATATGCATGTGTGACACCATTGGTTTCCAGCCCTGTTCTAAGCCTCATAAGGCATACAATTAGCCAATGCTTTAGTTGGGCTACGATTCAACACATACATTGCACACATGATAGCATCAAGCCAAAAATTTGGGGGTAGTTTATTGCGTCACAGCATCCAACGTGCTATTTCCATCAAAATCTGATTTTTTCCTTTCAACCACACCATTTTGTTGAGGTGTGTAAGATGTAGTATATTGATGGATAATGTCCCTTTCAAAGCTGTTTGGCAACAAGTACATGCTTCATCATGTATGCGCACATGGGATAATTAGTGACATCTAATTTGTCCAAGTTCCCAAACATGTGAGCAAATCATTTTGCCTAGCCATTGCTTGTTGAAATTTTTGGTGTTTGTGTAAGCATTCGTTTTCCAAAGTACAAATGCAGTTGCATCATAAAAAGAAAGTAAAGAAAAGACAAAAAATCACAATTTTTTGAAAAATTTATGTCATCAATGAATAATTTTTAGTTGAAAATGAATGTGGATGCAGAAGGTATAGTTAGCCTCAATGTCAATGAATTTGTGGAAATTTTGCAAGGCCCTAAATTTAGTCAATGAAACTTAGTGAAATTGAAACTCGAATGTGAAAAGTTCCGCATTTTGGCGCAGGACTTGGGCATTGAGCACAAAACCTCCGAAATTTTTGTGAGATTTGCGGTTTTCAAGTAAGAGCCCTAAAATTCGGAAGGAAATTTGGGCGAAATTAGTGATTGGCTACAAACTGCCCAAATTTTGTGCTTCATAGAGGCAATGCATGCGAATAGGAGCAACTCTGAAATTTTTGTGAGATTCGGGGTTTTCAAGTAAGAGCCCTAAAATTCAAAAGGAAATTTGGGGGAAATTAGTGATTGGCTACAAAATGCCCAAATTTTGTGATTCATGGGGACAATGTATGCGAATAGGAGAAATTTAAGTGTTTTAATGGTGATTAAGGCTTGGTGAACAATAATAATTAAATATGTGATTGTTGGGCATTAGATGTTAGATTTCCGCAAGTTGTCGGGCCCTTAAGGCGTACGTGGTAGACTTATCAGTAGTTAGATGGGGTTGACAGTGACGAGGCGTAATTGTTGGCGCATTAAATGTGGACCGTAAGCAACTTGAGCGAGAGGTGGATGGGTTGTTAGCAAGCGACCTGAATGGGAGGTGGATGGTTTGTTGGGCAGTGTGATTGCATGTGGTAGGTTGCTAGAACTGTAAGCAGATAGTGTACAATCACAGTTTCTTGTTGGCATGTGTGTAGGTTGTGACTAGGATGTAGTGTGTATTCGGCCACAACACAGTCCACGGGCAATGAGTAGGATGGGTTGAAACACAGTGATTCATACTTGAGGCATGGCATTGCACAGACTGAAGGGTTGAACTGAAGGTGGTGCACAAATCAAGAAGTAGGAGAGCAGTCGAGCTTGAGGCTCAACGGCGGCTATGGTGATACGTGAGCAAGGTGGTGGTTGAGAGGTATGCTCTAATACCACTGTTAAGTTAGGGTTCAGCAGCATGTGCACAGTCACACATACTCAGAGTGGCAGGTGAACAACAAGAGAGAAGAGAGTGTTGGAAGGTCACATTCACTATGTGAGAATGAATGAAAGTATAATCCCCAAGGTACTAAGTAAAACACCCATTGACGGGTGTTCACATGGGAAAAAAACCCTTCTCTAGCTAAAAGGTCAAAAGTGCCCGTGAGATAAGGAAGTGTTCACACCAAAATATAGCAGGAACATGATGAGTGTATTAGTAGTGGTAGCCACTAGCGGAGAAAGTGTGTTTACCTTCTTAGTAGAGATGGAAGGAAGACTTAGATGAGATAATCTAGATCTATCAGAGTTCATAGGATGGAAGACTTACATGAGGATTTGGATTGGTCAAAGTTGATAGGATGCTCTCAACAATGGATTAGAGTTGTGGTTTGTTGTGACATGGCTTGGTACTTGGACCCAGATCCTTGGACTTGTACAATAGATGGATGGAGAAATTGCATATATAGGAGACTATTCTAGAGGCTTCAATGTCTAGGGAGTGGGTATGGATAGATCTATTTACAGAGATGCCTTTGGATGTGCCAATTGTAGGATCAAAGTGATGCCAAGTGTAGGTTAGCATTTGGCTGCTAGGGTATATCACATGCGTTCCTTTAGACTTCTAGAGGAGATTGGAGGATAACTTTGGATCAAGAAAGATTTTATTCTTTCTTTGGTTACTAGCACATAAGAGTTTAGTAGTTGGTATGTGGTTTGTTTATTTTAGAGATCTTGTTCCTTGTGCTAGATAAGGGAGTACGAGGAGACACAAATGCATTGCACAAGAGCTCAGGAGGTTTGGAGGAGAGCCCTTGGGATGGTGTTTCATGGCACTATAGACTCTATAATTGCTACATGGGGGGTGGTTGCTCGGGTCATAGATAGAGGCCCAGCCTCTGGATATGAGGATATAGAGGGGTGTCATGCCTTTCTTGTTTTAGGTCAACTTGTGAGCATGACTTATGCCAAATTTCTCATAGGCAATGTGGACTTGGGGACATTTAGATGGGAGCTCATAGCTAGCATTTGTTGAGGTAAATACACTTTACAGTTAAACATCCCCAAAACATAATTAATGAAAAATACAAATTTGGTACGCGGTTTGAGAGAGTTTCAGTGGTCCCCAAAAACCCTAATTTTTTGGGACACCCTTCAATATCTCTAAATAGAAGGGCTGCCCATCATTCAGCCTCAATCCTTTGGTGCAGGTTTGTCACTCTATCGTGCAGATTTTAGCCATTACCCATGTACTGCAGATTTCAGCCATTTGCCATTGACCATTTGTTGTCCAGCCCATCACCGACTGCAGCCCATCACTATCCAGTTCTAGGCAGCCATCGCCTTGCTGTTTGGAGGTCTCCATCTGTTGTGTCATCATAGCACCTGATCAGTGTGCATTTTCAGCATCTAGTGCCAGGCGACAAGTTGTTGGCATCTCTTCCACTAGGCGATTGTTGCAGTACTTGCGTTTTTGCTATCATGCAGGCCGTCTACATCAACAAACACCTCTCTTGTTGTCGCCTTAGTTCCTTGACACTCTGGTAATTTGTGTTTGAACTCCGACACTTAGATTGGTGGTCACAACACTCGAAATCTGTCTCCGGTGGATGTTACTCTATGACACTGCATTGCTCTGCCCTTGGTCATTCTGTATACTCTTACATTCATTTATAGCATTCATTTACTTCAGAGTTTTTTCTCTCTGTGTTTGAGTTCTGAGTTTTTGTGTTTTGCGTTTAGGATTCGAGTTTTGCTTGTCTTTGTCTGAGTCTTTGTGTTTCAGTCTCAGTTGTACATGCTATGTTTCTTGAGTGCAAACCCTAGTATATCTTCACATGGTATTAGAGCCGGTGCTCTTCTAAAGAGTATCCTGCGGTGATTGTGGAGGCTAGTCTTTGTGTGAAACTCACATGTGACTCGATTTTGTCTCATAATGTCTTAGGCACCTTTTTCTTCGGATCCTATGATACCCTATCAGGCTTCTTCATTATTGGAGGCTTCGAGAAGGCATTAAAGTCTTGAGGAGGAGGTAGACACAGCTTCACCTTTACCATCTTTGTCTTTCCATTTTGGTCATGTTACAGATGAAGAGTTTCAGCAGTACTTGTGCATCACGTAGAGTTCGGTTTATACTCCTCCAATGAGTGCTACTATTCCATTTGTACTGATTGGTGAGATTTGCCATCTCTTTGATCTTGGAGGGACCATGATATTCAACGCATTTGGCGATCCATCTCCTTTATCTCAGCCAGGCCTTATGTCAGGTTCGTATAACCCTTTTGAGTCGTATGAGCTATAACCCTTACTTGTTTCTTTTTCTGTTGTGTAGGATCCAGGTGATTTTCAGTATGTTTACTTTAATAGAGGAGGCTTTGTTGAGAAACCCTTCACCCGCAGCTTGTGATTTTGCGTTTCTACATTTTGCGTTTTGCATTTAGGTTTGCAGCCCCATAAAGGGGCGCCACCCTAGACTAATTGTGCCTATTTATAGGCCACTCTCTTATTCATTCCTTACGGTTGATCCTTCAGTCCATCACTCCCACTCTCTCTTCGTTAGTCTTCTGACACACTCTCTCTCTCCTCTCCTACTGAAACTAGCCTTCCTCCTTGGATAGGGTGGTAAATCCCTGATTACAACTTAATTACAGCAACAAACAATAAATGAAAATCTGAAAATACAAATTTAGCTATTGATCTTGGACAATGCACATCCGATTGGCCTTGAAATTGGCGCCTCTTTCGGTATTTCTTTAGCTTTATTGAAGAAAAAAGTTGATTTACAATGGGATTCTCCCGATCCCTTTCGGAATTTCAACTTCCCTTGCTGTCCAAAGTGACCAGCAAGTCTTCAATCTATTTTGCCCCTTGATTCGGGCACTTAATTGGCCTTTACCCACTTTATAGATGATGGAAATGCCCCAAATTCAATGGCTGTCTAGTCCTGCACGTGAATTCAGTTGAAATTCACATTCAGTCTTGTTGAATCCAAGTCTTGGAGCTTCCAATTTTGGGCATGCTTCCCAAGGTTGCTGCTAAACCCTAATTTTTGCTGTAAATGAGGGTTTACAACAGAGAAATTTGCAATTTCTCAGTCTCCAAGGATCCAAATGCTGAGATCTTTGAAGCAAGGCTGTGAAATGGCTGGGAGATGAGAGGGAAAGTTGTAGAGAGAGAAAATTTTGAGTTTTGTCGCGACGAATGATTGAAAACAAGTCAAATGCAGCTGCTGCCCTGCCACAACAGCTTGTAGATGCAAAGAACTGAAGAAAATCAGTCATTTACTACTGCTGCCCCGTCTCAACAGTCTCCTATAGATGCTGCCTCTTGCCGTTGATTGATCTTCTTCTACCCTTGGCAACCTCAGAAGGTTCTCCAATGGCTACAAATCAAACCAGCAGCCTCGCCTCCCTCTCTCTTGCAGACTGAATTTATAAAAATGCCTCTCTCGAGTCTCTAAAGACGTTTTTCAGTCTTGCATGGGCATTTTTGACAGGATTTTTCATAATTAAATATTAATTTTCAGCCTTTAAATACTAAAAATTAATCTAATAATTATTTCAGTACCCTGAAAAATAATCAGACGGGCCAATGATTAAATTGGCTAGGCAACTTCTATTCCCGAGTGTCTTTGCACCATCTTTGACCATCAGATTGGCGTTAGGTACCATTAAACGCCACTTCTCTAGTGTTACCAATTGACACTTATGGCCAAATGGATGATCTAGGCGAATATCTGGCACCAGATACCACCAAGTATCTGTGCAACATAAGCTATAGCAACTTTTGCCTTTGACATTCCGTGATTTCTTTGGGTATCGGGCTCGTAAATTTACTTTAATCCTAGTTGCACCTCACATGTGCAACATTTACTTAATCATGTGATTAAAAATTAATCCACATATTAAGTGAGGTTTCAAAAATACATGTCCTCATGACACCTACCACCATCTCCACACTCTCTTGGTGCCAACCTTCATCTCCAGTGGGCTGCGCTTATGGTGGCAGTGTGCTCCTCTTTAGTTGGTGTCCATCCTCCATTGCTGGCGACAGCATCTTCTATGCTCCTATACCTTGCATTTGGAGTCCACACTCTTGGCATCAGCATCCATCCTATCTGGTGTCATCCTCCACCCTTTTGGTTGCTCAACCTTCTTGCGTTTGGCTGCTAAGGAGGTTCCTCACCATCTGGCATCTCTCTCTAGCAAGCGTCATCTTCATTAGAGGTTCCTGACTACTTCCTACCCTTTTGACGTTACTCGAGAGCAGATGTTTCACTTCTAGAGACTGTCTTCATCTACGTTTTCAACATCTGGCTCATTCTCACCACTTGGCGTCACTCACAATAGCTGGCATCACCTCATCAGGCTTGCGTTCGCAGATGGAGGCTTCATCGACTGTCTCCTTGCTCGTAGGTATCACTCTTCATCCTTGCGTTTATAGATTCAGAGGCTCCTCACTCTTCAACGACAGTCTTCTTGCCCCAGGTGACACCTCCTCATCCTGGGTTTGCAGACTTAGAGGCTTCTTCGGCAGTCTTCTTGCACTCCAAGGCTTCCTTTGTGCTATGATACCCCTGTATTAGATTCACTTCATCAGCATGATTCATCTTTCATCATCTTTTGTGTTACTTGTCTCTCTCAGTGTTTGCCGTATACACGTTCTGTTTTCCCTTGCAAACCTTGTTGTCTCTCTGGTCACTCAGTCATTTTGACAGGCTCTTGAAGCAGTCACCCTTCATCAGGTATATCTCTACCATCTCTTGCATTTGAGCAAGTAAACCACACTTCTCAACTCCCTTCCATCCCACCACTATCTTCTCCACATTTTGATTTGCTCACATCTTCATTTCAAAATCTTGGATTACATTGTACTTTTGCTCAAAGCAGATTAGGAGTTGGATCGTCCATCTCCACTCGTAATACCTTCTCATTCTCCCTCCCACCATCTACTTACCCTTCATTCACTCCACCTCTTGGTGCATCGTTAGGGGGAATGCTACCCTTAAACACTATACCTTCCACATATTCCCACTTTACCACATCCTTTCACTCTAGGAGTGTTGTGATGGGTATTCCCCTCACTACCCTTAGATACTCACAAACCTCTCATACGACCTTTCACCCGCAAGGATATCCATGATTTGCCTATGGATTGTTGTTACACATCCCTTGGGTCACTTCTATGCATGGATTTTTATCCAGTGCTTTCCATGTCCCTATCCCTCCAGCTTGGGCTTCTCATGCGGTTTCCATGGCCCTACCTAGTGCGCCCTTGGCCACATTTGGATCCACATGCACACTTCTCGTATGCATGTAGACACTTTGGGATTCTTTCCAAGTGTACTCCACTCCCCCATCCTATCCTCCCTATCTACCCTATCTCCATTACACACCTTCTCCATCTCTTAGTACTACCACTCCTGTTGCAACGGCCAAGAATGCATTTACGGATAAGACTCGTTTTAAGGGATCAAATTTTACCACTTGGTTGAACTTCATGCAACAAGTGCTTGAGTCTCAAGAATTTTTGGACCTTGTCATGATCATATCCATCAATGCTCGAGGCTTAGGAACTTTTGGACCTCGTCGTTGGTACCGAGTATATCCTGATGGACCCTTGTTTAGCTCACACTCATCGCATGTACCAATGTAGAGCTTGCAATGCCACAATCAATGTTGAGTTATTGTAGGGGTTGCTTCTAGAGTTCCACTCTTAATTACAACATTTTTCCCTTGCATCTAAGGGTTGGAGTCATCTCATTGACCATTATGTGACTCGAGATGGGATTTGACGCATCAATTGGATTTGCCACTACTGGCTCCCTGAAGTTTGCTACTACTGGCTCCCTGAATTGAAACAATCAGGTCACATTTTTCTTGAATAAGTTGCTTGACAAATACTTCCATTTTATGTAGTACATTATCTCACTATCTAGATTGCCGACCTTGTAGGAGTTTATAGTGCTAGTTCTTGCGTTACTTGAGGTTGCACGATCAAGTCCATAAGAAGGTCTCTACACACCTCTATTCAAAGGGGCGAGGGTTGGTTGCCTCTTCTTCGGAAGGAAAAACCAATAGTGGCAAGAACTGGTAAGATGCGAAGGGAAGTCGAAACAAGGGTGACACCACTTCCTTTGATGGAAACAAAGAAACACGACCCCTCGTCATTGACATTCTTGGGTGGTTGGGTAAGCTTGTATTGTTTTGTGATGTGTTGGGTTTATCATCTCTACTAACGTCTTCTGGATCACTGTTACTTAATCGGCCACCACCCCCTAAAGTGAACAATTTTCTGAGGGAAATTGTCCAAGTGGAACCTGTTGCATCAGCATTCTTGAGCATGTAGCATACTATGGATCCCATTGTGCAGAGCACCACTAGAGGGATCCTAAGCTCTTTCCACCGGTGTATTACACTACCATTCTTCTCTAAGTTCCAAGTTCTCCATTCTTCTCCTCTTCTTTTCTTCTTCTCCCTTCTCTCGAGACTGGAGTTCTTACTTCTCTCAAGCCATTTTTATTTGAATTTTCAGCCTGAAATGGCTTCATCTTCCCGCCCCGCTTGTGGGGCTGGTGGTCGAGGAAGAAGGTCCGATGATTGGTCATGGTGGGAAGAAGTAAATGTTGACCGCCCATTGAGTGGTGGAGGATCTTGACCATGGATTTGCAAGCTTTGCCCATACAAGCAAACTAGTGGAGCAAACTAGGTAATCCATTGAGCGGAGCATTTGTATTACGAATTTTTATTGATTTTAATTTTTCACAGTTAAATATTAGAATATGGAATACCAATTGTCACTTGTTCCGTTTTATGCATAATTAGGTCCGAGGCCATCTCCTACATGAACCAAATTCAGAGGTATAGTTTTGTCTAAATGTGACCTTGGAGAAGCAAAGGGAGCTTTGTGACCGTGTAGCAGGTCAACAAGCTTATCTTGCATCTAGACCACGAAGTGTTATAGTTGACCCTACAACTTTTGTGACACCATCCCCCTCATATGTATGTAGAGGAGGGTCAATATCAGGAATTGCTACCTCCACATCTACTACAGGCATTGCATTGGCCATGGCATCAACAGTGCCACATGTTGCATGTAGATAGAGCACACTTGATGCTAGTTGGGATCCCAAGAAGAAGGAAGAGATGGATACATCAATGGCACGCTATTTTTATAATGATCACATTCAATTTCGTGCAACCAGGTTAGAGAATTATAAATTGATGTGCAAGAAGATTAGTGAGTATGGCCCTTCGTATGTATCTCCATCATCAGAGACCTTACGCACCATTTTGCTCAACAAGGAAAAACGCCTTGTTGAGCAAGCAACAGTGACTAGAAAGAGCATGTGGGCTAAAAATGGAGTTTCCTTGATTGCTGATACTTGGAGTGATACACGCAAGCGACTTCTTGATGCTAGGCAGATTAAGAGAATGCAGTGGTGCCTTGAGGTAGTTATTTCTTAGTGATGAGTTTATCTCATCAACATTGACAGATACTCCTATAGGTATCTTATGCTTGGAGAAAGCAAATAACTCCACTTTTTGGGATGATGTAAAGCGGATAGATGCTATGATATCACCTATTGTACATTTATTGAGGGTTATGGATGCTATGCAACTTTGCATTGGCAAGGTATATGAGGCTATGGATAGGCTAAATGAAAAGTTGCAAGAGTTGGCACCAAATGATGAGGTGTATAAGGAGATACGCCATTTAGTTGTGATGAGGTGCAACTCCTATAGCTCACCCATGTATGGAGTTGCATTTGTTGTGGATCCTGAGTTCCAGTGCAAGGGTCAGGAGAATGACACTGAGGTTATGGATGTATGGAGACTTATATTGTCTCGTCTAGTGCCTAATCATGGCACTAGATGAAAGATCAGAGATTAGCTTTCATGTTATAGGATCTTTCGGGATTCTTTTGGTTGTGGGGATGCACAGGAGGATCGCTGTAAGATTGGGGCAGCTTTGTGGTGGGAGGACTATGGTTCGGATGGTCTTGAGTTGCAGCAACTAGCCATTCGTATTTTGAGTCAGTTAGTTAGCTCCTCTTGTTTGGAGCAATTGTGGAGTACATATGCTCACATTGCTTCAATGAAGAGGAATGGTCTTGGTGTGGAGAGGGCAAAAGGATCTAGTATTCGTTAGTGCTAATTTGAGGATGTTATGTAACATTATGACAACAAAGCCCGATCCATTCATAGAGTGGGAGATGCAGCAAGAAGAGGAGACATATGTTGATGTTGAGGGAGATGCAGCAATTCATGGTACACATGATGATGAGGCTGGCACTTTAGGAGTAGCTAGAGCAGCCTCAGATCATGATGATGATCTTTGATATAGTTTACTTATCATGAGTCTCATGATACATGACACATGTACATTGTTGTATATGATATTATGATCATTGATGACAGTGTGACACTTGGGCTGTCGACAGTTGTGCCATGCCGATATTATATTTATACTTGAGTCTTGCAGTCTCGCAGTTACCCTTTAGGCTATTTTGGCATGCCGCATTTTGTTTTATTCTAGAGATTAGACTTTATATTTGTAGTCTTTTTTGGGGCAATGAGCATGTTCTCTCAAAGATTAGACTTCATATTTGTAATCTTTTAAGTTTTTTGGCAATGGGACCATAGGCATGTTCTTTCAGCTTAGACTTTAAAGTTTAGTTCATTGTTCATTGTTTTATCATTTATAGCATATGTATTATGCATTTTATTATTTATAATTGAATAGCTTACCTCTTGAGCCTTGTAAGTTGCAATTCAATTTCTAATGAGTAGTTTTAGAATGATGCATGATATCTTAAAGTTAAAACTTAAAATGATTTGTCCTTGTGGTTCATATACCTTTGTTTTAACACTCCAGAGTCCACATGGATTATGAGTGAAATATTATTATTTTTTCATGAATTTTAATTTTTTAAATGCCGTTCCCATTCCCATGTCCCCATTCCCTAGGTTTGGCGTCCCCGTCACCATCCCCGTCCCGTCCCCGTTCCTGTTCCGCGTTTCATTTTTGTATGCCCTAAACACACCTTGTCATATTCCTCGAGAGCTGGAAGGTGACACATAGACATGGGCACTCCCACATAGTCACTCTCTTGATCCTAGAAGAGTCTTTGCAAATCTTGAAGGTTGATATCATGGCTACACCTTGCAGTCCAAATAAACCAAGCAGTAATACTAGCAATCAACTCCCATTCTTGACAACACTTTGGAGTAATTCTTGACCAAACGTTGGATAGCCTATTGTCTGTTTAGTCATTCTCTATGTTTTCCTGGATTCCCTCACCAATGTGATAGGTAAAAATGATGGCTCAATGAATGCAGTGCGACATGGTATAAACTACCATCGATTGAAGATATGGAAATAGAGCCCTAGACATGGACTATCACACCAACATGATTCCTAGACATGGAGCTGGACATGCGCACTCTCAACAATTAATTGGTATAAGTCCCATGGATTTGGGTTTTGTGACACTTAGTTACCCACTTGGAGACCTCATGGGAACTTTACTTTCATTCCCAATGGGACTTCAATGAGGTAACTTGGGCGTCGGGAATTGGATTACTTCAGAGCAATTGCTAGCCCCTGTACTTCTACACATTGGAGGCTTCTCCGTTGGAGTACAACTAGACTTTCCTTGATAAGGAGGGCGATGATGGTTAGTGAGATACTTTAAGGGACTAAGTGGTACATTACTTCTTGTTGGGCCTTTTGTTAGAGTTGCTTAAGCTAGCTGAAGTGACTCACACAGGAAGTTACCATGTCTAGAGATGGGAGCTGAATAGGACAAAGCCTAGATCCAGAGGTGGTTTGGGGACTATTTATCTAAATTGTTATAGTTAGGGTATGTTAGTGAAACTTATGTCAGCAATCTCATTCTAGGCGCAGAGCCATGGAAGAAGCCACTGTTGGAGATTTGAGACTGCTGTCTTTGCTTGGAGGGCTGTGGCGGCTGAACTCATGAGGGATTTTTCCATAGATAAGAGCTGGAGATTGTACATTTGCAGCAGCCTTTATTTGAGCTTGAAGAGCAGTTTCTTTTGGTCTAGAATCAGGTAGCCCCTGTCTTTGTTGAAGAGAATTGATGCAGCTGCTTCTCTTTGTCAATTGCTGAAGATTGATTTTTGCAAAGACCAAATAACACTCAAAATTTTGCTTTGAACACATGTTCTTTTACACGTCTGGCTGTGGATTCTTTGAGTGTTCCTCATGTGGACCACTATTGGTTGTGGTTCAAGAATCAGTGGACAGCCACTTTGTAGAATAGAGAAGTCTATGAGGACACAAAAAATGACAAATTGTCCATAGTAAGCTGGTCATGCATAATTCTAAGGGTAATTTAATTGCTTGTAAAGTCTACGACCTTAAAATGCATTGGACTTATGTTTGATGAATTTTATGTTCTTGAAGTGGAAATAATACAAGGAATACTTGTTCATATCATTCTAGACGTCTAGGCTTTTTGGGTAGTTTGCAATAAATTGCTTGAATAAGTCTGATGATTCCAGGTTATTGTGGTGTTCTATTTTATCTGTGTTTTGAAATGATTTATTCTCTTCTCTTTTTTGAACTTCAAATCACAGGCATAACAGGATATTAAGCACAAGAAGTTTTTAGCTTGGGTTACGATTTGTAGTGGGTGGTATATTTTAGACATTGGCCTCATATTCACTTTTGATTTTGCAGTTTGAGGACTTTGCTAATCACAATGCATTTGATCTGCTAGCCAAGTACCAAAGGACACACCTAGTTTTCAATGATGATATTCAGGTGCTCTTCTACATTTTTCAGATTTGGAAGTACTGTAGTCATTGGCAAGCCATAAAGAACTGATTGGGAATGTATTTTCAGCTGCCATTCAGAGAGAGGTGCTGATAACATACAACTGTAAAATTTATGTTTGGTCACAACATTTACTCTGAGTAAATGAATGCTGTAAAAGCCTTTAGGTGCTTATGTTTCCCCAATGCCCGTTATCAAGTTATAATCAAACCTGATAATAGTTTAGGATTTGACTGTTTAGCTGCATTTAAAACAGTCAGCGAGGTGGTGCCAGTAATACCACAAAGTGTACAATTTATGCTCAGTTTAATTTGACTAGATGCATGGTCCAAAATTTTTAAGCTCTTCATGTCTGTCTTGATAGCCATTATGAAAATCATAATCAAACCTGCAGAACACTTTGGCAAATATACTAAAGGCACTCAAAGGAGGTGCTAATGATACAATAAGACTACACTTGTTTACAGTTTTTGATTGAAGTAAACGAAGCAGGCTTGACAAGCTGAGAGTTGCAAATATTCTAAGCTGTTTGTTATGCTTCGCATGATAGAATTTAAGCGATGTTTGTCTTCAATCAGAGAGGTATTATCTGCAACACATCTTTAAAGTCTTAGATCTGGAACTTATTTCTCAGGGCACAGCTGTTGTGGTTCTGGGAGGCCTCCTTGCAGCTTTGAAGTTGACTGGTGGCAAGCTAGCAGATCACACCTTTCTGTTTCTTGGTGCTGGAGAGGTAGGCATGGCCATTTAATAGCTTTTTAGATCAAGCTAGGGAAGACAAAGAAGAAATAATATATTGCAGGCTATCTTTAGCAGTTTTTATTTTACAACTTGTAGGGATGTTTCTTCATTTGTTAAGGTTTTCAAAGATGAGGTTTTAAAATTCCTGAAGAGATAAGAAGGTTTTTAAACATAAGGCTAGTTGTGGAGAAACAACAGTTTCATTTTTGTTTTTCTTGGCAACCATGCTGTGTGAATGACACCAGTGCTAGCTGCTCCCAAGTGATACCAGCATCTACACCAGCCACCACCTGCCTACTGACTCTTCGTCCAGCCTCTCTTGCTATCCCTCCCTTCCCCGTCACCTGCCAGCTCCCACCAACCCTGTCCGCCATCCTTGCCACCTATGCCACCTGCCTACTCTCGCCTGGCATCTGCCTACCGTTCCTGTCTGCTGCTGCCTCTTTCTTCCTTCTGTCTGCCTAGCCCTTTTCCACTGCCTGTCTATCTTTTCTTTCCCTTTCCTCGCTGTGCTCAGCCCTGGCATTACGTGCCAGCCTCTTCCCTTAATGGCTTCCACAGCCCCCGCATTGACAGCCCTATTTCAAGCAGTGCCTGCCCTTTCCTCCTGAATCCTCTCCTCCCTTCAGGAAGTGTCACTAGACCAGCAAGGTTTGGAGACTCACGCCTTGGAAAAACCTGCAGAGGAGCAAAATGAAAGAGAAAACTCGATTGTTGAGACAATACTCAGTCCCCCTTCCTCGGGGGACTCCCTGTACAGCCCCCATTGCTTCCATGAACGATACTTTCCCATAGATCAGGTTTGATCTTGATGTAGAGCTGGACCTTAGAGATAGAATGGTGGCATTGGAGGTTTTTGGACTGGTGATCATTGTTGGCTTGCTGACTGGCAGGTGACAGACCACTGGTGCACTCATTGAAGGACATGTTAGAAGTAGCTCTCATAGGCACCCTTGCATAGGTTGCGAAAGTAACCCCACTAGGGAAGGGGTGTTCACAGGTTAGTTTTAGCACATTGGAGCAATCCAAGGTGGCATTGGCCACTACCGTGTCAGAATAACAGATATGCTATGATACCATGTCAAAATATGCGACGAATCAGAGAGACATTAGGGTCTGCGCGGAGAAACAGTGTATGGCAAACATTGAGAGAGAAGAGAAACTCAGAAAACACAAAAGAACAAGATGATGAAGCTTTCAATCATGCTATGCGAAGAAAAGCTAATACAGCGAAGCTGAAGCTCAGAAAATGACTGTACTATCCTGTTTGAATTAGGCGGCAGCAGGGGAAATTGCACAATGAAGGGAGCAAAATGCAGTCCTTTGGGCTGTGGGTTATTGAAGTAATCACTGGAAGGTGAAGGACAGCTGTTGAGGGGGCGAAATGTAGTCCTCTAATGCTGTTAGGGATAAAGAAGATGATTACCAGCTGTAGAGGGAGCAAAGCAAAGTCCTATGATATGAGGAAGGTAGACCAGGCTGCAAAATGCATCAATAGAATGCAGTAGTAAAACGTCGTAGTAGAATGCCTTAGTAAAACGCAACAATAAAATGCAGTAGTAGAATATGACAATAGAATGCTGTAGTAGAAAGTGGCGATAGAATGTAGCACTGGAATGTGGCAGTAGAATGCCGTAGTAAAACACGAAGTGGAGGTGGTGGATGATAACCACAAACTACAATGTCCTTTGACAAGGGTATGAGCATTAGTGGCGAGGAGAGAGAAGGATGTTGGAATGATAGAAGAAAAGTGGTGAAGAGTGTGGGGGTTGGTGTGTAAATGAGGGGAGAGGTGGCCTATATATAGGCCTTGACTGTCTAGGGTGGCGCACCACTATGTGGGTGCCCACTGATAAAGTGTCTAGAATAAGGGTGCTAGCCCTTTTTGGGGCCGTTAGTGCAAAATCCTAATTGAAGTGAATAATTTAATAAGTGGTTTCTCAACATTCTGTATTGAATTTTTGGACCATAGTAGCTTTCTTCCATTGATGGATAGAGGATGCCAGTTATGCCATGGTTTGTGATAATCGTGGATACAGGGAAATGATTATTCCATGCTTGGTGATGATATGACTATCATAGCTCATGTGTACCTTGACAAGTACTTCATACCTCGCATTGCTGAGATTGGCTGACATTTTGGGCAAGTGCTTAAGAGGGACAGGATCTTTGCAGATGTAGTAATTGAGGGTAGCTCTTAGGACCAATCAATTAGGGTAATGGTCCCTACTAGGTTGTCCATATCCAATTGATAGGGCGCCTCATCCATTCCATCTGATATGATGGCATCTCGGATATCATTTGATGGGTTTGCAATGATTGTTGGTGCTTGAAAAAGTGGAGATACATGTTTGAAGCGATCGTAAGTTGACTATTTGTAACTGTTTCGGGGGACCGTTATGGTTGGCTGAGGCCTCTCTCCCCCACCATACCTCTCTCTTAGACACAACACTCTCCTCTTCCTCTTTCTGTTTCACATGAATATATATGTGTGTGCGGGCGCCCGTATGTGTGCATGTGTGCGTGTTGCACAACACATATACTCTATCTCTCCCTCACATAGACAACACATTCGCTCTTTCTCTCTCATTCAAATTTCAAGCTTTCCCTTCCTCTATCCTCCTCTCATAGTATTTGATACTCAATCACTAGTAATTCTTCGTTCTTAAGCTCTCAAAATTTCTACCTCAACTTTCAAGCTCTCTACTTCCAACCTCTCTAGCCTCTACTCTCAAGCTCTCTTCTCTTGTCTCAATCTTCCTAAAGCTCCCTACTTTTTTCTCTATCTTCTTTGCAGGAGATATATTATTGGTAGGGGATTTATAGTATGGATTTGGGGACAAATAGAGTGACTTTACATACAAGAGGATGCCATGTCCAAAGCGATTGATGTGGATGAGGGTGGTCTATACATGATGGTCCATGACAAATAAGCATACATGATGGCCCATGACAAAGAAGTGAGTACCTATGGGACACACTCACTAACTTTGGAAAGTGGATATAGATTAGTCATTTTCAATGGTCTCTCATCCTAGCTAGGATTAGATGCCTTGACATGTTGTAATCACAAGCGAGGGACAGGTGCAATGAACTACCTAATAGCTTCACTGTCATTAATGCTAGGCATCAATAAATTTGAGATCTCAAGGAGATTGATTGGGATAGAAGTGGATCATGTCATCTTGACCTTTATAGTCTCTTGTGGGCACATGAGGGACATAGTACTATGTCTTCCTAGGAACCCTAGATACCACTTTTCAAGAGGAGACTTCACATATATATGGTGGTGGCATAGTTGTTAGGTACGATATGGTATGGTACGATAAAATAGTACGAAATGGTACCTTACGATTTTATAAGGTATGGTATGATATTACGATGAAAAAAACATTCAACTTGATTTTTTAAATACCATAAATCATGAAATGATAGAACACATGTTTAAAGTGGAAATAGCCATTTCATTACAAAATAATAACACATGTGGCCCTCATGGTCATATGCGTTGCGTGCAACAAGTGATACGACTAGAGTCTAGTACATACATGGATGATGGATCATAGTGGCATGTGGATACAATGATAGTAGATACAAAAAAGAGAGAGATCTTTGAATCTATAATGAGGCATCACTATCATCATCATCATCATCAGAATCATCTGAGTGCTCATCAAGAGAGTTTGAAGATGACTCTTGGGCATCTGATAATGAGATACTCTCATACTCATCTTCATTGATGAGGTTACCATCATCATTGGCATGGGATGGGAGCTACTAGAGCCCTGCCTTACATATGTTTGCAAGCCATTCGAACCACTTTGCTCAATGTTGGAGGGTACCGAATGACCATGCCCTTGCTAGCACCTACTCGAACTCCTCACCCACGAGCACGTTGATTGCGAGTGTCACGAGTATCTACTATCATAAGCTCTCTATAGAGCTTCAGAAAGATCACCTCCTCCTTATCATCCACCTTCTACCTCCTAATGTACATTTCAAAGAGTGTCGTCTATCAACTTGAATTTATCAACATTCACCTGCACAATGCACATAAGATTGTAAATGCTAAAGTCTAAATTGTAAAGTATAAACTTTAAAGCTTAAAATAAAAGTTTTAAATTTTATGGTTAAGTGTTTACTTGCTTTGGACTATACATGCTCATCATAGCTGTCACGAGGACGCGAAAATTTGATGCTTTGCTTATGTTTAATTGACATTTGATTAAAGGATTGATCAAATGTGCTATTAAAAGATGCACATGTGTTGCACATGTGAGGTGCAAGCTACTTTTTCACAGTTGAAGGCCGAAGGACCCTGTGAAAAAGATGGGTGTCAAATGCAAAAGTTGTAACAAGTTACACTTGTTAGATTCTAGTTGAATTTTGGTGTCAGTTTGCCCCTAGGACCGTTAATTGGCCATTAAGTGTCAGTGGTGACACTAGGGACTAGGCATTAATGAATGGATTAATGCTTGTCCAAGGGTCAATTAATGCATGGGACCACTTTGGGTTGCAAATGGCCTAGCCAATTAATTTTTGGATGGGCAAGGTCAATTTTCTGGGCATGGATTAAGGGCTGAATTAATTTTCAGAATTAATTAATTAATTAAATGGCTGGAAATTGCTGAAATAGATTAAGAAAGCTGCCACTTGGCAAAACTTTCCCATGCAAGTGGGGGAAAGGCTAAATAGGGCTGAAGGGAGAGGGAAATCTCGCTTTTTCATTTTGGAACTGTTGGAAAGAGGTGTTGGATTGTTGCTACCAACTTTTGGGGTCAATTCCCAGCCATTAGAGACCATTTTGGTGATGGAGATTGCATATTCTTGACCTTGGGAAGCTGACAATTGCTGCTGATGCACTTTCTCCTGAAGATCACAGTCTCTGATGCTCCTATTATTGTTGATGCATCTGTTTGGGGTTGGTACAACAGGGCAGCAACTGATTTTGATCAGTTCTTCGCAACAAATCTTAGAATTTTCTCTCTCTATAGCATTCTCTCATCTCCTTCAGCCTATGCTTAGCCATTCTCAGCAATTCTCAGCCATTTGGAGGAGATTTCAGCCATTTTTGGTGGGCTGATCTTTAATTTTTGTAGTAAGCTCTAATTTATAGCAGAAATTAGGGTTTAGCAGCCGCCTGGGGATTTGTGCCAGAGATTGAAGGCTCAAGGGATTGAAATCAGCAGCTGATAATTGAAGATTATCAAGGGATTTCAGGAGCTAGTCCATCTCGAATTGATTTGGGGCAGCATTTGGCCAGCCAAGGGTCAAATTGGAGAAGAAGTCCTGGGTGAATCAAGGGGCAAATGACCCAAAAAGCTTGCTGGTCATTTATGACAGCAAGAGCAATTGGTTAGCAGGAGGAGATTGAAGAATCTCAAGTTGCACTCCTTCCAATTGAATGAAAGCTAAAGAAATACTGCAAGGAGTGCCAGTTTTGGGGCCAACAGGGAGTCTACTGTCCAAGAATGTTATGGTAAAGTGTGTATTTCATTTTATGTGCATTTATCTATTGCTGTAATTAACTCTTAAATCAGGTTATCACCACCCATTCCAAGAAGGAAGGCTGGTTTCATGGTTCCATTGCCGGGATACATCAAATCTCTTGATTTGGTGGGCGCGAGGCACCTAATTGCAAGCCAAAGCTTTGTGCTAGTGTTGATCTTTGTGCTCAGCTAAGAAATTACAGCAAGATGTCTTCATACAATGGGATGCAATCAAACAGTAATGATGCCTCTCATGATGCACATTCACATGGGGAAGAAGGAAATGCAATGCCTGATCTTGGACAAGGCAGGAATCATGGACAACATGCCGAAATGTGGCTGAAGGCCAAGATGTTGGATCCTCAATGCAGAAAGAGGATGATGATCAACAAGGGGAAATGGAATTCGATGATGCATTCAAGAATCGAATGAGGGCAGCAGCCAATATATTTGCTGAATTAGCAAAAGATCCTCAGTTTACTCGGTTTTTGAACACTCCTACGAAGGACAACAAGGGCAAGAAGAGAAAATCCTCTTCTAGAACTTTCGGATAGCAAGATGCACCGAAGAACAAACCAAAGCCTTCTCAAGATGCTCCTAAAGATGCTCACGGTGAAAAGTAGTTGGTGCCAGTTGGGCAAGAAATGCATATGCAAGTTCATGATGTAAATGCTAATCCTATGGTTTTTGGAGAGCAAGGTTTGCATGAGAATTTGGGGCAGCCAACTCACTTTGGTGGTAGCACAATTTTTCATGCTATGGTGGGTGAGTGACCGAATGTGGGAATGTATGGCACACCTTCCCATAATTTTCAGCAACCAATGCATGGCTTGCATAACCCAATGTACTCGGCTATGGCTCATGGAATGCATAATCCGATGTATGGCGGCATCGGTATGATGCCTCGCGGGCGAAATCACGCATATGGGCAAGCATCGGTATCCCGTCGTGCTTTTGGGGCTCAAGGAATAAGTGCTGGTCATGCAAATGCTCCGTTTAATGCTGGCTATCATGGAAATTGCCTCTATACTAGCGGATACACTATGCCTTTCATGTGAGCTTATTGAGGCCTTTTTATGCTGATGTGCCTAAGGATGTATTTGTTTAAATTCAGTCCAATGTAGAGGAGCTCAATAAGATATTGGTATCTGAGCAGATTTTGGCACATAAAGAGTAAAGGTCAAAGGTAAAGCTTCCATAAGCTATTGGGTGAAGTTTCACAACTGTTCACCAATGGATGCTAAATGGATGGAAGAGGATGACTTGGCAGACCATCCTCAGTTGTTGCAGCTTTACCTTGATGCCTTTCGATGGTCTGTCATGAGGACGTGAAAATTTGATGCTTTGCTTATGTTTAATTGACATTTGATTAAAGGATTAATTAAATGTGCTATTAAAAGATGCACGTGTTGCACATGTGAGGTGCAAGCTACTTTTTCACAGTTGAAGGCCGAAGGACCCTGTGAAAAAGATGGGTGTGAAAGGCAAAAGTTGTAACAAGCTACACTTGCTAGATTCTAGGTGAATTTTGGTGTCAGTTTGCCCCTAGGACCATTAATTGGCTATTAAGTGTCAGTGGTGACACTAGGGACTAGGCATTAATGAATGGATTAATGCTTGTCCAAGGGTCAATTAATGCATGGCACCACTTTGGGCTGCAAATGGCCTAGCCAATTAAATTTTGGATGGGCAAGGTCAATTTTCTGGGCATGGATTAAGGGCTGAATTAATTAATTCTGAAAATTAATTAAATGACTGGAAATTGCTGAAAATAGATTAAGAAAGCTGCCACTTGGCAAAACTTTCCCATTTGGGCAAGGTCAATTTTCTGGGCATGGATTAAGGGCTGAATTAATTCTGAAAATTAATTAAATGACTGAAAATTGCTGAAAATAGATTAAGAAAGCTGCCACTTGGGAAAACTTTGTCATGCAAGTGGGGAAAAGGCTAAGTAGGGCTGAAGGGAGAGGGAAATCTCGTTTTTTCATTTTGGAGCTGCTGGAAAGAGGTGTTGGACTGTTGCTACCAGCTTTTGGGGCCAATTTCCAGCCATTAGAGACCATTTTGGTGATGGAGATTGCATATTCTTGACCTTGGGAAGTTGATAATTGCTGCTGATGCACTTTCTCGTGAAGATCACAGTCTCTGATGCTCCTATTGTTGTTGGTGCATCTGTTTGGGGTTGGTACAGCAGGGCAACAACTGATTTTGATCAGTTCTTCGCGACAAATCTCAGAATTTTCTCTCTCTACAGCATTCTCTTATCTCCTTCAGCCTATGCTCAGCCATTCTCAGCCATGTGGAGGAGATTTCAGCCATTTTTGGTGGGCTGATCTGTAATTTCTGCAATAAGCCCTAATTTACAGCAGAAATTAGGGTTTAGCAACCACCTTGGGATTCGTGCCAGAGATTGAAGGCTCAAGGGACTGAAATTAGCAGCTGATAATTGAAGATTATCAAGGGATTTCAGGAGCCAGCCCATCTCGAATTGATTTGGGGCAGCATTTGGCCAGCCAAGGGTCAAATTGGAGAAGAAGTCCTGGGTGAACCAAGGGGCAAATGACCCAAAAAGCTTGTTGGTCATTTATGAAAGCAAGAGCAATTGGTTAGCAGGACGAGATTGAAGAATCTCAAGTTGCACTCCTTTCAATTGAATGAGAGAATAGACACTCCAGATTCTCTCACATGCACCCGAAGAGCAATCTTGAGTAATGACTCTCATGACTAAGGGGTGAAGGGTCTCCAACGCCTATCCAAAGTTTTGCCACCAAAATAGAGGCTTTACATGTGACTCTCTTTTCCAACTAATGGGAGAAGCAAAAGCCACATCCCCTTGTTGAGAAACCCTTCATCCTTCACCCACAGTTTGCGTTTTTGCGTTTTGCGTTTTACGTTTAGTGTTTGCGTCTAGGGTTTGCTATCCCAAAAAGGGGCGCCATCCTAGACTGATTGTGTCTATTTATAGACCACTCTCTTATTCATTCTCTACGGCCGATTCATTCAGTCTGTCACCTCCTCTCCAGCCTCTCTTCTACCCTCACACCCCTTCAAGAGGACATTGCGGTTCGTGGTCCGTGGCTGTCTCCATCATCTTCCTTGTGGTACGGCACCCTTGTTCCCTTGTATCACATTCACTCCGTGATTCAGATCTTCATCATTCCATTCATCAGAGTTTCTTCTCTTCTCTTCTCCATGTTTTCCGAGTTCACTCCGTGTTCCTCTCCGCAAACCCTACTGTCTCGTTGGTAGGTCATCTTTTGACATGGTATCAGAGCCGGATTTGCTCAAATAGCGGCAAAGATCCTCCACTCTAGTGACGATAAAGACCGGTGACGGGTTCGGCATCCACTTATTCTCTTCTTTTGCTGCATCAAAATCTCGTTTTTGCAGGTTTCATGTGTTTTCAGATTGCTGCCCACACCCCTTTGGCGGAGGACATCGCAGTCTCAGCTGTCCCTTGCTGTCATCTACAGTTTGGCACTTGTTTCGAGCCTTGCACCCTCAGTTTGCAGCTGTTTACAACAAAGCGGCTGTTGCTGATCACTCTCCATTCAGAAAACAATCTCGTTTTTGCAGATTTCAAGTATTTCAGCTTGCTGCCCACACCGCGGACGCGGAGGACATCGCAGTCCAAGCTGGCCATTGCTGTTTACAACAGTCTGGTACCTGTTTCGAGCCTACCACACACTGTTTGGAGCTCATTTCGGCATATTAATTGCTGTTGCTGGTTTTTCCTATGTTTTTAGTCTTTCTCTCTCCTCACCTACGTTTTTAGTCTTTGTCTCTCCTCATCAGAGAAGACAAAGACCGATGGCGGGTTCGGCATCAACATTTGATTTCTCTATTATTTCTGTTGCACATTGTGAGATATTCTTCTTCTCTCTTCCACCCTCTTTTATCTTGTTTACCACACCGGTACCATGGCGTCTCCCTCGATAGATTGCCCTTCTACTGGGTCTTTCTACTGCGGCACGAACGGTCATCTCACCAAAGACTGTCGACATCGACCTTTTGCTCCCCATGCCTCCGAAATATATGCGTCTTGCACTAGGCACTCCTTGTGCAACCTCTACTTTCTAGGCCACAGAGATCGTTCTGTATCGGCTATTAGAGTATTATGCGATAGAGTATTATGCTCAAGGCAATAAGCCACACCCGATGCGCACTAAGTTCTTTCGAGCACACTGAGGCTCTCAGACCTTACGAGGTGATAAGCCCTCATGGAGACCACCCCCACAGTGTGGAGGTTTTTCCCACCCACTTCCGGGTACAGTGGCTTCTATGGTCCACATCTCCTCCACAATCCACTCTCGTGAGAGCCCGCGACTGTTCTCCACCCCTCCAGAGTATATGCGTCTTCCACTAGGCATTCCTTGTGCCACCTCTCCTTTCTAGGCCACAGAGATTGTTCTATATCACCTATCAGAGTATTATACTCAAGGCAATAAGGCGCACTTGACACGCACTAAGTTCTTTCGAGCACACAGAGGCTCTAAGACCTTATGAGGCGATAAGCCCTCCTGGAGACCACCCCATAGCATGGAGATTTTCCCCATCCACTTCCGGGTATAGTGGCTTTACGGCCCATATCCCCTCCACAGTCCACTCTCTTGAGAGCCCACGATTGTTCCCCATCCTTGGCTCATCTTGAGCCTCCTTCTTCCCCACCCTCTTCCACTCAAGTTCGAGAGGCCACTTTTGGGTGCTTTCTAGCTTCTTCTTTCGTGCCCCTGATACCTTCTTCGTCACAACCGGCGGCACTTCCTTCATCATTAGATGATTCGCAGTCTGTGAGCCATGAGTGGTTGGATTCCCTTTCTCTCTCAGGCTGGGATTCAGAGGGGGATTTTCCTACTTCGCCCTCAGAGGGAGCTTCGAAGCTTCTAGTTTTTCGTCGACTTGAGAAGGGGCTTCTACTTCTCCTTGCGATTCAGAGAGGGACCCTATGTGCCATGAAGTTCTTTACATACCACCACCTTTCACTTTTGAGTAGTGGCTCTTCTTTGAGAAGTCATTTCCTCTACTCATACCCAGGATCTAGAGAATCTACCTAGATCGGGGCCCTTGGATCTTCAACAACTACTTGGTGGCTAGGCCTTTGTATTCCGTCGAGCATGGAGTCACGGAGCTAGTGGCTTCTCTCCCGAGGTTGAGTTTCGGGTTCTATAGCTCATCCATTCTCCTGACTATATTCAAAGGTCTCATTTCAGGTGGTATTCTCAGATTACAAGGTGATTCGTTCCTTGGTCAGTATGAAGCCAGCTCCCGAGATTGAGTATGGCCATATTCTTATGGTTCTTGGCATCACACAAAGTCCGATATTTCTCCTATGCATTGCATGTTTTCATCATCTTTGTACCAGGGTGCTTGGGCAAGTGAACAATTTTCCCACGAGGGACACTGTCGAAGTGACACCTGCTACATGAGCATTTTTCAGCATGTAGCATTGCATCTCCACCTCACTCTTCTCTTGTTCTCCTTTTTGGGCTTGAGAGGGGGTGTTGAGAAACGCTTCACCCTTCACCCGTAGTTTGCGTTTTTGCATTTTTGCGTTTTGTGTCTAGGGTTGGCCACTCTCTCATTTATTCTTTATGATTGATTCATTCAGTCCCTCACCTCTTCTCTCTAGCCTCTCCACTACCCTCACACCCCTTCAGGAGGACATTGCGGTTCGCGGTTTGTGGCTGTTTCCATCATCTTGCTTGTGCTACGACACCCTTGTTCCCTTGTATCACATTCACTCCATGATTCAGATCTTCATCGTTCCATTCATCAGAGTTTCTTCTCTCTTCTCTTCTCTTGTTCATGTTTGCCGAGTTCACTTCTTGTTCCTCCTCGCAAACCCTATTGTCTCGTTGGTATGTCATCTTTTGACACCCGTCTTTGATCCACATAGCATACTAGCTTCTCTAGCATTGGAATGTGGCCATCCATACGGACCACATAAGTCAAATAAGCAAGCTGGTCTGAATGGAGCCCTCTATCGTCAATGACCGCCAACGACTTGTAGGTTGGATGTACTAATGTTGCAAAACCATGGATAAGCTTATGTCCGCCGCCTTGTACATAACACTCTCGAGATGAAGAAGCCTTATTCAACTCGCTTTGCTTACGTTGCTCTTTGCCACATCGCAAGCATCTTTACCTTTACTGTGAAGAAGGTGAGAACTGATGTGGCTTTGTGGACCACTCTCTTTACCCATTTGAGCTTTCCAATGTCCTCCATTAGCAAGTCCAAACAATGACTTGCACATGGAGTCCATGCAATTGTGGGGAACTCAGCCTCAAGCAAATGGCCCATGTGCCGATAAGTCGATACATTGTCGGTAAAAATTTGCACCACATTCGAGGGCCCCATCTACAACCATAAATTACAATACTTAGAGAGAGAAAGAGGAGTCTCGAAAGATTCAACTTTTAAGACTGTATATATCTTAATGACAGCTTGTCAAATGTGGCGATAGATGAAGGCGCCCGTAGTTTTCCTCCCCCTCTTGCCAATGCCTAGGGCTCTATAAAAGTAAGTGTTGAATTGACATGAGATAAGTTTGTTGATGATACTCTGTTTCTTATGATCACTCCATCAAAGGGTGAGAATGGAATAACCATATTTTATCCATGCCGCCCGAATAGGATCAAGGGCACTATCAATCCTCTCCTTCTCTTTATTAATATTTTTTGATCTTACGTCGTCTTATGTGACACCAGTCCATCCTTCACATGGACCAACATTGGCAATGGCTTTTAACATCTTCTTTCAGTGCTCTTGCTTTAGGATATTGAATGCGAGATTGCACTTAATCACGCTGTGTGCAATTTCTATTTCCACAAATCATACAGTTGATCCATGCACATGTCTGGGAGCTTGAGAGAGAGAGAGGATTGCCTCTGTGGTGTTGCATGAGCCTCCACTCTGTGTTTTGCTGGAGCCGGATGTGGACCTGGAGCGCATGCGACCAACGGTGAGGCCTTACCCCCATCGGTTGAAGATACCCTCACATTTGATCTTCCTCATTAGTAGACATAGGTGTTAGTGGATCCCCCTTTCATCTTGGCGAGAATCTCGTGTGCGATGTTTTGAGGGATTTCCTTACACGGAGCAACTTGCTCCCCCTTCTTGGAAAGATGGTGGAGAAGTCGGGTTACACCACTTTTGTAGTGCTTTCCGCAATACTTGCACATCCAATGGTGGGAGTTGGACTTCTTTGTGTCTCTCTATACATGGACGGCGTGCAAATAAAAGGCCTTGTGCTTCTCACAAGTCATGATGCCAATGGAGAGGGTGTTGAGCTAAAACACACTTTTAAGCTGATTAACATTCTTAAAACAACCCCAAAACACACTTAATTAATTAAAAATCCTAAAAAGAAGAGCGGTTCGAGAGAGTTTCAGTGGTCGCCCAAAAACCCTAATTCTTTGGGGCACCCTTCAACATCTATAAATGGACAAGCTGCCCCCATCCAGCCTTATTCCCGTTTGTGCAGGTTTCATACCCTTAAGTACATATTTTAGCCATCAGTCCACACATACGTGGCTGTCCAGCCCTAAAGGCTGCTGCCACACCTCTAGCTGTTGCGTTTGCTCCTCCAGTGTGTAGGCGACAGTTGGCACCCTATCTCCATCATCACGTAACCTTTTGTTGCTGTGTTTGAATCTATTCTACATCTTGCAGCAGTTGGCGACTAGATCCATAGCTTGCGTTTGGTGTCATCTTCCTAGGCGATAGGTTCCTTCATTAGGCAACAACTCCTCCAGACCAGGCGATAGTTGGCAGTCCTCTTTGTCATCTGTTTAGCGTGGGTTTGGTGCTCTAGGTCCTCTTGACACCTATGTTTGCTGCATCCTCCCATCCTACATTGCGAGTGGTGGTCACAAACTTGGGATCCGTCTTCGGTGGACGTCACTCTCCGACACATTGCTCTGCCCTTGAGTATTTGTATACTCTTACATTCATTTGTAGTATTCATTCACTTCAGAGTTGTGTGATTCTCTCTCTTCTTCTGTTTGTGTTTGAGCTTTGAGTTTTGCATTTAGGGTTTGAGTTTTGCTTTTTGTGTCTGTGTCGTCGTGGTCGTACACTCTGTGTTTTCTCAGTGCAAGCCCTAGCAACTTTCTTCACATGGTATCAGAGCCGGTGCTCTTGTAAAGAGTATCTTGCGGATATTGTGGAGAGCTGTTTTTTTTGCGAGGCACACAATATGGCTCGTAACCAAATCGCAATGTCCCATACACCTTCTCCTCCAGTTTCTATGATGTCTTATCAGCCTTCTTCATCATTGGAGGCCGTGCGATGACATTATGGACTAGGTGAGGAGGATGACACTCTGGTTTCAGCTTCACCTTTTTTTTTCTACTTCTATTCCAAATTTCTCTAACATGACAGAGGAGGACTTTGAGGACTACTATCGCAACAAGTACGATAATACCTCTCCTACAAGCTTTGCTACCACATTTGGACTGGTTGGTGAGGTTCGCCACCTCTTTGATCACCGAGGATATACGACATTTGGAGCGTCTGGTGATCCATCTTCATCATTTCAGTCGGGTCCAGTGTCAGGTTCGTACAACCCTTTTGAGTTGAATGAATCAAAACCCTCGCCTGTTTCTTCATTTGAGGTGGAAGATCCGGATAGTTTTTGCATATGTGAACTTTAATAGAGAGGGCTTACAAAGCAGACGGAATTCAAGTACATCTACAACTTCTGTTTCATTTGAGCATGTAACACACACTTTTCACTCCCCTTCCATACAACCCTTTTCTATCTCCACCCTTGATCATCTCTCTTCATTCTTTCAAAATCTCGGATTACACTCCATATCTGCTTCCCACACATTAGAGGTTGGATTTTCCATTTCCGCTCCCAGTACCTTCTCCTTTTCTACCTCATTCTCTACCTCTTTGCACCAGGGTACTTTGTTAGAGGAATGCTATCTTCTAACACAGTGCCTCTTACCTTTCTGCAAATGAGCATACCCATAGCACTTGGGAAGGCTATGATGGGCATCCCCTCACTACCCTTAGATTCACCTCTCACATGACCACTCAGATGCAGGGGATTCCATCCTCGGCTTATGGTGCATCATCCCACTTACCTTGGGTTACATCTATGCATAGATTTCCATCTTTTGCTCCATGTGTTCCCATGCCACCTCCACCATGGGTTACTCATACAACTACCATGCCCATGCCTAGTCAGCCCATCCCTACTTATGGATCCACCTTGCACACTACCCGCATGCTTGGTGGACACTCTGGGGCCCATTTCCAAGTGCACTCCATTCCCTCATCTTACCTCCATTACACTTTTTCACACTACCCACCTTCGAGCACTACCACTTCTGTTGCAACGGCCAAGAATGCCTTCACAGATAGACTTGTTTTAATGGTTTAAATTTCACCACTTGGTCGAATTTCATGCAACAAGTGCTTGAGTCTTAGGGTCTTTGGAACCTCGTCATTGGTCTAGAGCCTATGTTGGGTAGCTCACTCTGACTACATCTGTTAATGGAAAGCCCGCAATGCCATAGCCAATGTTGAGTTGATGTAGGACTTGCTTTCGGAGTTTCACTCTTAGTTACAACACTTACCGCTCGCGTCAGAGCATTGGAGTCATGTTCTCGACCGCTATGCAGCTCGAGATCGTACTCGGTTTATAAATTTCGACTTTGAGCTTCAAGAGTTCTCTATTAAGGGAGGGGATGATTTGAAAGTCAACCTGGTTGAATATTGGTAGTTACTCGTCAAGTTTGCTACTATTGGCTCTCCAAAGTTAGACGATGATCAGGTCAAGTTCTTCTTGAATAAGTTGCCCGAAAAATACCAAATTTAATTCAACACATTATCTCATTGTCTTGATTACCAACCTTCTATGAGTTTAAGTGTCAGTTCTTGTGTTACGTGAGGTTGCATGATCAAGTCCACAAGAAATCCTCATCATAGCCTTATTTAGAGCAAAGGGGGTTGGTTGCCTCTTCTTTGGAAGGGAAAGCAAGAACTCGCAAGATGCGAAGGCAAGCCAATCAAAGGGTGACTCCTCTTCCTCAGATGGAACCAAATAATCTAGATCTATCTGGCAACAACTCCCTTAGAAAAACTGCTTTTGCATACGTTGCTACAGAGCAGGCTATGTGGACGAGGAGTGTTGCTGCAAGACCCAAGGTCTTCCACCTAAAAAGTCTCAGCAGACTGTTGCAACTGCACAGTCCAGTGGGGCTATGCCTTCCGCTCGTGCTTCATCTACTCCTTTAGCACCCATTGTTGCTGTTGGAGATACAGCCCGAGCACAACCTTAGCAGACAGTCTCTTTCACTACCCTTGAGGGAATAGCTGATGGGTTTGGAGGTCCCTATCTCTTTGCATTTCATGCATCCATCTCACCTTTCTCTCCACCTCGTCGTGTGTTCCCTTGGTAGAGTCTTGCTATTGGATGTACGCGATGGTGGATATCTATCTTAGACTAGCATGTCTCTAGGTCCTTTAGGCTACCCTAGGTCAGTCTAGCATCCATTCTTCGCACTCTTAGAGTCGAACCCATGGGATTCATTGTCCTTAGCTCTTTCGTTCTTAAGTCTTCTGTTGCATTTACTCACACACACACATTCATTGCATTGTCTTTTCAGTTAGATTTTCTCTCTGTTATGTTTTGATTTGGAGCCTCTCACCATTGATCTCTATGTTTGCAAATTCTCATCTCTTTTGCAAGGTTTTGTATTTCAGTGTAGGGCTAACTTGCAAATTACATTGGTCCTACCTGGGCTAGAGATGTGGGGATGTGTACTGTTCCTTTCATGGTTTCATCATCCTAGCAGTGCTTGCTTTTCTTTCAGCATGGCGGTTTTCCCTCCCGCGGCGGATTGTGCAGCATCTCTCTCGATGCTATCATGGCTGTGACTTCTACCTTGCTCTTCCAGCGGGGTGCTTCATCCACTTTATCTTCGTTATCTTCTTTCATTCCTTATGGTTCTTGGCACCACACGAAGATCGACATCGGGCTCATTTTCCTTCTTCGGCATCTATATCCATGTTGAGAAGTGGTTTTCTACCCTTTTTGGTATTCTACAGGCTTCAGCACTTTGTCTTCGACATCGGCTGCTTCTCCCTGTTCAACCTTCCTCTTTGCACTACACGATTTCATCATCTTTCTACTTGGGCGCTTGGGCAAGTGAACAATTTTCCCATGAGGGGGACTATCCAAGTGGCACCTGCTACATGAGCATTCATTAGCATGTAGCATAGTTTGTATCTCATTGTGCAAAGCACCTCTTGAGCGGATTCTAAGCTGTTTCCATTAGCGGCTGTTGACACCACACCACCATACTCTCTCATCATATTTTCCCTCATCATCGACACCCTTGAGTGGATGGGTAAGCTCGTACTGTTTTGTGATGTGTTGGTTGTACCCTCCCTACTTCCATCTTCTAGGCCACTGTAACTCAATTGGCGGCATCCCGTAAAATTTAACTCACATTTTAAAGAGAAAAGTTCAATGTGGTTCCATCCACCTTTGTAGTGCTTGGTAGGCCACTGGGCAGCCGATGGGCACCCTTTGTCCGATGCCCTGTCCTCTTTGGGGCGACTGCTTTGACTCCCTTGGTAAGATAACCATTGCCTTTGTAGTCTTGGTAGGCCAGTGGGCAGCCAATGTGTACTCTTTGTCTCATGGTGTGGTTGCTTTGGGGTGGGATAGCTTGGGGTAAGTAGAAATCCAAGTGGTTGGCCTAACCTTTCGGCTTTGTTTTGGGCTTGAGAGGGGGCATTGAGCTAAAAGATGCTTTTCAGCTGATTAGAATTCTTAAAACAACCCCAAAACACACTTAATTAATGAAAAACCCTAAAAAGGGGAGTGGTTCGAGAGAGTTTCAGTGGCCCCCCAAAAACCCTTATTCTTTGGGGCACCCTTCAACATCTATAAATAGACAGGTTGCCCCCATTTAGCCTTATTCCCATTTGTGCATGTTTCACACCCTTGAGTGCAGATTTTAGCCATTAGTCCACACAGATGTGGCTGTCTAGCCCCTGAGATTCCTGCAACATCTTTTGTAGCTGCGTTTTCTCCTCCAGTGTGTGGGCCACAACTGGCAGCCCATCTCCATCATTAGGCTATCTTTTGTTGCTGCATTTGGACCTATTCTACACTTGGCAGCAGCTTGCAACTGCATCCATATCTTGCGTTTGGTGTCATCTTCCTTGGCGACAGCTTTCTCCATCAGGCAACAACTCCACACTAGGAGATAGCTGCTGCTAGCCCTCTTCGTCATCTGTCTAGCTTGCATTCGGTGCTCCAGGTCCTCCTAACATGTGCTTTTGTTGCATCCTCTCCATCCTACACTTTGATTGGTGGTCACAGACTTGGGATTCGTCTTTGGTGGATATTATTCTCTGACACACTGCTCTGCCCTAGAGTATTTGTATACTCTTACATTCATTTAGAGTATCATTCACTTCAGAGTTGTGTTTTTCTCTTTCTTCTTTTGTTAGTGTTTGAGTGTTAAGTTTTGCATTTAAGGTTCGAGATTTGCTTTCTTTGTGTGTGTCTATCTCTTTGTGTTTCTATTGTGGTCGTACACTGTGTTTTCTTAGTGCAAACCCTAGGAGCTTTCTTCACAGAGAGTCATGAGTGAAAGAGAGGCTTGCGAGAGAGAGAGAGAGAGAGAGAGAGAGAGAGAGAGAGAGAGAGAGAGAGAGAGAGAGAGAGAGAGAGAGAGAGAGAGAGAGAGAGATGTTCTTAATGCTGATTCAAGGTTCTCCAGTTCTTCCTCGTCGCTGCTCAATCATTTGGTATGTTCCTGGAAACGGGTCCTTCTAAAGGCTCAGTGGCATCCAGCGGAGGATCGCTTGACTACGAATTCTTTTCAATTGGAATTATTGGCAGTCTCGCGTTTACTTGTATGGGAAGGCAAAAATGAGCTTAGACCACAATTCAACCGGATGGCTCGTTTGGGCTTGTCTTCGGTCGCGGATGCCACCCTTGCTAGTCGTAATGTGCTTATATCTTTTCGTACAGCCAGGAGGCTTTACAGGATTCCGCGGGGATATAGGCCTTTATGGGAACAGCTTTTGCGGATGCTCCAGAACAGACAACCCTTTCCTGCCCTTGCTTCAGATCATCCCTGGCAGGATTGGAACCTACAAGGCCGGCTGCCTTTAAGCAAAGCTTCTGCTAATCAAGTTTATCATATTCTGATCAAAGATCAACAATGGTTAGTTACCAAAGCCAATGCTTTATGGGGCTTACGAAAATCCCGGTCCTGGTGGAGGGCAACTGTGATGGAGGGCTGGTTGAACAAGACCCCCTTCAAATGTAAAGTATTTCTTTGGAGAGTGATGATTGGTGGTCTCCCGCTTGCGTCGGCTCTTTCCAAGCGACGAATCTCCAATGGCAACTGTTTCTTTTGCACCACTGCGGTGGAATCGGCCCGTCACAGATTTATTTCTTGCCCTGTCGCAAAAAAAATCTGGTTCTTTTTGTCGGCTATTTGGCAAGGAGCGGTTGGATTCACCCTGCGCCCATTTGATTGGGTTTTCGGGCAGCCCAAATACCCCACTCCTGCACAGCCACATATGAAACTCATGTATCATTTTCTTCGATATTGGGGCTGTTGGCATAACTGGACCATTAGGAATGCTTTTCTTTTTGACTCCGCCTATAATGTTCAGCGACATATTGCGAGGCTTAAGGGCCTTTTGTATTGGCAGTTGGATCTTCTCCGGCATTCTGATTTGCTCTCTAGGGAGGACTTCCGTCCCTGGCTTATGGCAATTTCATCTGCCCCCTTGCCATAACTTTGTAACTTGTAGCACTTAGCCCCTCTTCACATGATGGCCTGGATTGGCGTCATGTATCTTGTAATCAAGTTATCTTGTACTTTTTTTCGTAATTAATACAATTATCTTTTACGAAAAAAAAAAAAGAGAGAGAGAGAGAGAGAGTTAAGGGCTGCAACATTGTGCATAATATCTTAAATGTGCAAATGGCTATTGACTATGCAAGGCACTCCAGTCAGGAAGTGGTATTGATCCAATTGGATCTGGAAAAGGCGTTTGACTATTTAGACTGGTCTTTCATTGCAGAACTTATGTCGACGATGGGCTTTGGCACTCGGATGTCCCACTTGATCTACACCATTAGTGCGGCGGCCTCTTTGCGAGTTATGCTAAATGGTGGTGTTACAGAGCCCTTTGTCCTGGCATGTTCTGTGAGGCAGGGTTGTCCTTTGAGTCCTCTCTTCTTTGCCTTGGCGACTCATCCGGTTTTGTCGATATTATCCTCCATGGCAGCTTTTGCTCAGTTGGCCGGATTGTCTCTTCCTTTTGGTCAGCACTTCGTTTGTCAATCTTTGGCAGATGACAATTTTATGATCTTATGTGTGGACAAGGACAATATACGCAAGGCCTTAGATGTCTGGACGCTCTTTGGTCAAGCTTCTGGTCTTCGTATCAATACTTTCAAATCGGCCCTTCTTAGTTGTACAGAGTCCGATTTACAGTCATTCGGCTGGCAGGGACAGGTTGTGCCCCGTGGTTCCATGGTCAGGCATCTTGGGTATCCTTTGGGTGTTGATGTTCAGTCGAAACAACTACTACAGTGGATTTCACAGAAACTGGCAGTGAAGTTTCTCTATTGGAAGTCGCAAGCGTGGCCTTTCCATGTTCGCCTCAAAGTGGCTCAAACAATTATGCTGCCAATGCTCATATATTTCTTACCATTGTTGCCTTGGACTCCTACTACTTTGAATGCTCTCACCTGGCCCATTCGTTTCATGCTATGGAAGAAGGATTCATTGCATGCCGGTATTTCGTGGATTTCGTGGTCGTATACATGTACCCCCAAACGTCTGGGTGGTGGGGCTATTTTGGATGCCGAAACTCATATGCTGGCACTTCGTTGGTCTCTTTTTCGTGGCACGTGTGTGGAGCATCACCCGTGGGCCGCTATAGCCCGTTGTTTTCTTGAGGACCGCGGGCTTCTGCATGGGAATACACAAATTCGAGGCTCCTGGTGGCATGTGCTTAATGCAGACTCTCGGTTTTGGAGTCCTTTCTCACCTCTACTCCTTCATTTGGTCGGCTCCTGGTAATTGGTTCTTCAGAAGGCGCGTTGGTCTCCAGCGGAAGACTGTGTAAATACTAACTCTTTTCAACTGGAATTATTGGCAGCCTCGAGATTACTTTCATGGGAAGGCAAACAGGAGCTTAGACCAAAATTTAACCGCATGGCCCATTTGGGCTTGACCTCAGTTGCAGATGCCACCCTTGCCAGTTGTAATGTCTTCGTTTCATTTCGTACTGCCAGGAGGCTTTTCCGAATCCCTCGTGGATACCATGATTTATGAGAACAGCTTTTGTCAGTACTCCAGAACAGACAACCATTTCCTGCCCTAGCTGTGGATCGCCCTTGGCAGGAGTGGGTCCTTGCAGGTCGGTTAAATTTGGAAAAGGCCTCGGCTAACCAGGTGTACCATCTTCTAATTAAAGATAATCAATGGCTGGTCACTAAAGCTAATACTGTATGGGGGTTGCGGAAATCTCAGTCATGGTGGAAGGCAACTGTCATGAAGGTAATGATTGGTGGTCTTTCTCTTGCCTCGGCCCTTTCCAAGCGTCGCATCTCTAACAACAACTGTTTCTTCTGCACCACTACTGTGGAATCGGCCCGTCACCGATTTATCTCTTGCCCTCTCCCTAAGAAAATCTCGTTGCTTTTGTCTGTGGTTTGGCGAGCTGTGGTTGGCTTCTCAATGAGTCCTTTCGATTGGGTTTTTGCACGCCCAAAATATCCGGCACCGGCACAGTTGCATATGAAGACCGTGTTTCATTTTCTCAGATACTCCGGATGCTGGCATAATTGGACTACTCGGAATGCCTTTCTTTTTGAGTCGGCCTCTAATGTTCCGGGACACATTGCCAGGCTTAAAGGCCTCTTGCTTTGGCAGATAGATCTCGTTCGGCACTCTGACTTGCTCCCTTGGGAAGACTTGCTTCCCTGGCATAGGGCAATTTCCTTTGTGTCTTTACCGTGACTTGTGTATCTTAGTCCGTGTTTTGTACTGACAAGTTCACACACGGTGGCTTAGAGCCATTGTGTATCTTGTAATTATGTAACCTTGTACCTTTTTTTCATAATTAATACAATTACCTTTTACGAAAAAAAAGAGAGAGAGAGAGCGAGAGAGAGAGAGGTCCAAGGGATAGTAAGGGCCTTGAGCCTTGAGAAAGAGAGGTAGAGTGAGATGCTTGAAAGTTAGAGAGGGGCTGGAAGTTAGAGAGAGAGGAGGCAGGAATCAAGATAGGCTTGAATCTTGATAGATAGATAGCTTGCTTGGAGAGAGAGAATTGAGCAATGAAAATGCTTGTTGATTTGGTGTGGAAGGATGTAGGGGAGCAGCACCTTTTATATGCTAGAGAAGAGAGTGGAAGAAGAGAGAGATCCAAAGTGGAAGAAGAGAGAAGGCACAAGAGTGTGGAAAAGAGTATCTGAGGCTAGAGCATGGGATCCAATGGCAATTGGCATCCAATGAGCAACGGGCATCCAATGGCAAGTGGCAATGGGCTGGCAAGTGTGCCATGTGGGCAGAAAATAGGACCAACACGTGGGCAGAAAGCACAGAATTTACGTTGGCCATGACGCGAAACGTGCCTGATGCAGTGGCCAAAAAGTGGATGTACTTTCATATGGAATCGTACAGATTCATACCGTACTGTACCGTATGAACAGGTCCACGCTATGTAGGAAGGCAACTATGGGTGGTGGATCATACCATCTTGATCTTTATAGTCTTCTATAAGTACATGTGTAACCCGAAGTAAGAATGATTGGATAGTATCTTTAGGCTCGAACTTCATCTGTTGGAGCTATCCATAGAGGGCTCGTAGAATCTATTTAGAGATACAAGAGAGAAGAGTAGAATATGCAGGGGGATCATCAGAATTACATGTAAGCACTGTTTCCTCATGGTTGGCTTGGTCCGAATCAGATGGAAGAGATTGGGAGGCTGAGGATCCTCAATAGCTCTGGAAAACCATGTACCACAATTGCTTGTGCACAAACTATGTTTTCATAACAACACTCAATGCTAAAGTAGTGAAGGCCATGAAGTTTGTCATTAGTAGAACAACAGAGAGGAGCCATTTGGAGAGGACAAGAAGAAAAGATAGAATAGAAAGAGAGAGTACGACCAAGCACAACACAAACTGCATGAAACGTGAGTTCACATGTAGTGTCAAGGGGAGATGATCACAAAATGTTTGCAAAATCCGGGAGAATCAGAGTGACAACAACTAATAAATATTCACAAAGGTTGAAAATATTGTTGCCCAGCCTATAGGAGCACGATCTTGAGTCAAAACATGCTTTACAGCTGATTAGCATTTTTTAACGGCCCCAAAACACACTTAATTAATGAAAAACACAAGTTTGGTGCGTGGTTCGAGAGAGTTTCAGTGGTCCCCCAAAATCCTAATTCTTTGGGGCACCTGTCAATATCTATGAATAGAAGGGCTGGCCACCATTTAGTCTCAATCCTTTGGTATAGGTTTCTCACTCTAGCGTGCAGCTTTTAGCCATCAGCCACCTACCATCTGTTGCCCAGCCATCATCGACTTCAGCCCATCTCTATCCACTCCTAGGCAGCATGTTTTCAGCTATTGGCTTGTTGTTTGGAGGTCTCCATTTGCTGCATCATCATAGCACCTAATCAGCCTACGTTTTGAGCATCTAGTGTCAGGCGACAGGCTGTTGCCATCTCTTCCACCAGGCGACTACTGTAGTAGCTACATTTTTGTTGTCAAGTGAGCTGTCTACACTCTAATTCCCTGACACTTTGGTGATTTGCATTTGGTTTTTCCTATTGATGCCTCAATTCCTTGACACTCTGGTGATCTGCGTTTGGTGTTTTCCGAACTTCGACACTCTAATTGATGGTCACAACACTTTGGATCCGTCTCTGGTGGACATTACTCTCAAGCACTGTATTAACTTGCCCTTGGGCATTGTGTACACTCTTATATTCATTTACGTCAGAGTTTTTTCTCTCTATGTTTATCTTTGTGTTTGAGTTTTGGGTTCTTGCATTTTGCATTTTGCATTCAGAATTTATGTTTTGCTTGTCTTTGTTTGAGTCTTTGTGTTTCAGTCCTGTTTGTACATGATGTGTTTCCTTGGTGCAAACCCTAGCATATGTTTACATGATATCAGAGCCGGTGCTCTTCTAAAGAGTATCTTGTGATGATTGTGGAGGCTAGTCTTTGTGCAAGACTCACACGTGACTCGATTCTGACTCTTAATGTCTTAGGGACCTTCTTCTTTAGATCCTATGACACCCTATTAGGCTTCTCCATCATTGGAGGCTTTGAAAAGGCATTATGGTCTCTGGGAGGATGTAGACATAACTTCACCTTTATCATATTTTTCTTCTCGTTTTGGTCATCTTACAGATGAAGAGTTTGAGCAGTACTTGCACATCACATAGAGTTCGGTTTATACTCCTTGAATGAGTGCTACTATTCCATTTGTATTGATTAGTGAGATTGGCTCTCTCTTTGATCTTGGAGGGACCATAACATTTGGCGCGTTTGGTGATCCATCTCCTTCATCAGAACCAAGCCTTCTATCAGGTTTGTATAATCCTTTTGAGTCGTGCAAGCCAAAAGTCTCTTCTATTTCTTCTTTTGTCATGCTGGATGCGGATGATTTTCAATATGTTAACTTTAATAGAGGAGGCTCTTGAAGCAAATTGCCTCCATCAGGTATGTCTCCACCATTTGTTTCATTTGAGTAAGGAAACTATACTTCTCAACTCCCTCCCATCCCACCACTATTTTCTCCACATTTTGATCTACTCACATCTTCAATCCAAAATCTTGGATTACATTTCACTATTACTCAAAGTATACTAGGGGTTGGATTGTCTATCTCCGCTCCTAATACCTTCTCGTTCTCCCTTCCACCTTCTACCTACCCTCCATTCACTCCATCTCTTGGTGCATTGTTATGGGGAACGCCACCCTTTAATACTGTATCTTTCACATATCCCCACTTTACCACATCCTTTCACTTTGGGACGCTTGTGATGGAAATCCACCTCACTATCCTCAGATACTCACAACCCCCCCGCACGACCTTTTGAGATGAAAGGATATCCATCCTCTACTTATGGAATGCCGTCACACATCCCTTGGGTCACTCCTATGCTGGGATTTCCATGGACTACTCTCCGTGTTAGTATCCCTCCACTATGGGCTGCACAGGCGGTTACTATATCTATACCCAATCCCCCTTGTCCACATTTGGATCCATTATGCATACTTCTCATATGAATAGTGGCCACACACTTAGCCTTTTCTTTTTTAGACTTCCACTGGATAGTAACATACTCATTGCATTGCACTTAGCTTTGCTTTAAAAAAAAAAAGATTTTCAGTTTTGTTTTTTGGAGCATCTCGCTACTCAGCTCTGTGCTTGCAGATTTTTTATCTCTTTTGTAGGGTTTTGTATTTCGGTGTAGAACTAAGATGCAAGCTTGCACTTGTTCTTCCTGAGGTGGAGAAAGGAGATGCACGCAGTTCCTTTCATGGTTCCATCTACTTGGAGTTTTGCTCTTTTACTAGTATGAAGGCTTCCCCTCTCGAGGCGAATGGTACAACACCTCTGTGGATGCTATTATGGCAGTGACTTCTATCCTTACTCTTCCATTAGAGATGGTTTATCATTTTCATCCACATGGTTCTCGGCACCACATGAAGACCGATATCCTCAGGTTCCACTTCGTTCTTCAGCATCGATATCCAGATTGAGAGGGGTTTCCTACCCTTGGTATTCTATAGGTTTCAGCACTTGTCTTCGACATCCGCCTTTCCCTCCCTATTGTACCTTTTCTTATGCATTGTATGATTTCATTATCTTTGTACTAGGGTGCTTGGGCAAGTGAAAAATTTGCCCACGACGGATATTGTCCAAGTAACACCTGTTGCATGAGCATTCTTCAGCATGTAGCATACTATACATCCCATTGTGCAGAGCACCACTAGATACATCCTAAGTTGTTTCCATTGACGGATTACACCGTTCTCTCGTCATTGATATCCTCGAGTGGTTGGGTAAGCTTGTACTGTTTTGTAATGTGTTGGATGTACCATCTCACTTCCGTCTTTTGGGTCACTATTAGTTAATCAGACACCATCCCTAAAATTAACTTTTCACCACAAAAGAATTTTTTTTTTTTTCAAGTGGTTTCATCCACCTTTGTAGGGCTTGGTAGGCCACTGAGCAACCAATGAACACCCTTTGTGCGATGCCTTGTCCTCTCTGGGGTGACTATTTGGACTCCCTTGGTAAGATAACCATCGCCTCTCGTCTTGATAGGCCATTGGGTAGCAAGCACCCACTCTTTGTTTGATGATACTTTGGGGTAAACATTATAGGCCTTTCCTTTTAGGCTGAGATTTGGGCCCAAGAGGGGATGTTGAGCCAAAACAATCTTTACAGCTAATTAGCATTTTTAAACAGTCCCAAAACACTCTTAATTAATGGAAAACATAAATTTTTATAGGCGTTTTGAGAGAGTTTCAGTGGTCCCTCAAAACCGTAATTCTTTGGAACACCCTTTGACATCTATAAATAGATAGACTACCCACCATTGAGCCCCAATCCGTTGGTGCAGGCTTCTCACTCTGCCGTGTAGATTTCAGCCATTAGCAACCTACCATCTGCTGTCTAGCCTTGAGCAATTGTAGCCCATCACTATTCAGCCCTAGGTGGTCTGTTTTCAGCCATGGGCTTGCTGTTTGGAGGCCTCCATCCATTGCGTCATTATTGCACCTGATCAGCTTGTGTTTTCAAGATCTAGTCGCGGGCGACAGGTTGCTGCCATCTCTTGTTGAGATATCGAGCTCCACTCGTGATACGCCAGGGTGACCGTTGTGTATTTATGTCACCGACTTGTCAGTTGCAGATGCGGTTGGTACACCGCCCCTGAATAATAGCTACATGATAGCTATCCTTATCTACTCTAGTTCGTGGCTCAGTTAGTATGCCACCTTAGTTAGTTGAGTTTGGTTTGAGACCCATATAGAGGGTTCTTCTATTTCTTTGTACTTGAGTTCTTTTGGCTTACACAACTAAGAAGAGGAAAACTGTTTTTAGCCTCCACCCTTGTGTGTCTTCCCCCATTATGCAAGCAAGAAAGCTTCAAGCGAGACTCCTTCCTTCTCTCCCACAATCTTGACATCTCTCCCACTAAGCGATTGCTGTAGTACTTGCGTCTACATCAGCAAATACCTCTCTTGGTGTTGCCTCAGTTCCTTGACATTTTGGTGATCAATGTTTGGTGTTTGCCATACTCTCACAGTCCGACTGGTGGTCACAACACTTGGGATCCCACATTGGATTGCTCTGCCCTTGGGCATTCTGTACACTCTTACATTCATTTACAGCATTCATTCACTTCAAAGTTTCTTCTCTCTGTGTTTGTCTTTGTGTCCGAGTTTTGAGTTTTTGCACTTTGCATTTAGGGTTTGAGTTTTTCTTGTCTCCATTTGAGTCTTTGTGTTTCAGTCTTGGTCGTACATGGTGTGTTTCCTTAGCACAAACCCTAGCATATCTTCACACACGGAAGGCTGAAAACATAGATGCAGATGACAAAAATGTAGGCAGCAAGAGCATTAAATGCAGTTGTGTAGGATTACAATATTGCACAAAGTTCAAATGCAGCCATTTGAAACCCAATTCCAAGCCCTTCTTAGTAATCTAAAGAAATACCAAAGGGAGTGCTAGGCTTGCTGTCTTTGTGCAAAGTACAAGTGGTCTAGCTCCTGTTGAGAGTATTTAATTTGGTAATTTTACTTCCCTTTGAATCAGCCAAGGCTCATTTCACTTGTCCCACTTTAGTCCTATAACCCCTTGATACATGAGTGAGCTCTAAATTCCAAGCTTTTGCATTCTCACTAGCCTTTTATGTTTTGAATATCATTATATATAGCTTGTCATGGCTGGAACTTTCCAACTCCCACATGCTCGATAAAAGTGTACTGTTGGTTGCTAGTGTGTTGAAGAGTTATATTTTGGTTCTCACTCCTAAACTTGTGTAGAAATACTCTCTCTTCAAGGGGGCTAGACTTGCATGTCTTTTGACAACTTGTGCATGTGTCATTGTGCAAGTTGGCCTTGAGCATGAACGGCTCCCCTTCTCCACTTGCATGGAAGAAATGAGGGATATCTTGTTGGTCCTAGAAATTCTGGCATATGTTTTGTTTCTTTGTTCTTAACATTATCATGTTTGTGTTTTGTTCACCAAGTGTACATGTAAGGATATTTCTTAGGAAAACATTATACAAATGACAAGTTTCTCTTTGTGTATGTCATGGTGTTCTTGATATTTTATTGTTTTTAGGAAAGCATAGAAAGCAATTAACATCTATATGGAGATCAGCATAGAATACAGTTAACCGCAAAGCAGAGAATGCAATTAACCTGTATATGAGAGATTAGCATAGAATACAATTCATTGTAATTTCGTATCTTCAGGCTGGTACTGGCATTGCGGAGTTGATTGCTTTAGAAATTGCAAAACAGGTAAGAATTCTGTTGGATTGCCTCCTCCTAGACCTCCTTTTTTGTTTTATATTTGTTTTACTTTTGGAGCCTGTTACAATGGTAATTTTGTACTTTGCGTTGAGATTATTTAACATGAGGTGATTTATTCATGGAAATGCTGCAATCTCTATAAGTTGGGGGTTTTGAACAACCTTGGTATCTTTGAATAGGACAATGTGACCTTGGAAGAAGCTAGAAGAAAGATTTGGTTGGTGGACTCAAAGGTCGGTCTCTCTCTCTCACACATAGGTCACATTGGCCTTATGTAGATGTTAATATATCTTTCTTTCTTTCTGTCTGGGTAATTATATTAAGTACAAAGAATGTATCTCTTTATTTCTTCATGAGAAAGATTTAATTATTGCATATAAATATTTACATCAGCAAATAATCTCTCTCTCTCTCTCTCTCTCTCTCTCTGTGTGTCCATAAAAGTTATTGAAATTAAAGAATAATCAGATGTACAAGAGGCCTTTTGGCCAGCATGGAAGGGAAAACTTGTTGAAGACCTTGAAAAATAAGAGTGTCCTGCACTATCATGCTCTCTGTCTCTCTATCTCTCCTCTGTTTCTCTCTTTTCTTTCTCTTCACCTTCTAGATGGGCTACTCGTGAAGCAACAAGGTGCTTCATAGAGGCTCAAGGAAAGGCACAAAGCCTTCTTGTGCATGCCTGAATCGGGTCCTTCTTTGTCTACATCTTCATTTCAAACATGCCAAGCCACTACGTGTTGATTATCTCCCGTCTCTGGCTCCATGTTGTCTATCACTTGTGTCTTTAGGAGGGGCCTCAAGTGATGACTGCGCCTAATGTCTAGGTAGTGGCAACTTTGATATAGATTTTATTGGCTGTTGAAAATGCATCGGCAGTATGATTTGCAGCATGTTTTGATTATTAGCTCAAAATTTCACTTTACTCACCATCCAATCCCAGTTGTATCCCAAATTCAAGGAAAAAGAAAATAACAAATTCTGTTTTGATAAAAACTTTCATTAGGTTGTGGAAGTAGACTCATACATGTGTATCTGAATGTTTGCAGACTTCTCAACATAGTAGTGAAGTTCCATTTTGTTTAGCACTACACCTCACATGGCATTTATCAGTTCTTTTGGTTTTAAAAATGGACTTCTCAAAATGACAAATCGTTTTATGGCATTCCGTGTCCACCCTAAATTTGATTAAGAGAATGTACTAGTATCAGATTCCTGAAATCAGTTTGTTCTCTTGAGTTGATCCTTTATCAGCTTCTCTTCTTCCTGTACGGCAGGGCCTTATTGTGAAATCAAGATGGGACACTTTGCAACACTTCAAAAGAAATTTTGCTCATGAACATGAAGGATATCCTGATCTGTTGTCAGCGCTGAAGGTATGGGAGATGGATTCATTTACGTTTTTGGTTTCTTCTCCAATCCGGAGTTTCGGAAGTTTCCTTGGAATTATGGGTTTAAGTGAATGAATAAGGGAAAGCATATCTAGGGGTAATGAATTTTACGTATGACATGCAGAAATAATGGGTTGTTGCCATGTCATCTAACTTTTTATTATATGTAGAAGTGTGACAATTCAAAACATGTTTTTTAATTAGGGCCATTTTACAAACACACTCATCAAATTTGAGGATTTAAGATGGATCCTTTCCTCTACGTAGTATTTGATTCGAAGAAATAAATGGCCTTTCCATTCAGATAGGCTGATTGCACTGTTGATCACATGCAACCCATGGTTTGAACTCACAAAACTCTAGAACTAAGTCCTGAGTTAAAATAAAGGGTGTTTGGGAGGGTCCCAACATTTATCTCTCAAAAGATGTCTGACAGTGCAGAGCTAGCAAGTGAAAGGGATGAATTCTTTACTGTTTTTTCATTCTTTAGTCCCTAAGTGGATACATTGGAGCTGTCCTTAGCCCATTGCCTTTGCTGCAAGTCAAGCAACAAAAGAGCAGCCTGCCGATTTGAGTGAGGTATTGAAAGTTGGAATTCCAGGGCCAGACCTAGAAAAAGGAGAGCAATGGGGTGCCTTGGTACCTAACATACGCTATTGAAGGACTCTGGCATCAAGCTTGCATACCTCTTGACCATGATAATCATCTTGGTTGATACACAGGAAACATACTTTCCTCTTTTATCTCTAGCAAACTGGTCTCTTTTAATGTAGCTCAAAAAACTAGTTTGATAGGCCGATACACATGTCTAACAATCCAACCATGGAGGTCGTGCACTGAAGCTCCTCAGCTTGTTCCTTCACTCTAGTAGTCTCTACTCTCTAGGCTCAGAAAATGTAACCCAGTAGGCTAGGAATTGGAAGTCTTGGTTTGAATGAGGCTCTTGACCTGAGGCTACCATATTGGGCTTTGTAATCGTAGATTGAACCTGCATATCAACTTGATGCAAATGGAAAAAAATGAGGAAGGGAAAAAAATCATGGGAGGAATGTACAGGGTGATGAAGTCTGTGAGGAGGAAGGCCCCAAAAGAGTTGAAGAAGTGTGCCACTTGGCTGGTTTTTGGTGGTGGTGGAACTCGGGAGTAGGCGCTGAATGCATCAACTAAGGATAGCAAACATTCACAGCCTACAGATAATTAAGGTTGGCTCTTGCCAAATTGCACTTGAAATGCATTGCATGATTCATTGCTTGTGGCTCAATCCTAAGAAGAGCTTGTTTAGCTTTCTGGAAAGCCCATGATCTTTTTTTGGCTATGTTTTGTCTTTGTTGGTTGTGTTTTTAGTTCTTTCTTTCATTTTCATGGCCTTTTCAGCTCATTTGCACAGTCAGTCTCTCAGCCGTGGGCATAAAATTCAGATGCATCACAGTAGTGCTTCTAAAGCATATGAGTAATGTGAAGTCTGTGTATCTAGGAGTCAACCCCTCTACAAGAACTTTCTTTACATTGATGCAGGCTTTAAAACCCACAATTCTTATTGGGTCATCGGGGAAAAGGAGCACATTCACAAAAGAAGTCCTTGAAACAATGTCCTCTTGCAATGAGGTAACAATTTCAAGTGCTATTTTTTGACCTCTTTATGCTCTGGATTTATGCATAGTACATGCTATGAAGTAGATTTATTAAGCAAGTATCATTTTATTTTAAGTAATTACTAATATATGGCTTCATGCTACAGAAACCTGTTGTTTTGGCTTTGTCAAATCCGACAGCTAATGCTGAATGTACTGCAGAAGAGGCTTACACATGGACACAGGTAGTTCCAACATCTTCTCTTTGAAGTAGCTGGCCATTGGGAACGATGCATTTTTAATGCTCATAGTTTAACTTTTGCGGTGATATCTTTGCCTATATTGTAGCCTATCAAGCTAGTCCTTCCCTATATTGTAGCATATGAAAATGGCGAAGGATGTAATGATCGCGTGTTGTCTTCATCATAAATGATGTGTTGTGATATTTTGGATGTATTATGTGTGGCAATTTATTGTATTTGTTAAGACCTTTTGATTGATACCCATGTTGCTTGGACATCATGTACTTTGATGAAAGTCTCCCAAAGTTGATTAACCTTAGGATAATTAAAAGGGACATTATTTAATTAATTGAACATAGGAGGGTGTGAAGAGGTACGCCATCCAATAAAGCCATGCAATGTAATTTTTAGGTTAGATGAAGATGAATGAAGATCAAAGAAGAAGATTTGCTTGCTGTCTAATTCTTTTTCTTTTTGTCATTAATGTCACACAATAATTTGTTGCTTCCTTAACATTGATTGTATTGAATTCGATCTCCATAATTCTGAAAATTTCCAACAAATAGTATCAGAGCATGTAGCTATTGTGATTATGGGTAGAGAAGGGTTGGCAACATTATGTATAGGAGATTTACAAGTGGCTATGCTTTCTTTTAGGTACCACCATGATAAGTTGTAGTAGTAACAAGCAGCCTACTGTAGCATTGTCTAGTACAGAGGTAGAATATTGTGGGATAGCAATAGCAGCATGCGAGTGACATGGCTGAGATTACTGCCCTATGATTGACATTGGTCGGAGTGTGATGCTCTATTGTGACAGTGTAAGCACTATTGTGTTGGCCAAGAATCTAGTCTATCATGCAAGGATGAAACACAATGAAGTTCACTGTCACTTCATCAAAGAGAATGTATTGGAAAGGGAGATAGACTTGGTTCACATCAACACCCATGACCAAGTGCCAGATTTCCTTACCAATGCATTAGGTAAAGATAAGTATGAATACTTCAAAAGTGCGTTGGGCATTCATTATGTTCAAGCTTATACTATGTTTGAGGGGGAGTGTTGATACATTTGCATAGAAGGGAGTGTGAAGGTCCTTCAGGAGAAAATCCAACAAGAGATATTATCTTCTTTTGTATCTCTATTGTGTGTAAGAGGAAGAAGCAGGCAGTGAGAATGAATAAAGAAGCAGCAGAAGAAGAAAGAAGATTATGAGCCCTCCATTTTACCCATCTCAATTTCTATCTTCTGCTCTCTGAGTCCTTAATAGTGGTCTAGAATTGAGATGAAAACTCAATGATGTACCATAATGGATGTTAATTGCTATTAGTTGGAAGTCACTATTTCTCAGACTTTTGCAGGCTCCCCTATTTACGTCTGTGCATATGCACCCCCTGCTGTGCAGTCTTCTCCCTCTATTTTGACTCTGTTCTGTTTTGGTTGAATTTGCTTTTTAAAGTTTGATATTTTTGCCTTTTAGTCCCAAGCTTCGTTCACATTACAAGAAGTTATGGTACTGGTTACCATGGGTCCTAATTGATTTGAAGATCCTGCATCATATGGAGAGAGTCAAACCATCAGAAGACAGCTTGAAGTTTTGTGCAGTTTTTTAGTGAGGCCTAACCACTTGCTATTTCTTCAATCCACAAACAGGGGCGTGCAATATTTGGAACGGGGAGTCCTTTTGATCCAGTCACCTTGAATGGCAAGCGCTTTACACCAGGACAAGTACTTAGAAATGCTCCTCATGCTTGTGTTATTTGCAGTGATGGATATAGTTAATGATTATTTGATGCAGTTTTGGCTTGTGTTATCCTGGAAACAAGCTTTGTGGAAATCATTCTTCTTTTTTGTGAGGTAGAACTGATCTGACATTGCTCTCCAGGCAAACAATGCATACATATTCCCTGGCCTTGGACTGGGTTTAATCATCTCTGGAGCAATTCATGTGCATGATGACATGCTTCTAACAGCAGGTATTCAGGGTTTAGACTGATGAGTAATTCATTCTGTGATGAGCATAATGATGTTTGAAAATTCCCGAGTAACATGTGGTCCTTTGTGACATTTTATGCAACAGCAAGAGCTCTGGCTGCTCAGGTGACAGACGATGACCTTCTCCAGGGCCGTATCTACCCACCCTTCAAAAACATAAGAAAAATATCAGCTAATATAGCTGCGGCTGTTGCAGACAAAGCTTATGAGCTAGGTAAGGCTTGTGATTTTCAGCAGTGGACCAATGTCATGAAATCCTCTTACTTCTGATTGGCCGTCCTTTTGGTCTTCTCTTTTGGATGGGACCTGCAGGTTTTGCCACACAGCTTCCAAAGCCAGCAGATTTAGTGGCTTACGCAGAAAGCTGCATGTATAATCCAGTTTACAGAAAGTATCGGTGACTGAAAGTTTTGGGTAAGGCCTCTTCAGATGATCTGTGCAAATGCAAGTGATGGAGAGTAAGAGGTTAAGAGACTGATGCCTTTTCTGTGTCTATGCATGCCTTTATTGTACATGCATATCCTATCAAGTACACTTAGGGAAACATCTTGGGAAGGATTCTTAACTTGGACACTTTTCAACAGTGTGGTTATTGAGTCATATAGTATGTAGAAACAGATAACAGATAAGAAAGGACAATCTCAGTGGAGGCTATAAATATAAAGACATGTAGCCAAATTGATCAGTTGATGTTTGATATGAACCAAGAGAGCCTGGGCATGTGAGGCATTTCAGGCAGCCTTGCAACTAAAAGTTGGAGGGGCCCACCGTTTAGCTATCTCTGATAAGCAAACTCCCACAAGCTTGGAAAACCAATCACAATTATCCACATACCTCAGCAAGCCTGTAAAAGCCAATCACAATCAGCCATGTACCCCACCATCTCCCTTGCTTGGATTGATGGACCCTTAATAAGCATTTGCCTTTAACTCCAACAGGGTTTGGCATACTCTAAGTAACGATGTGCCTATAACTCCAACATGGTCTGGTACACGTGCTCATGATTCAAATAAGGTCCAATAGGCAATTTCTCCACTTGATATCAAACGGACTGCCTTTATGTAGAGAGAGAGAGAGAGAGAGAGAGAGAGAGAGAGAGAGAGAGAGAATTTCCCATGTGCAAAAAATAGCTGACATCTAATGCAATAACTATCTAAATGGAAAATAAACAGTGAACAATACATGCTAATGAGTACAAATGATGTCTAAAACTAATAGTGTGGAACAACTCAGGAATCACTCTCATCTCAGGATATCTCTAATGGGTGTGTTTAGCATAGAGGTTGAGGCGGCGAGGCATCTACTTGTCTCAATCCGTAGTTGGTATGAGGATGTAGGAAGTTGCCTAATGGCACATTGTACACCATGAGACAGGTGTGCATCAATGTATCTTGGGTGAACAAGCTGTCATGGGATATGCATAGAAGATGCTTTCGATATAAAGCTATCTTTGTCTCCAAATCCTCAGTAGGTGTCACCCATGTCTTGGCTATGTGTGTTTGAATAATGTCCATATTGATGATGTAGCTTTGAGCTTGAAGTAGGGGCAGTTCAAGTTGTATTGTAGTGGGGGGAGGTGATTTATATGTAACCCATATAATTGCAGCCATGCCTTCGTTCGAGCATACTAGCACTTAGTATCCCCTTGTAATGCTAGCTATCTAGATGACCCTGGTGCAAGTTGGGAGTATCTTTGTCTAGGGAATGATCTCATGGGGATGTAGAATGCATGGCTCTAGCACGGGCAATACTCTCGTATTTGTCTTTGGAAGTGTTGTTGAGGCTTGTATCGAGGTCTCAGACGTCTGGATCGACCAAGCTAGATGGTTTGATCAATCAATACTCATGTATGCATAGAAGGTCGAGGTTGTAGTTGTGCTGAAATCGCTTGGGTCTCTCTTGTGAAGAAATCTGTAAGTTCTCTAAGTGGGGCCTTGTCTTGAAGCTATTGTACTCGTGATGAGCGAGTCTTGAAGCGAAGGTATCTCGAAGAGAAAGAGACCAAGGCACATTTGGTTTTTGTAATCTATGACTCCAGATAATGGTCCAAATCTCTCTAAAGAGGCAATGGGAGTGGCCTTGGATCTCATAGTATATTGGGTATGACAAATATAGTGCTCCTTTGTCTCTGGCTCCAGTTGACATATTTGGCATATGCGCTCTTCTGGTGGTGTAGGCCTATATTTGTTGGTCTCCATCTCTAATCGGTGCGAAGACCACATTTGTTTAAAAGCACATCTAATTCCATATAAGAGGTGGGTGTTAGGTGTCCATATGTTTTGTGCGTATAATAAAATCATCATCTGTGGTTTGGAGATGTTCTTTATAGAAAGTCATCTTCGTCCCTAGCTCTTGTTTTTGTGCCAACCGTGTCCTCATATCTAGTTGGGTAAGATGCATCTTGATAATCCTTTCAATTTTTGAGCGGCTCAAGGTAAGCAATTGTGCATCAAGGGAGTACTAGAAGTGGAGAGTTCCATGTAAGTCAAACAAGGTTTAAATTTGTGCATACAAACAAGAAGTGTCACCCTCCTTGGCAAGGTGTTGAGAGGACTTAATAGGGAACCACACATATCTATGTCTACGTAGATTCCATAACGTGTGTACACATATGACTAATCATCGAATGAGGGTCTTCATTGCAGCTGATACAACTACTAGCTTCAATTTGATGATCTTATGTGTTACGAAGGCCTTACATTTGATAATCTTGGAGATTATGGATATAAGGGGTCTCTCAATCAACCTCCAACGATCATGTGTGACTTGATTGGTTGCGATGATCTAGATTGCTACCCATTATTTGTACTTGATAGAGTAATGTGGACATGACCAGTGTACTAAAGAGCCACATCTTGGTATGGGGTTATTGAAATTGTATCTCTAAGCACATCCTCTCCAAGCCAGCCAATGCTACATATCCTTGAGTCAGTCCGGTATCTATTGTCTCCCTTATAGAGAAAGTGGGACATGTGAATAGTACTCCAAGGTATATATAGGAATCCGTATACTCCAAATCTTCCTTCCCATATGCGAGTTTAGGTGTTGATCTACTAATCCAGTGTGGTGGTGTTAAACACCATCACCTTGGTTTTATTGAGATTCTCTCAGAGCCCATTGTCTAATGGATAAGAGCGTAGTGCATGTAGGTATCTCTGTAGTCCCTTTAGTGCTTTGCTATTAGTACAATGTCATTTACAGCCTCCAAGTGCTAGCTAGTAGATCTCCTCTATATCCCCCCTCTGATATGTAGTTAGCAATCCCATCAATGTAATGATGAAACAATTTTAGAGAAAGGGGGCATTCTTGCTTCACCCTAATGGTGGAGTGAACATGAGTTGAAAGGCCCTTGGGTGCTCATACTTTGCAACTATTCTCTCATGTAGTACTAAGATCCACCAACCAAGCTCCTTGGGTGCTCCCATAACATGTAGTCTCTGTATTAATTTGTCTATTGTCATTATGTCAAAGGCATTGTGGAAATCCACTAAGTTGCAATAGATCTGTTGGCCATGAGCCCTACCCTCAATGATTGCTTTGAGTGTAAGGATGTGATCCAATGTAGAGTAGCCTCTCCTAAAGCAAGCATGTCCTTGTGCTTTGAGCCCCCACATCTTTGCCAATATGCTAGACTCTTGGTTAAGGATGGAGGCATATAGTTTAGCCAATGTATGTCTCACCATAATAGTTCTAGTTATTGGGTAAAGTGGGATCTTGGGACTTGAGGATAGATAGAATGTTGTTTGTGCTCTAGCTCTTTAGGAGGCCCTCACACATTGCTATGTTAAGCATGCAAGCTAGAAACTCTGCCATCAAATCTCTAGCATAAGTCAAGTGCTCATTTACTAATCCATCATGGTCGTGGGCCTTATCTATGCTAAGTTTGCCAATAGCCTCACGGAGTCTATTCTCTGTAAAGAAGGTGGTGGTCTTTGGGTAGGGCTTTGGTGTGTTAGGGAGAGGAGACTAGCCTACTATTGTGTAGAGACTAGCTATGTTTTGCTCCCATGTACCGGGTGATATGATGGGTGTGGTTGAACAATGTTCTCTGAAAAGCCTCTAGGCCTTTCTAGAGTCCTGACTCAATAAGTCTCCCTCTATCTGGGCTAAGAATGCTCTTTTTTGCCATATGAGACTTTTGATGATTAGCTCTGCATTCTTGTGGGTAATGAATGCCAATGCTACCTCTCATTGTGGGTGAGCTCTAGTCTCGCAACACTCGTCATCATACCAGCTATTGCCACCTCTAGTGGAGGCTCTCTATGTAGGGCTAGTGTGTGGAAAGGCTACTGCTGTTGTTGTGTGTAGAGCCTCACTAAATTGTTGGGTAAGCTCTTGTAGTGGAATATCAGGATTTGCAGCCTATAGTAGTCTGATGAGCTTTGTCTCATAGATATCCTCTATCTCTCTAGAGAAGTATATCAAATGAGGGTGGGCTCTATGTTGGGTCTGTACATTAGTAAACTATAGATCCACAATGAAAGATAAGCATGATCCATTACCACTCCGAGGAGATGTGATGAGATTGAGAGATCTTGGATATAGGGTATAAGTGTCAGTGGAACGAGTACATAGTGTACTATGTTAGCACCCAACGCCATGCTGATGGGGGCTACATGTGAAAGAGCTTGATAGGGGGTATCTAGCTAGGCCATTAAGGATAGCCAGTCCAAGTGCTGTACCCATCTCCACAAGTTATCTCCCATACTTTGTGACTTCTCCCATGTTTTGAGAGGTCCTTCCATTTGTAACTCTACCACATGTTGCTCTGGTAGCATCTCTTGAGTTGTATCGAAGAAAGATACATGATGGGAGGTCGTTTAGGCATTGAAGTCTTTTAGGAGGATGGCATCTCTCCCTTGAGAACTCCCAAATATCCTCATGTAAGACTACATATGGTGATTGCCCCTTGGGTTGTGTGTAGGGAGATATCATAGGGGGAAATAGCATAAGGCAATGCATAGAGTGCACTCCTCACCTCCTATTCTCACCTGTATACATCTAGCTTGCTCATCTCTACAAACCACTTGGATCATCTGTTGGAGCTCCTCTCTAAAAAGAGTTACTACACCTCTTGACCCCTTGCTACTTTGGTATGTGCGTGTCTCCATGTATGCTGACTTGCATCTATAGCCTATCACCCATGGAGTGTAGTATGCGGTTCTTGATGTGTCTCTAAGTAAAAAAATTACGTCTCTCCCCTTGAATGGCTCTTCAAATGCCCCCATATCTAGTCTTAGGGCTTTGTTGTAGTTCCATGTTGCTACTACAAGGCTGGTCCCATACGTTTCACACTGTCAGTTGGTGCGTCTCTCCATGATGACCACTTTTTCTCCTCCGTAGAAGGCTAGCTTGCCTTCCTTGCTAGCTGCCTTGATTCTTGGCATACATTCACTCATGTGGGCAAGTTGGGTTGATGTGAGATCATTCCCTAGGAATACATCGATACCTTTCGCTCAAAATGTGATGTTCAGTGAGAAAATCTTTCCTCGCATGCACAATAGGGAAGTAGAAAATGAGAGCATGCTCCTTTAAACTCTCCCCTTCAATGCCCTTCTTACCCACTCTCTAAGCTAAGGTGTGTAGGTCCTTCTAGATATTTATCAATGCATATAGCTCCTTGGTGTCCTCGTCCACCTTTTCAACCCAATATATTACTTCTTTGGTAGTCCCCTCTCCCTTCTTTTGGAGTTGATGCATTTCCTCTTTAATTAGAGCGATCTCCTTAACCATGTTTTGTAATTTGTTAACACTTGTAAGATATCTTCATGCTTTCAAAAAAATAGAGAGATGAAATGAGGTAATTTGTTAACATTTGTAAGATGTTAAAATGAACTATAAGACCATAAGTTACAACTTTCTCAAAAAAGCATACAAGTGTTTGGAGATAAACATTATAACAAAGGGAATCTAAAGCTAAATGTGGATAAAAAGAGCAACTAACTAGTAGTATAAGGCTATGCTAGAGAGAGAGAGAGAGAGAGAGAGAGAGAGAGAGAGAGAGAGAGAGAGAGAGAGAGATTCTTTTACAAAAAAAGAAAAGAGGTTGAGAGAAGGCCAAAATGGCCAATTAAATTTAATCTTGAAGTATAATTGAAGTAGTATCTCACATAAAGTACAACTATAAGTATGAGGAGAAGTGAAAATACATAACAGAAGCTAAAGGGGTGGAAATATATGACGAAGTAGTAGTCACATCCATCAAAGGTGGTGGAGAAGTTGCGGTAGAAGGCGGAGAAGGAGGAAGGGGAGGAGCAAAAAACGAAGAAGGGGTGTTGAGAGGCAACTTGGAAGGAAGTAGCGAAACTAAGGGTGGGGGAGGGTCAGTCAATGATAAAGAATTACTTGCAATAGAACCATCAATAGGATCCTCGAAGGTTGAAGCCTCGTCGAAGATTACATCCTTGCTCATCTCAAGCTTCCGTGTCATCGGGTTGTAGAGTCGATAGCCCTTCGTGGTAGTGCTGTAGCCCATGAAGATAAGCCTCTTTGATTTCAAGTTAAGAGTCGTCTTCATCTTCTTTTTATCTAAATGGACAAATGCATCACATGCAAAGATGTGGAAGTGAGATATGGAGGGCTTTCAACCAAAGCAAGCCTCGTAGGGAGTCATGTCGTGTAATGTAGAAGTCGGGGAACAGTTGTGGATGTGAAAATCAACAGGCATTGTGTCACCCTAAAGGAAATGAGAAAGACCTTGATGCTCCAACATGGATTGGGCCATGTCTAGCATGGTTCGATTCGCACACTCCACCACATCAATCTCCAAAGGTGTGTTCGGATGGGTATACTCCATTTGAATGTTGTGATCCTTCTAAAACTGAGAAAAGAGGTTATAAGTAAACTCTCTACCATGATCCGCTTGTACGCCATGAACTTTGGAACTGATCTGTGTAGAAAATGTCAGATCTAGAGCATGGCTATGGAGGTTGAAAGAGGAAGAGTGAGCTCATGAGGTAACATATATGAAGACCAAATGCAACATAAGTGAATTAGGTTTCAAGATGGAAGCTTGGACTCATAAACACAATCTTGTGTAGTGGACTAACAATAACACAGACACTTTGCTGGAAGTACAAAAGTACTATGACACCGCATTCAAAATGAGAGCAAGTACAATGCTTTAGAGGAATAGAGTAGGCTGCACTTTCCACCACTGTGCATATGGGATTCTACATCTTGAGCCCACATTGCTCTATACAAAGAGGCTAAGCTAAGTGTGATTGGCAAGATCTCAACCAGAGAACTAGAAAGTGTGTAGAGGTTTTAGTGAGCAACTACGTGCAAAGTGTGGGCACACCACAAACTTGGTAAACGTGAGATGTTGTCACAAAAAAGGCTAAGTATGGATACCAAAGACATGGTGGACATCTAGAGGCTATAATAGAGGCCTCACAAAGTGTAGAGAGGCTATAGTACAAGGTTTAGATGAGAAGTTTACAAGCTTATGCCAGAAGCATTAGGGCTAGGCAAATACAATGCTAAAAAAGTCTATGAGAATAGGACTGATGAGGTTTGTTCTTCTCTTGGTAGTCTTCTTCTTCTTCTTCTTTTGCTCCATGGTCTTATTTTTCTTTAATAGCAACTAGATAGGCCTTTTGGGACCTCTTCCTAGCATGGCATAATTTCTTCGTGTGCTCGATCCTTTTTGCAGAAGTCACATACCAATTGATCTTTCCTGCCCTTGTACTTGGTACTTAGATATAACATTTCTTCATCTTTAGAGGTGCTTGGTTGTTCTTTTGATTTTACCTTCTTTTATTATTTTAGTAGGGAGGCCTTAATGTCAACCAGTTTAGGACTAGGCATGTTGATTAATGTAGTTGACACATTATTATAGTTAAGAGAGAGGCTTTTTAACAACACACCAATACAAATATCTTCATCCATCTTGAGATCAATTACTGCAAGTCGAGTTAAGATACTTTCCATGTAGTTTAAGTGAGTTGCAAGAGATGTGTTTGATTTCATATTTAGCCTAAAAAATTCAATCGTAATCCATACTTAGATGACTTTGATTGTGCACCAAACAAAGTATTTAATCTCTTCCATGTATCATTAGAGGTTTCACATATATCCACATGGTAGATGTAGCTGTCATTCAATTCCAGCTTAATGATGGCTTGTGCTTTGTTATCATTCTTTTGGCAAGTAATTGCAAGGTCTACATCTTGAAGCTTATTCTCCTTGCCATTGGTAATGGCCCAAAGACCCTTCGTCATCAAAATCAGCTTGTTGCGGGTGCCAAGTGTAAAACCCAACCCCTTTAAATCGAATAGTTGGAAAGTCCTTGCCTATGTTAGAGCAGCAAATCAACACAAAAACACTAAGATTTGAGCAACAAAATATTTAATTATGTCAAGAGACACAAGGAATGTAGTGTCAAATAACATTTGATAAGTATCAATAGATACTATGCTTTCAGGTACTTGAGTTTGATGCTTTGATGCTTAGATTTCTTCCCTGCTTGCTGATTTGATGGGAAATGCTTGCTGGAAACAACTTCAAAATGGCTTCACTTGATTGAGGTTGATCAATAACTAAGTTGACTTGTAGTGTGTTGAAAAACACACGCAATGGTAGCATAAAATTTCACCATACTTGATGCTTGTACTTTGGTGAAAACTTCAAATATTCAAATGCTTTCCGAAGCTTGCTTGTTGGATAGTGAAATCTTGCTGGAAACTCCAATTCTCAGTGGATAAGAGTAGTAGAGGTTTGGTTTAAGTGGTAAGAGAGAGAAAATGAAGGAAAAAATGAGCTTAAAGGTAAGTGGCTATGGCTACTAGATACGGTTTTAGGACAATAGCCTAATAGTTTGGCTATAGCAGCTCACCTAGTGGACCATTTGAGTTGAAATTTCATCAAGAGGTAGTCCATATGATAAACTTAAAAAGCCCTATGGCGCCATTAGTTGAACAACAACAGGCTGGCTATGGCTTCTTGCAGTACCACCTCTGTGTAATCTTCTAATATCTCTCTGTTGGTGTGGAATTTTCTCAATTCCTCTTAGTTGATGTAAGTCACCTATATGAGCAACAAATGCCCTATGATAAATCGTGGAATAATGTTCATTGTAGGAAGATGAAACATGTCCAATTTATAGCAGTATAATTTGTGGCAGATTTGTGTTTTTTAACACTATCGGGCTCTATGTTTCATAATGCTAGGTAGTTTTGGCCTGTAAAGGTGTGCCTTGACCCAGGGAACAACTGTTGAGAGGAAAACTCGAAGAGATATGACTTGATTGAAGAGATATGGCTGCTTCAACAGAGGTAGGTAAGTGCTGACTATGGCAGGTAAGAGAGATAGAGTGAAGATGGAGGTAGAAGATGAAGGGTTTATGTCAACCTGAGCTAACAAACGATTGAGAGGAGCTGAAGGAGTGATTTCTAGAGTTGGGCCATGCTTGATTGGGCTCTGATGCCATGTAGAAAATTTCGGATCTAGAGCATGGCTATGGAGGTTCAAAGAGGAAGCGTGAGCTTATGAAGTAACATACATCAAGACCAAATGATGTCACATAAGTGAATTAGGTTCCAAGATGGAAGCTTGGACTCATAAACACAATCTTGTGTAGTGGACTGACAATGACACAATGTACAAAAGTACTATGACATTGCATTCAAAATGAGAGCAAGTACAATGCTTTATAGGAATAGGCTAGGTTGCACTATCCACCACTGTGTATATGGGATTCTACATCTTGAGTGCACACTGCCCCATACAAAGAGGCTAAGCTGAGTGTGACTGCCAATGTCTCAACAGTCTGTCTCCACAAACACCTTCCACTCCTAGAAACAAGAGTATGTCTTGCTCTTGTACTCTAGAAAATAAGGCCATACATAATGATTCATGTTGTCAATAGTCAGCATCAAATACTTGTCCTTCCCAAGGGTGGCCATGCCCATAGGTCGGCAGAGGGCAAACATCCTATGCTAATACAAAGATGCAAGCTTCTTCCACACTTTTGTCATGATCTTCAACATGTGAACTTGCATAAGGACATATTCCTGGAAACTCATAAATTGAAAGGAATAGGCTTGAATGTTGAGCCAATCCCTTAAGGTAGCTCAGTTCATAGAATCCCCATTTGTAGGATCCTCCTAAGGACGGGGATGGAATCCGAAACAAGAGCCCAAAGATCAAAGGTACCGAGTATGCACTCCACCTTACATGGCCACAAGGAATAGTTGGAACCATGGAGTGTATCTTCACGGGTAATGAAGGTAAGATGCTATTGCATCGAAGGTATGGAGGAAGATATCTTCAATGTGCATGAAGGCGTCTGTCAGAGCTATCGCTTGGCTCTTGATGTTGTCGCTTGGCTATTAGGAAGGTCAAACGATAGTGGACTGCTTGTACGGGTTGGAAATGGAGTAAATGTAGGTTGATAATTAGCGTTTTGAAGCTCTGGGCTACTCCCTTGCAATGAAAACCCAAACATAAGATACCATGTGAGAGTGCAACAGAAGAGAACCATGAACATAGAGAGAAGCATACACATATACACACACACATACATACATAGAGAGAGAGAGAGAGAGAGAGAGAGAGAGAGAGAGAGAGAGAGAGAGAGAGAGAGAGAGAGAGAGAGAGAGAGAAGAATATTACACTGAATGAAGAAGAATGCTGATACAATGGAGATGGATTGATCAATTGCTACATGTTGCCCAAAGCATGAGTGAGGGCATGATGATTGCAGCACCAAGCACGGAGATTCGGACCGTTGGAGTGCCCACCTGCAAATGGAAGATTGAAGATTGAAGAGAGTGTGTCTGCCAAGTAGAGGGTGTGGCTATGAATAGCCAAAATACCAAAAGACTAGCCGAGTTGATCTAGGAGATGCCCTAAATGTTGGTCACTGAAGAAAAATGTTAGAGAAAATAGGGGATTCCTCGAAAAAATTCGAAATGACAATGACAATGCTGGAGAGGTGGAGGCAAATTGTGGGAAGCAAAAACAAGCCTAGGAATGCACATAGAAAGGTGACAAAGAAAAGAAACGCACCTAAATTGCTAGAGCTCCTATGTCTTTGTTGGACTTTGATAGGAGGTCATGATCGGGAGATAACATATTAACATAGCTAACATAAGCAAGCTAATACCCTTAGTCCCTTGCTCAACACACCTCTCACACACTCCCTCAGCCACTCTCAACAATGGAGGCAAGATAATAGAATAAAAGAAGATAATAGAAAGCTTGAATAGTTGCACTGGCAGAGTTTTTGGAACATGGATGTACCAAAGGGGTTTATCAACAGAGCTTTTGCAGCATGGATGATGCAAAAGGGTAAATAAAATTGAGACCTCCCATCCTTATGTAGATATAAATTGGAGTTAGGGTTATGTCGTTTCTCTAAGGTGGCACTCTCTTTGTGTTTTAGGGTTTTCACTCCTTTTGCGTTTTATGGTTTGCATAACTGTAAATTAGGGTTTAGATCTTCTTTTGGGTGTTCTATCTAATTTGTGGAATCTAGGCTAAAAGGATGATTGCATCTTAGCCTAAATAGACAATGCCTACACTAATTTGTGGAATCTAGGCTAAAAGGATGATTGCATCTTAGCCTAAATAGACAATGCCTACACTAATACAATGACAAATACATGTGCACAATCCACGTAACAATTGCAAGGACAAATACAACTACGAGATATAAATACAATGTGGAATCTAGGCTAAAAGGATGATTGCATCTTAGCCTAAATAGACAATGCCTACACTAATACAATGACAAATACATGTGCACAATCCACGTAACAATTGCAAGGACAAATACAACGTAACAATTGCAAGGACAAATACAACTACGAGATATAAATACAATGTGGAATCTAGGCTAAAAGGATGATTGCATCTTAGCCTAAATAGACAATGCCTACACTAATACAATGACAAATACATGTGCACAATCCACATAACAATTGCAAGGACAAATACAACTACGAGATATAAATACAATGTGTGTGGGTATAGTGAGGGTGCTCTTACCACAAAGTAATGCAAGCACGATTATAATGTCCATGAAGTGAATAATAATAAACAAGTGTCCAAAATAATTTAATGAAGCGTCACAAAATAATAATCCACCATCAAATTAATATGGCACTTTACTATCGGACCTTCTTTAACTTCAGCCTTCACAAAATACTGTTAATATTATCCCCCTTTGAGATGAGTGTCAGCTCCATGGCACTCATGCCAATGCTGCTGATGAAGAATAATAGAAGATAAGAGTAATATGCCTCTTGAAGTATTGGGATAAGGTGGGAATGGACATAGAAAATAAATCAAAGGATATAAGAGATGGGAGATTTGGTGTTCAAGTAGAAGTAATGGCTTTAGAGTCTCAAGAGAACTTTGGACATGCAAAGGAAAACTTCACGTGCATTGACTTACTAGGAGAGAGTGCTAGTTTTCAACTTTTGGTATGACATAGAATATTGTTAGTTTGGGGGATGGGTTGAGAACTCCAGGCAAGCCTAAAGTATTTTCCCACACTTGAGGACCCAAAATCGTGAATAGGTTACAATGCCAATATTATGTGAGTGTATGGGCATACATAATTAAATGCTTAGAAGATAGTTCCAAGGGTTCTTCTATTGACGATAGCGAATGAAGCAAGAAATTGTAAAGTTGATGAAGATGGGAAGAATTGCTATTGCAAAGGGAAAAGGGAATTGGTGATGAAGATATTGGGGACATAACATTGAAAGGAGATGGAAAAAAAGTGGAGTCCAAGCCAATAAGCTCTTCAAGCATATGATTCTTTATTGGATGAAATATAAGTGACAGTTGATGGAACCGATCTCTTCTTGCTTGAAGTACCTTGGTTTGGAGTTAATTGTTTGATGGCACTAGGATAAATGAAGTGGAGAGGAAAAAATTGCAAGTAAATGAGGGAGATTGGTCTAACAAAGGTGAGCTAAGACTCTCTAGATGTGTGCTGACCTTGATGTGCCCTGGGTAATTGTGGGGGAAAATGGAAAAAGGGCTAGGTGATTAGAGATGGAGCTAGCCGAACAGGGTTATTCGGACACATCCAACATTAGGACCCCTAGGTGTAGTGTAGTGCATGTGAGTGCATATATCATTTTCTTTCTTTTCTTTTCTCTTTTTTTTTTTGGTTATCTTTTTGTGTGTGCTTTTTTCTTCTACTCTCTTTCTTGAATAATACAATGTTAGACAACTTTGGCTAACAACCTTGCAAAATTAAAGTTGAAGTATGAGAGATCAAGGCTGACATAGAGATATTAAACCTGGCTCACAAGAAAGGAGCTTTTCACAAGAGTGTGCACAATGAAGATTAAGTAGTAAGTTGGCACATGGAAAGCCCATTGCTTTATTGTTGGTGAAGTGATGCTTGATGAAGAACCAAATTGTTGTTGAAGAAATTTGTGTTGAATGATGAAACAATTTTCAACTCCTTACTATAGGGAGTAGATGACCATTGTATGTTGTAGTCAATGGAGGTTTTACATCGAGGAAATTGAGGACTGCATCCTGGGTGTGTAGGTGATGTCTTTGTCTCTTGTTGAAGTCTTTCAGATGATCTTGTTGTTGTGAGGTTATCTTTAGAGAAAGCTGCTTTTGTTGATGATGTTGGCTTCAAATCTTGAGTTTTCATTGCATTGCTTTGTCATTTGACATTTCTTACATTTACTTATTGAAATCTTGAGAGTACTAGGAATTGGATTCAAAGGCAAAATATAGAAAGAAAGTAATGAATATTATTTCTCTATATCATGGTATCTCAAATAGAAGTTAGTGCATGTACCTTAAATCTTACCCTTGCATAAGATGTAGCATTGTTCCAAAAGTTAGAGGGTCTTTGGTTCAAGGGATTTCAGCTCTTGTTAGTGCAACATATGGAGTGAAATGATATAGAAATTAAAAGTTAACTATGGTTAGTTCTATACAAAAGTTAATGATTTGTTGTTCTTGGAATTCGCAGGGTGTAGAAATTTGGGTTGTACTTCAATTCATCAAAGGCATCTATCAGTTGGTTTGGTAGCCAATCCACAAAGGTAAGTAATCAAACCACTAAGCGAGGAAAGTCTTGCAAAGCAATTGGCTTAATGTAAAGTGATATTTGAAATCTTATGGGAAGTCTAGATTTTGAGCTAGGAGAATAAAGCACAGTGAAGTGGTCCCACAAGGTCAAGTTGATGAGAAAACCAAATATGTAAAAATAGACTATAGGAATTGTGATTTTGCTCAAGTTGATCAAGTATTGATTGGTTATTGTTTTTGGTCATAGAAGCATAAAAGGGAGTAAGTCATCATGATTGCAATTGCTTGTGAGGGAGAGGATTAGCATATTTATCTTGAACCAAGAGGCTTTTATGGAAGAGGTGAGCACTCTCTTCCCAAGTAGAATGCCATGTTGAAGCAACTTGTATCATCTCATTATCAGCAAGGCCTAAATCAATCATGGTGAATAGCTTGGTATAAGTAGTGAATATGACATTAAATTAAAGTAGGCATTTTGTTTTAGAGAAATTGAAATTCTTTGCCAAATGAGCAACCATGGTACTTAAGGGTTGACATACTAGCAAAGGATGGAGGTGAGAAGGAGGGTCGAGTTTAGTAGGGTTGATCTAGAGGTGAGTTTGAGCAACCTCCTCTGGGAATTCTTAAGATTCGGTTGGCTCAACTTGGTGGTGTGGGTTAGTAGGGATATCAATATTTGTGGGCCTAGAATTTGGAGTTTCAAGCACACTACTTTAAGACACTGTGTCGGTGTTAGTAGAAATTTTATATACATCAATTTGCTTCACACAATGGAATGAAGATTCATTCTAGATGGTGGTAAAAGTAGAGGAAATATGAGGTTCTACGTCACTTAGCCTTGGAATAAACCACTCATTAAAGTTGGGATTGTCCTATAACAAAGGATGGCCATCTAGAAGTCATGGATTATGGGTAAGGTAGAAAATATTTCTAATGACACCAATCATGATGTTGCTTTGTCCCAATTGACTTGCAATATGTAGCTCTTTCTTTGAAAGAAGTTTGTCACACAAAAGAACTATTTTTTCAAGTTTAGAAATATTGACATCATGGATAGTCGTAAGCACTCTTAGAGATGTATGGGCTATATATGTTGGATCATGTATGAAGTATAGAGTGCCTTTCTTTGCTCAGCAATAGTCATGAGACCACTGTTGTATCTGGCAGCTAGACCTCGGCTAGAATACCATTTTTCTTAAAACTCAGTTTGACCTTGTGCTTCTTGGGCCAATGCAATGCCTTCCTTGCTTGTTGTGCACTTCCCAATGTGAAATATGGAAATCAAGCGATGCTTGTTATGCTCAGTCTTGGTCATGTGTTTGACTTCTTCCACAACTACTAGATAACAATGGTAGATATGTGCCTACTACGATCATGTGAATGGGTGTTCATGAGTTATGTGTATATGTGTGGTAAAAGAGGTGTTAATCGAGATCAAAGAAAATAATGAGATCCAAAATCAATCAGTCGACTCAATATATGGCGACAAGTGACAAACAACAAAACAATGGCCTTACATTTTATTTTTGCATGTTGAGTTCTATGTTTTTTTGGATTTTGATCACTTAACTTCCTTCAATATACGTACAACCAAATAACTACGACAAGCATTACGAGTTTTCAATCCACAATAGTGTGATACAAATTGTTCAAGACGAGTTTGAGCTTTGAGTTTTTGCCTTGCCTTGCCTTTTGTATTTTAAGTTTCCAATCCACAATAGTGTGATACAAATTGTTCAAGTAAGACGAGTTTGAGCTTTGAGTTTTTGCCTTGCCTTGCCTTTTACATTTTGAGTTTTGAGTTTTGTGTTTTCAAAGTTTTGCTCACTCTTCTTTCTTTAATTCTCACATTATCAGTCATCCATAAGAAGAAAGTTACATCTACAATATTGATTCACAAATTGTAAAAGTAAGAATATTTGAATTTTGAGTGTTTTAAATCTAGTATTTTTGCTTTGCGTTTTGTGTTTTTGTGTTGTTTTTACTTCAATGCACACATAACCCAACAACAATAATGTATTTTGAATCCACAATAATATCGCATGGTTTTTTAAAGTAGGAAAAGTTTGAGTTTTGAGTTTTGTATTTTGAATTTTTGCATTTTTGTGTTGTTATTTTGTATTTTTAAGTTTAACTTTTGTAATTTGATTTAGTCTAGCAATTTCTTTTCAGACTTAATCCAACTAACCTGGCCTTTCTAAACTAACTACACATGCTCCAGAGTAAGAAAGTCACAAATGTGGATGATCGATATCCCATCAATCTCATCCACTCAAGCGGACAAGCCTCCCATATCGCTAGATGGTAGGAGTATGAAAACCTTGGCAGTTGCACCATTCTTGTTCTAAAAAATGGAACCAAAATGTTGAGCTAAACCTACAACAGTTGGGACATGGACATATTTCTATTATTTCAGAAGTTACAATTCACTTTAGCAACAATCTCTCACCTTCTCTCAACACTCCTCTCTAACTAACCATGCATTGTTCTCTCCAAACTAAGAAAGCAAGAATATAAGACTAACTTTGATGTGTAATGAACTTACAAACTTACCTTTCTATGTTGTAGTTTGAAAGCTTGAAAGCTCAAAGATGATTTCATGACCCAAATAACACAATCCAATATCGTCGCTCTTTTGTATCTTACACCCAGTACACCAATGAGTCGAGAAGCTAATAGATAAGGAAAAAAAAATATTAGGACAATGTATAACTTCACCTGCTTTCAATCCTTGCTCATCACACCTCATAGATACTCTCTCTTTTGCTCTTAATGATGAAGGCAAAATGATAGAATAGAATAAGATAATATAAAGCTTGAATAGTCACATTGATAGATCTTTTGCAGCATGGATGTACCGAAATGGTTTACCAATAAAACTTTTACAATATAGATGTACCAAGAGGATGAATAAAATTGAGACCTCCCACCCTTATATAAACACAAATTAATATTAGGGTTATATTACTTTTCTAGGGTGGCACCTCATTTGTGTTTTAGGGTTTGTGTCCCTTTTATGTTTTAGGGTTCTCTTTTGGGTTTCCTACCCACTTTATGGGATCTAGGCTAACCATTCCTTGAAGCCTGCTTATACCTTAGCCTAAATAGACCATGCATGTACTAATACAATGTCAAATACATGTGCATAACCCATGCAATAGTTATATGTGTGAATACACTATGGGAGGTAAATACAACGTGCATGGGTATTGTGACCCCAACTCTCACAAAATAATACAACCATGATAACAATATGCATGAAGTACAAGAATAACACACATGCCCAAAGTAATATAATGAAGCTTTGCAAAATAATAATCCACTATCAAATAAATTTTACACTTTAGCTTTGACTTTTATTGACTTTACCCCTTACAAAATATTGTTAACACAAGGTGTTACACCCTCAGAAGACCAATATGAAAGATTTCAAAAAAATCAAAAATGAAAAATAGTCCCAAGGCAATAGGAAGACAGAGGATAAAGGCGCACTAAAAAAAATTTGAAGATACGAAGTGTAACCACACATTAATATGTTAGCAAGAAAAGTACCAGACGAATTGCAATTTATTTTGTAAAAGAGCACTAGGCTCTCTCCTGTTGCAAGTTGTAAAGAATGAGAGGTGCAGATTGAGGCTAATGCTAATAGGAAGGAGAAGGAAAGAGATTAGAGGAATGGATGAAGGTCAGACAAAAAAGGGGATGGCTGCCCAAGGAGGGGATAGGGCATGCATAAAAGTCAAGAAATGAATGAAGAAGCTCATTCTTGTGTGTGGCCAACCTTGTTCTCTTCTTGCTTCTTGCTCTTGCTTCCTTCTTATGTATGAGAGAGGGAGAGGGAGTGTGAGAGAGGAAGAAAGTGTGTGTGAGAGAGTGAGGGACTGTGGAGAAGCTCTTCTTACCCTCTCTTCATCTTTGTCTTCTTCTCTTCTTGCTTCTTGTGCACATGGCTATGGAGATCAAAGCTTGGAGCTTGCTTGAGGACGCATCTTGAATTGTGGAGCTATCGATAGATTCGTGGGAGGAGGCACTCGATCGAATTCAAATGTAAGCCCACTACATTTGTGTGTGGAAGAGTGCACACGTCTACGTGAGAGGTAGCCATAGCTCTCAGCTTGGAATGCTTGAAGCAATAAGCAGTTTGTGGGTCTTAATGGTTTTCTCATAAGAGCAAAGACATTTTGGTTTCGTTGTTGGGACAAACAAATTCAGGCTAAAGTGCTTGTGTGCTCCAAATCGAGTGGCGAAGTAGGATTTTGTCTTCGAACAACACTTGGTTTTAGGTAGGAAGTAAGGGAGTAGGAGACTATTCAATCTCTCTTGTGGATTAGTTTAGGTTTAGAAAGCTTTCTATGCATTGGTTAGAGTAGGAGAAATGCAATTTGATCAGATTTGAGAGATCAAGGTTTGGGAAATAAGGAAAAAGAAGGAAAAGATAACTCTTTGTATAACCAGGAAAGGGAATGGGAGAAGAAAGGAAAAAGTTTTTCTTATGTCTAGGAAGGAAAACAGAGTGTAAGGGGAGAAAGAGAGAACACAAAAGGTGAAAAGGGGGAAGAGAGAGCTCATTTGCACATTGTGAGATTGAGAGAGAGCTATTGAGAGAGAAACATGGACTGATAGGTCTAGAGGCAGCAATACTAGTAATTTTTGGCATTGACACATTCAAGCGTTCTAGGTATGCCTCGAGTCTCCATTGATGATTGTTGTATTGATTTAGAACCTTGGGTGCATTAGAAGTTGTCCATTAAGTCATTGAAGTGATATATTTGTGCCATTTGGAGTGTTCCTATGTGCTGCTCGGACAATGACCACATGCCTCGGATGGCCTACCGGGCTCAAACGTCCAAGCCAGTTAAGTCCACTCAAACTCAAACCAAATTCAGGCTTGAGATGCCTCAGACGGTGAACTTCGACGCTTGGACAGGCACCCCTCATCCGAGTTCGAGTTTGACCACTTGATTAATCACTTACCTATTGGAGGCCACTCAAATATCTAAATTTGGGACTTAGATAGTCGAGTTTTTATAAAAGGTATTTAGAACCCTTATTTTGACTATTTTTTGCCACTCTAGGACCTGTTAGGGCGTACTGCTAAGTGTTTAGCAAGCATATTGGAATTCATACCAAAAAGTGAGAACATAGAGCTATTTGCACTCAAAAACCTTAACCTAGCAGTCTAGGAGTGACTGAAATAACTGACCACCAACCGCTACCTTGGATAGAGACCTAAGTCAACCACTTGGATTGAACATCCATTAGACCAGCTATCAAAACCCGCGAGGAATCCAAAACCAATTGTTAGGAATAATAACGATCTATGCAAAGAAACTGCAAGGCACAAAATTGATTGGATGTGATCGACTTCATCAAATGCTACACTTTGCATTGTAGATACTTAATCACATGTGAAAGTTGGAAAGCCTAATTTCGCACAACTCACATCAAGTCGCACCACTATGGCATATAAGTGTTTGGATTAGCAAGGAACATACTAAGGGGGATTAAGCTAAAAATAAACCCATAAGTAGGAGTGCAACCCTGGGAACCAAATGAGTGATCCAAGACACCAGAAACAAAGACCTAGGAAAGACAGAACCATCAAATCGCTGAGGGAAGAAGGGACTAGCCAAGATTAGAGATGTATCTTTAGTTGGCCTAGTTGATCTCATAGAAGAACTAGTGGATCAGGAGACAACCACTATGGTAAGCACCACCTTGAATGAGAACAGCCTCGACGACCGTGTCCTTGACCTTAACGTGGTAGGGTACATGAATGACATTCAGTGACTTGTCACATAGTATGATGACCAACAGACAAGGATAACACATCATGTAAGGCTAGCAAAGTTGATATCATAGCCAACCATGAGGAGAAGAGGAGATTGGGAGGGAGAGCATTGCAGCTTATTGGTAGCTATAACCATGAGCAAAGGGCTCAGAGGTTGTGTTAGGAGAGAGAGCTCGATGAGATTCACAAGATCCTAGCCATCTCAGGTAGAAATAGAATAGGAGGCAATGCCGATAGGGAGAGAGCCTTAGAAGCTGACCTTACAATGAGTGAACTACTCACAAAACGATTGGTAGAGAATACGAGCACCGAGAAAAGTGGGGTAGCCTTGACAACATCATTGCTAGCTAGGCTAGGAGTCCCCTAAATACCAGGCCAAACAAAGATACCCATAGTTGCCAAGAAACTTGAGAAATATCAAGCAAGAAATGACCCCTATAGCTTCGTTGACCAGTTTGAGCAGGTGTGGGAGGCTAATCACCTCATGGATCTCACTCAATGAGCACAAGCATTTGATCTTTACTCGGGAGACAAGGGACATGCTTGATTTACTAGTCTAGACAATGCCGAATGTAATGACTTCACCCACTTAAAGGATCTCTTCATTAAGAGATTCTCGCAGGTAGGGTACTCCAATAACCTCATTGTTAAGTTGATGAATATCAACCAAAAAGACAAACAAGAATTATGGCACTACATCACATATGTGAGGAGTCTCTACAAGAGGATACATGCAACTAAGTGACCCAATGAGAGAGTAGTCTGTACTGTATTCATTAATGGAATTTGCAATGAAGAACTCTGTAAGGCCCTAGCAAGCAATTCAAACCGACAAAGAAATGTGCTTGCAAGAGCCTTTGAGGAGGCCATATAGGTGGATGAATTACTTAAGGAGAGAAGATCTATGAGTATGCAGCACAGAGCAACATGTTTAGAAACATTGAGAGAATTGTCGCACTTAGCAAATGAGCAGCCCCCCAGTCAACAAGATAAAGGAAAGAGTGTCAACCACACCCAAGTGATATCTGATCTGAAGTTAGAGCTAACTAGGCTTCAAGAGTCAACACGAAGGCCAATACGACCTCACATGCAATCTGTGCATTGTGGAGGGGACCAGCTGCCATCTAAATGTCTCGATCCTAGATTATGGCCTTGTACCAATAACTATGGAAGATTTGGGCATGACACCATGCAATGCCGATTGCCAAGACGGTTTCCTTAACTAGTAATCTTACACTCAGCCATACTATTCAATAATTAGGAAGCCGTACTTTGGAAGGGGAGCCCCTTTGGCTCTACAAGCACCTAATGATTCAAAGCCAATTGCTCTGAGGGCAGACATCAACCCAATGGGAATCCACAGTCTACTAGGACCTATCTTGACCCATCCACCAAGTGATGCTCTAGTGCACTTTGTGGAGCAACCATTGGAGGAAGACTTATGTGTGAACCCTTATGTCTCTTATGATGAAGAGGGTAATCCCATATTGATGAACTATAAGCCTATGATGGTTATGGCCTCAGGCAGAATGAGAGGTAGAGGCCTAGGAGGAGCTCAGAACCATAAGCACATAGTATGTTGGACGTGTGGTCATCCAGGGCATATCTCATCTCACTACCTGAAAATGAGCAAGCAAATAGAGAGAAGGCTGGCTTGAGCTTAAACAAATCAAGAAGGTATCTCATTACCTGGACCTAACAACCTAGATGCATTCCTATAGGGAAGAATAGATGGCAAAGGAGGACTAAGGAAAAAATAACACTTAAGACAGAGAGCGAGACCATGTTAACAAAGGAAAAAATAGGTCACTGATGAAGAAGTAGAAACATCTGCCCCTAAGACAAGAGAGAAGGAAAGTGCTAAGGTTGGAGAGTACCTTGACCCCAACCAGTAGCTAAAGGCTGTGGATAAGGTCAATGAATGGATAAAAGAAGCACAAGCTCACTTGCGAGATGCTAAACCTATCATTGAGGATGAGATCCACGAACTCTCAACCATGAGCCCACTAGTCTCTCCCATGTACTGAAAGCAGGAGAGGTGACACCGCCACATGAATAGCTGCATGGGAAGAGCATGGATACCATGAATAGGCGGGCTGCCCAAGAGCATTGGAAGGAAGCCCATGCAACTGAGGAGGGAAAGATGGTATGCAATTTTCTAACCACATTAATATCAACTCCCGTGACATTGTCACTGTGAGAATTGCTTAGGAAAAACCCTGCACTATGGCAAGGATTGAAGCTATGGGTAGAACAAATGGATAATCATGAGCCATAAGGCTTGTTGGACCAGGAGGCCATGACACACATACCAAGCCTAATGCAAAATCCAATGTCTAAGTTCCCACAAGTGAATGCCCTTTTGGCAAGGCACTAAGATGCATGCCCTAGGAGATACTAGGTGAAAGGGGACAATAGACACAGGAGTAGGGGTTAGTGTACCTAAGAGTTTCATTAGTCAACCAATGCCCAATCACCTATCGTGTTCCAACTAACAAGTGGAAACTCCATGAGATCTTTGACTACTTGTCAGGTGAGTTGGTTGGCAACCCAACTTCCAATTTAAAGCCCCTCAAGGATCTTATGGAAAGCAAAGAGTGGCGATGGACTAAGGTGCATGACTTAAACTTGTCATATAACTAGACCCTCATGATAAGTGAGAAAAAAAACCCTGAAAATGATGCACAATACAAGTATGAGGATTTCAAGGATGAGTACAAAGTCTATGACTCCATTAGTGAGGAAAGCAAAGAGGAAGTAGAGACCATAGAATATGACACGGATGGTAGAGTGATTAAGCAAATAAGAGCAAACACTAAACCTTGAGAGGTCAACATGTTTAGAGTGAACAAAGGAGTTGCCAAGGTAGATTGTGATTGAGCTTGGCTAGAATGGTTAGAGGTGGTAGATTATGAGCAAGCAAGATTAGTTTAGCATTGCACCACACCATTATTTGGAGTGGAGTTAGCCTCAGAGTTGTGACCACCACGAGAGATAGCCTCTTCTAGTGAGGATGGCAAGTACAACTTCGTATCAGAGGTGAGCTTTGATAGTGACCCTGAAATGCCTTTGACCACCTGGGACTAAATGCATCAAGGGGGACCTTCCAGTCCACCTAAGGCACAAGAGGCACAAGAAACAATCAAAGTCTTGAGAAGTTGAACCATAGAAGGAACCCTAGGACCTGCCCAAGTGCTTCACGAAGTTCAAGAAGGGTGATCGAATAGTGATGTTCATAGGAGCGAAGCGAAAAGGACAAGCAAGTAAACTCATTGAAGGACCAACAAAAGTTAAGGAAGTCAACTTGGTGAGGGAGAGGATAAGCCTCAACTCGTGTACATAGCAAACTACCTAACTAAGGAGAAAGAGAACGACCTCATAGATTTGTGAAGGAAGTTTATGGATGTGTTTTCATGGTCCTTAAACAAGATGAAAGAAATAGCTATCTAAATATCGTGACTCATAACATCCCTATGACCCTTGATGCAATACCACTCAAGCAACAATAGTACATGATGAATCCTAAGCATGCACATATAGTGAAGGAATATATTTATAAGCTATTGAAGGCAGGATTCATTTATGAGATAGAGCACACGGATTGGGTATCACCCATAGTCATAGTCATGAAAAAGAATAGGAAGATTCGAGTGTGTGTAAACTATAAGAAGGTCAATGCAGCCATAAAGAGAGACAACTACCCGTTACTATACATTGAGCACATGCTAGAGAGATTGGCGTGAAAGGAAGCTTACATTTTTCTATATGACTTCTCAGGCTATAACCAAGTACAAGTCCATTTAAACGATAGGCACAAGACGACATTCACCACCAAATGGGGGGTGTTTGCCTACATAGTCATGCTAGTTGGGCTGACCAATGCATGAGCTACCTTCCAGCGCCTCATGTGTGCCATCTTCAAGGACATGCTCAAAAAATGGTTGGAAGTTTTCATTGATGACTTGTGCATCCACACCAATCGGGAAGAGCACTTGGAAAAGCTATGAATAGTCTTTGAACAGTATCGGAAATAGGGTCTCTCACTAAACCCCTTAAAGTACTTATTGTGGGTGAAGTATGGTTGTATTTTAGAGCATGTTGTGTCAAGGAATGGAATAGCTACATAATCCTAAAAAATTAGGATATTTGTAGACCTTCCCCTTCCGACCAACTTCAAGGGAGTTCAATGCTTCTTAGGCCACACAGGGTACTACGGTGGTTTGTACTGAACTATGCATTGATTGTTATACCTTTGTACAAGCTATTGATAGTATTCGAGTGGACTGAAGAATGTCAACAAGCCTATGAAAGACTTAGATGGGCTGTAACTTTGGTCCCTATCTTAAGAGCCCCAGATTGGTCCATTACCTTCCATGTGCACATTGATGCATAAAAGTTTGCCGTGGGGACAATGTTGTGCCAACCTGGTGAGCATAACCTCGATTGTCGTGTGAACTGTGCTAGTAGAAAACTCACTGATATGGAAATAAAATATTCCATAACAAAGAGGGAACGGTTAGCCATGGTGTTCACTGTCAAGAAGTTTAGACACTATCTTCTAGTGACACCCTTTACCTTCTTTGTGGATCATCAAGCATTGCTTTATCTTGTGAACAAACCGTGCGTATTGGACACATTGCTAAATGGTTACTTTTGCTTTTGAAATTTGTCTTGTTTGTGGTAGTACGCAAGGGAAAACAACACTATGTGGTGGATCACATATTCTACATATCCACAGGAGAAGCTACTAGATAGGGCCTTAGTAATGACCTAGTAGATGCAGACCTTTTTAAAATGTCCAACAAATGAGATTTGTTTAGAGAAGACCTCACAGCTTACTAGTGGGTGATGACATAGTCCACATCCTAGAGAATGGATTGTCAAAATGACCCATAGAAAATGCTAGGTTAAGGAGATTGATCTTGAAAATCCAACCCTATTAGTTGATTATAGGTCAATTGGATAGGATGGACTCTTAAGGATATGTGTTTTCAAATATGAAATGCATGATGTGCTCATGGAAGCACATGACGGGATTGTTGGAGGACATTGTAGTGGAGACACCACAACACGCAAGGTGCTCCTGTCTCAATTGTGGTGGCCAATGCTATTCCATGACGCAACTAAGTTTGTGAAGCACTATGATGAGTTCCAACAGAAGAAAGTCCCTATTTGTAAAGACAAAATGGAGTTCACCCCAATGATCATGTGCCAACCATTTGAAAAGTGGAAAATTGCCTTCATTAGTCCGACATATAGATAGGTATATATATATATATATATATATATTGCATTGATATTTATCCGTATTCGCCGTGGATAACAAAATGGATATAGGAATAATTCATTCCAATCTATGATCCTTGTGGTATAGTACTCTCAAGCCAAGTACATCATTGTTACCACATACTATCTCACTAAGTGGGTGGAAGTTCGAGTAACTTGCAAAAATGATGCTAGGACCATGGCCAAGTTACTTTGGGGGAGTGAGTAATCTCATGGTTTGGTTGTCCCATAGAGTTGGTTAGTGACCAACACTTCATCAATAAAGTGATCACTCATCATATTATCCTCAAGCCAATGATTAAGACGAGTCCAGGAACAAGATCTTGGTGAATGTCCTAACAAAAGTAGTCTCTACTTCATGCAGTGACTAGGACAATAAGCTCATGGTAGCTTTGTGGGCATATAGGACGGCCTACAAAATAGCCATAGGATAAACTCCATTCAGATTGACCTATGGAACCAAAGCTATTCTATCAGTAGAGTTCTTTGTTCCAATATTGAGAATAACAATCCAAGTGAGATGGGAGGTCCAAGAAGCATGGACAAATCGGTTGGTAGAGTTGGAATGCCTATTTGAGACTCATCTCATTGTAACCCATGCTCTAATATGTGAAAGGTATGATGCAAGTATTGGTTTGACAAACACGTCAAACAAGGAGAATTTAGGCAAGGACACCTAGTCTTGCTATACTCTATCAAGGGACACACGTAGAAAATGAGAATCAGGGGATTGGGACCCTTCAAGGTTTGTAATATCAGTAGAATAGAAAATGTGGAACTCAAAACTATAGAGGGAGAGGGCATAGGCTTTTTCAATGGAAGTCACATAAAAAAGTATTACCCTCCTTCACATCCACTTCATGAACCTATGATGATAGGACCATCACAGAATGTGAGCGCTGCAACCATCACGGAATTGGAGGAGGAGGAAGCAGTGGCACCAGTCTACCTACAAATAACCATGACTGCCCAGAAGGCATACACCCTTAATGCGCTAATGATGAGAGGGAGCCGACTCAAATATCTGAACGCATGAACATTAGACTACCACGGGTCAATCCCAATTGCAAACAACCAATGCAAAACTTAGCCCATTTGGGGGACAGGCCTATCCACTCTTAGGGAAATGCAAACTAATGGTTTCTATTGAGACTGAGAGCATACCCATTGTCTTTTATATGCTACCTAACAAGCAAAGTGTTGGTAAGAAATCACTATTGGGCCGCATGTTTAAAAGACAAGCTCATTGTAATGTTGACTATGACTCGTAGTGCATTGATCTTGCCATCAGCAATGTTAGAATAGTAATGGTTTTCAATAAGGGTACCACGACCATGTCAAGAATTGCGTGGTAGGGGGACTTGCTTGAGCTGCTGCACTAAACACATGCTATACACACAAGAGGAAGCTTACTCAAGAACACAAGAAGAGAGATGGATGCCAAAACATTTTCTTGCTAATTTTTTCTTCTTCTTCCACACACTATACAATGTACACAAAGTATAGATAAGATATAACATAAAGGAAAGTGGGCTTCTAAGTCAAACAGTGCATAATAGACTAACACTTTCTTCTTCCCTTTGTCTTTGCCTGCAACACTTATAGATCCACCTAAATATTTGGGGTTATTCCTTAGTCTCCTAGACCAAGGGCTTACTTTAGGTATAGTACTAGATGATGTTTCTGATCCACTAAGACTCTGTGATTCTTGCTTTTTTTTCTACATATAGCTATTATGATCATTATAATTATTATGATCATCTAATACATCACCAATAGGTGCATACCAAGTGCTCATCTCATAAAAAATAACATTTATACTCACTTTAAACCCACCTGTGACAGGGTTATAACAATGATAGCCTTTTTACTGTAAAGAGTATCCGATAAAAATACATTTTTCAGCCTTTGGATCAAGCTTCTTTCGTAGCTCATCCGGCACATGAACATATGAAACACAACAAAATACCTTCAAGTGTGATACATCGGGCTTCTTGCTTGTAAAGCATTCTTCGCGGGTCATCCCATGAACACAAGTTGTGGGAGCTCTGCTCATAATATAGAGAACAATATGAACAACTTCAAATTTTTTTAAAGCATATTCTTTTCAGCCACATCAAAGCTCATGCAACTCCTGCAATATGCCAATTTTTTCTTTCTACAACCCCATTTTGCTGTGGGGTGTACCTGTGTGAGGTGTCCGCTAGTCTCAATCCACGGCACACCTTGTAGTAGTCAATTAGTAGGTTTTCCGAAAATGATGCCGCCTGGTGCTCCCTTGGGACATCACGAGGTTTGTTACTTAGGCCCTACTGAGTCTACTTTGCAACAAGAGAGTTCTGGCCAAACCCACTAGGATTGACCTGAAGTTTTGGGTCCCTAAAATTGGATGGGTCTCCTAGCAGCAAGCTAGCGTTAGTAATTTTGAGTCCCACTTTAAGAGGATTACTCTATCTGAAGCGGACTTGCTATTGTACTTGGTTCAAGAGAATGGGAGACGGAGTGGAGTGTGGTACATCAACCCTCCTGCCCATAAGGCAAAATCCCATTCTGGCCCCCTAAAACAATGCAAGTCAGTTCTACCTAATCACTAGTTGATCAATTTACCATCTTCCTATTTCTATTGCCGATTTAGAAAAGCTCCCATCTAACCGGGACCACCCTATCATTGGACAAACCCATCGGGGGTTACGCCCCCACCTGCTTTTCTTTGATGATGGGTCATCTTTAGTTTTTAAATTACCTATAGCACATTTATTGGAACATATACAACCAACTTCCTTAATTATTCCATTAAGTCACATGTTGCTTCATATAATTTATCTCACCGCGACACACATACAATTTGAATAGTAAAGCAACTTCTTTATTATATTGGAAGCTTATTACAATTTTCATCTTTCCATCCCAATGGAAGATACACAGAATTCCATAAGGATATGTAATATTTCCACGCAATAAAGGTTAGTTGGTTAGTTCGGTTAGTCAATTAATAAGTTAGTAAGATTACTAACTAAAGACTAAGGTAAAAACTGATTAGCATTAATAGCTAATAATTTTCATTCAATTAAAAATATATTTTAAAAAATTGAGTCATAAATCTGACATTTTTCTCGGATTGATAAGGACCGTAGCCACCCTTCACAAAAAGTACAATGTGAACGGGACTTATGAGCCATATTAATCACTAGTATTAATGTGTATAGTTTGAATGGCCCAAAAATATAAGATTCTTGGGGGGGGGGGGAGGGGAACTATTATATTTTTGATATTATCCTAAAAAAATAGAACTAAAAGTCATATAAAAGAAAAGATAAGTGATGTTTTAGTTAGTTTTGGAGATTTTATAAAAAGAGAAATAAAGAAAAGTGACTGGCAAAATCGCGCACGCCGTAGTTGCAATCTATAGGCAGTAGACAACACTTCGAACAGAGAAAAGAAGAAGGAGAAAAGTAAGATTTTTCTAACCAAGTGTCTTCAGGTTTTACCCCCCTTTTGGAGCTAATGCAACCATCAGATTTATGATTTGAGCATCAGATCACTGAGTCTTCTAAGAGTCCCTCCACTCTTGTTCTCAGACTTATCCCCTCCTCTCTAATTCATTATAAATATGAGGCATGGGGAGGCATAAGGGAGCATAAGGAGACCTCAAAAGGCTACAAGAGAGAGGGAGTATACCCCTCCAAGAGATTGTAGAGAGAGAGAGAGAGAGAGAGAGAGAGAGAGAGAGAGAGAGAGAGAGAGAGAGAGAGAGAGAGAGAGAGAGAGAGAGAGAGAGAGAGAGGAGTTACCCCGAGAGGTTGCACAATTTTCCTCTATCTCAATCCTTGATTCAACCATCTTCTCTTACGCTCTCCCATATTGAATCTATTCCACCTTTGTAATCTCTTGAGTCTACTTGCGGACGATGGCCTCCAAGCAAAGAATGTCGCATGTAGATGACAATCCTACAACCAGCAAAAGAGCTTTGGGCGAAGGCATCACTATCAATCCAATTGCGGTACTGGTCGTAAGTAATGTATTTTCAAATTGATAGATGCTTGTTTTTATGCTCACAAGAGATACATTAGGCTCCATACCTTGTGGTGCTAGAATAGGTCATTGAAAATGGTAAATCGCATCTCAAATATTCAAAGATGAACTTTGTGAAGTGCTTGTATCAAAGGGAGTTAAATTGCACCTAGTTGCTATGTGATGAATCCATGCATAACATAAGCAACATATGGGACACTAAAGTATTGAGCATCGATGAGTCTTTGATTAATCTTTACCGAGGATAATATTGTTGAAAGTTCGCAAATGCATATACATAGTACATACATGGGAGAGATTATGTAAACTTTACATTGATGACATTTGACTCCTTGCCTAAGGAGAAATGAAGATAAAGCCAAGAAAAAAATGTTGCATAGTAGAAAAATGCTAAAACACAATTGTCACTTAGAGAAGAGGCATAAATGCTCTTGCTAGATTGATTAATTTGCATTGGAATGATAGGACTTACATCACGTATAGTATTGGAACCTTTAGCATATGCCTTAGGCTAAAGGAGGAAATATTAAGTAAATTCTACTCTTTAGTCCCAAGGGGGAGAGTGAATATGCGATGGAATTATTGTTGCGGCTATTATTGTATTGTTTGGGAAAAATACAATTAGTTTTGTTGGTTTATTGAACAACACCCTAAATGTTTCTTTTAATCAAGGGATTGTTGCATTGTGTTTTGGATAAATATTCCAAGGCTTGTGTTGATGGCAAATGCATGGTAGGGGTTTGTAATGACAAGTTGCCATGGGAATAAAGAAATGTTTTTCTAGAATATGATATTAGGGCTGATTGCTTTGATTGTGCTTGAATTTTAACTGGATTAATTAAGGAAGGATATTTTGCACGCGTGGATCATCTCCAAGATCACATCACAGATTATCCCGAGAGGACACTGCTCGATTCACAAGCCGATGGTCTAGTGGTGAAAAGGCCAACCACAGAAATGGCATCTCACTCCTAGACCACTTATGGGTCAGGTGGAGCTCTGGACACCCCTTGCCTGTCCAGAATGGAGTTGGAGATTCTCGTGAGCTCAACATCTGCGACGTTGGAAGATCCTATTCTAGATAAAGGATGGAAATTTCGGTGCTATGAGATTTGGACCGGGTACTTCTATTGGACAGAAGGGATACATAATTCTCGTGTATGGGCAGGAGACAAAGATTAACTTAAAGATAAGTTAAGGAACTTGTTTGATAAAAGGACTGCTTGCTTTGTTTTTGTGTATGTGTTGTAAATTACGTGAAAGAACTCTGTGCCCTAAAAGGCTTAATTAATGAAGCTAATTTTAAATGTCGCACATAAATGTGGTAGGACCTAATTAGACAACTAAAGCTATCGAGGAAAGTGCGGTGGATGTGACTTGGGTTCGACCTACAGAAGGGTGGTCCTGATTAGCTGGGAACTTTTCTCAAAAGACGTCATAACGAAATTGTGAAGACCTAGAGTTAGTAGAGTTAGAATCCCGATTTATGATGTTTTAGGGGAGTGGAATGGGACTATGTCTTATGGGCAGAGAGGTTGAGCTTTGCATCCCTCTCGTTTCCCATTCTCAATGAACCAAGTGCAGCATAAATCCGTTTCGACTCTGTTGTTCCTATGCAAAGTGGTTTATTTGGAGCTCGACGCTAGCTACTTCCTAGAGACTTGGCTGATAGGAAAGAAACCCTGACTTCAGGTTGGTCCTAAGTGGGAACGGCCAGATACTTCCGCTTCGGGAATCGGGAAGACCTAGATCGCAAACCCTGTGACATTCCTTGCGAGTGCCAGGTGGGGCTTTCTAGACTCCCCTCCCGATGGGCTGCTAAGACTTGTCCCACAAGTGGACAAGCGGACACGTTATAGTTAGTATCAGAGCGAAACTTCATGATGATACATGATTGATTAATGTTCGGTTCATAGACATATCCTAAACAGAAATAACCTGAGTGGTATAGCTTAATTGTCGAGCACCTTCTGTACCCATGAATGCTGACATGCAAGAGAAGAAATTTCTTCTCAAGCAAATTAAGGCACTCAAGTTTGATGGAGAAGGGTTAGATGTTGCAGCAGAAGCAGAGATATCGATTGAGATGATGGATGACTATTTCTCTGCTTCGGGAACTGCCTCCATGAATCACCCAATGATTGAAAAACTAAAGTTAGTTGGCCAGGCTCAGTTATGATGGAAGCAATGGTGCAAAGATCAAGGTATTTCTGAAGCTGCTGTTACGTGGACTCAGTTGAAAGATGGTGTACATGGACAATACCTTCCGCCAACTGATGGGACCTGAAATGGGCCAACATTGGCTATAGCACTAGCTGGACCTTATGCTCATGACACATAAACACCCTCATGGCCTCGCGGACCAGGAGGGTCAATCTAATGCTAAAGGACAAACTGCCCTAAAGCTTAATCTATGCGTTTATAGTTCATAGTCCAACGTTTCCCTTAAACTCCTCAGAGGAAGAACCCATACACATTGGCAATGCCACGATCATATACATGTGGAGGCAACCTCTTAATAGAAACACCATGGCCCCACTGTAGCTCTCCTACATCGCAGGGATTGGCCCCTTGATGTGCTGCTAAACATATAACACAAACGAACACAAACTCCTCTCTTTTATATTTCTCGTACTTCCAGGAGATATACCATGTGTCCTCACTTAACAGTCCCTTGGAAAACCAACCCTCTATCCTACAGCAAGGGATAACCTCTCACTCTCAATCATGGGTCAAATTCCTAAGCAAACAATTGCTATGCAGTCTTGTAGCTTTTCCTTTGATACCATGAACCATGCATAGTGCATAATGTGAATTGTTTAGCGCATAAACAATAGAAAATCATCATTTTGCATTGTGCAAAACCAATCTTTTCATGATTTCCATGCTAACGTTTATGTACTACAAAGAGAAAAGACACCGAGCCTTACGCTCATGCTGCCTTTTCCTTTATTTTAAAACAACATCCCATAGGCATGATGCAACACATAAATCAGGTTTAAGGTTATACTTTGGCGCTCAACCTCCCCTCTCACCCGACCTTTAATGTTTTGTATTCGTTGATAGGTAAAAGAGTCATTTTATGTGTATTTCTTTTTAGAGAAAGCAATAAAAACGGACAGAAACATAGAAACGAGGGTAAACTGAGGCCAACCTTGTGCTCTACCTTCACTATAAATTACAAAGCACTTATGTAATTTTCTGGAATTTTCTTTTTATCGTTTCTTAATTTTCTCCCATTCAAAACCCATTTTCACCATTTTTTGGTAAATTTCCTCTATTTTCTTCAATAAAAAATGACTAGAAATTGAGATTAATTGTGGGCTGTGGCCCTTAGGTTCTTTGACAGCAAAATTTTAGGTTTTGTTGATATTATACCTCATATTCCCCCTTTATTTTGCAAAAAGTCCCCATTTTACCCCTTAAACGCGTGTTTTATGGGTTTTAGGACATTAATTTCAGCCATATCACTTATGATTTTCTAATTTTCTGAGTATAAACCAATCAAACTCATAAAAACAACATCATGATGCATAATCATCCCATGGGAACAATATTTCATCAACCAATTAGTATAAAAACTCATTTTTAAATCATAAAAATTGAATTACCGCTTAGGCTTTGTGTCTCGAGATCTCGATTTTGCTATGGGACTGTGGGCCAGCCCTCATTCAATGTCCAACACCTTCAAAATCAGCAATCTTCATGTCTTCATTGATCCGGAAGCAATCCGGTCTCATCCGAACAAGCTTTCCTCCATCATTCTTCATTTTCCTCTTGCACACAAGAACAACCCCTTAGGGGAGAGAGAGGGAGGAGAGAGAAAGACTAGAATTGGCTCTCTTCATTCAGGACACCATTGTATGGGCAAAGACAGGCAATAGGACCAGCAAAGAGGGAGAAGATCAGGGGTAACATCAGTTGGATAGGTTATTTATAACTTGCAATCACCATCTCCATGATCCATGGCACAAATTTCGGGCGCATTCTTCACGCCATGCTTCTCCTTCTCTCTCCACGTTTTTTGCTTCATAAGGTGCATAAAATTTTAGAGGGGGGGTCCAAACTCAAAAGGCATGCCCAATTTTGGCCTCCCAAGTGTCCACCTTTTCATATCTTGACCATTTTGTGGCCATTTTCCCGTCCTAGCTCTGATTTGAGTGCTGTAAATTTCTGCGCGTCCGGCTTTACATCCCGCATTGACTGGCAACTCCTGAAAACCTGCACGACACTCTGAAAAATTATAAAAAATCAACAAGTGTCGCTCGGGCGCCTTTTAAGAGTCGTATTTCACTTGGTGCTTAAAATCGTCCTAGCTAGAGCCGCCGCCTTCGATATTGAATATTTTTTCCCTAAATTCCAAAATTTTTGCCAAATTTTAGGCACATCCCGAGCTCAAAACTCTGCTCTCACCAACCTACCAGACCTTGAAGATGAATGAATTCTTCAAGCTCAAGCAGTTGGAATTAACCCTAAAAGCTTAGTACTCAAAGTTTGTAATCCTACTAAAATATGCGCCACCTATGGATATTGCAGAGCAAGTATCCAAGTTTTGCCATGGCCTAAACACTCCTTTGAACCATCGTCTTGAAGCAATGTGTCCAACGGACTTGCAAGACACATTACTCCGAGCAAATCCAATCGTCCAAGAACTTAAATCGGGCAATTGTAGCAAAGATGACTATGGAGATCAGGATAAGAGATGCCATACGTGGGGAGAGATAGGGCACATCCGTAGGAGATGTCTCTATCGTCAATGCTTCCATTGTAATGAGCTAGGACACATCCAAGCAGACTGCCCTAATCTAAGTCTAGAAGACATTGAGCCTCCAAGAAAACGAAGCTACACAGGTGCAATCTATGGATATATAGACGAATCAGATGAAGACGAAGATCTAGAGCCTACTAAACCTTATTAGGAGGACTAAAATTCCTAGAAGCTTTATTGACATGTAACACAATTGAGAATAAATCCTACTCTTGTACCTATGGTTAATTCGAATAATATGAGTGCACTACTTGAAACATTAAGAGTAGCGCAGCGGATGCATGGTGGGTCTTAACCCACAGGTCATAAGCCCCATTAGTGCTTGTCTTCCCCAGTTTCTCTCAAGATGAGGACATCTCGATTTCTCTAAGGGAGGGAGGATCATCCATTTCTTCTAACATTTTTCTCAAGGCTTCTACCCTTAGAGTAGGATCAAAAAAATTAAGTGGCATACGACAATCTTGACCATATAGTGCCTGAAATGGAGTCATCTCAATACTCCGATGATAGGAGGCATTATAGGCGAATTCCACTAAGGATAGATACTGAATCCACCTTTTAGACTCCTTGATGCAATATGCACATAGAATATCCTCAATTACTTGATTAACTCGTTCTGTCTGCCCATCAGTTTGTGGATGATAAGCAGTATTGAAACAAAGTTGGGTTCTAATGGCTTCAAATAAACTCTTCCAGAAGTGTGATGTGAAAAGAGAATCATGATCACTGATGATCCTTTTAGGTAACCCATGTAACCTAAAAATCTCTTTTACAAAAATTCTAGGAATATTTGAAGCTTTGTAATTGGTTTTTGTTGGAATAAGATGAGCGACCTTTGTTAGCATGTCTACTATTACCATTATTGAGTTATATCCTCCTTGTATAGAAGGTAACCCAACTAGAAAGTCCATGCTAATAAATTCCCATTTCATCTAAGGAATGTCAAGTGGCTGGAGTTTTCCTGGTAACTTGACACATTCAGCTTTTACCCTTTGGCAATTTAGACATTCAGTGACATACTTAAGTATATCACCCTTGAGTTTTTGCCAGTAATAACTTTTCCTGATAGCATTAAGAGTTTTTGCATATCCTAGGTGTCCTAAAAAAGGAGAATCATGTGCTTCCCAAAGTATCCTTCTCTTGAGAGTCTGACTTGAAGGAATGCATAGTCTCATTCTGAAATAAACAAGTCCTTTGTCTTCATCTATAGAGAATTCCTGATACTTAGTCTTGAGTTTGGGATCTTGTTCCTTATTTTGAACTTCCCAAAACAATTGTTGATAGTCTGGGTCCTTATTTGCTTCATCCTTGGTCAACTCGATGATAGGATTAGTTGGCATTGATACCATTGTAGCCAAAGTTTCTGTCCTAGATGGTTCTTCAGTGATAAGAGCATTAAGGAAGGCTTTACGGGTAAGGGTATCTGCTACTACATTTTCTTTATCAGGTCTAAACTTAATTTCAAAGTCATACTCGTGTAGAATCTCGATCCAATGTCATTGCCTTATATTAAGATCAGGCAGAGTAAAAATCCACTTCAGAATTTTATGATCTGTGACTCTCTCCCATGCAAATCATTTTTTAAAAGAGCCCTCTCGCTCTCTCCCATGGAAGCTATAAAGAATGAGAGGTGCGGATTGAGGCCTACGCTAATAGAAAGGAGAAGGAAAGAGAGTAGAGAAATGGACAAAGGCCTAGACCAAAAAGAGGATGGCTGCCCAAGAAGAGGACATGGCATATATAAAAGTCAAGAAATGAATGGAGAAACTCATTCTTGTGTATGGCTAAACTTGTTATTTTCTTGCTTCTTGCTCTTGCTTCCTTCTTGAGCATGAGAAAGGGAGTGTGGAAGAGTGTTGTCGCTCTTACGAGCAAACCAACAAGACCCATAGATTGCTGATTTCTTTAATCATTTCAAGTTGAGAGCTATGGCTACCTCTCGCATAGCCATGCACACTCTTCTACACACAAATGTAGTGAGCTTACCTTTGAATTTGATTGAGTACCTCTCCTACTAATCCATCAATAGCTCCATGATTCAAGATGCGCCCTCAAAAATTTCCATTTCCAAGCTCCGAGCTTTGACCTCCGTAGCCATGTATGCAAGAAGGGAGAAGAGCTTCTCCATGATCCCAAGAAAATGTTGATCTGGCAATGGGGATGAGTATATATCTAAAGCATTTGAGAACGATTCAGGAGAGAGTCTATAGTATACTTAGCTAGATAAGTTACCACAACATTTCTAGGCTGAGGAAATTACTACTATCGTACATTTGATTAATAGATCCCCATGCAGTGCTATTGACTATCAGGCTACATAGGAGGCATGGTCTAGAAAACCTCCATCATATGCTCATTTTCATGTCTTTGGTTGTGATATTTTCTACCATGTTTCCAAGGACAAGTGCAATAAGTTGGATCGTAAGACAATGAAATACATCTTTCTTGGTTATGGGGATGGAAGTGATATGGGCTATCACCTATGGGATCCATAGGCTTGAAAGGTCATCTGTAGCCATGATGTTGTTTTCCATGAGGAGAAAATGCATAAGTAGCTTGACCATGTAGTTTAGGTATGTAGGGTGATATTTTAGGAAGAGCCTCTTGCTCTTGTACAACCAACTAGATAGCCTACAACAACTAATACTCTAGTAGTCTATGATTATGATGTTAGACAAGATGTATATGCCTCATAGCTTACCTTGAGACATTCTACTAGAGATAGACATACTCTTGAGAAATTTGTTCCCTCCATGCACTATATTTTGGTGATAGATTTTGGTGAGTCTCTTACTTATGATGAGGCCATGCACAAAGGTGATAGTTACCCTTGGAAGAGGGCCATGTAGTCACATTATAACTCATTGCAAAAAAATCAGATGTAAAATTTGATTCCTTTGCCAAATGGAAAGTGTGCTTTGACATACAAGTGGGTATACAAGCTAAAGAGTATCCTTGGATTGCCCAAGCCAATGTATAAGGCTAGATTAGTTGCCAAGGGATTTAAGTAGGAGCATGGTATTAACTTTGTTAAATTCTTATCTCGTGTAATCAAGATGACTATCCTATGATTGGTTTCGGCCTTAGTTGTAGAGTTAGATATCAACCTTTATCAGATGGATATAAAGATAACTTTCTTACATGGAGACTTACATGATGAGATTTATATGCAGCAGCCTTAGGGCTTTGAGGAAAAAGGTAAGAAATACCTAGTGTGTAGGTTGAGAAAGAGCCTTTATAGGCTTAAGTAGATACATAGGGAATGGTACCACAATTTTGATACTTTCATGCATTCACAGGGATATATCTACAATGATATGGAATTGTGTTTATATAGGAAGAAGGCCCATGATGGCAGCCTTATGATTTTGGTACTCTATTTGGATGATATGTTGATTGTTGGAAGCGCGCATGATGAGTTGGATGCCTTGAAATGTTAGCTAAAGAAGATATTTGAGATGAAGGACATGGGATAGACCTCACATATTCTTGGGATGTGTATCAAGCATGATCCCTCTAAGAGGCTCTTTACTTATCACAGAAGAAGTGCATACAGAAGGTCCTTGGGTGGTTTCATATGCAAGATGTTAAGACTATTGGTTGTCCTTTACCTTCTCATGTGAAGGTTAGTCAAGCCAATTGTTTGTAGTCTAATGAGAAGAAGGATGAGATAGCCAATATCCCTTATGCATCTATAGTGGGTAGTTTGATATATGCCATGATAGCCACTCGTCCTAACATAGAATTTGTTGTGAAAATTATAGCATGCTATATGGGTACACTTGGCAAGTGGCATTGAGAATGTTGTGAATTGTATCATGAGGTACCTTAAGGGCATTATAGATATGTGCATATGTTATTATGGCAAGCATAAAAGAGTTATGGGGTACACAGCCTCTGATTATGCAAGACATGTAGATAGTAGGGATTCCACCTCTAGCTATGTCTTCATCTTTACTATAGGTGATGTTTTTGGGATATCCAAGGTGTAGAAATGGACGACCCTATTTACTACAAAGGAAGAGTATATTGCAGCCACTAAATCTTGCAAGGAGACTCTTTGGTTAGGTCGTCTAGTGGCAGACCTTGGTATTACTAATGTGGTCCCTACATTGCATACACATTCTTTGAGTGCTATTCAATTGGCCAAGAATCCAATCTTCCATGTGAAGACAAAGCACATTGAGGTGCAAAACCAATTTATCAGAGAGTTAATTGAGAACAAGTCCATTGAGCTTAGCAAGATCTCAACTGACCAAATCCTGCAGATCTACCCACTAAAAGTCTCTCAGTGCAATGTTTTGCATTCCTTAGCAAGATAATGGGTGTTGGATGAGATGATATATTTCCTCATTTTATTGTACCCTATACATATTTGTACTTTTCTTTTTTCTTGTTCTCTCCTCAGTAATAAAGGCATATTCACCTTTTAAGCAAGAGGTTGTTGCAGATAAAGGCACTTGTGCCTATGTTGCACATATGTTCACTATACTTCACTACACTTATAGTACATGCACACTTGTACATTGTAGGTGGCGAGAGCCCATCAATATCACTTCATTATTTATTCTTGCAATGACTAATGAATAAGAAAAGACTAGTTACACATTTTGACTATTGGATTTTCCACATCTTGAGTCTCTCTCTCTTGCTCTTTAGATATCAAAAACCAAAGTACCATATAGACATGTGAATTGTGAAGGAATCAACTGAAGGCCAATATAAGCATGCACAATACACCATTGTGTTCCTATGTATAGCAAGGCTTGCCTTCACCATCTTATAACCAATAGTGAAAACAAAATAAGAATTGTACACCATTGTGTTCCTATATATAGCAAGGATTGCCTTTACCATACAATAACCAATAATGAAAAGAAAATAAGAAGCGAATAAGTAACACAAGAGAAAATAATTCCAAAACTTATGTGACACAAGAATGGGTACAATCTCCCCTATGCATGGGTGAGCACCTCCCCCATGCATGAATTTATAATATTAAATTAAAATTTTGTGCCTAAAGTGCATTGAAAGCATCCTTTTTGAGTTATTGCTTTTCCTCACCTTACATGACTTGCTTTGTGCAAATAAAGCAAAGACACTTTATTCTAATGGCTTTACAAAAATAAAAATATATCAAAATAAATCTATTATGCATGTGGGCATGCAAAGTCCTTGTGCTAATTGGGTGCATTTACAGTTATGAAAGTTCAAGAGGATATTAATGTGTTGCTTTCAACTTTAAATGAAACCTTACAAGGGTATAGTGTGAGCATATGCTACTTTTTCTTATTAAAATTTGAAGCTACTTACAAGGGTATAGTGTGAGCATATGCTACTTTAAATGAAACCTTACAAGGGTATAGTGTGAGCATATGCTACTTTAAATGAAACCTTACAAGGGTATAGTGTGAGCATATGTTACTTTTTCTTATTAAAATTTGAAGCTACTTGATAATTGAATAATTTGGCACTAATAGAATCTCTTAATCTAGCATCTATACTAACCCTTTGATTCATCATTAAAACTCTTCCTATATAAAAAATAGCTTTAATTAGCATGATGGATTATTATAGTTAACAATACCATATTAGTAAAGTGTTTGCCTCATAACCGGATATTCAAAGTATCCAAGGTACCTTGTAATCAATGGTCACCTTTTAATTAGCGTAGTTATTGTTATTGACATATACTTTTTATATGTGTATTAATGGTTTTACCATCCTTAGCCCTCCAAGCTAAAATTTTGGATCTTGAGTGAGGAAAAGTGCATTGGCATATATTCCATGAATTAATGAGATAGTACGTGTTGTGGTTAGTGACTTGTGATTAACTACTAATGGGTACCCAAGCTAGGTATATCTTATCCAAGGATATTGTTAGTAATGCTAAATGTAATTCCCTACTTTTTGAGATGTAATGATAACTAGTATTTTGAGATGAAAATTTGTGTAGTTTGATGAAGCATTTTTTGTCCTTAGGGTCTGGGGTTTCTAGTGTCTTTGTAAGTGTAACCAAGATGACAACCGGGTTCCATGATGACACTTACAATACACATTAGGTGATAAGGTTCTCACCTTCGTCCTTTTTATGGATGCAAGTAACAACTGGACCCTTCACCCACTTAGGCTTGGAAAGACTCCTCCCAAGGACTATCATCAATTTTATTTCAATGAAAATTTATTATTTATCTAGGTGTATCAAATGTAGCAATTTTGTAACAGTTTATTATGCTATACCTTTTCTCTTTCAAAATCTTTTATTATCTCTTTAATTTTTTATTCTCTCTCTCTCTCCCTAAATTTTTTCATTATCTTCTTCAAATTATTCTAATTCCTCTTTTTCTCTCTCCCAAACTTTTTTATTCTATCTCTCTCCAAATTTTTTTCCTCTCTCTCCCTCCCTCCCTCCCTCTCTCTCTCTCATGCCCATACATACACACATACACACACAATATCTTGATAATTATATTGAGAGATTGAGAGAGAGAAATACTCTCTCTCCTCATGATGGTGTTGGTGGACACCTCTCTCTCTCTCTTCACACACACACACACACACACACACACACACACACACACACACACACACACACACACACACACACACACAAGTTGCTAGCATTAGTCTTATGATACACTAGTTCTTTATATGTATACAAATGCCCACACATACACACACATCCCACTATAAGAAATTTTGTATGATCTTTTGAATCATATGTATAAAACATTTGCATATATATACATGCACACACACATTACTAGCATTTCACACGAGTGCTTAGGAGAATAATATTACCTATCTTCCCCTCTAGGACTATTGCATTAGAGATAAATCATAAGGTAAGCAATTATAGGCTTGCATAGTATAGATGTATCTACCCATACTATGAGTTAATACTAGAAAAGGGATTGAGTAGAATGTTTTCTTAAAGAGTGGGTAGGTTCTACCAAGTGGAAGCACATGCAAGTGGAAGCAAGAGAGGTGTGAGCTATCGCGGATAGAGAAAGAGAGCAAGAGAGAGAGACTCAAAGATGTGGAAAATCCAATAGTCACAATGTGTGACCGGCCTTCCCTTTATTCAAATGTTAGTGAAAAAATAAAGAATGAAGTGATAGTGATGGATTCCTGCAATCTGTAGTATGCAGGTGCAGGTACTATCAGTGTAGTAATACACGAGCAGCTAGGTATAGGCGCCTTTACCCCTGACAAGCTCCCACTTAAAGGTGAATGTGCCTTGAGTGAAGAAGGAACAAGAAAAAAAGTGACAAAGTACAATGTGTACATAGAGTACAATAGGATGAGGAATAGAGGTCATCTCATTCAATGCCCATCAACTTTCTAAGGAATGCAAGTCACTCAGCCGAGAGACTTTTCGTGAGTAGATCTATAGGATTTTGGCCAAGTAAGATCTTGATAAGGTCAACAGACTTGTCCTCAGTGACTCCTTTGATAAAGTGGTACTGCACCTCAATGTGCTTCATTTTCACATGGAAGACTGGATTCTTGGCTAGCTGGATAGCAATCATAAAATCCAAATGCAATGTAGGGACCATGTTAGTGATACCAAGGTTTGCCACAAAATGGACTAACTAGAGAGTCTCCTTACAAGCCTCAGTGGCTGCAATATACATAGCCTCTATATTAGAGAGGGCCATGCATTTTTGCACCCTCGACATCCAAGAAATAGCAGCCCCAGCAAAGGTAAACACATAACCAAAGGTGGCTTTTGTCAAGAATCGCGTGGTGGGGGGAGTTGCTCAAGATGCTGCGCCGAACACACACAGAATGCACAAGGAGAAGCTCACTCAAGTGACAAGAAGAGAGATGGAAGTCAAAACGTTTTCTTGCTAGTTTTTTCTTCTTCTTCCACACTCTTTACAATGTACACAAAGTATAGATAAGATACAACATAAAGGAAAGTGGTCTACTAAGTCAAACAATGCATAACCGACTACACTAGTTGACTGGCGCTATAACTATGCCAGCTGTAAATAGGTGTAACAACCTGAATATAATAAGTAATGAGTCAGTGGCCATGTGAGAGTCATAATGACCACCGACGTGCTAAGTGTAGATGTGTGGACTCATCTAACCAGGCGGTCCACCATCAATGTCTGCATGTATTGAGCTTGTCATCTCAACACTCCCCCTCAAGCTCAACTACATCTCTGCAACTCCAAGTAAGCTTCAAAACTTTTGAAGCTTCTTTGTACCCAATGCCTTCATGAAGATGTCAGCTATCTGATCCTGTGTGCTGACATACACCAAGTCAATTTCACCTGCTAGTACATTTTCTCTCACAAAGTGGTAGCGTACCTCAATATGTTTTGTCCTTGCATGGAACACAGGGTTCCTAGCCAACTGTATACTGCTTATGTTGTCACAATAAATGACAACTGCACCTTCCACCTGCATATCTAAATCAGCCAATAACTTTTGCAGCCATACTACCTCACATGCTGCAACAGTAACACCTCTATACTCAGCCTCTGTACTCGACAAAGCAACTGTAGATTGCTTTTTGCTGCTCCAAGTAACTGCTGCACTACCAAGAGAGAACATGTATCCGCTCGTAGATCTTCTATCAGACATACTCCCAGCCCAATCTGCATCTGTGTATCCAAACACCTATACATCTGTACCTACCTCATAGAAAAGTCCATAATGTAATGTGGACTTCACATATCTCAATATGTGTTTGACTGCATCCAAATGTGGCTTTCTAGGTACTTGCATAAACTGACTCACAAGACCAACAACGTAGCTCAAGTCTGGTCTTGTAATGGCCATATAGATCAAACTCCCCACTATCCTCCTAAACATAGTAGGGTCTTCTATCTCATCCCCAACATCAGTACTCAACTTTACATTTTTCTCCAACGGGACTGAAAGTGGTTTGCATGCTGTCATACCATACTTGGACAACATATCCAAGCCATATTGTCTTTGGGACAGCCATATACCATCATCATATCTGATCAGCTCAATGCCAAGGAAGTATCTTAGCTCACCTAAATCCTTAATTTCAAACTTCTTCTTCAAGAAGTCCTTGATCACTACCACCTATAATAATAAAGTCATCCACATAGATGACTATGATCACCGAACCTGCATCTCCCTTTCTCACATAAAGTGAGTGATCAGCATCATCAGAAACATAAAACCCAATATTGACAAGATACTCTCTAATCTTGTCAGACCATGCTCTAGGTGCTTGCTTGAGTCCATAGAGTGCCTTCTTCAACCTGCACACATACGTGGGATGCTCTAAATCTTCTAGCTGATCCATATACACTTCTTTCTGCAAATCACCTTGCAAGAAGGCATTCTTCACATCCATTTGCTGCAATCTCCAACCTTTGGCTGTTGCCAAAGCAATCACACATCTGACAGTTGCCATCCTAGCAATTGGACTGAAGGTTTCATCATAATCTATGCCATATGTCTGGGCATAGCCTTTTGCAACCAGCCTAGCTTTGTACCTACTAATAGAACCATCTGCATTGTGCTTAATCTTATAAATCCACTTACATCCAATAGCTTTCTTTCCCTTTGGCAATGATACTAGATCCCAAGTCTTATTGGTCTCTAATGCAGCCATCTCCTCATCCATTGCTGTATCCCAATGAGTATGACTAACAACATCCTCAAAACATGTGGGCTCAACATCCTCAACTAGTTTCACCATATAAGCATAATGGTGAGCTCCATAACCTTCAAAACCAAATCTTTAATAGGGTATCTCACCCTGCTAGACCTGCGTACCACTGGATCACTCAATGGAGTCTTTGCATTAACACGTGCTCTCTGCACACCTGGAGTCCTCACTGAAGGAATGCCAAGCTCATCATCCAAGCTCTCTGAGCCACTGGAGTCTCCATCAAGAACTGCATCAATGCCATCTAACACTTTATTCTTTCCTTTGTCTTTACCTATAGTGCTACTAGATGCACCTGAAGATGTAGAGATACTCCTTAGTCTCCCAGACCAAGAACTACCAAATGATGTCTCTGGTCCACTAAGAGTCCGTGATTCTTGCTTTTCAGCCTGCACATGAGTGTCATGATCATCATCGTCATCCAATGCATCACCACTAGATGCATATCAACTGCTCATTTCATCAAAGATGACATCCCTACTCACTCTAAACTTACATGTAACAGGGTTATAACAGCGATACCCTTTCTACTCTAAAGAGTATCCAATAAAGACACACTTTTCAGCCTTTGGATCCAGTTTCTTCCGCAACTCATTTGGCACATGAACATACGCAATGCAGCCAAAAACTTTAAAGTGTGAGACATCAGGCTTCTTACCTGTAAAACATTCTTCGGGGGTCATACCATGAACTGCAGCTGTGGGGGTTCTGTTCATAATAAAAACAGCAGTATGAACAGCCTCAGACCAAAAATGCTTAGGCATATTCTTTTCAGTCATCAAGGCGCGTGCAACTTCTGCAATATGCTTGTTTTTCCTTTCTACAACCCCATTTTGCTGTGGGGTATACCTGCATGTGAACTGTCTCTTTATTCCACGAGACCTCAGAAAATCACTGAACTTATTCGAGAGGTACTCTCCCCCTCCATCTGACCTCAAGCACTTTACTTTCAAGCCTGTTTCTCTTTCAACTGCAGCCTTGAAAGTTCTAAAGTGCTCAAATGCTTCACTCTTTTCCTTCATAAAATATACCCACAGCTTTCTAGAACAATCATCAATGAATATGACAAAGTATGAACTGCCTCCAAGAGATACATTTTGTGTAGGCCCCCAAATGTTTGTATGCACAACATCAAGGATATTTATGCTTACATCTCTGTCATGTGAAAAGGGTTGTCTTGCCTGCTTACCAAACTGACATGCTTCGCATACCTTATGAAATTCTGCAACTCTAAATGTAGGCAAACCTGTAACTAACCCTTTGGACTGCATTAATTTCAGCCTTTGTACATTTGCATGTCCAATGCGTTTGTGCCAAATTTCAATATCTGCAACAATACCTTTTCCTTTAGCATACATAGCAGCATTCATAGTAGTAATTCCAGCATCCAGAGTAAACATACGTCCAACTCTACTTCCCTTTGTAACTAACCTGCACTTGTCATTGAAGTCTTCTACAAAGAAGCCCTGTGCATTAAATTTGACTTGCAGACCTTGCTCTACCATCTGACCCACTGACACCAAGTTCTTTGTAATAGATGGCACATGTAATACATCTGAAAGACTCTTTGTCTTACCATCATGCAAGGACAATGGAACTTTTCCAATGTGTGAAATTGGGTGGCATGAATCATCACCCGTGTGCACATAACCTGCATTTTGCAAATTCTACATCTCTCCAAACCATTCTGCATGGCTGGTCATATGATTGGATGCACCTGAATCAACATACCAAACATCATCATGTGTTTCCTTTCCTGTAAGAGCATTTAGCATATGCTCCATAACAAACAGACGTTCATTTTTGTCTTCATTCTGTCATGAAGACGATGCATAGTTTCCTTGCTGCAACTTACCACTACAGATATCATCTTTCTTAGTATAACATTGGGCTGCGATATGACTTGTTTTGCCACAGTAGTGGCACACAATACCAGAGTTGTTAGAACCTCTATTCTGCCATCCACCTCTTCCTCTAAAGCTCCCCCTGTCTCTAAAGTTACCATGACCTCCTGAAACTTGCATATTGCCAAATTGCTGGTTCAATTTGTTTTGCTGGTTGTCACTACCACGTCCTGTATCACGGCCTCTTGAAGAGAACCTGCCACGTCCCCTTCCTGAACTAGAGTAGAAAGCTTGGACCTGTTCACCACTTCTTTCAGATGTCTCACTTTGCATGTTGATCTCTTTAGTGATCATAAGGGAGACCAACTCATGGAAATCTTGAAATGGCTTTCTGACATATACGGAAGTTACAAAAGACTTCCAAGCCTTTTCATTGTTAAGTCCACCCAAGGTAGATGACACCAAATCATCATTATCGAGCATTGCATGAATCGCTGCCAATGCATCTGCAATGCTTCTTACCTTCAGTGCATACTCATTGATAGACATCTTCCCTTTCTTTAATGTATTCAACTCTTGCTTAAGTTGAATCTTTTGTACCTTTGTATTTACAAAAAACATACTTTCAAGTATGGTCCAAGCTGCATATGAATTCTTTGCATTTCTAATGTGTCCCAACATACTATTGTCAATTATTGCAGACAACCAATACATGACCTTTTTATCCTTTGCATTCCATTCCTTCCGTGCCTTTGTCCCTTCTGTAGTTGGAGGATCACTCACCTCCGGCTTGTTTTCTTCACCTGAAACAAACTCGTAGAAGCCTTTTCCAATAAGAAAGTTCGTGACACGGAACTTCCATGATGGGTAGTTGTTCTTGTCGAGCTTCTCAATGATGGGGCTTCCACTCTTCTCTGCCATTATCACAAAATTAATACCAACAGCAAGCAAATCTTCTGCAACCCTCGACCTGTAGTGCACAGCAATACGCCAGACAGCCTTTTTCATTGTCTGCTCACAATACATGCAATCTGCAACCTGCTTGCAGATAAACCTTGTGCTTACTCATTGTTAATACCTTTGAACTTACAGATCTGAAATTTGTAACCTGCGCACCCACTTTTGGTCAATACAGTCAAAGTCACAGTGTACCCTGAATTGTTGTCTGCAATCTTGTGGCTCTAAAATGGGGCCTGAAACGGCCTTAGATGCCCAAAATAACTGTGGGAAAGCCCTAAAGGGCTAGTCTACAGAATAGAAAACGCTCTTCGCGCACACCAAATGTCACTGCAATCTGAGATTTTTGCTCTGCCCTGCTTTCGGTGCCTCCACAGGCACTATCCAAGAGAAAGAGTGGAAGGATGGGAGAGCTTCTTACCTGTGGCTTGCTTGCTTGAACCTTGCTTCTTCTCCTTTGCTTCAACCTTCGAAAGCAGCCTCTCTCAGTGGCATGGCTCTGATACCATGTCAAGAATCGCGTGGTGGGGGGAGTTGCTCAAGATGTTGCGCCGAACACACACAGAATGCACAAGGAGAAGCTCACTCAAGAGACAAGAAGAGAGATGGAAGTCAAAACGTTTTCTTGCTAGTTTTTTCTTCTTCTTCCACACTCTTTACAATGTACACAAAGTATAGATAAGATACAACATAAAGGAAAGTGGCCTACTAAGTCAAACAATGCATAACCGACTACACTAGTTGACTGACACTATAACTATGCCAGCTTTAAATAGGTGTAACAACCTGAACATAATAAGTAATGAGTCAGTGGCCATGTGAGAGTCATAATGACCACCGACATGCTAAGTGTAGATGTGTGGAATCATCTAACTAGGCGGTCCACCATTAATGTCTGCATGTGTTGAGCTTGTCATCTCAACAACTTTTCTATTGTCTATATGTCCTGCATAATCAGATTCAATGTACCCCACAACTTTTGTATCCTAGCTACCATAACATATGCACTTATCTATTTTTCTCTTAATGTACCTCATGTGTAGCCATATTGTGTGCCACAACTCTCACTACAAAAGCTATGTTAGGACGAGTGGCTATCATGGCATACATCAAACTGCCCACTACAGATGGAGTGCAAATGCATAAGGGACCTTGAGAAGGAAAAGGACATCCACAATAGAAAATTGGCTTGGCTCACCTTCACATGAGAAGGCAAAGGACATCCATAATAGGCTTAACATCCTACATATGAAACTACTCAAGGACTTTCTGGATATACTCCTATGACAAGTAAAGAAGCCCTTGAGAGCAATCACACATAATGCACATCCCAAGAATATGTGAGGCATGCCCCATGTCTTTCATCTCAAAGCTCTCCTTGAGATGACATTTCAGAGTATTTAGCTCATCACGAGGCTCTCCCAGCAATTAATATGTCATCCACATAAAGTGCCAAAATCAGAAGGTTGCCATCACAAGCCTTCTTCCTATATAAACATGGATCCATATCACTACATGTATAGCCTTGTGAATTCATAAAAGCATCAAAGTTGTGGTACCATTCCCTAGGTTCCATCATGAGCCTTCTTCGTGTATAAACATGGATTCATATCATTGAGTGTATAGCCATATGAATGTATAAAAGTATCAAACTTGTGGTATCATTCCTTAGGTACCTGCTTAAAGCCATAAAGGCTCTTCCTCAACCTGCCCGCTAGGTGTTTGATGCCTTTTTCCTCAAAGCCCTTAATCTATTGCATATAAATCTCCTCATGCAAGTCCCCATATAAGAAAGCCATCTTAACATCCATCTAATAAAGGTCCACATCTAACTGAGCAACCAATGCTAGTATAAGGCATAGGGTAGTCATCTTGACTATAGGAAAAAAGACTTTCTCGAAGTCAACACCATGCTCATGTTTAAAACCCTTAGTAACCAATATGGCCTTATAGGAGGCTTGGGGCATTTGGGGGCACCCTTCAACTTGTACACCCACTTACATGGTAATGCACACTTTTCACTAGGCAAAGGAACCAACTCCCATGGTAATGCTCTAGTAGAGATACTCAAGGCAAGTTGAGGAGGCTGCACATTCTATCTAACATGATGGTCATTAGCCACTGAAGCATCAATTGTGCTGCTATAAGGGTTGTCTAGTTGGTTGTACGGGAGCAGGAGGCTCCTCCTGAAATATAACCCTAAGTATCTTGACTATCTGCTCTAGCTGCTTATGCATATTTTCCTCATGGAAAACTACATTATGGTTGTGGATGACTTTACAAGCTTGAGGATCCCATAGATGATATCCCATCTCACCTGCATCCCCATAACCAAGAAAGATACATTTCACAGACTTAGGATTTAGCTTTGTGCACTTGTCCTTGGATACATGGCAAAAAGCCTCAGAACCCAAGACATGAAAATGAGTATATGAGGGAGGTTTTCTAGACCACACCTCCTTTGTAACCTGAAAGTTTTTGGTACTGTAAGGAGATCGATTAATCAAGTGTATGGCAGTAGTCACTATTTTAGCCCAAAACTATTGTGGTAAGTTTGTGTGGCTAAGAATACTACATACACTTTTCTATATTATCTTGTTCATGCGCTCAACCATACCATTCTTGGGTGGTGGGATGTATGGTGCATGCGGTCCATTGATACTTAATACCCCTCTCATTGTAAAATTGCTCAACGATTGTAGAGACATACTCACCCCCATTATTTGACCGTAGGCATTTCAGCCTAGACCTAGACTAGTTCTCAAACAATGCAAGCCAACATTGAAAGGTAGCCAAAACATCAAACTTTAGCTTTATGGGATATGTCAAGACCTCATGTGATTAATCATCAATGAATGTGACAAAGTAATTCACACCTCCTAATGAATGATAGAGCATAGGTCCACAAACACTAGAATGAACACTCCAAAGGCTCATCCATGTGCAAAGTACCAGACTTCTTATGTGTACTATGTGTCTGCCTACCATACAAACAATAATCACATGGCTCAAAACACTTATAGTTAAGGGGTGGAAGATACTAGGAACAAGTAAGAATTTTCATTCTCTTTAAGGACATGTGCCCAAGGCAAAGATGCCAAAGAGCTACATGTGGAACTATAGCTATAGACAAAACATGATCTATAGATCCAGATACAACCAAGGGATATAAAGTGCTAGACTTGGCACCATGTCCCAGAACAAGGTTCCCATGGGTGATCTGTTGAGATATCGAGCTCCACTCGTGATATGCCAGGGTGACCGTTGTGCATTTATATCACCGACTTGTTAGTTGTAGATGCGGTTGGTACACCGCCCATGAATAATAGCTAGATGATAGCTATCCTTATCTACTCTAGTTTGTGGTTCAGTTAGTATGCCACCTTAGTTAGTTGAGTTTGGTTTGAGACCCATATATAGGGTTCTTCTATTTCTTTGTAAGAGTGTTCTTTTGGCTTACACAACTAAGAAGAGGAAAGCTATTTTCAGCCTCCATCTTTGTGTGTATTCCCTCATTGTGCAAGCAAGAAAGCTACAAGTGAGACTCCTTCCTTCTCTCCCACAATCTTGACATGGTATCCGAGCCTTGTTCATGGTAAGAAGCTCAAGAAAGCAAACCAAGTTTGCGGTGTTCTGGTAAGAGGACCAGTATTGCTTTCATTTTTCTGTTTTAGGAGCAAGTCTCTGCAGGTAGCACAGCCGGAAAGTGCAAGAGTGCATTGTCTCAGATTGAGACGCCCTTCGCAGTGTAGCAAGAGGGCAGTATATGCTGTGGGAGAGGGCTTTAGCCCATGGTTGCTTTGTTTTTTTGATTTGAGGCCATTTCGGGGCGTGTTTTGGAGGCGGAAGTTTTTTACACGCACTCAGGAAAAGGCCCTATTTTATACTGTGCGACCACTGTTCTACAGGTCGGTGAAAAGTTACTGTAGAAATTGCATCGTATGCTTGTGCGCAGAGTGAAGGATGGATTTTAGGCCCCGGAACGTGCCTAAAAATAGGAGAAAAATGTGGAAATGCGGGGGAAAATGCTCAACCACGAAGGCGGCAGCTCGACCTAGGACAATTTTAAGCGTCAAGTGCTTGATGAGCGCCCATACGACACTCCGAGAATTTTGATAATTTTTCTGTGTGCCTGTGCCAGTCAGTGGAGCTGCGGGTCAGTGCAGGATGTCGAGACGAGTTCATAGAAATTTTCAGACTAACGATCGGAGTGCGTACGCGGAAGATGGCCCGAAACCGGCCGGGATGCCCAAAAGGGGGCCCAAATTGGAAATTCCAAGAGGTGTAAGAGAGGGGGGGTGACCTTTGGCACACCCCCCCCCCCCCCCCCCGGCCCCCCTTCAAAAAAACGTGATGTAGGGGGGGGGGGTTGCGGCTGTTTTTCAGCCGCCGAAAAAATCGCGCCCCCCTCCCCCCCCCCTTCAAAAAAACGTGATGTAGGGGGGGTGGGGGCGGCGGCTGTTTTTCAGCCGCCGAAAAAATCGCACCCCCCCTCCCCTTAAAAAAAACGTGATGTAGGGGGGGGTGGGGGCGGCGGCTGTTTTTCAGCCGCCGAAAAAATCGCGCCCTACCCCCCCCCCCCCCCCCCCCCCCCCATCATGATGAGGCTTGACACACAAGCCATGAAGATGATCATGCCAAGCTTCTGCATCAATCCTACGCTCCGTATTGCCGGTCTCCGCTCCCGCAACGGTGGACTGTAGAGAGAGAGAGAAAATCAGTCTTTCTCTCTCCTCCTTCTCTCTCCTCTTAACTCCCGTTCATGCGTGGAAGAGTAGAATGGAAATGGATGGCCGGATGGATGCCGATTCTTGATGAGACTGAAGGGCAATGCGTAATCATTGTAGATTGCTGATTCCAAGTAGAATTCATGGCTGGAAATCAGTCGTGGGACGTGCCAAATTTAATGGAAAAACCCGCAAGACACGATAATAATTGTTTTTTCAAAGAAAATGGCATTTTGGTGCAAATTTGGTTGATAAAAATGTGTTCATATGGATTGAGTTTTGAGTATGTCGTGCTTTGAGCTGTTTTCTGGATGTTCATCATTTAAAAATCAGAAAAACATGTGTGGGATAGCAGAAAATGGAAAACCGAGACACGAAAAACCATAAAAATGAAGGAAAATAGGGTTTTTTGGGCTAAAAATGATGCAATAAATTAATCCACACCTACTAAAATTCTTTTTCTGCTGAAATGAACTAAGGGCCACAGCCCATAAACTGAACTTAATTTTCAGCAATTAAGAAAGGGAGAAATTGGGAAAAATTACAAGAAAATGGTGGAAAAACCCTAAAAAATAGGGGAAAATTATATTTTGGGCTTCGAAAAATTAGTAAAATTATGAGTAATGTCCGTGAATGTATAGTGAGGCTGAGGCATGAAGATTTGCTTCAGATCAGCCTTGCTTCCGTGTTTTAGTTTGGTTTTGTCCGCTTTTGATATGAAATTTAATGGAAAAAGCCGTAAAATGCCATGCAACGAAGCATACAATCGTTAGAAAGAAACCATGAAAGGGATGTTTTTGCACTTGTACAGGATACTGTTTTGCTAAATGTTTGAGCACTAGACATCCACCAAATGCATGGAGCATGGAAAAGAATTGAAAAGTATCAGTGATCAGCTCCTGGACATGCATTGCAATTGGTTTATGAGGACATGACCTACGTTGAGAGGCAATGAGATACCCATGCTGTAGGCTAGTCGTGGGATCCTAGAGGGGAAATCAAGTAAGGACAATGGTACATTCCTGGACACGTTTATTTGGTACCTTGAGCGATGTTTGTGCGGAATGTCTAAGTGTTGAGCGACGCATCGAGGGGCCAATCCCCAAGGTGTAGGAGAGTCGCAGAGGGTTGACGGCATTCAGCCGTAGGAGGAACCCCATGTGTATGTGATTCGAGCCTTTTGGCTATGTGAAAGGGACTCCCTCTGAGGAGTAGTGGGCTAGGATCAGTTGGACTACAATGTATTACAAACGCAATGTTTAGGAAGGCAGAGATTTTGATAGACGCTCCTGGTCGTGAGGCCGAGGGGTTGTCTTGTGCGTAGTGACGAGGTCCGGCTAGTGCATGAGCCAGTGCCGGCCCATTTTTAGGTCCATCAGTGGTGCGTCTTCCGGGAGCCGCTTAAAAGTGGCGGTTCTCGAATCTTGGTTGTTTAGGGACCAACTAGCAGTTTATGCCAAAGGATACTGAGATTGATCCGTTATTTATTGATAAGCATCGTCTAGCAGAAATCCAAAAGCAAGAAAGAGATGAAAGAGCTAGGCGACGTGCTGAAATTTTTAGGAGATATTCCCCTAAGCGTAGCGGTGCTGAACCCTTACGAGGGAGTGGATCTAGTGGTCTTAGTACCACAAGCAGTAAGTTAGGAGAAGGTGGAAGCTCTAGTGCTCCCCTTCCTTCGATAAGCCAGTCCACGTTAAGTACGGGAGGTGTAATCCCACCGTCCCCTATTCCTAGTGCAAATCCAATCCTCGTCATGGCGCAGCCTATTGCAATTCCAGCAGGAATGACGGATTTGCCGGCTCTAGGTTACCCGCTACCCATTTTTAATGGGTTAGTTGAGGAAGATGCGGAACTCCACATTAGGGAGTTTCAAAAGCTAATGTTTAACTGTCGCATCCAAGAAGAAGGACATTTAATGATGTTCTTCAATATGACTCTCAAAGGAAGAGCCGCTATATGGTATCATGGTTTAGAAGCCGGAACCATATTGAACATTGATGCATTTTATGGAGCTTTTCGAAGGGAGTTTTCCCCTGAAAGGGGTGGGCAATATTGGTTGCGTGTACTCAACGTGACCCGTCAAGAACCACACGAGGATATTCGTGCTTATGCGAAGAAGATAAAAGAGGTTTTCCATAAGTTGGACACCTCTATTCCTATCCCCGCAGCTGCCCAATTGCAATATTTCCTTCATGGTTTGGACTTTAATATCCAATTGCAGTTGAGTAGTGTCCCCTTGGGGGATATAGATACTGCCATTACACGAGCACAAGAGGTGGAATCCCAACTACAAGCAGCCTATGCTTCTCGAGGCAATTCGAACATGGGTTTAGTATTGGGAAATAATGTGTCAATGGCCAATGGCAGTAGTAGCCAAGGGATGGCGATGGCTAACCCTAATGGGAGAGGAAACATGATGCAGAATGTCCCTTTATTACCAGCTCCCCCTAGCATGTCGATGCCTACGGGCAGTCAAATGGCTCCAAATGGTGGAGGCCAGGCGTTTAATTCTAATACCATGCCTGTGGCTCAACAACCTGTGCCTAATCGAATTGTTAGGCCGATTGAACGACATGGTAATGACCAAGGCTATGAGTCGAGTTCTTCCAATGTTCTTGGTGAGGTTAAGGACATGATGAAGCATTATACCGACATGATTACGGAGCAGTATCGACAAATAGCCGTTGATGTCAACTTCCTTAAAAAACAACAAAATTTGATAGGAAGTAGATACCCAGAGGAGGGTGCACCTTCGAGGTTTAGTTGCAAATGGTGTGGTGGGCAGCACTATCCAAGGAATTGCCCAAATCTTAAGTGCGACATTTGTGGAAAATCTGGCCATTTAGCAGCTACTTGCTGGAGTAAGATCAGTTCCCTCCAGCGAGGAAGTCGGAAACCAGGGCCTGTTAATCATCGTGCCCAAGGAAATGATTCACAGCGAGAAGATGGGCCTAAACAAATACTTCAACGACCAAAGACTACAGTGGAAGAGCTACCAAGTGGTATGGGGTTAGTTTGATTGAGGCTGTACGCGTTAACGATGCTGAAACCTCTAATCTGCGAGCTGTCCTTACAAGAGGTCAAAAAGGTAGAGAAGCCGACAAGGATAAGCCTGTCGACGGAAACCCTAAACAAGGCGACAAAGGAACGCAAGTTATGGATCCTGCCATGGAAGGGGGACCTTTGAAGCCCGTAGAAAGTAAAGCCGATAAGGAACCACCAAAGAAGAAGGTGAAAGTTAAGAAAGAGGCAATAAAGCCAGTTCAGCGACCTAAAGAGCGGATGGTTTGGCATGAAAAGCGAGCTCTATCAAACTATCATGAATTCGATTTGGCGAGCTCTCTTTGCGAAGTCAAGCCGGATGTGAACCTCTTACAGCTTATTAAGCTTTCCCCAGGAGTACGTAAGGAATTTAGAAAGATTCTACGTACCGGGTATATCGTAGAACCTTTGGGTATTGCGCGAGTTGGTGATGACTGGTTCGAGCATGCTGAGAAGCATTGCCCAAGGGTTGCAGTCTATGTCGATGGGATATTAGTAGATTATGCCATTGTCGACACAGGATCATCTGTTAACATTATGAGTTCTAAACTGATGGAAAGGTTGGGTCTTGCGATTCAGAAAGATACCTCCACAATTCTTAGAATGGCAGATGATAGTTTGAGACAGCCGGAAGGCTGCATTACTAAGGTCCATGTCACTGTTGCAAATGTAGAATGCATGTTGGACTTTAGGGTGATTGGTTTTGCAGGGCGGCCAAGTTACCAAGTATTACTCGGACGACCTTGGATCTTGCAAGTGGACTGCCAAGTAGATATACCCGCCGGTTGACTAATATTCGGCAGAGGTGCCCAGCGTGTGGCGGTTGATGCTTATCCTGAGTCCTCGCAGAGTGAGAGAGCTCCTCTATCTTCCATAGAGTTGGAGACGCAAGAAGACTTATCTGCCAGTGAGATATCATCGAGTGATGAGTCTAAAGAGGGATCCACCACGGAAGACATCTATCAGATCACTTTGAACGAGCCGATAGAGGGCCAAGATCGTATAAGAGATGCAGATGTTATCGAGCTAGACCTTGGTACGCCTGATGATTCGCGGCCAATCAAATTAGGTTCTATGCTCAGTTCAACAGAAAGGGAGGACTATGTGGCCTTGATCCAGGAATTCCGTGATATCTTTGCCTGGAGTTATGATGAGTTGAGAGGCATTCCTCCTAGTCTTACCGTTCATACAATTCCGTTGAAAGAGGGCAGTCGTCCTGTACGGCAGAAAGTAAGGCGTATGCCTTTCGAATTGAGGGACGGCCTGTTTGAAGAGTTACAGAAGCTTCGAAAAGCGGGTTTGATTTTTCCTGTGCAACACATGGAATGGTGTTCGCCAGTTGTGATTAGAAAAAAGAAGAATAATCAAATCCGTTTATGTGTAGACTTTAGAGAGCTGAATAAGCAGGCAGTTAAGGAGTTAAGGACTACTACCCGTTACCATTTATTGACCAGATTTTGGATCAATTAGCAGGTAGGGAGATATATTCGTTTATGGATTGCTTTGCAGGATATAACCAAATGGCAATTGCAGAAGAGGACAAGTTGAAAAAAACTTTCATTACTGTATTTGGTACTTTTGCGTACCATGTGATGGCCTTTGGTTTATGCAATGCGCCTGGTTCGTGGCAATGAACAGCAGATAAGACATTCGGTGACATATCCCCTGAAGAGTTGAAGGTGTTTATTGATGACTTAGGGGCTGCCACCTTGAGAGAAAGGCAGTTGATCATTTTAAGAAAATGCTTTGAGCGCTGTAGACAATTTTGCATCGCTCTAAACCCACGGAAGTGTGTTTTTGGAGTACCTTATGGGCTGTTGTTGGGTCATGTGGTCAGTTTGGTGGGAATTGCGACAGACCCCGAGAAGGTTAAAGTTATAGTTGCCATGGGTCCACCACGCACTCCGAAGGAAGTTCATAGCTTTCTGTCTTCGGTTGGTTACTACCGAAGATTCATCAACGCCTTAGCAGAAAGAACGTTGCCGCTTATAAATTTATTGTCCTTTAGCTGTTCGTTTGTATGGGGTGACCCTTGTAAGGTAGCATTCGAGGATGTGAAACAAGAGCTAGCAAGAGCACCCGTTTTAAAAGCACATAAAAGAGGTGAGGTGTTTTATATATTTTCAGTAGCCACCATGTATAGTATCAGCTGCTGTTTAGCCCAAATTTGGGAAGAGAAGTGGTACCACCCGATTGCTTTTGCTAGTCGGAAGCTAGGGGTATCCGAAATCAATTATACTTACATGGAGAAATTGTGTCTAGCGATGGTCTTTGGGACCAAGAAATTCAGGCATTACATTCTCTATGAGAAAGTCGTGCTTTATACGAAGGCCGACTTCGACTATTGATGAATAAGCTACAACTGCCCGATCATCTAGCAAAGTGGTTAATCACTTTGCATTTTTTTGAATATGAAATCAAGAGTAAGCCACCAAGGTTGCAAGGCATCGTGGAATGTCTTGTGGACTTTGGGGAGCCGAAAGAATCTGTGGCTGAAGGTAGTGACATGGAGTTGTTATTTAAAATAGATACGGCATCTATTCCCTCCTGGTATGCTGCAATAACGCATTATTTATCAACAGGAGAGGCGGGATCCGAATTATCTAAAGCTGAGAGAAGGAAAATTAAGCAGCAAGCATTAAAGTTTGCCTTGATTGCAGGTACATTATATCGGCAAGGGGTTGATGATATCTATCGCCGGTGTGTGATGCCTGACGAGGTGCCATTCATTTTGGAAGAGTGCCATGATTCTGCTTGCGGTGGCCATTTTGCTGGACGGCTTACATCACAAAAGGCTTTAAGAGCAGGTTATTGGTGGCCTGCCATCTTCCAGGATGCGTTTGCGTATGTTAAGCGATGCGATATTTGCCAACGGCATGATAGTCGAGAGAATAGGAAACGACCACTCACCCCTATTATGGCGATACTTCCATTTGAGAAGTGGGGAATAGACTTTGTGGGTCCTATTACTCCGTCATCGACTACGCAAAAGAGGTACATCATTGTCGCAGCTGACTACTTCACAAAGTGGTCAGAAGCACGTGCAACAAGGAAAGATGATGCTAAAGAAACTGCTAGTTTCCTTTTAGAGCAGATAATATGCCGGTTTGGTCCGCCGAAAGAATTAGTGTCGGACCGCGGAACCCATTTCTTGAATAAGGTGATCAAAGGTTTGACAGAGATGTGGCAAATCAAGCATAACAAGACAACCCCATATAATCCGCAAGCCAATGGTCAGGTTGAAAGTACCAACAAGCAGCTTGTGGGCATCCTGTCCAAAATTGTGTCGGAAAAGAAACGGGATTGGGATAAAAAGTTATATGTGGCAGTGTGGGCCTATAATACGACTTTCAAACGAGCCACTAGCCATACCCCGTTCAAGTTACTATATGGGGAGGAGTGTGTCTTGCCTTTAGAGATTGAGCTGCCAACTATTCGGTTTGCCATCAATCATTCTTTGAGCGATAAAGACACACTTTTTGAACGCTTGACGACACTGGCACATTTAGATGAGCTTAAGTTGCAGAGCTTATTGCACCAAGAAGTGGCGAAGCGCCGAATGAAGCAGCTACACGACCTCAAAGCCAAGAAATACACCTTCAAGAAAGGACAGCTTGTTCTGTATTATGATGCACGACGTGAATTATTTCCAGGCAAGCTAGAGCCTAAATGGGATGGGCCCTATAGGATCGTTAGAATAGGAAAGAATAAATCCACAGTCTTGTTAGCTGACCTTGAGGGGATATAATTTAAAAATAAGGTTAATCTTAATAAGATTAAACCTTATTATTTTTGATTGCACTAATGCTATGACTGCCTTGCAGGTCTAGGCGAGATCGATCAAACATCTGCAAGGAAATCGTGAAAGGAGTTGATGGGTCGTCTGATCCCTTATTTAGAACACCCATATTTGGAACAAAGGTATCATTAGGGAAAGACCATTTGGTGGAGCAAAGGATACAAGGTGATTGAGCAAGAAGGCGGGACATTTATTTGGGAGATCAAGGTCTTCTGCCATCACTGCCTACAAATTTTGACGAGCATCCCTGTTGAATTCAATGATGATGGAGGGATGGAGCCTACAGTCCACCCCTTGAATATGTTGAATTTCGATTACCATAATTACGAGTAGAGTTCCGGATGGCGGGATATGTAAACCCTTTATGGACGTACACCTTGTACTTTGATGGGGCGTCTAGGGGTCCATGCAAAAAAGGAAGTATAGGAGTTGTCATCCGAGACCCCCGACGACGCATTGTCATGAAGTTAGCTGCTTATCTCGGGGTGAATTTTACCAATAATATGGCCGAATACAAAGCCCTGATAATGGGTTTGAATGTTGCAAAGAAGGGTGGTATCCGTCAGTTATTGGTGAAAGGGGACTCTCAGTTGGCTTTAAATCAACTCAATGGGACGTACATGGTACGGAACCCCATCCTTTGTATGTACCATCATACTGCCTTAGCCCTGCTAGATGAATTCGATAGTGTCTTTTCAGCTGATTCCACGGAACTGGAATCAGTTTGCCGATTCATTGGCTAATTTTGCGTATGAAGAAGACCTCTTCTTTAATTGTGGCCCCTGTCCCGATATATCTATTGATGGTGAGACAGGACCTGGTCGGTTGTGGGGTATGCTTTCTGAACATGCCCTCTTTGGTAGACGATGGTTGATTTGGGTGATGCAGAGGGTAAGCGAGATTCATCTGCCTTGATTATCATGGACCCATAGACTGATTTGACGACATGTGATGCGAACACCTCTTGCGATATACGCAGGAGGGATGGGTCATAATCTAATGCACCTAGTTTAGGGCTACGAGCCTTTGTTCCCCTGGGAATCGTATGCTTTGCTGTCTATCATAGTTGTTTCCAAGAGGATGTTATGCGTAGTATTGTTTGATTTCATTAGGCCAAGAGGGCCGATTCAGTTTTGTGGCAAAGACATGTATGATTTCATTAGGCCAAGAGGGCCATTTCCCTGTCTAGTGCGGGTGCGTTTAATTGGGTTTTTGTTTTAGTGTTGTGCTGGACAGATTTCGTGGTTCGTGGACTTTGGTGAAGCTTGGAGGGAGCCTTTGTCACGGCATCGATGGAAACTTCTTGTGGCCAATCCAGGTGATACCTCTCCTTTACGAGTATCTTTCTTTCCTGTTATATTTGTATTTGTACTTGTCAAGGGGGTACATTTTGTTGGGGACCGGCAACCAAGGCATGAAGTCCCAGGTTTAGGCTAAGTATGTTTGAGGGAGGTCGGAGTAGTCATTGCCTCCTGTAAAGACATTGTCAGGCATCGAAAGACCTATTTTAGAAGGAAGCCCTAATGGCCCTGTTCTACTAGCCTGCTAGGCAGCCGTTCTAGGAGTTCTTGTTAGTAGTGAGGCAGTTAGAGAAGCCTACCAGAAGATAATCATAATGATGCCAAGAAATCCTGAATATCCTAAAAGATGACTATAAATACGGTGTGTAAAAAGAGGTTCTAACCCCTATCAAAGAAAAGAAAAGGAATGAAAATATATAAGCAGTTGCTCATTGCCTTGCGAGGGCCTGGTAGGTTCCTGGGGACGAGTCAGACCCGGGGCCGATACCTTGTCTTCCTAGGGGTGGCTTCTTGCTGGAAAAATAATACCAAAACAAGGAAGGTTGGAGCGAAAATAAAAGTGAGCGTTAGAAAAGGATTAAGTGTCGCCTTGCGAGGGCTTGGTAGGTTCTTGGGTGCCGAGACAGGTCCTGAGACCGATGCCCTGTTCTCCTTGGGTCACTACGCTCAGCTCCCTCCTTTTTACATGCCTAAGTATGTTAATAAAATAAAAACCCTAAAAGAAGAAATGTACTGGAAGAAAATACTCCTTGATCAGGCTATAGGAGTCCTCGCCTTGTAGGAGCTCCTGGTTGTGTTGTCTTTAGTTGGTACGTAGTTCAGACTACCACTTAGGGCAACCTCTTTGATAGGTTTTTTTTAGTTTGGCTGTGTTGGAGCAGCTGGTTAGTGACTCACTTCGGATCTTCTATTAGATGATGCTAGGCCTATTCCTTGTGGATGTCATGCCTTGGTTCTGTCCAGGGGTAGGGGGAGCATTGTGCTGAGTTTTATTATATATTTGTTTTGTATCAGTTTGATGCTTCTTTGGTTGTTTATATGTAGATATGTTCGTGGGTTCGACGGACTGAGTCGTCCTATCCCGTGGTCGCCAATGAAGGATGGATTTTAGGCCCCGGAACGTGCCTAAAAATAGGAGAAAAATGTGGAAATGCGGGGGAAAATGCTCAACCACGAAGGCGGCAGCTCGACCTAGGACGATTTTAAGCATCAAGTGCTTGACGGGCGCCCGTACGACACTCCGAGAATTTTCATAATTTTTCTGTGTGCCTGTGCCAATCAGTGGAGCTGCCGGTCAGTGCGTGATGTCGAGACGAGTTCATAGAAATTTTCAGACTGACGATCGGAGTCCGTACGCGGAAGATGGCCCGAAACCGGCCGGGGTGCCCAAAAGGGGGCCCAAATTGGAAATTCCAAGAGGTGTAAGAGAGGGGGGGTGACCTTTGGCACCCCCCCCCCCCAATCATGATGAGGCTTGACACACAAACCATGAAGATGATCATGCCAGGCTTCTGCATCAATCCTACGCTCCGTATCGCCGGTCTCCGCTCCCGCAATGGTGGACTGTAGAGAGAGAGAGAGAAAATCAGTCTTTCTCTCTCCTCCTTCTCTCTCCTCTTAACTCTCGTTCATGTGTGGAAGAGTAGAATGGAAATGGATGGCCGGATGGATGCCGATTCTTGATGAGACTGAAGGGCAATGCATAATCATTGTAGATTGCTGATTCCAAGTAGAATTCATGGCTGGAAATCAGTCATGGGACGTGCCAAATTTAATGGAAAAACCCGCAAGACACGGTAATAATTGTTTTTTCAAAGAAAATGGCCTTTTGGTGCAAATTTGGTTGATAAAAATGTGTTCATATGGATTGAGTTTTGAGTATGTCGTGCTTTGAGCTGTTTTCTGGCTGTTCATCATTTAAAAATCAGAAAAACATGTGTGGGATAGCAGAAAATGGAAAACTGAGACACGAAAAACCATAAAAATGAAGGAAAATAGGGTTTTTTGGGCTAAAAATGATGCAATAAATTAATCCACACCTACTAAAACTCTTTTTCTGCTGAAATGAACTAAGGGCCATAGCCCATAAACTGAACTTAATTTTCAGCAATAAAAAAATGGGAGAAAATGGGAAAAATTGCAAGAAAATGGTGGAAAAACCCTAAAAAATAGGGAAAAATTATATTTTGGGCTTCGAAAAATTAGTAAAATTATGAATAATGTCCGTGAATGTATAGTGAGGCTGAGGCATGAAGATTTGCTTCAGATCAGCCTTGCTTCCGTGTTTTAGTTCGGTTTTGTCCGCTTTTGATATGAAATTTAATGGAAAAAGCCGTAAAATGCCATGCAACGAAGCATACAATCGTTAGAAAGAAACCATGAAAGGGATGTTTTTGCACTTTTGCACGATACTATTTTGCTAAATGTTTGAGCACTAGACATCCACCAAATGCATGGAACATGGAAAAGAATTTAAAAGTATCAGTGATCAGCTCCTGGACATGCATTGCAATTGGTTTATGAGGACATGACCTACGTTGAGAGGCAGTGAGATACCCATGCTGTAGGCTAGTCGTGGGATCCTAGAGGGGAAATCAAGTAAGGACAATGGTACATTCTTGGACACGTTTATTTAGTACCTTGAGCGACGTTTGTGCGGAATGTCTAAGTGTTGAGCGACGCATCGAGGGGCCAATCCCCAAGGTGTAGGAGAGTCGCAGAGGGTTGACGGCATTCAGCCGTAGGAGGAGCCCCATGTATATGTGATTCGAGCCTTTTGGCTATGTGAAAGGGACTCCCTCTGAGGAGTAGTGGGCTAGGATCAGTTGGACTACAACGTATTACAAACGCAATGTTTAGGAAGGCAGAGATTTTGATAGACGCTCCTGGCCGCGAGACCGAGGGGTTGTCTTGTGTGTAGTGACGAGGTCCGGCTAGTGCATGAGCCAGTGCCGGCCCGTTTTTAGGTCCATCACAGAGACATTGGGAGTTACAGAATCATCCTTTTTGCCTGTTGATGCAAAATTGTCACTAGGAAGTCATTGTGTGGTCAAATACCACTTTCGTCAATTTTGCAGATTTGACCTTGTGAGACTGAAGCCGTGTTTTTTGCAGTGACAGAATTCTTTACAGTGTTTTGTAATGGCGTCTGATTCTCTTTTACAGATTGTCACTGAAAAGCTTGACAAAAACAACTTCCAAGCATGAAGTTTAGAATGACGAATTTCCTTATGGGAAAAGGATATTGGAAATTCGTTGGAGGAAATGAAGAAGAACCAATTCTTCCTGATGTTCCCAATCATAAATAGCAAATGCAGGCATTTAAAGGATGGCATGAGAGAGCCAGAAAAGTTATGTACTGGCTGTCTATCAGTATTTCAGACTCTATGATTGTGCATATTCAGGATGCAAGTACGCCAAAAGAGGCATGGGATACTTTGTCAAAAATGTATAGCACAAATACGCAAGCCAGGAAAATGCAGCTCAAGCAAGAGTTGCACAATGTGCAAAGAGAAAGTATGAGCATCAATGACTACCACATGAAGGTGAAGAAGATTGCAGATGCACTTGCTTCCATTGGGTCACCTGTGGAAGATGATGATTTAGTTTCTGTGACCTTGAATAGTCTAGGAAAGGATTTTGCACAGTTCCGAATATCCATTTCCGTCCGTGAAAGATTTACTGATTTTGAGGAGTTGATTGCTCTTCTAATTTCTGAGGAGCAGAGAAATGGTGGTTCATCTTCTTCAGGAGGAACTTCAAAAGAAATTGTCTTCTACTCAAATGCTAGAAGAGGCAGAGGCAGAGGTAGAGGAGGCCGATCTGGAGGCTGTGGTAGAAATTAGAATATGCAGCAAACTCAAGAAAACCAGTCCTATGGAGGAGGACATGGTAACTCTAGAGGTAGGGGGAGCCAAAGAGGTCGTGCTGGATGGCAAAGAGGCCAAAATGCAAACAGCAATGTTGAATGCTACTACTGTGGTAAAATGGATCATATGGCTAAAGACTGCTATAAAAAGCAGAATGACATCATGAATGAAAAATTACAACAAGGGAATTATGCATCTTCTAGTAGACAGGGTGATGACAGAAATGAGCATTTGTTTAAGGTGCATCACATGAACAATTTTGTGACAAGTGCAGAAGAAAGCAACAAAGTGTGGTATGTTGACTCAGGTGCGTCAAACCACATGACAGGTCATGCAGAATGGATGCAGGATGCAAGGAAAATGGAAAAACTAGGATTTGTGGAGATTGGTGATGATACTGCACATCCTATTGTGCAGATTGGAAAAATTCCTTTGTCTATGCATGATGGGAAAAAGAAATACCTGTTGGATGTATTTCATGTCCCGAATATCACTAAGAACCTGGTTTCTGTTGGTCAAATGGTTGAGCAGGGCTTGTAGGTCAGATTTAATCCTCATGGATGCTTTGTTGAGGATATGAAAAATAAAGGTCGCTTGATAGCAAAAGGAAATAAGAAGGGTAGAATGTTTACATTGGATGCAGACATGCCTGAATTGAGTGTAGCAATGTTTGCACATGGGCCCAGTGTAGTTGCAGATATTGATATCTAGCATAAACGCATTGGTCATGTTAATGTACAGTGACTTAAATCAATGCAGGCCCAAAATATTGTTGCAGGATTCCCTAAATTCAAGGTTGCAGAAATGCATAAGGTATGTGAAGCCTATCAGTTTGGAAAACAGGCAAGGAAACCATTTTCTAGACATGTTCAAGAGAGTAAGAAGCGATTGGAATTAATCCACTCTGATGTGTGGACTATTAAAACTGCATCTCTTGGAGGCTGTCATTGTTTTGTCACTTTTATTGATAACTATAGCAGAAAAGTTTGGGTGTATTTTATGAAAAAGAAAAGTGAAGTTTTTGGGTATTTCAAAACTCTTAAAGCTATGGTTGTAAAAGAAATATGCCTGCAAATAAAATGCCTAAGGTCAGATGGAGGGGGAGAGTACCTCTCAAATGAGTTTGCAAGGTTCCTATAGGAGCATGGCATAAAGCAGCAATATTCATGCAGTCATACCCCACAACAAAATGGAATTGCAGAAAGGAAAAACATGCATATTGGAGAGGTATCTCATGCCATGCTCAACGAAAAAGACTTGCCAGATTTTTACTGGGCTGAAGCAGTTGCTACAGCAGTCTACATAATGAATAGGACTCCCACTACAGCAATACATGGTATGACTCCAGAGGAGAGGTATACTGGTAGGAAACCAAATATTTCTCATTTGAAGATTTTTGGTTGCATTGCCTATGTTCATGTGCCAGATGAGTTGAGATCCAAGTTGGATCCAAAAACTGAGAATTGCATCTTTATTGGTTACTCTCTGGCAGAAAGGGTATAGATGCTATAACCCTTCTACTCGTAAGTTTACAGTGAGCAGAGATGTTGTTTTTGATAAGATGAGTAGCTGGTATAAACCAGTAAATGTGATTGATAATGTAGATGCACAAAATGGTAATGCTGCGCAGAATTCACAGCAGCAGTCACAAGATATTAGTGGACCTGGAGTGTCCTCTAGCAGTGGTTCACATTCTTTGCCATGGACAGGCAGATTGAGATCAGGAGAATCTTCTCAAAGCAATGTAGATAGTGGTATGCAGGTATTATGAAAAGGAAAAGAGAAGGTAGATCAGCCCATGTTTGATGTGAATGCATGTCACTCTTATGTGGATGGTGAATCCAGTGGCTCAGAACAGAGCATTGATGATGAGCTGGGTATTCCTTCTGTTGTTACACCTGGAGTAAGAAAGACCAGGGATGCTTTGAGAGCATCTGGAAGTGAGCCTACTTTGCGCAGGTCTATCAGAGCTAGGTATCCTGTGAATAGGTTGAAATATGATGGATTTACAACCATTCACTATGCCTATATAGTCAAAGTGATACAGGAACTAGAACCCACTTCTTTTGAGCAAGCCATGGGAAAAGAAAAATGGGAGAAAGCCATGGATGAAGAAATGGATGCTTTGGAAGCAAATGATATATGGAAATTGGTAACTTTGCCTAAAGATAAGAATGCAATTGGTTGTAAGTGGGTTTATAAGGTGAAGCACAATGCAGATGGTTTTGTGATCAGATACAAGGCAAGATTAGTAGTCAAGGGGTATGCACAAACATATGGCATTGATTATGAAGAAACATTCAGTCCGGTTGCAAGGATGGCAACTGTAAGAGCATTCATTGCTATGGCTGCATCAAAGGGATGGTCTTTACATCAGATGGAAGTAAATAATGCCTTCTTGCATGGTGATTTGCAAGAAGAGGTCTATATGGAGCAGCCACCAGGTTATGTGCATGCTATTCATCTTGAGTTTGTTTGCAGGTTGAAGAAAGCCTTGTATGGCTTGAAGCAAGCACCTAGAGTATGGTCTGACAAGATAGGACAGTATCTTGTCACTATTGGCTTTCAAATTTCCAAGGCAGATTTCTCACTTTATATGAGAAAAACAGAGAAAGGTATTATGCTGCTTGTCATTTATGTTGATGATTTGATTATCACAGGTGATAGTGATGAAGATATGCTTCATGTGAAAATGCTATTGAAGCAAAAGTTTGAGATGAAGGATTTGGAAGAGCTGCATTATTTCTTAGGCATTGAGGTGATTAGATCACCAAGTGGGATATGGCTCTTGCAAAGGCAGTATGGATTGGACATGCTGTCCAAATATGGGATGATAGGTTGTAAGCCTATTTCAAATCCTTTGGAGTAGAATGTGAAGTTGAGCGCAGATGCAGGTGATCTTCTCGAAGACCCTACTATGTACAGATGCATAGTAGGAAGTTTGATTTATATGACTATTACCAGGCCAGATTTGAGCTATGCTGTTGGATTGGTAAGTCAGTTTATGCAGGCTCCAAGGAAACCACATTTGGATGCGGCTAGACGCATACTCAGGTATGTGAAGTCCACATTGCAGTATGGACTATTTTATGAGACTGGGGTTCAGATACAGTTGCATGGATACACTGATGCTGATTGGGCTGGTAGTATTTCTAATATACAATCTACCAGTGGATTGTTCTCTTTTGGGAGTGCTGCAGTCACTTGGAGCAGCAAGAAACAACCTAGAGTTGCCTTGTCGAGCATAGAGGCTGAGTACAGGGGTGCAGCAATGGCTGCATGTGAGGTAGCTTGGTTGCATAAGCTACTTTATGATATGCATCAGTCTACAGATGGGCCAGTTGTCATTTATTGTGACAACATGAGTAGTATACACTTGGCAAATAACCCAGTCTATCATGCTAGAACAAAGCACATTGAGGTGCATTATCACTATGTGCGAGAGAGAGTTTTACTAGATCTTATTGATCTAGTTTATGTTGGTACAGAGGATCAGGTAACTGACATATTTATGAAGGCATTGGGCGCGCAAAGAAGCTGCGCAAGTTCAAAGACCTGCTTGGTGTGCATGAATTGGGATTGAGCTCGAGGGGGAGTGTTGAGATATCGAGCTCCACTCGTGATATGCCAGGGTGACCATTGTGCATTTATGTCATAGACTTGTTAGTTGCAGATGTGGTTGGTACACCGCCCATGAATAATAGCTAGATGATAGCTATCCTTATCTACTCTAGTTCGTGGTTCAGTTAGTATGCCACCTTAGTTAGTTGAGTTTGGTTTGAGACCCATATATAGGGTTCTTCTATTTCTTTGTAAGAGTGCTCTTTTGGCTTACACAACTAAGAAGAGGAAAGCTGTTTTTAGCCTCCACCTTTGTGTGTTTTCCCCCATTGTGCAAGCAAGAAAGCTACAAGTGAGACTCCTTCCTTCTCTCCCACAACCTTGACATGATCTTCCAAGAAGAATCCCCAAAGGAAACAAGGTAACCCTCATCATCTAGTGTGCTAGTCTAGATAAGACTCTTTGTGAGAGTTGGTACATGTTGGACATTATGCAAAGTAAACATATTACCTAAACCAAACTACAGTCGGATATCACCAATACCAGCTATTTGCAATGCCAAGTCATTCCCCAATTTGAAAAATCTACTCATACTGTATAGGAGTGGAATTACTCCCTATGAGGGGTCACATGAAAGGAAGCCCCTAAATCCATCAACCAACAATGAGTAAAACTAGGTGAGGCATCAATCAATTGTGACTTATCCAAAGAAGAAGCTACAAGTATGTAATCATCATCAGAGTCAAGTTGCTGCGTTATATTGATCTCTTTGATCTTAACACTAGACTTACTAGGGACAATGTTGCGATCATGAGACTTGTCGTACGCTTTCCCTTTTCCCTTTTCCTTGTGCTTATCATTATGCATTTTATGCAAGTGTGGCCTGATATGTCCTGCTTTCCCACAATAATGGCATGTCAAATCGGACTTACATCCATGGGACTACTGTGAGAATGTCCATGAGACTTAGAATGAGATTTTTGCGAGTCTCTACTACGGTGCTCATTCCTGCTCTTACCATCATAGCGATCCCAAATAGTCAAAGCATGAGAAGTATGAGAAGCATCCACATTCTTCCTATCTATCTCCTCTGTCAAGAGTGCACCCTCTACATTATACAATGTCAACCCATTCTTGGGTATATTTGCACACATAGCAATACAAAATGTGTCCCAAGACTCAAGTAGTGTGACCAAAAAGAAGAAAGATGGAAGATCGCCCTTAAGTTCAATACCCTGCGATGACAACTGGCCAACAATAGCAGGAAACTCACTTAAATGCCAAGAAACACTAGTACCTTCCTTCGTACAAAGGTCCATAAGCTACTTTAGTCAATACCTATGAGAAGTAGGGCTCTACTTATCACAAAGATTCCGGATTTTCTCCCAAAGATCCCATGTAAAGTGCCCATCTCTAGGACAACATTATAATAAACCTACTTGTTGAGGGACAAGATAATTGTGGATCTACAAAGCTCATCTAACTCATCCTATACATCCTGAACTTGACCTTTAGGCATAATGCTCTTGCATTTGATTGGCCTAATTTGAGATTTATTCACCGAAGCCTACCAAATTTGGGTCTTTTAATAACCATAATTGTTGCCATTCAAATTTTTGATGTTGAAGATTGCATTATCATTTGAATGACCAACCATATTGTAGGAAAAACAGGCACAATTCACATACCAAACATGCTCTTGTAATACCTGCAAATAGTCCCAAAACCATTGCCAAAAAAAGTTGAAAACAAGAGGTGTGGACTAAAGAATGAGTTATCCACAAACTATGACCAAAATAGCATCGAATAGAGGGAATTTCTCTCATAAATCATACAACAATTTGCAATTACAACATGTTGAAAAAGGGGTATAGTAGTAAGAAGTCAATTGTCAAACATGGGTAATCATTGATACAAAACAACGTGTCACACATGAGTAGAAGTTGAAGTACCTCAAGCTCAACTACAAATAAAATCCAAAGCTCAATGTAACATCCAAGTGTTAAGTAAGCAGCTCCCACTAGAACAAAAGGCAAATGATGCCAGACAAGCAAACAAAGCTCAAATCCTCATGTGACTAGCATCCAAGCATCCAAGATATATCAAGTACATAGTTGGGAGAATAAGACCCAATAACACCTCCAAGCCCATAAGGTCATAGACCTCTGAAGCATCCAATGAAGTAACTGACAACTAATGTCAAATTTCCTAAGCTCAAATCATAGTTCAAATGCATTCAATAGCATAACCAAGCATACAGCTTCAATGTCATGCACCAATACATCACTAAGTGCAAGTGAGCACAATTGAAGCCCAAAAGCATCCTAGGAGCATGGCCAAGCATGTGGCATCAACAATAGATATCAATCTATCATCCCAAGTAGCTGGGAAGCATCAACAAGCAATATGCATATGCTTTCACTAATAAAATAGCCTTCAGTCTTGCTTATTACAACAATAAAAATGGTAGTAAAATCGAGCCAAATATGGAATGAGTCCAAAAGCATTCCAATACATTGGCCAAACATTCCCCAAGTGTCCAACCTCAAATGAGCACCTCAAGAGAATCACATTAGCCAAGAGCATGACATTTCCCAAACAAATAGCATTCAGCCCTGTTATGAGAGCAATGATATCTATGAGAAAAATAAGCTAAAAGAGTGCTTATATCAGTCCAATAGTATCTTAAACCACAATGACATATGATCCCCCAAGTATTCAACAACAAAACATAGGTGCACGGGCATCTGGGGAAGCATATACAAGCTCCAAACATTGAAGATATGGTTGTTCCTGTTTTATGATAGAATGTTGCTCTATTTGCATAATTGATCTGAATCTCAATGACTCAAAAACCAATTCTCAATGTTAATGATCAATGCTGGGAGGAGTGGTAAACTATGCCAAAGCCTTTGTCCAATGCTGCGGGGAGTGGTTGAGCAAGCACAAGTGCTTGAAAATGGCCACATCTGAAAAAACGTTTTCGTATTTCCAGCTTTGAATATTGAGCTGAAAACTCCCTAAAATAAGCTCAATGTAGGCTCATGAATGGCTGGAGATAGCCCCAATGGGTCCAGAGAAGTCCTAGAGAAATGAGAGCTCAATATGAACCTCAAGAGGTGGAGCTATGGCTGCCAATGGTGAAACCCTATTGATTATTATTGATTGTCACATGATTGCATATGATATTGCCATCCATAGACTAAGGTATCTTCCAAACAGATGCATTTATCCTTAATAATGATCATATTAATTACCTCTTTTCAAGCTAAATATCTATTGGTCTATGGTGACTTTTGTTGATGCATTAGAAATGGCATTATCTATGGTTAGTGTTGTCATTAGATATGCATTGAGAGTTCTATTATTGCAAAGTTCTCATAGCTTTAGTCCATGCATGAATCTTCCATCATATTTGAAGTACCCTAATAATGCAAACTATCACTAATGAACATGATAATATTTTTATGTGTCTTTGCAGTAATCATTTAGGCAAGTAGATTAATCATGATCATAGATAATATGTAGTATGACTTTACTAACGTCTGTCTACCTAACAATCTTATTGTATGAATGATGACAGAGTGAATGCCTTGGTGATTTCTAAAACATGATGCTTTAATTAAAAGCTAGGATAGTCCTTGAGGTGAGTATTAAAAGGGGGGTTATTATTAGTTGATATCTAACCTTAATAGGGTGAAGTTTTTAATCATACATAGATTACAAAATCCATGTTGATGCAACTTCTTTCATTGATGCTCTACTTTAATTTATAAGAATAGTAATATTGATTGAATTCTACTTTCTTTTCCTATTTTTTGAGTAGCTAATGAGGCATATGATATTGAATATCTAATATGCCCTTTTGATCAAGGGTCTATTATCTTTTGTCAATTGGTCAATACACATTGGTCTATTACCTATTATGTCTTAGTGGTCCCTTAATGATGGTGGTTCCCTTTGTCCCCTTTGGACTAGTATACCTCCAAAAGTTTGGTGTTATGCTTGGCATTTTGAAATGGCTTGACATAGACCTCATGGCTACCAGAAGACCCATGCAGTATAGCTCTTATTGAGGTTTCATCCCATTCAACTAAAGTATGGGCCAGTTTCAACAACTATTATGATCGAGTCTTGAACATAAACCATTGGCTAGCTACATCCTCAAGGTAGGTTGACTAGTGGCTAGCTACATATCCAAAGGTAGTTTGACTATTGGCTAGCTATAGGCCTAGGGAAATTGGTGATCTTTTAGATAGTATCTTTTGAATTCTAGATGATACAACCTCAATGAAAGCATGCACTATGTTTTAAGAGTTGCTTATGAAACTCTTTCAAGTGAAGACGAAGTAACTTAACAATGACTAACTAAATAGTTTATGCTATTTTAGGTTTCTCTTTACATAAAACAAGGGTTATATTTTGTTATTCTTGATAAAAGATACTCATGTGTAGTGGTCCCACTATGGATTGAAAAGTAATAGCTAATACTTTTTTTAAAAGATAACTAGATTTACATGTCTACTGGGTTAAGTTTTCATGTGTCTTAGTAGCTGCAACCGAGATAACAATCGGGACCCATAATGTCACCTATAAGATGCATTATCATGGATGGTCCTAACCATATGTTTTTTGTATGGATATAGGTAATGGTTGGACCCTTCTCCTACTTAGGCATGGAAAGACTACTCCTAGGGACTATGATCAATGGAACTCAAGAAATTTTGTATGTTCTAAATAAAATGCAAAGAGTTTCTTAAATTATAAACTATACTTTTTTAATATCCAAAGGATCCTTTTTTAAAAATTCCATTTTTTGAAAAAAATGGGTCTAGCTTGATTGTAAGTTCTCATTTGTATTTTGTATATGTTTAGTTTTACATCTCATTGGTAAAGCTTTAATTTTAATATGGATTTCAAAAATAATTTATTAAGTTTTCAATTTTCCTATATGATTCCTTTTTAAGGGAAATTTATATTATACACACACACATACATGCATACACATACATATATGTATATATGTACACACATATATATTCATATACATGTGTGTGTGTTAAAATATATTTCTGTACATGTACTAAAATATATCATTGGGTGGTGGGTGTGGTCATCCGTCTTGTCAGTCACATCGGGCATCAATCATCAAGAGTTGTGGGTGCGGTGGCTAGGGTCATAGGCACAGCTGCATTTTGTGGGCGAAGTTGTCACATTTGGTGAGGGGTGGGAGTCCTAGCACATTTTCGGGGGGGGGGGGGGGGGGGCGGATCAACATGTGGCACCCAACCCTATTTTTATTTTTTCTGTGGGGAGGCATGGGAGCTGTGATGGTGCACTCGCCCCCCACTCCCCCTTAACTAATAGTGAAGATTCTTCTAATAGCTCCTCTTGCCCTTGCCTTTGTAATGTATTGCTTGTCATGACCTACTCCTGCATGGGCATCTCTCATCTTTTAGAGTTGGCCTTGCCTTTGATTATGTTAGTGTTGATGGCTGCTACCCTATTGATCATCTGGCCATTGTTCTACCATGGGGAGAGAGAGAGAGAGAGAGAGAGAGAGAGAGAGAGAGAGAGAGAGAGAGAGATGGTCAAATGCCTCCCACTTCTGGTTAGCACCTGGGTAATTCACTATATACATATCCGCTATATCATGTACATTCAAGGCCTATTTATAAATATCCATATCTTTGAATTTTTCCTTAATGAAACATAACCCTTTTTTATTCAATCTATAAGTAACCCTTTATATAGAATCCCTTATGTTGAACCCACATGATACATACATATATTTATCGACCTCCCCTAGGTCAGTGTGGCATGTGCAAGTAGGTAGTGGTAGTAGTGGCCGTCCTTAATGAAACATAACCCTTTTTTATTCAATCTATAAGTAACCCTTTATATAGAATCCCTTATGTTGAACCCACATGATACATACATATATTTACCGACCTCCCCCAGGTCAGTGTGGCATGTGCAAGTAGGTAGTGGTAGTAGTGGTCATAGTAGTAGTAGTAGTAGTATTATTATTATTATAGTAGTAGTAGTAGTGGTAGTGGTAGTGGTAGTGGTAGTGGTAGTGGTAGTGGTAGTGGTAGTGGTAGTGGTAGTGGTAGTGGTAGTGGTAGTGGTAGTGGTAGTGGTAGTGGTAGTAGTAGTAGTATTCATTTTCATAGGTGGGGTCATCACATTTATTTTCTCATCACATGTGTGCATGCACAAACACACACACACATACACACAAATGGATACCCATTTCGTAGGTGGGGTCATCACATTTTGCAGAGGGTGGAAGGCATGGCACATTTCGCAAGGGGAGGGATTGACATGTGGCACCCAACCTTGTATTCCTTTTTTTTAGGTGGGGGCATGGGGGCTACCATGTCATACTTGCCTCCCACTCCCCCTTATCTAATAGTAAATATTCTTCCAACAACTCGACTTAACTTTGCCATTGTAATGTATTGTTCATGATGACCTACTCCTACACATGCATTTCTCAACTTTTAGAGTGGGCCTTGCCTTTGATTATGCTAGTGTCGAAAGCCCATTCTGCTCTATTGTACTAACCATATGGCCACAGTTTTTCCATGGAGAGAGAGAGAGAGAGAGAGAGAGAAGAGAGAGAGAGAGAGAGAAGAGAGGAAGGGAGGGAGGTATGGATACCCATTTTCTCATTGCACACACACACACACACACACACACACACACACACACACACACACACACACACACACACACACAGAAGAGGAGGAGGAAAGAAAGGAGGCATGGAGACCCATTTTCTTATTGCATATATATATATATATATATATATATATATATATATATATATATATACATACATACATACATACATACATACATAGAGAGAGAGAGAGAATGGAATGATATTTTAATATCTACAAAAGGACAAAATGACCTATGAGACCCTGAGTCACAATCGTGTGTATGATGGTACAACTATTTGGGAAAAATATGTAGCAAAAAGTAAAAGAAGAAAAGAAATTAACTATGGTTATGTGCAAAACATAGAGCTCTATCTAGTAACAATGAATTGTAGATGGCACAATCTCATGTGGATATGGGAGGCCTAACTGTAGGGTGAGGAATAATCCCATGTATCTGCCTCTGAAGGTGTTGTCGGTGTCTGTGTCAAGACCTAGGACGTCTGGATTGGCTAAGCTGAATGGCCTGATCAATCAGCTATCCTTGTTTGTGTGTGGACTGTGGTGGTGAAAGAGTCTCTCATGTGGAGTAGGACTATAACTATATTGAAGTCTCCTAAGTCTCCATTGCAAGGAAGTCTATGAGCTGCCTCCATAAATCACAAAGCCATCATATCTCAAGGAAAAAGAGGCCAAGGCATCACTAATTAGTGAAATCCATCACTCTAGATAATGGTCCAAATCCATCTCTAAAGAGAGAGTGGAAATGGCCACATATCTCATAATATGCTAGGCAACAGATATTAATGCTCCTTTGTCTCTGGCTCTAACTAACATATTTGGCATATCCGCTCCTCTACTGGGATGGTGTTGGGGGTAAAGATGCATGTGCCTAGCCACTTGTGTATTATTACAGGAACAATACTTGCACCTACACACTGCAAGAGTGGTGGGTGCCCATCTCACTGTCACTTCATTCTTTATTCTTTCCATGACATTTGAATAAAGGGAAGGTCGGGCACACATTGTGACTGTTGGAGTTCCCACATCTTTAGTCTTGCTCTCAGCTCAGGGATTACAGCAGCATTTATTAGCATTGGATGATTTTTGCATACAGAGAGGCATGACAGTGAACCTTGGTAAAACCAAGGTTCTTATATTCCATACATCAGCTCAGATACGCAGACAGAGTATTTTCATGGCAGCAGGAGGGAGTATTGAGGTCACTGGATCATATGTATATTTGGGAGTCACCTTTACAGCAGCTTTAGGGACTTTCTCGATGACACAGACAGCTCGTGACCACCTCACTAGAGGATACTCAGCATTGGCTCTTATGGAGCGACAGTGTTATCAGGCACATTTCCAGGAGCCCCGCACCAAGGGGTGGCTCTTTGATACTCTAGTCACTCCAGCACTGATGTATGGAGCAGCTATATGGGGGCCAGGCCTTGCCGATTATGTATGGACATTGATGGAGAGACCTCAAGTGATCATGATATCTAGATTGATTCGCAGCAAGGCCTCAGTCCCACATGACATTGTGCGAGTAGAGCTTGCCACACCGCCCATGCTAGTCGAGGCATTATTTCAGACAGTCTGCTTCCTACACAGATTTCAGGATATGGACAGAGATCGCATTGCATATAGAGCATATATGGCATCTCAGGAGATGGCTCGAGCGGGGGATACCACATCATGGTATGCACAGACTAGAGCTTGGTTTGATAGACATGGGCTAAACATTGATAGACTCCCACCTCTTCTATATGATACTCAGGATCCCACTTACACCCCCTCTCTCTCTGAGAGGAACAGAGTCATCAGACAGGAGATATGGCATATTTATATACAGAGGACATGGGTCAGCCCTGCACAGCCACTGCCATCGAAGATGGCACATTATTATACACAGTTCTTGAGCATATCAGAGCAGGGATTCATAGAGATTCCGAGATATATGCAGATCTATATGCCACATCGATTGAGAGTTCTTATTGGACAGCTCAGGGTATCATCACATCAGCTTATGATTGAGAGTGGCAGAGCCAGTGGCATCCCATGGGAGGAGAGGATATGCCCCCTTTGCAGATCAGAGGTGGAGAGTGAGGAGCATTTTGTTCTCAGATGCCCGGCATACTCAGAGTTGAGATCTAGATACACATTGAGCAGCTCACTTCAGGGATGTATGACTGATATGGAACAGAGATCATTTGGCCATTTTCTGGGAGAGGCATGGCACATCAGAGAGCAGAGCACACAGCGGGTCCCAGTCAGAGAGGGCCCCACCTAGACGACTATTACACAGTTCTTTCAGACAGACAGAGTGAGAGCTACTATACCAGCCTCCAGCCAGACCTGCGGGCTCACACTACAGCAGGCTGAGGATCAGCGTACCTGACGCCGCACGAGGATCCGGGGGTTTCGAACCCCACAGCCACACCGACAGGAGATCTGGAGGATTCTTGATCTACATCGACAGCAGACTGAGATCCGACGACACTCGACACATTGGATCTCAGATCTCCAGTTTGCTCTTTCTCCACCGCCGATGTACCACATCCTGCATCCAGGAGGGATCACATGCTATTAGCGACTTCGACGACTGCTACTACATCCCAGGATAGTATATCTCCCTGCATCTGTTACATATACACATCGCACCACTTTATCACAGCCGACCATTGTTCCCCTATCACAGCCGACATTTGTTCCCCTTTTGTAGCCATTATCTGGAGTACCAGAGCTACATACGCACATACACATATACGACACTTATCACACTCACAGCACCGTATTTTCAGTTTCCAGTTTTTAGCTTTTCATTCAGTACTTTTATTTTGGATAGCTGGACCTCATCAGTTGTATCACAGTTTGTCTCATAGGCCAGTTTTGGTCTTTAGAAGACGTTAATATAACTTTCTTTCTTTCTTTCTTTCTCTCTTGCTCTCTTGATCCATCCACCATAGCTCACACCTCTCTTTCTTCCATTTGTTCATGCTTCCACTTGAGCTTCTCCCTTCAACTTGTATCAACGTCTTCTTCTTTGTGAGCTTAAGCTCAATGTGGCATTGCTTTAGCTCTCAGCCATAGCTCCACCTCTTGAGATTCATATTAAGCTCTCATTGCTCTACGACTTATCAAGACCTATTGGGGCTATCTCATGGCATTCTTGAGCCTATATTGAGCTTGTTTTGATGAGTATTCAACTCAATATTCAAGGCTATAAATACAAAAACTTCTTTTTAGCTGTGGCCATTTTCAAGCACTTGTGCTTGCTCAACCACTCCCTGGCATTGGAAAAAGGCTTTGGCATTCTTTACCACTCCTCCCGACATTGACCATTAACATAAAGCATTGGTTTTGAGTCATTGAGCTTAAGCTATTAACTATGAAAATAGGGCAACATGTTGTTATAAAACAAGGACAACCATATCTTCAATGTTTGGAGCTTGTATATGCTTCTCGGGATGCCTGTATACGTATATTTTGTTGCTGGATACTTGGGGGAACATATGCCATTGGTTTGAGATGCTATTGGACTAATTTGAGCACTCTTTTAGCTTAGTTTTCTCATAGATATAATTGCTATCATAACATGGATGAATGCTGTTTGTTTGGGAAATGTCATGCTCTTGGCTTATGTGATGCTCTCGGGATGCTCATTTGTGATACTGGACACTTGGGGAACGTTTGGCCAACGTATTGGAATTATTTTGGACTAATTTGAGCCCATATTTGGCTTAATTTTATCGTCACTCTTATTGTTGCAATAAGTAGGACTAAAGGCTATTTTATCAGTGAAAGCATATGCCTATTGCTTGTTGATGCTTCCTGGCTACTTGGGATGATACATTGATGTCTATCGTTGATGCCACATGCTTGGACATGCTCTTGGAATGCTTATTGGGATTTGATTGAGATCACTTTTGCTGAGACTTGATTGTCACTTTATTTTTGTACTTACAATGGACAACAAGCTTTTAACAGGGGTAGACTGTGCCCAATGCTCTTTCATGCTATTTGGGCATTCTATTGGATGTATTGGTGCATGACATTGAAGCTCTATGCTTGGCTATGATATTGAATGCATTTGAGATTTAATTTAAGCTTAGGACATTTGACATTAGTTGTCAGCTACTTCATTGGATGCTTTAGAGGTCTATGATCTTATGAGCTTGAAGCTTTTATTAGGTCTTATGCTCCTGGCTATGTACTTGATGTATCTTGGATGCTTGGATGCCACTCACATGAGGATTTGAGCTTTGTTTGCTCATCTAGCATCTAACTTTTGTTCCAATGGGAGGTGATTACTTGATACTTGGATGTGTTACATTGAGCTTTGGATTTTATTTGCAGTTGAGCTTGAGCTACTTCAACTTCTGCTTGCGTGTTGCAAGCTATTTTGTATCAGTGATTGCCCTTGTTTGGCATTCACTTCTTACTACTATATCAAATTTTCAACATGCTATAATCACAAATTGTTGTATTATTAATGAGAGCAGTCCCCTCTATTTGATGCTATTTTGGCCATAGTTTTGGGATAGCTGATTATTTGCTATGTACCTCTTATTTTCAGCTTGTTTTGGTAGTGGTTTTGGGGTTGTTTGTAGATATTACAATAGGTGTTTGGTCTGTAATGTGCCTCTTTTTCCTACATTATGACTTGTCATTCAAATGATAGAGCCATATTTAGCATTGAAAAGTTGGATGGCAGTAATTATGGCTATTGGAAGACCCAAATTTGGTAGGTTTTGGTGTGAAATTCTCAAATTACGTTGATAAAATGCAAGAGCATTAAGCATGAAGGTCAAGATCACAATGTATGGGATGACTTAGATGAACTTTGTAGGTCCACAATTATGCTATCCCTCAACAAGCAGGATTATTATAATGTTGTCACAGATGGGTAGTTTGCATGGGATCTTTGAGAGAAAATCCATAATCTCTATGACAAGCAGATCCTTGCTTCTCATATGTATTGGAAAAAGTAACTTCTCATATGTTTGATATGTACTAGCTCTCACAAAGATTCTTATCTCTATTGGCACACTAGATGATGAGGGTTACTTTGTTTCCTTTAGAGATTCTTCTTGGAAGATCACCTGTGCAAACCTTATTCTAGCATGTGGTGCCAAGTTTGGCACTTTATATCCCTTGGTTATATTTGGATTCATAGATCATGTATCTCTTTAGCATTGTCACCTTGGTCACATGTCCTTAAAGAGAATGAAAATTCTTATTCATTTGCAATATCTTCCACCCCTTGACTATAAGTGTTTTGAGTCATGTGATTATTGTTTGTATGGTAGGTAGACAAGTAGTATACATAAGAAGTGTGGCACTCTACACATGGGTGAGTGTTTGGCTCTTGTTCATTTTGATGTCTATGGACCTATGCCCTATCAGTCGTTAGGAGACACAAAGTACTTTGACACATTCATTGATTACTCACATAAGGTTTGGACATATCCCATGTAGAAACGAGCTCACGGTCAACTGCCAAGACCCATGGACCACTTATTCTTCAAGGCTCCTAGCATGCATTTTTCCACTTTTTTTACTTTTTTTTGCTTTTTCTTTTGTTGAGGTTAACATTACCCCCCTCCTAGCCTAGTGCTAGTCCCATGGCACTAATGGGTAGTGGGTGGAAGCTAGGATGGATATAGCCATATGGATTTTTTGAGTTTATATGCAAGCCCTTGAGGGGGATGGTATTGGATGGATCAGCCTTTGAAATTGAATATGGTGTTGGGGTTGATCCCTCCTTGACATTGATGATGGGTGGATTGGTCCTTTGAAATTTTAAATGGTGTTGGGACAGATCGGTGGATCTGTCTTTGAAAATCAAAATTGTGTTGGATGGATCCCCCTCTCGCCCTTCGAGATTGCAATGATGTGAGCTTAACATGGCTTTTCCCTATTTGCTTCAAGTTGCCTTATTCCTTCACCTATGTCCATCTAGACTTTACCACTTGCACAGGAGAAAACTTGGCATTTCTTATAAAATGAATTACATTGCGCCTCATGCTTTCCTTGCAAAAGCATTTAGAGGTGCTCTCTCATCCTTGAGAGAGCCTTGCTAGAATATTCAGTGCTTTCCTTCATCCTAGAGAGAGAGTCCTTCATCCTTGACAGGACCTTCCTCATCCTTGAGAGGACCTCGTTAAAGTAGTTGGGGCTCCCTCGCATTTGTTCTAAGATTGCCATCTCCTGCACTATTCCTAATGAGCTTCTTCATTCACTTTTTGACATGGGCTTCCTTGGTCTTCCTCTACTTTGTTTCGGCTGCATGGTGACATGTTGTGCAATAGTAGTAGTGTAATTTGACGACGATGTGGTTGCATGGGGATTGGTCTTTGGAAGAAACTGATCAATGGGTTGAAGTGGTGGGGGCCAAGGCTGAATTGAGGGGATGATGAGGCCTCTAAAGTTGCTGGGTTGCTTTATTTGGATCTACCTAAAAAGAAAACAAGGTGCAACATCTGAGGGTGTGTTTACCTTGCAATGGCATGCATTGTGCTCGTGCTAGTGGAACTGGGAGTTGGGTCGAAGCCTAGGTGTTGTCCCACACTTGAGGACCCAATTCATGTATCATTATAGGTTATGTGTACAACTTAGGGAGATAGGTTTGGAAGACCTACCTTTGAGGTTCCCTAAGCATGAAGTGGGGAATGAAAATGGGTTAGGGAGTTCGGGACGGAGCTGACTGATTGGAGCCATCGAGCGTTTCTAACTTGAGGACCCCTAGGTGCAATGACTGTGACTTACGTGCTTTTTTTTTTTGGCCACACATTGATTTAGCCATTGCACACATATCTTTGCTAGTGATTGAGGTAAAAAAGAGTGGTGGGGGCCGGAATCCTTGTTGTAAAAACCTTAGAGTCACGGCTTGTATCCCCCTTTTAAAACATGGCCCTACGTCTTTAGTTTGCCTTCGCCTCTCTTGCTCTATTTTTGTGGGCCCTACAATTTGCATTTGGATGTGTAGCCCACGCTTTAGAGCCTTACCGGTGATCTCCATCTTTTTTCTTAATGAATCAATGGAAACCTCTTCCTTAGATTGTGTGGTGTCCAAGAGAGTGCATAGGAAGGTGCATTGCTGGGCTTCCAAAGTCACCTGTGCGGTCTCTACCCTACTCTCTTCTAACACCCTGTCGCATTTTACAAGGGCTAGTTGGTGCGCTAAGTCACTCACTTTTTCTTTGCTCCTATTCACCCAATCATCTGCTTCTTTCTTCATTTCTTTCCGGCTTTCATTGTGCCTATAGTCCTTAGTCTCCTCTCTTGCTCCTCAATTTCTCTTTCCAAGCAATGTTGCTCTCCAAGCTCTGAGGCTAGCCTTTGTTCCAGATTTGCTATATGCTTTTGGTATAGTCAATTTCTCTCTTCTTCTACTATTGCTAGTTGCTCCTATGCATCTTGGATATTTTTATTTTCTTTTTACATATCTTTGTATAGTGCCATCAACTCATCGAAACTGTGTTCTAGTATCATGAGGTGGTGTGTTTCCACCACGAGTTTTGCTTGCCACCTCTCATTTTCTCCTCCATTTTTTCTTTGATTTAGACCTCGGGGTTGGGGATGTTAGCGAGGTTGATACCATCATTGGTGAGGACAATCACTTTGTCTATTCCCAACATGTCGTATACATCCCTTTTTAGCCATCTCTCCACCTTGTTTGGTAGGCCCAATGCTTTCTGTATCTGCTCAGGGCTTAGCTTGATTTCTACTTGGCAAGCCTCATTCTCTCAGTGCACTATGATAGTGCCTGTCAAGAATCGCGTGGTGGGGGGACTTGCTCAAGATGTTGCGCCAAACACACACAGAATGCACAAGGAGAAGCTCACTCAAGAGACAAGAAGAGAGATGGAGGCCAAAACGTTTTCTTGCTGGTTTCTTCTTCTTCTTCCATACTATTTACAATGTACACAAAGTATAGATAAGATACAACATAAAGAAAAGTGGCCTACTAAGTCAAACAATGCATAACTGACTACACTAGTCGATTGGAGCTATAACTATGCCAGCGAACACACATAGAATGCACAAGGAGAAGCTCACTCAAGAGACAAGAAGAGAGATGGAGACCAAAACGTTTTCTTGCTGGTTTCTTCTTCTTCTTCCATACTCTTTACAATGTACACAAAGTATAGATAAGATACAACATAAAGGAAAGTGGTCTACTAAGTCAAACAATGCATAACTGACTACACTAGTCGAGTGGAGCTATAACTATGCCAGCTGTAAATAGCTATAACAACTTGAATATAATAAGTAATGAGTCAGTAGCCATGTGAGAGTCATAATGACCACCGACGTGCTAAGTGTAGATGTGTGGACCTATCTAACCAGGCAGTCCATCATCAATGTCCGCATGTGTTGAGCTTGTCATCTCAACACTCCCCCTCAAGCTCAACTACATCTCTGCAACTCCAAGTAAGCTTCGAAACTTTTGAAACTTCTCTATACCCAATGCCTTCGTGAAGATGTCAGCTATCTGATCTCGTGTGCTGACATACACCAAGTCAATCTCACCTGCTAGTACATTCTCTCTCACAAAGTGATAGTGTACCTCAATATGTTTTGTCCTGGCATGGAATACAAGGTTCCTAGCCAACTGTATATTGCTCATGTTGTCATAATAAATGACAACTGGACCTTCCATCTGCACATCTAAATTAGCCAATAACTTCTGTAGCCATACTACCTCACATGCTGCAATAGCAGCACCTCTATACTCAGCCTCTGTACTTGACAAAGCAACTGTAGATTGCTTTTTGCTGCTCCAAGTAATTGCTGCACTACCAAGAGAGAACATGTATCCGTTGGTAGATCTTCTATCAGCCATACTACCAGCCCAATCTGTATCTGTGTATCCAAACACCTATACATCTGTACCTACCTCATAGAGAAGTCCATAATGTAATGTGGACTTAACATATCTCAATATGCGTCTGACTGCATCCAAATGTGGCTTTCTAGGTACTTGCATAAACTGACTCACAAGACCAACAACGTAGCTCAAGTCTGGCCTTGTAATGGTCATGTAGATCAAACTCCCCACTATTCTCCTGAACATAGTAGGGTCTTCTATCTCATCCCCAACATCAGAACTCAACTTTACATTCTGCTCCAACGGGACTGAAAGTGGTTTGCATGCTGTCATACCATACTTGGACAACATATCCAAGCCATACTGTCTTTGGGACAGCCATATACCATCATCACATCTGATCACCTCAATGCCAAGGAAGTATCTTAGCTCACCTAAATCCTTCATCTCAAACTTCTTCTTCAAAGAGTCCTTGACTTTAGCAATCCCACTATCACTATCACTTGTAATAATCAAGTCATCCACATAGATGAATATGATGACCAAACCTACATCTCCCTTTCTCAAATAAAGTGAGTGATCAGCATCAGAAACATAAAAGCCAATATTGACAAGATACTCTTTGATCTTGTCAGACCATGCTCTAGGTGTTTGCTTGAGCCCATAGAGCGCCTTCTTCAACTTGCATACATACATGGGATGCTCTAAATCTTCATAACCTGCTGGCTGATCCATATACACTTCTTTCTACAAATCACCATGCCAGAAGGCATTCTTCACATCCATTTGCTGCAATCTCCAACCTTTGGCTGCTACCAAAGCAATCACACATCTGACAGTTGCCATCCTAGCAACAGGACTGAAGGTTTCTTCATAATCTATGCCATATGTCTGGGCATAGCCTTTTGCAACTAGCCTAGCTTTGTACCTACTAATAGAACCATCTGCATTGTGCTTAATCTTATAAAACTACTTACATCCAATAGCTTTCGTGCCCTTTGACAATGATACTAGATCCCAAGTCTTATTGCCCTCTAATGTAGCCATCTCCTCATCCATTGCTGCATCCCAATAAGCATGACCAACAGCCTCCTCAAAACATGTGGGCTCAACATCCTCAACTAGTTTCACCATATAAGCATAATGGTGAGTTGCATAACCTTCAAAACCAAATCTTTTAATAGGGTATCTCACCTTGATAGACCTGCGTACCACTGGATCACTCAATGGAGTCTTTGCATTAATGCGTGCTCTCTGCACACCTGGAGTCCTCACTGAAGGAATGCCAAGCTCATCATCCAAGCTTTCTGAGCCACTAGAGTCTCCATCAAGAACTGTATCAATGCCTTCAGACACTTTATTCTTTCCTTTGTCTTTACATGTAGTGCTACTAGATGTACCTGAAGATGTAGAGGTACTCCTTAGTCTCCCAGACCAAGGACTACCAGATGATGTCTCTAGTCCACTAAGAGTCCATGATTCTTGCTTTTCAGCCTGCACATGAGTGTCATGATCATCATCATCATCCAATGCATCACCACTAGATGCATACCAACTGCTCATTTCATCAAAGATAACATCCCTGCTCACTTTGAACTTATATGTGATAGGGTTATAACAGTGATACCATTTTTGCTCTAAAGAGTATCCAATAAAGACACACTTTTCAGCTTTTGGATCTAGTTTCTTCCGCAACTCATCTGGCACATGAACATACGCAATGTAGCCAAATACTTTCAAGTATGAGACATCAGGATTCTTACATGTAAAACATTCTTCGGGGGTCATACCATGAACTGCAGCTATGGGAGTTATGTTCATAATATAAACAGTAGTATGAACAGGCTCAGACCAAAAATGCTTAGGCATATTCTTTTTAGCCATCAAGGCACGTGCAACTTCTGCAATATACCTGTTTTTCCTTTCTACAACCCCATTTTGTTGTGAAGTATACCTGCATGTGAACTGTCTCTTTATCCCATGAGACCTCAGAAAATCACTGAACTCATTTGAGAGGTACTCTCCCCCTCCATCTGACCTCAAGCACTTTACTTTCAAGCATGTTTCTCTTTCAACTGCAGCCTTGAAAGTTCTAAAGTGCTCAAATGCTTCACTCTTTTCCTTCATAAAATATACCCATAGCTTTCTAGAACAATCATCAATGAATGTGACAAAGTATGAACTGCCTCCAAGAGATATATTTTGTGTAGGCCCCCAAATATCTGTATGTACAACATCAAGGATATTTCTGCTTACATCTTTGTCATGTGAAAAGGGTTGTCTTGCCTGCTTACCAAACTGACATGCTTCGCATACCTTATGAAATTCTGCAACTCTAAATGTAGGCAAACCTGTAACCAACCCTTTGGACTGCATTAATTTCAGCCTTTGTACATTTGCATATCCAATGCGTTTGTGACAAATTTCAATATCTACAACAACACCTTTTCCTGTAGCATACATAGCAGCATTCATATTAGGAATTCCAGCATCCAGAGTAAACATACGTCCAACTCTACTTCCCTTTGCTACCAACCTGAACTTGTCATTGAAGTCTTCTACAAAGCAGCCCTTTGCATTAAATCTGACTTGCAGCCCTTGCCCTACCATTTGACCGATTGACACCAAGTTCTTTGTAATAGATGGCACATGTAATACATTTGAAAGACTCTTTGTCTTACCATTATGCAAGGACAAGGAGACTTTTCCAATGTGCGAAATTGGGTGGCATGAATCATCACCCGTCTGCACATAACCTGCATTTTGCAAATCCTGCATCTCTCCAAACCATTCTACATGGTTGGTCATACGATTGGATGCACCTGAATCAACATACCAAACATCATCATGGGTTCCCTTTCCTGTAACAACATTCAACATATGCTGCATAACAACCAAACATTCATTTTTGTCTTCATTCTATCGTGAAGACGATGCATAGTATCCTTGCTGCAACTTACCACTGCGAATATCATCTTTCTTAGCATAACATTGGGCTGCAATATGACATGTTTTGCCACAGTAGTGACACACAATACCAGAGTCGTTAGAACCTCTGTTCTGCCATCCACCTCTTCCTCTAAAGCTCCCCCTGCCTCTAAAGTTACCACGACCTCCTGAAACCTGCATATCGCCAAATTGTTGATTCAATCTGTTTTGCTGATTGTCACTACTACGTCTTGTACCACGGCCTCTTGAAGAGAACCTGCCACGTCCCCTTCCTGAACTAGAGTAGAGAGCTTGGACCCGTTCACCACTTCTTTCAGATGTCTCACTCTGCATGTTGATCTCTTCAGTGATCATAAGGGAGATCAACTCATCAAAATTTGAAAATGGCTTTCTGACATATACGGAAGTTACAAAAGACTTCCAAGACTTTTCATTGTTAAGTCCACCCAAGGTAGACGACACCAAATCATCATCATCGGGCATTGCATCAATCGCTGCCAATGCATCTACAATGCTCCTTATCTTTAGTGCATACTCATTGATAAACATCTTCCCTTTCTTCAATGTATTCAACTCTTGCTTGAGTTGAATCTTTCATGCCTTTGTATTTACGGAAAACATACTTTGAAGTATGGTCCAAGCTACTTATGAATTCTCTGCATTTCTAATATGTCCCAGCATATTATTGTCAATTACTGCAGACAGCCAATACATGACCTTCTTGTCTTTTGCATTCCATTCCTTCCGTGCCTTTGTCTCTTCTGCAGTTGGAGGATCACTCACCTTTGGCTCCTTTTCTTCACCTGAAACAAACTCATAGAGGCCTTTTCCAATAAGGAACTTCGTGACATGGAACTTCCATGAAGGGTAGTTGTTCTTGTCGAGCTTCTCAATGATGGGGCTTCCACTGTTCCCTGCCATTATCACAAAACTAATACCAAACAACAAGCAAATCTTCTGCAACCCTCGACCTGTAGTGCACAACAATACACCAGACAGCCTTTTTCACTGTCTACTCAACAATACATGCAATTTGCAACCTGTTTATAGATAAACCTTATGTTTGCTTCCTACAAACACCTCAAGAATGATAGATTCGCAATTTGTAACCTGTGCACCCACTTTCTCCCTGAAACTGTTGTCCGCAACCTTGCGAGGCTAAAATGGGGCCTGAAATGACCTCCGATGCCCAAAATAACTGTGGGAAAATCCTAAAGGGCTTATCTGTAGAATATACAGTGCTCTTCGCACACACCGAATCTCACTGCAATCTGAGATTTTTGCTCTGCCCTGCTTTCGGTGCCTCCACATGCACTATCCAAGAGAAAGAGTGGAAGGATGGGAGAGCTTCTTACCCGTGACTTGCTTGCTCGAACCTTGCTTCTTCTCCTTCACTTCAGCCTTCGAAATCAGCCTCTCTCAGTGGCGGGGCTCTGATACCATGTCAAGAATCGCGTGGTGGGGGGACTTGCTCAAGATGCTGTGAACACACACAGAATGCACAAGGAGAAGATCACTCAAGAGACAAGAAGAGAGATGGAGGCCAAAATGTTTTCTTGCTGGTTTCTTCTTCTTCTTCCACACTCTTTACAATGTACACAAAGTATAGATAAGATACAACATAAAGGAAAGTGGCCTACTAAGTCAAACAATGCATAACCGACTACACTAGTCTACTGGCGCTATAACTATGCCATCTGTAAATAGGTGTAACAACTTGAATATAATAAGTAATGAGTCAGTGGCCATGTGAGAGTCATAATGACCACCGACGTGCTAAGTGTAGACATGTGGACCCATCTAACCAGGCGGTCCATCATCAATGTCTGCATGTGTTGAGCTTGTCATCTCAACAATGCCTCAGTTTCTGTTAAAGGTCCGAAGGAATTCAGTGCACTTCTCAAAGTCGATGGTTTGGCCCACCTTCTCCATGTACTTTTGTAGCTTGAACTGCTTTACCAATTGCTTGATGACTGGCTCCTCCACAACTATATCTTCTAAATTTAGGATATGCTTGAATGTGAATCAATTATAATCCCTAATTTCCAATGCGAGGCCATACTTTGCCTGCTCCTCCTCTAAGAATGGAAGTTTGCTACTTTTCTCTTGACCTACCATTGTGGGTACCTTTCATAATAAGTAGGAATTGATTATGCTTTCCTAGTAAGAATAACATGCTTAAATACAAAAATAGATTTTTCCCTTCAAGCAGTTCATTCATTCAAAAAATTTTACAACTTTTTCCTTAATCACAAGCTGATTTTTATCTGCTCTCATCCGCCCTTGTACATTGATGGATGTTTTATCTGTGCATTTCATTCACCTTACCTATTTACATGTTTGATTTCACCTTATCCTAGAATCCTTCCTAGGATTAAGGTTTGAGAGGTCAAGGGTGCTCATTGCTTATTTTGCGAGATTTTACTTTTGCATGAGCCACTCATAGAAGTTCGGATTATATTCTAGATCAGTATAGTAGTCCATGTCATAAGGACAAGAACCTACTTGATTGATATATGTGAGAACATTCGTGAGGAAGTCAATAGAGTCAATCTCGCTAGCAATGTGTAACTCTTCCTTAATTAGAATTTGGTCTAAATGTGGGTGGGTCACAATGTGCTCTTCTAGGGGTGAGTTACAAATGGTGGTCAACATCCTATCAGAGGTTGGAGCTACATAAGTGGGATCATACTCTGAGGTCTTAATGGCATGTTGCTACTCACCATTGGTCATGATTTGGAAGCTTTGTTGTTCCCACTTGAGTCAAAGAGCATGATGGACCTAAAAACGGGCCGGCACTGGCTCATGCACTAGCCGGGCCTCGTCACTACGCACAAGACAACCCCTCGGCCTCGCGGCCAGGAGCGTCTATCGAAATCTCTACCTTCCTAAACATTGTGTTTGTATACGTTGTAGTCCAACTGATGTTAACCCAATATTACTCCTCAGAGGGAGTCCCTTTCACATAGCCAAAAGGCTCGAATCACATACACATGGGGTTCCTCCTACGGCTGAATGCCGTCAACCCTCTGCGACTCTCCTACACCTTGGGGATTGGCCCCTCAGTGCGTCACTCAACATATAGACATTTCGCACACAAGTTGCTCAAGGTACCAAATAAGCGTGTCCAGGAATGTACCATTGTCCTTACTTCTCTTTCCCCTAGACCCCACGACTAGCCTACAGCATGGGTATCTCACTGCCTCTCATCGTAGGTCAGGTTCCAATAAATCAATTGCAATGCATGTCCAGGAGCTGATCACCGATACTTTTAAATTCTTTTCATGCTCTATGCATTCGGTGGATGCCTAGTGCTCAAACATTTAACAAAACAGCATTGTGCACAAGTGCAAAAACGTCCTTTTAATGGTTTCCAACTACCGATCGTGCTTCGTTGCATGGGCCTAGCACCGAGGTGATCCTCGTGCTACTAAGCTCTTAATTTTAATTATCATCCGTCCTAAATACTATGCATAGAAATCAGCAACTTCCCCATCATTTCACATAGCATTTAGACATATTTCAACTCCTCTACCCTTCCCCGTTTAAATATTGCGTCGTTGGATGGATTTATAGGGTATTTTGACACCATTTTATGTATAAAAAGCGGGAAAACACACACTAGAACAAAAAGGTGGGGTTGATCTGAGGCAAATCCTCATGCTTCAGTCCCCACAAACATTCACAACCATTGCTCTTATTTATCCTCATTTTTCGGAACCCAAAATGTATTTTTTCCCCTATTTTTAGGGTTTTTCCACCATTTTCTTGTAATTTTTCCCATTTTCTCCCATTTTTAATTGCTGAAAATTAATTTCAGTTTATGGGCTGTGGCCCTTAGTTCATTTCAGCAGAAAAAGAATTTTAGTAGGTGTGGATTAATTTATTGCATCATTTTTAGCCCAAAAACCCCTATTTTCCTTCATTTTTATGGTTTTTCGTGTCTTGGTTTTCTATTTTCTGCTATCCCACACATGTTTTTCTGATTTTTAAATGATGAACAGCCAGAAAACAGCTCAAAGCACGACATACTCAAAACTCAATCCATATGAACACATTTTTATCAACCAAATTTGCACCAAAATGCCATTTTCTTTGAAAAAAACAATTATTACCGTGTCTTGCGGGTTTTCCCATTAAATTTGGCACGTCCCACGACTGATTTCCAGCCATGAATTCTACTTGGAATCAGCAATCTACAATGATTTGGCATTGCCCTTCAGTCTCGTCAAGAATCGGCATCCATCCGGCCATCCATTTCCATTCTACTCTTCCACGCACGAACGGGGATTAAGAGGAGAGAGAAAGACTAATTTTCTCTCTCTCTCTCTACAGTCCATCATTGCGGGAGCGGAGACCGGCGATGCGGAGCGTAGGATAGATGTAGAAGCCTGGCATGATCTCTCATATGCCTTACATGGAGGCTGGCATCTCGATTATGGGGGGAGGGGGGGGGGCGCGTTTTTTTTGGCGGCTGAAAAACAGCCGCCGCCCCCCCCCTACATCACATTTTTTGAAGGGGGGGTGCCAAAGGTCACCCCCCCTCTCTTACACCTTTTGGAATTTCCCAATTTGGACCCCCTTTTGGGCACCTCGGCCGGTTTCGGGCCATCTTCCGCGTACGGACTCCAATCATCAGTCTGAAATTTTCTATAAACTCGTCTCGACGTCCCGCACTGACTGGCAGCTCCGCTGACTGGCACAGGCGCACAAAAAAATTATGAAAATTCTCGGAGTGTCGTACGGGCTCCTGTCAAGCACTTGACGCTTAAAATCGTCCTAGGTCGAGCTGCCACCTTCGTGGTTGAGCATTTTCCCCCGCATTTCCACATTTTTCTCCTATTTTTAGGCACGTTCCGGGGCCTAAAATCCATCCTTCATTGGCGACCAGGGATAGGACGACTCAGTCCGTCGAACCCACGAACATATCTGCACATAAACAACCAAAGAAGCATCAAACTGATACAAAACAAATATATAATAAAACTCAGCACAATGCTCCCCTTACCCCTAGGCAGAACCAAGGCATAACATCCACAAGGAGTAGGCCTAGCATCATCTAATAGAAGATCCGAAGCGAGTCACTAACCAACTGCTCCAACACAGCCAAACTAAAAAAAACCTATCAAAGAGGTTGCCCTAAATGGTAGTCTGCACTACTTACCAACTAAAGACAACACATCTAGGAGCTCTTACAAGGTGAGGTCTCCTATAGCCTGATCAAGGAATATTTTCGTTCAGTACATGTCTTCTTTTAGGGTTTTTATTGGATGAACAGACTTGGGCATGTAAAAAGGAGGGAGCTGAGCGTAGTGACCCAAGGAGAACAGGGCATCGGCCTCAGGACCTGTCTCGGCACCCAAGAACCTACCAAGCCCTCGCAAGGTGACACTTGATCCTTTTTTAACACTCACTTTTATTTTCGCTCCAACCTTCCTTGTTTTGTCATTATATTTGGTAAGAAGCCACCCCTAGGAAGACAAGGTATCGGCCCTGGGTCTGATTCGTCCCCAGGAACCTACCAGGCCTTCGCAAGGCAATGATCAACTGCTTATATATTTTCATTTCTTTTCTTTTCTTTGATAGGGGTTAGAACCCCTTTTTACACACCTTCGCATTTATATTCATCTTTTGAGATGTATAGAGTTTCTGGCATCATCATTGTTATCTTCTGTCAGGCTTCCCTAACTGCCTCACTACTAACAAGAACTCCTAGAACGGCTGCCTAGCAGGCTAGCAGAACAGGGCCACTAAGACTTCCTTCTAAAACAGGTCTTTCGATGTCGGACAATGTCTTTGCAGGAGGCAAGGACTACTCCAACCTCCCTCAAACATACTCAACCTAAACTTGGGACTTCATGCCTTGGTTGCCGGTCCCCAACAAAAATGTATCCCCTCGACAATTACAAATACACATATAACAGGAAAGAAAGGTACTCGTAAAGGAGAAATATCACCTGGATTGGCCGCAAGAAGCTTCCATCGCAGCAAAGGCTCCTCTAGGCTCCACAAAATTCCACGAACCACGAAATCTGTCCATCACAACACTTAAAACAAAAACCCGATTAAACGCACCCGCACTAGATAGGGAAATGGCCCTCTTGGCCTAATGAAATCAGACACTTCACTATAAAACTGAATTGGCCCTCTTGGCCTAATGAAATCAGACACTGACTACACATAACATCCACCTGGAAACAACCATGATAGACATCAAAGCATACCATTCCCAGGGGAACAGGGCTTGTAGCCCTAAACTAGGTGCATTAGATTATGACCTATCCCTCTTGCGTATATCGCAAGAGGTGTTCGCATCACATGTCGTCGAATCAGTCTATGGGTCTGAGATAATAAAGGCAGATGAGTCTCGCTTACCCTTTGCATCACCCAAAGCAACCATCGTCTGCCAAAGAGAGCATGTTCAGAAAGCATACCCCACAAACGACCAGGTCCTGCCTCAGCATCAATAGATATATCGGGACAAGGACCACAATTAAAGAAGAGGTCTTCTTCATACGCAAAACTAGCCAATGCATCGGCAAACTGATTCCAATTCTATGGAATCAGCTGAAAAGACACTTTATCGAATTCGTCTAGCAGGGCTATAGCAGTATGATGGTATATACAAAGGATGGGGTTTCGCACCATGTACGTCCCATTGAGTTGATTTAAAACCAACTGAGAGTCCCCTTTCACCAATAACTGACGGATACCACCCTTCTTTGCAATATTCAAACCCATAATCAGGGCTTTGTATTCTGCCATATTATTGGTAAAATTCCCCTCGAGATAAGCAGCTAACTTCATGACAATGTGTCGACGGGGGTCTCGGATGACAACTCCTACACTTCCTTTTTTGCATGGACCCCTGGACGCCCCATCAAAGTACAAGATATACGTCCATAAAGGGTTTACATATCCCGCCATCTGGAACTCTACTCGTAATTATGGTGATTGAAATTCAGCATATTCAACGGGTGGACTGTAGGCTCCATCCCTCCATCGTCATTGAATTCAATAGGGATGCTCGTCAAAATTTGTAGGCAGTGATGGCAGAAGACCTTGATCTCCCAAATAAATGTCCCACCTTCTTGGTCAATCACCTTGTAGCCTTTACTCCACCAAATGAGCTTTCCCTGATGATACCTCTGTTCCAAATATGGGTGTTCTAAATAAGGGATCAGACGACCCATCAACCTCTATCACGATTTCCTTGCAGATGTTTGATCGATCTCGCCTAGACCTGCAAGGCAGTCATAGCATTAGTGCAATCAAAAGTAATAAGGTTTAATCTTATTAAGACTAACCTTATTTTTAAATTCTATCCCCTCAAGGTCAGCTAACAAAACTGTGGATTTATTCTTTCCTATTCTAACGATCCTATAGGGCCCATCCCATTTGGGCTCTAGCTTGCCTGGAAATAATTCACGTCGTGCGTCATAATACAGAACAAGCTGTCCTTTCTTGAAGGTGTATTTCTTGGCTTTGAGGTCGTGTAGCTGCTTCATTCGGCGCTTCGCCACTTCTTGGTGCAATAAGCTCTGCAGCTTAAGCTCATCTAAATGTGCCAGTGTCGTCAAGCGCTCAAAAAGTGTGTCTTCATCGCTCAAAGAATGATTGATGGCAAACCGAATAGTCGGCAGCTCAATTTCTAAAGGCAAGACACACTCCTCCCCATATACTAACTTGAACGGGGTATGGCCAGTAGCTCGTTTGAAAGTCGTATTATAAGCCCACACTGCCACGTATAACTTTTTATCCCAATCCCGTTTCTTTTCCGACACAATTTTGGACAGGATGCCCACAAGCTGCTTGTTGGTGCTTTCAACTTGCCCATTGGCTTGCGGATTATATGGGGTTGTCTTGTTATGCTTGATTTGCCACAACTCTGTCAAACCTTTAATCACCTTATTCAGGAAATGGGTTCCGCGGTCCAACACTACTTCTTTCGGCGGACCAAAACGGCATATTATCTGCTCTAAAAGGAAACTAGCAGTTTCTTTAGCATCATCTTTCCTTGTTGCACGTGCTTCTGACCACTTTGTGAAGTAGTCAGTTGCTACAATGATGTACCTCTTTTGTGTAGTCGATGACGGAGTAATAGGACCCACAAAGTCTATTCCCCACTTCTCAAATGGAAGTATCGCCATAATAGGGGTGAGTGGTCGTTTCCTATTCTCTCGACTATCATGTCGTTGGCAAATATCGCATCTCTTAACATATGCAAACGCATCCTGGAAGATGGCAGGCCACCAATAACCTGCTCTTAAAGCCTTTTGTGCTGTAAGCCGTCTAGCAAAATGGCCACCGCAAGCAGAATCATGGCACTCCTCCAAAATGAATGGTACCTCGTCAGGCATCACACATCAGCGATAGATATCATCAACCCCTTGCCGATATAATGTACCTGCGATCAAGGCAAACTTTAACACTTGCTGCTTAATTTTCCTTTTCTCAGCCTTAGATAGTTCGGATCCCGCCTCTCCCGTGGATAAATAATGCATTATTGCAGCATACCAGGAGGGAATAGAGGCCGTATCTATCTTAAATAACAACTCCATGTCACTACCTTCAGCCACAGATTCTTTCGGCTGCCCAAAGTCCACAAGACATTCCACGATGCCTTGCAACCTTGGTGGCTTACTCTTGATTTCATAATCGAATTCCTGCAAAGTGATTAACCACTTTGCTAGACGATCAGGCGGCTGTAGCTTGTTCATCAATAATCAAAGCCCCTCCGCCTTCGTATAAAGCACGACTTTCTCATAGAGAATGTAATGCCTAAATTTCTTGGTCCCAAAGACCATCGCTAGACACAGCTTCTCCATGTAGGTGTAATTGATTTCGGATACCCCCAGCTTCCGACTAGCAAAAGCAATCGGGTGGTACCACTTCTCTTCCCAAATTTGGGCTAAACAGCAACTGATACTATACATCGTGGCTGCTGAAAATATATAAAACACCTCACCTCTTTTAGGTGCTTTTAAAACGGGCGCTCTTGCTAGCTCTTGCTTCACATCCTCGAATGCTACCTTACAAGGGTCACCCCATACAAACGAACAGCTAAAGGACAATAAATTTGTAAGCGACAACGTTCTTTCTGCCAAGGCATTTATGAATCTACGATAGTAACCAACCGAAGACAGAAAGCTATGAACCTCCTTCGGAGTGCGTGGTGGAACCATGGCAACTATAGCTTTGACCTTCTCGGGGTCTGTCGCAATTCCTACCGAACTGACCACATGACCCAGCAATAGCCCATAAGGTACTCCAAAAACACACTTCTGTGGGTTTAGGGCGATGCAGAATTGTCTACAGCGCTCGAAGCATTTTCTTAAAATGATCAACTGCCTCACTCTCATGGTGGCGGCCCCCAAGTCATCAATAAACACCTTCAACTCTTCAGGGGATATGTCACCGAATGTCTTATCTGTTGTTCGTTGCCACGAACCAGGCGCATTGCATAAACCAAAGGCCATCACATGGTACGCAAAAGTACCAAATACAGTGATAAAGGTTGTTTTCAACTTATCCTCTTCTGCAATTGCCATTTGGTTGTATCCTGCAAAGCAATCCATAAACGAATATATCTCCCTACCCGCCAATCGATCCAAAATCTGGTCAATAAATGGCAACGGGTAGTAGTCCTTAACTGTCTGCTTATTCAGCTCCCTAAAGTCTACACACAAACGGATTTGATTATTCTTCTTCTTTCTAATCACAACTGGCGAACACCATTCCGTGTGTTGCACAGGAAAAATCAAACCCGCTTTTCGAAGCTTCTGTAACTCTTCAAACAGGCCGTCCCTCAATTCGAAAGGCATATGCCTTACTTTCTGCCGTACAGGACGACTGCCCTCTTTCAACGGAATTGTATGAACAGCAAGACTAGGAGGAATGCCTCTCAACTCATCATAACTCCAGGCAAAGATATCACGGAATTCCTGGATCAAGGCCACATAGTCCTCCCTTTCTGCTGTGCTGAGCATATAACCTAATTTGATTGGCCGCGAATCATCAAGCGTACCAAGGTCTAGCTCGATAACATCTGCATCTCTTATACGATCTTGGCCCTCTATCGGCTCATTCAAAGTGATTTGATAGATGTCTTCCATGGTGGATCCCTCTTTGGACTCATCACTCGATGATGTCTCATTGGCAGATAAATCTTCTAATGTCTCCAATTCTGTAGAAGATAGAGGAGCTCTCTCACTCTGCGGGGACTCAGGATAAGCATCAACTACCACACGCTGGGCACCTCTACCGAATATCAGTCGACCGGCGGGTATATCTACTTGGCAGTCCGCTTGCAAGATCCAAGGTCGTCCGAGTAATACTTGGTAACTTGGTTGCCCTGCAAAATGAATCACCCTAAAGTCCAACATGCATTCTACATTTGCAACAGTGACATGGACCTTAGTAATGCAGCCTTCTGGCTGTCTCAAACTATCATCTGCCATTCTGAGAATTGTGGAGGTATCTTTCTGGATCGCAAGACCCAACCTTTCCATCAGCTCAGAACTCATAATGTTAAGAGATTATCCCGTGTCGACAATGGCATAATCTACTAATATCCCATCGACATAGGCTGCAACCCTTGGGCAATGCTTCTCAGCATGCTCAAACCAGTCATCACCAACTCGCGCAATACCCAAAGGTTCTACGATATACCCGGTACGTAGGATCTTTCTAAATTCCTTACGTACTCCTGGGGAAATCTTAATAAGCTGTAAAAGATTCACATTCGGCTTGACTTCGCAAAGAGAGCTTGGCAAATTCATGATAGTTCGATAGAGCTCGCTTTTCATGCCAAACCATCCGCTCTTTAGGTCGTTGAACCGGCTTTATTGCCTCTTTCTTAACTTTCACCTTCTTCTTTGGTGGTTCCTTATTAGCTTTACTTTCTACGGGCTTCAAAGGTCCCCCTTCCATGGAAGGGTCCAAAACTTGCGTTCCTTTGTCGCCTTGTTTAGGGTTTCCATCGATAGGCTTATCCTTGTCGGCCTCTCTACCTTTTTGACCTCTTGTAAGGACAGCTCGCAGATTAGAGGTTTCAGCATCGTTAATGCGTACAGCCTCAATCAAACTGACCCCACTACCACTTGGTAGCTCCTCTACTGTAGTCTTTGGTCGTTGGAGTATTTGTTTAGGCCCATTTTCTGGCTGGGAATCATTTCCTTGGGCACGATGATTAACATGCCCTGGTTGCCGACTTCCTCGCTGGAGGGAACTGATCTTACTCCAGCAAGTAGCTGCTAAATGGCCGGATTTTCCACAGATGTCGCACTTAACATTTGGGCAATTCCTGGGATAGTGCTGCCCACCACACCATTTGCAACTAAACCTCGAAGGGGCACCCTCCTCTGGGTATCTACTTCCTATCAAATTTTGTTGTTTTTTAAGGAAGTTGACATCAACGGCTATTTGCCTATACTGCTCCGTAATCATGTCGGTATAATGCTTCATCATGTCCTTAACCTCGCCAAGAACATTGGAAGAACTTGACTCATAGCCTTGGTCATTACCATGTCGTTCCATCGGCCTAACAATTCGATTAGGCACTGGTTGTTGAGCCACAGGCATGGTGTTAGAATTGACTGCCTGGCTTCCACCAATTGGAATCATTTGACTGCCCATAGGCATTGACATGCTAGGGGGAGCTGGTAATAAAGGGACATTCTGTATCATGTTCCCTCTCCCATTAGGGTTAGCCATTGCTATCCCTTGGCCACTACTGCCATTGGCCATTGCCATATTGTTTCCCAATACTAAACCCATGTTCGAATTGCCTCGAGAAGCATAGGCTGCTTGTAGTCGGAATTCCACCTCTTGTGCTCGTGTAATGGCAGTATCTATATCCCCCAAGGGGACACTACTCAACTGCAATTGGATATTAAAGTCCAAACCATGAAGGAAATATTGCAATTGGGCAGCTGCGGGGATAGGAATAGAGGTGTCCAACTTACGAAAAACCTCTTTTATCTTCTTCGCATAAGCACGAATATCCTCGTGTGGATCTTGGCGGGTCACGTTGAGTACACGCAACCAATATTGCCCACCCCTTTCAGGGGCAAACTCCCTTCGAAAAGCTCCATAAAATGCATCAACGTTCAATATGGTTTCGGCTTCTAAACCATGATACCATATAGCGGCTCTTCCTTTGAGAGTCATGTTGAAGAACATCATTAAATGTCCTTCTTCTTGGATGCGACAGTTAAACATCAGCTTTTGAAACTCCCTAATGTGGAGTTCCGCATCTTCCTCAACTAGCCCATTAAAAATGGGTAGCAGGTAACCTAGAGCCAGCAAATCCATCGTTCCTGCTGGAATTGCAATAGGCTGCGCCATGACGCAGATTGGATTTGTACTAAGAATAGGGGACGGTGGGATTACACCTCCCGCAATTGATGTGGACTGGCTTATGGCAGGAAGGGGAGCACTAGAGCTTCCACCTTCTCCTAACTTGCTGCTTGTGCTCCTAAGACCACTAGATCCACTCCCTCATAAGGGTTCAGCACCGCTATGCTTAGGGGAATATCTCCTAAAAATTTCAGCACGTCGCCTAGCTCTTTCGTCTCTTTCTTGCTTTTGGATTTCTGCTAGACGATGCTTATCAATAAATAACGGATCAATCTCAGTATCCTTTGGCATAAATTGTTAGTTGGTCCCTAAACAACCAGGATTCGAGAACCGCCACTTTTAAGCGGCTCCCGGCAGACGCACCACTGATGGACCTAAAAACAGGCCGGCACTGGCTCATGCACTACCCGGGCCTCGTCACTACGCACAAGACAACCCCTCGGCCTCGCGGCCAGGAGCGTCTATCGAAATCTCTGCCTTCCTAAACATTGCGTTTGTATACGTTGTAGCCAACTGATGTTAACCCAATATTACTCCTCAGAGGGAGTCCCTTTCACATAGCCAAAAGGCTCGAATCACATACACATGGGGTTCCTCCTACGGCTGAATGCCGTCAACCCTCTGCGACTCTCCTACACCTTGGGGATTGGCCCCTCAGTGCGTCGCTCAACATATAGACATTTCGCACACAAGTCGCTCAAGGTACCAAATAAGCGTGTCCAGGAATGTACCATTGTCCTTACTTCTCTTTCCCCTAGACCCCACGACTAGCCTACAGCATGGGTATCTCACTGCATCTCATCGTAGGTCAGGTTCCAATAAATCAATTGCAATGCATGTCCAGGAGCTGATCACCGATACTTTTAAATTCTTTTCATGCTCTATGCATTCGGTGGATGCCTAGTGCTCAAACATTTAACAAAACAGCATTGTGCACAAGTGCAAAAACGTCATTTTAATGGTTTCCAACTATCGATCGTGCTTCGTTGCATGGGCCTAGCATCGAGGTGATCCTCGTGCTACTAAGCTCTTAATTTTAATTATCATCCGTCCTAAATGCTATGCATAGAAATCAGCAACTTCCCCATCATTTCACACATCATTTAGACATATTTCAACTCCTCTACCCTTCCCCGTTTAAATATTGTGTCGTTGGATGGATTTATAGGGTATTTTGACACCATTTTATGTATAAAAAGCGGAAAAACACACACTAGAACAAAAAGGTGGGGTTGAACTGAGGCAAATACTCATGCTTCAGTCCCCACAAACATTCACAACCATTGCTCTTATTTATCCTCATTTTTCGGAACCCAAAATGTATTTTTCCCCCTATTTTTAGGGTTTTTCCACCATTTTCTTGTAATTTTTCCCATTTTCTCCCATTTTTAATTGCTGAAAATTAAGTTCAGTTTATGGGCTGTGGCCCTTAGTTCATTTCAGCAGAAAAAGAATTTTAGTAGGTGTGGATTAATTTATTGCATCATTTTTAGCCCAAAAACCCCTATTTTCCTTCATTTTTATGGTTTTTCGTGTTCGGTTTTCTAGTTTCTGCTATCCCACACATGTTTTTCTGATTTTTAAATGATGAACAGCCAGAAAACAGCTCAAAGCATGACATACTCAAAACTCAATCCATATGAACACATTTTTATCAACCAAATTTGCACCAAAAGGCCATTTTCTTTGAAAAAAACAATTATTACCGTGTCTTGCGGGTTTTTCCATTAAATTTGGCACGTCCCACGACTGATTTCCAGCCATGAATTCTACTTGGAATCAGCAATCTACAATGATTTGGCATTGCCCTTCAGTCTCGTCAAGAATCGGCATCCATCCGGCCATCCATTTCCATTCTACTCTTCCACGCACGAACGGGGGTTAAGAGGAGAGAGAAGGAGGAGAGAGAAAGACTGATTTTCTCTCTCTCTCTCTCTACAGTCCATCATTGCGGGAGCGGAGACCGGCGATGCGGAGCGTAGGATAGATATAGAAGCATGGCATGATCTCTCATATGCCTTACATGGAGGCTGGCATCTCGATTATGGGGGGGGCGCGTTTTTTTCGGCGGCTGAAAAATAGCCGCCGGCCCCCCCCTACATCACATTTTTTGAAGGGGGGGTGCCAAAGCTCACCCCCCCTCTCTTACACCTTTTGGAATTTCCCAATTTGGGCCCCCTTTTGGGCACCCCGGCCGATTTCGGGCCATCTTCCGCGTACGGACTCCGATCGTCAGTCTGAAAATTTCTATGAACTCGTCTCGACATCCTGCACTGACCGGCAGCTCCGCTGACTGGCACAGGCGCACGGAAAAATTATGAAATTTCTCGGAGTGTCGTACGGGCGCCTGTTGACCACTTGACGCTTAAAATCGTCCTAGGTCGAGCTGCCGCCTTCGTGGTTGAGCATTTTCCCCCGCATTTCCACATTTTTCTCCTATTTTTAGGCACATTTCGGGGCCTAAAATCCATCCTTCAAAGCATACCCATAATGAGCCCGTCTATCCACTGTCCAAGCATGTTTTTAGTGGTCCATCAAGAGATGAATCTAAGCAATGCTGCCCAGATAACCCATGGAATGTTATGGGATTTGTCGCCTAGGGTTTCCCAAGTTCAGCTCGCAACGAAATGTTCGTGACCAAACCCACTAGGATCGACCTAAAAATCCAGGTTCCTAGTGGTCAAGATCTCTTGACAGCATCCTAGCGTCGGGCCCTAGACATCCTACTTTACACAAAGATACCTAAGCCAAAGCAAACTCTTTTTGCACTTGGTTCAAAGAGAATGGAAAACGAGAGGGATGCATTGCTCAATCTCTCTACCCGTAGGGCATAGTCCCATTCCAGTCCCTTAAAATGGCATGAATTGGGTTCTAACCTAACTATACCTAAAGGCTGTACGACTATAGAACCCTGTGAGAAGCCTCCCAGTTCTCTAGGACCACCCTTTCGTAGGACGAACCCATTGGGGGTTCCACTCACTTGCTTCCCTCAATAGGCGTTTTTTAGTTTTTTTAATTAGGTCCTATCACATTTATATGTGACACTTAAAAACAACTTCCTTAATTAAGCCTTTTAGGGAACAAGATTTTTTTTGTGTAACTTATGGCACTAACACGAAAACAGTTTAGCCAAGTTCTTTGGAAGTAAACTTTGTATTAGCATCTTAATTGAGATACAAATCTTTTCCAAAAAGGACGATTCCCACAATTCATGAGGATGCATCTTATTTCCTTCAAGTTTCCGCCCTTGCACTAGTAACACGGCCTCGAGAAACCATCTCGAGTCACGTAGATCATTTGAGTAGGACCCAGAGGCAAGGAATTTATAGCCAGAGTCCCCCCTCTGGCACCCAAGCATCCTCTTACATTCAAACTAACCCATGGAGAGACCTCTCATGGTGGGTTGAATCCATGTTCCTGTCACTGTTATTTAGAACCCCCTTGGATAGGGTTGGTGGCTAGCTGGGGGTGGTTTGGCACGCCCTCCAAGAATTCAACTTGATTCATTATTCCAATTTCTTTTGTGAGTCTGGGGCCATACAATCCTTTCACAGATGGTGTTCCTAAATTTACAAGCACAAACAATAGTGAAGGTGAGTGCTCATGCATTTGCTAAGGTGGATTTCCCATCTTTAAGCGCTTAGCATTCACCCTTCTTGGGTCTTTCTTGCCTTGGCGGAAGTTGCCAGAATAGAGAATACCCTTGTTCTAACCTCATTTCTATGTGATAGGAATGAGAAATTACACTATTGGATTTGTATCTGTTAGTCTTTGGATGGTAGCTGCCCTAATTTGCTAGCCTTTAGTCTAGGGTTCTTGTCTTGGGGATATGACACTCGAGTTTTCTTATATTGACATCGAGTTGTTAAAGGTGATATCTCCAAGGGTGTTTTGGATTTGTCATGGCTAACTGTAGGATAGAGACCAATGAGTGGTTTATTTTTCTCCAAGTCAACCTATGTTTGTAACAATAGCTTGAATTATTTACAATTAAACCTTAATTAAGTTGAATTAAACTCTAGCCTTACATATCATATAGGGTTTGATTTATCGAACTACTTCAAACAATTAAGCTTAGTAATTCATATGCACATCTTAAATCTATCTTTTAAGATGAATCCCTAACATGTACTGCAACTGAAACTGTCCATGATGCCATGCAAATCTAGATGCGAGTCTTTCCTAAGTTGATGATGCAATGCGGCTCTTCTATTCTTGGGAATTCATTTCAATGAACTTATGAAAATCATAAATAGTGACTTGTATTTTGCCTTGTGCAAGGAACATGAATTCATCATGCCTAATGTAGATGCGAGCTACCTCTCTTTAAAGGTTTATAGGATGCCATTGTCTTGCATGGTCTTGCATATTTATATATTAGTAACCTAAGATGCACTTGCAAAAAAAAAAAACGAGCCTAATACTCAGCTTAGTACTACAACAACCCATAAATACTTAACCGATTCGTGGCAACTCATGATCATCATGGACTTGATTCAAGCCCTTACACCTACCTTTCCAATTATGAAAATTTTGCGATGCAAAAATATGATTTCTTTCTAATGATGACTATGCTTTACCATCCCGTTCATAGGGCTTGACATCGTAATGGTACCTAGTTCTAGAGTGTCAAATTAGCATTTATACCCGATAATCCATTTTTCAATTTACTTTACCTATCAAGCTTGCTAATGCTAGTACATAAATCTAATGCTCTATGAACACAATCAATAAAGTCCTTGATTTTGTGCACCAATGCGTAATCTTTTGTGCATATTGTTCATTTTATAACATGCCAGAGTGCAACAAAATGCACTTCCCAACATGGTTTTATAATGCAACCTAGTTGGTGGTTAGTTATTGTAGTTTTTTGCATGAACACTCCTCCCTACCTAATGTAGTCGATCTACGTTTTTAAAATATTCCTACCAGAGGAAGATTTATGGAATGCACCTTGTTACCAAGTATCGCAGTTCCTTGACACGTAGCTCCATTGGTTGATGCAAGATTCACACTCGATTGGACCTTACTTCACTTGGGAGGCATCATATATTTTTGCCTTTCCTTTGCGGATATGCACACGGGCTACAAAGCAGTTGACTCCTCGTGGGGGAAACAGCCATGGGAACCCTCTCAAAGAGGGGAGGAGGAGGAAGCTTGGAAGCTTCTAAGGAGATTCCCCCTTTCTCTCTCTCCCTATTTCTCTTTCTCGGTTCCTTAGTGCCTCTCTCTCTCTCTCTCTCTCTCTCTCTCTCTCATTTAATTGGATAGTAGGGGGGAAGGGAAAATGAGGTGCCCCTCACCTAGGGGGAATTTTATAGCATTGTTAGGGAGGGAAAGGGGAATAGCATGGCATGGAGCTCCCCCTTATCTATTTCTAGGCAACCAAGTGGGCCACCGCCATACAGACTGTGGTTGATGGGGAGAGAAGGATTAGTGGTGTGCCCGTCGTCCCGATCAGTGCCCTCAATATCATTGCCACGTTTGGAGCTCTATCGTCATGCTCGACGTCTCATTGCTGCTCCCCCTTCATCTGCCAACTAGCAGCGTGGGCAAGGGGGAGCGTTATTTCAAAAAAAAAGTTTCAAATATTAGAAGTGGGGGTCTTACAACGACATGTTACATCCTTTCCCCCTTAAGGAATTGAGATGTCCTCATCTCGAAAGGAATTGGGAGTGTTGTTGGTTGAGAGCATTCTCATCAATCCATGTGGCATCTTCTTCTGGATAGTTCTTCCAATGGATGAGTTACTCTTTGAGGATTCTACTCCTCAATCTCTTTTCCCGAATGTCTAAGATTCTATTTGGCCAGAACTCAAGGACTCCTTGGCTTGGTATTACAACTTGTTAATCATTGAGTACATGGCTAGGATTGGATACATTTTTCTTTAGTAGGCTAACATGAAATACATTGTGAACCTTTACATTCTCTGGAAGTTGGAGTTTGTAGGCATTGGGTCCTAGGCACTTGAGGATCCTGTAAGGCCCGCAGTACCTTGGGCTCAGTTTCTTAAATTGTCCCAATGATAAGGAGCTCTTCTTGGGTCGTACACGAATAAAAATCATATCCTCCTCTTTGAAGAGTCGCTCTTGTCTATTTAGATCTGCGTAGGCTTTTTCCTATCCTTAGCAGCTCTAATGTCTTGTCTAATGGCCTTGACTTGCTCATCCATTTCTTCAAGCATTTTCTTAGAAGCTTCTACCATTAAGGTAGGATCTGAAAATTTCAGTGGAATATGGAAATCATGCCCACACAATGCTTGAAAAGGTGTCATTTGAATGCTTTGTTGGTAGGAAGCATTATAGGCAAACTCTACAAATGGTAGATATTGGATCCATTTCTTGGGTTTGCAACATCAATATGCTCTAAGAATATCGTCACTGACTTGGCTGAATCTCTCTGTTTGGCCATCAGTTTGAGGGTGATAAGCTATACTAAAAGAGAGTTGATTCCCAATGGCCCCAAATATCCCTCTCCAAAAGTGAGATGTGAAGAGGGATTCGCGGTCACTAACTATCCTTCTAGGCAACCCATGGAGTTTGAATATCTCTTTGATGAATAATCTGGAAATATCTGAAGCTTTACAATTTGTCTTGACTGAAACGATGTGTGCAACCTTGGTGAGTATGTCTACTATAACCATAATTGAATTGTAGCCTCCTTGCACTGAAGGTAACCCAACAACAAAGTCCATGCTGATAAATTCCCACTTCATTTGGGGAATGTCAAGAGGTTTCAGCTTCCCATGCATCTTGACATGTTCTGTCTTAATGCACTGGCAAGACAAACATTCCATGGCATATTTGAGTACATCTCCCTTAAGCCTTTCCCAATGGTAGCTCTTCCTGACCGTATTGAGGGTTTTGACGTATCCAGGATGGCCCGAAAATGGAGAGTCATGTGCTTCCCAAATTATTCTTTGTTTGAGTTTCTTGCTTGAGTGTATGCATAATCTTGTCCTAAAATAGACAAGTCCCTCATTGACAGAGAAATCCTGATACTTGACCTTAAGTCTAGGGTTTTGGTCCTTTTCAAAAATCTCCTTTATCATCTTCAGATCTTAGCTTCTTCCTTAGCTAGTTCAAGGATAGGGTTACTAGGCATTGACACCGTAGTTGCCAATGATTCTACCATTGAAGGTTCCTCCATGATATGAGAGTTGAGGAATGCCTTGCGACTTAAGGCATCAGTGACTGCATTCTCTTTACCGGGTTGATACTTGATCTCAAAGTCATATCCTTGTAGAATCTCAATCCAACAGCATTGTCTCATAGTGAGGTCAGTTTGTGTGAAGATCCATTTGAGGCTCTTATGGTTCGTGAGCAAAGAGAACTTGTTACCAAGCAAGTAATGTCACCAATTTTTGAGAGCATGAATAACTGCTAGTAGCTCCAGGTCATCGGTAGTATAATTCCTTTCATGGGGTTTTAGCTTCCTTGAGAAATAGGCTATAGGATGACCTTCTTGCATTAGTACATAGCCTAGTGCAAGTGAGGTAGCATCCATGACAACTTTGAATTCCTTACCCAAGTCAGGGAGTTTTAGAATTGGTGTTGTCACCAAGCTATGCTTGAGTTGATCAAAACTTGGTTGTTCGGTGAGAGTCCACACTATGGCAACATACTTTTTTAGCAAATTTGTGAGGGGTGTTGCGATTATGGCATAGTCCTTAATGAAGATCCTGTACCAACCTATTAATACAAGGAAGCTACGTACTTCTTTAATAATAGTTGGTGGAGAACACTCTTGGACATCCTTAACCTTTGTAGGGTCTATAGAGATTCCTTCATTCGACACAATAAATCCAAGATATTTGATCTATCTCTTGAGGAAGGCACACTTTTTCTGCTTAGCATAGAGCTTATGAGTCCTCATGGTCTCAAGGACGATGCAAACTTGGGATTCATGATCCTCATCTTCCTTGGAATAAATCAAGATATCATCAAAGAAGACAAGCACAAAATCATCAAGATATGGTCTAAAAATTGTAAAAACATGGATCTAGGACATGGCAACGCAGAAGCTATGGAGGTTGGAAGACAAAGGCCAAACACATGAAGACATGGACACAAACAAGACTAACTATCACACAAGTGAATTAGGTTCTAAGATTGAGACTTGGACTCATAAAAACAATCTTGTGTGTAGATTATGACATAGATACTTTATTAAAAGAAAATAGTACTTTCATATATGTAAAAAAAGGAAGCAAGTACAATGATTTATAGAAAAGTATAGGTAGCACATTCTCCTACTGTGCTTTTGGGATTCTTATCTTGAGCCCTCACTACTCCTTCCAAAGAGACTGAAGTAGATGTGATTGTAAACATCTCAACACCCCTCCTCAGTCACAACCAGAAAGTACAAAGTGTGTAGAGACTTTAGTGAAAGCAACACCTACAAAGTGTGTGCACACCATAAACATGGCAAAACACCAAAGGCTATCGCAAAAAAGGCTAAGTGTGGGTACCACAAACATGGTGGATATCCAAAGGCTGTAATAGGTGCCTCACAAAGTGTACGTAGGCTATAGTACAAGGCTACAAGAGAAGTTTACAAGTTTATGTCTAAAGCATTAGGACTAGGAAATATAAGGCTAAAAACTTCTATCCGAATAGAAGGATTGATGAGGTTTGTTCTCTTGGTGGTCTTCGTCTTCTTTTGCTCCAATTTCTTCTTCTTCTTTAACAACAACTAGATAGGCCTTTTGGAAACTCTTTCTAGTGTGGTTGAACTTCTTGGTGTATCCGGTCCTTTTGCAGAAGTCACAAAAAAGCTTATCCTTCTTGCCTTTGTACATGTTGCCAACCTATAATGCTTGTTCATATCTAGAGATGCTTGGTTCTTCCTTAGTTTTTAGCTTATTTTCCTCCTCTAACAGTGATGCTTGGATATCAACAAGCTCAGGGTTTGGCATATTGATGAGAGTTGTTGTTCACATTATTATATTCATGAGGTAAACTTTTGAGCAGAATACCAATGCAAACATCTTCTTCCATTTTAATGTTTATTCCTGCAAGCTAGGTTAGAAGTCCTTTCATGTAATTTAGATGTGTGGCAAGTGATGTGTTGGACTTCATTTCAAGCCTGAAAATTTCAATCAAGAGACTATACTTTGATGACTTAGACTGTGCACTAAAAAAAGTGTCAAGTCTCTTCCATGTATCCTATGAAGTATCACAGTTATCCACATGGTGGATATAGCTATTATCTAGCTCTAGTTTGATAATGGCCTAAGCCTTATCATCATTCTTTTGCCAAGTGACTACAAGGTATGCATCACGAGGCTTTTTCTCTTTTCAAGTGGTAATGGCCCATAGGCCCTTCTTCATCAAGATGAGTTTGATGCGGGTTTGTCAAGTGTGAAACTCGACTCCTTTGAAGCAAGATATTGGAGATTCTTTTCCCATGTTGGATTTATAGGGACAATAGGAAATCAGCTCCATATTCTTGGATTTTATCAGTGGAAGAGCTTATTGCACTGTGTCAAGAGACTCAAGTAATGACAGTGTGAAAACACACTATGTAAAGACTATGTCTGAGTTGATGTCGAGAACTTGAATCTTCTTAGTTTGGGGCCATCGATCCTTTTTCAATCTTTCCAGGTCCTTCCGCAGCGTCAGTAGTACGAATGGCAAAAACCACATTTTGGGCAATGAATCATTGATGTAGATGAAATGACAGGCTCTGCGACAAGCAATGTTGATGGGCTAGGGAGGAGTGCCTTGACCTGGGGAATGATCTTCTAGATGAAAGCAAGAGGAGATATGCTTTGTATTGAGATATCTAGGGACTCCAAGCAAGGTATGTCCTATAGGTCACAGTTGTAAGAGTAACTGATAATTTTACCAATATTGAGCCTATGGTTGCCTAATGTCAGTAATTGAGATAACAAAAAGAAGATCTGGAAGTAGGGGAACACTTTTCTAGAAGGAAACTCCAAGAGATTTGACCTATGGAGTGTGATATAAGAGCTTCAAGCTGTCAGGGTGCAGCTGGCTATGGATGCCATGGAAGCTCAAGTGAAGGTAGAGTTGAGAGATGAAGTCATGGGTTGGAACTGAGATTATCAGAGTTGAAAAGGGACTAGGAGAGAGAACAAAGAGCTAAGCCAAGCTGAGCCATGCCTGACTAGGCTCTGATACCATGTAAAAACATGGATCTAGGACATGGCAATGTGGAAGCTATGGAGGTTGGAAGACGAAGACCACACTCATGAAGACATGGACACAGACAAGACTAACTATCACACAAGTGAATTAGGTTCCAATATTGAGACTTGGACTCATAAACACAATCTTGTGTGTAGAGTATGACATAGATACTTTACTGAAAAGGAAAGAGTACTTTCATATATGAAAGAAAAGAAAGCAAGTACAATGCTTTATAGGAAAGTCTAAGTAGCACATCCTCCTATTGTGCTTATGGGATTCTTGTCCTGAGCCCTCACTGCTCCTTTCAAAGAGAATGAAGTAGGTGTGATTGCAAACATCTCAACAAAAATGTCATGCATTAGCATGTTAAAGGTGGTAGGGGCATTATTCAATCCAAAAGACATTAGTGTGATTTCAAAATGACCATATCTGGTATTGAATGATGTCTTCAGAATATTCTCATCCTTGATGTGGATCTAGTAGTACCTTGACCTCAAATCAATCTTGGAGAAAATTTTCGCTCCCTACAATTGATCAAGTAACTCGTCTATCCTTGGTATAGGATATTTATTTTTTATGGTTACTTGGTTCAAGCCTCTATAATTGATGCAAAGGCGAAGTGCACCATCCTTCTTCTTTTGCAACAAGACTGGAGTCCCCCAAGGAGAACTGTTTGGGTGTATGTACCCTTAGTCCAATAGCTGTTTGAATTGTTTCTTTAACTTGATAACTTCAGGAATGGACATCTTGTAGGGCCTTTTTGCAATTGGTGCATATTAGCTTAATCTCATGATCCACTTCCCTAGGCTGTGGTAATTCTGTCAATTCTTCCAAAAACACATCCACATACTCTTTTAACCATGATGGTTCTACTTTGGATTCCTCCACCTATTCCGATTTGTTTAGCTTGATTAGATAGACATGTAATCCTTTGCTTATTCCTTGAACTATTTGCGATGCCTTGGCTAGCTAAATCTTTGGTTTACCTACTTCTCCTTGAGTTGTAACTAGCTCACCTTTGGGATTTTGAAAGGAGACTTGTCCTTCCCCACAATGGATGTGAGAGTCATTGGGGATTAGCCAAAAAATCCATCCAGAGAAGGCACTCATGGACTCCTAGATTCATTACCATGAACTCAACAAATGTGGGCTTGTTTTTTATTAGAAGCTCCACCTTAACAATGTGTTGTGTGCAAGTAATTTCTTGCCCATTTACCAGTTCAACAAGCAAAGTAGGTGTAGCTACAGTGGCTATCCCTAACCTTCTTGCACAAGCTGGTGAAATGAAGGAATGAGAGCTACCAAAGTCAATCAGGGTTTTGAATTTCTTACCCTGGTAATTTGATGGTGTTTGGATCACTAGAAATTGGTGGTTCAGCCCCTTTTTATGGAGAGTAGCATGAGCGAATGCCCTCTCAATCTCACCTTCCATGGATAGGTCTTCTTCTTTGTTTATTCCCTTAGAGGAGATATTGGAAGCTTTTTCCCTTCCCATTGTTGCATGACTATGACCACGGGTAGCTCTAGCTTGGCCACCAAATTTTCCTTGACGGTGATCTCCAACAAGTTTGGGACATTCCCTTTTGAAGTGCCCAGATTCATTGCAATGAAAACATCACAGGATTTGATCACTTCTTTGAGTGGAGACAAAGTCACTGATTGCATTTGCTCCTGGCTTCTTCCGTTGGCCTTGACTTTGTCCTTGCATCCTTTTAATTTGAGCTTTCAGCATCCCTGGATTTTGGTCTTTGTGAGACCAAGGTCTATTATTCCTAGACTTTGGCTCGCTTTGGCTCGACTTCTTGGGCAATAGGTCCTGATCTTATCAATTCATCTTGTAAATCAGAAGAATGCATTGATTCCAATTGAGTGTTCATCGGTGGGTTCAGGCCATCACAGAACTTCAAGACCTATTGGGAAATACTCATTGTCAAGGCGTATTTTAGCAAGGAGACAAATCTCGAGTAGTATGCCTCCAGAGACGGGCCCAATTGTTTCAACTTAAAGAACTCATTCATCTTTTGAGTCCTATATGCATGTGGCATGTACCTTCCTTGCACTACTTCCTTTAGTTTATCCCAAGTTATTGTGCTTTCCGTGGTTGCTTGGTCTTTACACCATTTCTTCCACGAGAGCCTAGCTTCATTGGTGAGCTTGAGCTTGGAAATCATGGCCTAGTTTACAGGTTGTTCCTTGCACTGAAATAGTCCTCCATGGATTCAATCCATATTTCGGCATCGGCTTCAACAGTCTTCCTTTTCCATTAAATTCTAGTGGTTTAATTTGTTTGAGAAGAAACTTCTTCTCTTATGCCTCCATTAGGCTTAGTGTGGAAACATGGTTCTAGTTCTGTGCTTGGGGTTGTATTTGGTTTTCAATTTAAACTTTCCGCATTAAGATTGCATTTACACATCTCTATACAATTTGAATCCATGCGCACATTATTTTCCATCACTACTATGCAATAAATCAAATGAACATAAAATTATTATTTATTCATAAAGAAGCATAAGCCTCAAATACAATTATTCGGGAACAAATAGAGATTGACTGTGATGATTTTCTTTTCAAGTGATACGTCAATGCCATGTTAATAATTCCCTATAGGATTTAGCTACAGGGATAGATTAGTAATATGGATTGGGGAAATGGATTCTCAAGAAATAATAAGTCATGGGAAGTTCAAGAAATCCTAGTTTTTGATAGCCATGACGTTCGTTTTGCCCCATTACTTTAATTATGTCTGTTGGCAAGACTTTGACCACCTCCTCATAGATATAGCGATTCTATTCTACATGCCAGCATCCGATGTGTAGGATCAAGCTTACATGTGCCTCATAAAAGATGAATAACTTAATGATCTTCAAGTCTTCCAACCATTTTAGTCTTTTCAAATTGTTTTGAAGATAGGCGAGTCAGTTGGCATCTGTGTAGCAATAGCATGTGCTCCAATTCCATCGCCTTTCCACATACAATGATGAAGGGTTGTAGAGTCAATCCAAGATCCCCATCATGTTAGATGGCTTGTGATAACTTGAAGAGTTCATAGCTGTCCTGAACATGATATGAAATATGAGGAACCTGCTCCATGCATCGTAGGTTTGGAAGTAGCAACAATCCACATCTGAGTGAAAGGAAAAATATTTTATAGATAAAACATCACTTCACTCTTCTTGGTTTATCCCTATCCCGATTGTTTTATTTGTCGGTTGGCTCTGATACCAATTGTAACGTGCTCGCCTATCGGCTGTCCAAGTACATTTTTAGAGGTCCATCGAGAGACCAATCTAAGTGACGCCGCCTAGCACTCCCATGGAATGATAGGGTTTCCCAAGTCCACCTTGCAATGGAATGTTCGTGACCAAACCCACTAGGATCAACCTAAAAATCCAAGTTCTTAGTGGTCAAGATCTCATGACAACATCCTAGCGTTGAGTCCTAAACATCCTACTTTACGTAGAGATACCCAAGTTGAAGCAGACTCTTGCCACACTTGGTTCAAAGAGGATGGAAAATGAGAGGGATGCAGGGCTCAACCTCTTTGCCAGTAGGGCATAGTCCCATTCTGGTCCTCTAAAATAGCATGAATCGGGTTCTAACGTAACAATACCTAAAGGTTGTACAACTGTAGAACCCTGTGAGAAGCCTCCCAGTTCTCTGGGACCACCCTTTCATAGGATGGACCTGTCGAGGGTTCCGCCCACCCGCTTTCCTCAATAGGCATTTTTTAGTTTTCTAGTTAAGTCCTATCACATTTATATGTGACCCTTAAAAATAGCTTTCTTAATTAAGCCTTTTAGGGAACAAGGTTCGTTTGCATAACTTATGGCACTAACACAGAAACAATTCAAATAGGTTCCTTGGAAGTAAACTTTATATTAGTATCTTAACTGAGATACAAATACTTTCCAAAAAGGATGATTCTCCCAATCCATGAGGACACGCCTTATTTCCTCCAAGTTTTCATCCTTGCACTAGTAACAGGGCCTCGAGAAACCATCTCGAGGCACATAGATTGTTTGAGTAGGACCTGGAGGTAGGGAATTCACAACTAGAGCCTCCCCTGGCACCCAAGCATCCTCCTACATTCAAGCTAACCCACGGAGAGACATCTCAAAGCGCATTCAGTCCACGTTCTAGTCACGGTTATTTAGAACCCCCTTGGATAGGATTGGCGGCCAGTTGGGCGTGGTTTGGTGTGCCCTCCAAGAATTCAACCTGATTCATTATTCCAATTTCTTTTGTGAGTTTGGGATTATACAATCCTTTCATAAATGGTGTTCCTAAATTTACAAGCACAAACAATAGTGAAGGCGAGTGCTCAGGCATCTACTAAGATGGAGTTTCCATCTTTCAACGCTTAGCGTTCACCCTTCTTGGGTCTTTCTTGGCTTGGCGATAGTTGCCATGACCTTCTAAGGGATAGAGAATACCCTTGTTCTGACCTCATTTCTATGTGATAGGAGTGAGCAATTACGCTATTGTTAGTCTTTGGATGGTAACTGCCCTAATTTACTAGCTTTTAGTCCAGGGTTCTTGTCTTGGGGATACGACACTCAAGTTTTCCTGTATTGACATTGAGTTGTATCATGGTTAAAGGTGATATCTCTAAGGGTGTTTTGGATTTATCGTGGCCAGTTGTAGGATAGAGACTAATGAGTGGTTTACTTGTCTCCAGGTCAACCTATGTTTGTAACAATAGCTTGACTTATTTACAATTAAACCCTAATTAAGTTGAATTAAGCTCTAGCCTTACATATCATATAGGGTTTCATTTATCGAATTGCCTCAAACAATTAAGTTTAGCAATTCATATGCGCATCTTAAATCTATCTTTTAAGATGAATCCCTAACATGTAGTGCAATTGAAACTGTCCATGATGCCATGCAAATCTAGATGCGAGTCTTTCCTAATGTGGCTCTTCTATTATTGGGAATTCATTTCAATGAACTTATGAAAATCATAAATACTGACTTGTATTTTTCTTTGTGCAAGGAACATGAAATCATCATGCCTAATTCAGATGCAAGCTACCTCTCTTTAAAGGTTTATAGGATGCCATTGTCTTGCATGGTCTTGCATATTTATATATTAGTAACCTAAGATGCACTTTCAAAATAAGAGAGAGCCTAATACTCGGCTTAGTACTGCAACAACCCATAAATACTTAAAAAATTTGTGGCAACTCACGATCATCATGGACTTGATTCAAGCTTTTACACCTACCTTTCCAATTATGCAAATTTTGTGATGCAAAAGTATGATTTCTTTCTAATGATGACTATGCTTTACCATCCCGTTCATAAGGCTTGACATTATAACAGTACCTGGTTCTAGAGTGTCAAATTAGTGTTTATACCCGATAGCCCATTTTTCAGTTTCTTTTACCTCTCAAGCATGCCAATGCTAGTGCATAAATCTAATGCTCTACGAACACAATCAATAAAGTCCTTGATTTTAGTGTGCACCAATGTGTAATATTTTGTGCATATTGTTCATTCTATAACATGCCAGAGTGCAATAGAACACAATTCCCAACATGATTTTATAACACAACCTAGTTGGTGGTTAGCTATCATAGATTTTTGCATGAATACTCCTCCCTACCTAATGTAGTCGATCTACGTTTTTAAAAGATTCCTACTAGAGTAAGATTTATGGAATGCACATGCTTACCAAGTGTTGTGGTTCCTTGACCCATAGTTGCATCAGTTGATGTAGGATTCATGTTTGATTGGACCTTACTTTGCTTGGGAGGCATCGTATGGCGACATGTTACAATACCACTTCCTCAAGAAGGATGAGTCATTATCAGCTAGCCTGCGGGAGTTCATCCAACTTTTGCTTTGTGGCAATAACTCTGTTCTTGCAATAGGAGGTGATGAACTGTTGTTTAAGGGCTTGGTCTTGTGATATCTTAGCATTGGTGATTAATTCCTCTATGACCATGGGGGTTTTTACCGTTATGAATTTGTATTCCTCTCAAGTGCATGACATGGAGTGGGACGTTTGATGATAAGGATGGATCAAGTAGGCCTATGTCCAAATGCTCATAGCTCTTAGTGAGTAGGGTGAATGTGGCATCCAAGTACTTGATGCAAGTGATCAAGTTGTCTTATGTGTTATCAGCTAGGTCTTTAGTGAGGATCGAACGTCATCCGTAGGATGGCTTAAGACTTACTGGCGGGTAAGGTTTGACTAAACTAGATAATATGGCAGCTTTGGTTGCTCCTGAGAGTGTGGTTGGGCTTCTTGTTTGATGGGATTCGTTAGAGTCAAGGGTGTCACACTACTAGATGCTAGTGAGGTCTTAGGGGCACTAATAGGACCACATTGAGGCAATGTGTGAGTAGCAAGGTGCAGTGCTACTTTGGTCGATAGACTTGTTTAGTCTCTGTCAGCTTATGCATTTGAGGCTCTATGTGTTTTGCAGTTTGAGTCATTTGTGGCATTGGTGCCCTTTCTGTCCCATGGCTTTGTGGGATTACATTTGGGAGTGGTGTTGGAGTAGTGTCCTTGCCCATCTTGGCTTTAGGTACCCAAATCCTAGTGTTACCCTCGTAGTAGCATTGTGCTTGCAATAAGACCTTGGGAACCCATCACGGCTTGGTGATTTGTCAATTCTTGTAGTTTCTTCTAGGCCTCCTAGGTTTCAAGGGAAGGCTTCTAGCCTTGTGAGTACATGGTTGGACACTCCTAGGTGGTAGTCTTGGATGTTTTGGAACCCATTTGAGCTAGTGTTCAAGGGTTTTAGCTTTGTATTTAGCTTTTTGATGGTGCTGAGATTTGGCAGGTGGTGATGAATCACAACCCCTTTCCTTAGGCTCGATGGTGGGTTTCTCTACAGGTGGCTTTACGGACTATGATGGAGTCACGCAATCCTTGTTGAAAGTCATAACTATCCAAACATTGCCAATGGCAAGGTGAATGCACTACAAGTAATAGTCAACATTGCAATATGCTTGTTTCTTGAATGTACATCCTAGCAACAATTCCTTACCAATGGTCTTAGTGTTAGGTATCACATAGAAGATCACAGGTAGGCTTTTAGTCTCGATAGAGACCGTTATTCTACACTTCCTGAGCAATGAGTGGGACCATCCTCCAAATGGATTGAGTTTGGTGCTAGTGGGCTGTAATTTTGGTTGACTAGTGAGGGTCCAATGATCGTACATAAGGATGTTATAGTGAGCTCCCTTGTCAATGAGTGCGTCAAAGACATGTGTCTTTTGGGTAGTCACTGACAAGCATAGATAGGTAGGTGCCACAACTTTCTCATCTTCATCTTCAATTTCTATGATGGTGGCCACTCATACCATAACAAGGTGACACTATTTATGAGATCTCCTTGCCATCATGCAAATTGGTACTAGGGGCATGTCACTAGGCTCACCAACTACCTTAGTAGCTTGCTCGTACTTCTCACTATCCAAGAATGGCAAATCGATTGTGGCTAGCACATGCATCCAATCTCGCTCATCCTCAGGAAAAGGGATGTACTTGGTGAGTGACCTGTACAATTTTCTAATTTGTACATCACCCTTCAGCAGGGTGGATATGGCATCCAAGTTGACTGGTGTGGTCTTCCATATATCCATCTCTACTTTTACTACCTCCATTCAATTTCCTAAGAAGATTAGACAGTTTCCCAAGTCTTCTATGACATATGCATTATTGCGCATCCAGGGCCGGCCTAACAAGATATCATAGTCCACTCCCTTTGTAACTATAAAGTCAACAGAGAATTGGATCCCTGTGATCTTCAATGGCCAGCTCTTTAATACTTTAAATGGCTGCACTTTCATTCCATTGGCTAGGGTGGCATTGAACCTAGCATTCTCAATAGGCGGGTTACCCTATCAAGAATCGCGTGGTGGGAGGATTTGCTTGAGCTGCTGCGCCAAACACACACTGTATACATAAGAGGAAGCTCACTCAAGAACACAAGAAGAGAGATGGAGGCCAAAACATTTTCTTATTGGTTATTCTTCTTCTTCCACACACTATACAATGTACACAAAGTATAGATAAGATAGAACGTAAAGGAAAGTGGCCTTCTAAGTCAAACAGTGCATAACTGACTACACTAATCGACTAGCGTTATATCTTTGCTAGTTGTAGGTAGGTGTAACAAACTAAATATAATAAATGACAAGTCAGTGGCCATGTGAGTATCATAATGACCACCAACATGCTAATTGTAGACGTGCGGACTCATCTAGCTAGGCGGTCCATCATCAATGTCCACATGTGTTGAGCTTGCCATCTCAACACTCTCCCTCAAGCTCAACTCTATCTCTACAACTCCAAGTAAGCTTCAAAAATTTCGAAGCTTCTTTGCACCCAATGCCTTTGTGAAAATGTTAGCTAGCTGATCCTGTGTGTGCTGACATATACCAAGTCAATCTCTCCTGCAAGTATCTTCTCTCTCACAAAGTGGTAGTGCACCTCAATGTGTTTTGTCCTAGCTTCGAACACTGGATTCCTAGCTAGCTGTATGCTGCTCATGTTGTCACAATGAATGGAAATTGGACCATCTCCCTGCATGTCCAAATCACCTAATAACTTTTGTAGCCGTACCACCTCACATGCTATAATAGCAGCACCTCTATACTCAGCCTCTGTTAAGAATCATGTGATGGGGGGATGTGCTTCAGCTGTTGCGCCAAACACACACTATATACACAAGAGGAAGCTCACTCAAGAACACAAGAAGAGAGATGGAGGCCAAAACGTTTTCTTGCTGGTTATTCTTCTTCTTCCACACACTATACAATGTACACAAATTATAGATAAGATACAACATAAAGGAAAGTGGCATTCTAAGTCAAACAGTGCATAACCGACTACACTAATCGACTGGCGCTATATCTTTGCCATCTGTAGGTAGGTGTAACAACCTAAACATAATAAGTGATAAGTCAATGGCCATGTGAGTGTCATAATGACAATCAACATGCTAAGTTTAGATGTGTGGACCCATCTAGCCAAGCGGCTCATCATCAATGTCCGCATGTGTTGAGCTTGCCATCTCAACACTCCCCCTCAAGCTCAATTCTATCTCTGCAACTCCAAGTAAGCTTCGGAACCTTCGAAGCTTCTCTACACCCAATACCTTTGTGAAAATGTCAGCTATATGATCCTGTGTGCTGACATATACCAAGTCAATCTCTCCTGCAAGGACCTTTTCTCTCACAAAGCGGTAGTGCACCTCAATGTGTTTTGTCCTAGCATGGAACACTGGATTCCTAGCTAGCTGTATGCTGTTCATGTTGTCACAATGAATGATAACTAGACCATCTCCATGTACATCCAAATCACCTAATAACTTTTGCAGTCATACCACCTCACATACTGCCATAGCAACACCTCTATACTCAGCCTCTGTACTCCATAAAGCATTTGTAGGTTGCTTTTTGCTGCTCCATGTAACTGCTGCACTACCAAGGGAAAACATGAATCCACTAGTAGATCTTCTGTCTGGCATGCTACCAACCCAATCTGCATCTGTGTATCTAAAGACCTGTATGTCCTTACTTGCCTCATAAAAAATTCCAAAATGTAAAGTGGACTTCACATACCTCAATATACGTCTAATTGCATCCAAATGAGGCTTTCTAGGCATCTACATAAATTGATTGACAAGACCAACAATATAGCTCAAGTCTAGCCTTATGATAGTCATGTAAATCAAACTCCCTACTATCCTCCTGAACATAGTAGAGTCTTTTATCTCATCCCCAAAGTCGGCACTCAACTTCACATTTTGCTCCAATGGTATGAAAGAGGCTTACATGTTGTCATACCATACTTGGATAACATATCCAAGCCATACTGCCTTCGAGATATTCATATACCATCATCACATCCGATCAGCTCAATACCAAGAATTAATCTCAGCTCACCCAAATCTTTCATCTCAACTTCTTCTTCAAGAAGTCCTTAACTTTAGCAATCCCACTGTCACTATCACCTGTAATAATCAAGTCATCCACATAGATGACTATGATGACCAAAACTGCATATCCCTTTCTCACATAAAGTAAGTGCTCAACATCTGAAATACAAAATCCAATATTGACAAGATACTCTCCAATCTTGTTAGACCATGCTCCAGGTGCTTGCTTCAGCCCATAGAGCGCCTTCTCTAACCTGCACACATATGTGGGATGCTCTAAATCCTCATAACATGCTGGTTGCTCCATATACACTTCTTCTTGCAATTCACTATGCAAGAAGGCATTCTTAACATCCATTTACTACAAACTCCAAACTTTGGCTACAACCAAGGCAATCACACATCTAATAGTTTCCATCCTAGCAATTGGACTGAATGTCTTTTCATAATCTATGCCATATGTTTGAGTATAGCCTTTTGCAACTAGCCTAGCATTATACCTGCTAACTGAACCATCTACATTATGCTTGACTTTGTAAATCCACTTAGAGCCAATAGCTTACTTACCCTTAGGTAAGCGTACCAAATCCAAAGTCTTATTAGCTTCTAATGTAGCCATCTCCTCATCCATTGTTGCATCCCAATGAGCATGACTAGCAGCATCCGCAAAACAAGTGGACTCAATATCCTCAACTAGTTTCACCATATAAGCATAATGGTGAGCTACATAACCTTCAAAACCAAATCTTTTAACAGGGTATCTGACCCTACTAGATCTGTGTACCACCGGATCACTCAATGGAGCCTTTACATTACTCTGAGCTCTCTATACACCTAGTTTCCTGACTGAAGGAATACCAAGCTCATCATCCAAACTCTCTGAACCACTGGAATCTCTGTCAAATCCCAAATGATTGGTAGATACATCAATACCATCAAGAACTTTTTTCTTTCATTTGTCCTTCCTTGCAACACTTATAAATCCACCTGACGATATGGGGCTACTCCTTAGTCTCCTAGACCAAGGGCTCATTGTAGGTATAGTACGAGATGATGTTTCTAGTCCACTAAGACTCCGTGATTCTTATTTTTCTTTCTGCACATAACTGTCATGATCATTATCATCATCTAATACATCACCAGTAAGTGCATACTAGCTGCTCATCTCATCGAAGATAACATCCCTACTCACTCTAAACTCACGTGTGACAGGGTTATAACATCGATATCCTTTATGATCTAAAGAGTACCCAATAAAAATACATTTTTCATCAAGCTTCTTAAATATCTCATCTGGCACATGAACATATGCAACACATCCAAATACCTTCAAGTGCGATACATCGGGCTTCTTGCCAGTAAAGCACTCTTCAGGAGTCATCCCATGAACTGTAGCTATGGGAGTTCTGTTCATAACGTAGATAGTAGTATGCACAGCTTCAAACCAAAAATGTTTGGGCATATTCTTTTCAGCCATTAATGCCCTTGCAACTTCTTCAATATTCCTATTTTTTCTTTCTACAATCCCATTTTGCTATGGGGTATACCTGCAAGTAAATTGCCTCTTTATCCCATGAGTCCTCAAGAAGCCAGTAAACTCATTAGAAAGGTACTCTCCCCCTTCATCTGATCTCAAGCACTTCACTTTTAAGTGTGTTTCTGTTTCAACAGCTGCCTTAAAAGATTTGAAGTACTCAAATACATCACTCTTTTCCTTCATGAAGTATACCCATAACTTCCTTGAACAATCATCAATAAATGTGACAAAGTATTTGTTGCCACCAAGAGATACATTCTATGTAGGCCCCCAAACATCTGTATGCACTACATCAAGTATTTTTCTACTCACTTCTGTGTCATGCGAGAAGGGTTTTTTTGCCTGCCTACAAAACTGGCATGCTTCACAGACTTTATGCAATTCTGCAACTCTAAAAGAAGGCAACCCTGTAACTAATCCTTTGGACTGCATTAATTTCAGCCTTTGCACATTTCCATATCCAATACGTTTATGCCATATTTCAATATCTGTAACTACTCCTTTTCCTTATATATAGCAACATCATTTGTAGGAATTTCGGCATCTAAAGTGAACATTCGGCCAACTCTACTTCCATTTGCGACCAACCTACACTTATCATTAAAGTCTTCTACAAAACAACCTTTTGCATTGAATCAAACCTGCAACCCTTGCTCTACCATTTGGCCAACAGACACTAGATTCTTTGTAATTGATAGCACATGTAATACATCTGTCGGAATCTTTGTCTGGCCATCATACAAGGACAAGGAAACCTTTCCAATGTGTGAAATTGGGTGGCATGAATCATCACCCATTTGCATATAACCTAGATTTTGTAAGTCCTGCATCTCTCCAAACCATTCAACATGACTGGTCATATGATTAGATGCAACTAAATTGACATACCATACATCATTATGTGTCCCCTTTCCTGTAACTGCATTCACCATATGCTGCATTACAAACATACACTCATTTTTGTCTTCATTTTGTTGTGAAGACAATGCATAGTTTCCTTGCTGCAATTTACCACTGCGAATGTCATCCTTTTTTGCATAACAATAGGCTGCAATATGGCCTATTTTGCCACAATAATGGCAAAAAATAGCAAAATTTCAAGAACCTCTATTCTGCCATCCGACTCTTCCTCTAGAGCTCCCCTACCTCTAAAGTTTCCTCGGCCTCCTGAAACCTGCATTTCACCAAATTGCTGATTTAACCTCTTTTACTAGTTATCACTAGCACGTCCCATACCACGGCCTCTCGAAGAGGATCTATCACATCCCCTTCCTGAACTTGAGTAAAATGGTTGAACCTGTTCACCATTTTTTTCAAATGAGTCACCCTGCATATTGATCTCTTCGGTAATCATGAGAGAGATCAACTCATCAAAATCCGAAAATGACTTCTGTACATATATTGAAGTAACAAACGATTTCCATGCCTTCTCATTATTAAGGCCACTCAAAGTGAATGAAACCAAATCATCATCATCAAGCATTGCATCAATCGCTGCTAATGCATCTGCAATGCTCCTCATCTTCAATACATACTCATTGACAGACATTTTTCCTTTCTTCAAGGCATTCAAATCTTGCTTGAGTTGAATCTTTCATGCCTTTGTATTTACTGAAAACATGTTCTCAAAAATTGTCCAAGCTGCATGTGAAGTTTTTGCATTCCTGATATGTCCCAACATCGTATTATCAATGACTGTAGATAACCAGTATATCACCTTTTTGTCTTTCACATTCCATTCTTTCCATGCTTTTAATTCATCTGCAGTCGGAGGGATACCTAGCTCTGGCTCCTTTTCTTCACCTAAAACAAACTCGTAAAGGCCCTTTCCAATGAGGAAGTTCGTCACACAAAACTTCCATGAAGGGTAGTTATTCTTGTCGAGCTTCTCAATAATGGGATTTCCATTGTTCTCTGCCATGATCACAAACAAGAATACAACACAGCAAGCTAGTCTTCTACAATCTTTCACAACACGTGCACAGCACTACACCAAGCAACCTTTTTTATTGATTACTCAATAGTACATGTAATTTGCAACATGGTTGCATATAAACCTTATGTTTGCTTCCTGCAAACACCTCAAAAATTACAAGTTCGCAATCTGTAACCTGTACACCCACTTTTGGTCCAACCTTGCTTCTTCTTCTTCACTTCAGCCTTCAAAATCAGCCTCGCTTAGTGGGGCGGCTCTAATACCATGTCAAGAATCATGTGGTGGGGGGATTTTCTTGAACTATTGCACCAAACACACACTATATACACAAGAGGAAGCTCACTCAAGAACACAAGAAGAGAGATGGAGGCCAAAACGTTTTCTTGCTGGTTTTTCTTCTTCTTCCACACACTATACAATATACACAAAGTATAGATGAGATACAACATAAAGGAAAGTGGCCTTCTAAGTCAAACAGTGCATAACCGACTACACTAATCGATTGGTGTTATATATTTGCCATCTGTAGGTAGGTGTAACAAACTAAACATAATAAGTGACAAGTCAGTGGCCATGTGATTATCATAATGACCACCAATGTGCTAAGTGTAGACGTGTGGATTCATCTAGCCAGATGGTCCATCATCAATGTCCACACGTGTTGAGCTTTCCATCTCAACATACCCTAGCTGTAGAGTACTACGTGTCTTAGCACACTAACTCCTACTCTTGCATCTACAATTCCTTTTCTTGTGGTGTCTCATAGAGCTAGAAACACTAAGATTGCATGCATTTTGATGCCCTCCCAAAAGGCATTGATGTGCAAGGACTTGGGCACCGAGTGCAGCATTAGATAGGGTATCTGAGTCATTGCATCATGATCGTGTAGATTAGTTTCCCCTTGCTCCATTGGTCCTTCAACCACTACTTTAGTTCCTACCATAGTGTCAGATGATGCCTAAGTAGATCTCCTAGAATTAGAGTCACAGGGGTGGTCATTACCATGGTGAGGAGGTTGTTAGCCACTAGCACTGCTTGTGGTACAATCATGTCTCTCAACTTTGGTCATGGACGTGAGGCTCGTGTGCTTACACTTGAAAGATCATTGATCTCATCTTCCAATATGGGCTTAGTATCCTTCAAAGTTCTTCTGGGCTTCTTTCACCCACTCCTTCATCTCTTTGATGGCGTCGAGTTGGCGCTTTAGGTTGGGGTACTCCTCAACCTTTGTAATCCGCTTCTCAGCTGTCTTTGGAGCTGACGTTTCTGCTTTCGTGTCTGGTCACCTTTTTTGTGGTAGGTAGCATCGTGGCACTCTCAATTTTTAGTGTTACATTTGTGTGAACTTTCTTTCTCCTTTGCCTACGGCTCTTCTTTCCCTGAATCTAAGTTGCTGGGTCTAGATAGTGATATGCTAACCTACTTTTTCTTTGCATGGGTCATGACATGTAGCAAGATGGGTGAGTCCTCCCCGTTAAATGTCTCAACTCCAAATGGCACCAATGGTACAAATGGCTCATTTGTTGCACTAGTTGGTGGCCTTCATCTAGGGCATCCGGCAAACATGTGAGTGATTCCACACTCTATGCATATAACATCCCCATTAGCTTTCTCCCATTCAGGGTAGCATGAGGAGATGTGTCCTGGGTGACCACAATTCCAAAAAGAAATCATTTCTTGGGTCTGCCCTTCTAGGCCTATGCCTCTAGCCCTACCTAACGCCATCATCAGCATCAATGGCTAACCCATAAGGATTTCATTGCCCTCTTTGTCACATACAATACATAGGGGTACACATAAGGCTCTTCATTGTTTGGCTCCTCCACATAGTGGACTAGACCATTGCTTGGTGGATGGGTTATGTAGGCTCCAGGTGGTCTAGGTATGCCTCTGAGGTTTATCTCCATCCTAGGAATGACCAGTTTGGCATCACTAGGTGCCAAGAGAGCTAATGGGGCTCCCCTTCCCGAAGAAGTTTTATGGCCTATTTGCTAGCTAAGGATGTCTGTATGGTTGCGAGTATGGGAGTCTCCTCAGTAGCCTACCCTGCAATCCAGGGTATTATGTCTGAACCTATTGCAATTGCCACAAGATCGGGACCTCGGGTCCTAACACTTGGCTAGAATGTGGTTTCTACCACAATACATGCATTGAACATTAGGGTGTGTTGGGCGTCTCATCATTTCTTGTAATTTGGCTAGCTTTGTCTTCATCTCTTGTGTCTGTGCCCCTTCCTTTATCCTGAGTACTTGGGCCTGATTTTTTGCTTGCCATTGAAACTCTCTTAGACTTTCTAGCATTAGTCTCCTCTCGAGTCGAGCTCTTGGAGCTTCTCTCTTTTAGCTAGTCATCTTGATTTTTTTCTTGGCACTGAAACTCTCTTAGAGTTTCTAGCATTAGTATCCTCTCAAGTCGAGCTCTTGCAGCTTCTCTCTTTTAGCTAGACATCCACTCTGATTGCCTTGTTAAAGACCCTAGCTAGTGCATCTCACTGTAAGCTTGAATTTCCTGCCAAAGCCCTATAGAGTTCCTCACTTTGTATCCCATTGATGAAGACTGTGGAGACCGCTCTTTCAGTGGGTCACTCATCAATTGGGATTCTCTTGAAAAGACTTCACACATGGGTGAAGTAGTCTCTAATGTCCTCCTTGTCTTTTTTTTTAAACGTTCATTGGCCACACTAGAAGGTTATTAGAGTACCCAGGCTTAGATAATATCTTAATGAAGAGACTCTTAAGATTGTTGAAGTTAGTACTCTATATCAAGTCCTACCCTTATCTCCTAAGCATCATAGACCGAAAGCTTGCAAGCATTGAGTAAGATCGATGAGGCCATTGGCCTTGCAGACTTGCTCGAATTGCTCTATGAAGCTGTATGGGTTATCTTTTGGTTGTTACTTGTCTAGTTGCTTAGCCACAAAGGGATTCTTGATTGGCTCTTAGAGCCCTGGTTAACTCCTAAACCTGCAAGCAATGAGGTTGCCATTGCAGTGGCACTCTACTCTACTGATGCATTGTTTAGCAGTCGCTTGGTAAGAAGCTTGCTAAACGTGAGATTGCCTTCAAGTGCTCTTTCCCCCTTTGCATCAAGTCTTATTTTATTTTTTCTTGCTAGGGCTAGAACTCAATGAATCTCATGCATTTTTATGTTCTGTCACAAGCTTCTGCTATGTTGTTCCTGATTGTAGGCCACTATGCCCACTAAAGCTTCCCACGCTAGTCTCCTCTCCTCTTTGGGGTCAATTATGATATCCTCAAACATCCTACCGTGGTGGTCTGACCGGGTTTCTAGATCATAATTGGTGACTAGTTGCTAGATTTTTGTCTGGAAATTGCCTAGGTCAAGCTCTTCGCCACGTCTATGGTTAGTATTTGACTTTGCCATATTCTTGGTCTCATGCTCCACCAAGTTGTTGATGAGATTGATCAATTTAGGTAGATCCACTCCTCCAATTGTGTCCGTCCTTGTAGTGTCATATGTCGCCTCTGCGCTTGGTCCTATACTTGGGGTTCTCGATCACCCAACTACGTTTCAAGGTCTTCTCCTACTAGTGGATTCATTTTGATTGTTAGGTTTGAGTGAGCTCCTTATTATTTACAAACAATCCTCAACTTACACTCACTCGGTGTGTGTGTGTGTGTGTGTGTGTGTGTGTGTGTGTGTGTGTGTGTGTGTGTGTGTGTGTGTGTGTGTGTGTGTGTGTGCGTGCACGTGCTCTCTTTTGTGCACCGTGCGAAATCAAGCTTTCAGATTTTCTTAACTGCACTTCAAGTGTTGAAAAACAATGTGGACGAGAATACAAAGTGACACTTACAGCTCTCGCTCTCTCATCTACATACTCAGCCCAATGGGGCTCTAGGCTAGATTATTGGCCACTTCCTCTAGTCTCTGGTCTATGCTACGTCATTCAGCTTACTCAAGGTCAAATGGGGTATGTTGGTTAGCCTACATCTCAAATTGTGTCAAATATGTTGATATGAGTGTTAGCACTATGCTTGGTCATTCAAATGCAATTTCTAGGGTCAAATTTACCTATAAGACTTTTGGTGAATTCTCCTATTGCGGGCTATACTCTTTGTCATCCCACATGTGCTAAATTTTTCATTTTGGATATATCAAAATCTGGTGTGATTCTACAGAGTCCAATTCTATAGTGTTCGATTTTAGGAATCAAACATTTGATTTGACAAGTGTCTTATTCTAAGACGTCCAATTCTAGGATGTTCAATTATCAAAATCAAACATGGTATGTCCAATCGGATAGGTTAGGTTGGTTCAATTTGAGTGTGTCCGATTGCCAAAATTCGGCAGGGTGGTTTGAGAGTCCGATTTTCAAATCGGATGAGGTCACAGGTGCGAGTGTCTGATCCTCAGGATTGGACATCTAGTACCGGTCTAATTGTTGGGGTGTCTTAGTCTAGTGTGTCTGATTATTTGAGTCTGATTTTGATGGGTTCAATCGGACTGGTCAAGTTGGTCCAAATGTTAGTCGTTCAATTCTTAGAATCAGGCGGGTGTAGGGTGTGTCCAAACATCCAATTCTGGGAATGGGATGCCTACAAATCGTGTTTGATTCCGGTACATAAACAACAACAACGAAAATTACTTCACGCCAATGATTTTTGGCCACACCCACAAGCAAGATTCTACAGAATCTAACTACATACATAGAAAGGTTTCTACACACCTGATCCAAGAAAAAGACTTCTGTGGGCCATCAATCAATTCACTAGAAGCTCGAAGTCTTTTACAAGCTCTCAAGCTCTCTCTCTCTCTACTACATAGCCTAAAAATGAGGTCTTCCTTTGCTTCCTAGGGTCTTAAACCCTTGCTGGGCTCAACCTTAATCTACCTGATCACTTCTCGTGTGATTCTAACACTTCTAAGCACTCTTTTTCTCCATTTTTCTCCCTGTTTGTGCCCTCTTTAGGTCTGTTTCACAGCAGAAACCCTAAAGTTTTTCCCTTTGATTTCTTAGTCCTAACCTACTCTAAATGCAACAAAAATCAAAAGCAAAATACTGAAGTGATTCCTTCTACTTGCCTAATCATCAAAAAATCAAAATACTTACTCATTGCCAAGATTAAAAACCCAAAACCTCTTACCTATCTCAGCTCCAGTTCGGGGATGAAACCCTTCTTACTTCATTGCTCGATTTGAGGTGCACAAGTGCTCAAGCTTGAATACATTGGTCCTAGCAATGGAACCACAATGTAGAGGCAACCGAGCTCACACTCAACTGCTAAGATCTGCTGAATACTTATTGTTCAAGCATTTTAAGGAAACACCTGTGGCTATCTCTCACCTAGCCAATGCACCTTTGATCCTACTAGGGTGTAGTGAGCTTATCTTGATACCCAAACAAGTTGCCTCCTCCCTCAAGCACACCTGTATCTCCATGATTCGAGATGCGACCTCAAGCAACCTCAAGCCTTCATCTTCAAGCTCCATCCTCCATAGCTATGCATGAGACAAGAGAAGAGAAGATAAGAGAAAAGAGAGGAGATGATGAAGAGCTTCACCTCCAAGATCCCTCACCCTCATACACTCACTCCCCCTCACATTCTCACACTCCCTCTCTCAAGCACACACAAGCAAGAAAGAAGAGAAGAGAAGATTATGAGTCCACTTTGCCACACACTAAAGAATAAGCTCCTCATTCACTTTTTTACTTTATATACAAACCCCTAAATCCCTTTTGGGCGGTCATCCCCTTATCCCCTTTTTTACATGGTCGGGCCCTCTTTTCCATTGTCCTCCTATCTTCCTAGCTTTCTTCCTACCACCCATATACTTTTACAATTTGCACACAAGGGAGCCTGGAGCTCTTTTACAAATAGTTTTGGAGGTGCCTCATATTTGAAAATGCGCTTTTTCCTTTGCCTTAGCTTTTGAGTCCACTCTTGTGCTTTTGGCCATTTCCCTTCATGCTTCTTCCATTGTGTCTAATTTCCTTTTGGGCCGCCTCTTTTGGCTCTCGGCTTGCACCTTTCCACTTTTTTCACTTTTTTTTGTTTTTTCTTGTGTTGAGGTTAACCTCCCATAAAGTTGAAATATGATGTTTTGGCTACCCTTCATCATTAGCTTGCATTGGTTGAGAACCGATTTGGGTATAAGTTGAAATGCCTACGGTCAGATAATGGGGGTGAGTATGTCCCTAAATCCTTCGAGCAATTTTGTGCTGAGAGGGGTATTAAGCATCAATTGATTGCCCTGTACACCCCACCCTAGAATGGTATGGCCGAGCACATGAACATGACAATACAGGAAAGGGTCCATAGTATGCTTAGCCAAGTAGGCTTACCATAGTAGTTTTGGGATGAGGCAGTGACTACTACTGTTGTACACTTGATCAATCGGTCTCCTTGCAATACTATTACCTTTTAGATTGTTGCAAAGGAGGTGTGGTCTAGAAAACCTCCATCATATACTCATTTGCATATCTTTGGTTGTGAGACTTTCTACCATGTACCCAAGGACAAGCACACAAGGTTAGATTCTTAGTCCATGAAATACATTATTATTGGTTATAGGGATGCATGTGAGATGGGATATTGCCTATGGGACCCAGAGGCTTGGAAAGTCATTTGTAGTCATGATGTAGTTTTCCATGAGGAAAAGATGCTTAAACAACTTGGGTGGGTAGTCGAGATATGTAGGGTTCTATTTCAAAAGGAGCCTCTTGCTCCCATACAACCAGGTAGACAGCCTCTGCAACAGCAATTGCTGCTCTAGCGGCCCATGATCATGATGTTAGACAAAATGTGTAAGCTTTTTAGCCTGCCTTGAGATGCTCTACTAGAGCCAAATGTCCTCTTAAGTTGTTTGAGCCCTCTGTTGATGGTGATAGATGCAGGAGAACCTCTCACTTGTGATGAGGCCATGTGCCGTGGTGATAGTCACTCTTGGGAGATGGCTATGTAGTTAGATTTTGACTCTTTATAGAAAAATCTTAAGTGGGAGTTAGTTACTTTTCCTGGTGGAAAGTGTGCATTGCATGCAAGTGGGTGTGCAAGTTGAAGAGCACCCCTGGATGCCCCAAGCCTAAATATAAGACCTGATTGGTTGCTAAGGGTTTTAAACAAGAGCATGGTGTTGACTTCAAGGAAGTCTTTTCTTCTATAGTCACAATGACTACCCTATGCCTAATACTAGCATTGGTTTCTTAGTTAGATTTGGACCTTTATCAGATTGATGTTAAGACTGCTCTTACATGGGGACTTGCATGAGGAGATTTATATGTAGTAGCCTAAGGGCTTTGAGAAAAAATGTAGGGAACACCTAGTGTGTAGATTGAGAAAGAGTATTTATGAACTTAAGCAAGCACCTAGGGAATGATACCACAATTTTGATGCTTTTATGCATTCATAGGGCTATACACATAGTAGTGGTATGGATCTGTGTTTATATACAAAGAAGGTTTGTGATGGCAACCTTTTGATTCTGGTAGTGATATGGATCCATATTCATACACGGAGAAGGCTGGTAATGGTAGCCTTTTGGTTTTGGCACTCTATATGGATGACATGTTGCTTGCTGGAAGAGCTGCTGATGAGCTAGATGCTTTGAAAAGTTAGCTCAAGTAGAGCTTTGAGATGAAAGACATGGGACATGCCTCACATTTTCTTGGAATGCACATTATGTACGACCGCTCTCAGGGGCTCCTTTACTTGTCACAGAAGAAGTATATCTAGAAGGTCCTAAAGCAATTTCATGTCTAGGATGTTAAGAATATTGGCTATCCTTTGCCTTCTCATGTGAAGGTGAGCCATGCCAATTTTCTATAGTCTGATGAGCTGAAGGCCGAGATAGCCAAGATCCCTTATGCATCTGCATTGGGTAGTTTGATGTATGCCATGATAGCCACTCATCCTAACATAGCTTTTGTAGTGGGAGTTGTGGAACACTATATGGCTACACCTAGCAGGCAGCATAAGGATACCATTAAAGGTATCATGAGAGGTACCTAACGGGGACAACATATATGTGCATATGTTATGTTGGCTAGGAGACAAGAGTTGTCGATATATTAACTCTGATTATGTAGGACATGCGATTTTGCTCTCTAATGCCCATCTCAGTTCATGTAATGGCCACCCGGATGTAGAGATAAAAATTCAGTCTTTCTCTCTCCTCCTCCTCTCTCCTCAAAGAGACTGATCACATGTATAGAATCAAGAAGAAAGGGGGATGAAGGATGCTTGTCCAACATGGACCGAATTGCTACAAGATCAAAAGGACACTGAGAGGTGATGTCTAGCACTATTGGGGAATTGATGATGGGTTTGTTGGCTACCTCGAAACCATTTTTAATAACACGCAACACGCAAATAAGCGGTATGCTCAATTTTTACAAAGGAAAGTTCATTGTTTTGATGTTTGATGACTTAAATGATGTGTTCATGGAAAGAAAATTTGTATGAATCATGTTTGAGGGTTGCACATGATAAATTGTAGAACCCATAGTCATACATGGTCGTAATAAATAATTTAAAACCCGAAATGTGTCTTTTAAGAGGGAAAATGAGGGTTTCTTCCATTTCACGTTGGGAAAATAAGTTCATATGGAATTAAAAACTGATAAAACATTTTTCAGTCAATATGTTTAGTGAGGAAACATAAATTTAAAAAAACCACTTTTTATGAATAATAAATGAGAAAAAATAGGGAGAAAATGGTTTTTTAAGTTTAAAAATTAAGGAAAATATATACTTTATGTGCATGAATGTGTAACAAGGTTGGAGCATGAGGGATAAGTCTTAGTGCAGCCTTGTTTCTATTTTAGAGTATGGTTTTTATCAATTTTTGCATGGAAAACTACACAAAAATGAATGCTATACCTATTCAACAAATGCAAAATCTAAACAGTAGGAGGAAAGAGAGGTTGCAAGAGTGAGTGGTCAATGAACATGTTTTAATTTTTTACTTATTTGATTATGCATAACATATAGGCCGATCACCATTTAAATTTAAAAGAGACTAGTAGTACAAGGAAACTCGGTGCTAGTCTCTAGCAACATCACAATCACAAGTAGCTTGGAAATCATTAAAGGATTGTCTTTGCACCTCACATTGCTAGTTTTTTAATCATAAAATGCTTGAGCACGATGTGTGTCATCCACAATTGCATTATGCATATCACATGGTAACCCTTAGATGTATAGCAATTGATTGCCAACCACATGACCTATGTGGAGTTGTGAGGAAACCCAAACTATAGGCTAGACGATCGAATCTTCAAAAATTTGTCAAGTAATGAAATTTTATATCCTGGAACATTTGAAATAAATAAGAGCAAAGTGTGTTTGTATGTGCTTTATGTTAGAACAACACATCTTGGGGCCAATCCCCGAGGTGTAGGAGAGCTGCAATGGGACCACGACATTCAACTGGAGAGGTGCCTCCTTTATGTTTGTATCACATTGGTGTACTATACCAAGATGTGTGGGATCTCCCTTTGAGTAAGGAATGGTAGTCATTGGACTATGTTCCACTACAAATGCAATATCTACATTAGCAATTAGGGCAGTGTGTCCCTTAGATACTCCTAGTTGCGAGGCTATGTGGGGTTGTCTTGAGAGTGTTAGAGGTTTGACTAGTACCTAGAGAGCCAGTGGTGGGCCCGTTTTAGGTACTGACAAGTGTTGAATATGTTAGAAGTTGCTAATAAGTGGTGGTTTTTCTGAACCTTGATCAATTGGGACCTATTCATTAGTGCATGCCAAAAATTAGTGAGCTAGACTCACAAGACCATCAAGATGAGCTTCAAAAGAAAGAAAGGGATAAGTGAGCTAGACTGTGGGCCGAAATAAATAGAAGATACTCTCCACAAAGGAGTGGCCCAATATCTTTGCAAGGGTGGGGTCTTAATAACCCTAGCTTGGGGCATAGTCCATTAGGGGAGGAAGCTCTAATACTTCCCCCCTTTCAATCAGTCCATCCACTTTGAGTGGAGCTATAGTTCCTATTGTTCAAACCCCTGTAGTGAATCTGATTGTTACCATGGCAGCACAACCTATTGCTATACCCACTGGAATTGCAGATTTGCTAGCTTTAGGATTTTCTCTACCCATTTTTAATGGGTTAGCGGAAGAATATGCAAACTGCATATTAACGAATTCCAGAAGTTGATGTTCAACTATTGGATTCAAGATGAAGGATACTTAATGATGTTCTTCAACATGACTTTGAAAGGATGCACTATAGTGTGGTATCACAGCCTAGAGGTTGGAACCATAACCACAATCAACTTGTTCTTTGTAACCTTTCAAAGGGAGTTTGCCCTAAAAGGGGAGGTCAATATTGGCTACATGTCCTTAATGTTACACGTCAAGAATCTCACGAGAATGTCTGTGAGTATGCCAAGAAATTGAAGGAGGTTTTTCAAAAATTACAAACCTATATCCCTATTCTAGCTACTACTTAGTTGCAATACTTTCTAAATGGGTTGGACTTTAACATTCAAGTGCAGTTGAGTAGTGTTACTCTTGCCAACATTGATACAACTATTGCATGAGTAGAAGAGGTAGAATTGTGATTACAAGTAGCTCATGCCTCTAGGTCAAATTGGAATTCGAGTTTAGGGTTTGGAAATGCTTTAGCACTAACAAATGGATGTCAAGGGATGCACATGAGTCCTCTTAATGGGAGAGGAAGCATAATTCCAATTGTACACATGTTGCCAGCTCCTCCTAGTGTGACCATGCATATGACTAGTCAGATGGCTCCACCAAATGTGGAAAGCCCAACGATAAATCCTACCATTGTTCTAAGAATTCAATAGCCAATCCCTAATCATGTGGTTAGGCCAATGGAAGGACAGGTAGATGATTGCAGCTATGAGTCAAGTGTCTCAAATGTCCTTAGCGAAGTTAAGGATATTATAAAGCACTATATTGATATGATTAGCGAATAATACAAATAGCCACCGTTGATGATAATTTCCTTAAGAAGTAGCAGAGTTTGATAGGGAGTCGATGCCCTAAAGAGGGTGGCTCCTCAAGATTTAGTTGTAAGTGGTGGGGTGGTCAACATTTCCCTAGGAATTGTCCAAATATCAAATGTGACATATGTGCGAAGTCTGGCCATTTAGCTAGTACCTGTTGGAGTAAAATTAGCTCTCTCTAGCAATTAAGTAAGCAGCCAAGTCCAGTTAATCATTGAGCACAAGGAAATAATCTCTAGCAAGATGAATGACCAAAGCAAATATTACAAAGAGGGAAGGCTATGGTATGTAAAATATTACACGGTGCAGCAAACAGAATCTGAGAAAGAGATAGAGAGTACACAACAGAAAAGAGGAGAATCAGTAAATTCTTTAACTCCAAACAACTGATACAAAGATGGATCTGTCCAACCGTGCGCTTCCACTGTGTGAAGCTTAGATGGCGATCTAGACAGAAGATAGGTGAAGAGCTTAAGGCTAGCTGGAACAACAACTCTGACTGGGTGAAGATGAGTGATCGATGGTTGTGAAGGGGTTAAGCTTTTATAGCCTGCGAAGGCCATGAGGTTGGCCTGACCGACCTACCATATAAGCCTCCACTAGTCGGTCAGGGAATATTCCCTTTACCATCGGGTCGAGGGCTCTGCCCCCAGACCCCCGCCAGGGGGGCCGCTGGCCCCCCTGTGACCCCCCAGCCAGGGGCCGCTTCTGCGGCCCGCGGACCCCACAATAGGGACCCCTTTTAACTCCCTTACCCTGCAACTTGATGCAATGTGCCTTGAGTTGCTACTAGCTTAACCACTTCGTCTAACCCAAAGATTAGACCCACAACGGTCACCTTTTTGCCATCCGGTCACATAAACCTTATCTGATATACAAGTCAGGACTCAACCAATGTCCGGGTTGGCTTCTCCTCATAATGGGGGCCTTACAAATTTGAGCACCATGGATCATTGGTAGCACCTAATGAGGGTGGGGCATTGATCATATCTAACATGGTAGAGGAGCTACCTAGTGGTAGTGAAGTTAGCCTTATAGAAGAGATTTGAGTCAAGGCCTTAAAAAAGGGCTTAAAAGCTACTAATCTATAGGTTATTACGAGAGGACAAAAGGGTAAAGAGGTCGACAAAGCCAAAGAAAAACCAATCAAGGGAAACCCTAAGCAAGATGATAAGGGGACGCAAGTCCTTAATCCCAATATGGAAGGCAGACCTCTTAAGTCTGTAGATAGTAAAGCCGACCCCAAGAAGGATAAGGAGTCACCAAAGAGGAAGGAAAAAGCCAAGAAAGAAGCACCAAAGCCAGTTCAAAGACCAAAGGAGAGAATGGTCTAGCGAGAAAGTCGAGATCTTGCTAGCTATCATGAATTCGATATAGCGAGTTCTCTTTGCAAAGTTAAGCTAGATGTAAATCTTCTACAATTGATTGAGTTGTCTCTAAGAGTGTGCAAGGATTTTAGAAAGATCCTACGCACTGGGTATATTGTTGAGCCCTTAGGAATAGTGCGAATAGGAGATGATTGGTTTGAGCATGTTGAAAAGCATTGTCCTAGGGTAGCAACATATGTTGATGGAATATTAGTGGACCATACCATTGTGGATACACAATCTTCTATCAACATTATGAGTTCAAAATTGATGGAGAGATTGGGATTAGAAATAAAAAAAGATGCCTCCACAATCCTTTGAATGGATAATGACACTTTAAGACAACCTAAAGGTTGCATTACTAAAGTCCATGTGATGATTGCCAATATAGAATGCATTCTGGACTTTAGGGTTATTAGGTTTGCAGGGTGACCTAGCTATCAAGTATTTCTATGTAGGCCATGGATCCTACAAGTAGACTGTTAAGTTGATATACCCACTGATCGATTGATTTTTGGTCTAGGTATTAGATGTGTAGTAGTGGATGCCTATCTTGAATCTCCTCAGAGTGAGAGAGTTCATTTATCTTTGTCAGAGTTTGATACGCTAGATGCTCCATCTGCTAGTGAGACGTCATCAAGTGATGAATCCAATGAGGGATCCACTACAGAGGATATCTACCAAGTGACTTTGAATGAGCCAATAGAGGCTCAAGAGAGGATAAGGGATGCACATGTAATCAAGCTCAACCTTGGTACGATGAATGATTCATGGCCAATCGAATTAGGGTCCATACTCAATTTGGAAGAAAGGAAGGACTATGTGTCCTTGATTCAATAAATCTCCAATATTTTTGCTTGGGGTTATGATGAGTTGAGAGGCATTCCTCCCAACTTGGCTGCTCATATGATTCCTTTGAAGCAAGGTAGCCACCTTGCGTGACAAAAAGTAAGGCATATGCCTTTCAAATTAAGGGACAAGCTATTCAAAGAATTAACAAAACTACAAAAGGCTGGCCTGATATTTCAAGTTCAACACGCAGAATGGTGTTCACTAGTTGTTATCATGAAGAAGAAGAACAATCAAATATGGCTTTGCATAGAATTTAGAGACCTTAATAAGTAGACGGTTAAGGACTACTACTCGTTGACATTCATTGATTAGATTCTAGATCAGTTAGCAGGTAGGGAAATCTATTCATTTATGGATTTCTTTGTTGGATATAACCACATGGCTATTGAGAAGAAAGACAAATTGAAAATGACATTTATTATTGTCTTCGGTATCTTTGCATATCATGTGATGGCCTTTGGTCCATGCAATGCATCTGGATTTTGGCAATGAATAGCTTATAAGACCTTTGGTGCTATCTCCCTAGAGGAGTTAAAAGTGTTTTTTGACAATCTAGGGGTAGCCACCACAAGGGAGTGGCAATTGATATTATGAGAAAATGTTTTGAGCGTTGTAAATAGTTCTGCATTCCTCTTAAACCTAGAAAGTGTGTATTTGGAGTGCCCTATGGGTTGCTACTTGGGCATGTGGTTAGTTCAGCTAGTATTGTGATTGACCATGAAAAGATAAAGGTTATTGTCTTTATGAGTCCACTGTGTACTTCAAAGGAGGTGCACAACTTTCTATCATCATTGGGATATTATCAAAATTTTATCAATGCACTGGCAAAAAGAGCATTGCCATTGATGAAACTTCTATCTTTTAACTGACTTTTTGAGTGGAATGAAGCCTGTCAAGTATCCTTTGAGGATGTGAAGCAGGAATTAGCAAAAATACCAATCTTAAAAGCACCCAGGAGAGGTAAAGTTTTCTACGTATTTTCAACACAGCCACAATGCATAGTATCAGCTGTTGTTTAGCTCAAATTTGGAAGGAGTCATCCAATTGCCTTCACTAGTAGAAAATTCGGGATATCTAACACGTACATGGAGAAATTGTGCCTTGGAACGGTCTTTACGATTAAGAAATTTAGGCATTATATTCTCTATAAGAAGGTAGTATTCTTTACGAAGGCGAAAGGACTCCGATTGTTGTTGAATAAGTTGCAGCCGCTTGACCGTTTAGCAAAGTGGTTAATCACTTTTCAGGAGTTTGATTATGAGATTAGAAGCAAGCCACCAAAGCTACAGGGTATTGTAGAATGTCTTGTGGATTTTGGGGAGCCAAAGGAAATTCTAGTCGAGGAAAGTGATATTGAAGGTCTATTTAAAATTGATATAGCTTCCATCCCTTCCTGGTATGTGGAAATAACACCTTATTTATCTACAGGAGGATTTGGGGTTGTGTTATCGAATTTTGAAAAGAGGAAAATCAAGAAAGATGCATTACACTTATCGATTATAGCGAGTGTCTTGTATCGGAAAGGAGTAGATGATATCTATCGTCATTGTGTAGTACCCGATGAGGTACTGTTTATTCTTGAGGAGTGCCATGATTCAGCATGTGGGGAGACATTTTGCTGGCTAGATTATTGCCCAAAAAGCTCTCCATGCTGGATATTGGTGGTTGTCGATTTTCCAAGATGCTTTCAGTTATGTTAAGCATTGTGATGTCTATCAAAGACACGATGTGAGAGAAAATCGTAGGAGACCTCTAAATCCTATTTTGGCCCTTTGAAAAAGGAGGTATTGATTTTGTGGAACCAATATACCCTTCATCAGCTATGCGAAAGTAGTATATTATTGTAGCAATGGAATACTTTACAAAGTGGTCTAAAGGTCGAGCAATGGTGAAGGACAATGCTAAGGAGATGGCTAGTTTCATTATGCAGCAAATTGTTTTCCATTTTGGCCCATTGAAGGAGATTGTGTCTAATCAAGGGACACACTTCTTGAACAAGGTTATAGTGGCCCTGACTGAAGCTTTGAAGATTAAGCACAATAAGAATACCCCGTATAATCCTCAAGCGAATGGTCAGATTGAGAGTACAAATAAACAACTGGTCAGAATATTATCCAAGATAGTATCAGAAAGCAAGTGTGATAGGGATAAGAAATTATATGTGGTAGTGTGGGCTTACAACATGACCTTCAAGAGAGCCATTGGCCACCCTGTTGTCATGCCACTACGCGGACACGGTGTGAAAAACTCTAGAGTGCATCATCAATCGACTTCTTTACTGATATAGAGAGTCAATGTGATCTGAGTCATTATTGCTAGTGTCCATGGCATAGATGGTTCAAAATTACTAGATTTTTGGACAATTTTATCCTATAATTTATTGTAAATATCCAAAAAATCTAGGAAAATTTCTAGATTAGGATGGCATGCAAAAAGAAAGTTGCTTTTTCAACCATTTTTGGGATATTTCATAAAAAAGAAAGATGGGCAAAATCGCACGCATCGTGATCGCAGTTGACAGCCATAAAACAACACTTTGAACTGGAAGAAGGAGTGTACTAGGAGACCCCTGAGCAGACATCTTGAAGTTTTACCCCCCATTCGGAGCCAATGGAGCCATCAGATTTGGGTTTTGAGGAGTAGAGAGGAAGCTGTCGTATGGATGCACGTTTTTGGTCTACGAAGCAGCTCCAAGAGATCTAATGCCTAGAGATTTCTTTTGAGTAGTGCCAGACAAGGGATTTCACGTTCTGTCAATACATATTGATTCAATTCATTGTGCTTTGTCATTATCGTGTTTACCTCTTGTCTATTATTTTTCTTCTCTTCCATCTATCTCTACTTCCTTCTATCTTTGATCCTCGGCGAATACGACCTTTCGACAAAAACCCCTTCGACACCGTTCAAGATAGTGTATGGGGAGGAGTGCATTTTGCCATTAGAAATAGGGCTCCCCATTTTGAGTTTTTTCCTCAATCATTCGTTGGGCGATGAAGAAGCATTACAGGAATGGTATACTTCCCTAGCACATCTTGATGAGATTTGATTGCAGACTTTACTACATTAAGAAGTAGGGAAGAGGAGAATGAAAGCCCTTCATGATCTTCGAGCGAAGAAGTACAAATTTGCGAAAGGTCAATTAGTGTTGTATTATGATACTCAAAGGGAGCTATTTTTGGGAAAATTAGAACCCAAATGGGATGGACCATACAAGATTGTACATTTAGGAAAGAATGGTTGTATGGCCCTTCTAGCATATTTGCAAGGGGTAGAGTTTCATACTAAAGTTAATTTAATCAGCTAAAGCCTTACTATGTGTAAGGGCTAACGCTGGTGGGCTTGGTGCCTGTGCATGTCCTTCAAAATTCAACTTTAATGTGTAGTAGGTACAAAGACGAGTAGATGGGACACATCATTTCCTATCTAGAGCATCCGTAACTTGAGCAACATTACCACCAAGGCCAAATGATTTGGTGGAGCAAAGGGTATCATGTCACTGAGTGGCTAGCTGGATCCTTTACATGGGAGATTAAGGCCTATTGCCCACTGAATTCTGACTAGCATTCCTATCAAGTTCAGAGAGGAAGGAGGAATTGTGTATGTTATACATCCTCTCTCTTGGCTTAATTTTGATTATTGTAAGTATGAGTGAGCTAATTATTATGGCATGGCCTGTCAATGAAGCTTGGGTTTATACTATGTACTTTGACAGATCTTCTAGAGGGAGGGCTTGCTAAACATACAAGCATTGGTGTGGTCATTAAAGATCCCTGACATCAGGTTGTTATGAAGATGGGCATCTATTTAGGATCTTCTTTTACTAATAATATGGTAGAATACAAGGCCTTGATCATGGTGCTGAATGTAGCCCAATGTAGTGGTATCCGCCAATTATTGGTTAAAGGTGACTCAGTTAGTAATTAATAAGCTAAATAGAACTTATAGTGTGTGGGATCCCATCTTAGAGATATACTGTTGTACAGCCTTGGATATGTTGCATATCTTTGAGACAGTGACTTGTTAGTTAGTTCCTTGAAAATGGAATCACTTTGTAGATTCCTTGGCTAACTATGCTTTCATGGAAGATGTCTTTTTCAATTGTGGTCAAGGGAGCCCTTACAATTACCTCCTAACATCCGCCCTAGACTACTTTGGGGTCTTATTGTTGACACTTCATATTTCAAATGCCGATGGTTAGTTTGGATTCTGAGTTAGGTAACAAGTGAGCACCTTCCTACTTTGTCATGGATGCATAGGATTGTATATCGTCATATTCAACGGGCACCCCTTGCTATTTATGTAGAGGGGTTAGATAATAACTGATGCACTTAGTGTAGGGCCTACGAGGCCTTATCCTTGGTCTGTTTTGTGCTTTAGTAGAGTAATGTTAGGACCAAGGGATTGTTATAATAGTGGCTTGTGATGAATGGTACTCAAATTTTTTATTTCATTAGGCCAAGAGGGTCGGTTTTGTCGAGTTCTAATGTTTTATTTCCTTAGACCAAGAGAGCCCGTTTTGTCAATTTCTAATATTTTATTTCCTTAGGCCAAGAGGGCTAGTTTTTTTGGTTATGAAATGCTTTATCTCTTTAGGCCAAGAGGGCCATGTGTCTGTTTGGTGTAGGTATGTTTAATATTTTTTGTTTTAGTGGTTACATCACACAAGTTGGATGACATGCCTAGGGGGAGCCTTTGCTATGTGGAAGCTTCTTGTGGTCATTCCAGGTGGTATCGTCCCCTTTTCAAGCTTCTTCCCTTAGGATAATAGGGTTATATGTGTATGTGGCAGTTAATTTCTTTTCGTTTGTTGGGGACCGGCAATTAAGGCATGAAGTCCTAGGGTTTGGTTAGATGAATCTCGGGGATATTTGAGTATAGTTGTCTACCTCCTGTTAGGACATTGTTAGGCGATAAAGACCTGTGATAGCAGGTAGTCCTTGTGACCATGTCCTTCCTACTTTCTAGGCAACTCTCATAGGAGTCCTTGCTTGTGTGAGGCAATTAGAGAAGCCTAGAAAAGTATTAAAGAAGAGAAAGTTCTAAATATATCTAAAAATAAAAACTACAGAGGTGTGTAAAAAGGGGTTCTAACCCCTCAATAAGAAAAGAAAAGGAATAATAAGAAAATTGCTACAAGCAGTTGATCTTCGCCTTGTAGAGGCCTGGTAGGTTCCTGGGGACGGGTCAACCTTGGGACCGATGCCTTGTCTTCATAGGGGTAGCAGCTAGCTGAAAAGAAAAGAAAAGGAAGGTTGGAGCAAAAATAAAGGTGAGCGTTAAAAAAAGGGATTAAGTGTTGCCTCACGCAAGCTTGGTAGGTTCTTGGGTATCGAATCAGGACCTATGACCGATGCCCTATTCTCCTTGGGTCAGTCTATGCTAGCTCCCTCCTTGTTACACACCCGAGTATGGAAACCTTGAGAGGAAATGTGTTATAAGAAAAATATGATAACCTGGCTATAGGAGTCCCCAACTAATAGGAGGTCGTGGTCCAGTTGTCCTAAGGTAGGTAGGTAGTTCAAACCACCCACCAGGAGGACCTCTTTGATAGGCTTTTTAGCCAATCTGTGTCAAAGCAGCTAGACGGCGCCTTGCTCTAATTTCTGTCAAATTATCCTAGGCCTATTCCTTTTGGATTTTCATACCTTGGATCTATCAGGGGTAGAGTGAGAGTTGTGATGTGTTTTATTGTGTATTTTTTGTATTAGCTTGATGCTCTTTATGGTTATGTTTGTGCATATCAGTTCGTGGGATTCGACGAGCTGAGCCGTCTTATCCCCTGGTTGCCAATAATGAGAGATGGATTTTAGATCCCAAAAAGCGACAAAAATGTGCCAAAATATTTTACTCCAAGGCGGGAATTGAACCTCGTTGGAAGTAGTAGAGAAAAATTTGCCAATTTTTACAAGCTGTGAAAGACGAGCTTTGAAAGCCGTTTCAAAAGAGCAGTTGTGGATTTTTCATAAATTTTTCAGGCACCTCAAACTAGTGCAAATGGCCAATAGTGCGGGACAGTAGCAGGTAGAAATTTTTGGAACGTGAAACACAGCGGATGGTCGAAATGCGGGAGGCCGCTGAAAGGACAAAGGGCCAATAATTTTAGCATTGGGCATGGCCCTTTTGGGGGCCAATTGGGCCCCCTACTATTTTTTTTTTATTTGTGCAAGGGGGGGGGGGGCATTTTTGAAATGGCATGGCGTTGCAGTTGCCACGCCCCATTCATGGTGGCGATGATTTATGGGTTGATGCAATTATGGGCCTGCAAACAACCCCCCTACAGAGATCATCAATGGAATCTTCAAAATTTTCACTCTCCAATGCATGTCTCAGTTCATGCAATGACTGCCCGGATACAAAGATCAAAACTTAATCTCTCTCCCATCCTCTCTCCTCTAAGAGGCTGATCACACGCAAAGAATCAAGAAGAAAGGGGGATGAAGGATGCTTGTCCGGCATGGACTGGATTGCTACAAGATCAAAAAGACGTTGAGAGGCTATGTCCACCATTATTGGGGAATTGATGATGGATCCATTGGCTACTCCAAAACCATTTCTAATGACACACAATACAGAAATAAGCAGTATGCTCAATTTTTACAAAGAAAAGTTCATTGTTTTGATGTTTGATGACTTAAATGATGTGCACATGGAAAGAAAATTTGTATGAATCATGTTTAAAGTATGCTTGAGGGTTGCACATGATAAAATGTTGAACCCATAGTCATACATGGTCGTAATAAATAATTTAAAACCCAAAATGTATCTTTTTAGAGGGAAAATGAAGGTTTCTTCCGTTTTGGGTTGGGGAATGAAGTTCATATGAGATTAAAAACTAATAAAATATTTTTCAATAAAGATACATAAATAAAAAATACCACATTTTTATAAATAATAAATGAGGACAAATAGGAAAAATAGGGAGAAAAATGTTTTTTTATGTCCAAAAATTAGAAAAATTTATGCTTTATGTGTATGAGTGTATAACAAGGCTGGAGCATGAGGGATAAGCCTTAGATCAGCCTTATTTCTATATTAGAGTATTATTTTTATCGATTTTTACATGAAAAACTACACAAAAATGAATGTTATACCTATCCAACAAATACAAAACCTAAACAGTAGGAGGAAAGAGGGGTTGTAAGAGTGAGTGCTCAATGAACATGTTTTAAATTTTTATTTATTCGATTATGCATAACATATAGGCCGTTCACCATTTAAATTTAAGAGAGACTAGTAGTACAAGGAAACTCGGTGCTAGTCTCTAGCAATGCCACAATCACAAGTAGCTTGGAAATCATTAAAGGATTGTCTTGGCACCTCACATTGCTAGTTTTTTAATCATAAAATGCTTGAGCATGAGGTGTGTCATCCACAATTGCATTATGCATATCACATGGTAACCCTTAGATGTATAACAATTGATTGCCAACCACATGACCTACGTGGAGTTGTGAGCCTGAAACCCAAGCTATAGGCTAGACGATTGAAACTTTGAGAAATTATCAAGTGAGGAAATTTTATATCCTAGAAAATTTGAAATAAATAAGAGCGGAATGTATTTGTATGTGATTTATGTTAGAGCAGCGCATCTTCGGGCCAATTTTCGAGATGTAGGAGAGTTGCGATGGGACCATGACATTCAGTCGAAAGGGTGCCTCCTTTATGCTTGTATCACATTGGTTTACTACACCAAGATGTATGGGATCTCCCTGTGAGGAGTAAGGAAGGGTAATTGTTGGACTACATTCCATTACAAATGCAATATCTACATTAGCAATTAGGGCAATGTGTCCCTTAGATGCTCCTAGCCGCGAGGCCATGTGGGATTGTATTGAGAGTGTCAGAGGTCCAGCTAGTGCCTAGAGAGCCAGTGGTGGGCCCACTTTAGGTCCCAATAAGTGCTATCTAGTTGGCCAAGAATTTGGTCTTCCATGCAAAGATGAAGCACATTGAGGTGTGGTACCACTTGATTAGAGAGGTCATTGAGGTCAAGTATGTTGAACTTGTCATTCACCTTTAAGTGGGAGGTTGTTGGGGGTAAAGATGCATGTGCCTAGTCTCCCATGTATTACTACACTGATAGTACCTCCACCAACACATTGCAAATGGTGGACACTCATCACTGTTACTTCATTCTTTATTTTTTCAGTGACATTTGAATAAAGGGAAGGTTGGTCACACATTGTGACTGTTGGAGTTCCCACATCTTGAGTCTCTCTCTCTCTCTTGCTCTCTTGCTCCATCCACCATAGCTCATACCTCTCTTACTTCTACTTGCTTGTGCTTCCACTTAGGCTTCTCCCTTTATATGTGAGGAGGTGCACAACTGGCCAATAGTACATTTGATCCCATGAGAAAGGTGGGTGTCCATGTATCTTGAGCAAACAATTAATCCATCATCTGTAGTATGAAGGAAGTGCTCACGGTAGAAAGCCATCTTTGTTCCTAGCTCCTGCCCTAGAATCAACCATGTCCACCTAATATCCAATTGGGTAAGATCCATCTTGATGATCCTACAAATCTCTAACCTACTCAAATCAAGAGATGGTGCATCAAGGAAGTACTGGAAGGGGTTAACTTGTTCATGCCAAAACCATGTAGCTCAAACTAGGTCGACATCTGTGCATACCAACATGAAGTATCACACTCTCTAGCAAGTTGCCTGGTTGACTCAAGAGCCAACCATGCATATTTGTGTTTGGGTAAGTCCCATAGGCTATGTATGTATGCAAATGATCAGTTGAGGGCCTCTACCACACTTAGTGTAGCTGCTAGCTCAACTCTGATGGACTCATGTTGAACTGAGGCCTTACATCTAATCATCTTGGATATCATGGACATAGGGGTTTCTCCATTGACCTCTATTCATCATAAGTGCACCCTGATCTGCTATGGTGGTCAAGACTGGTTCCCCATATTTTTACTCCATAGAGTAGTGTGGATGTGACCAGTGCATCGAAGAGCCATAACTTGGTGCAAGGTTCTTGGAACTGCACCTATGAGCACATCCACTCCAAACCACCTAGTGCTATGTATCGGTGAGTCAATCTAGTTTCCGATGCCTCTCATATAGAAAGGGTGGGCCCTATGAATAAGACTCCCAAGTATGTATAAGAGTCCACATACTCCAACTTCTTAGGTCCATATGTGAATTTAGGTGCCGATTTCCTAACCCACTATGGTGTAGTATGTTGAGATGGCAAGCTCAACACGTGCAAACATTGATGATGGACTGCTTGGCTAGATGAGTCTGCACGTCTACACTTAGCACGTTGGTGGTCATTATGATACTCACATGGCCACTGACTTGTCACTTATTATATTTAGTTTATTACACCTACCTACAGCTGGCAAAGATATAACGGCAGTCGATTAGTGTAGTTGGTTATGCACTGTTTGACTTAGAATGCCACTTTCCTTTATGTTGTATCTTATCTATACTTTGTGTATATTGTATTTTGTGTGAAAGAAGAAGAAGAAACCAGCAAGAAAACATTTTGGATTCCATCTCTCTTCTTGTGTTCTTGAGTTAGCTTCCTCTTGTGTATACATTGTGTGTTTAGTGCATTAGCTCAAGCAAATCCCCCCACCATGTAATTCTTGACATGGTATCAAAGCCGTGCCAGTGAGAGAGGCTGATTTTAAAGGCTGAAATGAAGAAGAAGAAGAAGGAAGGTTCGAGCGAGCAAGCAACAGATAAGAAGCTCTCCCATTCTTCCACTCTCTCTCTTGGATAATGCTTGTGGAGGCACCGGAAGCAAGGTAGAGCGAAAATCTCAGATTGCTGTGAGATTTAGTGTGCAAGTAGAGCATTGTATATTCTACATATATGTCCTTTGGAGCTTTACCGCAGTTATTTTGGGCGTTTGAGGCCGTTTCAGGCCCCGTTTTAGAGTCGCAAGGTTGCGGACAACAGTTTCAGGGTACACTGTGATTTAGGTTGTATTGACCGAAAGTGGGTACACAGGTTACAGATTGCGAATTTGTTATTTTGAGGTGTTTGCAGGAAGCAAACATAAGGTTTATGTGCAAATAGATTGTAGATTACATGTACTATTGGGTAATCAATGAAAAAGGTTGCTTGGTATAGTATTGTGCACTTGTTGTGAAAGATTGTAGAAGACTAGCTTACTCTGTCGTATCCTTGTTTGTGATAATGGCAGAGAATAGTGGAAATCCCATTATTGAGACGCTCGACAAGAACAACTATCTTTCATGGAAGTTTTATGTGATGAACTTCCTCATTGGAAAGGGCCTTTGTGAGTTTGTTTCAAGTGAAGAAAAGGAGCCAGAGTTGGGTATCCCTCTGATTGCAGATGAATTAAAAGCATGGAAAGAATGGAATGCAAAAGACAAAAAGGAGATGTATTGGTTATCTACAATCATTGATAATAAAATATTGGGACATATCAGGAATGCAAAAACTTCACATGCAGCTTGGATAATTTTTGAGAACATGTTTTCAGTAAATACAAAGGCACGAAAGATTCAACTCAAGCAAGAGTTGAATGCCTTGAATAAAGGAAAAATGTCTGTCAATGAGTATGTGTTGAAGGCGAGAAGCATTGCAGATGATTTAGCAGCCATTGATACAATTCCTGATGATGATGATTTGGTTTCATCTACTTTAAGTGGCCTTAACAATGAGAAGGCATGAAAATCATTTGTTACTTCAGTATATGTACGGAAGCCATTTCCAGATTTTGATGAGTTGATCTCTCTCATGATTACCGAAGAGATCAACATGTAGGGTGATTCATCTTTAAAAAATGATGAATAGGTTCAAGCATTTTACTAAAATTTAGGAAGGGGACGTGGTAGCCTCTTTGAGAGGCCGTGGTATGGGACATGCTAGCAATAACCAGCAAGACAGATTCAATCAACAATTTGGTGAAATGTAGGTTTCAGGAGGTCGAGGAAACTTTAGAGGCAAGGGGAGCTCTAGAGGAAAAGGTGGATGGCAGAATAGAGGTTCTAGAAATTCTGCTATTGTTTGCCATTATTGTGGCAAATTAGGCCATATTGCAGCCCATTGCAATGCAAAGATGAATGATATTTGGAGTGGTAAATTGCAGCAAGGAAACTATGCATCATCTTCATGACAGAATGAAGACAAAAATGAGCGTCTTTTTGTTATGCAGCATATGATGAATGCAATTACAAGAAAGGGGACACATGATGATGTATGGTATGTTGATTCAGGTGCATCTAATCATATGACCAGTCATGTTGAATGGTTTGGAGAGATGCAAGACTTACAAAATCTAGGTTATGTGCAAATAGGTGATGATTTATGTCACCCAATTTCACACATTAGAAAGGTTCCCTTGTCCTTGTATGATGGCCAAACAAAGAGTCTGACATATGTATTACATGTGATATCAATTACAAAGAATCTAGTGTCTATTGGCCAAATCGTAGAGCAAGGGTTGCACCTCTGATTCAATGCAAAAGGTTGTTTTGTAGAAGACTTTAATGATAAGTGTAGGTTGGTAGCAAAAGGAAGTAGAGTTGGTCGAATGTTCACTTTAGATGCTAGAATTCCTGTGATGGATGCTGCTATGTATGCTAAAGGAAAATGAGTAATTGCAGATATTGAAATATGGCATAAACGTATTGGACATGCAAATATGCAAAGGCTAAAATTAATGCAGTCCAGAGGATTAGTTACAGGGTTGCCTTCTCTTAGAGTTGCAAAATTGCATAAAGTCTGTGAAGCATGCTAGTTTGGTAAGCATGCAAGACAACCCTTCTCGCATGATAGAGAAGTGAGTAGAAAAATACTTGATGTAGTGCGTACAGATGTTTTGGGGGCCTACAAAGATTGTATCTCTTGGTGGCAACAAATACTTTGTCACATTTATTGATGATTGTTCAAGGAAGCTATGGGTATACTTCATGAAGAAAAAGAGTGATGTGTTTGAGTCCTTCAAATCTTTTAAGGCAGTTGTTGAAATAGAAATAGGCTTAAAAGTGAAGTGCTTGAGATCAGATGGAGGGGGAGAGTACCTCTCTAATGAGTTTAGTGTCTTTTTGAGGACTCATGGGATAAAGTGGCAATTTACTTGCAGGTATACCCCACAACAAAATGGGGTTGCAGAAAGAAAAAATATGCATATTGCAGAAGTTACACGGGCATTAATGGATGAAAAGAATATGCCCAAACATTTTTGGTTTGAGGTTGTCCATACTACTATCTACATTATGAGCAAAACTCCCACAGATGTAGTTCATGGGATGACTCCTGAAGAGTGCTTTATTGGCAAGAAGCCCGATGTATTGCACTTGAAGGTATTTGGATGTGTTGCATATGTTCATGTGCCAGATGAGCTACGTAAGAATCTTGATCCAAAGGATGAAAAATGTATTTTTATTGGGTACTCTTTAGAGCAGAAAGGGTATCGATGTTATAACCCTGTCATAGGTGAGTTCAAAGTGAGTAGGGATGTTATCTTCGATTAGATGAGAAGCTGGTATACACCTTCTGGTGATGTATTAGATGATGATGATGATCATGGCAATTATGTGCAGAAAGAAAAACAAGAATCACGAAGTCTTAGTGGACCAAAAACATCATCCGGTACTATACCTACAGTGAGCCCTTGGTCTGGGAGACTAAGGAGTAGCCCCACATCTTCAGGTGGATCTACAAGTATTGCAGGGAAGGACAAAGGAAAGAAGAAAGTGCTTGATGATAATGATGCATCTACCAATCATTTAGGATTTTACGAAGATTCCAGTGGTTGAGAGAGTTTGGATTATGAGCTTGGTATTCCTTCAGTCTCAGGACACCAAGTTTATAGAGAGCTCAAAGTAATGTAAAGGCTCCATTGAGTGATTTGGTGGTATGCAGATCTAGCAGGGTCAGATACCCTGTTAAAGATTTGGTTTTCAAGGTTATGCAGCTCACCATTATGCTTATATGGTGAAATTAGTTGAGGATGTTGATCCCACTTGTTTTGAGGATGTTGCTGGTCATGCTCATTGGGATGCAGCAATGGATGAGGAGATTGCTGCATTAGAAGCCAATAAGACTTCGGATTTGGTACCCTTACCTAAGGGTAAGAAAGCTATTGGCTCAAGAATAATGCAGACGGTTCAATTACAAGGCATAAAGCTAGGCTGGTTGCAAAAGGCCATGCTCAAACAAATGGCATAGATTGTGAAGGGACATTCAATCCACTTGCTAGGATGGCAATTGTTAGGTGTGTGATTGCCTTGGCAGCAGCCAAAGGTTGGAGTTTGTAACAAATGGATGTTAAGAATGCCTTCTTGCATGGTGAATTGCAAGAAGAAGTGTATATGGAGCAGCCAGCAGGTTATGAGGATTTAGAGCATCCCACATATGTGTGCAGGTTAAAGAAGATGCTCTATGGGTTGAAGCAAGCACCTAGAGTATGGTCTGAACAAGATTGGAGAGTATCTTGTTAATATTGGATTTTGTATTTCTGATGCTGATCACTCACTTTATGTGATAAAGGGAGATGCAATTTTGTTCATCATAGTCATCTATGTAGATGACGTGATTATTACAGGTGACAGTGACAATGGGATTGTTGAAGTTAAGGACTTCTTGAAGAAGAAGTTTGAGATGAAAGATTTGCATGAGCTGAGATACTTTCTTAGTATTGAGGTGATCAGATGTGATGATGGTATATGGGTATCCCAAAGGTAGTATGGCTTGGATATGTTATCCAAGTATGGTATGACATTATCTAAGCCTCTTTCAATACCATTGGAGCAAAATGTGAAGTTGAGTGCTGACGTTGGGGATGAGATAGAAGACTGTAATATGTTTAGGAGGATAGTAGGGAGTTTGATTTACATGACTATCACAATGCCAGACTTTAGCTATGTTGTTGGCCTTGTTAGTCAGTTTATGCAGATGCCTAGAAAGCCTCATTTGGATGCAGTTAGACGTATATTGAGGTATGTGAAGTCCACTTTACATTATGGACTTTTTTATGAGGCAGGTAAGGACGTACAGGTCTTTGGATACACAGATGCAGATTGGGCTAGTAGCATGTTAGACAGAAGATCTACTAGTGGATTCATGTTTTCCCTTTGTAGTGCAGTAGTTACATGGAGCAGAAAAAAGAAACCTACAGTTGCTTTATCCAGTACATAGGCTAAGTATAGAGGTGCTGTTATGGTAGCATGCGAGGTGGTATGGTTGCAAAAGTTATTAGGTGATTTGGATGTGCAGGGAGATGGTCCAGTTGTCACTCATTGTGACAACACAAGCAGCATACAGCTAGCTAGGAATCTAGTGTTCCATGCTAGGACAAAACACATTGAGGTACACTACCACTTTTGAGAGAGAAGGTACTTGTAGGAGAGATTGACTTGGTATATATCAACACACAAGATAAAATAGCTGACATTTTCTGAAAGGCATTGGGTGCAGAGAAGCTTCAAAGTTCCGAAGATTAATTGGAGTTGCATAGATACAATTGAGCTTGAGGGGGAGTGTTGAGATGGCAAGCTCAACATGTGCGGACATTGATGATGGACTGCTTGGCTAGATGAGTCCGCACATCTACACTTAGCATGTTTTTGGTCATTATGATACTCACATGGCCATTGACTTGTCACTTAGGATATTTAGTTTGTTACACCTACCTACAGCTGGCAAAGATATAACGCCAGTCGATTAGTGTAGTCGGTTATGCACTGTTTGACTTAGAAGGTCTCTTTCCTTTATGTTGTATCTTATTTATACTTTGTGTATATTGTATTGTGTGTGAAAGAAGAAGAAGAAAACATTAAGAAAACGTTTTGGCCTCCGTCTCTCTTCTTGCGTTCTTGAGTGAGCTTCCTCTTATGTATATAGTGTGTGTTTTGCGTAGTAGCTCAAGAAAATTCCCCCACCATGCAATTCTTGACAATTAAATACCATCACCTTGATTTTACCAAGGTTCATTGAAAACCCATTGTCCAAAGTATAGAAGTGTAATGCATCCAAGTGTCTTTGTAGACCCTCTGTAGAGTCAACTATTAATACAATGTCATCTTCATACAATAGGAGAGGTATCCAGGTGCTAGCTAGTGGAGCTCCTCTATCTTCTTCTTGTGAAATATGATCAGTGATCCCATCAATGTACATGCCAAGTAATGTGTCAGAGAGAGGGGGCATCCCTGTTTCACCCCAATGGTGGAGTAAATAGGTTCCAAAAATCCCTCAAGTCCCTGCCTCTCATACAGTGTCAAAATACCTCAAATGAGCTCTTTCGATACTTTCATGGCATGCAATTTGTGTATCATCATGCCTCTTGGTATTGTGTCAAAGGCTTTGCAGAAGTCTATAAAGCAGTAGTAGGTCTGCGGCGGCCATGGGCCCTACCCTCCTCAATGATCGCTCTGAATGTGAGAATGTGATCCAATATGGAGAAACCTCTCCTAAATCTAGCCTATCCCTATGCTATAAGACCCCACATCTCTACCCACCTGCGTAACTCATGCTCAAGGATGGAAGCATATGGCTTAGCCAACCATGATAGTCCGCCAATAGTTATTGGGTGAAGTAGGGTCTCATGACTTGAGGATAGACACAATAGTGTTCATACTCTAGCTCTTTGATAGGCCTTCACACATGGCTCTATTACAAATCTCTAGCATGGATCAGGTGCTTTGCTACTAATCCATCATGATCTTGTGCCTTTCCTATGCCAAGTTTGTCAATGGCCTCTCAGACCATGCTTTTTGTAAAGAAAATCGTGGTCTTTGGACAAGGTTCAGGTGGGTCAAGAAGAGGTGGATGACCTTCCATAGTATAAGAACTAGCTGCATACTCCTCCCATGGTGGCGATGGACATAATAGGTGTGGTGGGGCAATGCTCTCTAAAAAGCCTCCAAGTCTCTCTAGAATCCTAGCTCAAGAATAGTTGATATAGGTCTTGCTCCAGATAGGCCAAGAATGTTCTCTTTTTTTAACCGTGTGAGGCATCTAAAGAGTATCTATGCTTGTTTGTGGGTAATGGATCCCAGTGTTACCTCTATCTATAGCCATGCTCCACTCTCACATCACTCATCATCATACCAGTTATTATGAGGGTTGTTGAGATGGCAAACTCAACATGTGTGGACATTGATGATGGACCGCCTAGCTAGATGAGTCCGAATGTCTACACTTAGCACGTTGGTGGTCATTATGATACTCACATGGCCACTGAATTATTAATTATTATATTTATTCTATTACACCTACCTACAACTGGCAAAGATATAACGCCAGTCGATTAGTCGATTAGTGTAGTTGATTATGCAATGTTTGACTTAGAAGGCCACTTTCCTTTATGTTGTATCTTATCTATATTTTGTGTACATTGTATAGTGTGTGGAAGAAGAAGAAAAATCAGCAAGAAAATGTTTGGGCCCCCATCTCTCTTCTTGTGTTCTTGGGCGAGCTTCCTCTTGTGTATACAGTGTGTATTTGGCATAGCAGCTCAAGCACATCCCCCCATCATGCGATTCTTGACATGGTATCAGAGCCGCGCCACTAAGAGAGGCTGATTTTGAAGGCTGAAGTAAAGGAGAAGAAGCAAGGTTTGATCGAGCAAGCAACGGGTAAGAATCTCTCCCATTCTTCCACTCTCTCTCTTGGATGGTGCTTCTGGACACCTGTGGACACATCGGAAGCAGGGTCGAGCAAAAATCTCAGATTGCTGTAAGATTTGGTGTGCAAGCAGAGCACTGTATACTCTATAGATAGGGCCTTTAGGGCTTTCCCACAGTTATTTTGGGCATTTGAGGCCGCTGTAGGCCCCATTTTAGAGCCGCAAGGTTGCGGACAACAGTTTCAGGGTACACTGTGATTTAGGTTGTATTGACCGAAAGTGGGTGCACAGGTTACAGATTGCGAATTTGTAATTTTTGAGGTGTTTGCAAGAAGAAAACATAAGGTTTATTTGCAAATAGGTTGCAAATTACATGTACTATTGAGAAATCAATAAAAAATGTGCTTGGTGTAGTGTTGTGCATGTGTTGTGAAAGATTGCAAAAGACTAGCTTGTTGTATTGTATCCTTATTTGTGATCATGGCAGAGAACAATCAAAATCCCATTATTGAGAAGCTCGACAAGGACAACTACCCTTCATGGAAGTTCTGTGATGAACTTCCTTATTGGAAAGGGCCTTTATGAGTTTGTTTCAGGTGAAGAAAAGGAGCCAGAGTTGGGTATCCCTCTGACTGCATATGAATTAAAAGCATGGAAAGAATGGAATGTGAAAGATAAAAAGATGATGTACTGGTTATCTATAGTCATTGATAATACGATGTTAGGACATATCAGGAATGCAGAAACTTCACATATAGCTTGGACAATTTTTGAGAACATGTTTTTAGTAAATACAAAGGCATGAAAGATTCAACTCAAGCAAGAGTTGAATGCCTTGAAGAAAGGAAAAATGTCTGTCAATGAGTATGTGTTGAAGGTGAGGAGCATTGCAGATGCTTTAGCGGCGATTGATGCAATGCATGATGATGATGATTTGGTTTCATCCACTTTGAGTGGCCCTAACAATGAGAAGGCATGGAAATCATTTGTTACTTACTATATGTACGGAAGCCATTTCCATATTTTGATTAGTTGATCTCTCTCATGATTACCGAAGAGATCAATATGCAAGGTGGCTCATCTGAAAAAAATGGTGAACAGGTTCAAGAATTTCACTCAAGTTCAGGAAGGGAACGTGGTAGATCCTCTTCGAGAGGCCATGGTATGGGACGTGCTGGTGATAACCAGCAAAATAGGTTCAATTAGCAATTTGGTGAAATGCACGTTTTAGGAGGCCGAGGAAACTGTAGAGGCAGGGGGAGCTCTAGAGGAAGAGGTGGATGGCAGAATAGAGGTTTTGGAAATTCCGCTATTGTTTGCCATTATTGTGGTAAAACATGCCATATTGCAGTCCATTGCTATGCAAAGATGGATGATTTTCGCAGTGGTAAATTGCAGCAAGGAAATTATGCATCATCTTCATGACAGAATGAAGACAAAAATGAGCGTCTGTTTATTATGCACCATATGATGAATGCAGTTACAGGAAAGGGGACACATGATGATGTATGGTATGTTGATTCAAGTGCATCTAATCATATGACCAATCATGTTGAATGGTTTGGAGATATGCAAGACTTATAAAATCCAAGTTATGTGCAGACGGGTGATGATTCATGTCACCCAACTTTACACATTAGAAAGGTTCCCTTGTCCTTGTATGATGGCCAAACAAAGAGTCTGACAGATGTATTACATGTGACATCAATTACAAATCTAGTGTCTGTTGGCCAAATGGTAGAGCAAGGATTGCACGTCCGATTCAATGCAAAAGGTTGTTTTGTAGAAGACTTTAATGATAAGTGTAGGTTGGTAGCAAAAGGAGGTAGAGTTGGTCGAATGTTCACTTTAGATGCTGGAATTCCTGCAATGGATGCTGCTATGTATGCTAAAGGAAAAGGAGTAGTTGCAGATATTGAAATATGGCATAAACGTATTGGACATGCAAATGTGCAAAGGTTGAAATTAATGCAATCTAGAGGATTGGTTACAGGGCTGCCTTCTTTTAGAGTTGCAGAATTTCATAAAGTCTGTGCCAGTTTGGTAAGTAGGCAAGACAACCCTTCTCGCATGATAGAGAAGTGAGTAGAAAAGTACTTGATGTAGTGCATACAGATGTTTGGGGGCCTACACAGAATGTATTTCTTGGTGGTAGCAAATACTTTGTCACATTATTAATGACTATTTAAGGAAGTTATGGGTATACTTCATGAAGAAAAAAAGTGATGTGTTTGAGCACTTCAAATCTTTTAAGGTAGTTGTTGAGACAAAAACAAGCTTAAAAGTGAAGTGCTTGAGATTAGATGGAGGGGGAGAGTACCTCTCTAATGAGTTTATTGGCTTCTTGAGGACTCATGGGATAAAGAGGCAATTTACTTGCAGGTATACCCCATAGCAAAATGGGGTTGCAGAAAGAAAAAATAGGCATTTTTTGGTTTGAGGCTGACCATACTACTGTCTACATTATGAACAGAACTCCCACAGCTGTAGTTCATGGGATGACTCTTGAAGAGTGCTTTACTAGCTAGAAGCCCAATGTATCTCACTTGAAGGTATTTGGATGTGTTGCATATGTTCATATACCAGATGAGCTATGGAAGAAGCTTGATCCAAAGGCTGAAAAGTGTATTTTTATTGGGTACTCTTTAGAGCAGAAAGGGTATCACTGTTATAACCCTCTCTCACAGGTGAGTTCAGAGTGAGTAGGGATGTTATCTTCAATGAGATGAGCAGTTGGTATGCACCTATTGGTGATGTATTAGATGATGATAATGATCATGATAGTTATGTGCAAAAAGAAAAACAAGAATCACATAGTCTTAGTGGACCAGAAACATCATCTGGTACTACATCTACAGTGAGCCCTTGGTCTGGGAGACTAAGGAGTAGCCCCATATCTTCAGGTGGATCTATAAGTGTTTCAAGGAAGGACAAAGAGAAAAAAAAAATTGTTGGATGGTAATGATGCATCTACCAGTCATTTGGGATTTGACGAAGGTTCCAGTGGTTGAGAGAGTTTGGATGATGAGCTTGGTATTCCTTTAGTTAGGACACCAGGTGTACAGAGAGCGCAGAGTAATGTAAAGGCTTCATTGAGTGATCCGGTGGTACGCAAATCTAGCAGGGTCAAATAACCTGTTAAAAGATTTGGTTTTGAAGGTTATGCGGCTCACCATTATGCTTATATGGTGAAACTAGTTGAGGATGTTGAGCCCACTTGTTTTGAGGATGTTGTTGGTCATGCTCATTGGGATGCAGCAATGGATGAGAAGATGGCTACATTAGAAACCAATAAGACTCGAGATTTGGTACCCTTACCTAAGGGTAAGAAATTTATTGGCTGTAAGTGGGTTTACAAAGTCAAGCATAATGCAGATGGTTCAATTAGCAGGTATAAGGCTAGGAAGGTTGCAAAATGTTATGCTCAAACATATGGCATAAATTATGAAGAGACATTTAGTCCAATTGCTAGGATGACAACTGTTAGATGTGTGATTGCCTTGGCAGTAGCGAAAGGTTACAGCTTGTAGCAAATGGATGTTAACAATCCATCCTTGCATGGTGAATTGCAAGAAGAAGTGTATATGGAGCAGCCAGCAGGTTATGAGGATTTAGAGCATCCCACATATGTGTGCAGGATAAAGAAGGTGCTCTATGGGCTAAAGCAAGAACCTAGAGCATGGTCTGACAACATTGGAGAGTATCTTATCAATATTGGATTTTGTATTTCTGATGCTGATCACTCACTTTATGTGATAAAGGGAGATGCAGGTTTGGTCATCATAGTCATATGTGTAGATGACTTGATTATTACAAGTGACAGTGACAATGGGATTGCTAAAGTTAAGGACTTCTTGAAGAAGAAGTTTGAGATGAAAGATTTGCATGAGTTGAGATACTTTCTTAATATTGAGGTGATCAGATGTGATGATGGTATATGGGTATCCCAAAGGTAGTATGGCTTGGATATGTTATCCAAGTATGGTATGACATCATCTAAGCCTCTTTCACTACCATTGGAGCAAAATGTGAAGTTGAGTGTTGATATTGGGGATGAGATAGAAGACCTTACTATGTTCAGGAGGATAGTAGGGAGTTTGATTTACATGACTATCACAAGGCCAGACTTGAGCTATGCTGTTGGCCTTGTCAGTCAGCTTATGCAGATGCCTAGAAAGCCTCGTTTGGATGTAGTTAGATGTATAAACACCATATTGGGAAATATGGGAATTTCCCATAAGTTTGGGACATATGGTCAAATCTTTGGATTTGTCATAACTTGAACATTATAACTCCAAATTCAGTGCTACATAGCTCAATAGATTCCATTTTTCAAGCGCTTTCCAAAGATAGGTCACATCATATGCTTTTGAGAAAATTATGGGTATGTTATCCAGGTGTCACCTTTTTAGTATTCAAAAAATGGGAATTTGGAGATTCCCAAACTCGCTAATATTGTGTTTGTATTGAGGTATGTGAAGTCCACTTTACATTATGGACTTTTTTATGAGGTAGGTAAGGATGCACAGGTATTTGGATACACAGATGCAGATTGGGCTAGTAGCATGTCAGACAAAAGATCTACTAGTGGATTTATGTTTTCACTTTGTAGTGCAGCAGTTACATGGAGCAGCAAAAAGCAACCTACAGTTACTTTATCGAGTACAAAGGTTGAGTATAGAGGTTCTGTTATGGCAGTATGTGAGGTGGTATGACTACAAAAGTTATTAGGTGATTTGGACATGTAGGGAGATGGTTCAATTGTCATTCATTGTGACAACATGAGCATCATACAGCTAGCTAGGAATCCAGTGTTCCATGTTAGGACAAAACACATTGAGGTGCACTACCACTTTGTGAGAGAGAAGGTTCTTGCATGAGAGATCGACTTAGTATATGTGAACACACAAGATCAGATAGCTAACATTTTCTCAAAGGCATTGGGTGCAGAGAAGCTTCGAAAGTTTCGAAGCTTACTTGGAGTTGCAGAGATAGAATTGAGCTTGAGGGGGAGTGTTAAGCTTGGGGGAGTGTTGAGATGGCAAGCTCAACACGTGTGGACATTGATGATGGACTGCGTGGCTAGATGAGTCTGCATGTCTACACTTAGCACGTTGGTGGTCATTATGATACTCACATGGCCATTAACGTATCACTTATTATATTTATTTTGTTACACCTACCTACAGCTGGCAAAGATATAATGCTAGTCGATTAGTGTAGTCGGTTATGCATTGTTTGACTTAGAAGGCCACTTTCCTCTATGTTGTATCTTATCTATACTTTGTGTACATTGTATAGTGTGTGGAAGAAGAAGAAAAATCAGCAAGAAAACGTTTTGGCCTCCATCTCTCTTCTTGTGTTCTTGAGTGAGCTTCCTCTTGTGTATACAGTGTGTGTTTTTCGCAACAGCTCAAGCACATCCCCCCATCACGCAATTCTTGACAAGGTCACCCCAGTGGAGGTTCTTTGTGTGGGTCGTGAGTGTGGAAAGACTACACATGCAGTGATGTGTAGGGCCTCATTGAAGTGTTAACTCAACTCTCTTATAATGGAATGTTGGGGTCTGTATCATGTAACAATCTAAGGATCTTTGCCTCATAGATATCCTTTATCTCTCTAGAAACTAGGTATCTCAGGCGTCAGTGAGCTGCATGATGTGTTTGTGTGTCAGCGAATTGGAGGTTGATGGTAAATGATAGGTAGGTATGATCCAGTGCAACTCCGAGAGAAGGTGTGGTGATACCGAGAGGTCTTGGATGTGAGATATCAACATCGATGGTGTAATAAACCCCCCCTTTGATGTTCCATAGGAACCCTCCAATAATTTTCCATTGAAATTAAGGCAAAAAAATTTTATCTCCTCCCCCCTGTCAATGCCGACTAGGTGGTGGTGGGGGGGGGAGGAGGGGGGGGAGAGGAGAAGATAATGATGAGGGGGGGCACGTGGCCTACTACCCCCTGGCCATCTCGACCAGTCCATGACCACCTGGGGGGTTGAGATCTCTCGCTGTTATGCATCCGTGGTGGGTGGAGTGAGGCACCACCACCACCACCCTATACTACCTCCCCTTCCCCCCCCCCCCAATGGCAAGAGAGGAGGACGGTTCGGCATGCTTCCAAGAGAGAGAGAGAGAGAGAGAGAGAGAGAGAGAGAGAGAGAGAGAGAAGGCTCTAGAAGGTTTTTTTCCCCTCCTTACAGGAAGACCACATGTACCTCCCCTTTTCCTCTTCCCCACAAGCTTATTCCCTCCATTTACCCCTTTATTTGAGCAAGAGGCTGCTAAAGTTCCTGCAAGGGTTGCTCCTAAAAGAAAAGAAGATCGAGAATGGTCCCCAAGCAAAGAATGTCGCGTGCAGGTGGCAATACCACAACCGGCAACGAAGCTTTGGGTGAGGGTATCACTGTTAATAAAACTATAGTACCAGATATAAGAATTATATTTCCAAATTTTTAGACTTTTGTTTTGATTTTCGCATGAGATACATTAGGTCCCGTACTATGTCGCATGAGAATAGGTCATTCTTTATAATTGTAGGATGAATATCCAAGTGCAAGAATTAAAATTAGGAAAAAGAAAACTGCACTCAACCATGTATGATAAACACATCTACACCTAAGTGTAATTAGCGATGCAAAATTTATACTTGGTTGTGATTAAATAGAATCATATATACCCAATGAAATGGATGGGTTAATCTAAGTTAAATGGGTTATTTCACCTAGGTTATTCTAAGCATCCTCAGGTGGCTCAATAAACCTTGGACGATAATTGTAAAATCACTATCAAGATAATCAAAATATTACCTATGATCAATCTCCATAAGAACATTGGTCTTTACCTTCATGATAAATTAAAAGTGTCACCGAGATGGGATCTTCAAGAATTTTTTCATAGAAAAACATGCAATTACCTATAGAAAATGGATGTCCACTATTGCGCAAGTTAGGATTCTTTGCATTTATCTAATCTCCGATAGAGTTACTATTGTTGGGCAAGAGGACTGCATAATGATTTCTGTCATGGAATCAAGAGACAAGAAATTCTAGATAAGTTACTTAGAGGCTTAATAGATTCAAACCAAGATATGAACGGGATAGAAACTTAGATTGACTTACATAAGCTTCGTACAAAACTTTAATCTAGGAGACTAGGTAAAATTTTGGTAGATGTTGGAATTTAAACCTACGATTAATAGTGGATGCTCAATCAAAAGTAAGGATAAGTATCCTCTAGTATTACCTTGGTCGTATCTTACAAGGTAATGATTGTATGAAGCCTTGACATGCACCCTAGGCAAAGAAGTGAGTGTTAAGCAAAACTTGCCCTTAGATCCCAAGGGGGAGGGAAAATATGTGGATGAAAATGTTATCGCATTGTTTGGAAAAATACAACTGGTTTTTTTAGTTGATCAAACAACATCCAAAATGCTTTTACATTCAAGTGATTGTTGGATTGTTGTTTGGATGATTATTCCAAGTGCTTGTGATTGATGGTAAATTCATGGCGGGGGTTTGTGATGACAAATTACCATGGGGATAAAGAAATGTTTTCTTGGAAGATGATATTAGGGCTGATTGCCTTGACTGTGCTCGATTCTTAAATGAATTAATTAAGGAAATGTTCTTTGCACGAGTGAATCACCTCCATAATCTCACCGCAGATCAACCCGAAAAGGGCACTACTTAACTCACAGGCCGAAGGTCAAGTGGTGAAAATGCCAACCATGGGAATAATGTTTCACTCCTAGGCAGCTTGCGGGTCAAGGGAGCTCTGGACACCCCTTGCCAAGTCTGAAATGGAGTTGAAGACCTCCGTGGGCCCAACATTTGTGGCATTGTAAGAACCTATTCTAGATAAAGGATGGAAATTGTGGTGCCATGTGATTTGGACCAGTTACTTCTGCATGCAGAAGGGACATATAATTTCTCATGTATGGACAAGGGACAAAGATTAACTTGAAGAAAAGTTAAGGAACTTGTTTGAACATGTTTGTCAAAAAGGACTGCTTGCTTTGTATTTGTGTTTGTGCTATAAATTATGCGAAAGAACCTTATTCCTTAAAAGACTTAATTAAGGAAGTTGATTTTAAATGTCACACATAATTGTGGTAGGAACTAATTAAATAACTAAGGAACACCTATTGAAGGAAGCGGGTGGGCGGGATCCCCAACGGGTCCGCCTTACGGCAAGGTGGTCTTAGAGAACTGGGAGGCTTCTCACAAAGTTTTATCGATGACCGACCCTTAGTAATTGTTAGATTAGAACCCCAATTCATGCCATTTTAGGGGACCGGAATAGGACTATGCCCTACGAGTAGAGAGGTTGAGTGGCACATCCCTCTCGTTTCCCATTCTCTTTGAACCAAGTGTGGCATGGATTTGCTTCGGCTTGGGTATCCCTGCGTAAAGTAGAATATCCAAGACTCGACGCTAGAATGCTATCATGAGACCTTGACCACTAGGAACACAAATTTCATGTCGATCCCAGTGGGTTTCGACCGCGAATGTTCCGTTGTGGCGGACTTGAGAAGCCCTAAGCGACAAACCTCATAACATTCCACGGGAGTGTCGGGCAGCGTCACTTAGATTCGGACTGCTAAATAAATGTGTTTGGATAGCCAATAGGCGGCACATTATAAGTGAAGCAAGTATATAGTTTACTGTGTTCATACCATATCAGTGAGGATAACATGTGAAGGCACCAGATAGGGGGTATCTAGCCAGGCCATTGAGAATGGCCAACTTGTATGTTGTGCCCATCTCCACAAGGTATCTCCCATTTTTGGTGACTTTCCCCATATCTTGAGATGTCCTCTCTAGTTGTAGCTCTAACACATCCTGCTCCAATAGTAGCTTCTTAGATGCATCAAAGAAAGACACCTAATGGGAGGCTATCTTGGCATTAAAGTCTCATAGCAAGATAACATCTTCCTCCTTTGAGAACTCCCAAATATCCTCATCCAAAGCCATGTATGGTGATTGTCAAGAATCAAGTGGTGGGGGCACTTGCTTGAGTTGTTGCGTCAACAAACACATACCATACACATAAGGTGAAGCTCACTCAAGAACACAATAAGAGAGATGGATGCCAAAATGTTTTCTTGCTGGTTTCTCCTTTTTCTTCCACACACAATACAATGTAGACAAATTATAGATAATATATAACATAAAAGAAAGTGGCCTACTAAGTCAAACAGTGCATAACTGACTATGCTAATCAGCTGGCACTATATCTATGCCAGTTGTATGTAGGTGCAACAAACTAAATATAATAAGTGATATGTCAGTGGCCATGTGAGGATCATAATGACCACCGATATGTGCTAAGTGTAGACGTGCAGACCCATCTAGCCAGGCAGTCCATCATCAATGTCCGCACGTGTTGAGCTTGCCATCTCAACAGTGATTGCCCCTTGGGTGGGGTGTATCGGGATGTCATAAGGGGAAAATAACATATGGTAGCATACGAAGTGTGTTCCTCACCACACTCCCTCACCCACATGTATCTGACCTGCTCATCTTTGCGGACTACCTGGGGATCATCTGCTATAGCTCCTCCCTAAATAACACTGCCACTCCTCGGCAATTATTATGGTCTGTGCGTGTCTCCCTCCCACAAGCTGACTTCCACCTATAGCTTGTTACCCATGGAAGTGTAGTATGTGGTCCCTGATATGTCCATGAGAAAAACACTATATCTCTCCCTCTGAATGTCTCCTCAAAAGCTCCCACATCCATTCGGAGGGTTTTGTTACAGTTCCAAACTACCACTGCAAGCTGGTCCCATAGGTCTCATACCGTCATTTGTGGTGCCTCTTCATGACTACCACTCTCCCTCCTTTGTAGAAGGCGAGTTTGCCCTCCTCCCTAGCTGCATTAATTTTTGGCATGCACTGCCTCATGTGGGCTAGTTGGGTTGGTGTGAGGTCATCACCCAAGAACACACCGGTCCCCTTCAATGTATGGCATTGTGTGTGTGTGTGTGTGTGTGTGAGAGAGAGAGAGAGAGAGAGAGAGAGAGAGAGAGAGAGAGAGAGAGAGAGAGAGAGAGAGAGAGAGAGAGAGAGAGAGAGAGAGAGAGAGAGAGAGAGAGAGCTGCCCGCATATTAGGAGAGAGGATAAATTTTTTTAACTAAATTAGAAAAAAGGAGGAAAAAAAGAAGGTTTTGAGGGGTGATGAGCTTTTGCCATGAGGCATCTCCCTCAAACGTTTTGTTAATAATAAAAATAGATTATTGTCATATTCTTGTCCCCAAAAACTAGTTTCTTTGGAACCTCTTGCTCTTTTCCGTTTGGATGGAAAAAAGGTGTGAACATTGGAGAGAAGCGTGTGGCTAAGAGAAGGAGAGACAATACGATAATGAGTAGCACACAACCAAGATAGGATAAGATGGAACCATTATGTTCTTATTAATAACAATTACTTTTTTGTAAATAAGCATGCTCTTACATGCTAATAGTTTCCTATGATCCCTATAGGGTAAAGAGACAAAAAAAATAGCACCCTCCAAAAGGAAAACACACCCCACCCCAATTGATTGACAATTTTACAAGAAAGATGTAGCTTTTTTAGTCACTTATAATATGATATGAATTTTTTAAAATTACATATGAGGTTAACTTAAGTCAAACAATTGAGCCATGTAAATTTTCTTATATTTTGAATTTTGTAAAACACTAAAGCAATACAACCTTGAGTGTCACTCCATTGTTCTCTCAGTGCCCCTCTTTTATGAACCTTTCGTTTGTAACTAAGGCTATTTGATAAAAATATCAAAATATCCCAATATTTTTTCTTTAAACTCTATATAATATAAATAGTTTGACTATTAAAAGACATTTATACAACTCAATTGAAAAAAAAATTATATGAAAGATCGTTGGATGATAATCTATTGACCCCTTTACCTTAGACCTTGATTGTAGATGTAGCTAGTGTGTGAAAGGTAATCTCATTGACTTTGAGTAAAGGGCCTGCGGCGCCGGTCGGGAAGAAACAGTGCGCGCACGGAGAGAGAGAGGGGGGGGGGGAGCATTTCTGTCTGTGTGCGCGGGTGGATGGATGTCTCTGAGAAAGCGGGATAGTGTGCCTTTTCTACATGGAGAGAGAGAGAGAGAGAGAGTAGAGCACGGGTGAGAGAGAGGGAGAGAGAGAGGCAGTGTGTGTTTTCTACTTGGTGTGTGAGAAATTGAGCGCACAGAGAGAGTGAGAGATCATGGCGCGGATGCTGTTAGGTGAAGCATGGAGCATGAAGGCGTATCCAGGCAGCTTGGCATTGTTGGTGGTGGTGGGGTGTTGCGTGATGGCAGCCATGGCGTCAGTGGTCGTTGCCTTGTGCGCGGGTGCTGGAGAGACGCGAAGAAGAAGATGGGGTCATGGAGGAGGTGGTGGCGCTGCGTTCATGACCCCACCGATCAGCGTTGCTGATTCCGATGGCGGTGGTGGCCAAGACCACCATCATGGCGGCGGTGGGGGCGGCCACCACCACCATGGAGGCGGTGATTTTGGCGGCGGCGGTCACCACCACGGTGGCTTTCATGGTGGCGGCGGTGGCCACCATGGTGGCTTTCACGGTGGCTTTCATGGTGGCGGTGGCCATCATGGTGGCGGTGGCCACGGAGGCGGAGGTGGACCCTGAAAAATAGATGGCGTCTCTGCACACGCAAACCATGCTCTCTAAAAAAATTTCATGGTAACGTCACAACCACATCCACGCACACATTCATATATGCATCATATATGTTTTTACCACAACACAAAAGACTCTGATGTACTTAGTTCAATAACTTGACGGTATATATTGCATGCTGTGCTCAATTTCGTAGCATGCAGCGGTTATCTTATCAATATACAAATATCAAAGGATGAAGTTGCGACCTTGCAAACTTGGGATCCTGCATAATGTGTCTCTATGACTCTTATCTCATGGCATTTACAATTCCATGTGCTAAGGGAGTGTGAAAAGCACATTGAGGTTTCTAAAAGGAAAGCTTAAAGTAGCTATGTAGAATGAGTAGGTAAATCAATTTTTTTTCAACAATACATTTATACAAGGCCAAGCCTCAAGCCATTAGATTGTGTTTCTCTTTGTAGAGTACTAGTTCATGAGTTTAACTAGGTCACTCTTGCAATTGCTATGTATCTTCCTCATTAATGATAGTCAAACCAACAAAGAGGTTTCCTTGTTGCGATCAAGATCCATCGTTGTTAACTCACAAATCATCCCAGCTTTTCAGGAGGTATGTGCATTGTGGCCTATGGCCCTTATCCACCTTTTGCATTCCTAAATTTTTACACCTAGACTAAATTGAGTTACAAATTGAGGTGCTTAGTTTTCAACCTACACATTGGTGCTATATTGAAAATTCAATATGTGCATGTGAGAGTATTTTGTAGCATGTCCAAAAGGTTCCATATATCGATTTCAACAATATGTTGATGCTTGTATTAGGACCTACGTTAGGGCATGTCAATAGGATTCCATGAATTCACTTATATATGAGCCTTCTATTACACACCCTTTTGTCTTGCCAACATGGACTATCAGGCTTGTATGAGAGACGTCTTATTTTAATTCTTGTTGTATGTTCTAGTCTTGTCTTGTATCCAAATCTTGCTTGCATTTCATTCTTGCATATAATCTCTTATTTCACTCTTGAAACCTCGAGATATAGTATTGTATTCATCATATTTTATTATTGTGAGATCTTTTCAAGTGATAAATATCATTCTTATCAAGTCCTTGTCACACTCACAATAGTGCTAGCTTACTTCTCGTTGTAGTTGACCTACCATAGCTTTGTAGCAATACTAGCAATGGACTCTATATAACCTTGACTAGGAGCACACACATGGAGGACCCTAGAGAGGAACATAAAGTTAGCTAAAGAGCATACGCTTATTCACCAATAACTGCCTCAAAGTCTTCACACAGAGGACCCTCCTTACTTGGTGCCATTTGAAAATGAGAGTTGGTTGAATCAAACAAATCTACCTCAAATATCTCTAGATTTTTGTGATTGTGATGTTTGAGCTACAAGAAAATGTGAAGGATAAAGCATGCAAGATAGTATTGTATCGTGTGACATCTAGTTGTGCAGTAAACGGTAGATAGTTAGGGATACCTCAATAACTAGTGTACAACAAAATTGCAATTTTATCGCTCAATATGGCCATCATTGGTTAATCATGGGGGCTATTTTCATCATCACTTTGCCACACACACACACACACACATTGTTAACCGAGTGTAGTAACATTGACAAAAGGTTAAAGCAACACTGGAGGATTTGAGAAAGACTGAAGAAGAGTTAGTGTCTAAGGAGCCCTACCACAACACAAGTTTAAGAAGCCTCTACACATTCCCATTGCAATCAGGTCTGAGCACTACCACCACAAAGTGGAGTGTGGTCATACTTAGAGCCGACACATGTGGACACCAATATCCTACACTACAATCAGTATCCAAAATATAGAGCTCAACATAGTCACAACAATGAGATCAAATACAAATTGTACTCAATGGAACAATCTTGAATGTATATTGCTAGATGAAAACAATACAACTATCTCAGTAGATACAAAAATGTTGATGACACAGTGCTTAGGACAATCAATAATGAGGGATCATAGAACCTTCATAAACTCAAGACAACCAATGAATACAAAGAAAAATGGCAGACTACTACTAGGGGTTGCAACTGAGGATAAGACAAATGATAGCTCTACTACTAGATAGCACTTAGGATGCCAGGATTGGTCAAAGGGACACCGAAAGATCTAAACAATCACAAGCATGGGTGCCCTTAAGTCTTCAAATCCTAATTTTCATTGGATACTTGATTCCTTCTTTTATTCTATGTGAGACTCTGCAACCCTTGATCCTGTTGGTTCATTAATGTGCCATTGGCACCTCCTAGCTTTAAAGGCCACTAACTACCACTACCTTTAACACTAGCACACATGGTGGACTCAAATCTACAAAATTATTAGTTGATTTCACCTTCATTCTCTGTGTCAAGCACATCATCTTACTGGATATAGTCCAGGGGCAGAGATGGGGTGGTGAGGGTTGAGAGAGGGATGGGAGGTAGTGAGGAGGGTTAGGGTTTGGTGGAGGCTAGAGGCAGGGTGTTGCTAGTTTAGGAGATTGGTGTCAGAGTGGGGGGGGAGTGGGATATATTGGAGGTGGTGATGTTGCAGCCAAAGATCTATGTAAGTCCAAAGGGAAGGCTATGAGACATTGTGGTAGATAAGCTCAATCGCAACTCTTCTCCAAGTAGATGACTCCAAGCTAAATTTGCTTCTATAGCTTGTCATGCTCAAAGGTAATCTAGGCAAGGTAGGCTTGGACTCCTTCAAGTTTGAGTTTATGCCTAGACTCGACACTAAGGAGGGCATGGATGTGATGCTATCACTTGAGAGAGAGAGGGCTTTTAACTTAGTCTCGGACTTGGTTAGGCGGTCCCGAAGTTTGTGAATACTTGCTAACTTCGTGATGTCAGAGGTGGGAGCGAAGGGGTCTTCAAAGAGTGGATCATCAGGGTTGGGATCTTCACCTTCCCTAATCCTTACTTGGGTCATTAGGATTTGGAAATCCTCTCCTTGATTTGGGCATGGTTCATTCTTGACTTTGGCCTTGGGTTGGATGTGGTTACTTTGGCAGTGTTCTAGTGTACAACATCGGTTTGTTAAATCCTAGCACGGATAAGGAATGCCAATCTTCTTCATATCCTAAGCTACTTTGGCCCATTGTTCCTATGGAATGTGCTACCAAAGAAGGGCGAATTCTACCTTCAAGTCCTTGCTCAGGTCTAGCACCACCTATTGTAGTACCTAAGTCCTCTCCTCTGCTTTGGCATTCTAATGCTCCAATGCTTGGCAGTGCTCCATCATGATCTGCCACTTTGGATTTACAAATATTACAAAGTGGCAGTTTTTACCTTAGTTAGTCTCTAGTTAGTAACATTCTTGTGTTGGAGATCCGACAGCTAGAGAGAGAGAGAATGGATTAAAAGTTAGTTGGTGGAATACTCTAGCTGTCTGTAGACACATCCTCCTTCCCCATAATACCGACAAGCTCCTTCGTGACAGCCTCCTTGCCTTTGTTGGGGGGGAAGGAGCACTTGGCTATGGTGGCTTGTTCCTTGGGTGGTCAAAGGAATTGGAATGTGGGTAGTCTAATTCGGCGCAGGATGACAAGTTTGAATTTGGTTATGAATCCTAATGCAGAGTGGGAGTGAGAGGGAGCGGAGCTAGTAGGAGCACTTTCACCTTGTTGTGTTGGATGGGATGGAGTTGTGATATGAACTTGGGTAGGGGGAGTAGACTTGGCATCAGAGTATAGCTCATCCGGTTTGTTACACAGAGATGGGAGCTTGGAGTAGGAGTTAGTCATGGCAGCTAAGAATTCTCCTTCAAGCTTTTTCCATTGGTCCAGCCACTCCTTATCATAGTCACATTGGATTTCTTCGATTATCTCCAAGGAGCCATTCGGATTCTTTGCTCTGGCTACATGTGCTTGGAGAAAACATTCTCTCTCTCTAGCTGTCAGGCTTTGCTGTTGACATAATCGACAAAGGCTAGTTGTGCATGTTGGCATGCCTTTAGTCCTTGTCAATGTTCTAGAAGAGTAGCATCCTTTTTTGGAGTTGCTTGGAGAGGGCGAGCCAAAGAGTGCGTGACATGGCCCAAATTTATAGATTTCGATGTCACGAAGTCAGCCGTCCATTCGGATCACGAATCGGAGTCTATTTACACCCCCAAACAGGCCGAAAACCCTTCCATAGTAGTGTGAAAGTGGTTTTTTTTGAAGTGGACATTTTACAAATGAAATGAAATGAAATGAAACTCTAAATGAAGAAAACATGCAAAAATATGTCGTGATGCAAGGACGGGCGTTTTTTGATTGACGCCCCATTTTTTGGGGATGTATGTGCCTCTTGGATGTTCAATCATGTAGAGAGAGAAGGGGAGATCCCTGATCTATGCAAAGAGGGCAAGATTTTGATGGTAACCACATGCAATATGATGAAGGGAATGAAATCTTGATTTTTAGTCTTTCTCTCTCCTCCCTCTCTCTCCTGCATAGAGGCACTTCATGTGGCAAGAATCAAGGAGAGAATCGGGTGATAGATGCTTGTCTAGGAGGTATCGGATTGTTCCAAGAGGCTGAGGAGGATGAATGCTGAAGATCTATGTTGAAATCCATGGCTGGTTGGTTGATACACAGTCCCAATTAAATATTCAAGAAACCCGAAACACGCAAAAAGGCAGTATGCTTTATTTTATGAAAGAATTTTGTTTTTTTTTATCGTTCATGGTCTAAATGGTGTGCACATGGGCTAAAATTTTATTTGAATGTTCCTTGCATTATGTTTGAGGGCTGCAATCACTGTTATGCAGAACCCGTATTGATTTACAATAATTATAAATTTTTAAAATCCAAAAAAACACTAATTTTGATGAAAATTGATAGTTTCTTTGATTTTGAGTAGGAAAAAATGAGTGGACATGGGATAAAATAAAGAAAAATATTGAGTTTCAATTCAAATGATCAGTCATCAGAAAAAACCAAAAAAAAATCTATTTTTTATTAAAAATAAATAGAAAAAAATAGAGAAAATGGAAAAAAATGGGATCTTTGCGTTCGAAAAATTTGAAAAAATAAGATCTATGTATGCGAATATCTGTCGAGACTGAAGCATGAGGTTAAGCCTCAGTTTGGTCCTTGTCTTTCATGAGATTAAGCCTCAGTTTGGTCCTTGTCCTTCATGTTAAAGTGCGTATTTATTGCTTTTACATATAAAAAATGACATAAAAGAATCTCTAAACCTATGCACCGCAACAAAATTTAAATGGTGAGGGGGAGAATGATGTTATACAATAGTTTAAATGTTGAAATAATACAAAGTGTGATTGTTCTCCTTATGCCTAACATTTAGGATGCAGTTTATTTTGAAAATAATGGATCTAGGAGCACGAGGTTAGCCTTGGTGCTAGGTTCCTACAACGAAGCATTGCGCATTAGCAAAAATTCATTAAAAGGGCTATTTTTGCACGACATATAGGCTGATTTTAAACCATAATTGTTTGTGCACAATAAATCATACACCATTGCATGAATCATATACACATGGTATTTATTCTTGGCATGCATAGTACTTGGTTGAATGATAAATGACCCACGCTGGAGAGAGTGTGGAAACTTTCACTCAACCGCCAAGACCCACGGACCGCTTATTGATTCAAGTGTTCCAATCCGAGCACTAATGGCTACCTCTCACATAGCCGACGCGCCATCCATATCTACGGGTGTAGTGAGCTTACCTTGATGCCGTTCGAGTTACCTCCTCTCCCGCGCACTCCGGTAGCTCCACGATCCAAGTGCAAGCTTCAAGCAAGCTCCATCCTCGAGCTCCACACTCCAAGCTCCATTTCCGCGAGCAAGACAAGAGAAGAGAAGAGAAGAGAAGAAGAGAGGAGAAGATGAAGAGCTTCTCCTCCTCGGTCCCTCGCCCTCACACACTCACTCCCTCACACTCTCACACTCCCTCTCTCAAGCACAAGCTCAAGCAAGCAAGAACAAGAAGAAGAAGAAGAAGAGGAGAGTTACTTTTGGCCACACACAAGAATGAGCTTCTCATTCACTTTTCAACTTTATATACAAAACCCTAAATCCCTTTTAGGCGGTCATCCCCTTTTTCCCCTTTTTACATGGCCGGCCATAGCCTAGGCCCTTTTTCCCATTGTCCTTCTATCTTCCTAGCTTCCTTTCCACCTGTTGAGAATAGCAAATGATGTATGCCCATAGAGGCTGAATGTGTGCCCAAAAGAGGCTTGCCCATAAGTGGCTTTATATGAGAGATATGACAAAGATGTATGCTCTAGAAGCTCTAGAAAGAGATGTCCAAAATCCCATATGCACAGTGAGGTACAGTGGTACTATCCAAAAAGCTATAAAGGCATGTACTTGGTTGACACTCATTTTTAAGGTAATGGCACTATCAATTTGAATCACTCAAGATTGTGTTTATGAGTCCAAGCTAATCTATCTTGGAACCTAATTCACTTGTTCTGATAATGTATCGTGTGTATGATTTGCGTCCACCATAGCTAACTAGCTCTAGATCCGTATTTCTCAACATGGTATCAGAGCCATGGCGAGCTAGTTCTAGCGTCACTAGTGAGTTATACTCTAGCATAAATGGATAGTAGGAGTTGAACCCACCTTAAGGCCCTCTGCCATATCCATACCTTAAGCCCATCCTTCTCTACTTACCTTTACCAAATCAATCACCGCCTCGCATTGGTACATCCGCCCTTCCATATGTGCGCCTTCTCAATATGGCATCTAACATAGCCACGATGAGAAAGGAAGGCAAAATGAGACTCCCCACACTGGTTATATCAGGGCCACAAATTTGAAAGAAGAGGTCAAAGGACCTTCTGACAGACAAGCAAAGGTAGGAGAAGAGCAGAAAGCAGAACTAGCCAACTCTGAGTCTGAGTGACTGTAAGTAGCTGAGGGAGAGACAAAAAAAGCTGGGGTAGCTGTAGCGACAGTAACCTTCGCATCGCTGAGCAGCTCTACATTCGCCGGCCAGACAGCGCTGAAGACACAGAGCGAGCTGTCCAAGCGTGTGGGCAATGTGGAGGCACGGTGTGACGATGAGGAGGATGAGGGTGAGAGCCCTAGAGAGCATCTCGTATGGTCTCGACCTCCCAAAGTACTTGGGTCTCTTCCCTGAGGTGAGGCCTTCCTATCAGACCTCCGGCGAGTTCCTGGGAGACTACAGGTGGGACACCGTGAGGCTATTGCAGCTCCTAGATGGTCTCCTAGACTGGCTGTATGGAGATGGCCAGTCTATTGCAAGTGCAGGTGGGGCCGTCATCGAGCATATGATGGGGGACCTACATGCCCTGCAGAGTGATGATGTGAATGAGCAGGCCATCTTTGAGATGCTGCGGGTGCTGCAACTGCTTGATAGGGACCTGGAGCTACTATCATCGATTCCACAGATCAAATCAAGAGGAGGAGACCAAAAATGGCGCCAGATTCACGATGCACCAGAAGCTGCCATGTAGTTCATGATCGATTATCCTTTCTTTAAAAAAACTAAAACCCTATTTACTAAGGTTAAAACTCTCCCCTCCTTTCAACCCCAAATCAATGTGTTATAAAGACCATTCACATCTCCTTCAAAACAACTCCATTCAAGATAGCCTACTCATTTCACACTCATCATCAAATTGCCTTCACACTATATGTATCTCAACTTGGCTTGAACTAAAACAACGGATTGTTAATACGCTTGATAATTAGTTATCAAAAATCCTAAGAGGTTACTTAAGATTAGAGTTTCTATTGAACTCCTATTCTTGTAAGGGACTAGACACTGCCCGAGTATGCTCGTGGTAAGACCTTCCCGAATGAAATGATTTGCTTACACAAGTGCTCAAAAGGAAAGTCAATGCCAAATGAAAACCCAAAAGCCATGTATTCCGAAATTCATCTCATGTGTGAGAAACAAAGCTCATGTATCCATCAGTGTACTCACGTGCAAAAGCATGAAGCAAAACAACTATTGAAAAAAAAAAGAGAAGTACCACATATAAAAAAAAAAGGGATAAGAAGCACAACAAAATCCAAGGAGCATAAAGAAAAAGAAGTCCAAAAAGACGAAGAAGATCAAAGGTTGCCAATGAAGCAACAAAACAAAAAGGATGATGAAAATATTTTTCCGCTGTTGCAAACCAACAAAATGTTTTTGCAAAAAAAATTCCCATAGAGGATCTGTTTCCCAGAGTGGATTTAAAACCCTTACCAAGAATGTAAAGTTTCAAGCCTTAACTTGACTAGGCTGCCAAAGAGCAAGTCTCCTGGTCCATGTTTACATGTAGGGGGGGCAAAAGCCAGCAAGGGTAGAGACTCATCATTTGAGGGGGGGTGTTGAGAATAGCAAATGATGTATGCCCATAGAGGCTGAATGTGTGCCCAAAAGAGGCTTGCCCATAAGTGGCTTTATATGAGAGATATGACAAAGATGTATGCTCTAGAAGCTCTAGAAAGAGATGTCCAAAATCCCATATGCACAGTGAGGTACAGTGGTACTATCCAAAAAGCTATAAAGGCATGTACTTGGTTGACACTCATTTTTAAGGTAATGGCACTATCAATTTGAATCACTCAAGATTGTGTTTATGAGTCCAAGCTAATCTATCTTGGAACCTAATTCACTTGAGTTATAATTCCTTGTTCTGATAATGTATCGTGTGTATGATTTGCGTCCACCATAGCTAACTAGCTCTAGATCCGTATTTCTCAACACCACCGCCCGTCTACATTTACAAATTGCACGGGTGAGAGCCCGGCGCTCTTTTACAAGATTTCAGGGTGTGCCTTTTTATTTTAAAATGCGCATTTCCCCTTTTGCCTTTGCCTTGGACTTTTAAGGTTGCCCTTGCGCTTTTGGCCTTTTCTCCTTTTCTTTCTTCAGTCGGGCTACCTTTTTTCCGCCTTTGCCTTGCGTCTTTTCCACTTCGTTTTGCTTTCTTCGTGTTGGGGTTAACATTACCCCCTCCTAGACGAGTGCTAGTCCCATGGCACTCACCGTCGTAGGTAGCAGGCTGTAGCATGCCGAAGACATGGGTGACAAGGACGCTTGTGGTTTCCGTAGAGGAGTGTTGGTGGTGGTGTTAGAAGGTCCTAGGGGCCTGTTGGTGGCCCAGGTGGCTGGTGGAAGGTTGTTGGAGTTGGTGGTAGGGCTATGCTGTGTTGGGGATTGCATTGATGGCCAGCACAAGTGTTGGTTTGTTGGGGATTCTGCACATGATGATTCTTTGCGGGCTTGTTGGATGGTAAGGGACAAGTATCAAAGTTGAGCGTTGATGAAGAGCAAACAACACCTTATACCTGCAATTGGAAAACCTCACCTGTGATCTCTCCTTAAGGGGTAGTGCTAGGCTTCTTATCGTGCACAAGACATATTTTGATTAGTTTAGGAGACAGGTCGAACGCTAAGCAAGCCTAGAGTATTGTCCTGCACTTGAGGATATACTTTGGTGCAAATATTATGTGAGTGCTCGTGCATACTTAGATATTACATAGTTAGAAGACCGTGGGCTAGTTTCTCATAACAATTCGTGGATGAAGCAAAGTTGTCCATGTGGAGAAGGAGTACGCGTGAAGGCAGATGAGACATCCTTTGCATTGTGACTGCACGATGTAGCATAATGGAATACCAGGACACCGCACTTTCAGTAGCTGGAAACTATTGGACTATGAGTACGGTGTACTTTTCATGGCCAATCGTGCGGTGCTTATCACCACTGATTGCAATGGTACTAAGGCAGAGTGCAAAAGAAAATTGTGCAAGTGGGTCAAGGTGACATGTCTAACCCTAGGCGAGACAAGCTCCCCAGGTATGTCTTGCCCTTGATGTGCCCTGAACAATTGTGGGTGATTGTAGGGGGCTAGGGGACTAGGGACGAAGCCGGTCGACCAAGGTCACCAGACGTACCTAATTTGAGGACCCCTAGGTGCTGTGCTGTGATCGTGGGTGCTTCTTATTTTTCCATTCATTTCTTTTCCTTTGTTTTTTTTTTTTTGCCTGAGTACAACCATTACAATATGTTGAGGCTATCAGCCTTTCAATGGGTTGGAAAATATCAAGCTTCGAAGGCTCAGAAAATGGATAGTACAATGATGATTGTGCCCTAGCCTCGTTGTTAGAGAAACAGTTGGCGAAAGGGGGGGATACACTGGAGATATTGCAACCCTCCTTGCAGCACATGCGATGTTGATACAATTGAGGTAACGACTGCCGTGAGCCAACTATAGAGCCTGACCCAGAAAGGGGCGTGGCCAGGAATGTTTTGTAGGCCATGCAATGTGGGCGGTTGGCAAGGGTGCTTTCGGCAGCGTGGCTTTGCTGCGGCTCGTTGTGGGGTTGTGGTGATTGGGCATTGAGCATTTTCGCACAAGGACCTGTATCATCCTGCATCCACTTGTCGCTTCATGAGAGCATATGCGTTGTGTATGCCACAACTATAATAAACCAGTGCAATGCAAGGAGACATCACTTAGTTGACTAGACATTTATCACCTGCGCTTGATTAGCTTTTTCTTTTGCCAAAGGCGTAGCATATATTAAACGCAGATATGATAAGTTCATACAAGTCAGGAACATGTCAACACTTAACAAGTCGGGAACACTTAACCATTTAAAAACAAAAAGTCCTGGCCAGTTATCATTTGATAAGCCCTTTATGCATTATGGGCTACTCGATTTGTACGAAGCAGGGCGATTCTGGATGGCCGGGTGACTAGGGCTCTGCTGGTGTGGGGCTCCCACGGGGGTGAGCAGGGAACATGTCGGCCGTGATATGAATGGTGTAATCCCGGCCTGCTACCGTCTCCAGAATGTCCTTAAATAATTCATTAAATTCTTCTCTTTCCCGAGCTGCCCTTTCTGCCTTTGAGCGTCTGGGGCCCGAGCGGAAGCTGGGAGTGCGCACCACTAGTGCTGCGGCCTGTTGCGGGTTTCGAGTCTCAACTTTCTTGACTCAAGGGTTCATCGGCCTTCGCCCTGGGCAATGTCGCTTAGGGCCCCGCTTCTTGGCATACCTCTTGATGATGGGCACATAGCGCTCTGGTGGAGGGGCGCGTGCCACATGCTCCCGCCTTCTGCGAAGAGCATCTTTGCAAGCCAAATCTCCATGATTCTCCATGCGTTCCGCCAAAAAAGGAACCCTGCAAGGTGCAAACCCAGGGTTAGACCCTGATACAGGATACAATTGTTCGCATGGAAGGGATTTTAGTGTGATTTATCAAGCGCATATGACAAGAAGGGGAGGGGTGAGGCATGCAGTGATTGTTATAGAGGAATGGTCCCCATGCTGATGTTCGCGTTGCCTCCAGTCATTATCAGATATTAGTTTATGCTAATTCGTGTGGACTGGTTGTCGTGGAGTGGGACATGGTACATCCTCGGAAGGATAGACCAAAAAGAGACGAAGGTGTATAGGAAGGGACTACACCCTGTCTACACCATCAGAGTTGTTGGTCAAGGCCTCCTATGGCGGCAATATGGGTTGCATGCCCTTCACTTGGAGGTGGGGCTGGTCACACGACTTTTAAAAGTGTGATGAGAGGAGGACCTGAGGAGCTTAGCCTGTCAAACCCGACTCTTCTCCCTACGCTTGACTATCATTGCTTGTGTGTGTTGATATTGTTTATACATGGTGACACAAAAATCAGTGTTTATTTATATACATATCTATGAATCCATGTCACTTCACGAGGATAAGAACCAAGTGTAGAACTCGGGGTTGTACCGGAGCGTGGCACACGCATCTAGTATTCGTGGCAGCTGACTTAATACTGGTAGATATTTTGCCACGTCGAGTAGCATGGAACCTTGACCGAGTCTACTGGCAATATGTAACTCCTCCTCAGTGAGAACCTTATCAATCAAAGGGCCCTGAAGCCTAGTCCCAGCTAAGTCTGTACCCCGAATGTCAGTGAGTACTCGAAGGGAAGTTGGTGCCACATAGGTTGGGTCCCTTTGGGATCGCCATTTGGCCAATCGCTCTTCTGAGACCGTCATGATCTGAGCCCCTAGTTCGGCCATTACAACGCGGCTTTCGCACCAACGTTGCTCAAATTGACTCTGGCATGCTGATAGTCGCTTTAGTAGCTCTATGTCTACGAGATTCGATCGGCAAAGCACTTCATTGAACGTGACGGTTAAGCGTAGTTTGTCAGCCTCCTCGTCAGGGATGAGTCGCATATGTTCATGCAGGAGCCTGTCGTAGTGCCTGTTAAGATGTTCTTGTTCTTCCCATGATAGAGGAAAGGTCAAGTAATCTCCAAGCTGCTCCTTGGGGATCGTGCCCATGTCCGCAAAAGGACGTAGACACGCGCGACCACTTTGAGCTTAGCCTTCAACTCAGTTAAGCATTTTGCGACACTTCTATGTTCAACGAGGGCTTGCTCGGTTGCTATCTCATGCAAAGTTCTAAGAGTTTCCTTAGGCTTTAGCATGGCTGGGGGCTCAGGCCTAGATGAGCAAGATTGGTCCATGCTAGGTTTTCTTATGCTCTTGGGGTTCTCACGTTTCTCCTGAGGTTTTGCTGTTATTTCATCATGGTTCTTCTCGGATGTGACTGGTATAGATTTGTCACCCTGTTGTGACAGCATTGTATCCACTCTTGATTGATCAATGTGAGTTCTATTGTTAGTGGATAGAGTGTTGCAAGCAACTGTTGATGGCAACGGTTGCTTTGGTTTTTCAGAGCACACGGATGTGTTTGAGGGTTCACTGCTATTAGGAAAGGCATCAATGGGTTCATTGGTGGATGGACTTGATGCTTTATTCATCGGCTCTTCGGCGCTCTTTGTCTCAATGTTCTTGCGGTTCACAACCTCCTGCGACTGTTGTTGTTTTCGTTGTTTTCTCCTCTTTTTCTTGGTCAGTGCAGGTACATCTAATGGCTCAGGACCTTGGGCTAGGTTGACCGCTGATGTGCTTGGTTGAGCCTTAGCATTTCCCTTCTCTAGTGTGTCCTCATGGGACCTAGTTGTGGCCTACGGAACAGCCTCTCTAGGTTGTGAGAGCACAACTGCCTCCCTTTTCGGAGAGTCTAGCCCTTCAGTCAACTCCCTTGTGTTTAACTCCTCCAGCCTAGGCTTTAGGCACTTTAAAAGTGCTGGAGTTGTCGAGGGATTTGGTTGCGACACCTCCTCCATAGGTAAACTACTAAGGACACGTTCCACATAGGGTATTGTCATGGCCAAGGGCTGTGACTGCTGTGATCCCTGATTGGAAGTAGTAGCAGCTAGTTTAGTGGGCTAGCTACCCTTGGTGGATTGCGGTGTCAAGTCCCTAGGGCGATCAGAAGTGGTTGTGTCTTTTGTTGGCCTTTGAGCACTCATCTGTGTAGATCGAACATGAGCTGATCTAGTCGCATTAGGTGGCTCAGGCATATCCTTGGGTCGAGAGCTACAAATGGCATCATGTCCCACCTCTTTGACGATTGGAAGCTTAGATGGAGATAGAGATTGGAATTGAGCAGTCGCCCTTGACAACTGCTGTAGTGCTTCCTGCGTCTGTTTGGGAGAAGAGGGCGTAAGAGATCTAGGACTCCTAGGTGGATGTAGCACTAGCTGAATGATTTTCTCAAGGCTATTAGATGATTGTGCCATTTGCTTTGTTGAGCGAGTAGCCTTGCCATGAGCAATGTTGTACCTAAGATGTTTGTTCTCCCCTTGGGAAATCAAAGGCTCATCGGGCACTAATGGCTTTTGTGCACGCTCAATGGTTACATATGACATTTGCTTATTAAGCATGCTAGGTTGAGGCTCTTTCTTTCGAACACTCATGTTCGGTTTCTTACCTCGAGACCTAGAGTTTCTCTTAGATTTCCTCCTGTGCTTCGTTGCTTTTGATGCACTCTGGCCTTCAGTCGACCAGGGAGGTTTGGCAAGGGGTTTTGGCACCCAAATCCATCGGTTGCCTGCATAATACCCTTGAGCCCGAAGCAACGCCTTGGATATCCATCGTGGCATTGTGCTGGCTCTCCATCGACGCGTCCATCTATAAGGCTTGGGCTTCTTTTGGGGTCTTCTACGATATTTGTAAGTCCAAAGCCCGTCCTTGGCATTGTCTCTTGACCTTCTTGTTTCAGGCCTGGCCTCACTCACTGGTTCTCGTTGTTCGACCTGTGCTTGTATCAGTTTTTCCAACAAGTCCTTGCTCTCGTCAGTAGGCTTGACTATTACATCAGCACCTTCCTTGCCTTTACCTTGAGGTTCGATGAGGTCACCCTTGCTAAAGGTGGTGACTATCCTCACACCCGGTAGTGTCAGGTGTATCCTCTATGCTACATAGTCAGCCTCACATTTGGTCGCCCTTTTGAAGGGTCTTCCTAGGAGGGTTTCTTTCCTGCAGCTAGCACTTTTTGGAGGAACATGAAATAGGATAGGCAAGATTTCTCTTTCAATTGTCGCAAGGATTTTGCACTTCCCTATGAGTGCTTGTGGGTGTCCCCTATAAGGGCTAAGAGTTGCACTAGTCGGTGTGAGCTCTGGTTGGCCTAGTTGGGTCCATGATTCATAGGTCAAGATATTAAAATCTTCTCCTTCATCAATTAGAGCATCAATAGTATGCTCTCTTTTTGCGGTGAGTTTGACCCTAAGATAAGCAGGTGGCACTATGTCTTCATCTTCTGGGTCCTGGCTTGTAAATTTAAGCCTTCTGACAGATGCCCTTGAGTTCTCGACTGCACGACCAGATGTGGATTCTCCACTGCTGTCTTGGATCGTCAGTGCAGTGCTATTCAAGGTACATCTCTCGTCAAGAGCGTCATGTCTAGTCATCTTGGCATTTGCAGCTTGCTGATGTTGCATTTCGCCCTGATTAGATATGGTATGAACACAGAGACACTTGAAGGCGAAGGAATAGGCTTTTTTAATGGCAGCCGCATAAAGAAGTACTATCCTCCTTCCCATCCATTACATGAGCCGCCCATGCTAGAACCCCTAATGAACATCTTCATGGCTACTATAACCGACCTTACAGATCAGGATGAAGAAGAAGTGGCACCGGCGTATCTATAAATCACAGTCACAGTAGGAGCGACGTATTTTTTCGATGCCTTGATTGATGAAGGTGCCGACTACAATATCTTGATGCATGACCATTGGACACGCATTGGTCAACCAAAACTACAGCCCACTAATGCCAAACTCACCCCATTTGGGGGTAATGCTTATTCACTCCTAGGGAAGTGCAAGGTAGTCGTTTCTTTCGAGTCTGAAAGTTTACCAGCTTTCTTCCATGTGTTGTCTGACACTAAAGGAGCCGGTAATATGTCACTATTAGGTCATACTTTCAAGAAGCAAATGAACTGTAATGTGGATTACAACCTAAACCACATTCATCTTGCTATAGGCAATGTGCGTATAGTGACGACTTTCAGCAAGGGCTGTCCTGACTCCTCCACCATTACGAAGCCACCGGTAGAAACCCCTACGACCACGCTTCAGCCCAAGTCTAAACAGAAGAAAACTAAGGCCTCATGCTAGGCTCTCGACCCTAGGTCCAAACCCACCAAGAGTGCTCACAAGGCCAAGGAGTCCAAGCTTATATGGGTGCCAAAATGGCAAAGACCACATCCGGGTAGACCACCCAAACGTGATTCTAAACGCCAAAATAATCAGCCATCACGGCCTAAGAGGCAGTCTAGACGCTATCGACGTAGACACACAACCACGCCGCGATGGATCCCCAAAGATCTCTTGCGAGCACAAGGATACTACGAGGGCAACCCCTGGATTTGGGTGCCTAAAAATGGCAATTTTAAAAGCTCATCTACAAGCAATCTCACCCCAGTGAGGGAGGCTTGCACACATGGTGCCCAGGGCATAGTCAGCAAACCATTGCCCGTTGTGGCTAGTAAGCCCCAGCTCATCTATCGACCAAAGAAAATGCCACAAGCCTTAGACTTACCTAATCCAGAGAACTTAAATACCCCCATGACTGCTCACTTAAAACCTAGCACAACTCCCATGCCCCCAGAGCTTCCTACAGCACCTCAAAGTGCTTCGGAGTACAAAGCCACACCTGTGACACCAATGATGGAGTCACCACTATCCAGTCCATTTGCACCATTCCCACCAGCAGGTCTTAAACCTTCCTACGCAGTACGACCTTTCCTTTCCTTGGCTAAAGACCTCGCCGTGACTTTTGGGGATGACTTAGTAACCTGCATCAAGATGTTGGACAAAACTTTCACTACATTCGCTGAAGTTATGAGAGGCTAGACCTAGGTCTTCTTGACAAAACACTTGCTTTGGATGTTCGTGCATTACCATGCACTTGGGAAGAATACAAACTTATGACCTGTAAATTTCCCAAAATTGCTGCTAAACTGATAGCAAACGACGAAATCGCAAAGGATCAAGCTACCCTCAGAAGACTAATCACTTCATATCGTAAGCCTCCTCGTTCTGTTCTTGAGCACGAGTTGCAAGAGCTCACGTGCAGATGGCAAGCTCGCCTTCCACGTTCTTGCAGCAGTGGTTTGCTCTGAGAATCCAATGGGAGAAAAATGGTTGCCGGATAATGACCAATGCTGAGCAACGCATGGCAGTTAAAACCATCGAATATGACCCTACTTATGTGGCACCTATCTCGTTTAGGGTTTTGGCCATCACCCGCAACCAGCATTTAGACGACCATGTGCTCGCTCACCCTTACATTGACCAATTCCTTACGGAAGAGGAATTACATGTTGCAAGCCACCTTAATACTGGAGATCTCTTTCACGATGTCTTGATCTACATCTCCCAAGTCTCCATCCAACCATCTGCTCTTGATTGTCATGTCCAACTCGAGTACAATCCAAGCTTCTATGATTGGTTATTGGCTAAGTAAGTCAATCCACGAAAAACAACATTTGCCTCGTACTTCCTGTGCTAATCCTAGGAAGGATTCCTTGAAAGATCCAAGACGGGGGGAGCAATGTGAGCAAGAGCAGAGCAAAATGAGAGTCAGCAAAATGAGAGTCATGCTATCTAGCAGAATGTTATGATTAATTGAGTTTCAATGGAAGATACTGCAAAGGGAAAACAATAGCAATTGCTGCTGTGAGCCTGTCTCTAAAATTCAAGCCTCTAAGCAAGTATACCAATTTTTGACACATACATTTTTCTCTCAAAATTGAGTTTTGTTAGAAATAAACTGATTTTTAAGCATTAATGTTGGCATGGTGTGTTGACAGGTAACCACCATGGCAGGACAAGACAAAGGGGGCAAACTCCCATTTTCCGAAGAAGAGATGACCAAGTTCGACATCAGCGTCAAGACACGAGGATTCAGTCAATTCACCTTTAAGTACACGCTAAACCTGGATGAGGCCATCTTGGAGGAACCTACAGTCAAAGAATTGGTAGATAGATGCCACCTCCACAAGTATGTGGAAAAGGTTGGGGCAGGCCGTGGATTACGGCATGCGTGCTGAATTTCTGAGGAACTTTGACAAGGGCAGGAACTGTGGCACTGTCACAGTGAGGATAGGGGAGTAGGAAAGAAGAGTTGAAGTGCCCCTCAATGCGGCAATCGTAGAGAAGGCCTTGGGGCTCGTACCCAAGAAAGAGAGGCAGCCAAGAAGGGATGTTTACGCCATGTTGGGGGTAAAGAAAGAAGAGGTGCACACAGTAGATGGAATCAGCTTGGCTGACATCCCAGATCCAGCAGTGAAGGTGCAAGCGAAGATGATCCACACACTCTTCTCGGGCCAAAGGTACAATGCATTGATGAACAGGATCGGGGTCCCATTGTTAGAAAGCATCACAGCAAGAGTCCCTGAGGAGGTAGACTGGAATGGGTTCATGCAGAAAACCATTCAAAGCTTAGCTGCCCTTCTCACTCCAGCGAAAGCACCAGTAGGAGGAGAATCCTCTGCCTCAACAACACGCTCCACAAGGAAGAAACCTGCCTCAAAGGCGGCCACAATTAGATATGGCGCAATGAAGGATGCTGGAGTCATGGAAGAGTAAGCTGCACATCAAAGCCCACCGCATCAAAGCCCACCTCACCACGAAGGAGAAGAATCAAGTGAAAGAATGATAAGTGACAAGGGAGAACAGGAGGTGCCGCCTACACAAGCAAGAAAACCAGAAGGACAAAAGAAAGGGGACAGGAGACAGAAGGAAAGGAAAGAGGAATTAAGCAAAGAAGAACGAGCTGAAATCAAGAGGGCTCAAAGAGAGTCTAGGAGGGCTGAGGAAGAAAGAAGGAGGAAAGAGGAGGAAGAGCTTGCAAAGATAAGAGAAGAATCAAAGAAGGCAGAAGAGGATAGGAAAAGAAAGGCGAAAGAAGAGGCTGAAGAGCAAAGACTGAAGGAGATGGCCGAGTTGGCAGAGACTACACGAAGATCTATGGAAGAGACCCACGGGGGTGGAGAGCTCGAACCTCTGAGCCCCCGTCATAAAGCTGAAGCTAGTTCAGGTGTGGAAGCAGCTCCACTGGGCTGTAGGCAAGGGCAAGTCCCTACTACATCCACTTCCTTCCTCTTTTGTGCCTGCAACGACTGAAACCACGACTACAACCACCACACAACCCACACCTCCCCTCGACACGGCACAGTTAATGAACATGATGCAAATGCTAGTGAGTAAAGTGGCCGAGATCGTGCCAGAAACCGGATTGAAAAGGCCCGCTGCCGCAGGTGCAAAGTCATGGCAAGACCCTAAAAGATAAAGGATGGAGGCATCAACCACCACACCCCATACTCCCATGTCTGCCGACACTGACTATGACGCATATGTGGCTGAGCTACTGGCACAACTAGACAAGGCGAAGGAAGAGAAGAAAGTGGCCTTGATGGAGCTAGAAAAAGAAAAAGAAACGTCAACTGCTCTTAGGCTAGAAGTCTCAAGGTAGGGAGCTGACCGACGAAGAGAAATGAAGGCCCTGCAGGACCAGCTAGTAGCAAAAACAAAGGAAGCCCAGGACAACGAAAGCCACCTTAGACAAAGGCTGGAAGACGAAGAGCAAAACCTGGTGGCAGAGGAAAGGAGTCTAAAGCTACTAGTGCAGCAATACAATGATCTACAGCAAAAGGTTGCTCAAGTGGAAACGCTAAGACAGAAGGTTCAGGAAGGCGAAGCTAGTACACCACAAGAACATACCATGGAGCTCCGTTTGTGGCAGGAGCTAGAACAACAAAATAGATTAATAAGTGAAATCGAGTTTCTGAAGAGTGAAGGGCCAGGAGTCTTAGCAGCAAAATCAAAACGGCTACAAGATGAAGCGCAAAGATTACAATATGCACTGGAGACCTCCCAGGAAGATGTAGAGGCCCTCATAGCCATGGCTTTCAATCAAAAAAGGCTATTCCTTGCTAAGATCCAAAGCCAAGAGCAGTTGGTGCAGGAAAAATCAGAAGTATTGGTCGAGGTGCACCAAAGGCTTAGCATTTTAGATCAAGCCAAAGGGATTGCTGAAGAGCAGCTGGCTCAGAAGTCAAGAGAAACGAACCAGTTGTGGTTTTTAACAAATGAGCAGCAACAGGTAGTGACCGCCCTGGCGAGCCAACTGGAGGAAGAGAGAAAAAGGATGGAAGAAAGAGCTATGGATTGGGAAAGAAATAATTTTGATAGGGTGAGAGACTTGACCGAACACTTGGCAGTGGCAGAATGCGAAAGGGTGCTTGCAGAAGCCAGGGTTGAAGCTGCCGAAATAACTACTAAAACACAGCGGCAGGCCTTCCTCAACACAGTACTCCATGTCACACAAGCTGAGGGCGATGATCCAGTGGAAAAGGTGAAAAGAAAGTTGGAGATGACCACCCGAGCTCTAAGATATGGTCTTCAAGAGCGGGAGCTCCCAATGAGTACAGGGATCACTAAGGAGCAACAATTCCACTACTTACATTGTACGGGCCTTTCCACTACTGAGCTCAAGGAGCTAGGTTTTGAGGAGCATGAACAGCCACCACCACCACCGCCAGTCATCCCATATGTAGTTGAGTGACATGTCGAAGAGGGTCCGAATTTCAAGCAAGGTGATGAAGAAGAGCAACAAAGAATGCCGAGTCCGCCTCAACCCAATCTCCCACAAAAAGAACCTGCAGATGCCCATCTGCCTGAGCGTATAGTTGCAGCAAGGAGGAGAAGACAAGAATTAGCTGAGGAGGCCCAATGCCGAGCACACACAATTCCAAGATAACTTCCTGAAGAGCCCATGCCACTGAGAGGTGATGCACATCCTGTAGACTGGCCTCAGCAGTTGGTCATCTGGCGTCAGCGAGAGTTCCAGAAAAGGCCGTTTGAGCTCTCATTTGCTTTCCCATGCTCTTTAGACCGGGCCCTGCCTCTAGGAGTCTTAGCCAAGATCAAGGATCTGGCTAATGAACTTGCAAACAGGTGGATTGAAGAGAGGAGCCTGATAATACCTAGGTGGCGAAAAGAACCGCATGATTACTGGGAAGATAAGGTCAATCTGGTTCCCAAATCCATCCAAGGCTATGAGGCACAGCCGAAATGGCGGAGGAGGATTTGGGAGACCAATTTTGATGCATGGACCGCCTTTTGCAGTTCACTCCCCGAAGAACGCAATGATCCTATCTACATGCCCTACCCCCATAGGCATGGAGTGGACTATGATAGAGACTTGCATGGGGATTACGACTTCCCAAAAATATATAATGTAAATGCTAGGAGCCCTAAGGAATGCTTAGTGTTTAGGTTAGAAGATATACTTCCTTCTATAAATCGTTTCCTTGCAGACAGCTCTTCCTTCCCAGATCCAGCATTTTTGACCACTTGTAATTACCACTGACTTATCAAATTCCTACTACTCCAAAAACCCACAACAAGCCCATCTCCCCCCACTCTTCTTTGATATCAACCTAGGAATAGATAGTAGAGTTATGACTAGGTTAATGATGCGGGCTACTCTCCTTCCTTCCTTCTGTCTAGAGCTCTTAGAAAATATGAGTGACACCTGCTTCACAAGGTGTAATCACCCTTTCTTGTCAACCACTCCTCTGAGAGCTAAGGCCGATATTAAAGAATACCTACAAAGTCGCTCATTCTTATCTCAATGCCTGCGACCGCCCCATGATTAAATGGGTGTGATATGCCTTGACAATTGTACTCCCTCTCTCATTCCCAAAAAAAAAAAAAAAAAAAAAGAAAGCAAAGAGAGAAAAAGCAACAAGGAAACAAAGACAAGGTGACTGGAGAGAAAGACAAGAGCAAAAAATAGCAAAGCTGAAAGATGAATCTACTACTAAGCAAGTTAACAAGGAGAACACTTCACATGTGCTTGCAGTCTCCTTTCATTGTTATTGTACACCACACTCACTGCATCTAGGGTTCTCCCTAGCCCCTTCCCCACTTCACACTTAGGGCACATCAAGGGCAGGACTTTCAGACATGTCACCCTAAGTTTTGCACTGCACCTCCAACGATGCACGAACTAGATCCTCAAGTATGGGACATTACCAAGGGCTTCAAGGTTAGACCCATCTCCTAGTTCCACTGGCATGGGCACCATGCACTACACAGCGAGATAGACACACCCCCTAGGAAGTGCACAACTTTCCTTGTAGGTTATGTTCGAGTTTCAAGAAATGGCTACCCGTGGAAGAGGATAGCCCACGACATCCTTTAATGTTCAAACCTTCTTTTCATGTGCCGGCATCTAGCCATCTGCCTACTGTTGATGGCTACCATGATTGAACCAAGTCAAGGTAGAACTGCCATTGGCATAGATCTTGGAACCTCATCGTCCAATGATCCATGCCCAACGCCTAAAGATCTACGGATCGCTTATTGATTCCACAAGCCTGCAGACCTTCAACTCAAAACTGAAGACTTTCAACTCAAAGACAAGGATCTTCAATCAAAGCCACGGATTTTGAAGGCAAACAACGTTCGGGGGGTTTCTCCAAAATAAATCCCTCCAATACCACTCTCCTAAGGGATTGCTTATTGCTTCAAGTGTTTTTGATACTCAAAAGACGACCAGCTACATAAGGGGCGCCACAACAGTGTGAAAGATGCCGAGTATCTTCATAAAGCCTAAAGCACGCCGGAATCTTTCCTGGTCATTGTCCTTAAACCCCATCACCTATCATTCACCTAACCACATTGGAAGCAGTGTCACCCACCTACCTGTTCCATCTAGCAACCGACCTAACTAGCCACTACGTCCCACCACAGTGCCATGGGACTGGCACTTGGCTAGGAGGGGGGTAATGTTTACCGCAGCACAGAGGAGCGGGAAATGGAAATAAGGAACGGGAAATGGAAATAAGGAAATAGCAAAAGGTGCAGGACAAAAGGAAGAAAAAGGTGCCTTAACCGGTAACCATACCCTGAAAAAATTAAAAGCACGGGCACCTTAACTGGTAACCATACTCTTAGGAAGTCTTAGAGTCGCCCAAGGAAAGTAAAAGAGTAAAAAGCGCACCATTAAGTGTGAAAGCGCTCCCGAATCCTTGTAAAAGAGCGCCAGCTCACTCCTGTGCAAATTGTATGCATTAGTTGGGAATAGGATAGATTAGAACGGTAAGAAATGAGAAATGGGCCTAGGCTAATGGCCGGCCATGTAAAAAAGGGGATGACCGCCCAAAAGGGATTTAGGGTTTTGTATATAAAGTTGAAAAGTGAATGAGAAGCTCATTCTTGTATGTGGCCAAAGCTTCTTCTTCTTCTTCTCTTGTTTCTTGCCTTCTTGCTTGTGCTTGAGAGAGGGATTGAGAGAGTGTGAGGGAGTGAGGGAGTGATTGTGTGAGAGTGAGGGATCTTGGAGAAGAAGCTCTCCATCTTCTCTCTTCATCTTCCCCTCCTCTCTTCTCTTCTCTTGTCTCGCGCGTGGCTATGGAGGATGAAGCTCATGGGAGAGGGATTGAGGTTGCTTGAGCTTGCCTCAAGGATCGTGGAGCTACCGGTATGCAAGAACGAGAAGGGTACTCGATCGAGCAACAAGGTAAGCTCACTACACCCGTAAGGTAGGCATTGTGCGTCGGCTATGTGAGAGGTAGCCATGGCCGCTCGGTTCGAAACACTTGAGCGATAAGTGGTCCTAGGTCTCGGGGTAGAGCTTGTAGTTCCCCTTCACCTTGGGTGGGGCGTATTGGGATGTCATAAGGGGAAAATAGCATATGGTAGCATGCAAAGTGTGTTCCTCACCACAGCTCTCACCCACATGTATTTGGCTTGCTCATCTTTGCGGACTACTTAGGGATCATCTGCTATAGCTCCTCCCTAAATAACACTGCCACTCCTTGGTAATTATTATGGTCTGTGCGTGTCTCCTTCTTGCAAGTTGACTTCCACCTATAGCTTGTTACCCATGGAAGTGTAGTATGTGGTCCCTAATGTGTCTTTAAGAAAAATACTATATCTCTCCCTCTGAATGTCTCCTCAAAAGCTCCCACATCTAGTCAGAGGTCTTTGTTACAGTTCCAAACTCCCACTGCAAGCAGGTCCCATAGGTCTCATACCATCATTTGTGGTGCCTCTTCATGACTACCACTCTCCCTTCTTTGTAGAAGGCGAGATTGCCCTCCTCCCTGGCTGCATTAATTTTTGACATGCACTGCTGTTAAGATTGTGGGAGAGAAGGAAGGAGTCTCACTTGTAGCTTTCTCACTTATACAATGGGGGAATACACACAAAGAATAGTGATAATGCACCCCCATGACCAATGCGTTTATACCAGATATCAATATATGCAACTACACCGGTCCCATGTGTAAACATTGCTACACTCAATTCAGGCATGTCTGCATCCAATGTAAACATTCTGCCCTTTTTCTTTCCTTTTGCTATCAAGTGATATTTATTTTTCATATCCTCAACAAAGCATCCATAAGGATTAAATCTAACCTACAAGCCCTACTCAACCATTTGACCAATAGAAACCAGGTTCTTGGTGATATTCGGGACATGAAATACATTCGATATATATTTCTTTTTCCCATCCTGCATAGACAAATGAATTTTTCCAATCTGCAAAATAGAATATGCAGTATCATCACCAATCTCCACAAATCTAACCTACAAGCCCTACTCAACCATTTGACCAACAGAAACCAGGTTCTTGGTGATATTCGGGACATGAAATACATTCGATATATATTTCTTTTCCCCATCCTGCATAGACAAATGAATTTTTCCAATCTGCAAAATAGAATATGCAGTATCATCACCAGTCTCCACAAATCCTAGTTTTTCAATTTTCCTTGCATCCTGCATCCATTCTGCATGACCTGTCATGTGGTTTGACACACCTGAGTCAACATACCACACTTCGTTGCTTTCTTCTGCACTTGTCACAGAATTGTTCATGTGTTGCACCATAAACAAATGCTCATTTCTGTCATCACCCTGTCTACTAGAAGATGCATAATTTTCTTGTTGCAATTTTCCATTCATGATGTCATTCTGCTTTTTATAGCAGTCTTTAGCCATATGACCCATTTTACCACAGTAGTAGCATTCAACATTATTGTTTGCATTTTGGTCTCTTTGCCATCCACCACGACCTCTTTGGCTCCCCGTGCCTCTAGAGTTACCACGTCCTCCTCTATAGGACTGGTTTTCTTGAGTTTGCTACATATTCTGATTTCTACCACGGCCTCCAGATCGACATCCTCTACCTCTGCCTCTACCTCTTCCAGCATTTGAGTAGAAGACAGTTTCTTTTGAAGTTCCTCCTGAAGAAGATGCACCACCATTTCTTTGCTCCTCAGAAATTAGAAGAGCAATCAACTCCTCAAAATCAGGAAACCTTTCACGGACGGAAATGGATGTTCGAAACTGTGCATAATCCTTTCCTAGACCATTCAAGGTCACGGAAACTAAATCATCATCTTCCACTGGTGACCCAATGGAAGCAAGTGCATGCGCAATCTTCTTCACCTTCATGTGGTAGTCATTTATGCTCATACTTTCTCTTTGCACATTGTGCAACTCTTGCTTGAGCTGTATTTTTCTGGCTTGTATATTTGTGCTATATATTTTTGACAAAGTATCCCATGCCTTCTTTGGCGTACTTGCATCCTGAATATGCACAATTATAGAGTCTAAAATACTGATAGACAGCCAGTACATAACTTTTTTGGCTCTCTCATGCCATCCTTTAAATGCCTGCATTTGCTGTTGATTGGGAACATTAGGAAGAACTGGTTCCTCTTCATTTCCTGCAACAAATTTTCAATATCCTTTTCCCATAAGGAAATTCGTTATTCTAAACTTCCATGCTTGGAAGTTGTTTTTGTCAAGCTTTTCAGTGACAATCTGTGAAAGAGAATCAGACGCCATTCCAGAACACTGCAAAAAATTCTGTCACTGTAAAAAACACAGCTTCAGCCTTACAAGAGCAAATCTGCAAAACTGACGAAAGTGGTATTTGACCACACAGTCACTTCCTTGTGACGATTTTGCATCAGCAGGCAACAAGGATGATTCTGTAACTCCCAATGTCTCTGCGCACAGGCATATGATGCAATTTCTACGGTAACTTTTCACCGACCTATAGAACAGTGGTCGCACAGCATAAAACAGGGCCTTTTCCTGAGTGTGTGCAGAAAACTTCCGCCTCCAAAACATGCCCCGAAATGGCCTCAAATAAAAAAAACAGAGCAACCAAGGGCTAAAGCCCTTACCCGTAGCATATACTATCCTCTTCCTACACCGCAAAGGGCGTCTCAATCTGAGACAATGCACTCTTGCACTTTTCGGCTGTGCTTCCTGCAGAGACTTGCTCCCAAAATAGAAAAAATGAAAGTAACACTGGTCCTCTTACTAGAAAACTGCAAACTTGGTTTGCTTTCTTGAGCTCCTTACCACGAACAAGGCTCTGATACCATGTCAAGATTGTGGGAGAGAAGGAATGAGTCTCACTTATAGCTTTCTCACTTACACAATGGGAGAATGCACACAAAGGTGAAGGCTGAAAACAGTTTTTCCTCTTCTTAGTTGTGTAAGCCAAAAAGAACTCTTGTACAAAGAAATAGAAGAACCCTATATATGGGTCTCAAACCAAACTCAACTAACTAAGGTGGCATACTAACTGAACCACGAACTAGAGTAGATAAGGATAGCTGTCATCTAGCTATTATTGATGGGCGGTGTACCAACCGCATCTACAACTAACAAGTCGGTGACATAAATGCACAACGGTCACCCTGACATATCACGAGTGGAGCTCGATATCTCAACAACTGCCTCATGTGGGTTGGTTGGGTTGGTGTGAGGTTGTCACCTAAGAACACACTGGTCCCCTTCAATGTATGGCGTTGAGAGAGAGAGAGAGAGAGAGAGAGAGAGAGAGAGAGAGAGATGCTCGCATATCAAGAAGAGAGGATAAATTTTTTTAACTAAATTAGAAAAGAGGAAAAAAAGAAGATTTTGAGGGGTGATGAGCTTTTTCCAGGAGGCATCTCCCTCAAACGTTTTTTCAATAATAAGAATAGATTATTGTCATATTCTTGTCTCCAAAAACTAGTTTCTTTGGAACCTCTTCCTCTTTTTCATTTGGATGGAAAAAGGTATGAACATTGGAGAGAAGCGTGTGGCCAAGAGGAGGAGAGACAATACAATAACGAGTAGCACACAACCAAGATAGGATAAGATGGAACATTATGCTCTTCTTAATAACAATTACTTTTTTGTAAATAAGCATGCTCTTACATGCTAATAATTTCCTATGATCCCTTATAGACCTTGATTGTAGGGAATATGTATAATGTAATTGGCCCTATTTTGAAAGTCTCGTCCGGCAAAAAAGCGAAGCCTTTTCACCACACACAAAAATGATTTGCGCGACCGCGTCAGTGGACATTACGGTTGGCGACCTCTGATTGGAAGACAGCTAGTGCGTGAAAGGTAATCTCATTGACTTTGACTAAAGGGCCTGCGCGCACGGAGAGAGAGAGAGAGAGAGAGAGAGAGGAAGGGGGGGGGGGGAGGAGCATTTCTGTCTGTGTGCGCGGGCGGGTGTCTCTGAGAAAGCGGAATAGCGTGCGTTTTCTACGTGGAGAGAGAGAGAGAGAGAGAGAGGCAGTGTGTGTTTTCTACTTGGTGTGTGAGAAATTGACAGCGCAGCGAGAGAGAGAGAGAGATGGCGCGTATGCTGTTAGGTGAAGCATGGAGCATGAAGGCGCATCCAGGCAGCCTGGCATTGCTGGTGGTGGTGGGGTGTTGCGTGATGGCAGCCATGGCGTCAGTGGTCGTTGCCTTGTGCGCGGGTGCTGGAGAGAGGCGAAGAAGAAGATGGGGTGATGGAGGAGGTGGTGGCGCTGCGTTCATGACCCCACCAATCAGCGGTGGTGGCCAAGACCACCATCATGGCGCCGGTGGGGGCGGCCACCACCACCATGGAGGCGGCGGTCACCACCATGGTGGCTTTCATGGTGGCGGCGGTGGCCACCATGGTGGCTTTCATGGCGGCGGTGGCCACGGAGGCGGAGGTGGACCCTGAAAAACAGATGGCGTCTCTGCACACGCAAACCATGCTCTCTAAAAAATAATCATGGTAACGTCACAACCACATAGAAGGTCTCTCTCTCACACACACACGCACACATTCATATATGTTTTTACCACGACATAAAAGACCATGTGATGTACTTAGTTCAATAACTCGACGCAAAATATTGCATGTCGTGCTCAATTTCGTAGCATGCAGCGGTTGTCTTATCAATATACAAATGTCAAAAGATGAACTTGTGATCTTGCGAACTTGGGATCCTGCATAATGTGTCTCTATCACTCTTATCTCGTGGCATTTACAATTCCATGAGCTAAGGGAGTGCAAAAAGCACATTGAGCTTTCTCAAAGGAAAGCTTAAAGTAGCTAAGTAGAGTGAGTAGTTAACTCTCATTTTTTTCTCAACAATACGTTTAAACAAGGTCACAAGCTTCAAGCCATTAGATTGTGTTTCTCTTTGTAGAGTACTAGTTCATGAGTTTAGCTAGGTCTCTCTTGCAATTGCTAAGTATGTTCCTCAATGTTAGTCAAGCCAACAAAGAGGGTTCCTTGTTGCGATCAAGATCCATCGTTGTTAACTCACAAATCATCCTAGCTTTTCATGAGGTATGTGCATTGTGGCTTGTGGCCCTTATCCACCTTTTGCATTCCTACATTTTTACAGTTAGACTCAATTGAGATACAAATTGAGGTGTTTAGTTTTCAACCTACACATTGGTGCTATATTGAAAATTCAATATGTGCATGTGAGAGTATTTTGTTGCATGTTCAAAAGGTTCCAAATATCGACTTCAACAACAATATGTTGATGCTTGTATTAGGACTTATGTTAGGGCATGTCAATAGGATTCCATGAACTCGCGTATATATGAGCCTTCTATTACACACCCTTTTGTCTTGCCAACATGGACTATGAGGCTTGTATGAGAGAAGTCTTATTTTAATTCTTGTTGTATGTTCTAGTCTTGTCTTGTATCCAAATCTTGCTTGCATTTCATTCTTGCATATAATCATTTATTTCACTCTTGAAACCTCGAGATATAATCTTGTATTCATCATATTTTATTATTGTGAGATCTTTTGAAGTGATAAATATCGTTCTAGTCAAGTCCTTGTCACACTCACGATAGTGCTAGCTTACTTCTCACTGTAGTTTACCTACCATAGCTTTGTAGCAATACTAGCAATGGACTCCATATAAACTTGACTAGGAGCACACACATGGAGGACCCTAGAGAGGAACATAAAGTTAGCTAAAGAGCATAGGCTTATTCACCAATAATTGCCTCAAAGTCTTCACAGAGATAGCCTTGAGGCTCTTCATAGCCAAGATTACTCTTGCCTTAGCTAGCTAGCTTGGAATATACAAAAAATCAACGAAGGTGTGCTAAGTCTCAAGGGTCTTACTAAATGGCAATGGATCTCCTAAAAAAAGAGGACCCTCCTTACTTGGTGCCATTTGAAAATGAGAGTTGGTTGAATTAAACAAATCTACCTCAAATATCTCTAGATTTTTGTGATTGTGATGTTTGAGCTACAAGAAAATGTGAAGGATAAGGCATGCAAGATAGTATTGTATCATGTGACATCTGCACAGTCAATATCCAAAATATAGAGCTCAACATAGTCACAACAATGAGATCAAATACAAATTGTACTCAATGGAACAATCTTGAATGTATATTGCCAGATGAAAACAATACACCTACTCAATAGATACAAAAATATTGATGACACAGTGCTTAGGACAATCAATAATGAGGGATCACAGAACCTTCATAAACTCAAGACAACCAATGAATACAAAGAAAAATGGCAGACTATCTCGCGTGGATTCAAAGTAAGGGATTTATAAAATACAATTTTTACATTTTTATACACACAAAAGGATAAGATATAAGGAGATTATTCACAAATTGAATAGAAACGAGTTTGTTTTATTTAGAGAAAATTTATAGATAATGGTATTTTTACATAGGCTTTGAATGCACGTGATATAGAGGGTTTATATATAGTGAGCCCCCTGAGGAAGAGCTATAGATCGCTTTAGCTCTAATCATATAGCTCTACCTTAGAAGGATTTTGATTCCTATTGCTCAACTGAAGAGGTATGTGTATTGGAATGATATGCTAGTTTCACACTTATAAGTCATTCATGATGTTTCTAACTAGTAGCACCATTGTTGAAGATCATGTTCCTCCCTATTGCTCAAAATGGGCTACCTCTAGCTATTCTTCACAACTTCAAAGTTGTTTTTTTTAATAGGCATCATTCCCCACTCAAGGTTTCCATTAATTGCTACCCACTCTTCAAACGAAGCTAGTCGAAATGAGCTACATCCCCTTCATTGAGAACTTCTCCTACTATTCAAATTCATGCCTACTAGTTACATCATTATCTTATTACTATAAATCATTATAATGTTGTTCAATTTCAGTAACAATCATGTCTAAAGTTTATGCCATTTCTTAACTAAAACTCACACCATTCTCTATTGCTCATATTCTAGAAATCATACCATATTGGTGCCATGTGTGGTCTATGCTAATGGTTATTCATTGGCATTATTTGTCCCTTCTACTCCAAAAGTAAGGGATAATCTATTTAAATACTTTGTTATTCATATCATCTCAAAATGAAGTAGTTACTACTCCCTACTTTCTTTTTGAATCTCCAACTTAGGAATAAAGTATTATTATAGTGTGTATTACTTCAACTTGTACATGAGACTCCTTGCTTCAATCGCATAGTTAAGATCAAACTATGCTATGTAATAGTTTAGTAAATGAAACTTCCTACCATACAGCTATAATATTTGGGTTCAAAAAGATTGGGGAGAGAGAGAGCAAGTGAGTTGGAGCTCTTGCAAGACACATAATAGATATTGAATTTACTCAAGATAGGAAGATAAAAGATTTATTATTATTATTATTATTATTCTCCACAATAATAGTCTACAAAAGATAAAGGAAAGATACAACTTAGATTGCATACAATCCATCCATAATATGAATACACTAACTAGGAAAGTAAATAGATAGATATGCCATAACTAGAGTAGATGCACTATCTTATGTTGGATTGGTTAAGAAGAGTGTGGAAAAGGGAAAAGATAGAAGTCACAGTCTGGAGAGGTGCAAACCAAATAGGCCAATGTGGCAGATCCATACCAATAGAATCAACTACATGTCTATAGCATCACCAACATCTACATGAGGATTCTAGTCAATTTGGCCTAGTCACAACAGACCAGGAGGATGGATGCTCGCCTCCCTACCATTTGGAGGATAGAGTCCCAATTGTACTATACCCAATAGTAGCAACCTTCCCATGTGGTTTAGATATAGGAGTTCAAATATTGAAATGAGATGCCAAACATTGGCGAAGTAGGCCCCCATGAGAGTAGGAACACTATATATTTTGTGCTCATCTTGAGCTACACACTAAATGAGACCTTCCAACACCATATTAGAGAATTTGGGAATTTCCCAAGTCCCACTTTCAAATAAGGGGTAAAAATTTGGCCATGTGACTAAATCTTAACCCATGCTTCAAAGTGGGACTTGGAAAGACAATCTATATGGTAATTGGGGTAGACTCCACTTTCAAGTAAGGGGACAAGATTTTATCATGTAGCCAAATACTAAATATATTGGGAATTCCCAAATTCCCTAATATATTGTTTTTCAAAGGAATTTGAACTTTACAGATGAATGGATCCTAGATGAATGAAATAAAGTGATCATTGATAAGAGAATGCCAATGATGCTAGGAATGGAAATTAGATTGAATGGTTGACATGCCAACAAATATCATGGACATGATAAGAAGGGGACATACCTTGCATTGCTAATGATTAAAGCATCTATGGTAGAGATGATGATGGTGATGATGAGGGCGACACATTGGCAATAAAGGGCTGACACACAAATAGCAAACCAATCTTCATAAAATAGAAACTTCCAAGTGTCTAAGGATAGGGTTGCCAAGTGTTGGAGGCTTTCACCCCAACTTCTTGAGAGACTATAAATTATATCGAGGAAGAGAATGAAGATGTAAGAGAGAATAAAGGTGGTTGAATGGTTGGTTGCATTATCATGAAGAGAAGTACAATAAATATAATTAATTTGTGACCTTTAAAATCCCTTGAGATGACTCCTCATATACCCTCTTATGCGACCATGTATTTCTCCCCCACACTAATAAATGCAAGATGGAAAAATGGCACCCTTGAGTCTCTTTGCCATTGAAACGATCAAGGATAAAGATGTCATCAATATTCAAATCAATGCCATCACATGATTACAGAGCAAGGAATGTTCAACCGTGAGAAATAATAGCTTGATGGACCTATGGACAACCACGACATATGCCACTCGATGTTTTGAGAGACAAGGACAATAGAAGAAAAACATGGTAGACCAATGGTACCTTGAATGTGGAATCACCTACATATATCAAGATTGCTTGAGAAGAGAAGCCATAGTAGTAAGGCAATCATACCTTTGGCACCCTTGAGTACCTTTTCCATTGAAATGATCAAGGATATATATGTCATCAATATTCCAATCAATGCCATCACAAGATTATAGATTCAGGAAGATGGAATTGCCATTTAGGGACGAACCATAGTTAAAAAGTCAATGGTAGGCAAGAAGAACACTAAGAAGAGACAGAAGCACACTACTCTTAAACTTAAAAGTGAAGGCCTAACTACTCTCTATGGAGCATAGCTCCTTTCTCAAGTGTCGAAAGTGCAATAAAAGAACCCCAAACAAAGAATGATGATATAGTAAAAGCAAGAGAATACCTCTATCATTAGTAGCAATTGGTCATTATAGATAAAATCATGGAATGGGAAAATGCAATGCAAAAATAGTTACTAGCAGAGATAGATTTGGAGACCATCACTTTCCAAAACCTCTCTCATTCATCATACCTACCTCTCTCATTCATCTTACCTACCTCTACCTACTCAACCTCTGAACCTTGGCAACTCTACCGTGAACAACTCTCCTTTGGCCAAGACATGTATCAGTAAGAGCTTACAACTCTAGACAAAGCTGACAAATTTAAATTTCAATATTAAGAGATAGAACCTAGCATTATCTTGACCCTTTCATCAACTAATGTCTCAATTGCACTTAGGATTATGATGAAAGAAAGCCCTACCATATAACAAGTATTTAAGAGTTGGATTGATGGAGCTAATCCTACATTATCAATAGGTAATTTACAAGCTAGCATCTTATGTACACCTAGTTTGGAAGCCTTGGGTTTCAAAACCTTTTATGAAGGGGCAGAGTATCATACCGTCCTGTTAATTGAAGCCCTTGGAGACTCTACCAGATGAGAAGTTACTAATATGGAAGATGGATTTAGCAAAGTTAATGAAAATGTGTTTTGTACTTGGGGAAACCCATGAACCAAACCTATATATTTCATTTTGATTGTCATCGATGGATTCGAAGTCCAGGGTGTACTGAAGACTAGCCAATCAAGATTTCTAGTTTATAATTTTTGGTTAACTTTGTTGTGGTGAAAGTGGTGGAAAAAAATCTATTGCTTGGACATCCTTGGATGTGTAAGATACAACTTATTGAGGATTGGGGCAACAATCTAGACTTCTTGTGGAATAGGAAGGATGTAGTATGAGTCAAGATGGAGACTTGGGGAACCTCTCTAGTCGATCTGTATGTAATCTCTAGCATGCTATGTGGAGATACTAACTACCCTTCTATCCAACAACCTCTAACAAAATACATCCCATGCCTTGAGAACAAGCAATATTGGATGCACATACTTGCCACTCTAGATTATTGTTCATGGAGGAACTTGATTATCAAGAAACTTATAAACACTGAGCTACTAGAGAGCATCAAAACCCACCATTCAAATAATTAATCCATTTCACAAATAGCCTAGATTCTAGCAAAAAATAGAGAAATTCTCTAAGGGAAGGAAAAGTAAATGGAGGAGTCATAGGCCTCTAATTTGGTAACACTTCATGAGCTAATGACATAACCAAGGAGCATGAAGGTGCACATCAATGAGCTCATAAAGGTAAAAGTAGCCATGATAGTGAACCTAGAAAATGGGCCATGTATTGAGGAATTATTCAAGAGCACACAAAAACCCCCCTCCATAGGAGTGAAGATTATAACATGTAGAGTAGGAGCTCTAGAATGGCTATGTAAAGAACTTAAGAGGGACAAAGATAAGTTGATAACAGCTAGATAGGAACTTTACAAATGATTGGATGAGACTCAATAAGCATATAAGAAGTTTCTTAAGGATTCCAAAGACTAGGTAATAAACTCCAAACTTAACTCAAGGAAATGAACTTTGAGCTTCAAGAAAAGGCTTTTGAGCTTCAAGAAGAGGCATATAAGTCCCTTGATACTTCTATTCATATGAGAGGCAAATTTATGCCTCATTTTGAGGAGTTGGTTTCCTTGTTGCTTACTGAAGAAATAAAATTGGGTGTTAATGTATCTAAGAGTAGGAAAAATATTAGTCACAAGACAATGTATTCTACCATCAAAGAGGTTGTGGTAGCTTATCTAGAGCTAGAGGATATTCATATGGTCATGTAGATAGCTTTGCTTGTGGTCATAGTTCTTTTCGTTATGGAGACTTTATGCCTAGAGGCAAGGGAGATCCTTTTCTAAAGCTAAATGACGGCAGTCTATTCTTTATAGAGATTGTGCTTGTCATTATTTTAATGGAAACTTTGACCATTTTAAGAAAGAATGCTACCATAAGTAGAACACTATGTCTAGAGGTCATAGAAGGGCTGGGTATAGTCATTATGCAGGTGGTTATGGAGGCACATGCCATGTCTCTAGAGGTGGTTCATTACCTAGAGGCCATATTTTCTCTATGGAGCATGTAGTTGGTAGCATGATGCATCCCCTTAGAGAGGATGACTGGTTTTTGGGTTTCACAAGATACAAATCATATGACACATCATGTAGAATGGTTTAATAGGAAGGAAAAAATGCAAAGTGAAGAGTGTATTGCTATAGGAGATGATATGTTGCATAAGATAACTCACATTGGTAGTGTTCCATTGGTAATAAGAGATGGGATGAAGGATAAACTTGGGGATGTTTGGTATGTGCCTACAAAAACTAAGAATTTGGCTTCTATGGACAAATGATTGATTAAGGGACGCAAGTAAGTTTCAAGAAATATACTTTTTTCATTGAAGAATCTAGAAATGGAAAACTTGGTAGATTGATTGCTCATGGCCAAAAGAAAGGGAGGTTTTTTGCATTGGATATAGGTACTTCTGTATAGAAAGTTCTATGTATGTAGAAATTGGACATAGACAAGACACAGATTTTGAGTTATGGCATAGAAGAATTGGATATGTTAACTTAAAAAGTCTTAAATAAATGCAACCTAGATAGGTCATGTATGTGAGGCATGTCAATTTGGCAAGTAGTCTAGACTCACATTTCCAAAGAGGGAAAGAATCAACATATATCCTTTGGAAATGGTACATTTGGTCATATGGGATCCCATTTCAGTAGGATGACATGGGTCTATTTCTTGCAACATAAAAGTGAGTCTTTTTAGAAGTTTTTGGAATTCAAAGTTATGGCAGAAAAGTAGTTTGAAAGTTACATAAAGTGCTTGAGATCGGATAATGGATGTGAATACATGTTAATTGATTTTTTTGACTATCTAAGGGATCATGGATTAAGAGATTAGTTACATGTAAATATATACCACAACAGAATGGTGTTGCAAAAATAGAAAATAGGTTCATTGTTGAAGTTACAAGAGCTATAATGAACCAAATGCACATGCCATTAACCTATTGGGTTGAGGTAGTACATATTGTAGTTCTTATTATGAACAAAAATCCTAAAGTATTGACTCATCACATATTATCGTATGAGAAGATATATGAAAGAACACTTGCAGTTACATATTTCAGGGTGTTTGTTGTATATGCTATGTTCATGTTCCTAATGATTTGAGAAGAAAAATGGAACTCAAGGATATCTAATGTATTTTCCTTGGCTATCCTCTTTTCACTAGAGAGATCTATATAAGTAGGGATGTAAGATTCAATGAATATGAGTCTTGATATAGACCTACACCTTGTAGTTGAGTTGGATGCTATGAAAATAGTGATGATGATGGTTATGAAAAAAAATTTGTAGCAAACATACTCAAAGAAATCAACATATTAAGATCTACATGGTCCTCAAGACAATGAAGCAAGAAGTGGAGCTATAGTCCATAGAGTGGTAGGTTGAGGAGTGCACAAAAGAAGGCAAAAATAGCACAAGGAAAGAAGCTTATGTGTGAGCGTTTAGACGATGAGTCCATGGATGATGAGCTTGAGATACCTCACGGTAGAACTCCATGCATAAAAAGTGTAGGAAAGTATATACCACCACATATAAGATCAATTGAAACACCTTCTAGTGCACCTCAGTTGAGATGATTGGAAAGAGTAAAGCATCTAGTTGACAGGTTGACATACAATGGCTTTATGAAAATGCATTATATGTATATGGTATCTTATGTGCAACATGTAAAGCCTACTTGTCTTAAAGAAACAATTGAAAGCAAAGATTGGAAGGAAGCAATCGATAAGAAAATAGATGCATTGACCAATAATAATTTGATCTTGTTGAGCTATCTTATGTCAAGAAATTAATTGGTTAGAAGTGGTTTTATAAGGTTAAATGCAAGTCTAATGCTCATTATATAGGCACAAAGCTAGATTGTTTGCAAAGGGTTATGCAAAGACATATGAATTGGACTATGAGGAGACATTTAGTCAAGCTATTGTTAAAGATGACTATTGTTAGATCAAGGATTTTCTTGACTTCGATTTATGGCTAGAATTTATACCAAATGGATTCTTGAATGGAACTTTGAAAGGAAGTATTATGGATGGAGCCCCAATAGAAACACCAAGAAAACTTGAAAACTACTATTAAAAAATCTATCTTGTCACACCAACAAACATGTTCTTCATACTTTAATTAACCACAAGAAGAAAAATAACACTAAGAACAACCAATCTTTATGCAACATCACATAGTGAATCTCCCATGGATTTATTGCAACAAATATTCAACATATTCTTCATAGAAACCATCAAACAACCATAAGAACACAAAGGAATGATCAACTTTGAATGGAATTCATCACATAGTAATCATATTTCATCATCTTTATAGTCTTCACAGTTTTCTCTCAATCTCTCTCATGTAGATACATTGTTTCTTCATAGAAATTAACTATCTCTCATACACTATCTCTCTCACATATGCTCTCTCTAAGTAGTATATGAAAATAACAAAGAATCACACTCAATAATGCTCTCTTGGTTGTAGATACACCTCCTAAGAGGTATGCCTAATATGAAGATGCACTAGAGCCACTATAGTGTCCCTTGGTAGCTCATTAGTGTCACTATCACTTTAGTCTTCAGTTCAAGTCTTCATCAACTACTTCTTCTACTTCTCCGAGCTATAAAGAGATTCCATTCTTCTCTTTCTAAGATTAGAAAACATCCTCAAGCTAAATATCCATCTATCAAAGCACTTACACAAGTATACATAAGGCACTAGAAGGCATACAGAAGCTCAATAGTACACTACAAAAGATCTATAGAAGGCATAAAAACCATACTATAGCTCAAACCAAAACCAACTCAAACCATTAGAAACCATCCAATACACTCTCAATAATTCATCAAATCACTCATTTACAATCATAACCTCTCAAACAAAAAGAAAACAGATGAAAATAGGAGCAAAAATAGATCCATTAGAACCAAACAGACACATAAGAGAACCAATTAGCACATCATAAGTGTGTTTGGTGCATGAAGCACGTGCCGCCATGTGAATTATTGGGATTATTTTATTTTATTTTAATGGTATATTGGATGATGCAAATACACATGAAAAATTAGATCAATTGGTTTCCTTTTAGGAATTAAATGTGATTTTTTGTGCATTAAAAAAAGAGAGGAAACATTGATACTTGTAGGATGTGCGTATGCACCCTAATTTGAATGGACACACTAAAAAGTAACGGCCATGTTCAAGATGAAAACCAATTTGCAATCCAACCGGTATGAGAATTGATAGCATAAGGGCAAATACAAAAACATGACATGTTTTAAAAAATATATTTTTGTATTTTTATGAATATTGAAAAAGAACGTATTTTGTTTCTTTTTACATTAAAATGAACCAATTGGAAAGACAAGCAACAATAATAACTATGCAATTTTGAATTATATTTTCTTTCTAGTTTTTTCATATTTTAATGCTATTTTTAGCCATTTTGTGATTTTTTCAAGATTTTTAATAAAAATTCTAAGTTTTTATTAGATTTTTCTAAAAAAGTTCCAATTTTTAGATGATATTTGCTATCCAAAAAGGGTGCTTAAGTTTTAAAAAAACTATTTGTGTAAAATATTTAATTTTATTTGATTTTTATTTTTTATATTTATATTTTTTTAAATTATGAAATTTTTTATTATGTTTGTGTTTAAAGGTTTTCAACAATTTGAAATTGGCAAGAAGACAGGTACCAGGGTTTGCAATGAGCTTCGTGGCACAAACAAAACACCACGCATGCCATTGTGCATGAATGGCGACAAAGAACCACATACATGCACGTACCACGATGCACAAAAACTGAAGCAGAAGCCAGCATGTGAATAGTAATCAAGAAGATAGTACCAGGGGGAAGAGATAATGGGGATTGATGGTATGAATTTGTGCTTTTTATGTTGGTGGGTTTTGGTACAAGTATGGGGGTGAGAATGGGGGCTAGGGAGGGGAAACCAGGAGGAAACTCAGGGGCAAGGAAGAAGTATTATGGGGGTTGGAAAATGGGGGGAGGAAGGGGTAGGAATGGGGTGTATTAGGGGGGGGGGGGGGGTGTGGGGGTGGGGGTGATGGTATTGGCTGGAACGGGGAGGGTAGGGAGTAGGAAAAGGGGAGGAGGACAAGGTGGTAGTGGTAATGGCCCATGTAGGGCCACATGCAGTGGGGATGGGGGCGACAATGAGCAACCACTAGACAAGGAAATAGGCGGCGGGCAATGGGTGCTAGTCCACTAGACAGGCGGATGGAGGAGGGAGAAGGAGAGGGATAGGAGGAGCATGAGGATAAGGAAAAGGAGGAAGAGGAAGAAGTGGGAGGAGGAGAAAGAGGAGAGGAGGGAATAGGAAGGAGGAGTAGGAGGAGAGGGAAGAAGAAGGAGAAGAAAGGTGACAGGGAGGAGAGAGAAGAAAAAGAAGAAGAAAGAAGAAGGGAAGGAGGAGAAGGATAGCAAATGGATGGGTGGGGGTTTTTGTTTTTTCTTTTTTTTGTTTTCTATATTTTCTTGGCTGGTTTTTGTTGGTTTTTTTAAATCTTGTAGTAAAGGATGAACCACATGCACCTCCTCGGACCATATCGAGTGTGGGGTGGGGTAAAAAAAATTGAATTGCTAGGATCAGAGGGAGCAGGTAGAGCATGGGTGGGTCAGACACGACACTCGCGTGTATCATCATGAGATGAAAACCAGGTGTTCATGCGGCATGCAAGAAAGACGATAGGAAAAAAAAAATCAAAAAAATTAATTGGGGGCAAACTAGACATTGAATGAAGGTGTAAAAAAAAGGAAAAAAGATAAGACAAATGGGGAAACTGGATGGACAACTCAAATGATGCTTCCAATAGCAAAAAGAGGTGCTCACATGGAAAAATACCAATAAAACAAACAAAAACACAAAAAATTTTAAAAACAGAAAATTGGACAATCCAACAGAATGTAGCAGGAATAAAAAAGTCCAAGTTGAGGTAATAGTCAGGTTTATCAAGTGAGAACATAGTTTTTGATGAGAAATGAGGGTGTTCACATGAAAAAATATAAAAAAATATCAAAGAAAAATACACATAAATATGCAAAAATTAATAATAACTAATTTGTGCATTGTAATGATGGGAGCTAAAAAGGAAAAATATTTCAGGGAAGGAAAAATTAAAATGATAAGGTCAAATTATAATTGTGGAGCAAAAATGACCATTCACATGAAACACGTTTAAGGTGCATAAAATTCTTAAAAAATTAATAATTTATGAACCAGAGCTTGAAACAAAGGGTGATAAAAGGAAAAAATGTCAAATTCAAAGGGAAAAATAAGGCTAAAAGGTTAGATTTCAATTTTTGGGAGGATAGGAAACGTGCCCATGGAAATATGTCCAAAGAGCGTAAAAATGGTAAAAAATGAATAACAAATGAACCATAAGCCAAAATAGGGGATTGTACAAGGGAAAAATGTCCAATTCAAAGGAATAAATTGGAGTATGATATTAAAGTGTAGTTGTGTATCGGAATGATAGGTTGTAAATAGGAAAAATGTGTGGTGTGATGGAATGATCTAGGCTAGAAGGTCACATCACAGTTTTGACATAAAAAGAAGGTGGTCACATGAGAACATATTTGATTAGTGTAAAAATTTTCAAAATTTCTAATAGACCAATCAATAGTCGGAATAGGGGACTCTAAATGGAAAAAGTTTCTAGTTCAAAGGGATGAACATGTGTACCAAATTAGATATCAATTTTGTTGATCTTAAATGATGTTCACGTGGAATACTCACAAAACAAGAACATTACTAAAAGGAAAAGAGGGAAATCACTAGTTAAGGGAGGTGACATGATGGATGGGTGGGGTAGGATCCCCTTGAGGGTATAGAAAAGGGAATTTTTTGTTTGCAGATTGGATAGAGACATATGTATGATGATATGAAAAATAAGCACATAGAAATGCATCCTCGTACTTAAAATCTTAATAAACCAGTGATGCTAAATCAACAGGGTTTGAGATACTAACAATCACCCTCATATCTCCATATTTAAGATAATACATACACATATAAATGCGATAGGTAGGGTTAGAAACACTTGGCTTGTTAAGTAGATAGTTGATGCTCATAATCATTAACGTGCCAAGTATCAAAATTGATTGGAGAATGTACCACTGCTTGCCACTGCATACTTCAATCATGGTAAGGACTACCCAACAACACCCAAGGAGATAGCATTGTTGATGCACCCACTAACTTATTGACGATGAAGAATATAGCACTCAACTCACAGCTACTCATGTTAAAATGAGAGATCACTCTCGCACCCCATAGCTCATGTCACTAAGAGAGGAATTAAGGGAAACCATATCCTACACCTAGTTTAGAAATCAACAAGAGGGATGGCTCAGAGGGAGTATGCCAGTGTGCACAAGTGATGGCGCATCAATGCATCCCAATCCATCTAGCATAGGTGCAAGAAGGAAGGCTAGGGAGCCTTGTAGTATAGTGTATAGGATAGAGTGACATGTCTTGATATGGTGTGACAAAGGCGACCCATGTCTCCTTAGGGAAATAAGAATGTACTTGATCACTTGTTGTCGTAATGGCCCTTAATCCTTACCTCTAAATTGATTGAAGCAAAGATTACACATTCTCAATCCCCCATTTGTCTCACACTCTGTTGATAGATATAGGAGGGCACCCTAGTTCTGCACACCCATTAATATAATCCTCATTGCTACTTATGCAAAGGTTTGTATGCCTTGTGCACAATTGAAGGAAAGATTATACACGCTCAATCCCCCCTCTATCTTACACTCTGTTGATAGATATAGGAGGGTAACCCAGTTTTGCACACCCATTAATATAATCCTCACTACACTTATGCAAAGGTTTGTATGTCTCATGCATAATTGATGGTACAACAGTGCATTCTGTAGTGTTCTAGCATACAATACATCAAGAAAGGCTAGAGAGTCTTATAGTGCCATGCACAGGAATAGATCATGCTTTGTACATTGAAAGGCCCAACTTGTGCATGCATGAAAGCAACCCTCCCACAAATAAAAAAACCACAAAACTGAGGATAAAGCACACAAAATCTGTGTATGGCTCTGCCATTAATATGAAAATTGAAAAGAAACCATAAATCTTTCTCTTAATAATTAACAAATTTGTTGTTTTCATCATCTTCATCCATAGCTTCAACCATTATGCACAAAAGAAAGAGCAAAAGGGAAAATAGGAATTTTTGCACAAAAGACAGTGGAGAGAGGAGAGAGAAATATTGACACCATCCAAAAGGAGAATGTGTGTGTCTTGGAAGAAAGGAGAGAAAGAGACACATAATGAGCTGTGCACTCTATCCCACCTCTTTCCCAAATTTTCCCAAAAGACACACAACCCTTCATATTTTTTATTATTTCTTTGAATTGTTTTGATATATTTGTATTGTGATAGATGATCAACTAGAACATAGGAAGGTTTGGATCATCTTGCTCCCCTTCATCACTCTAAAGGATTCATGATAGATGATTAGCTAGAACATAGGAATGACCAAGTTTAGTAACCCCTTCAATATCAAACTCCTACATTAAAAGGAGCAATCTCATCATTTTTCCTTTGACATTTGCCTTGTTCATTAGGAAACATAGAGTCTCATAATCCACATAAGACTTGAAATGTGTTGATAGAAGGTAATTTAAAGAAGGCGATCTATGGGCTGAAGCAAGCACCTAGAGCATGGTTTGACAAGATTGGAGAGTATCTTGTCAATATTGGATTTTGTATTTTTGATGCTGATCACTCACTTTATGTGAGAAAGGGAGATGCAGGGTTGGTCATCATAGTCATCTATGTGGATGACTTGATTATTACAGGTGACAGTGACAATGGGATTGTTGAAGTTAAGGACTTTTTGAAGAAGAAGTTTGAGATGAAAGATTTGGGTGAGCTGAGATACTTTCTTGGTATTGAGGTGATTAGATGTGATGATGCTATATGGCTATCCCAAAGGCAGTATGGCTTGGATATGTTATCCAAGTATGGTATGACAGCATGTAAGCCTCTTTCAGTACCATTGGAGCAAAATGTGAAGCCGAGTGCTGGTGTTGGGGATGAGATAGAAGACCCTACTATGTTTAGGAGGATAGTAGGGAGTTTGATTTACATGACTAGCACAAGGCCAAACTTGAGCTATGGTGTTGGCCTTGTCAGTCAGTTTAATGCAGATGCCTAGAAAGCCTCATTTGGATGCAGTTAGACGTATATTGAGGTATGTGAAGTCCACTTTACATTATGGACTTTTTTATGAGGCAGGTAAGGATGTACAGGTCTTTGGATACGTAGACGCAGATTGGGCTGGTAGCATGTTAGACAGAAGATCTACAAGTGAATTCATGTTTTCCCTTGGTAGTGCAGCAATTACATGGAGTAACAAAAAGCAACCTACAGTTTCTTTATCAAGTACAGAGGCTGAGTACAGAGGTGCTACTATGGCAGCATGTGAGGTGGTATGGTTGTAAAAGTTATTAGGTGATTTGGATGTGCAGGGAGATGGTCCAGTTGTCATTCATTGTGACAACATGAGCAGCATACATTTAGCTAGGAATCCAATGTTCCATGCTAGGACAAAACACATTGAGGTGCACTACCACTTTGTGAGAGAGAAGGTACTTGCAGGAGAGATCGACTTGGTTTGTGTCAGCACACAGGATCAGATAGCTGACATTGTCACAAAGGCATTGGGTGAAAAGAAGCTTCGAAAGTTCTGAAGCTTACTTGGAGTTGCAGAGATAGAGTTGAGCTTGAGGGGGAGTGTTGAGATGGCAAGCTCAGCATGTGTGGACATTGATGATGGACCGCTTGGCTAGATGAGTCCGCACGTCTACACTTAGCACGCTGGTGGTCATTATGATACTCACATGGCCACTGACTTATCACTTATTTTATTTATTTTGTTACACCTACCTACAGCTGGCAAAGATATAGTGCCAGTCGATTATTGTAGCCAGTTATGCACTGTTTGACTTAGAAGGCCACTTTCCTTTATGTTGTATCTTATCTATACTTTTTGTGTACATTGTATAGTGTGTGGAAGAAGAAGAAGAAACCAGCAAGAAAATGTTTTGACCTCCATCTCTCTTCTTGTGTTCTTGAGTGAGCTTCCTCTTGTGTATACAAAGTGTGTGTTTGGCGGAGCAACTCAAGCGCATCCCCCCATCACGCGATTCTTGACAGTTTGTACTTAGGAACACCTGTTTGGAAAATGAGTCATCTAACAAAGGAATTAATAAGACGAAACTCTTTCAAACTGGATTTAGGTTGAAATACTTGGAAAAGGCACGTTGAGCACCCCTAGCTAGTCACCAACCCTATCAAAGGGGGTTTTTGATAGGCACATCGGGAATCTAGATTGAACCCATCATGAGAGGTCTCTCCATAGAAATTTCTATTCATAAGAGGATGCTCGGGTGCCAGGGGGGCTCTGGCTATAAATCCCCTGCCTTTGGGTCCTACTCAGAGGGTCTACGTGACTCGGGAAGGAATCTTAAGGCCCTATTACTAGTGCAAGGGGCGGAAACTTGGAGGAAAATAAGATGCATCCTTATGGATTACAGGAATTTTCCTATGGACAGGATTTGTATCTCAGTTGAAATTCTAATATAAAGTTTATTTTCAAAGAATTTGTCTAAACTATTTTTGTGTTAGTACATAAAATTACATAAAGAAAGATGTGACTAACGGGTTAATAAAGGAAGCTACTTGTATGTGTTACCACTAATGTGCCCTTAGGTAGGTAGAAAACTAAAGATATTAAGGGAAGCAGGTGGGCAGAACCCCCAATGGGTTTGTCCTACGGCAGGGTGGTCCCTGAGAACTGGGAGGCTTCTTGACATTCAAATCACGATGACATATTGACCTTAGATAATGTAGGGCAGAACCCTGGCTCATATCGTTTTAGGGGATCGGAATAGGACTTTACCCTACAGGTAGAGAGGTCAAGCGATGCATCCCTCTCGTTTCCCGTTCTCTTTGAACCAAGTGCGATAAGACTCCATGTTAGTTTAGATGCTCTACTCAAAGTAGATCATGATAGAAGGTTGTAGAATGACTTGACATTAGAAACCTAGGAGGATTCAGGTCGATCCTAATAGGGTTGGCCGATACACTTCATTACAGAGTAGACTCAAGATTCGCTATCCAACAAACCCTGTGACATTCCGTGGGAGTGCCAGGCAGTGTCTTTTAGATCAAACTTCCGATGGACTATTAAAACATGTCGCGACCCAAGCACATTGCAGTTGGTATCAGAGCAAACCAACAAACAACATAAGCAAGATAAGAGTAAATCACATAGCGTTAAGTAATTTTTTCACTAGAAAATATATTTTTTAAATTACTCATGTTAGTATTGTTGTTGTATCCGGACCTGCGAGGCGTGGAGTAGATTCCTCATATTTCATATAATGTTTGGGACTGTTATGAGATCCTCAAGCTATTGTCGTCGAAGAATCGACATGATGGGGATCCTGGATCACCTCTACAACCCTTCACCGTTGTTTGTGGAAAGGCATAGAACTTGAAGTGTAGGTTATTGCTACATAGATGCCAACCAGTTTTCTTATCTTTAAAACAATATGAAGAGGCTAAAATGGCTGGAGGACTTGAAGGTTATCAAGTTATTCATCTTCCACGAGGCACATGTGAACTCGATCCTGCACATTGGATGCCGGCAGGTAGAACAGACTTGCTACATCTATGAAGAGGTGGTCAAAGTCTTGCCGCCAGATAGAATTAAAATAATAGGGTGATGCGAACATCATGGCTATCAGAAGCTGAGATTCCATGAACTTTTCATGACTTAATGCTTCCTGAGAATCCATTCCTCAAATCCATATTACTACTTTGTCCCTGTAGAAGAATCCAATAAGGAATTTCTCTCCTAGTGTTGATATATCTTTTGAATAGTTATCCAGCCTATCTCTATCTCCCCTGAATGATTGTACTTGAGGCTTATACCTCTTTTGAATAAATGAGAATTTTATGATTACATGATTTATTGCATAATGTTGAAGTATGTGTGAGTTAAATCATAATCTATGCGTTGAGACAAGTTGTGAAGAGATGTGTAAATGCAATCTTAACACGGAAATTTCAATCAAATCAAACACAACCCCAAACACAAAATCAAGATTGTGTTCCACCACTAAACCGATAGAGGCACAAGAGAAGAAGTTTCTTCTCAAACAAATCAAACCACTGGAACTTGATGGAAAAGGGAAGAATGTTAAGCTAATGCTGAAGTATGGATTGAATCCATGGAGGATTAGTTCAGTGCAAAGAAAAAACAACACTTGCAAACTAGGCTATGATTGTCAAGCTCAAGCTAATTGGCGAAGCTAGGATCTAGTGGAAGTAGTGGTGCAAGGACCAAGCAGTAGATGAAAGAACATTAACTTGGGATAAAGTCAAAGAGGCAGTGCAAGGGAGATATATGCCACTGGCATACAAGACTCATAAGAGGAACGAGTTCTTTAAGATAAAGCAATTTGGTCTATCTCTGGAGGCATACTACTTAAAATTTGTCTCCTTGCTAAAGTACGCCCAGAGTATGAGCATATCCCAACAGGTTTCTAAATTTTGCGATGGGTTAGATCCACCAATGAATACCTGATTGGAATCGATGTGTCCTACAGATTTACAAGACACATTGATAAGAGCACGTCCCATTGCCCAAGAAGTTCAGCCCAAATCCAGGAATAATAGATATTGGTCTTACAAAGACCAGAACCAGGGAATGACAAAAGCCCAATTTAAAAGAGTACAAGGAAAAGCTCAAGGAAAACGGAAGAAACCAAAGGCAAATGTAGTTAGTGACTTTGTTCCTACACAAAGAAATGACCAAAGCCTGTGATGCTTCTACTGCAAGGAACCCGAGCACTTCAAAAGAGAGTGTCCCAAACTTGGTAAGGACCACCACCAAGGACAATTCTGTGGGGAAGCCAGAGTTACACGTGGTTGGGGTCAAGCAATAATGGGGAGGGCAAGGACTTTCAATATTACCATTAAGGAAGTAAATGAAGAGGAAGAACCAACTATGGAAGCAGAGATTGAAAAGGTGATAGTCCATGCTGCTCTCCATAAAAAGGAACCAAATCACCAATTCTCGGTGATCTAAACCCCTTCAAACTACCAAGGTAAGAATTTCAAAACCTTGATTGACTATGGAAGTATGCATTCTTTTATTTGTCTTGTTTGTGCAAGAAAGTTAGGAATAACCACAATAGTTGCACCCACTTTACTTGTGGAATTAGCAAATGGGCGTGAAATCAATTGTACTAGACAAACTGCCAAAGTGAGATTCCTACTCAGTGGAAAGCCAACAATTGTAAAATTCAGAGTAATGAACTTAGGGGCTCATGAATGCTTACTTGGCATGGACTAGTTAATACCCAATGATGCCCACATTCACTGTGGAAGGGACCAAATTTCCTTCTGAAGTTTTGAAGGGAAACTAGTCACAACTCAAGGGGAGGTTGGTAAACCCAAAATCCAATTAGCAAAGGCATCATAGATAGTTTAGGGAATGCATAAGGGTTTACCCATCTACTTAATCAAGCTAAATAAGGTAGAGCAAAGCAAGAATTCTTAAGAAGAACCTTCATGGCTGAAGGAGTATGTAGATGTGTTCCTTGAAGACTTGATGGCGCTACTGCCCCTAAGGGAGATTGATCATGAGATCAAACTCATAACAGTCACCGCTCCAGTTACCAAAAGACCTTTAAAAATGTATATTCTCGAAGCCATCAAATTAAAGGAGCAGCTCAAACAACTTTTAGATCAGGGGTTCATTCGGTCTAGTAGTTTGCCATCGGGAGATCCTGTGTTGTTTCAGAAGAAGAAGGATGGAATGCTTCGGCTATGTATCGACTACAGAGGGCTGAATCAAGTAACCATCAAGAATAAATATCCTATCCCAAGGATAGATGAGTTACTCAATTGCCTACAGGGGGCAAAAATCTTCTCAAAAATTGACTTAAGGTTAGGGTATTACCAAATCCGCATCAAGGATGAGGATATTCCAAAGACAGCTTTCAACACCAATATGGTCATTTTGAGTTCACACTAATGTCCTTCGGATTAACCAATGCTCCTGCTACATTCAATAGGAGAATGCAGGATATCTTTAGACCATATCTTGACAAGTTTGTACTTGATTTCTTTGATGACACCCTAGTCTACTCCAAGGAAGAAGAAGACCATGAGCCTCAACTTTGCATTGTCCTTGAAATCATGAGGACGCACAAGCTTTATGCCAAAAAGAAGAAGCGTGCCTTCCTTAAATGAGAGATTGAGTATCTAGGCTTCATTGTATCTAAAGAGGGAATCTCTTTGGGTCGTGCAAAGGTTAAAGATGTACAAGAATGGCCCCCACCAACCACTATTAAGGAAGTGCTAGCTTTCTTGGTCTAATAAGATGGTATAGAATCTTCATCAAAGATTATGCCTTAGTTGTGGTACCCCTTATAGATCTACTAAAGAAGTAGGTTGCCATAGTGTGGATAGCCATTGAACAAGTGAACTTTGACTAGCTCAAACATAGCTTAGTGACATTGCCAATTCTAAAGATCCTAGACTTGAGCAAGGAGTTTGAAGTTGTTATAGATGCCAGCTCACTTGCACTAGGCTGTACTAATGAAAGAAGGTCATCCTCGAGCATATTCCTCAAGGAAGTTAAAAACCCATGAGAAAAATTATGCTACTCGTGACTTGGAACTGCTGGCTATCATTTATGCCCTCAAACTCTGGAGGCACTACTTGCTCTGCAACAAATTCTCCTTGATCATGGACCATAAGAGCCTCAAATGGATCTTCTTTGAGGAGCCTGACCTCAACATGAGGCAACATTGTTGGATCGAGGTGCTACAAGAGTATGCCTTTGAAATTAGGTATAGACCTAGCAAGGAAAATGTGGTCATCGTTGATGCCTTAAGCCATAAAGCATTCCTCAACTCTCTCACTATGGAGGAACCTTTGATGGCTGAATCACTAGCCACCATGGTGTCAATGCCAAGCAACCCTATCCTTGAATTGGCTAGGGAAGACTCTAAACATGACCCACAATATTAGAAAATGATAAAGGAGATCCTAAAAAAGGACCAAAGTCCCAAACTAAAAGTTAAATACCAAGAGTACTCTGTCTATGAAGTCCTAGACTACTTCAGGACAAGACTATGTATTCCTTTGAGCCAAAGACTTAAACAAAAAGTACTTTGGGAAGCACATGATTCCCCTTTCTTTGGTCATCCAGGATATGGCAAGACCCTCAACATGGTCTGGAAGAGCTATCATTGGGAAAAACTTAAGGGAGATGTACTCAAATATGTCACGGAATGTTTTTCTTGCCAATGTATCAAGGAAGAGCATGTCAATATGCTTGGAAAGTTACAACCCCTTGACATCCCTCAGATGAAGTGGGAATTTATTAGCATGGACTTTGTTGTTGGGTTACCTCCGGTTCCAGGTGGGTACAACTCAATTATGGTTGTAGTAGATATGCTCAGCAAGGTTACACATCTCATCCTAGTAAATACAAATTATAAGGCTTTAGATATTCCAGACTGTTCCCTAAGGAGATATTTAGACTCCATAGTCTACCCAAAAGGATCATCAATGATCCAGACTCCCTTTTCACATCTCATTTCTAGAGAGGGATATTTGAAGCTATTGGGACTCAAATCTATTTTAGTACACCCTATCATCCTCAAACTAATGGACAAATAGAAAGGTTCAATCAAGTGATTAAAGATATGCTTATAGCATATTCTGTCACAAATCCAAGAAGTGGATCCAATATCTACCCTTGGTGGAGTTTGCCTACAATGCTTCCTTCTAGTGAAGCATTCAAATGACACCTTTCCAAGCATTGTATGGGTATGATTTCTATTCTCCATTAAATTTCATGGACTCTACTTTAAGGTTAGAGACTTCCAAGAAGATGCTAGAAGAAATGAATGAACAGGTTAAGGCCATTAGGCAAGACATCAAAGCCGCCAAGGATAGGCAGAAGGCTTATGCAGATTTGAACATGCAAGAGTGGCTCTTCAAGGAGGGGGATATGGTTTTCATTCATGTACGACCCAAGAAGAGTTCTTTATCCTTGGGAGAGTTTAAAAGGCTTAGCCTAAGGTATTGCGGGCCTTACAGGATCCTCAAAAGCCTAGGACCTAATGCTTACAAACTTCAACTCCCTGAAATGTAAAAGTTCACAATGTATTTCATGTTAGTCTAATAAAAAAATATGTGCCTAATCCTAGCCATGTACTGAGTGATCAACAAATTGTAATGCCTAGCCAAGGAGTCCTTAGGATGCAACCAAATAAGATCCTAGATACTAGGGAGAGAGAAATGAGGAGTAGAATCCTTAGAGAATATCTTGTCTAGTGGAAGGATTATCCTAAAGAAGATGCTACATGGATAGATGAGAATGCTCTTCATCAACAATACCCATGGTTTTTCTCGAGATGAGGATATCTCAATTTCTCTAAGGGGAGGAGGATGTAATACTTCCACACAATTAAAAATTAGTTGGTTAGTTTGAAAGTTAGTTAGTCAATTAATAAGTTAGTAAGGTTATTAACTAAAGACTAACTAAAGTAAAAACTAACTAATATTTTTTATTTAATTAAAAATATTAAAAAAATCGAGAGTCATAATCCGACATTTTCCCCGGATTTACAAGGACCATAGTCATGACCCCTTCGTGGAAGTTACAACGTGAACGAGAGTTATGAGCCATATTAATAATTAGTGTTAATGCGTATAGTATGGATGGTCCAAAAATACTAGATTTTTTGGTAACTAGCATATTTTAGATATTTTAGATATTACTTATTGTAAATATCCTAAAAAGCTATGGAGATTTCTAGAACAGGATGTCATGTAAAAAAAAAGTAAGTGTTTTTTTCAGCTTTTTTTGGAGATTTAATACAAAAAAAGAAGGATTGGCAAAATCTCACACACTGCGATCATAATTTTCAAGTAGTAAATAGCACTTCGAATAGGGAGAAGAAGAAGAAGTGATCTAGAAGATTTCTAATCAAGTGTCCTGGGGTTTTACCCCTCTTTCGAAGCTAATCAAACCATCAGATTTATGATTTGAGAAACATATCACTAATTTTTCCAAGATCCCCTCCACGAAGAGCTCTTCTTCTCAGCCACAACCCTTCTTCTCTAATTCACTATAAATAAGAGGCATGGGGAGCAATTTGGAGAAGCACAAGGAGACCCCAAGAGGCTGCAAGAGAGAGGTAGAGAGAGGAAAGTAGAAGGATACCCCTCCAAGAGATTGCGAGAAGGAGCTTGAGAGAGAGAGAGAGAGAGAGAGAGAGAGAGAGAGAGAGAGAGAGAGAGAGAGAGAGAGAGAGAGAGAGAGAGAGAGGAGTTACCTCGAGAGGCTTCGAGGGAGAGAGTTAGCTCAATTCCCCCTATCGCTCAGTCTTCCACTAAGCCATCTTCTCTTAACTCTCCCATCTCAAATTCATTCCCCCTTCTTTATCTCTCGAGTCCACTTGTGGATGATGGCCCCCAAGTAGAAGATATCTCCAAATGCTAAAACTCCCACCACAACCAACGAGACCGCGAACTAAGGGACCGCAATTATGGGAAACACATCTCTTATGAATCACATGCACCCCGTTGTATTAGGGAAAATAAATTGGGAGAAAAGAATTTTTACATTAATTATCATAACTTAATTGAGCATGTTTTGAGATAATGAGCATACTAGAAAAATTTGTTCATCGCATTCATCTCACGTGATCGATTAAAATTACACTTAGAAGCTGTTAAATTGCACATGAATTGCATGGAAAATTTATGCTAATATATATAAGAAAAGATTCAAGAATATGCATTAAATTGCAATTAAGCCAGATAGGTTTTATGCATTTGCATCTGTTTGCTTGGTTGAAATAATAGGAAATCCTATTACATCTCATAAAATATAGATTGAACTTGTGATAGAAAACGTAAGGTTCTTAGGAAGTTGAAATAATTCAAACCCTAAAGTGTTAGAAGTTGAAAGGATTCTTGTCAAGGCCCATTTTTCTTGAAGGTGAAAGGAATTCAAAGTCCTTAAGTAACTATATGAATTATGCGACAAACCCTAGTTCAAATGAATACGTAGGGTTTCGTTGTAGGGAATCCAATGTCCCAAATTGCAATCAACATTGCAAAGATACTGCTTCATTCAAAAGAATGAGGAAATTAAATTAGGTTATCTCTAGAAATCTTGGACGATAATGGGAATAAAGTCAAGACTAGATGCTACTGCATCAAGTCAGAATTTCCTTTGGCAGAGAGAACAAAGAATTGTCTAGTACATATTGTGCACTTTTGCTTGTGTTTGTACTTAGGAACACCTATTTGGAAAAGGAGTCATCTAACAAAGGAATTGATAAGAAGAAAATCTTTCAAATTGGATTCAAGTTGAAACACCTAGGAAAGGCATGTTGAGCACCGCTAGCTAGTCGCCAACCCTATCCTATCTAAGGGGGTTTTTGATAGCCACGTTGAGAATGTGGACCGAACCCATCGTGAGAGGTATCTCTGTGGAAACATCTGTTTGTAAGAGGATGCTCGAGTAATAGGGGGCTCTGGCTCTGTAAATCCCCTGCCTTTGGGTCCTACTCAGATGGTCTACGTGACTCACAAAGGTATCTTGAGGCCTTATTACTAGGGCAAGGGCGAAAACTTGAAGGAAAATAAAATGCATCCTTAGGATTGCAAGAATCGTCCTATAGACGGGATTTGTATCTCAGTTGAAATTTTAATATAAAGTTTATTCTCAAGGAATTTGTTTGAACTGTTTTTGTGTCAGTACATAAATTACGTAAAGAAACATGTGACTACTAGGTTAATTAAGGAAGTTGCTTGTATGTGTTACCACTAATGTGCCCTTAAGTAAGTAGAAGACTAAAAGCTATTAAGGGAAGCGAGTGGGCGGAACCCCCAACGGGTCCTGAATCCTACGGCACGGTGGTCCTAGAGAACGAGGAGACTTCTCAACATTCAAATCGCGATGATATATTGAACTTAGATAATGTAGGGTAAAACCTTGGCTCATATCATTTTAGGGGACCAGAATGGGACTTTACCCTAGAGGTAGAGAGGTCGAGCGATGCATCCCTCTCATTTTCCATTCTCTTTGAACCAAGTGTAATAAAAGCATGCATTGGTTTAGATGCTCTGCTAGAAGTCTGTAGAATGACTTGACCATTAGAAACCCAAGAGGATCCAGGTCAATCCTAACAGGGTTGGCTGATATGCTTCATTGTGAAGTAGACTCAGGATTCTATCCGACAACCTTGTGACATTCCATGGGAGTGCCACACAGTGTATTTTAGATCAGACTTCCGATGGACTACTAAAATGTATCACGACCTGGGCATGTTACATGGATATATCACAAAAGAAGATGCAATCCACAAAAATGTATTCTTTATGAGTGCAGTCCCGAAAATAGTGCATGCCAATCATATGTAAAAGATACACCTCTCTAACATTTTCTTTACATTGCAAGCCTTTCCCCTAAATGATATATGCGTTATTATGCACAATCCATGCATAATCCCTCTATATTCTAGTTAGTACAATAGCAAAGTGGTCTAGATATTAAAGTTATGATTTTGACTGGAACCATATAAAAATGATAATATCAACTCAATTTTATAACTAAAAGTAGGGAAATATAGAGAGAACACCTAGGGTCCATTGCAAGTTGTGCACTTATTTTCACATGCTTGCAAGAATAGTAGGATCAAGGTGGGTTCGAGGAATCACCCTCCAACTTGGTACTTCCTGACTTAAAGGTGTTGCCACCACTTGCTAAGATATGGTAGTTAGACCAACTGATGCACAAGGACCGATGGATGAACTCGCTATTGAGTCCCAGAATAAGAGATGCCTCCTCCTCTCATTTTGTTAAGAGTGGAAAAAGATTGAATTTTTGGTTGATTTTTGTTGTTTTTGAGGTCTGAATGGTTGATTTTTGATGGATTAAGAGTGATGTATGTTTTTTAATGGAAGTGTTTGAGAGTGTTTTGGATGAAATTGATTATGTTTTGGAAGTTCATGATGATTCTTAGTAGAAATATGAAGCTCTGTGATGTTCTGATAGGTTCTGTTGAGGTTCTGATACCTTCTGTTTAGTTTATGTTTTGTTTTGATTTTCTTCTGTAATAAGCATGGATTGATGAATTGAAGGATGAAAATTTTTGGAAGTTTATTGAAATTTTTTTGATAGTTTCGAGTGGTTTTCGTATGATATATAAGGATCTGCTATTCTCTGATGACCTTCTATAACCCTCTATAAACCTTCTGTAGAGCCTCTATCTCTGTTGTGTTCCTGTTATGTTCTGTTCTGTAGATCTTCTGTAAGTGTTCTATAGAATGTATGTGTGACTTTGGGAAAATTTTCTAACTTTTGGAAAAGATGAATCTAAGTTCAAAATAGCTAAAAAAAAATAGAAGAAGTAGCTGCTGAAGACTGAAGAGAAGACTAGAGTGACAGAGACAGAAGTGAGCTATGAAGAGACACTGTAGTGGCTCTGGTGCCTCTTCGACACAGACATACCTCTTGGGAGGTGTATCCATGACCTAAGAAGGATTATTGAGAGTCATTATTGAGTATTGTAGTGAGGAGGTGATGTATTATTGAGAGAGAGAGAGAGAGAGCCAGAGATAGCTATTTCTATCAAAACAATGTATCTTTCTATGAGAGATTGAGAGAGAAAACTATGGACATTGAAGATGAATACTGTGTGATTTATTTCCATTCAAAAATGGTGTATTCTTTTATGTTCCTTGTTCTATTGATGGATTTTGTGAAGATGTTAAAGATTATGGTTGATTCTATCAAATCTGTGGGAGATATCTACTATAATGCTGCGTGAAGAATTATTGTTTTCTTTGTTTTGGTCATCAAACGAATGAAATAAAAGCTTATTGATGTTACAAGATAAATTTTCTTGGAGTAGAAACCCCTTTTCCTTGGTGTCTCTCATGGGGCTCCATGTTTTTTGTGCGCAGCCAGGGAAGCTTGCCATCAACAAGCATCAAAAGAGCCTTATCCTTTTTCTTTCCTTCTCTCTCTTCTCTTCCTTCCTCTTTGTTGAGATAGCAAGCTCAACACGTGTGGACATTGATGATGGACTGCCTGGCTAGATGGGTCTACACGTCTATAGTTAGCATATTGGTGGTCATTATGATACTCACACATCCACTGACTTATCACTTATTATATTTAGTTTATTGTACCTATCTACAACTGGCAAAGATATACCACCAGTTGATTAGTGTAGTCTATTATGCACAGTTTGACTTAGTAGGCCACTTTCCTTTATGTTGTATCTTATCTATACTTTTGGTACATTATTGTATAATGTGTGGAAGAAGAAGAAAAAAATCAACAAGAAAACGTTTTGGCCTCCATCTCTCTTCTTGTGTCATTGAGTGAGCTTCCTTTTGTGTATACACCGTGTGTTTAGCGTAGCAGCTCAAGCAAGTCCCTCCATCATGCGATTCTTGACATGGTATCAAAGCCACGGCACTGAGAGAGGCTGATTTTGAAGGCTAAAGTGAAGGACAAGAAGCAAGGTTTGAGTAAGCAAGGAACAGGTAAGAATCTCTCCTATTCTTCCACTTCTTCTCTTAGATAGTGCCTATGGAGGCACCGGAAGCAGGGTAGAGTGAAAATCTTAGATTGTTGAGAGATTTGGTGTGCGAGTAGAGCAGTGTATATTTTGCAGATGAGCCCTTTAGGGCATTTCCGTAGTTTTTTTGGGCATTTAAGTCTGTTTCAGGCCCCATTTTAGAGCCGCAAGGTTGTGGACATCAGTTTCAGGGGGTGCACTGTGATTTCAGCTGTATTGACTGAACCTGGGTGCACAGGTTACAGCTTTTAGCATTCCTGATATGTAACCTGTGAAGTTTCAGCATTTGTGATATGTAACTTGGATTTCAAATTTCAGGAATGTTGAAACTTCATGCATGTTATCTAAAATTTGAAATCCAAGTTACATATCATGGAACATGGGTGCACAGGTTACAGATTTCATTGATATTAGGAATGCTGAAACTTCACATGCAACTTGGACAATTTTTGAGAACATATTTTCAGTAAATACAAAGGCACGAAAGATTCAACTCAAGCAAGAGTTGAATACCTTGAAGAAATGAAAAATGTCTGTCAATGAGTATGTATCGAAGGTGAGGAGCATTGCAGATGCGTTAGTAGGGATTGATGCAATGCCTGATGATGATGATTTGGTTTCATCCACTTTAAGTGGACTCAATAATGAGAAGGTATGGAAATCATTTGTTACTTCAGTATACGTATGGAAGCCATTTCTAGATTTTGATAAGTTGGTTTCTCTCATGATTACCGAAGAGATCAATATGTAGGGTGACTCATCTGAAAGAAATGGTGAACAGGTCCAAGAATTTTACTCAAGTTCAGGAAGGGGTCGTGGTAGATCCTCTTTGAGAGGCCGTGGTATGGGACGTCCTGGTGATAACCAGCAAAATAGGTTCAATTAGCAATTTGGTAAAATGCAAGTTTCAAGAGGCCGAGGAAACTTTAGAGGTAGGGGGAGCTCTAGAGGAAGAGGTGGATGTCAGAATAGAGAATCTAGAAATTCTGCTATTGTTTGCCATTATTGTGAAAAACCAAGCCATATTGCATCTCATTGCTATGCTAAAAATGATGATATTCGCAATGGTAAATTGCAGCAAGGAAACTATGCATCATCTTCACGATAGAATGAAGACAAAAATGAGTGTTTGTTTGTTATGCATCATATGATGAATGCAGTTATGGGAAAGGGGATGCATGATTATTTATGGTATGTTGATTTAGGTGCATCTAATCATATGACCTCTCATGTTGAATGGTTTGGAGAGATGTAAGACTTACAAAATCTAGGTTATGTGCAAATGGGTGATGATTCATGCCACCTAATTTCACACATTGGAAAGATTCTCTTGTCCTTGCAATATGGCCAGACAAAGAGTTTGATAGATGGATTACATGTGCCATCAATCACAAAAAATCTAGTGTCTGTTGGCCAAATGGTAGATCAAGGGTTGTAGGTCTGATTCAATGCAAAAGGTTGTTTTGTAGAAGACTTTAATGATAAGTGCAGGTTGGTCACAAAAGGAAGTAGAGTTGGCCGCATGTTTACTTTAGATGCTAGAATTTATGCAATGGATGCTGCTATATATGCTAAAGGAAAAGAAGTAGTTGTAGATATTGAAATATGTCATAAACGTATTGGACATGCAAATGTGCAAAGGTTGAATCAATGCAGTCCATAGAATTGGTTACAGAATTGCCTTCTTTTAGAGTTGCAAAATTGCACAAACTTTTTGAAGCATGCCAGTTTGGTAAGGAGGTAAGACAATCCTTCTTGCATGAGAGAGAAGTGAGCAAAAATATACTAGATGTAGTGCATACAGGTATTTGGGGGTCTACACAGAATGTATCTCTTGGGGGTAGCAAATACTTTGTCACATTTATTGATGACTATTCAAGGAAGCTATGGGTATACTTCATGAAGTAAAAGAGTGATGTGCTTGAGCACTTCAAATTTTTTAAGGCAACTGTTGAAACAGAAACATGCTTGAAAGTGAAGTGCTTGAGATCAGATGGAGTAGGAGAGTACCTCTGTAATGAGTTTAGTAGCTTCTTGAGGACTCATGGGATAAAGATGCAATTTACTTGTAGGTATATCCCACAACAAAATGGGGTTGCAGAAAGAAAAAATAGACATATTGCAGAAGTTGTATATGCATTAATGGCTGAAAAAAATATGCCAAAACATTTTTTGTCTGAAGCTGTCCATACTACTGTCTATATTATGAATAGAAGTGCTACAGCTTCTGCAGTTCATGGGATGACTCCCGAAGAATTATTTACTGGCAAGAATCCTGATGTATCCCACTTGAAGGTATTTGGCTGTGTTGCATATGTTTATGTGCTAGATGAGCTATGGAAGAAGTTTGATCCAAAGGCTAAAAAATGTATTTTTATTGGATACCCTTTAGAGCAGAAAGGGTATCGTTGTTATAACCCTATCACAAGTGAGTTTAGAGTGTGCATGGATGTCATTTTTTTATAAGATGAGCAATTAGTATGCACCTATTGGTGATGTATTAGATGATGATAATGATCATGACAGTTATGTGTAGAAGGAAAAGAAAGAATCACAAAGTCTTAGTGGACCAGAAACATCATCTGGTACTACACCTACATTAAGCCCTTGGTCTAGGAGACTAAGGAGTAGCCCCACATCTTCAGGTGGATCGATAAGTGTTGTAGGCAAGGACAAAGGAAAGAAGAAAGTGTTGGATGGTAATGATGCATCTACTAGTCATTTGGGATTTGATGGAGAGTTTAGTGGTTTAGAGAGTTTGGATGATGAGCTTGGTATCCCTTCAATCAGGACACCAAGCATACAGAGAGCTCATAGTAATGTAAAGGCTCCATTAACTGATCCAGTGGTACACAGGTCTAGCAGGGTCAGATACCCTATTAAAAGATTTATGCAGCTCACCATTATGCTTGTATGGTGAAACTAGTTGGGGATGTTGAGCCCACTTGTTTTGAGGATGCTGTTGGTCATGGTCATTGGGATGCAGCAATGGATGAGGAGATGGTTGCATTAGAAGCCAATAAGACTTGGGATTTGGTATAAGGATAGGCTAGCTAAAAAAGGCTATGCTCAAACATATGGTATAGATTATAAAGAGACATTTAGTCAAGTTGCCAGGATGGCAACTGTTAGATGCATGATTTCCTTGGCAATAGCCAAAGATTGGAGTTTGCAGAAAATGGATGTTAAGAATGCCTTCTTGAATAGTGAATTGCAAGAAGAAGTGTATATGGAGCAGCCAGTAGGTTATGAGAATTTAGAGCATCACACATATGTGTGCAAGATAAAGAAGGTGCTCTAAAGGCTGAAGCAAGCACCTAGAGCATGGTCTGACAAGATTGGAGAGTATCTTGTCAATATTGGATTTTGTATTTTTGATGTTGATCACTCACTTTATGTGAGAAAGGGAGATGCAAGTTTGGTCATGATAGTCATCTATGTGGATGACTTGATTATTATAGGTGACAGTGACAATGGGATTGTTGAAGTTAAGGACTTCTTGAATAGGAAGTTTGAGATGAAGGATTTGGGTGAGCTGAGATACTTTCTTGGTATTGAGGTGATAAGATGTGATGATGGTATATGGCTATCACAAAGCAAGTATGACTTGGATATGTTATCCAAGTATGGTATGATAGCATGTAAGCCTCTTTCAATACCATTGGAGAAAAATGTGAAGCTTAGTGCTGACATTGGGGATGAGACAGAAGACCCTACTATGTTCAAGAGGATAGTAGGGAGTTTGATTTACATGACTATCACAAGGCCAGACTTGAGCTATGTCATTGGACTTGTCAGTCAGTTTATGTAGTTGCCTAGAAAGACTCATTTGGATGCAGTTAGATGTATATTGAGGTATGTGAAGTTCACTTTACATTATGGACTTCTTTATGAGGTATGTGCAATTGGATGTATATTGAGGTATGTGAAGTTCACTTTACATTATGGACTTCTTTATGAGGTAGGTAAGGATGTACAGGTCTTTGGATACACAGATGTAGATTAGGCTGGTAGCATGTCGGATAGAAGATCTACTAGTGGATTCATGTTTTCCCTTTGTAGTGGAGCAGTTACATGGAGCAGCAAAAAGCAACCTAAAGTTGCTCTATCGAGTACAGAGGCTAAGTATAGAGGTGCTGCTATGGAAACATGTGAGGTGGTATGGCTGCAAAAGTTATTAGGTGATTTGGATGTGCATGGAGATGGTCCAATTGTCATTCATTGTGACAACATGAGCAGCATACAACTAGCTAAGAATACAATGTTCCATGCTAGGACAAAACACATTGAGGTGCGCCACCACTTTGTGAGAGAGAAGGTACTTTTAGGAGATATTGACTTGGTATATGTCAGCATACAGGATCAGATAGGTGATATTTTCATGAAGGCATTGGGTATAGAGAAGCTTCGGAAGTTCTGAAGCTTACTTGGAGTTGCAGAGATAGAGTTGAGCTTGAGGGGGAGTGTTGAGATGGCAAGCTCAACACGTGCAGACATTGATGATGGACTGCCTGGCTAGATGGGTCTGCACATCTATAGTTAGCACGTTGGTGGTCATTATGATACTCACATGGCCATTGACTTATCACTTGCTATATTTAGTTTGTTACACCTACCTACAACTGGCAAAGATATAGCGCTAGTCAATTAGTGTAGTCTGTTATGCATAGTTTGACTTAGTAGGCCACTTTCCTTTATGTTATATCTTATCTATACTTTTGGTACATTGTATAATGTGTGGAAGAAGAAGAAAAAATTAGCAAAAAAATATTTTGGCCTCTATCTCTCTTCTTCTGTTCTTGAGTGAGCTTCCTCTTGTGTACACAGTGTGTGTTTAGCACAGCAGCTTAACCAAGTCCCTCCACCACGTGATTCTTGACATTCTTTCCTCCTCTTTCTACTCTTGTTTATATATATGTTTATCACACTAAAGCTCTCTCTCTCTCTCTCTCTCTCTCTCTCTCTCTCTCTCTCTCTCTCTCTCTCTCTCTCTCTTTGTGCTTCACCGTTGAAGGATTCTACTGCATGGAGACATCATGATAGATTTGGCAGTCGTCAGCCAAGGTGCAAGGTTGCGGGCTCTGTAGGCATCTACATGATCGCTCTCATTCTCTCCATCATTCTCTGGGGTGTGGTAGTGGAGAACCCGCTATCACTTTGATTGAGGACACGTGAAAGTACCATCTAAATACACCCACTGATAACTAGGAGCACTACACGACAATCACAAGTACAGACTAGGAGCACCACATGATTGCCACTATATTGCTGAGATATAACAATTGTGTCAACAACTAGGTCCGTAGGTCTGCAAGTCCCCACAGGCTGGACAGAAGTTCTCTCTTTTTGTTTTTTGTGTCTATCTAGTAGTTAACAACAACCTGCTCAGAGTCCATTTTACCTATGACTGAGCACTTATTTACCTAATTCCTTGGGCTGTTTATCTAACCTTGTTGTCTGTGTGAAAGTTTGGAAAATGTTTGTTCCCTATTCAGAATAGCTCTCTCGACAACCAGGCTGTCTGTGTGAACCTGCGCTTGTTTTACTTGCTGCCTCGTCAGTCACAACTCCTGTCATGATGCTTGGGTCTGTTTGATGTGATGCTCTACAAAAATTAAGGATAGGTAAGCCTCTCTCTCTCTCTCTCTCTCTCTCTCTCTCTAATGGAACCAGGAAACATGACTACGATTGGAGATACTAATGAGCGCCTTTCTTGGAGTGGACGATATGTCACATGCAGTGCAGCCAACTTGACAACCATAGTTTCACCTCTCTCTACTGGCATGTTGGAGCATTCGTGTGTTAGAGAAATCTCACAAGATGGGATATGGAATTTTTTGGTGACACTTTAAGCATCAATCAATGTGCAAAATCAAGAAATCACATGCTTGGCTCTCAAGTGTCAAGCATTGGAAAGCAAGAATACACAGTTGGAACAGACTGTGGAGGAACATGTCAAGAGAATCACAGACTTGGAAATGAGTAACGTGACATGCAATGCATGGAAACACCAAATACATGGGCCAGCGTAGTAGCACATACTCCCTCAAATGGAGACATGACTGTACTTCATTTAAAGGCTGGTGATGCAGTGGTAGATGATGTGGATGCATGTGAACGTAAAGAAAGAGAAAAGTGGACTCAAAACCTAGTTATTTGGGGGTTGCTTGAAATAGATGATGAGACTGCACTATCTCTTACTACAGAAGTCACCGAGTTTTTTGGTAAGCATTTTGCCATGGTAGATGTACCTGTCTATGGTGCTCTACATATGGGCAAGAAGAAAGACGATGGGAAGGCAAGTGCCATTGTATGCACTCTATTGGATGCATAAGAGAACTATACTTTTAGATAGTAGTCGAGTATACCTCAAGGGAACAAATTTTTATGTAAATGAGGATCGCATCCCCATGCAACAGGAGAAACGTTGGAAGCAATACAAGAAGCGAAAGAAATCTAGTGATAACACTTCAAAGGATGCATAGGGATGCGCGATCCATGGGAGCTGCGCACTTGTGAAGGTATTTTTTTGCAATTGCAGAGGGTTTCCATGGCATAAAGTTGAAAGCATTAATATTATGGCTGGTGATGCTGACATTGTGTTCCTCACCGAGACATGGGAGCAGGAGACATATAGAATTTTGGATATTCCAAGGTACATAATTCATAGCGCATATCAACCACATGTAGGAAAAAGAGGGCAAGGAGGAGTTGCATGCATATATTGTCACGAATCGCATGGTGGGGGGGCCTTACTCAAGATGCTGCGCCGAACACACACAAAATGCACAAGGAGAAGCTCACTCAAGAGACAAGAAGAGAGATGGAGGCCAAAACGTTTTCTTGCTAGTTTCTTCTTCTTCTTCCACACACATTACAATGTACACAAAGTATAGATAAGATATAACATAAAGGAAAGTGGCCTACTAAGTCAAACAATGCATAGCCGACTACACTAGTCGACTGATGCTATAACTATGCTAGCTTTAAATGGTGTAACAACCTGAATATAATAAGTAATAAGCCAGTGGCCATGTGAGATTCATAATGACCACCAACATGCTAAGTGTAACAAGTGGTCCATCATTAATGTCCGCATGTGTTGAGCTTGTCATCTCAACACTCCCCCTCAGGCTCAACTGCATCTCTGCAACTCCAAGTAAGCTTCGGAACTTTTGAAGCTTCTCTGTACCCAATGCCTTCGTGAAGATGTCAACTATCTGATCCTGTGTGCTAACATACACCAAATTAATCTCACCTACTAATACCTTCTCTCTCACAAAGCGGTAGTGTACCTCAATATGTTTTGTCCTGGCATGGAACACAGGGTTCCTAGCCAACTGTATACTGCTCATGTTGTCACAATAAATGAAAACTGGACCTTCCACCTGCACATCTAAATCAGCCAATAACTTTTGCAGCCATACTACTTCACATGCTGCAACAGCAACACCTCTATACTCATCCTCTATACTTGACAAAGCAACTATAGATTACTTTATACTTCTCCAAGTAACTGCTGCACTACCAAGAGAAAACATGTATCCACTGGTATATCTTCTATCAAACATACTACCAGCCCAATCTGCATCTGTGTATCCAAACACCCGTACATCTGTACCTACCTCATAGAAAAGTCCATAATGTAATGTGGACTTCACATATCTCAATATGCATCTGATTGCATCCAAATGTGGCTTTCTAGGTACTTGCATAAACTGACTCACAAGACCAACAACGTAGCTCAAGTCTGGCCTTGTAATGGTCATGTAGATCAAACTCCCCACTATCCTCTTGAACATAGTAGGGTCTTCTATCTCATCCCCAACATCAGCACTCAACTTTAAATTCTGCTCCAACGGGACTGAAAGTGGTTTGCATGCTGTCATACCATACTTGGACAACATATCCAAGCCATACTGTCTTTGGGACAGTCATATACCATCATCACATCTGATCACCTCAATGCCAAGGAAGTACCTTAGCTCACCTAAATCCTTCATCTCAAACTTCTTCTTCAAAAAGTCCTTGACTTCAGTAATCCCACTATCACTATTACCTATAATAATCAAGTCATCCACATAGATGACTATGATGACCAAACTTGCATCTCCCTTTCTCACATAAATAAAGTGATCAACATCAGAAACATAAAAGCCAATATTGACAAGATACTCTCTGATCTTGTCAGACCATGCTCTAGGTGCTTGCTTGAGCCCATAGAGTGCCTTCTTCAACCTGCACACATACGTGGGATGCTCTAAATCTTCATAACCTGCTGGCTAATCCATATACACTTCTTCTTGCAAATCACCATGAAAGAAGGCATTCTTCACATCCATTTGCTGCAACCTCCAACCTTTGGCTGCTGCCAAAGCAATCACATATCTGATAGTTACCATCCTAGCAACTGGGCTGAAGGTTTCTTCATAATCTATGCCATATGTCTGGGCATAGCCTTTTGCAACTAGCCTAGCTTTGTACCTACTAATAGAACCATCTGCATTGTGCTTAATCTTATAAACCCACTTACATACAATAGCTTTCTTGCCCTTTGGCAATGATACTAGATCCCAAGTCTTATTGGCCTCTAATGCAGCCATCTCCTCATTCATTGCTGCATCCCAATGATCATGACCAACAGCCTCCTCAAAACATGTGGGCTCAACATCCTCAATCACTCTCACCATATAAGCATAATGGTGAGATGCATAACCTTCAAAACCAAATCTGTTAATAGGGTATCTCACCTTACTAGACCTGCGTACCACTGGATCACTCAATGGAGTCTTTGCATTGACGCGTGCTCTCTGCACACCTGGAGTCCTCATTGAAGGAATGCCAAGCTCATCATCCAAGATCTCTGAGCCACTGGAGTCTCCATCAAGGACTGCATCAATGCCATCTGACACTTTATTCTTTCCTTTGTCTTTACCTGTAGTGCTACTAGATGCACCTAAAGATGTAGAGCTACTCCTTAGTCTCCCAGATCAAGGACTACCAGATGATGTCTCTGGTCCACTAAGAGTCCGTGATTCTTGCTTTTTAGCCTGCACATGAGTGTCATGATCATCATCGTCATCCAATGCATCACCACTAGATGCATACCAATTGCTCATTTCATCAAAGATGACATCCCTACTCACTCTGAACTTACATGTGACAGGGTTATAACAACGATACCCTTTTTGATGTAAAGAGTATACAACAAAGACACACTTTTCAGCCTTTGGATCGAGTTTCTTTTGCAACTCATCTGGCACATGAACATATGCAATACAGCCAAACACTTTCAAGTGTGAGACATCAGGCTTCTTACCTATAAAACATTCTTTGGGGGTCATACCATGAACTGCAACTGTGGGAGTTCTGTTCATAATATAAACAACAGTATAAACAGCCTCAGAAAAAAATGCTTAGGCATATTCTTTTCAACCATCAAGGTGCGTGCAACTTCTGCAATATGCATGTTTTTCCTTTCTGTAACCCCATTTTGCTGTGGGGTATACCTGCATGTGAACTGTCTCTTTATCCCATGAGACCTCAAAAAATCACTGAACTCATTCGAGAGGTACTCTCCCCCTCCATCTGACCTCAAGCACTTTACTTTCAAGCATGTTTCTCTTTCAACTATAGCCTTGAAAGTTCTAAAGTGATCAAACGCTTCACTCTTTTCCTTCATAAAATATACCCACAACTTTCTAGAACAATCATCAATGAAGTGACAAAGTATGAACTCCCTCCAAGAGATACATTTTGTGTAGGCTCCCAAATACCTGTATGCACAACATCAAGGGTATTTCTGCTTACATCTCTGTCATGTGAAAGGGATTGTCTTGCCTGCTTACCAAACTAACATGCTTCGCATACCTTATGAAATTTTGCAATTCTAAATGTAGGCAAACGTGTAACCAACCCTTCGGACTGCATTAATTTTAGCCTTTGTATATTTGCATATCCAATGCATTTGTGCCAAATTTCAATATCTGCAACAACACCTTTTCCTTTAGCATACATAGCAGCATTCATAGTAGGAATTCCAACATCTAGAGTAAACATACATCTAGCTCTACTTCCCTTTGCAACCAACCTGCACTTGTCATTGAAGTCTTCTACAAAGCAGCCCTTTGCATTAAATCTGACTTGCAGCCCTTGCTCTACCATCTGAACCACTGACACCAAGTCCTCTAATAGATGGCACATGTAATACATCTGAAAGACTCTTTGTCTTACCATCATGTAAGGACAAGGAAACTTTTCCAATGTGTAAAATTGGGTGGCATGAATCATCACCCGTCTACACATAACCTGTATTTTGCAAATCTTGCATCTCTCCAAACCATTCTGCATGGTTGGTCATATGATTGGATGCACTTGAATCAACATACCAAACATCATCATGTGTTCCCTTTCCTGTAACAGCATTCAGCATATGCTGCATAACAAATAGACGTTCATTTTTATCTTCATTCTCTCGTGAAGATGATGCATAGTTTCCTTGCTGCAACTTACCACTGCGAATATAATCTTTCTTAGCATAACATTGGGCTGCAATATGACCTGTTTTTCCACAGTAGTGACACACAATACCAGAGTTGTTAGAACCTCTATTTTTCCATCCACCTCTTCCTCTAAAGCTCCCCCTGCCTCTAAAGTTACCATGACTTCTTGAAACCTGCATATCACCAAATTGCTGATTCAATCTATTTTGTTGGTTGTCACTACCATGTCATGTACCACGGCTCTTGAAGAGGACCTGCCACGTCCCCTTCCTGAACTAGAGTAGAAAGCTTGGACCTATTCACCACTTTTTTCAGATGTCTAACTCTGCATGTTGATCTCTTCAGTGATCATAAAGGAGACCAACTCATCGAAATCTGGAAATGGCTTTCTGACCTATACGGAAGTAAAAAAAGACTTCCAAGCCTTTTCATTGTTAAGTCCACCCAAGGTAGATGACACCAAATCATCATCATCGGGCATTGCATCAATCGCTGCCAAGGCATCTGCAATGCTCCTTACCTTCAGTGCATACTCATTGATAGACATATTCCCTTTCTTCAATGTATTCAACTCTTGCTTGAGTTGAATCTTTCGTGCCTTTGTATTTACGGAAAACATACTTTCAAGTATGGTCCAAGCTGCATATGAATTCTCTGCATTTCTAATGTCCGAGCATATTATTGTCAATTACTGCAGATAGCCAATACATGACCTTTTTGTCTTTTGCATTCCATTTCTTCCGTGCCTTTTTCTCTTCTACAATTGGAGGATCACTCACCTCCGACTCCTTTTCTTCACCTGAAACAAACTCGTAGAGGCCTTTTCCAATAAGGAAGTTCGTGACATGAAACTTTCATGAAGGGTAGTTGTTCTTGTCGAGCTTATGAATGATGGGGTTTCCACTGTTCTCTACCATTATCACAAAACTAATACTAAACAGCAAGCAAATCTTCTGCAACCCTCGACTTGTAGTACACAGCAATACACCAGACAGCCTTTTTCATTGTCTACTCAACAATACGTGCAATCTGTAAGTAGTTTGTAGATAAACCTTGTGTTTATTCGCTGATAAACACCTTTGAACCTACAAATCTAAAATTTGTAACCTGTGCACCTGTATACAACAGACACAACTGAAATTACAGGATACCTCGAATTGCTATTTGCAACCTTGCGAGTCTAAAACGGGGCCTGAAATGACCTCGGATGGCCAAAATAGCAGCGGGAAAGCCCTAAAGGGTTTTATGCAGAATACATAACGCTGTTTGCGTACACCAAATCTCATTGCAATCTGAGACTTTTGCTCTGCTCTGCTTCTGGTACCTCCATAGGCACTGTCCAAGAGAAGAAGTAGAGAATGGAAGAGCTTCTTACCCATTGCTTGCTTGCTCGAATCCTTGGCTCCTCTCCTTTGCTTTAGCCTTTAAAACCAGCCTCAATCAGTGGTGTAGCTCTGATACTATGTCACGAATCGCATGGTGGGGGGACTTGCTCAAGATGCTATGCCGAACACACACAAAATGCACAAGGAGAAGCTCACTCAAGAGACAAGAAGAGAGATGGAGACCAAAACATTTTCTTGCTGGTTTCTTCTTCTTATTCCACACACTTTACAATGTACACAAAGTGTGGATAAGATACAACATAAAGGAAAGTGACCTACTAAGTCAAACAATGCATAACCGACTATACTAGTCGATTGGCGCTATAACTATGCCAGCTGTAAATAGGTGTAACAACCTGAATTTAATAAGTAATGAGTTAGTGGCCATGTGAGAGTCATAATGACCACCGACGTGCTAAGTGTAGACGTGTGGATCCATCTAACTAGGCGGTCCATCATTAATGTCCGTATGTGTTGAGCTTGTCATCTCAACATATACGAATGTCATTTGGAAGGAATGATTGATGTATGTAAAGTGGACTGACATAAGCGGTACATATGGATTATGCTCAAGCACACTACATTGATGTACATTGTGGGATGTTACATTCCACATAAGGAGTCCCCCTTCTATACATGATATGAAGTGGATTCACAATAACCCTTTGAAGATTTGAGTATGGATGCATGCACATATATGCAACAAGGACATGTGATTGACTTAGGTGACTTAAATGCACGTATTGGATGTATGAAATTTCATCCCATAGCATGTGATGAGCTAGACAAGTAAGAGGTTGTGGATGTAGATGCACGTTGGTGTAGACAGTCTAAGGATACAGACATTAATGCTCATGGATATGCTTTGATGGATATTGTTAATGGTTCGCACATGCTAATATTGAGTGGAATGAATTGTTTCCCCGATACTGAAGGATACACATGCTACTTAGTTAGTGGAGGTTCCAATGTGGTAGACTATGCAATGGTACACATGAATGATTTATACATGATCAGAGAGTTCTGGTTAGGTGGAAAACATCCAAAATTGGATCATATAGCTTTGGGCTTGACACTTGATATTTTCCACCATGTAGGACATGCAGGGGACACAATAGGTATTGTTACATTCCGTATTGATGTAGATAAGAAACAAGCATATGATGGTCATCTTGATAGTCTTATGAACAATCTTACTAGGAGCACATGGGCTGATTCTAGAGATGCAATGTTAAATATGGCTATAGAGATTTTTGGGAAAAGAAAGAGCAGTCACAAAAATTTCAAAGGATTGCCATGCAAGAAATGGTTTGATGATGAATGTAAGGCCGCATGTAGAGAGCTGAAAATCCTCCCTAAGGGACAAGAATGAAGTAAGGTGAAAAAAAGATATAATGCTCTCATGCGTAAAAAGTGATGAGGATATGTAATGGCCAAAGAAAGTGAAGATGCTAGGGAGTTTGAGAAATGTCCAAGGCAAGCACGAAAAAAATTGCAAACCAAACGGTCAAATGTTATGGGGGATTTTACAGATGTTGACATGCTATCATATGTTACAGAACTTTACATGCATAAAGGGGTACAACCCATCAAAAGTGATGTACATATGCAGCCATTTAGTACTCTATTCACTTTAGAAACATTGGAGGAAGCCCTCAACAAGATGGCTAATCAAAAAGCATGTGATACTTTGCAATTGTTGTGGAGATGTTGAAATGGACAACAAAGGAGATGAGACTCTTTACGTTGCATGTGATAGATCATGCTTTTGCATATGATTTTTCCCAATAATGGCATGATAATTGGATACAACCATTGTATAAGGGAGGATATTGTAATTTGCTCACAAACTACCACACGATTATGGCCAGTTCAGCCATGGCAAAGCTATTCAGCACTATCTTGGAAATGCAAATGAGTAAATGGGCAGAAATTAATAACAAATGAGCTTATGGACAAGTAGTTTTTTGCCCTGGTCATAACACCATAGACCATTTGGTTACTTTACGTGTGCTTATGGATGAGAGTCGGCTTGAGGGAGCAACATTGTATTGTTGCTTTGTGGATTTTAGGAAGGCTTTTGACATCGTACCAAGGGTTGACTTATGGCAAGGAATGCGAGAATTAGGGATCCCAAATGATCTATGCATGGGAATTTACAAGATATATCAACGAGTGGTGTGCTGCCTCAGAGGTCGCAACGGGCTGTCACAAGTATTTGAGAGTAATATGGGAGTCAAACAAGGTTGCTTGCTCTCCCCTACATTATTTGGTTTATGCATTGAAAAGCTAGAGGAAATACTTCTCACGGATATGAATGAAGATGAAGCCAAAATCCCGCATATTGTTATGTTTGCCATCTTGCTCTTGCTCTATGCAAATGATGTGGTCTTCTTTACATATACTGGGGAACGTATGCAACAATTCATGGGGATTCTTGAACGATTTTATCAAGATAGTGGTTTGACAGTGAATGTATCAAAAACAAAGCTAATGGCTGTGTGCACCAAGTAATCAAAGATCCCACCAAAAGTACATTATGTGGGACAGCGGTAGTATCAACTTTTAAATACTTGGGGATTGAGATACTTGCAGACCACAGATGGCATACATGTGTGGAGCAGCGATTAGTAGCAGGAAAAAGCAAGTATTATCACTTTGAAAATGATTGCAACCGTACAAATACTAAATGCTAGAAAATACATTGTATGATTTTTTATGCATATGTTCTATAGACGGTATTATATGGAGTGGAAGTGTGAGGGGGGAGCATCTCCTCATCTGCATTGAATGACATTGAGAAGTTACAAAAAGCTTTTATTCGTAGACATTTGGGCATCAAAAGAACCACACCATATGTACTTATGCTTTTGGAAACTAGCCATTGGCCAATTGAGGTACATGCTATGATCTGAGCATTGAGATATGCCACTTGAGTATGTCAAATGGATGCCAATAGGCTCCCCAAACGGGCATAGGATATGCAAAAACGGTTTAAAGGATTATTGAGAGTGGAAAAAGACTGAATTTTTGACTGATTTTTGTTGTTTTTGAGGACTGAATGATTGTTTTTTGATGGATTTAGAGTGATGTATGGTTGTTAATGGAAGTATTTGAGAGTGTTTTGGATTATATTGATTATGTTTTGGAAGTCATGATGATTCTTAGTGGAGATATGAGGTTCTGTGATGTTTTGATAGGTTCTGATTGGTTATGTATACCTTCTGTATAGCTTATGTTTTGTTCTGATTGCCTTCTGTATGAAGCATGGATTGATGATTGATGAAGATTGAGATCTTTTGAAATCCTATTGAATAGTTTTTGATAGTTTGGAATGGGTCAAGTATGAGTTATGAGGTTTTGATGAGGTTCTATAGATCCTCTGCAGAGCCAATTGTACTGTAGCTATTCTGGTACTGTACTATAATTGTTTTGTAGACCTTCTGTAAGTGTTCTGTAGAATGTATGTGTGACTTTGGGAAAAGTTTTCTAACCTTTGGAAAGGATGAATCTAAGTTCAAAAGAGCTAAAACAAGTGAAAGAAGCAGCTGCTAAAGACTGAAGAGAAGACTAAGTGATAGTGACAGTAGTGAGCTGTGAAAAGACACTGTAGTGGCTCTGGTGACTCTTCATATCAGACATACCTCTTGGGAGGTGCATCCACGACCTAAGAATGATTATTGAGGGTTATTATGAGAGCATTTTAGTGAGGATATGATGTACTATTGATGGAGAGAGAGAGAGAGAGCCAGAGATAGTCAATTCTATCAAAACAATGTAACTGTATATGAGAGATTGAGAGAGAGAACTATGAAGTCATTGAAGATGAATAATATGTGATTGATTTCCATTCAAATATGGTGTATTCATTTGTGTTCTTTGTTATATTGATGAATTATATGAAGATGTTGAAGATTATGGTTGATTCTATCAAATCCGTGGGACAAATCTACTATGATGATGTGTGAAGAATTGTTGTTTTCTTTGTTTTGATGATAAAAAGAATGACATAAAAGCTTGTTGATGTTACAAGATAGATTTTCTTGCAAGAGAATTTCCTTTTTCTTGGTGTTCCTTTTGGGGCTCCATGTTTTTGGTGCGCAGCCGGGGAAACTTGCCATCAACAAGCACCAAAAGAGGCTGAAAATGAAGGAAATGGCATTGTCAAGAAGAGGAGAATTCAATGGATGTTTGCAAAGTTCCTTCTTCCACTGAAGAGTTGTAATTTCTCATAATCAAAGCCACTTTCCACAAGAAGTTCATCCCACAATGGCGGAAACATATCACCACCATGATGCATGCTCTATGTGGTAGACTGTTTCCTCTTCCTGTTGACGCAACAGAAACTTGCATCTTGGTGGCAAACTGCTTGGGAACGAATTGAAGAGTAGAAACAGAGAGAATGACCATCCATGGAAGATTTGGCATTCATTGAGAAGTTTCTAGACAACATCAAGTGGGAGATTGTGAAGAAGCTTCAGGAGTCTTGGTCTATGGAGGTTCATGAAGACAAGAAGGAAAAGAGTTGGAATTTGTTCGTGGATGCTCAACAGCAAGATACATGGGATGCTTGGTGCACTGACAATCTTCTGTTTCTCCAATTAGCAACCCACTGGAAGTTGGTGGACATAGTTTTTTTCACAACATACACGGTTGAAACCCTCAGAAGCTGGCATTATTATAATGACGCAACAACAATCCTAAGAAGAATGAGTTTTGATACTTTCAGAACGGAATATCTTCCCCTCTATAGTGGTTTGAAAGCTGAATCCAGAGATGTTGAAAAGAAGGAAGTAGAGGAGATGTTGGCTAGAGAATCCCTCAGAGACTGAAGCCCTCTCTGATGCTATCCTATTGAGTCCAGACCAACTGGTTGAAGCCAACCCCCTGATGAATGACGCAATAAAGAGGCAAGCGTTGGAACGAGTCCAGAGGTACATGAGAAGAGAGAAGGCAAAAATCAAAGCTGAGAACAAGCTCGCAGCAGAATCCTCCTTTGACGCTCTAAAAGCACTCTTTATAGAAGTCCCCATGGCGACTCAAGGTCCCCTTGCTAGTCAGATTCATCCTGGAAATGTTGATGATAGGCCAGCAAATGTAGTCCCATTGCCAGTTTTTAAGGGAGAGTACAATGAAGACCCTGATCTTCATGTAGCAGAGTTCATGGTAGCATGTGTGGCTAACAATGCCATAACCCCTAAGCATTGGTTAGCAATATTCCCCGCCACTTTCAAGGGCGCGGATTTTCAGTGGTATGAGAGACAAGCAGCAGGAACTTTTGGCACATGGGATGACCTGAAGTTGTCCTTCCTCACTAAATTCAGGTGTGAAGGTTTTGAAGAGCGGATGCGAGAGGAGTTCATGAACCTAAGTCAGTCCTATGGCGAAAGAGTAGAAGCTTATGTTTCGCGAATGGAATCCATCCTGAAGAGATGGAATAACCATCATTTGGATGAAGGCATCCAAAAAGGAGTGTTTCTAAGGGGCCTACAACCAGAGGTTCACAAGTTCGTGGAATTGAGAAGACCAGTCAATCTGCAAGCTGCAGTGGAAGGTGCAAGATTGTATGACGAAGTTAAAGCAAGGCTGTCAATGACTCTAGGAAGGGGAGTTTTACCTCCTCCAATGCTTGGAATGGTATACCCACCAAATGCAGTCCCAGGGACAGTTCCCTACCCCTATCCCCAGATGCAAGTAGTGCCGCAGTATAGTGCACATAATCCAGTGTGGTCACCGCAGATGATAGTGCCTCAAATGATGGTTCAACCACAACAACAGTGGCCTCAAACAGTTCCTCCTATAGCGACTCAACAACAGTGGAATCTTACTAACTGGAATCAACAACCCCAAGTCTCAACAGGAGCTCTGAATCAGAGCCAGAACAGAGGACCTTCTGGATCGACCCAACCAGTTTATGCAGTAATTATAGATGCTTCCCAAAATCCCACTACAAGTACTTCAGGAGGTGAAAATCTGAAGGATTACTTATCCAACTCAGTTGCAAGCATCAAGAAAGAGCTTTTGGATGTGATTATAGAGCAGCTACAGACGCTGAAGGTGAATACCACCAATATATCCACTCCTGCGGGAGTTAGAAGGGATGTGATGTGCTCTAATACATGGTGTGGAAAGTGTCATCAAGCAGGACATTTAGCCACTGAATGTACCCGAAAACCAACCATTCCTGGAGCCTTCTATTCTTACTGTTTGCAGAAGAACCATACAGAGGATATTTGCTCTTTGAAAGAGATGTATGAACGAAGACAGAAAGATGAAAATGTAAGATTCAACTTGCTAGAATCCAAAATGACAACACAGGATATTGGACCAAAGCCTAGGGAATTTGGTCCTAATTTTGGTCCAAGGAGGTTTCCCTCTCAAAGTTACAGAGGACAACAGTCTGGCAGTGGTCAGAGATCAGAGGTGGAATGTTATAGGTGTGGAGAAAAAGGGCATATCTCCCCAAATTGTCCAAACCCTAGACGATCTGTGGATTACAAGCCCTTATGCAGTGGATGTAAAGGAGAAGGCCACACTGCAAAGGACTGTCCCAGTCCATCCCCTATAAAGACCAATGCCACTGATAGCCAACAGAAGGTACAAGAGCCTACTTCCAATTTGGTCGAGTTGGAAGTTGCCGCTGTTACGCGTACCAAGAAGAAGGAATAAGTGGTTCAGAATGAAGATAATTCTCCTGCCAAGACTGTGAAGTTCAACCTATCTACAGAGGGACAGATCAGTACAGAATAGAACAGTACAGTACAGAGCACTACAATGCCACAAAAAGCAACAGAGATAGTCCCAGAGACAGGACCAGAGGCCCAGGAGATGGATGATACAGAAGCACTTCCAAAAATAGAGAAAGTGCCGATGTTGCAATTATTAGAATAAAAAGGAAAGATGAAAATGGGTGTAGCCCCATTCCCCAGCCGGTTGGAGAAGCCTATGGATCCTATCAAAGATTATGACTTGGTCAAAGACCTAGATACTTTTAAACCAAACTTAACATTCCGGCAGTTGTTGATGATGTCTCCCAGCTGTGCCGAAAGAGATTCAAAAGCATCTTGACAAGAAGGCATGGACTAAGGATCGCTCCTTCAACAGTGACCAAGACTAATAAGGCCCTAGAGCCTGTAAAGGAAGTAGATGTGGCTAATGCCTTCCTAGACCTTGGAACCCCAGAGATTAGTATATGGATAGAAGGGTGCTTTATTTCAAATGCATTGATTGATGGGGGCTCATCAGTAAACATAATGACAGATGTCACAATGAAGGACTTAGGGTTGCAAGGAATTCAACCTACATAGTGGCTTATCAGATTGGCAGACCAAAGCAGAGTCAAACCATTGGGCATCCTTTCATACGTAAAAACCCTTGCAGGAAGAGATTATTGGCTAATATATTTGGTGGTCAAACCAAATTCTTATGGGACTTCATATCCTCTACTGTTGGGAAGACCTTGGATTTTTGAAGCAAGAGCCAAGACGGACTGGTTCAAAGGAACCCTAACCCTAGATAGAGGACCCAATAAAGCGGTCTTAAAGCTGTATGGATCGTAAAAAGGCAATGGATCCACATCCATTGAAGTCATAACCGACTCCTCTAATGAGGTAAGAGACAATACATCAGGAGATGAAGAGGCTGTTAAGCAAATCTTTCCTAAGAAAACAGAGGCACAGTCCCTAATAGTTGGCACTATAAGCCAAGTGCCAAGAGAAGCAAAATCCTTGTCCATGGGAGAATACCTCCTGCCTCAATTAGAATTAACTTCTGAAATCATCTCTGACAGTGAAATAGAAGCATGGATGTATTGTTCTCCCTGTTACATGATAGTCGCAGAGATAGAGCAGAGTCAGTACAGAGACAATACAGTTATAGAGCAGAGACAGTACAGAGGTAGAGCAGATACAGAGCGGCTACAGAATAGAGACAGAGCGGATACAGAGATAGTTACAGAGACAGTAACAGATACAGAGCCAGAGCCAGAGCCAGAAGCAGAGTCAGAAGTTGTGACAGAAGCATAAGCGCATGTAGAGGCAGAAGATCTGTTCTTCTCCTACAGAGCCTCTACAGAACCAGAGATAGAGCCTCCAGAGGACGAGGATGAAAATGATGAGGACGAAAATGAAGTAGGCTATGAAAGTGCAGATGAAGAATTCCCTCTGATAGAGGATGATCTTGTTGATGTCCCTACAGGACCTCAGAGGTTGAATATTTATGGGTGCTAGATGGAATGACTATGGTGCCGTTCGGGTTGATCAATGGACCACAAAGTATGCAGAATCTGTATAAGCAATGGATTAAAAGCATAAAGATTAAGTTTATCAGTGGCTCCTGTTGCCTTGACTGTTCAGTCCAAAGAAAAGATGATGATGATGCCCCTTGTCAACAGAAGCCAAATCCCTCAGAGCCACAGCCTCTAGAAAGTCCGTGCTATATGACATTCATGGATGCATCCTCTGAAGATGAATCCCTAAGTCCAAAAGAAATCACTACCAATACAGAAGCAAACAAAGCTCTGATACCCTTCCAGCAACCTAAACAGACGAATGAGTCATCTATTCAGAAGGAGGACACTAGTTCTAGTGGGACATCAGACGAGCATACTACTCTCTTGAAAGAGTCAGACCTCTATCTAGAAGCAATCTGTGGGACATTTATCCGCGAAGTGGAAGGTGAAAGACAAGTAACGTTCTTGGATACTGAGGGTATTGAATGTCATCTGAAAGTGGATCTCAATCTTTAGAAAGAGGAATTAGTGGTCCTTCGAGACCTACTCAAAGAGAACTTAGACATGTTTGCTTGGTTATATAAAGACCTAAAGGGGATTGATCCCACAGTATGCCAACATCACATTGACCTAGAGCCTGATGCCAAACCTGTAAGGCAAAGACAAAGGCGTATGAATCCTAATTACTCTGCTTTGGTGAAGGCTTAATTATTGAAACTTCTTGAAGTAGAGTTCATCTATCCCGTGGCTAACAGTGAATGGGTTTTGCCCATTGTGGTAGTACACAAGAAGAATGGGAAACTCCGAATATGTGTCGACTTTCGAAAGCTCAATTTGAAGACGAAGAAAGATCATTTTCCTATCCCTTTTACGGACCAGCTGTTGGACACAGTGGCAAGCCATGAGCTTTATTCCCTCTTGGATGGATTCAATGGATATAACCAAGTCCAAATCGCAGAAGAGGACCAATACAAGACAACCTTCACCACAGAATGGGAGACCTATGCCTACAGAGTGATGCCATTTGGGCTCTGTAATGCTCCTGCCACCTTCCAACAAGTAATGATGGCTGCCTTCCAGAATCATCTGCATGATATCATTGAGGTGTATCTTGATGACTTTTGTGTCTATAGCTTAATTCGAGAGCACTGAGGACACCTAGAGCAATGTTTTGAGACAGATGCCGAGAGTATGGGATTTCTCTCAACCCTGACAAATGTGTCTTTGGCATCTCCTCAGGAGTTCTTTTAATTCATATTGTCTTTGGACAAGGGATTGCAACAAACCCGGAAAAGATTGAAAAGATTGCCACCTTAATAGCACCGAAAAAGCTCAAACAATTGAGAGGATTTCTTGGCCGTGGGCTACTATAGAAGATTTATTGCACATTTTGCAACTTAGGCAGCCCCTCTGCACAAGCTCCTAAGGAAAGAGGAAGATTTCCTTTGGATGGATGACTGTGAAGAAGCCTTTAATACCCTAAAACAGTGCCAGATCCAAGCACCTATTTTACAGCCTCCTGATTGGACAAAGGAGTTCCATGTGCACACAGATGCATCAATTGAAGGGCTAGGTGCTGTCCTATGTCAAAAGGGCCCCTCTAAATTAGATCAACCGATATGTTATGCAAGCCGAAAGGTCACTGATAGGGAACGGAACTATACAGTGACAGAGCTTGAGTGCTTGGCAATGGTGTTTGCATTGGAGAAGTTTCGACACTACCTATTGTCAACGCATTTCAAGTTCTATGTGGATCATGAAGCCATGTCCTTCTTGATGAAAAAAGCAGATGTTAAAGACCGACTGATGAGATGGTTGCTCCTATTCCAGGAGTTCGACTTTGAAGTAGTCACTAAGCCTAGCCGTTCCCATGTCCTAGCTGATCATCTATCACGGATCCCTCAAACAGAAGAAGAGGAACATGATGATCCAGACCTCCCTGATGCTTCCTTGTTTCTAGTTGAAACAGTTACTCCCTAGTATGCAGACATAGCCAACCTCTTGGCAACTCAACACTATCCTCATGGCATCTCAAGCCGTGAGAAGAAGAAGCTTCTGTTAGAATCAGCCCCCTACACTTAGTTAGGCGGTGCCCTGCACAAGAAAGGCAAAGATGAAGTGCTGCGAAGATGTGCTGCAGGGGATGAAATCGGCATAGTATTGAAAGCATGCCATGACGAACCCTGTGGTGGACACTTCGCAGGAGAAGTGACATCTAGGAAGGCTCTATTAGCAGGATACTGGTGGCCGACCCTCCACAAGGACGCATATGATTATTGCAAGAGATGTGATGCTTGTCAGCGAATGGGGAAACCCACCAAAACAAGTGCCATGCTACTGCAACCCATTCTTCCTCTAAAGCCGTTTGAGAAGTGGGGGATTGATGTTGTGGGTCCCATTGATCCACCCACCAGATGGAAGCAGAACACATACATCTTAGTATGTACGGATTATGTCACAAAGTGGTGTGAAGCTAGAGTCCTAAAGCGGGATGATGGTAATAATGTAGCCCTATTCATGTACGAGAATATTATCACCCGTTTTGGTAGTCCCCTCGAGCTGCTGAGTGACAGAGGTACTCATTTCCTTAACAAAATTATGGAGGAGCTGACGGAATTGTATAAGATCCGCCATCGTAAGTCCACTCCCTATTACCCCAGAGCCAACGGCCAAGTTGAAGTCACCAATCGCATCCTCTGCTCAATTTTGACAAGAACGATTGCCACACATCATCGCGACTGGGACGATCGACTTACAGAGGCCCTCTGGGTGTACAGAACCTCCCATAAGGTAGCTACAGGACAGACACCTTTCTAGTTAGTGTATGGTACAGAAGTCGTCTTCCCTGTTGAGCTGGAATTGCCCTCTTTGCGAGTGGCAGTTAAAGAATGTTTGGGAGAAAATGAGTTACTACAACGCCGTCTCCTGCACTTGGAATGCTTGGATGAGATACGACGGATGGCCCTATAGTGCATGGAAACCACTCAAGCACGACGCAAGGCCTATCATGACAGTTTCATCAAGCACAAGGAGTTCAAAGAAGGTGATCTTGTCCTAGCCTATGATTCAAGATTTGGCAAGTTTCCTGGCAAGCTTGAACAACGATGGATGGGTCCGTACAAGGTACTGGCCGTCAATCTTAACGGCTCTGTTCAGATACAGACCATTGATGCCTCTGATGATCCTTTCCTAATCAATGGCTATCGCTTGAAGAAGTACTTCCCTCCCTGGGGATCTGGACAATCACAGTCAACCTACCCCTTTCCTTTTGGGCATTGCACTGTCATTCTTGTTGTGCTTCTGATAGCCATTATGATTCTCCTTATGAGGCTGTCTCGTTCTGCTACCCCCTCGCAGAAACATCCCAATCCGACATTGTTCTCTTCTCCTCTGATCCAACAACAGTGGCGAGGTTGGTTCTAACATATGGTATTTTTACCATTCTCTTTCTTATTTTTTTTAAAAAAACAAGAGAGAAAAAAAAAAGAAAAAAAAAAGAGGAAAAGAAAAGAAAAGAAAAGAAGAAGAAGAAGAAGAAGAAAAAAACAAACTGTTATGGGAGAAAAGGAAGAAATTCCCTGTCATAACAGGACTCGTTCCAAGAAAAAGTGGAAACACCCTTGGGTGAGAAGTTGACTATGGAAAAGGTGGTAACACCCTGCAGTTCAAGATAGCTGACTCACCAGTAGAACCTTGTTAGCAAATAATTTGAAGCCACCTCCTTTGGTGCGATGTCTCTACAATATCAGTCCGTCTACCCTTCTTAACAAACGACTCTTCTTACCAATCATTGAAGTACGAGATTTGTAGGCTGCCTCCCTGGGTACGCCTTGTCCTCAAGATCCTAACGACAACAACAGCCAACACGATCTTCATCACCAACCCCTTGAGTGATGTGAGCTTTCATCCTAACAGGATGGGGACGTGAGTATGGGTTGCCCTCTGTATATATCAGAGAGTGAGATAGAGGGTGGGCTGAGTGACCAGTCTTTCCCTTTAAATCAAATGAGAGGTGAGATGTGTGAACGGAGTGTTGCACGCATGGGATGGGCCTCTCAATGCAGAAAGCACGATCATGCATCTTGTTCTGATCATGCATCTATGCCGTGACTTCATTGTACCCTGATGGGGCCCCTTCCCCACCCTTCCGTTCTATTTCACCCTGTCCTAGGGGTTGTTCCTTGACTGTTACCCTTATTCTTGGTTTTGTGCTTCTTTCATCCGAACGGATCTTACATTTACCAAAAGGTCAATCTAACCTTACAGCCCTATTCGTCCCTTCAAACTTCCTATTTTTCCTTTTTACCAACTCTTGTTCTGACAAACAATTCTCAAGTTATTAAATTTTGAAGCAATTCCCGTAAATTGGACAGTTTTCCATGTGAACGCATCTTTATTACTTCGAAACCCTGATCTGATGAGTCAAGCCTATCCTACCCATTCCCCCTAATATTTTTTCTTTTTACTCCATGTCATTTTGATGTATGGTTCATCCGTTATTAATTTTTGCGGATTTTCGAGTCTTTTTCGTGCCTGTTTTTTATATTTTTCCATGTGAACCTGCCCTATTTTCACCGGAATTCCAGTTTGATTTGACAGCCATGTCCTGCCAACCTTTCCCCCACTTTTTCCTTTTTCCTCCCCCCTTTTCCGACTATCGGATTTTTAGTTATTATTTTTTTCGAGTGTTTTTTAATGCATTTTTTCTATTTTTTCCATGTGAACCCTTCCTAATTTTCCCCACACTGAGTTTTGATGTGCTAGTCCTGTGAATTCCTTTTTTAAGACATTTTTCCTTTTTACCACTTGCTATTCCGACGAACGGTTTTTCCCGTATTTTGTCCCGAAACCGGTGTTGCGTATTTCCAACATTTTCCCCTCATCCCCCAACCCATTTTTCCTTTTTACGGATTTTTGATTTGACAAACGGTTTGGCTTTTATCAAATTTTCTTTATTTTTCCCGTTAACCGTGTTTCTCGCCTCGCCCGTGAACGCGCCTGTTTTTTATTCTATGCGCCTCGAGACGCCTCGTGGGGTCTGTGGCTCGCGCGTCCCTGTCCCTGCCCGTTTGAACCCGTCATTGCAAATTTTTTTACCCCTGCCTGTGCATGCGCACGGGTCAGGGATGTGTTCTTTTTTTATTTTTTCATTATTTAATATCACAAGAATTTTTTTTAAAAACATTATACACACAATCTCAAACAAAAAAAATAAAAAAGTAAAAACAAAATCTAACTTTAAAAAAAGAGGAAAAAAACAAAGAAAGAAGAAGAAGAAAAAACAAAAAAGAACCACAAAAACACACATACACATAAAGAGGGAAATCCATATTTTAAAAAAAATCAAAAAATAAAAAAAACAAAATTGATGAAAAAGAAGAAAAAAAAATGAAAAAAACCACTACGTATCTGTCCGACGCTCCTCTCCCCTTCCTCCTCTCCTGCTTCTCCTCCTCCTCTCCTTCTTCTTCTTCTTTTCCTCCTCCTTCCCTCCACCTCTTCTCTCTCCTTCCTTCCACCTCTTCTCTCTCACTCCCTCCACCCCTCCTTCCTCCTCCTCCTGCATGGCGGCTTGTCTCTTGCATGGCGGCTCCTAGCGCCTCCTGCACGACAGCATCCTCCACTGCGGCGGCCTGCATCTCCACCCCAGTGCGGCTGCACCGCTGACCTCGCCCTCACTGCCGCCCTCCTCGCCTCCTGCGCCCTCGCCTGCTTTCTCCTTTGCCTTCTCCCTTCGGCCGCCCTCTCCCTCAGCCCTCGCCTTCCACCAATAGCGGCCGCCCCTTCCCCTCCGCTATGGCCGCCGCTGCCACCGCTTGGGCCTCCTCCAGCCACCCGCGCCGCCACTGCCACCGTCTGGACCTTCTCCTCCCCCTCCTCCTCCTCCTCCTCCTCCTCCTCCTCCTCCTCCCACCTAACTGCCATGTCAGGTTAGGATCAATTAACCCTAGTTTAGTTAATTTAACCTTAATATAGTTAATTTAACCCTAATCTAGTTAATTTAACCTTAATCTAGTTAAATTAACCTTAATCTAGTTAACTTAATCCTAATGTAGTTACCTTAACCTTAATTTAGTTACCTTAACCCTAATTTAGTTAACTTAACCCTCTTTAGGTTATCAGTTCCGTATCACAAGCATCTTTTGAGCAAAACAAATAGGTTTGTTCAATAAATGACGAGCTTTATAGATAAATATTTAATATAGAAGATAGATAGATCTCTGACTAACTTACAAACCCAATAAAAGCTTAATCCTGTGAGTTTTAATATTTTCTAATTTGCCAGCCTTTTGATTTCCTCAGTATATAATTTTTCTAGCCTGTTATCTATCTACATATTATCCTTAAGCTAATCCAAGGATAAGAACATTGACCCTCTTATCCTTGTGAGAGGATTTGATGGCAGTCCACCCATCCAAAGGTCTGTAAATTGTCAGGTGACCGGTGAGGCAAAATTGGCCATGTCAGTGGATTGGCAAGATTGAAAGTTGTCAATCTGTACACGGACAAGCTACAAAAACAATAACTGGTAAGAAAATCCCAACTACCACACTTCAGTTACTTTAACCTTACTTCAGTTACACTAACCTAACTAGACTGAGGTTAACCCTAACCCTAACCTAACTATAGTAAGTTAACTAACCTACCTTAGTCCCCACCCTACTAACTACCCTAGGTTAGCTAGTCTAACCTAGGTTAGTTAGAATCTAACTTAGCCTAACCTAACTAACCTAGACTCACCCAGACTAAACTACCCTAACTTGACTTAGCCTACCCTAAGTAACCTAGACTAACCCAGACTAACCTAATCCCCCTTGACTAACCTGACTTGACTTAGTCTCACTTACCTGACTTACCCAGCCTAACAAGACTTAATTGACTTGATTTGACCCTACTTACAAAACTAACCTGATTTCCATGATTTAATTACTTTAGTTAATTTATAAATTCATTTCAACTCAAAAAATTTTTAGAAAAAATTATAAAAATGCCCCTATATTTTTGCAAATTTTTGGAAAAATTTTCAGGTGAAAATCTCAACAGACAAAACTACAAAAAATTAAATATTTGACAATTCATTCAAAATTACATACAAAATGCATAAAATTTATTTAAAATTAGTATAAAAACAAAAAAATTTCTAAAAAATTCCTAAAAAATTCACCCCACCCCCTAGCCTTTTTTCATTAATTTCTCACTTTAAAATATTTACATACAAGGCCCAACTATTTAAAAAAAACAAAACAAAACAAAACAACCAAACCAACACAAAATAAAACCCTAATTTTATCAACATAGATTGTGGATATTTCCTAAATGGTTGAGATTTTCTTTTTTTCCTTCATCACATATCCATGTGCTATATATCTTGATTTAATTATTATTATTAAAAAAACAAAAACAAACCACAAACAATGTTTATAAAAAAACAAATAATAAAATAAATAAACCAAATCATATTATAAAAACACAACAAACACACCTACAATATAAAACAAACACACTACAAAATAAAAAATTAAAAATACATTAAAAATTAACAAACCTACTAAGGTGTTTTCTTTGTTGTTCAGTCAGTGGTCTTTGATTTTGTTTGACTGGATTCATTGCTTTTGGGGGACTCCTACATGCGCCTTCAAGCCATTGCATACACACCCCTACCAAGTATTTATTTTGTGAGATTTATTTATTTTCATTACCCCCTTAATCACAATTAATTGCTAAAATGAACTATTTATTCACCCACATTTTCCATGCGCATTCGCGCTAAACACACAATTTAATAATAAAAATGAACCAGCTGTTCACTTTGCACGCACTACGTGCGCTTAAGAGACACCTTAATTGTAATCAAAATGAACTAGCCGTCACGAAAAAGCACGCACTAGCAAAAAAGCGCTCCACATCACTATTAATTTTTAATTAAGAAATTTGTATTTAGAGACCCAGTCTGGGAATCGTAGTCCGGGTTTCGTTAAAGCACCGTTTCAATATAATAATTTGTAATTGAACTTTTAAGAAGGAACCGCCGTTTTCTTATTAAGGTTTATAACCTAATAAAATGTCACCCATTATTAATAATTTCTTAAAATGAACCCTTCATTAAACTAATTCTTCCTCACTGCACTTTTTTTCTCTTTTTAATAAACACGCTTCATGGGATGGGCGCGTAAAAGACTTTTAGTTGACACTGATGGTCAAGGTTATGGTCACGTCCTGAGGTATATTTTTATGGTGGTCTGATTTGTCTATGTGTTACGATTATGGGTACGGTGTGTAGTTCTTTCTTTCTTGCCTGATACGGGGATTTGGGTGCTTGAATGTTGCATCGCATGAAGCTTTCGGTCACATATGTGTAGAGGTCATGCCGAAATTTTTCTAGGCTGTGTATTATCTGGGGTGGTAACTGGGTTAGTTATGTCTATGTCTGTATGAGTGTTCTTCATTTTGGATCGATTCCTTTTTTATAGCCCTTTGGTTGTTTTGCAGGCATTCTTTGTGACTGTCTGTGTTGTGTGAGTAGGGATTACTCTCCCCTACTCACTTTTGAGCCTCTCATGAAGGCAGGACTCGCGACTTTTGTAGCTGCCTCTTTCCCCTTGGTTCTCGAAGATCCATCCATGTGTGACGAGTTCCTTGCCTCATACAGCAAGAAGTCGGGACTGGTCCATGGTACTTCCATGACATTGACACCCCGAGGGTTAGGGAAGGCTTTGTCTCTTCCCTACAAAGGAGAGCCCTTTGTTACAGCTCGACAACTATTCTCTAACGATGAGATTTTGAAGCTATTACAGAAACAAACCAAGGAAATTCTGGATGTTAAGAAAGTGATCAACACTTCAAGAGTTTCCTTTTCCATGATCATTGATCCTATGTGGAAGTTGGTCTGCCACTTTCTCCAAGACAGGTTTATGCATGCCAAAATGCCATCTCATTACTTGTCCAAAGAGCTCTTTACAGCTTCAAGGATGGTGTTAAAAGGAGTAGCTATTGATTGGAGCACTTACCTACTCACCAAAATGGATTAACATTTCGTTAAAGTAACCAGGGGCAATGCCACAAATGTCACCTATGGATCCTACCTGTTTGCTTTCTTGACATACTCAGGTTTAAAGAAGGGTGTGCCTCTACCTCCTCCAGCTGATCCAGTACCTCCCCCTCCACCTTCAGAAGAGTCAGAACCAATTGATATAGAGGATTTGGATTCTCCTCCTCCACTGGTCATTCAGCGCAAACGCTTGAAGCGGGTGGCAAATAAAGCTCCTTTAGTTCTTCCTTCAGTTACAATTCCTGCTACATCTAGCAGTGACCTCCCTGCTTATCTCACCTGTACCAACCTGTTCAGAGCACATAGAGAGGGTTCCTTGGACATATCAGTCCCTTCACTAAACAGTTTAGTATCGGGAGATGCCATTCCATTCCTATGTAAAGACATTCAGAGTTCAATTGAACTTTCACGTGACAGCTTGTGTTCAACAGCTGTATGCTTCCTCTTATGAAGACCTGATGCAGTCTAAAGACCAATTGCATAAGACAACATCAGAGTTAGCCTCTGCTAAAGACACACTGGCAGATCTGTTTAAGCAGATGGAGCAACAAACCCAAATGATTGCGAATCAACGAGAAGAGATATCTTCTTTGAAGATTTAGTTAACAGAAGCTCAATCAGAGGTCACTAGAATCTCAGAGGAGAAGGAGAGGATGTCCAAATAAGCGCAAGAGTTTCACACTATTTTAGATGTCAAACTTTCAGCCTTACAGACTACTAATGACACAGTGGAATCACAAGCTTCCCAAATCAAGCAGTTGCAAGACCAATTGGCACAGTCACGGTCTGTTCCTCCAAGCCCTAATGTTCCCCTAATTCCTTCTCTCTCAACGCAGGACTTGGCAATTCTCCAAAGACAGGCTACCTTGTGTCCTTTATTCCAAGATAAAGTGGAACGATTGCAGTCTAGGATGGATTTGCTATGGTCTACATTTGAGTATTTCCAGGAATATGTTCCTTCGGACCATTCTTTCTTTGTCCACTATCAATTGCAGAAGTTGGCCTTTTACATGAAACTTTCAACGATGGATCTTCCTCTTCCAGAGGATGGTTGGAGTGGGGCTTGGTCTCCTAAGTTACTGACAGAAGTGGTCCATATGGTGTTTGAAGATTCTGTCACGATGGATACCATGTTGCTATCATATATGTATCTACGAGGTGACCTGTTGATTCTAGATGAAGTGGATATGGCCTGGTATGTGGGAGATGTGGTTTTACAAGCTGTTTTGTATGTCAACTATTTGGAGTTACGAATAGATAACATGTTCTAGAGTTACTCCTCAAAAGTGGCTACTTGCCCTGATAATTCTTCACACTCCATGATTGATTTTATGGTCCTGAATCAATGGCAGAACACAGCTTCTACCTATGTACAGAGCACTAACCAACTGAGGGTGGATCTCTTAGCTCACCTTTCCAAAAATAATCCATTTGATTCAACCTTTTTTGATGCCTATCAAAGAAGATCTATCTTAGGTCCCTCTGTTCCTAGCCTACTGTACTACCAACAAATGGCTCACCGTTATGATACATATCTTTCCCTCTATCAAACCAATTCCACAGCCATATTACCTCTTCTTTTTCAACCTCAATCTTTTTCTCAAATTCCCATGTTTACATATTGCTCTTTTATCGAAGATAGAGTATTTTCCCCTTCTCCACCATGCCCTTCTCCATCCATGTACCTTCTACCTTTCCTATTTATCAATTAACACCCTTCCTAACTGATTCCCTAAAAATTTCAGCCACTCCTTCTTTAACCTATTCCTCCTTTTATGATTTTTCCTACCCATCTCTTCATCCACTTTTACTTATTCCACTTCCATCTCCTGTCACTTCTATTTCTCAACCCCCTCAGTTGGTTAGTGAATATGAAGGGTTTGATTAGCAGATTCCCAGAAGACGAGGATGGAGCTCGAATGATTCTCTTACGGGACCTCAGATAAAATGGCCAATAATTCGAGGGGATTGGACAACTGCTAGTCAAGCATATCAGAACTACCTTCATTTTGCTCACCAATATTCACAATCTCTGGATCCTTCAGTGAGATTGACAACTCATTTTGCTTGGTATCTAGCATACATGCATAGGCATTCCCATAATCATCAAAAGGCCATTCCAAAACTTTGTATGAATGTCAATGTGAACATTGATTCCCACCAGTTGGAAGTCTTGTATTTTCATGTCCTATGTCTCCCTAGTAGATACCTTGTTTTGCTAGAAAGGATGTGCTGCCTGCATTTCTTTCAAAATCCTCCAAAGACATTTGTAGATGAATCCTTCTCCATGGATCGCTTTCGAAACCACCAAGCCTTCAAAAGGGATCATCTTCATTGATTCCTTTGCAATGTATCTTGGATGATTCTTAATTATATATATCTCTTTTTGAAGGTGTCATTCAAATGGTTGTGTTAGTGTTTGTGTATGTGTTGTATTAATTGTATGTGATGAGTTCGTGCTGATTGAGAATAACTTGTTTGAGAGATATTTTCAACTGTTGCTGGTGGATGAACAGCCTATGGTGGAAAGTTGAAGAGAACCTCTTATATCCTTAACAAATTTGTTATGGCTTTTAAGTGATTAATCAGATGAGTTAATGAATAATGGAAGTTTTCCTTTAGTAGTTTTTTCTATCAGATACATGTGATAAGTTGGGGTCGTGGTTTAGCCAGATTATTGAAGATCCTACAGAAGATACAATTGAGCTCTTTAGTGAAATTATATTCTTCTTTTCCTTAGGTCACGAGGACGCTTCCTTTCTAAGTGTGGGGATATGTTGAGAGTGGAAAAAGACTGAATTTTTGACTGATTTTTGTTGTTTTTGAGGACTGAATGATTGATTTTTGATGGATTTAGAGTGATGTATGGTTGTTAATGGAAGTATTTGAGAGTGTTTTAGATTATATTGATTATGTTTTGGAAGTCATGATGATTCTTAGTGGAGATATGAGATTCTGTGATGTTCTGATAGGTTCTGATTGGTTATGTATACCTTCTGTATAGCTTCTGTTTTGTTCATATTGTCTTCTGTATGAAGCATGGATTGATGATTGATGAAGATTGAGATCTTTCGGAAGCCTATTGAATAGTTTTTGATAGTTTGGAATGGGTTAAGTATGAGTTATGAGGTTCTGTAGACCCTCTGTAGAGCCTCTATCTCTGCTCTATCTCTGTACTGCAACTGTACTGTAGATGTTCTGGTACTGTACTGTAACTGTTTTGTAGACCTTTTGTAAGTGTTCTGTAGAATGTATGCATGACTTTGGGGAAAGTTTTCTAACATTTGGAAATGATGAATCTAAGTTCAAAAGAGCTAAAACAAGTGAAAGAAGTAGCTGCTAAAGATTGAAGAGAAGACTAAGTGACAGTGACAGTAATGAGCTGTGAAAAGACATTGTAGTGGCTCTGGTGACTCTTCATATCAGACATACCTCTTGGGAGGTGCATCCACGACCTAAGAAGGATTATTGAGGGTTATTATGAGAGCATTGTAGTGAGGATATGATATACTATTGATGGAGAGAGAGAGAGAGAGAGAGCTAGAGATAGTCAATTCTATCAAAACAATGTAACTGTATATGAGAGATTGAGAGAGAGAACTATGAAGACATTGAAGATGAATAATATGTGATTTATTTCCATTCAAAGATGGTGTATTCCTTTGTGTTCTTTGTTATATTGATGAATTATATGAAGATGTTGAAGATTATAGTTGATTCTATCAAATCCATGGGAGAAATCTACTATGATGTTATGTGAAGAATTGCTGTTTTCTTTGCTTTGATGATCAAAAGAATGAAATAAAAGCTTGTTAATGTTACAAGATAGATTTTATTGCAAGAAAATTCCCTTTTCCTTGGTGTTACTTTTGGGGCTCCAAGGATGGGGACTGGATAGATATCTAGATATGACATCCGAAGATATATGCATGGACACATTCAATTGGATCTCTTACGAGCATATCAAGCAAAACATCAAAGCAAGGGAGAAAATGGCAAACTTGCCTATTATAGTATGCACCTTCATGTTGGGAATTCTACATATTGCAGGCAGAGTCACACACGCGACCATACATAGCCAACCCGCTATTAGTGGTATTTAGATGGAGTTTTGTATGACTTCGAACTCAATCACACACTTTATTAATCAAGATAGGTGCATGGAGTGCCAACCCTTTGGACTACATTAATTTTAGCCTTTGTACATTTGCATGTCCAATGCGTTTGTGCCAAATTTTAATATCTGCAACAACACCTTTTCCTTTAGCATACATAGCAACATTCATAGTAGGAATTCTAGCATCCAGAGTAAACATACGCCCAACTCTACTTCCCTTTGCAGCTAACTTGCACTTGTCATTGAAGTCTTCTACAAAGCAACCCTTTGCATTAAATCTGACTTGCAGTCCTTGCTCTACCATCTGACCGACTAACACCAATTTCTTTGTAATAGATGGCACATGTAATACATCTGAAAGACTCTTTGTCTTACCATCATGCAAGGACAAGGGAACTTTTCCAATGTGTGAAATTGGGTGGCATGAATCATCACCCGTCTGCACATAACCTGCATTTTGTAAATCCTGCATCTATCCAAACCATTCTGCATGGCTGGTCATATGATTGGATGCACCTGAATCAACATACCAAACATCATCATGTATTTCCTTTCCTGTAACAGCATTCAGCATATACTGCATAACAAACAGATGTTCATTTTTGTCTTCATTCTGTCGTGAAGACGATGCATAGTTTCCTTGCTACAACTTACAACTGCGAATATCATCTTTCTTAGCATAACATTGGGTTGCAATATGACCTATTTTGCCATAGTAGTGACACACAATACCAGAGTTGTTAGAACCTCTGTTCTGCCATCCACCTCTTCCTCTAAAGCTTCCCCTGCCTCTAAAGTTACCACGACCTCGTGAAACCTGCATATCGCCAAATTGCTGATTCAATCTATTTTGCTGGTTGTCACTACCACGTCCTATACCACGGCCTCTTGAAGAGAACCTACCACGTCCCCTTCCTGAACTGGAGTAGAAAGCTTAGACCTGTTCACCACTTCTTTCAGATGTCTCACTCTGCATTTGATCTCTTCAGTGATCATAAGAGAGACCAACTCATCAAAATCTGCAAATGGCTTTTTGACATATACGGAAGTTACAAGACTTCCAAGCCTTTTCATTGTTAAGTCCACCCAAGGTAGACGACATCAAATCATCATCATCGGGCATTGCATCAATCGCTGCCAAGGTATCTGCAATGCTCCTTACCTTCAGTACATACTCATTGATAGACATCTTCCCTTTCTTCAATGTATTCAACTCTTGCTTGAGTTGAATCGTGCCTTTGTATTTACAAAAAATATACTTTCAAATATGGTCCAAGCTGCATATGAATTCCCTACATTTCTGATATGTCCCAACATATTATTGTCAATTACTGCAAACATCCAATACATGACTTTTTTGTCTTTTGCATTCCATTCCTTTCGTGCCTTTGTCTCTTCTGCGGTTGGAGGATCACTCACCTCCGGCTCCTTTTCTTCACCTGAAACAAACTCGTAGAGGCCTTTTCCAATAAGCAAGTTCGTGACACGGAACTTCCATAAAGGGTAGTTGTTCTTGTCGAGCTTCTCAATGATGGGGTTTCCACTGTTCTCTGCAATTATCACAAAACTAATACCAAACAGTAAGAAAATCTTCTGTAACCCTCGACTTGTGGTGCACAGCAATACACCAAACAGCCTTTTTCACTGTCTGCTCAACAATACATGCAATTTGCAACCAGTTTGCAGATAAACCTTATGTTTATTCATTGATAAATACCTTTGAACTTACAAATCTGAAATCTGTAATATGTGCACATGTATACGGTAGACACAACTAAAATTGCAGGTATCTCGAACTGTTGTTCGCAACCTTGCGGCTCTAAAACGGGGCCTGAAACGGCCTCAGATGCCCAAAATAACTGCGGCCAAGCCCTACAAGCCTTGTCTGTAGAATACATAGCACTCTTAATGCACACCAAATCTCACCTCAATCTGAGATTTTTGCTCTGCTCTGCTTCTAGTGCCTCTATAGGCACTGTCCAAGAGAAAGAGTGCAAGAATGGGAGAGCTTCTTACCCGTGGCTTGCTTGCTCGAACCTTGCTTCTTCTCCTTCACTTTAGCCTTTGAAATCAGCCTCTCTCACTGGCGTGGCTCTGATACTATGTCAAGAATCGCGTGGTGGGGGGATTTGCTCAAGATGCTACGCCGAACACACACAGAATGCACAAGGAGAAGCTCGCTCAAGAGACAAGAAGAGAGATGGAGGCCAAAACGTTTTCTTGCTGGTTTCTTCTTCTTCTTCCACACTCTTTACAATGTACACAAAGTATAGATAAGATACAACATAAAGGAAAGTGGTCTACTAAGTCAAATAATGCATAACCGACCACACTAGTCGACTAGCGCTATAACTATGTCAACTGTAAATATGTGTAACAACCGAATATAATAAGTAATGAGTCAGTGGCCATGTGAGAGTCATAATAATCACCGACATGCTAAGTGTAGACATGTGGACCCATCTGACCAGGCGGTCCATCATCAATGTCCGCATGTGTTGAGCTTGTCATCTCAACACCTCACACTCTCACATTGGTCAATGTTTGGCAATCAAGTGCTATGCATCCAGAATTTTATACCATGTGGCATGAAAATTGCAAATGTGGATGCCTATCATGCACAAACATTTTATTTTAAAACAAATCAGTAAAGTGGAGTGTAAAATCAGTCCTTCAATGATTTTCAATCTATGCGCTGTTGCTGCATTACTAGAGACTAGCACTGAACTTAATCATGCTACTAGCCTCTTAACCTTAAACAAAAGATTTCCCTATATGACATGCACAAAAAAAAGATTAGACTTTACTTCATTTTCCACACTTAGATACTTCCACAACCATTCTTCCACTTAGCAGTATTCCATCGTTGCAGAGGTGTAGGGTTTTATTTTTTGTCATTTTCAATGTATAAAGCAATACAAACACACTAAAACATAAAGACAAGGGCTAAAATGAGGCTATACCTCATGCTTCAGCCTTGCCACACATTCACGGACATTAATCATATTTTTTCTTAATTTTGAAAGCACGAAAACCTAATTTTCTCTATTTTTTGTTATTTTTTCTATTTATTTATGTATAAAAATAGGTTATTTTGTGATCTATGATTATTGATTGATTATGACAACTGAAAGATGTTTCTTATCAGAGTTTTATTCCATGTGCATCCCTTTTCCTAACCCGAAACCAACAAAATCTTCATTTTTCCTCTTTAAAAAACACTTTTCATGTTATAATTTAATTATTGTGGCTATGTGTCATTACGGTTCTGCAGTTCTTTTATGCACACCCCTGAATCATGATACAAACAAGATCAAAACGAATTTATGTTCCATATGAATCTCATTTAGACCATCAAACATAAGAAAGAAGCAAAATTCCTTTGTAAAAATGAGGCATACTGCTTATGCACGTGTTGCTGGGTTTTTTAAGTAATTGATACGGACTGCCAATGGACCATTTGGCAATCATTCTTTAGTGCTAAACACCTTCCCTTAGCCTCCTCTTGATCTTGGAGAAATCCTATCAGCCGCCGTCAGACAAGCATCCTTCAGCCCTCTTCTTCTTGATTTCTCTGACATGAACTGCCGTTTGGAAGAGAGAGAGGGAGGAGAGAAAAATACTAGATTTTGAATCAGACCATTTGAGTAGCCATTTTTGAAGACAAGAGTGGCAATGGGGAGCAAAGATCTTCTGTATCTTGTTGGTAAGATCGGTTCACAAGGGTACATTAAGGTGGGAGATGCCTTATAGCCCCCCCCCGCTCTCCACTTTGAGTCGTTTACTACCGCCATATCCCTTTTTTTTCTTCGCTTGAAAAAAAAAACACCCCCCCTCCCCACCTTGTCGCGTGAGAAATTGGGGGTATGGAGGCCCCAAGGGTCACTCCCTCCTACCGCTCAAATCCTTTTCACACTTGACTTCTTTGGTCTTTGCCTCGGGCACTCCCATTTCTATGTTTAGCCTCCAATTTGACTCTTAGAAATTACTGCCTATCCAACTCGAAGTTCCCTACTTTCGGCCACTTCCTGAAGTCCCGTCTAACATCCGGAGAAATTATGAAAATTCCACAACCGTGGCTTAGTGAGTAGTCTTTAGAGCGGTGTTGGAGCTCGAATCGACCCAATTGCTTTTGCCGCATTCGGCGACGGAGTTTAATTTTCCCTTGAAATTTGGATTTTTTGGCAAATTTTAAGCACCTTCCCGGGGCAAAAATCCACCGCTCACTATATCCTTGGCTAGTTTCTTCAGGGTTTCGTTCTTAGTAATTTCTTCTTGAATTCACTAGTCTTTTTTTTTGGGATAACATTAAAATTCTTCATGATTTCTCTTGAGTTCTAGGTTTTCATAGTTCTCCTAGCAGTTTCTAGCCTATAAAATGTTCTAATAATTTATCAAGTGAATGCTCTAAGATTTCAATATTTCATAAGAAACTTATCTTATTCCTATTGAATTTGAATAGAATTTTTTTTCTAAAAAACATGTGGTATCGCAATTGGTAAAGGGTTGTTATTCATGCGCATAACTTCGTTAGTGACTCCCATGCTCGTAACTCCAACTATTACTTCCATGTTAGTAGGGTCATTTGCGATTTGTGCTTTTGAATTATTTTTCTTCGGGGCCATGACAGAAATATGATTCGTAGAAGAAGAAAAATGCGATAGTAATACCAGTCAGCAAGGGTGTAAGACTCTTGATGATGATGATGGTTATTATGGGACTCAATGATGTAGGCCTCACGGATGGTTCTTCTTGCCTCGTGGAGAGAAATACTTCTCTCTCTCTAGTAGACGGAATAGGGACAAGAGTAGAGGTATGACTTCTAACCGGATTGATAGAATAGGATAAAGTTCTTCAATGTCTTCTCTTCTCATATTAGAGTAGAAAAGGATGAGAGACCTTTAGCATATCCCCTTCCTTGGGTTGAATGGAATGATGTCTTTTTGTCTCGTGAAATAGAGTCTCCTCCTTCTCAATCAGTGTCTCATCCTCGTCAAGATTTCTCTTATCCCCCTCCCTGGTTATCCCCAAGTCCTCAATTTATAGTTTTGCAAGGGGGGATAAAAAAGAGGTCACTTACTTTTTTTAGCATTTTTTTATGACATCATCGATGACAAAGAGAGAACGCCTTCTTTTAGCCCTTCTAATGACATCATTGATGATGTCAGAGAGGGAGCTCCATTTTTGTAGCACGAAGATAAAAATTTACAAATATATGGGCGAGCATCACGTGGCGCGTTGTTGGGCATACTTGGCAACGAGCTATGAAGACTTTATTGGTACGGTTGGCTGCATGTGAGAAGCTCCCACAAGCTCGTAGGAAAATCTTCCTAGGAGGTCACCTATCCCGGCAGTGTCGTCACCCAAGTGCACTTAACTGCCAAGTGACTATCCATTAGGCTAGTTCTTTTTGTTGTTCTATACTACAAACATAGTTTTAATAAGCTAGTCTTGGGAGGGTCTCCCAAGTCTTTCTTTCATGAACGGACATATAATACATGACTAATAATAGTTATTATCTTCATAATGAGATTTAGTTTCATAATTAGGGCTAGTTTTTTTTAAATGTACAACATAAATCAATTTTGTTTGCAATGTATATGCACATTAAAATAAACTAAGTAATGGGGACATTACAACAGAAGGATCACACTAGGCTATCCCCAAGATAGTTGTGAGACCCTACTCCAAGGGGATCATGGTTATCACTTCGAGAGACTTAGACCCACTCCCTAGCAAAAGGTTTGTCCGTAGGGATAGTCTCGGGCAGTAGGAAATGTGGATGCTAGAGGGGGGTCTGGTTGTAAATCGCATTGCTCCTAGAATCTGATGAGCCCCTTCGTGACCCAGGATGGGATCCTAGAACCCTAAATACTAGTTACGAGGGTGGAAAATTGGTGGGCAGAATACCCTCGTGGAATTCTGTATAACTTTCGCAGGGTCGAAAATATGGAAATTGTAATAAGCTTCCAATAAAATAAATAAGTTTGTTTTATTCAAGGATTATTTGAATTGTGTGTGTGTCCATGAAATAAATTACATGAAGGAACCTATGATTTAACAAACTAATTAAGGAATCTAGTTGTATATGTTCCAATAAATGTGCTCTAGGTAATTAGAAAATTAAAGATGATTCCCTCATCAAAGGAAAGTGGGTGGGCATAACCCTCGATGGGTAGGGTGATCCCAGTTAGCTGGGAGCTTTTCTAAATCACCAACAGAAATAGGAAGATGACAAATTGACCAACTAGTCATTAAGTAGAACTAACTTGCATTGTTTTAGGGGGCCAGAATGGGATTTTGCCTTATGGGCAGGAGGGTTGATATACTACTTTCCTCCATCTTCCATTCTCTTTGAACCAAGTGCAATGGCAAGTCTGCTTCAGATCAAGTAATCCTGTAGAAGTGGGAACTCAAAATTACTGACGCTAGCTAGTTGTTAGGAGACCCATCTGATTTTAGGAGCCCAAAAATTTAGGCCAGTCCTAGTGGGTTCAATCAAAAATCTCTTGTTACGAAGTAGAATCAGTAGGTTCTAAGTGGCAAACCCCATGTTACTCCAAGGGAGCACTAGGCAGCATCATTTTCAGAAAACCTACTGATGGACTACTGAAAGGTGTGCCATGGATTGAGACTAGCAGACACCTCACAGTTTATATAAGAGCGCACGTTAGTATAGAATAGGATGTATGCATAAGAAATAATTTGAGTATCAAACTCTAATATTAACGCTATATAAATTTCATAAAATTTAACTTAGGAATGGTTGAAAATCCCAGAATTTTGCACCCACAATAAGTCCAATGAAGCTTAAGAGAAAAGGATTCTTTTGAAGCAAATCAAACCTCTAGAATTTGATGGGAAAGGTAAGAATATGGAAGCCAATGCAAAAGTTTGGATTGAATCCATGGAAGATTAATTTACTGCTGTTGGAACTATTCGAACCAACCAAGTCATGATAGCTAAGCTAAAATTAATTAGCGAAGCTCGACTCTGGTGGAAGAAGTGGTGCTTAGATCAAGGTGTCCCTAAAAATACCATTACTTGGGATTTGCTGAAAGAAGCTATAAGAGGAAGATATTTACCTCCAGCTCATCGCACCTAGAAATTGAATGAGTTCTTTAATTTGAAGCAAATGGGACTCACCCTAGAAGCATATTATTCCAAGTTTGTATCACTTCTAAAATATGCACCCTCCATGGATACTACTCAACAAGTGTCCAAGTTCTGCAATGGGATGAATTCTCCTTTGAACACTCATTTGGAATCAATGTGCCCAATAGACCTCCAAGATGCTTTGGTTTGAGCTACTCCTATCGTGTGGGAAGTACAATTAAAGCCTAACATTAATCAGTTTTGGAGCAGCCAATTTTACCAAGGTAAGAAGAAAGAGGCAAAATCCAATGTAGTTGGAAATTTTATTCCTACACAACAAAATAAGAATGCTCTTAGGTGCTTTCATTGCAATGAGCTAGGACATTTCAGGAGATATTGTCCAAAGCTTGGTGGAAACCATCGCTAAGGCCAATTTTGAGGTCAAGGTAGAGCTACCCAAGGTCGTGGTCAAGTAGTTATGGCAAGAGGAAGAACGTCAAATATTAGCCTAAAAGAGACTAATAGGGAGGAAGATTGTACTATGGAAGAAGATATTGAAAGAGAAACTGTTCATGCTGCATTCCACAAGAAGGGTCCAAATCATAGTGTGCTAAGAAGTTAGGAATAGATATAGTAAATGCATCAAAACTGCTTGTGGAACTAGCAAATGAAAAGGAAGTACTTTCTACACAGCAAACTACCAAGGTAGAGTTTAACCTAGGAGGAAACCTTTTAAGTATGAGGTTCAGAGTAATGAACTTAGGAGCTTATGAATGTTTACTAGGAATGGATTGGTTGATTCCCAATGATGCTCATATCCATTATGGAAAAGGTCAAGTCACATTCTAGGATTTGAACGGTGAAATAGCAACTACCCAAGGTGAAACATGGAAACCTAAAGTTCAATTATCAAAAGCTTCTTGAATTGTGAAAGGATTGAAGAAAGGATTACCTGTTTACTTGATCAAGCTTAACAAGGTAAATCAAGACGGTCAAACAGAAGAAGAATCATTGTGGTTAAAAGAGTACGCTGACATATTTCTTGAAGAGCTAACTGAGTTACCTCCGAAAAGAGAAGTCGATCATGAGATCAAACTTGTTCCAGGAGCCGCTCCAGTTGTTGCAAAAAGACCTTACAAAACGTCTATTCCTGAAGCCATCAAACTAAAAGAAAAACTCAAAAAACTACTTAAACAAGGGTATATTTGGCCAAGTAGTTCACCATGGGGAGCCTAGTATTATACCAAAATAAGAAAGATGGAACTCTCCATCCTTGTATCGACTATCGAGGACTAAACCAGATAACAATAAAGAATAAGTATCCGATCTTGAGGATAGATGAGCTTCTTGATCGTCTACAAGGAGCAAGGATCTTTTTTAAGATTGATCTTCAGTCAAGATTTTACCAGATCAGAGTTAAGAATAAAGTTATTCCAAAGACTTCCTTCAACACAAGATACCGTCATTTCAAATTCATTATGATGTCATTTGGGTTGACCAATGCTCCAGCTACCTTCAATAGGTTAATATAGGACATTTTCAAACCTCATCTTGATGATTTTGTTCTTATATTCTTTGATGACATCCTAACTTATTCTAAGGAGGAAGAAGATCATGAACCACATCTTCACAATGTCTTGGAGACAATGACAACACACAAGTTGTATGCCAAGAAGAAGAAGTGTGCCTTCTTCAAAATGAAGATTGAGTACTTAGGATTCATAGTGTCTGCTAAAGGTATATCAGTAGATCCTACCAAGGTCAAAGATGTTCAAGATTGGTCACCCCCAACCACTATCAAGGAAGTGAGAAGTTTTCTAGGTCTAACAGGATGGTATAGGGTATTCATCAGAAAATATGCCCAAATTGCAACACATCTTACAGACCTACTAAAAAAGCAAGTTACCATTAATTGGATGCCAACTGAACAATCTAGCTTTGAGCAACTAAAGCATAGTTTGGTAACTGCTCCTATCTTAAGGCTACCTACCCTAAGCAATGGATTTTAACTTGTCAAATGCTAGCTCTCTTACAATGGGATGCGTACTAATGCAGGAAGGTCATCCTATAGCTTACTCTTCAAGAAAATTGAAAGTCCATGAAAATAGATATGCTACTCATGACCTGGAGTTGTTAGCTATGATTCATGCTCTCAAATTATGGAGACATTACTTGCTTGGGAATAGGTCTTCCTTAGTCACAGATTATAAAAGTCTTAAGTGGATTTTTACTTAGCCTGATCTCAATATGAGGCAACGATGGTGGATCAAAAATTCTGCAAGAGTATGATTTTGAAATTAAGTTCAGACCTGGTAAAGAAAATGTAGTAGCAGATGCCCTCAGTGGAGCCCCAAGAGGAACACCAAGGAAAAGGGGATTCTACTGCAAGAAAATCTATCTTTTAACATCAACAAACTTTGATTTCATTCTTTTGATGACCCAAAACAAAGAAAACAACAAATCTTCATGCAGCATCATAGTAGATATCTCCCACGGATTTGATAGAATCAACCATAATTTTCAACATCTTCATAGAATCCATCAATAGAACAAAGAACATAAAAGAATACACCATTTTTGAATGAAAATCATTCACATAGTATTCATCTTCAATGTCTTCATAGTTTTCTCTCACAATCTCTCATATGCTGATACACTGTTTTTATAGAATTGGCTATCTTTTACTCTCTCTCTCTCTCTCTATCTCTCTCAATAGTACATCATCTCCTCGCTAAAACACTCAATAATGACTCTCAATAATCCTTCTTAGGTCGTGGATACACCTCCCAAGAGGTATGTTTGTGTCGAAGAGGCACCAGAGCCACTATGGTGTCTCTTTATAGCTCACTACTGTCACTGTCACTCCAGTCTTCTCTTTAGTCTTCAGCAGCTGCTTCTTCCATTTTTTTTAGCTCTTTTGAACTTAGATTCATTCTTTCCAAAAGTTAAAAAAAAATTTCAAAGTCACATATACATTCTACATAATACTTACAGAAGATCTACAGAACAGAACAGAATAGGAATAGAGCAGAGACAGAATAGACACAAAGGCTCTACAAAAGGTTTACAGAGGATTATAGAAGGTCATCAAAGAACATCAAATCCTCATAACTCATACTAAAACCATTCCAAACTATCAAAAAATATTCAATAAACCTTGAAAATATTTCAACCTTCATCAATCATCAATCCATGCTTCATACATAAGAAAATCAGCACAAAACAGAGGCTATACAAAAAGTATCAGAACCAATCAAAACCTCAACAGAACCTATCAGAACATCACAGAGCCTCATATTTCCACTGAAAATCATCATGAGCTTCCAAAACATAATCAATATCATCCAAAACACTCTCAAACACTTCCATTAATAACCATACATCACTCTAAATCCATCAAAAATCAATCATTCATACCTCAAAAACAACAAAAATCAATCAAAAATTCAGTCTTTTTCCACTCTCAACACTCAGCAGCCTTCCTTAATGCTCTTATCATTGAAGAACCATCTAGGGCAGAAACTCTAGCTACAATGGTATCAATGCAAACTAATCCTATCATCAAGTTTACCAAGGATGAAGCAAATAAGGACCCAGACTCAACAATTGTTTTGGGAAGTTCAGAATAAGGAACAAGATTCCAAGCTCAAGACTAAGTATCAAGAATTCTCTACAGATATAGACGAAAGACTTGTTTATTTCAGAATGAGACTATGCATTCCTTCAAGTAAGACTCTCAAGAGAAGGATACTTTGGGAAGCACATGATTCTCCTTTTTCAATACACCCAGACTATGCAAAAACTCTTCATGCTCTTAGGAAAAGCTATTACTGGAAAAAACTCAAGGGTGATGTACTTAAGTATGTCATTGAATGTCTAAATTTTCAAAAGGTAAAATGTGAATGTGTCAAGCTACCAGGAAAACTCCAGTCACTTGACATTCCCTAGATGAAATGGGAGTTTATTAGCATAGACTTTGTAGTTGGGTTACCTTCTGTACAACAATGAGGATATAACTCAATAATGGTGATAGTAGACATGCTAACAAAGGTCACTTATCTTATTCCAACAAAAACCAATTACAAAGCTTCACATATTGCTAGAATTTTTGTAAAAGATACTTTTAGGTTACATGGCTTACCTAAAAGGATCATCGGTGATCGTGATTCTCTTTTCACATCACATTTCTAGAAGATTTTATTTAAAGCCATTGAAACCTAACTTTGTTTCATCACTGCTTATTATCCACAAACTGATGGGCAGACAGAACGAGTTAATCAAGTAATTGAGGATATTCTGTGTGCATATTGCAGCAAGGAACCTAAAAGGTGGATTCAGTATCTACCCTTAGTGGAATTTTCTTATACTGCCTTCTATCATTGAAGTATTCAGATGACTCCATTTCATGCACTATATGGTCAAGTTTGCCGTATGCCACTTAATTTTTCTGATCCTACTCTAAGGGTAAAAGCTTTAAGAAAAATGTTAGAAGAAATGGATGATCAAATCAAAATTATCAAGCAGGATATTCAAGTTGCCAAGGATCGACAAAAGGTGTGTGCTGATCTAAAAAGGCAAGAACGAATCTTCAAAGAAGGAGACATGGTCTTCATCCGTGTTCATCCAAAGAAGAGTTCTTTGTCTTTAGGAGAATTTAAGAAGCGAAGTCCAAGATATTGTGAACCCTACAAGGTTCTCAAGTACTTAGGACTGAGCGCTTACAAAATACAACTCCCTTTAAAGAATATAAAAATCCACAATGTATTCCATGTTAGCTTATTAAAAGCATATGTAACTAATCTAAACCATATCCTTGATGATCAACAAGTTGTAATACCTAGCCAAGGAGTCATTGAGCTACAACCTGATAGAGCAATTGATGTAAGAGAGAGATAATTGAGGAGTAGAACCCTTAGAGAATACATTGTCTAGTGGAAGGATTATCCTGAAGAAGATGCTACATGGATAGATGAGAATGCTCTTCATCAACAATACCCATGGTTTCTCTCGAGATGAGGACATCTTGATTTCTCTAAGGGGGAAGGATGTAATAGTTCCATGTAATTAAAATTTAGGTGGTTAGCTCAAAATTTAGTTAGTCAATTAATAATTTAGTAAGATTACTAACTAAAGTAAAAACTAACTAATGTTAATACTAACCATTTTTATTTAATTAAAAATATTTAAAAAACTCCAGTCATAACTTGGCTTTTTTTTTTGAATTAACAAGGAATGTAGCCACCCATCACAAAAGTTATCACGTGAATGAGAGTTATGAGCCATATTAGTCATTAATGTCAATATGTATAGTATGGATGGTCCAAAAATATTAGATTTTTGGACAAAACTAGCATATTTTAGATATTATTGTAAATATCTTAAAAAGATATGGAAATTTCTAGAATAGGATGCCATGTAAAAAAAACAAGTGATTTTTTCAACAAGTTTTGGAGATTTAATGCAAAAAAAGGATTGGCAAAATTGCGAGCGTAACGATCACAGTTTAAGGCAGAAAACAATACTTTGAACATGAAGAAGGAGTGATTTGAAAGATTTTTAAACAAGTGTCTTGGGATTCTTCCCCCCCTTTTGGAGCTAACAGAACCATTAGTTTATGATTTGAGCATCAGATCACTGATTTTTCCAAGATCCCCTCCACAAAGAGCTCTTCTTCTCAGCCACAACCCTTATTCTCTAATTCACTAAAAATAAGAGACATGGGGAAAGTTTAAAGAAGCATAAGGAGACCTCGAGAGGCTGTGAGAGAGAAGTAGAGAGAGGGAGGTAGAAGGATACCCCTCCAAGAGGCTATGAGAAGGAGCTTGAGAGAGAAAGAAAGAAAGAAAGAAAGAAAGAAAGTTATATTAACGTCTTCTAAAGACCAAAACTGGCCTATGAGACAAACTGTGATACAACTGATGAGGTCCAACTATCCAAAATAAAAGTGCTGAATGAAAAGCTAAAAACTGGAAACTGAAAATACGGTGCTGTGAGTGTGATAAGTGGCGTGTATGTGTATGTGCGTATGTAGCTCTGGTACTCCAGATAATGGCTACAAAAGGGGAACAAATGTCGGTTGTGATAGGGGAACAACTGTCGGCTGTGATAAAGTGGTGCGATGTGTATATGTAACAGATGCAGGGAGATATACTATCCTGGGATGTAGTAGCAGTCGTCGAAGTCGCTAATAGTAGGTGATCCCTCCTGGATGCAGGATGTGGTACATCGGCGGTGGAGAAAGAGCAAACTGGAGGTCTGAGATCCAGTGTGTCGAGTGTCGTCGGATCTCAGTTTGTTGTCGATGTAGATCAAGAATCCTCCGGATCTCCTGTCGGTGTGGCTGTGGGGTCCGAAACCCACCGATCCTCGTGCGGCGTTGGGTACGCTGGTCCTCACCCTGCTGTAGTGTGAGCCCGGAGGTCTGGCTGGAGGCTGGTACAGTAGCTCTCACTCTGTCTGTCTGAAAGAACTGTGTAATAGTCATCTGGGTGGGCCCCTCTCTGACTGGGACCCGCTGTGTGCTCTGCTCTCTGATGTGCCATGCCTCTGAGAGAGAGAGAGAGAGAGAGAGAGAGAGATATATATAGAGAAAGAGAGAGAGAGGAGTTACCCCAAGAGGCTATGAGGGAGAGACTTAGCTCAATTCCCCTTTTCTCGGCCTTCGACTAAGCCATCTTCTCTTATGCTCTCCCATCTTGAATCTATTCTACCTTCCCTATCTCTCGAACCACTCATGAACGATGGCTCCAAAGTGACAAAGTGGAAAGACCACGAGAACCCCTACAACCGGTTAAGGAGCAGGTATTGCCAGAGATACGGGAGTGCCCAAGGTTGTCGGAGTTGCCACTACCAATGAAACATCGGGTGTGGCAAACACGAGTGCGGGAAAAGATGAAATTTCCAATGTTGTCATGCCAAACCAGGTTATTCATTACTAGGTTATTATTTCACCACATAAAATAATTACATAAAATATTGTCTTCTATACTTACATGAATTAATAGCTTCATCTAGAAAGCATACTAGTACAAGCATAAATGATTAATCACTATGAATTGCAGGTAGATTAGTTGAGATTCTAAATCATAGAATCATGTTGGAAATAATTGCCAGAGGTTATTGCACATATTTCTTTATGCACATTCAATATAGTTATGGTCAAATGCGACAATGTTAAGTGTTGGCTAACGGTTGTTATGAAAAGTGAAACTCTATTTTAAAGGATTTGTAAGTCGTCTCATTAATTTATTGGCACAATATAATTATTTAAGGAATTTACTTATGTTGGGTAAGATAGCCCAAATGGGAAATTTATACCTTGCTTAACATGTTGTAAGACATGTACTCAACACTTCTCTATGGGGAGGAGAATCCTCATTAGAATGTAAGGTTACCTTCGGATAATAGCTTGGCTATGGAAGCTGTGAACTATACGATGGTATGATTGTCATTGTATCATTTGATATACTTTTGAAAAGACTATTTGTGCCTGCTAGAATCTAGATCTCTGATTGAAAATATTGACAAACAAAATAAAAGGAAGGTTTGCGCTAGGCTACTCCCAAGCTAGCTGCGAGACTCTACTCCAAGGGGGTCATGGTTATCACTTAGATAGGCTTAGACTAGCTCTATAGCAAAAGGTCTATCTATAGTAATAGTCTTGGGCAGTAGGAAATGTGGGTGCTAGGGGGAGTCTGGCTGTAAATCCTGCATTATTCCTAGAATCTAACAAGCCCCTTTGTGACTCAAGATGGGAACTTGGAACCCTAAATACTAGTTACGAGGGTGGAATCTTGGTGGACTGAATACCGTCATGGAATTCTGTGTATCTTCCACAGGGTTAGAAAGATGGAAATTGTAATAAGCTTTCAATATAATAAATAAGTTTGTTTTATTCAAAGATTGTTTGAATTGTATGCATGTTCGTGAAATAAGTTACGTGAAGGAATCTGTGATTTAATGGAATAATTAAGAAAGCTGATTGTATATGCTTCAATAAATGTATTGTAGGTAATTAGAAAACTAAAGATGATTCCCTCATCAAAGGAAAGCAAGTGGGCATAACCCCCGATAGGTCCATCCAATGGTAGGGTGGTCCTAGTTAGCTAGGAGCTTTTCTAAATCAGCAATAGAAATAGAAAGATAGTCATTAGATAGAACTGACTTGCATTGTTTTAGCGGACTTGAATGGGATTTTTCCTTATGGGCAAGAGGGTTGACGTACTACACTCCCCTCTGTCTCCCACTCTTTGAACCAAGTGCAATGGCAAGTCTCCTTCTGTAGTGGGAGCTCAAGCTCAACAGCCAAGACCCATGGACCACTTATTGTTCAAGTGTTCCAAGTGAGCTCTAATGGCTATCTCTCACCTAGCCGACACGCCTTTGAACCTACGAATGCAGTGAGCTTACCTCGATGTTGAAATGATCTTTCTCCTCCTTCGCACATACCAGTAGCTCCATGATCCTAGATGTTAGCTCAAGCACCCTCAAGCTTCCTCCATCAACCTCCATCCACCATAGTTGTGCATGCACGAGAAAAGAGAAGAGAAGGGAAGAAGAGAAGAGGAGATGGTGAAGAGCTTCACCCTCTTGATCCCTCATTCTCACACACTCACTCCCTCACACTCTCACACTCCCTCTCTCAAGAGCACACACACACACAAGCAAGGTGAAGAGAGAAGAAGAGAAGAAGAGAGGTTTCTTGTTAGCCACACACCAAAGAATGAGCTTCCATTCACTTTTTGAACTTTATATATAAACCCTAGAATCCCATGGGCACCCATCCCTTTTTACATGACCGACCGTTGTGGCAAGGTCCGTTTTCCTATTTCCCTCTTCTTGCCTCATGCCTTAAGCTTACACCCATCTATTCTCTTACAAATGGCATAGGAGGGATCCTGGCGCTCTTTTACAAGAGTTTCTAGAGTTTTTTGAGGTGCCCTCCATTTAAAATTGTGCTTTTTTCCTTAGCTTAGCTTTAGGGGCCACCCCTACACCTTTGCTCTTTTTATGTCATTTTTCCACTCTTTACTTCATTTTTCCACCATCTCGAATTGAGGTTAACATTACCCCCCTTTGAGACGGGTGCCAGTTCTATGGCACTTTGAGCTTTTTGTTGTGAAAGAGTGCAAGTGGTTGATGGGGTGATGATAGGGCCACATGTGGACTTTGATTTCTTCCTCATCATTTTCATCCTCTTCCTCTAGAGGCTCTGTCTCTGCTTCTGTAGAGGCTCTATAGGAGAAGAACAGATCTTCAGCCTTTGCATTTGCTTCTGCTTCTATCATTGCCTCTGGCTCTGCTTCTGCCTCTGTCTCTGGCTCTGTGTTTGTTACTGTCTTTGTGACTGTCTCTATATCTGCTCTGTCTCTGTATCTGTTACTACTTTGTATCTATTCTATCTCTGTTCTGCATCTGTGCGACTGTCATGTAACAAGGAGAATAGTACATCCATGCTTCTATTTCACTGTCAGAGGTGATTTCAAAAGTTAATTCTAGTTGAGGTAGGAGGTATTCTCCCATGGACAAGGATTTTACTTCCCTTGGCAATTGGCTTACAGTGCCCACTATTAGGGACTATGCCTCTGTTTTCTTAGGAATCGTTGGAGGAGTCATTTATGACTTCAATGGATATGGATCCATTTCCTTTTTGCGATCCATATAGCTTTAACACCACTTTGTTAGGTCCTCTACTTAGGGTTAGGGTTCCTTTGAACCAGTCCGTCCTGGCTCTTGCTTCAAAAAGCCAAGGTCTTCCCAACAATAGAGGGAATGAGGTCCCATAAGAATTTGGTTTGACCACCAAGTATGTCAGTCAATAGTCTCTTCCTGCAAGGGTTGTTTTGAGGTATGGGAGGATGCCCAACGATTTAATTCTGCTTTGATCTGCCAATCTGATAAGCCACTGTGTAGGTTGAATTCCTTGCAACCCTAAGTCCTTCATTGTCACATCTGTCATTGTGTTTACTGATGAGCCTCCATCAATCAATGCATCTGAAATAAAGCATCCTTCTATCCATACACTAATCTCTGGGGTTCCAGGATCTAGGAAGGCATTAGCCACATCGACTTCCTTTATAGGCTCCGGGGCCTTATTGATCTTGGTCGTTGTTGAAGGAGCGATCCTTAATCCACGTATTCTTGTCAAGATGCTTTTGAATTTCTTTTGGTAGCTGGGAGACAACATCAGTAATTGTCGAAATGTTAAGTTTGGTTTAAAAGTGTCTAGGTCTTTTACCAAGTCATAATCTTTGATAGGATCCACAGGCTTCTTCAGCCTACTAGGGAATGGGGCTACACCCATTTTCATCTTTCCTTTTTCTTCTAGTAATTTCAGCATCGGCACTTCATCTGTTTCTGGAGGTGCTTCTATATCATCTATCTCTTGGACCTTTGGTCCTGTTTCTAAGCCTGTCTCTGTAACTCTCTATGGTACTGTAGTGCTCTGTACTGCATTGTTCTGTTTTTTACTACTCTGTCCCTCTATTGGTAGGTTGAACTTCACAGTCTTGGTAGGAGAATTATTTTCGTTCTGAATAACTGGTTCCTTCTTCTTGGTGCACATGACAGCGGCAACTTCCAACTCTACCAAATTGGAGGCAGGCTCTTGTACCTTCTGTTGGCTATCAGTGGCATTGACCTTTACAGGGGCTAGATTTGGACAGTCCTTTGCAGTGTGGACTTCTCCTTTGCATCGACTGCATAAGGGATTGTAATCCACAGATCGTCTAGGGTTTGGACAATTTGGGGAGATATGACCCTTTTCTCCACACCTGTAACATTCCACCTCTAATCTCAGATTGTCGTCCTCTAACTTTGAGAGGGAAACCTCCTTGGACTGAAATTAGGACCCAATTCTCTAGGCTTTGATTCAATATCCTGTGTTGTCATTTTGGATTCCAGCAAGTTGAATCGTGCATTTTCATCCTTCTATCTTCGTTCATGCATCTCTTTCAGAGATCAAATATCCTCTGTATGGTTCTTCCTCAAATAGTAGGAACAAAAGGCTCTAGGAATGGTTGGTTTTTGGGTACATTCAGTGGCTAAATGTCCCGCTTGATGACACTTTCAGCAGCATGTATTAGAGCGCATCACATCTCTTCCAGCTCCCGTAGGGGTAGATATATTGGCGGTTTTCACCTTCAGCGTCTGTAGCTGCTCTATAATCACATCCAAAAGCTCTTTCTTGATACTTGAAACCGAGTTGGATAAGTAGTCCTTTAGATTTTCACCTCTTGAAGTACTTGTAGAAGGGTTTTGGGAAGCTTTTGTAATTATTGCATACACTGGTTGGGTTGATCCAGAAGGTCCTCTGTTTTGGTTCTGATTCAGAGCTCCTGCTGAGACGGGGTTGTTGATTCCAGTTGTTGGTAGGGTTCCATTGTTGTTGAGTTGCCATTGAAGGAACTGTTTGAGGCCACTGTTGTTGTGGTTGAACCATCGTTTGAGGCACTGTCGTCTATGGTGACCACAGTGGATTAGGTGCATTATACTGCGGCAGTATTTGCATCTAAGGATAGGGGTAGGGAACTGTCCCTGGGATTGCATTTGGTGGGTATACCATTCCTAGCATGGGAGGAGGTAAGTCTTCTCTTCCTAGAGTCATTGACAACCTTGCTTCAACTTCATCATACAATCTTGCACATTCCACTGCAGCTTGCAGATTGACTGGTCTTCTCAATTCCACGAACTTGCAAACTTCTGGTTGTAGGCCTTTGAGAAACATTCATTTCTGGATACCTTCATCCAAATGATGGTTAGTCCATCTCTTCAAGATGGATTCCATTCGTGAGACATAAGCTTCTACTCTTTCTCTAGAGGAGTGACTTAGGTTCATGAACTCCTCTCACATCCGCTCTTCAAAACTTTCACGCTTGAATTTAGTGAGGAAGGCCAACTTCAGGTCGTCCCATATGCCAAAATTTTTTACTACTTGTCTCTCATACCACTGAAACATCGTGCCTTTGAAAGTGGCAGGGAATATTGCTAATCAATGCTCAAGGGTTCTGGCATTGTTAGCCACACATGCTACCATAAATTCTGCTACATGAAGATCAGGGTCTTCATTGTACTCTCCCTTAAAAATTGGCAATGGGACTACATTTGGTGGCCAGTCATCAATATTTCCAGGACGAATTTGACTTGGAAGGTGACCTTGAGTTGCCACGGGGACTTCTGTAAAGAGTGCTTTTAGGGCATTAAAGGAGGCTTCTGCTACAAGCTCGTTCTCAACTTTGATTTTTGCCTTCTCTCTTCTCACGTACCTCTAGAATCGTTCTAATGCTTGTCTCTTGATTGTGTCATTCATTAGGGGCTTGGCTCCAACCAGTTGGTCTGTACTCAACAGGATACTATTAGAGAGGGCTTCAATCTCTAGGGGATTCTTTGGCAAACATCTCCTCTACTTCCTTCTTTTCAACATCTCTGAATTCGGCTTTTAAACCACTACAGAGGGGAAGATATTCCATTCTGAAAGTATCAAAACTCATTCTTCTTAGGATCGTTGTTGTGCCATTATAATAATGCAAGCTTCTGAGGGTTTCAACAGTGTATATTGTGAAAAACACTCTATCTACCAACTTCCAATGGGTTGCTAATTGGACAAATAGAAGATTGTCAGTGCACCAAGCATCCCACGTATCTTACTGTTGAGCATCCATGAACAAATTCCAACTCTTTTCCTTCTTGTTTTCGTGAACCTCCATAGACCACGACTCTTGAAGCTTCTTCACAATCTCCCACTTGATGATTTCTGGAAACTTCTCAATGAATGCAAAATCTTCCATGGATGGTCATTCTCTCTATTTCTGCTCTTCAGTTTGTTCCCAAACAATTTGCCACCAAGATGCAAGTTTTTGTTGCTTCAACAGGAAGAGGAAATAGTCCACCACATAGAGCCTGCATCATGATGGTGATATGTTTTCGCCATTGTGGGATAAACTTCTTGTGGAAAGTGGCTTTGATAATGAGAATCTCAAACTCTTCAGTGGAAAAAGGAACTTTGCAAACATCCATTGAATTCTCCTCTTCTTGGTAATGCCATTTCCTTCATTTTCAGCCTCTTCTAATGCTTGTTTATGGCGAGTTTCCCCGACTGCGCACCAAAGACATGGAGACCCAAGAGAAACACCAAGGAAAAGGGAATTCTACTGCAAGAAAATCTATCTTGTAACATCAACAAGATTTTATTTCATTATTTTGATAATCAAAACAAAGAAAACAACAACTATTCACGTAGCATCATAGTAAATATCTCCCACGGATTTGATAGAATCAACCATAATATTCAACTTCTTTTCAGAGAATCCTTCAATAGAAAAATGAACATAAAATAATACGCCATTTTTTAATGGAAATCAATCACATAGTATTCATCTTCAATATGTTCATAGTTTTCTCTCTCAATCTCTCATATACAGTTACACTGTTTTGATAGAATTGACTATCTCTGGCTCTCTCTCTCTCTCAATAGTATACATCTCCTCACTACAATACTCTCATAATGACTCTCAATAATCCTTATTAGGTCATGGATACACCTCCCAAGAGGTATGTCTGATGTGAAGAGGCACCAGACCCACTACAGTGTCTCTTCATAGCTCACTACTGTCACTGTCACTCAGTCTTCTCTTCAGTCTTCAATAGTTGCTTCTTCCATTTGTTTTAGCTCTTTTGAACTTAGATTCATCCTTTCCAAAAGTTAGAGACCTTCCCCAAAGTCACATATACATTCTACAAAACACTTACATAAGATCTACAGAACAGTACAGTACAATACCAGAGCAGATACAGAATAGTTATAGAGCAGAGACAGAGGCTCTACAGAAGGGTTATAGAAGGTCATCAGAAAATAGTAGATCCTCATAACTCATACTGAAACCATTCCAAATTATCAAAAAATATTTAATAAACTTTCAAAAGATTTCAATCTTCATCAATCATCAATCCATGCTTCATATAGAAGCATGGTAAACACTAGAGGTTGTTGGAAAAAAGGCTAAATGTGGGTACCAAAGACATGGTGGACATCCAAAGGCTATAATGGGGGCCTCACAAAGTTTATAGAGGCTGTGGTACAAGGTTACATGAGGATTTTACAAGCTTATGCTAGAAGCTTTAGGGCTAGGCAATACAAGGCTAAAAAAGTCTATCAGAATAGGAGTGGAAGGACTGATGAGGCTTATCCTTCTCCTGGTGGTCTTCTTCTTCTTTTTCTCCATGTTCCTCTTCTTCTTTAATAGTAGCTAGATAGTCCTTTTGAGATCTCTTCCTGGAATGGCAAAATTTCTCTGTGTGCCCAATCTTTTTGCAGAAGTCACATACGAGCTACTCTTTCTTGCCCTTGTACCTGTTACCAACATATAACATTCATTCATCTTTAGAGGTTCTTGGTTCTTCTTTGAATTTTATCTTCTTTTCTTCTTCTATCAAGGAGGCCTTAATGTCAACCAGTTTAGGACTAGGTATGTTGATTAATGTAGTTGACACATTATTATAGTCAAGAGGCAGGCTTTTTAACAACACACCAATACAAATATATTCATACATCTTGAGATCAATTCTTGCAAGCTGAGTTAAGAGACTTTCCATGTAGTTTAAATGAGTTGCAAGAGATGTGTTTGATTTCATATCTAGCCTGAAAAAATCCATCAGTAATCCATACTTAGATGACTTTGATTGTGCACCAAATAAAGTATCTAATCTCTTCCATGTATCATTAGAGGTTTCACAGGTATCCACATGGTGGATGTAGCTGTCATCCAATTCCAACTTAATGATGGCCTATGCTTTGTCATCATTCTTTTGACAAGTAGCTACAAGGTCTGCATCCCAAGGCTTCTTCTCTTTGCCATTGATAATGGCCCAAAGACCCTTCTTCATCAAGATGAGCTTGATGTGGGTTTGCTAGGTGTGAAACCCGACCCCTTTGAACCGAACAGTTGGAGAGTCTTTTCCCATGCTGCTGGAGCAACAAGTTAGTACCAAAGACTTAGATTTGCCAAAAGATTTAATTGTGTCAAGAGACATAAGGAATGTAGTGTCAAATAACACTTGATAAGTATCAATAGATACTATACTTTCAAGCACTTGATGTTCAGAGTTTGATGCTTGGATTTCTCCCCTCCTTGCTAATTTGATGGAAAATACTTGCTGGAAACTTCAATTCTCAATTAGTTTAGAGTGGTAGAAGATTGATTTGAGTGGCAGGAGAGAGAAAATGAAGTAGAAGAGATTAAAATGGCTATGGCTAATTGGGTTTGCAGGACAAGGGCTTGGTTTTTTTCTCTATGAAGCTTGTATAGTGGACTCTCTTGGACAAAATTTGAGCTAGGGGTGCCTTAGGTGATGAGCTTTCATTTCCCTATGGTCGTGGTTAATATTGTGGCTTGTGCATGCATCAATAGAAGTACGACTTGATCTGTATCTTTTTGAGACAGTGATGACAAATTCAGGCAATGTGGGCTCCTATAGCATGCAATGTTGGGATCTATTATGATGGACTGGAGCCCCTTGAGTCAAGGATCAAATCCCTAGAAGGAATCTTATGAAGATATGCCTTGTATAGAGAGATCCAAGAGCTCAAAGGAGGCAAGGTGCAGGCTGTCTATGACGCTGGCTAGGCTACCACAAGCTCAAGTGGAGATAGAAGTGAGAAATGGAACCATGAGATAGATTTGAGCTAATCTAAGGTTAAGAGGTATTGCAGAGAAGAGAGTTATTCCATGCCTAGGTGAGCTCTGATACCATGTTTAAATGTCGGATCTAGAGCATGGCTATGGAGGTTGAAAGAGGAAGAGTGAGCTCATGAGGACATAAACATTCAAACTGACTGTCACACAAGTGAATTAGGTTCCAAGATTGAGACTTGGACTCTTAAACACAATCTTGTGTGTTGAAAATGACATAGACACTTTTCTAGAAGTACAAAGGTACTATGACATTGCATTCAAAAAGAGAGCAAGTACAATGCTTTATAGGAATAGACTAGGCTGCACTTTCCACCACTATGCATATGGGATTTCTGTATCTTGAGCCCACAGTGCTCCATACGAAGAGGCTAAGCCAAGTGTGATTGCCAATATCTCAACACATCTATAGTGGAGTTATCCAGCTCACCCCAACCTCTTGTAGGCCCCAAATCCTCCTATAAGCAAAGATCCATCCCTACGTTGACCTAGCCGCAAATACAGGGGACAACCTCGTCACCTGTATCAGACACTTAGATACCACATTCACCATGCTAGCTCCAGGAGCTATGAGTGGCTGGACTTAGATCTCCTCGATGAGACATTAGCAATGGAAGTATCCTCCTTGCCATGCACTTGGGATAAACATAAGTTTGTGCTCGTCAAGATTCCTAAGGTAACCAAGGAATTGATCACCAATGAGATCTTTGAGAGCAAGCTTGCACACAACAATTGATCACATCTTATTGCTCACAAGAGCAAAGTCTCTACAGCAAGCCAAGAGCTAGAAGCTGACAAAGATAGTCGATTCTGACTCTTCCTTTCTACAAAAATGGTATGCTCTGTGTCTCTAATGGGAACAAGAGGGTTGCCAAATCATGACCAATGCCGAGCAAAGATGTGCAATCAAAATTGCTGAGTATGACCCTATCTATGTGGATCCTATCTCGCTTAGAGTCTTGACCATCACGTGCAAATGACCTTTGGGAGAATATGTCATGGCCCACCCCTATTTTGATTGAATATTGACCAAGGAAGAATTGCATATTGCTAGACGATGAACTCTAGTGACTTTCTCACTGATGTCGTGACCTATATTACACACGTAGGCATTAGACCTCATGACATGGATTGTCACACCCACTTGGAGTATAGCCCAAACTTCTACAATTGGCTCATGACAAAGTAAAGCATAGTGGCATGTGCTTCATGCCCTTCACTCTTCATCCTCTAATCCTAGGAAGGATTTTCATCACTCTCAAGGGGGAGGGGGTAAGGCAAAAAAGAAGACACAACTTGAGCCTTAAACCAAAATTTTAAAAAGTAAAAAGGATTGATAAAAGTTAATATGTACTTAAGGAAAACTTTATATGAAATGTTGGGCGGAACTATGTGGACTTATTGAAGCAAAAATTTTCATTTTGTACTTGAGCACTCCATCTTTCCATAACATGTATTCATAATCCCCTCATATTTTAGCAAAAATTCATTTAAAGTAAACTAATAGTGAGCTATCACATCATGATAGGAACTTGAGATGGCCGAGCATGACAAAGGCAGTAAGCTCCCATTAATGGAAGAAGAGCACAACAAATATGGCCTAACAACAGAAACAAGGGCCGTCAATCAACCTAAATTCAGAAGCATTCAAAACTTAGAAAGTGGGGTGATGAAAGAGAAAGTGGTAAAGTAGATGGTCAACCAAGGTAACCTTGGTATATATATGGAGAAGATCAGCCAAGCCATCAACTACAGTAAGTGCGTAGAATTCCTACAATGTTTTGATGCAAATAAGAACTGTGACACCATGACAATGAGATAGGGAGGAGAGATTCACAGAGTAGAAGTGAAGTTGAGCCTTAAAATGGTAGAAAGAGCTCTAGGGCTGGTCACAACAAGCCTGAGAGGTGGGCCAAAAGAGATGTTTAGGCATACCATAAGAGTTAGTTTGATAAATATGTCAAGTAATGAGACTTTGGGCGAGGAGATTTTGTCTTGCTATACTCTATCAAGGGACACAAGCAAAAAATTAATTTTAGGGGATTAGGACCCTTCAAGGTTCACAATATCAGTAGTAGAACAAGGAATGTGGAACTTGAAACCCTAGAAGGACAAGGTATAGGTTTCTCCAATGAAAGTTGTATCATAAAGTATTACCCTCTGTCACATCCACTTCATGAGCCTTCAATGACAACAACCATCAAACATGAGGGTTACAACTTTCATTGAACTCAAGGAGAAGGAGGAGGAAGTAGTAGCACGACCTACCTATGGATCACTATAACCTTCCTAAAGACATACACCCTTGATACACTAATTGATGAGGGAGCCGATGCCAATGCCTTAATGCACAAACACTAGACCGCAATGGATCAATCCCAATTGCAACCAAGCAATGCAAAATTGAGCCCATTTGGGGGCAAATCTGTTGAGATATTTGCAATCACACCTACTTTAGTCCCTTTGTGAGAAGTAGTGAGGGCTCATGACCAGAATCCCATATGCATAGTAGGAGAAAGTACCACCACTCAATTCCTATAAAGCATTGTACTTGCACTCTTTTTCTAATGCAACGATAGTACTCTTTTCTTTCTAGTAAAGTGTCATATCACTGTCAATACACAAGATTGTGTTTATGAGTCCAAGTCTCAATCTTGGAACCTAATTTACTTGTGAAACAATTTTTCCTAGTCAGGGTTAGTGTCTTCATGAGTTTCTTTTTCCTCTTTCAACCTCCATAGCTTTCGCATCTGCCATGCTCTAGATCCCACATATTTCCATCTCTGCTCTGCTCAGTTTGAGTACTGGACCATATCTCCAACTTCATTTGCATTCCTACCTTCAATTAAGCTTCCATGGCAGCCATAGACAACAATACCCTATCAACTTGAAGCTTTCATATCTCTCTCCATAGGCCAAATCTCTCTGAACTTCCTTCTAGATAATGTTTCTCTACTTCCAAAGCTCCTGCTTGGCACCTCAATCATTGAGATTGGGCAACTATAGCTTCAGCATTGCCTCTTTTCAGAGTTGTTGCCTCTGTTGGAGCAGCCATATCTCATCAACCAGGCCATATCTCTTCAAGCTTTCTTCTCGAGAGTTGTTCTTTAGGTCAAGGTGCAACTTCTTGGTACAAAAATCAAGGAGATTGATGCACACCATGCCCGACATTTACATTTCCCGAATCTGGACGTAGTTTTGACAATGACCACTTTGAAGGCTTAGATCTCTCAACTCGGGCAAAATATGTACAAACCCTCTTAGGAGGAGTTAGACCCATCAGTGAGGTCCTCCATCTCAAAGGGTTTGAGCAAATTCAACCTGTGGGGCACATGGGAGCTCATTTACCAATCACTAGTCCCTGTTTTGACAAGACAGCCATAGCCACTTACCTTCAAGCTCATTTTTCCTTTATTTTCTCTCTCCTGCCACTTAAACCAAGCCAAGGCCTTCAACCATCAAATTAGCAAGGAGGGAAAGCTATGAAGAGTTTTTGAAGATCATCAAGTCAAACTCAAGCAACAAACATCAAATTTCAAACTAGTATCTTTTGATACTTCATTGCCATTGCTTGTGTCTTTTGACACATACAAAGATCAACTCATTGCTGGTTATTCTCAGTCATTTGAAGTTGATTTGCTACTGGTCTCTCAAGTTGAACATGGGCAAAGATTCTCTAACTGACCATTTCAAAGGAGTCGGGTTTCATACCTGGCAGACCCGCATCAAATTGATCCTGATGAAGAAGGGCCTCTGGGCCATTACCACTGGAAAAGAAAAGAAGCCTCGTGATGCGGATCTTTCTGTCACTTGGCAAAATAATGATGATAAGGCTCAAGCCATTATCAAACTCGAGCTAGACTACAGCTATATCCACCATGTGGACAACTATGAGACCTCACAGGATACATGGAAGAGACTTGACACCTTGTTCGGTGCACAGTCTAAATCATCAAAGTATGGTCTCCTCATTGAGTTTTTTAGGCTTGAAATGAAGTCCAGCACATCACTTACCACACATCTAAATTACATGGAAGAACTTCTAACCCAACTTGCAGGAATCAACATTAAAATGGAAGAAGATATTTGCATCGGTGTTCTACTTAAGAGTTTGCCTCCTGAGTATAACAATGTATCAACAACTCTAATTAATATGCCAAATCTTGAACTTGTTGATATCCAAGCATCATTGTTAGAGGAGGAAAAGAAGCTAAAAACTAAGGAAGAACCAAGTACCTCTAGATATGAACATGCATTATATGTTAGCAATAGGTACAAAGGCAAGAAGGATCAGCTCTTCTGTGACTTTTGCAAAAGGACTCGACATACCGAGAAGTTCTGCCACGCCAGAAAGAGGTCCCAAAAGGCCTATCTAGTTGCAGTCAAAGAAGAAGAAGAAGAAAATGGAGCAAAGGAAGAAGAAGAAGAAAAGACCACCAGGAGAAGGACAAACCTCATCACTCCTTCTATTCAGATAGACTTTTTTAGTTTTGTATTTCCTAGCCCTAATGCCTCAAACATAAACTTGTAAAATCCTCAATTATCCTTGTACTACAGCCTCTATACACTTTGTGAGGTCCCTAATACAGCCTCTCGATGTCCATCATGTTTGTGGTACCCACACTTAGCCTTTTCTCTGATAGCCTCTGGTGTTTTTGCCATGTTTATGGTGTGCCCACACTTTACAGGTGTTGCTTTCACTAAAGCCTCTACACACTTTGTAATTTTGGTTGTGATTGAGGAGGGGTGTTGAGATATTTACAATCACACATACTTTAGTCCTTTGTGAGAAGCAGTGAGGGCTTAGGACCAGAATCCCGTATGCACAGTAGGAGAAAGTACCACCACTCAATTCCTATAAAGCATTGTACTTGCACTCTTTTTCTAATGCAATGATAGTACTCTTTTCTTTCCAATAAAGTGTCATATCACTGTCAATACACAAGATTGTGTTTATGAGTCCAAGTCTCAATCTTGGAACCTAATTCACTTGTGTAACAATTTGTTCTAGTCAGGGTCAATGTCTTCATGAGTTTCTTTTTCCTCTTTCAACCTCCATAGCTTCCGCATCTGTCATGCTCTAGATCCCACGTATTTCACAAAATCCTATCCACTCTTGGGGAAATGCAAACTGATAGTTTCTGTCAAGATTGAGAGTCTACTTTTCATTTTCTATGTGCTAGCCAACAAGCAAAAAACAAGTTCATTGTAATGTTAACTATGGCTTGTAGCACATTCAGCTTGCCATCGATCATGTTAGAATAGTAATAGCTTTTAGCAAGGGCACCATAGTTGTCCCAAACCTGGTAGTGCCATTGGTAGCTAAACCTAGTATCCATCCTAGGGAGTGGGTGGTACATTCCAATGTGCTCCCATGCTACCTTTCCAATTGCATCAAGGAACCACATTCCAAACACCCAAGTGGGTTCCTAAGCATAGAACATAGTTTCACAAATGTCAACCCTTGGGAGTGCATAGTATTCATGCCTCATACTCTAGGCCTAAACAATGGAGCTAGAGCTCCTATAGTTCACGCATGACTAAGCAACACTAGGTTCCAAAAGCCCTATTGTTGTTGCAAGCCCAAGGATACTATGAGGGTAAAACCTCACTGTAGTTTCCTAAACTCGTGAATGCTATGTATTGTCAAGAATCACATGGTGGGGGGACTTGCTTGAGTTGTTGCACCAAACACGCACTATATTCACAAGAGGAAGCTCGCTCAAGAACACAAGAAGAGAGATGGAGACCAAAACATTTTCTTGCTGATTTCTTCTTCTTCTTCCACACACTATACAATGTACACAAAGTATAGATAAGATACAACATAAAGGAAAGTGACCTACTAATTCAAGTCAATGCATAATAGACTACACTAATCGACTGGTGCTATATCTTTGCTAGCTATAGGTAGGTGTAACAAACTACATATAATAAGTGATAAGTTAGTGACCATGTGAGTATCATAATGACCAAATGCTAAGTGTAGATGTGCTGACCCATCTAGCTAGGCGGTCCATCATCAATGAGCTTGCCATCTCAACACTCCCCCTCAAGCTCAACTCTATCTCTACAAATCCAAGTAAGCTTCGGAACTTTTGAAGCTTCTCTGCACCCAATGCCTTTGTGAAAATGTCAGCTATCTGATCCTGTGTATTGACATATACCAAGTCAATCTCTCCTGAAGGTACCTTCTCTCTCTCAAAGTGATAGTGCACCTCAATGTGTTTTGTCCTAGTATGAAACACTAGATTCCTAGCTAGCTGTATGTTGCTCATGTTTTCATAATGAATGACAATTGGACCATCTCCCTGCACATCCAAATCACCTAATAACTTTTGCAGCCATACCACCTCACATGCTTCCATAGCAGCACCTCTATACTCAACCTCTGTATTCGATAGAGCAACTGTGGGTTGCTTTTTACTACTCCATGTAGCTGCTACACTACCAAGGGAAAACATAAATCCACTAGTAGATCTTCTGTCTGACATGCTACCAACCCAATCTACACATGTGTATCCAAAGACATATACATCCTTACCTGCCTCATAAAAAAGTCCATAATATAAAGTGGACTTCACATATCTCAATATATTTCTAATTGCATCAAAATGAGGCTTTCTAGGCATTTGCATAAACTAGCTGACAAGGCTAACAGCATAGCTCAAGTCTGGCCTTGTGTAGTCATGTAAATCAAACTCCCTACTATCCTCCTAAACATAGTAGGATCTTCTATTTAATCCCCAATGTCGGCACTCAACTTTACATTTTATTCCAATGGTACTGAAAGAGGCTTACATGCTGTCATACCATACTTGAATAACATATCCAAGCCATACTACCTTTGGGATAGCCATATACCATCATCACATCTGATCACCTCAATACCAAGAAAGTATCTTAGCTCACCAAAATCTTTCATCTCAAACTTCTTCTTCAAGAATTCCTTAACTTCAGCAACCCATTGTCACTGTCACCTGTAATAATCAAGTCATCCACGAAGATGACTATGATGACCAAATGTGCATCTCTCTTTCTCACATAAAGTGAGTGATCAGCATCAGAAATACA